>NC_090931.1:228433141-229683141 GCF_040938575.1 Ambystoma mexicanum | reverse complement strand
AAAGAACACCTGCAAGACTATGTGGACAATGCTTTGCGCTTGGGACACATACGTCCATCCCGTTCACCAGCGGCCTCCCCGATATTCTTCGTACCTAAGAAGGAAGGGGATTTACGCCCATGTGTGGATTATCGTGCCCTCAATAATGGCACGATAAAAAACCAGTATCCACTGCCACTTATCACGGAGTTCCTTGATAAAATGACCTCCTCTACCGTCTTCACCAAGTTGGACTTACGGGGAGCATACAACTTGGTGAGAATACGTAAGGGGGATGAATGGAAAACCGCATTCAAGACGAAATTCGGGCTTTATGAATATTGTGTAATGCCCTTCGGGCTTTGCAATGCCTCAGCGACGTTCCAACACTTTGTTAATGATATTTTCAGGGACTTGTTGGATTGTTACGTCGTAATATATTTGGACGACATCCTGATATATTCAGAATCCTTATCTCAGCACATACAACATGTACGCTCTGTCCTACTCCGTCTAAGAGAGCACTCCCTCTTTGCAAAACTGGAGAAGTGTGTGTTCCATGCATCGTCTGTAGAGTTCCTGGGATTTCAAATATCTCAAAAGGGAGTGCTTATGTGCACCTCCAAGGTCCGGGCAGTACTGGATTGGCCTGTCCCGACTTCAGTAAAAGCCCTCCAATCATTCTTGGGTTTTTCTAACTTCTACAGACGCTTCATCGCTTCCTTTTCCGAAATAGTTGCGCCACTAACTCGGTTGACGAGTCCGAACGTCCCTTTCCTTTGGGATGAACAAGCGCAATCTGCATTTCACAAATTGAAGGAGGCTTTTACCACCGCTCCCGTCTTGCAGCACCCTAATCCGGCCCTTCCATTTATCGTGGAAGCCGATGCCTCTGCAATTGCCGTGGGGGCCATCCTGTCGCAAATTTGTCCAGCTACCCATCGACTACATCCGGTGGCTTTCCATTCTCGGAAACTTACGCCAGTCGAACGTAATTATACGATCATGGAGAGAGAATTACTGGCGATTAAGGTGGCATTTAATGAGTGGAGACATCATCTATTAGGTGCTAAGCATCCCATTACTGTGTATACGGATCATCGGAATCTCCAAGCATTGTCCCATGTGAAATGCACCAATGCTAGGCAAATACAGTGGCATTTGTTTTTTACCATGTTTGATTTCACGGTGACATATCGCCCCGGTCCGTTACATGGAAAGGCGGACGCATTGTCACGTATTGGTACAGATATGGAAACTATGAAACAGTCAACCCCAGTATTATCCTCAGGGACTGTAGTGTGTGTTTGTTCGGTTTCTCCGTCCATCCTAGATGGGTTAAGAAGATGGGCTAAGGATCATGCTCCTATTCTTAAGGAGTTGGACGCCGAACTCATCACCGGTCTTCCATATGTCAAAGGCTTACTATACCTGCATGATAATCAAACTCAGCGAAAAGCTCTCGAATGGTCCCATGATCTCCCGTTGGCAGCTCACCCTGGTCGGGCTAAAACCTATGATCTTCTCCACCGATGGTGCTGGTGGCCTGGTATGAAGAAGGACACCGAACAATATGTCTCCAAATGTGCCGTATGTACACAGTGCAAAAGACAACCGGGCAAACCCGTAGGTCTTCTAATGAGCATGCCATTACCCCCGTATCCGTGGCATACTGTCACCCTTGATTTTGTGGTGGAACTCCCTTGTATCGGGGGCATGTCCACCATTCTTGTGGTTGTGGATGTTTTCACCAAAATGGCACGATTTATACCGTGCTCGGGAATACCTACTGCTTCTATGTTAGCGAGTCTGTTTTTTGACCATGTGGTACGTTTTTTTGGACTTCCTATGGTTCTGATTTCTGACCGGGGGTCTCAATTTACCTCGCGCTTTTGGCGCTCCCTTACTTCCTCTTTGGGTATCGATGCCCGCTTGTCCTCGGCCTACCATCCTCAGACGGATGGCCAGACTGAACGTACCAATGGCACTATGGAACAGTTTCTTCGCTGTCTGTGTCTGCAACATCAGTCTAACTGGTTCTCGCTACTAGGTGCAGCAGAATTTGCCTATAACAATTCTATACATTCATCAATTGGCTGCTCTCCATTTTATGCTTTATATGGTCTGCACCCAAGGACTCTGCCGCTTCTCTTGCCTTCTTTAAAGCAGTTTCCCGCAGCTAATGCCGTGAAGGATTCCTTACTTGCCATCCGTAAATCAGTGTTATCCCATTTACAAACTGCGCAACGTCGTACCAAAATGCAGGCTGACAAGCGACGCGCACCGGCTTCTTCGTATTCTTGTGGTGACCGTGTATGGCTCTCTTCAAAACATCTGGCCATTAAGGGTAAAAGGAAACTGTTGCCATGTTACCTGGGTCCTTATACGATTCTACGGTGCCTTAACCCTGTCACTGTTTGTCTAGAGATTCCATCTCATTGGCGGGTGCACCCGGTATTCCATGTCTCCTTGCTTCGCCCTTTTGTACCTGGCACACGGTTACCTGCTGTCCCCACCCCAGTTAAGTATGAGGTGCGTGCCATCATGGACACTCGCCTATGTCGTGGGGTTCGGTCTTACCTGATTGATTGGAAGGGGTATGGTCCAGAGGACAGGTCCTGGGAACCGGCCTCTAATTTGAACGCACCCCGTTTGTTACGTGCCTTTTGGTCTCAACGCTTGCAAAGACTCAGGAGAGAGCGCTCTTTGTGGAGGGGTAATGTCACGTCTCGGCTAAATTGGAAACTGCCTTGGCGATTGTCTGAGCGCTATCCGGCACGTAAAACTCCTTGAAACTACAACTCCCACAACTCTTGCTATTATAGCCACGTGACATACACGCATGACGTTGCTGTGTTTTCATTTGTTGGGAACTACATTTAACTCCCATCTATCCGGAGATCGAGTGCTCCTAAACTGCTGTTAGTTACGAGCTCTGTTCCCGGATACCCGTTTGAATCCTTGACTACCTGGCGCTTTAATCAAGTTATTGTCTTTGCCTTGTCCTTGTCTGCCTCCCGACGCCTGCCTCCTTCGATTGTTCCCCTTGGATTATATGAACCCGGCTTACCCATTATTGACCTCCCACTTCTAAATCCTTAAGTTTTGGTGACCCGATAACCCGAACATTTCCATACGGGAAATAGCGTGAGGTGAACGCTCGCTTCCCTGATCTTTTCATTTCTTTCCTTGCCCACTCCTGTTGCTTTGAACCTTTTTGGGACGCTCTGCTGTTTACACTTTGGATTACTTCGAACCTTTTTTGGGACGCTCTGCTGTTTACACTTTGGATTGCTTTGAACCTTTTTGGGACGCTCTGCTGTTTACACTTTGGATTGCTTTGAATCTTTTATGGGACGCTCTGCTGCATTGACACTGGATTACTTTGAACAGTTTTTGGAAAGCCCTGCTGCTTTCACCGTGGTGTTCCTAGGATACTGGGACACCTTCCCTTCACCCTTCATCCTCCTTGTTTTCTGCATTTCGATACTAGTAGGTTACTGGTATATAGTTCCTATGGAGCAGGTAAGAGTGGGTAATTGTGGGCGGTGTTGGCTGTTTATTCTCCGGCACAACTTGGCTGCATTTCCTGAACAACTGTATTGTTCTTTGTCCCTCTAGCTCTGACGATTCTGCTCCGGCCTTTTGGCTCAAGCCCCCGGCCTGCCAGGTGTATTGATCCCTGTAGGCTGAGCTCTTGGGAGGGAAGTCTTTGGCACATCACCATAAAGACCCAAGGTTTCTTGAGTGAAAGGAACTTCCCTAGGGGAAGGATTATCTGCAACGACCAGAAAACAACCTCTGAGTTGTGACAGATTTAGGAGCCTTACAATAACGCCTATTGGTTATGGAGGCTGCATCAGACCCGATGGCAGCTCTCATGCAGGCTTTTTCTGCCTTGCGTACCGATATGGCATCCGCCCATGTGACCTTACATCAACGCATGGATGTATTACAGAGCTTCGTGCAGCCATTACCCCATGATGAGGAATTCGGTGATGCCGCTGCAGCAACACCTCCTCCTGTATCCCCCCCAGCTCCAGCTCCGGTTGTCCTTCCTGGGCCCTTTCCTTTGGCCCCACCCGAACGCTTTTTGGGGGATCCCAAGGCGTATCGGACTTTCGTGAATCAATGTCGCCTTCACTTTCTTTGTCGTCCCTTGGCGTTCCCAGACGCTACCACTAAGGCGGCCTTCGTTCTCTCCTATCTAGGTGGCACTGCCGCAGCATGGGCTAATCCTTTGCTGGAAGCTAATGATCCGGCTCTTTATGATTTCGATATGCTAATTCAATCCATGAAAAGCGTTTTTGATATGCGATATAAAGCACAAACCTCGGATTTGGAATTTTTGGCTATTAATCAAGGCAAGACGGATCTCTTGACCTACCTGGCTCGTTTCAACCAGTTGGCGGCTGAGACCACGTGGCCAGAACAGAAGAAAGCGGCTGTTTTCTACAAAGGTTTGTCGGATGATCTAAAAGATGCCTTATCAGTGGTGCCCGCCCTTCCACCTGGTTTTCCCGAGTTACTCGACTTGGTTCTTCAAGTTGATGCTCGGTTTCGGCAAAGACGGGGCGAACGTCGGTATCCTGATATTCGTACCTCTTCCCGATCAGATGGCACTACTCCTGTTTCTCAAGGCGAAGCCGAACCCATGCAAATTGGGGCCGTCAGGGGTCCATTGTCCAAGGCTGAACGAGAGAAACGGGTACTGAATAACCTATGTTTCTATTGTGGCCAGTCAGGACACTATATTCGGTTATGTCCTAAAAGACCCGCCAAACCGGCGGGAAACGCCAGGACTCGTCCGTAAACCGGGCCTTTAGGATAAGTCAAATGTACCCGGGCTCGGATGAGTGTTTTCCGTCTTCACATGTGTATCTTACTATGTGTTTCAAGGCCACTGGCATCAAATCTTTTTCCAAGCCTGTAATGATAGACTCAGGGGCTAGTGGGAATTATATGGATTCTAGGTTGGCCGAACATTACGGACTACCCATAATTCCCAAAATACGACCTGAGGACATACATGCTGTAGACGGTTCCCGTTTGGTATCCGGACAAGTTACGGAGCAAACGACTTCACTACAAATGTCCACCTTACAAGGTCATTCAGAATCTATTACATTTGACCTTATTACGGCCCCCCAGTTCGGTATGATTTTGGGTCTATCTTGGCTGCAAACCCATAATCCTGTAATCGATTGGGTTGAACAAACCGTGCGGTTCTCTTCCTCTTTTTGCATACAGAAATGCCTTGGGTCTCACGAGGCAGCAGTCTTCTCTCCTTGCCTGGCCCTGGTGACTAGTGTTCCTTCCATCAGTGCCTTATCCTCTATCCCGGTCCCTGTACTTCCATTGGAATACCGAGAGTACTCGGATGTGTTCGATAAAGGCTTGTCAGAAAAACTGCCTCCACACAGAGACTATGACTGCCCCATTGATCTCATACCTGGGGCAGTCATTCCACACAGTCGTATCTACTCACTTACTCAAAAGGAAAAGAACACCTGCAAGACTATGTGGACAATGCTTTGCGCTTGGGACACATACGTCCATCCCGTTCACCAGCGGCCTCCCCGATATTCTTCGTACCTAAGAAGGAAGGGGATTTACGCCCATGTGTGGATTATCGTGCCCTCAATAATGGCACGATAAAAAACCAGTATCCACTGCCACTTATCACGGAGTTCCTTGATAAAATGACCTCCTCTACCGTCTTCACCAAGTTGGACTTACGGGGAGCATACAACTTGGTGAGAATACGTAAGGGGGATGAATGGAAAACCGCATTCAAGACGAAATTCGGGCTTTATGAATATTGTGTAATGCCCTTCGGGCTTTGCAATGCCTCAGCGACGTTCCAACACTTTGTTAATGATATTTTCAGGGACTTGTTGGATTGTTACGTCGTAATATATTTGGACGACATCCTGATATATTCAGAATCCTTATCTCAGCACATACAACATGTACGCTCTGTCCTACTCCGTCTAAGAGAGCACTCCCTCTTTGCAAAACTGGAGAAGTGTGTGTTCCATGCATCGTCTGTAGAGTTCCTGGGATTTCAAATATCTCAAAAGGGAGTGCTTATGTGCACCTCCAAGGTCCGGGCAGTACTGGATTGGCCTGTCCCGACTTCAGTAAAAGCCCTCCAATCATTCTTGGGTTTTTCTAACTTCTACAGACGCTTCATCGCTTCCTTTTCCGAAATAGTTGCGCCACTAACTCGGTTGACGAGTCCGAACGTCCCTTTCCTTTGGGATGAACAAGCGCAATCTGCATTTCACAAATTGAAGGAGGCTTTTACCACCGCTCCCGTCTTGCAGCACCCTAATCCGGCCCTTCCATTTATCGTGGAAGCCGATGCCTCTGCAATTGCCGTGGGGGCCATCCTGTCGCAAATTTGTCCAGCTACCCATCGACTACATCCGGTGGCTTTCCATTCTCGGAAACTTACGCCAGTCGAACGTAATTATACGATCATGGAGAGAGAATTACTGGCGATTAAGGTGGCATTTAATGAGTGGAGACATCATCTATTAGGTGCTAAGCATCCCATTACTGTGTATACGGATCATCGGAATCTCCAAGCATTGTCCCATGTGAAATGCACCAATGCTAGGCAAATACAGTGGCATTTGTTTTTTACCATGTTTGATTTCACGGTGACATATCGCCCCGGTCCGTTACATGGAAAGGCTGACGCATTGTCACGTATTGGTACAGATATGGAAACTATGAAACAGTCAACCCCAGTATTATCCTCAGGGACTGTAGTGTGTGTTTGTTCGGTTTCTCCGTCCATCCTAGATGGGTTAAGAAGATGGGCTAAGGATCATGCTCCTATTCTTAAGGAGTTGGACGCCGAACTCATCACCGGTCTTCCATATGTCAAAGGCTTACTATACCTGCATGATAATCAAACTCAGCGAAAAGCTCTCGAATGGTCCCATGATCTCCCGTTGGCAGCTCACCCTGGTCGGGCTAAAACCTATGATCTTCTCCACCGATGGTGCTGGTGGCCTGGTATGAAGAAGGACACCGAACAATATGTCTCCAAATGTGCCGTATGTACACAGTGCAAAAGACAACCGGGCAAACCCGTAGGTCTTCTAATGAGCATGCCATTACCCCCGTATCCGTGGCATACTGTCACCCTTGATTTTGTGGTGGAACTCCCTTGTATCGGGGGCATGTCCACCATTCTTGTGGTTGTGGATGTTTTCACCAAAATGGCACGATTTATACCGTGCTCGGGAATACCTACTGCTTCTATGTTAGCGAGTCTGTTTTTTGACCATGTGGTACGTTTTTTTGGACTTCCTATGGTTCTGATTTCTGACCGGGGGTCTCAATTTACCTCGCGCTTTTGGCGCTCCCTTACTTCCTCTTTGGGTATCGATGCCCGCTTGTCCTCGGCCTACCATCCTCAGACGGATGGCCAGACTGAACGTACCAATGGCACTATGGAACAGTTTCTTCGCTGTCTGTGTCTGCAACATCAGTCTAACTGGTTCTCGCTACTAGGTGCAGCAGAATTTGCCTATAACAATTCTATACATTCATCAATTGGCTGCTCTCCATTTTATGCTTTATATGGTCTGCACCCAAGGACTCTGCCGCTTCTCTTGCCTTCTTTAAAGCAGTTTCCCGCAGCTAATGCCGTGAAGGATTCCTTACTTGCCATCCGTAAATCAGTGTTATCCCATTTACAAACTGCGCAACGTCGTACCAAAATGCAGGCTGACAAGCGACGCGCACCGGCTTCTTCGTATTCTTGTGGTGACCGTGTATGGCTCTCTTCAAAACATCTGGCCATTAAGGGTAAAAGGAAACTGTTGCCATGTTACCTGGGTCCTTATACGATTCTACGGTGCCTTAACCCTGTCACTGTTTGTCTAGAGATTCCATCTCATTGGCGGGTGCACCCGGTATTCCATGTCTCCTTGCTTCGCCCTTTTGTACCTGGCACACGGTTACCTGCTGTCCCCACCCCAGTTAAGTATGAGGTGCGTGCCATCATGGACACTCGCCTATGTCGTGGGGTTCGGTCTTACCTGATTGATTGGAAGGGGTATGGTCCAGAGGACAGGTCCTGGGAACCGGCCTCTAATTTGAACGCACCCCGTTTGTTACGTGCCTTTTGGTCTCAACGCTTGCAAAGACTCAGGAGAGAGCGCTCTTTGTGGAGGGGTAATGTCACGTCTCGGCTAAATTGGAAACTGCCTTGGCGATTGTCTGAGCGCTATCCGGCACGTAAAACTCCTTGAAACTACAACTCCCACAACTCTTGCTATTATAGCCACGTGACATACACGCATGACGTTGCTGTGTTTTCATTTGTTGGGAACTACATTTAACTCCCATCTATCCGGAGATCGAGTGCTCCTAAACTGCTGTTAGTTACGAGCTCTGTTCCCGGATACCCGTTTGAATCCTTGACTACCTGGCGCTTTAATCAAGTTATTGTCTTTGCCTTGTCCTTGTCTGCCTCCCGACGCCTGCCTCCTTCGATTGTTCCCCTTGGATTATATGAACCCGGCTTACCCATTATTGACCTCCCACTTCTAAATCCTTAAGTTTTGGTGACCCGATAACCCGAACATTTCCATACGGGAAATAGCGTGAGGTGAACGCTCGCTTCCCTGATCTTTTCATTTCTTTCCTTGCCCACTCCTGTTGCTTTGAACCTTTTTGGGACGCTCTGCTGTTTACACTTTGGATTACTTCGAACCTTTTTTGGGACGCTCTGCTGTTTACACTTTGGATTGCTTTGAACCTTTTTGGGACGCTCTGCTGTTTACACTTTGGATTGCTTTGAATCTTTTATGGGACGCTCTGCTGCATTGACACTGGATTACTTTGAACAGTTTTTGGAAAGCCCTGCTGCTTTCACCGTGGTGTTCCTAGGATACTGGGACACCTTCCCTTCACCCTTCATCCTCCTTGTTTTCTGCATTTCGATACTAGTAGGTTACTGGTATATAGTTCCTACGGAGCAGGTAAGAGTGGGTAATTGTGGGCGGTGTTGGCTGTTTATTCTCCGGCACAACTTGGCTGCATTTCCTGAACAACTGTATTGTTCTTTGTCCCTCTAGCTCTGACGATTCTGCTCCGGCCTTTTCGCTCAAGCCCCCGGCCTGCCAGGTGTATTGATCCCTGTAGGCTGAGCTCTTGGGAGAGAAGTCTTTGGCACATCACCATAAAGACCCAAGGTTCCTTGAGTGAAAGGAACTTCCCTAGGGGAAGGATTATCTGCAACGACCAGAAAACAACCTCTGAGTTGTGACAGTAAGAAAATATGTAACCTGTGTACCTGATTTACTAAAAGGTTGCAATTGTGTAAATGTGTTTGTGGCAAAATTAGATTTCAGTTCCAGTAACTCTGCGAGGTTCCTGGGCACTGTAAATTTCACCCCATA
The DNA here is from genome assembly GCF_040938575.1 of Ambystoma mexicanum. NCBI lineage: Eukaryota > Metazoa > Chordata > Amphibia > Caudata > Ambystomatidae > Ambystoma > Ambystoma mexicanum. The sequence continues at coordinate 229,673,737 of NC_090931.1, read as the reverse complement.
AACATGACATCATTTTTCTGAGATCAAACCAGCCAAGAGCTAGGCGGAGACTTCTACCCTTGCCCAATCCTATTGTTAGAGGTGTGTGTAGTAAAGCCTGCCCCTGTCCTATTCTGTGATGATGTCACCTGGCTTATAAATAAGAGCCCCTGACAACACACAGGTACACACTGATTCCTGACCGATTCCTGACTTCCTGCCCGGCGTCCTGTCATGTTCCTGTCTTCATCTTGCATCTATCCATCTAAACTCCAGATCCCAACCACAAGGCCAAGCATTGCTGATCTTGCTTCAGCTAGGCCTCAATTCTAAATTAATCCCAATAACCAAGGGAAACGCTGTGGTGTTTTGGGAAGCAACCTGATTTAACCTGGTTTGCCACTCACTGCATGCTGCTGCTATCCTATTATCCTCATGCCCTAGCTTATCCAGTAACCAGAAGTGCTACCCAGTAACCAGTCCATGCCCACTGATTTTGTCCGGCTGTCCTGTGTTAGACCAGATCCGTGTGGCGACCAGAACTGCTGACTGTCCAAAATCCAAACTAAAAGTGTACTGTGAGTATCAATAGGAACCATAGAAACCCATAGCCTAACTTGCTTTGTCTTGTCCTTAGTTCCACTAAGTCCTCCTATGCTTGTCCTGATCATTGTAATATTGTCAAAATCATTCTTGCTACCCTGCTTTGATTTCTTGTGCAAGCGCCAACATCTTTAATAATTTTGTCTTGTAAAATCCTGAGCTATTACTCCTGTTTGGAGTGATTGGACTAGGTCCGCCAGGGCAGGCACGGAAGTGCTGGGGTTGAACTTGCGAGTCAACCCCAGAGCTTACTGTTTCTCAATCTGGTAGCCTAGCCTGAATGCCCTAGTGTAGAGTAAAACTGTTCCTTGTCATAACTGATTTCTTTGCTTTTTCGCGCCTGCATTTTCTCAAAAACGCACCTCATTAGATCTTGCATAACTCAATTAATTTAACAGCTAGTGCCCTCATTTCACTTTCATATTGTACCTAGGATCCATAGCTACCCCCAACCCAATATCCGCGTACAATATTTCACCCGTTTGTATTAAAACCCGTTTTGGTAAATTCAGGCGGGATTTGCAAAAGTGTGTTAATTTCCAGCTTGTCATTTTGATTATAAACCTTTTTAAATCTTCCATTTAATTTCAAATTCTATGCTTTTGCTCAATCCATTGCTTGTGATTGCTAGTATCTTTCCATTGTTGCTCCAGTAAAGAATTGCATTTATTTCAAGATTTTTACACACATTCATCGATTTATTCATCCATTTCCGACTGTCATTTTAGCATTGCCAAGGTTTGAAATCTGTTTTTCTCTCTTGTCTGTGGAGGGAAGGTCAGATTTAAATTCTGTTTCTTGTCAGTCATTCCTGATTAACTGCTGATTCTGTTAATCTACATACAATTGATTATTTGTGGGTTGAGGGAACATTGCAGGGGGAAATTCTAACTCAAGTGCTATCTTACCTAAAATCAAAAAGTGCTCCTATTCCCTGATGTTTTGTAGTTGGGTCAATAGAAGGTTAAACTAAGCGTATTGCTTACATGGAGATTGCTGCCCCATATTACAAACTGTATGATTTCTTTTGAATTTTCAAACAAATAAATATATTTTATCAACCAGCCTGGTTCATGATCCATTGTGACCCAGGTATTTGAAAGTGGGGGGCGGAGGGGATGATATGAGTGGTGTATCATCTCAATATTGAATCTTATCTAACATAAGCATCTCAATCGTGCGCTGCATGCTGGGCCGAGACTAAGGTGTGCGACGCCTGATTGAAATCCTTAACAAGAGCGATTTTCGGATCTTCCTCGGACCTAATCATTGAGTGGGATATGATATGATAAGGCATTTATAACACACCTATACACAAGTGTTTCAAGGAGTGACGAGGCAAGGGAGGGGAACAGAACGAAGACAGAAACCGATTTTATTAGGCCAGGTGACATTGAGATCGCGCAAGTGCAGGTGAGGGGGGAAGGGGAAACGTGCGAGGGGGAAGAGGGAGGGGAAGTGCAGTACATAGGATAAACAGTAGAATAATAAATAAGCATGAATAAGAAGTGTGACCAGCTGGTGGCAGGTACAAGGGTAAGTGCAGAAATCAGGTGTCAAGTACTGGTGGGGAGCTGTAGAGATACAGAAACAGCCCCAGAGTGCAAGGGTTGCCACTGGTGCAGTGGAGGTGTGCAACTGACGGGGAGGGGACCTGGCCCTGAGATCAGAGGATTACCAAGCGACCAGTGCAGTTTTAGTTTCAGCCAGGTGTTCAGCAGGGGAGAGAAGGAGAGAAAGCAGAAGCAAAGAGGAACGACTGTTCTTCCAGAACCGGAAACGGTTTTCCTCAATTTTCACAGAGGCAGGGAGGCTGTTCAGGAGGAAGGTCCCAGCCCAAGAAAGAGATCTACCACCAACTTGTTTCTTGGAGAAGCGACTCACCCTGAGGGAGTTGGAGGCGGATGAGCGAAGAGCTTGAGAAGGAAGATATTTAGGAAGAGGGAGTTGAAGGTATTGAGGCCCCACTCCCAGTAGGCCTTGTGGACAATGCAGAGGGATTTGAACTCAATCCTTGCATCCACTGAGAGTCAGTGCAGAGATTTCAGTCCTGGAGAGATACTATGCCTGGGCTTGAGGCCAAGGACAAGTCTCGCAGTCCAGTCAGAGATGAGAGAAGGAGAGGAGGTGGCTGAAGGGAGCCTGAAAATGAGCTCAGTGTCATCCGCATAGCACTGAAAGTTAGGGCAGAGAGCGGCAATGTGGTGGGCAAGAAGTGCCAGGTATTGGTTGAACAGCCAGGGTGAGAGGTTAGACCCCCTGGGGAACACCACTGGTAGAGATAGAGATAGAGGAGAGGAAGGACCCAAGTTGGACCTGGGAAGGTCGATTTGAGAGGAAAGAAGTCAGCCAAGCCAGGTCCAGATCAGTGATACCCAGCTTATCAAGGAGATGGTTGAGCAGGATGGCATGGTTGACCATGTTAAAGGCAGAAGAGAGATCCAGTAAGATGAGGACACAGAGGGTGTTGGAATCAAGGTTGGAGAGCAGGTCTTCACTGATAGTCAGGAGAGCAGTTTCCGTGCTTCTGGCAGCTTTGAAGCTAGACTGATGGTCATGGAGACAACCAACAGATTCAGTATGACGATTAAGCTGGGAGATGGGCAGCTTTTCCAGGCGTTTGCCCAGGAAAGGAGTGATGGAGATGGGGCGATAGTTAGCCGGGTAGGACTGTTCAGCAGAGGGTTTCTTAAGAAGAGGGTGCACAAGGGAGTGCTTCAGGGGGGGAAAGGAAGACTCCATTAGTGAAGGAGTGGTTGCAGAAGTCAGCAAGAGCAGGAGCCAGGGTGTCAATGTGGTCCTTGATGGGTTTGGAGGAACAGGGGTGAACCTGTTTCGACAAGACTTTCATTGATCAGACTTGTCTAGAAACCTCATCTTTGGAGAACAGGGGAAAGGCAGAGAAGGAGGGGGAGAGGTGGCCGAAGAAGGGCCAGATGAAGAGCAGAGAGTAGAGGGAGGAGGGGGAGGAGGAAGAGGGAGAGGACAGGATGCCCTGAGTTTTAGGAATGAAATGAGAAGCCGGAGCCGTGCAGAGGACCTGGGAGGCGACAGGAGAGGTGGAGGCTGCAGCAGAATTGGCCAGTTCCTTGCAGATTTTAAAGAGTTTGGTGAAGTTGTTAGATGCCGCAGAGACAATGGCTTGGATGTGAGCTCTCTTTTTGGTGTGGACAGAGAGTCGGTGTTGCCTTTGGAGCAGACAGCAGGGCAGGGCAGTTTGTCAGAGGATGTACTGGAAGCACGCCATTTCCTCTCAACTACCCTGCACTTGCGTTTAAGGGTGACAAGGTCTAAGTCATACTAGGAGTTGCACTTGGCTTTGGGCTTCAAGAGGATCCTCATGACTGGGCAAGAACATCAGGAGTACCAGATATAGTAGAGTGACGCATGGAAAGGGCTGCGTCAGGGTGTAGGTCAGCCAAAGGGGGAAGTGTGTTCACAAAGTGGCGGCAAAAGCCTTAACTGACACACTGACACACGCTTCATGGGTCGGATGACTGAGAAGGTGGGTGGCAGTGCTGGAGGTGGCTTAGCCTGAGGAGTAGAGAGGGTGAGCTGGGAGGAAAGGAGATAGTGATCACTCCAGGAGAGGGGAGTGGTGAGAGGGATAGAAAGGGGAAAGTCTGAAGAGATCAGAACATCCAGAGTGTTCCCTTATCATGCCACAATTCCATAAAGCAGAAGAAACACTAACCTGATCAGATGGCAGTGACTTGGAGATAGTGAAAAATCCCCCTGAGAATCATGAGGAAAACCACTTGGGGTAAAAAAACCTTTGCTGGAATAGAGTGAGTTGTTTACTGCAGTTCGACCTTCTTCCCTCTCCGACTGGATTACTGGATCAGCAGCTATAGAAGATTCCTTCCAGATAGCCTGATAGATGAGAAGAGAATGGTAAGTAATTAGATAAAGAGTAAGAGAAATAGAAGAATGGGAAAAGGAGGTACTCCTCACTTCTATCTGGGAGCTCTATGGGTTCTTAAGTAATGTCTTGGATGTTGTGACACCTTCTGAGCCGGAAAATAGGACAGACAGGATATAATGCGTTAGAATCGGGCAGAGTCTAAATATTTCAAGAGAAGGTAAGAATCTCTAGTAACCTAAGTAGAAAAACATGTAGCTGTTAGTAGGAATCCGGTGCCAGGGTAACGTGACCGTGAGACGGCCGTTTCCGGGAGAGTCCAAGGATGGGATCCGTAAATCCTACGATAATATAATGAGAATGAATGTCACGTGAATAGAAGGATAAAGGGAATGGGGGATAAAGGGAATGGGAAAGATTAGTTTCCTACCTGTTGCTCGAATCAGGTAAGACTATGAGACAAGTGAGTCGGATCTTAGCTTTCGCTTTCCGTGAACGATTCCCTTCTGGGACAAACGAGTTTTGCGCATTTGTTTGCAGCGTGGGTGTAGTCTCAGGCGAATAATACCTATGAGAAGTAAAGACGTAAGTAACCAGGAGTAAGTAGAGAAAATCAAGAAGTCCTAGGACACAAACTTACGAAGCGCCTTGATGGAGAGTAGTGATGCACTGAGCCTCTGAGTCCAAAAGGCTATATGCCGTCACGTGATCGCTTGACTGCGGAAGCAATGCATTGTCAGGACCTCGCCGTATTGTTCTGACATATCGGGAACTCTTGGTGGCCATCTTGGGGAGGACCAAAGGAAAGGCAAAACAAAGTCTACCACGGCACCACAAAGACCAGCGCCGTTAGTGCGATACAACAGCTCTGCACAGTGAGTCGGGCCAGAGGGGAGAATAGAGAGTGAGAGAGAGTCCCAGAGGTCGCGAAAGAGCCCAGAGGAAGGACAGGAAGCATCCGGGTGGATGGTAAAGGCTCCAAGAAGTAGGAGTTGAGTGGTCGAGACCAGGAGGGAAGAGGAAAGGTCCGCCCACTTAGAGTGGAAGGAGGAGATCTGACCAGGTGCCCAATAGATGGTAGCCTCAGTAAGGGAATGGCCAGGAGAGAGAGAGAACCTGCAGATGAGGCATTCGAAAGGGGAGTAGGCCTGCGTAGGAATGACAGAGGCAGGGATCCACTCAGGGAAGATCAGGGCTACACCTCCCCTAGAACGGTTGGAACTGGGCATGGAGATAATCTTGTAGCCATCCGGGAGGAAGGTATCAAATCTTGTGACAGAGCTGGCCGTGAACCATGTCTCGTGAGACCAAGGACATCAGGGTCAAGTTTTTCCAGGAAACGGCAGATGTCAGAGGAGTGTTTGACAGCAGAGCGAGAGTTGAGAGTGGCAATATGGAGAAGGTTTCCATCCTTGAAAGACTTCGCAGAGGCATAGAAATCAGAGGTACGCCCTGCAGAGGTATAGAGGAAGCCAGATGGGGAAGGGGGCAGAAGAGGAAGGAGGACAGGGCAAGGTAGCCAAGGAGGAGACAGCAGGGGGAGGCAGGGAAGCTGTGAGGGGAAGAGAGGGGACAGCAGGAGAGGAAAGGAAATTGATGAGGCGTGGGAAGCGTCTATCAAAAAGGAGAAGGTTGGCCTGAGGGCCTTGGACCAAGGCGGTACCATTCAGGTAAACATTACTGATGACCTGAGAGGAGTGGAAGGGGGCCAGGAGGGCCTCCCACCGGGTACCACCATTACTTGGAGAAGAAGAGATAGGAGAGAGAACAGACCATATGAAGAGTCCATAGGTCTGGTGAGGGAACAACAAAAAGGATGTGTGTGAGGGTTTGCCTGGAGGAGGCGCTGGTATAGCTGTCAGCGATAGGGAGGCCTGCGTTGGAGACCAGGATGTCCTTTTTAAACATCTTCCTACCAGATTTAGTGAGGAGAGCAGGATAGTCAGAGAAGCAGTTAGAAAAGATAGGAGAAACAGAGAGCACCATAGAGTAGGTAGGGAGAGGAGAGATGAAGAAGGGGGAGGGGGCGGGGAGAACACTAGTGAGCACACACAGAGGGGCACAAGCAGATGAGAGAGAGACCAGACAATAGTACACAGCGGAAGTGGTGTGAAAGTGGTGTTTTCAGTGTTCAGCATGGAGAATTTACCTGCAAACACTTGGCATGCAACTGGCCCCTTCAGGCAGCGATAGGAGGAGCTGCTGGTGTGAGCCGCTTCCTGCACTGCTTATTAGTACCCTCTTCCGTGTAAGCGGAGCAGAAGTGGTGTTTTCTGTGGCAGGTGCCTATACTGCCCCAGAGGAGCTGCACGACCATGAAGAAAATGTTGGGTGATCAACAGGAAGAAACAGGGGAGTCGTCAGGAACATGTACAAGACTCCAGGTGAGACAGCGCGTGAATTCGCTCCCTGCACTGGTTTCCCCTTTGACTTTTGGCACAAATTTAAAACAGTTGCACCTGTTGTTTAATGCGCATGAGCCCCTGGCGTCGCATGGTTCTAGGTCAAAGTTTCGAATGCAAAGGATCGAATGACCAAAGGGTTGAATTAAAAGGACCGAAAGCCAAAGGGTCGAATTTTTTTTTTTGGGGGGGTCCCCCCAAACACCATTTTTTTGTGGTAAAAAACACTTTTTTTTCCAAAACGGAAACCCCCAAAAAATATTAAAAAAAAAAAAAATTCAACCCTTTTGTTTTAGGTCAAATTGACTCTCACCTTTGGCATTCGATCCTTTTGAATTCGGTACTTTAACTGGACACCGCGTTGCATGCCCGACCAAAATGCATCCTAGTGAATCGGGTAACTAATGAGGACCAAGAGCAAAGGAAAGATAACGACTGCCCCCCCCCCACTTGGACAAGTGACCGCTAGCGCAGCTAGTGCGATCCCGTCGCAGTCCTTAGACGTAGACAGAGACGGGACAGAGAGCTCTGACCTCCATATAGAGAAGATATCATTGGAAAACTCAAGGGCAAAAAGAGTTTTGGGGGATGCAGGAAGGGAAGGAAATTTCAGTGATCTCAGAGATCTCACCTTAAGACCACATGCCGCGAGCGCTGGCCCAACGACTGATCTGCTGCCACCAATCATTATAAACGTGACCATCCACTCGGAAGAGATAGAAACAGCATTTGTGGACAAGCAATTGGGGGCAAGATTGAATAAAGAGTTCACTCCCCCCATCTCCGTTAAAGAGCGAAATACCTGGGCTAGAGCCTGGAAACAAAGACATCCACGGGGTGGGGAGAGTGAAGGAGCAAGAGGACGACCCCAACCCCTCCCGATAGCAGAATAGAACTCTCAAGCAAAAGGCCGGAAACTGAAGCTGATATGAACTGTGTCCACAAAGATCTACATTCTAATTGATGAATACTGGCAGTGCCAGTTAAGGGTAAAACCCCAATGGATATTGCTCTTACAAACGAGGGAAGATGCACGAAGCAGATGGAGCCAAAAGCCTTGGCAAGTATCCCTCATGCAACAGATATTGAGGTCATAAAACACCAAGAAGACAAAATGATCGATCTAGACACTAGAGAAACGAGTAGCATAATCTGGGAGGAACTGGCTGCTCTAGAACAGTTGGAGGAAGAGTCTGAGGAACCAGTTAGTCGGCAAGCAGGAATATGGATCCGGCAAAAGACAGAGTGCTGTCATTGAATATTATCCTTGAGGAACAAATCGAAAGAGAGGCCGCCCCAGCGCAGAGGCCCAAAGGAGCTGCTACGGCAGATCTAGAATCCAAGAAAAATATGACCTCCGAAGTAAATGAAAGACCCCCTTCCAGGTTGACTAAAGAACTTCCAAGTAAGAACGCTGGACCACCCATAAGGGACCCAAGTAATTTGGTGTTGGCTGACAAACTTTTACAAGATATTTCCGCCCTTACTGGGAAAATAGCATGGGAGAAACAAAATAGCCTCTCATTTATTAAAGACAAGATTGCTGCCTTGGAGAATAAAGCAGTATTGTTGCCCCAAATGTGGGAGGCCAACAGGGAGGACAGGCGAGTGTCGAAAGACATATTCTTTACCCCATCCCTGGATTATCGACAATGCGCCCAGAGGGAAAAAGAAAGCTTAAATCCAGTGGGAACAATGATGTCTGAGGAGATGTTTCCTTCCTGCAAAGTAAAAAACAAGATGAGGCAACGAAAACAAGACAGTATGAAAAGGAGAATAAGGAAAGAATGGATGAACTATCGCACATCCAAACTACTGGCATGGCAGCTTTAACCATTGTAGTCGCTAAATGAAAATATAAATGAAACTCTGCAAGATAGGAATGTTTCATGAAGAAAGTAGAACAGAGGCTAGATAAAGAAGCCAAATTAACAAGCATATAGCAAAACCGCTTGAGTGAACTGGCTAGATGAGAGACAAATGACAAATCACTATTAATGGAGGTTGCTTTATAGGACTGCAAGTGGATGTGGAGACTGTTGAAAACAATGAAGGTCAGAATGAACCACGCCGGGGTCAGACAGCCCCAAATGAAAACATTTGTAGGCAGAACAAAACCCAAAAACGAGGAGCAAATGGAAAGTTCACTCTTATGAAAAAAGATGAAAATATTAAAAAGAAAAGAAATGGGATGACGCCTCATCTGATAAAAGACGAGAGAAATTCACTTCATGGCTCGGGCCCAAATCAAATATGCATGAAGGGCTGGACTACTCTCTGCAACAAATATTGGGAGAGCTGGTAAAATCAAATTTCCTGATTTTCCAGGGCCCCGAAACAGTAGGAACATCATTGGTCCCAGGCCAGAATGAAATCCATCTGATGCAGAAGGATAATAGGAGGGAAGAAAATCCCAAAATATGAAACAAACATTGAAACAGAAGATACATGGATCAAGAGGATTCTTAAGGAATATAAAAACTCCACCAAGACTGGAAGTAACTCCATGTTCTAAGAATTCCAGAAGAGAAAGGACGATAGTAACAAACCACTTTGATATACTAGAAGTGAATGATTCTAGCATAACCATTAATAATTCAGGGGATGAGGATTATCAGGAACTTGTGTCTGAAGTTTATTTGAGTGATCTGATAGAGATCATCGAAAAAATTAAAAGAAGGATGACTGGGAAAATCTCAGCTCATCAGAATGGGATGAAATAGAAAAGCAGGTACGGGGTCTACCGAATTGATCAAATGGAGAGAAAACATCTCCTAATAAGAGATATGCTGAAGTAAAGAAGGCCACCTCTAAGCCAAAGGAAAAACGCAAAGGCTGTGCCGAGAGTAAGGAAAGAAATAACTCTGAAGAATTTAGAACATTTTAGGAAAAAAGAAAACGCTCTGTAAAGGAAAAAAGAATGCAATTAAATGAAAAAGAGAAGAAGTTAAAGATAGTTGAGGAAAAAAGAGCAGCAAGGACAGACTCTTGGGCTAAAAGGAAAGATTGGGATGATGAAGAAAAACCAAGAAGAGAAGAAAAAGGCCATAAAGTACGACCAGAGAAAATAACGAAAGACTCAAAGAAGGTCCTGTTAAATAGAGAAAAAGTGATGTATCTCTTTAGACAGATTCCCACACTGTGATTTATTTCATCAAATGACATCTTAATTGTAGAATTCTTTAATGAAAAAAGGTTAGACTGGGTGACCTTGCACTTGAAATCTCGAATAATTAAAGATTCAGTAATGGAAATGAGAGAAAAAAAAATCGCTGTATGAGGCTACGAGTTGAGTTAATGAAAAAGCAGAGAGAGAAAAACTGGCCAAGCCCTCAAAGTACCTCAAAGGAAAGACGACAATTCAAGAAGGAGAAAATGGGGCCGAAACCTGGGAAGTTAGAAGACAAGAACTGTGATAAAGGGAAACAAAGTACGTCTGACACAGAAAGGATTTTCAGTCAAATGGATGCGATGAAACACCACACTGGAAAAGGAGTGATGCAAAAGCCCCAGAGAGACACAAAGAAGGCCCCTGAGAGTCCCCTGCTCTCGGCAGACCAAGCGAAAAAGCTATGATTCACCATTGATAACTCCAGAAAGCAACTGAAAGCAGTAGAAACCACATAAAAAAGGAACAGAAGGCAGCGGACTGGTCCTGGATGGCCGAAGTGCTGTTTGAAAAAAAGAAAAAATAGAATGAAAGGAAGGAAGAAAAGGGAAATGAGGTATGTGCTTCATGGAATACCCATGGATTTAAACATCTGTACGCAGGGGAAGATGACTTTCAAGGGCAATATGAAATCATATGCCTTCAAGAAACGTGGTTAAGGACGAAACCTATATGTGCGGGATATGAAGTTTATGCAAATCCAGCGAGGAAAGGAGAGAAGGGAAGGCCCCATGTGGGTCTCCTAACCTTGATTAAAATTGACAGCGAATTGCAAGTAACGGAATAATACACTCTGAATCCCTTCGTACAGATTCTAAAAATTAAGAAATGTCAGGGAAAGCAGGAGATTAAAATACTCCTAATTAACACATATTGGAGTGAAAATAAATGCCCCCTGAGAAATATATAAAAGAAATTATGGATGAAGTTGACAAATCTATGCTAGAGGATAAAAATCAATTAATCGTCATATGTGGGGATCTGAACATTAAACTGCTAAACAAAGAAACCAAAGACTGAGCAACAGCTCAAAGGTAAAGCCTGGCGGTGGTCTAACGAAATGGAGTGGGCACATCACTGAATGTATTCATATTAAGCCTGTTGAAACAGCGTGCATTGGAATCAAAGACTAAGATCTACCTTGGATTCATAGATCTAGAAAAAGCGTTCGACGGGATCAGTCGTGAACTATTGTGGGACAAATTAAAACAATGGAAATGCCCAGAAGATCTGCTTGAAGCAATCCAGACTCTTTATTTGGATATGTCCATACAGGTTTGACTGTCAATAGATGGCTCCATATCAAGAAAAATCAAAACCTGTATAGGTATCAAACAATGATGCGCCCTGGCTCCCTTTTTATTTGCACTTTACTTGGTGGATATGAATGAAGCACAGAGGAGTATTAGGGCCTTTCAACCCAAAATGGAAGAAGGAATTATACCTAGGATCCTATATGCAGACGATTTGGTCTTTATAGATCAGACGGCAATAGGACTCCAGAGGCGACTTGATGCATTTAAAGGATACCTTTACAAAATGACATGAAGATCAATATTAAGAAATCAAAGACCTTAATAATGGAACAAGCTTGTGGCAATCAAAAAAGCCCAAAGATTTCAGATGGACTATTGAAAATCATCACTTGGAAGTTGTAAACTCAATAATCTATCTAGGAATAAGAATCAATAAAAATGTGAACGAACAAGGACACTATCTACTGATCAAGGAAAAGGTGATGAAATTATCAAATCAGGGGAGAGCTCTCCATCGCAGATATGGAACCTTCTCACTGATTCTGACCCTTATCTTTTACAAACAAAAGGTTGTAGCTGTCCTAACGAATTGGTCTGAGACACTTCTAAACCTCTCTGGGAGAATATGGGAAGTCTGTGAGGCTTTCTTCTGGAGAAAAATCTTGAGGCTGCCGACCTCTTTGTCGGTACACACAATAAGATACAAATTAAGACTCCAATCACCAACATCAATGGTTATGTGGAAATCCATCACTCTTTATCGAAAAATGTGTGCAGGACTCACCTCCCATGCCTTTTGATATCCTGAATAACTCATCGATAACAAAGGACAAAAATCTGATGAGATGGAAATCTCGATGTAAAGAATATCTGGAAACATATAACATTGAGAAAGAAACTTTAATAAATAACCCTAATAAGGTTAAGAAGATCTAACAGGATAAAGACTGGGTGGAAACCCTAGAACGGAAAAGTGAGAACAAACTTTGCACTAACATCATATGGGAACGGAAAAAGTTAAATCAACCAACTGAATATTTAAGAAAATGTCCATTGTCTCACCATAGCGACTTACTGATGCGGTGCAGATTAAATATTCTGGATTCTAAAGAGGTCATATTGATTAGAAAACAGATCAAACCACAAAAGGCTTTTTGCTGCCTTCTGTAAAGACCAGAAACAAACTGAAACAATTGGAAATTGATGGCTGAATAAATGTATACGGAAGCACTTATTAGTGCTAAAATGGTTTATGTTAAAGGTTAATAATGTGATTAACCAATAAAACTCTTTAAAAAAATAGTAGACAGTTGGACAAGACGACAGGAGCTCAGATAATGGAAGAAATGTTTGCTAGATGAATGCTTTGTTAAGAAGGCAAAACCACAGAACGGCACTACTTTCACAATGCTATTTTAAATACCGGAGATAACCCAACTAAGTCTGAGAGTCCTGTATAGTGGGAAAAAGGCCTAGGTTTCACAATACAATTTTAAATACTTTCACAGTGCAATTTTAAATACTTTCACAACGCAATTTTAAATGCCGGACTCGGGCTGGGGAGCACGTTGCTGGGAGATGACGACCGGAGGCAGATGGTCAGAAGATTAATTCAATCTCCACATCAATTGCCTGGAGCTTCTGGCAGGCTCCTTCGTGGTGAAGTGCTGGACGCAGGAGAGGGCGCACTGTTGCATGCTGCTCGAGATGGACAACATCTCCACAGTCCAGTACATCAACTGGCTGGGAAGGACGAAGTCCATGATACTTGCAGAGCGAGCAAAAGACTTCTGGCACTTGTGCTTCCAGAAACAACGTCAGCGTGACACCAGGATATCTACTGTGTCTTCAGAACGAAGTAGTGAGTTGGGAGTGAAGGTACCTCTGAAATGCAAGCGATTGGCAGCTGGATCTGGAAGTGTTCCCCAAGATCATGGCCCGGAGAGGACCTTGTCAGACAGGCTTATTTGCCACCAGGCTAAACAGGCAACTTCATCGGTAGCAGCAGCAACAGATGCCTTCCTTCAAGCTTGGGGGCCTTGCAGGGAGTACACGTTCCCTCCATTCACATTGATAGCACGGATGCTAGCCCAAGTGAGGAGGCAAGGAGTGCTACTAATGCTCGTCACTCCCATTTGGTGGAGGCAGGCATGGTTTCTGAGCCTGTTAGACCTCTTGTGCCAGCCTCCCATCTCACTTCCTCGAGATTTGGCAATTCTGTTATCTTATGTTATGTTATTTAATTTGTAAAGCGCACCAGGTACCCTGGAGCTTAAGGGCGCTGAAGCAAAAAAGGAGACAAACAATTATTACTAGTATTAATAATACTATCATTACTTTTCTAAATTTGGTCACTCTGCTAGTTCGCAGAGAAATGATTTATTGCGAACAAATGCAGTATGCCATCAGGAATATTTTAAACAAGAGGTTATACTGTAGTTGAATTGACACCTGAAGGGCTGCTTGCCTGGCAATCATGTATTAAAGAGATTTCTAGTATCTGATACTGGAAAATTTGACATTCTAGATACTGGGAAATTCACATTCTATCAACCTGCATAAGTGCCAACATTGCACGTTTGTTTTACTCCAATAATCATACATAACAACATTCATGATGCACCTGGGAGGGAGATTTCCACAAGGAAATCGGGAGATGCTATTTCCCCATAGGAATGCATTGGGGCTAGTTATTTTAGGGGGAAGACCGTGAAAAGACAGTGAAAAATAGCAATATTTTTCACCTAGAAATCGGGAGGGTTGGCATGTATGTGAATAAGGCCACATTAAAAGGTTTATCACTCACTGCCTCTGGCATACTTGACGCAACGCCTGAGAGATCCTACTACTTTTTACAGGGGCATGTAATTTATGTGACTCTAAGCAAGGTTGCTTTAAACCGGCCCAGGACAAAGACTGCAACACATTAGTTAGTGTGTCTGTGCAGTGGGCGGTTATGTGATTACTTTGAGTGATGGACTCAGAACAATCCAGTGACCTGACAGTTAGATGACTATGCCCTGCAGACTGACCGGGACAGGCCTTAGGTGAACCACCAGTGAAGGCAGAGTGTACCACCATCACACAGCATCTGCATATTAGACTGAGAAGGGTATCAGTCTCCATGTTGTTAAGTGTTCAACCTGCACTGCAGGAATACATATGTACTGCTCGGGCTGCTGCTACAGAACCTTGACAAACATTGCCTACCAGCTCTGTGTGATTACTTTCTGTGAAGTTAGGTAATTTAATTTGGTGTTAACTTACCATTCACAATTATACATTTTAAACATTTCAGCAACTTTCTGTGTTGTGCTGTTTGATGGGTTGTACATTTTAGAATGCTCCAGTTATGCCAACAATGTTGTATTTTGCTGTGATGTAATTGTTATGCAAAGTATTATTTTTGAAACTTGAAAATACTACATTTTTTTGATCACGGAATATTGGCAAGACTCATATAAGCAACATTTTGCCACCACTGGGAGGGAGATTTCATAACAGAAATCTGGAGAAGTGAATTTTCCCATTGGATTAAATTGGGGTTAACAATATTTTAGGAGGGAGAAACTAAAAAAGAGCACCATTTCTGCTGAAAAAATCAGGAGTTTCCTGCCCAAATCGGGAGCGTTGGCATGTATGGCAAGTATGCGCATAGTTTCTCGCCTCTTCCATTCCAGGATGGTCTGCATGAGAAAGTTTCACGTATCTACTTTTGTTTTTCTGGCACCCAGCATAGACTTGAACCGTGCGTATTGATGGTTTATTTGAGAGCAACCGTGAACTCCCTCTACTCCAGACCCATAAAAAAGCAGAAAAAAAAAACATTTCGTGTCATCGTGTGTGTATTGTAAATGTTGCACCATTCTAAGATGGCTCCGCCGCCCAAGCAGGGCAGTCCCCTTTCTTCTTCTCTGTCAGCGAGTGCTCAAACGTCAGAGCTAAATATCGGAGAAGTGCTCGCCTGAGGAACGTAAGAGTTTCAGTGTATTTCTAATGTATGTTAGTTAAACCTATGCGAGTTTAGTCCTGGCTAGAGGCAGTACAAACTGTGTTGGTAGGAGAGGTGATCTCGACTTAACACATTTACGTGGACTTGTTGGTTGCACCTGAACATTCCACTGACTTGTTTTGATGGATGAGGTGAAATTACGTGAGAACTAGTAAACTGATCTCTCCGGTTGGAACAGCCAAACGAGAGTCTCTTAAAAAGCTATAGAGTATGTGGTGTGGTTGGCTTAAGGAAACCGGATGGTTCCCAACAGAGCCGGCTGAAGTGTGGGACATTTGTGCCGTGGCCCCACAAGGCACACGTGTCTGCCTCAACTACTGTGCAGCTTCCCTGAATAAAGCTCTCGTGAGGCCTTGGTTTTCCGTGGACCCAGCGGCCCATCAGATGCTGCAGGCCCTTTAATGACTGCTTATCACTATCTTTTTTCAAGCAGTCCATTGAAGTGGGTGAGATTTACAAATGATGGCCCATTTAAGAGACCATTGTTTTGGAGGAGATGTTTGTGACGTTTCTTTGTATGCAAATAGGCATTACCTCCACTCTTCCTCCTCCCAGTACTTACCTCATGAGGCACCCACCTCCGACACAGGACTTTCTTCTATTTCTTCTTATTTCTATAACTCCTCCCCCACACCCACATCACTTAGTTTTAATTTTTCCTGCCTCTGGCAGGTTGGGCTTGTTTTTTCTTCCCGGCGCGGGGCGCTGGGGAGCTCTGAATGCTGGCCCCCTGGTGGGGCTGTGTGGCGGGGCCTTCGGCTCCTTCAGGTGTGGCAAGACTCCTGGGTTCCCTGCGGGGCTTGGGACCCGGTTGAGTCAGGCTGCCTTGCCTGGTTTCTGCTGGGCTTTGGCCAGCGCAGGGCATCGTGGCCCGGGTTCTGGGAGAACGGACCCAGGTTAAGGTAAGGAGAAGGGGGGCATGTTTTTCCTGTTGCATGGCCATGCTGCATGGGTGGCTGTGCACGGATTGGCGGCTCATTTTTTTCTTGTTTGAGCCATGTGCTCCGGAGGAGGGTGGGCTCCTCCTCTGGTGCTGCAGGCATGTTGCCATAGGAATTAATTGATGTTGTTCCTATTGGTTGTTGTTCTTTCTGGCCTCTATTTGAATGTGGGAGAGGCACGTTAGCAATTGTTTGTATGTGGAGCCTTGATTCGGTGTACAGGGGTCTTTGGTGAAGCAGGCTTCCTTGGTCACTGTTTTTGAGCTTACTCAACATGGGAAAACATTCTGCAAAGAGCAGGCATCTGGTCCTGTCTTCTTCTTCGTCTTCCTCTTCTCCTGATTTACACAGAAAGAGAAAGAAGAAGGCTAAGCGTTTTTCCTTGACCAGAAAGGAGTTGAAGAAGCTGCTTAAGCATCGTAGAGGGAGTCGCACACGTGCTCATGGACACAAGCGCAGGCGTCTGTCTTCCTCATCCTCCTCTTCTTCTTGCGCTGAGTCATTGGCCTCTTCTTGTTCCTCTTCGGCTGATGCTGAAGGGAAGTATCTGGACAGAGAGGGAGTGGAGGAGGTGCTGGCTCAAGTTGGGGATTGCATGGGATTTTCAGAGCCCCTGGTGCCGGTGGAGGGAGCCGACCCTAGGTGTATGCCTATACTGGCGAATAGAAGGAAGGGGTTGCCATTGGTTTCCGATATCCGGGATAAAATCCTCCGGGAATGGCATGACCCAGAGAAGATTGCAATGCCCCGCTTCATGTCCAAACTTTACCCTTTGAAGGGCGAGACTTTGCTGTCTGATCCAGTTGAGGTCGACGATATCCTCGCCAGCCTGGTGGGTCGCTCCTCTATGTCGGCCGAGGAGGCGGCCGTCCGGGATCCAGTGGACCGCCGAGTTAATTCCGGCCTTAAGAAGGTTCATGCAGGGGCGCATCTGGCCCTTCGTGCAAATATATATTGTTCCTACACAGCTGAAACAGTGTTGAATGGTTTCAGGGAGTGAAAAAGGCTGTCAATGAAGGCTCTGATTGTGCCCCTTTGCCTACAGACATGCAGAGACAGGTTGCGTTTTTGGCCGATCTGGCTTTTGATGTGGTTCAGCCATGGCCATGGGGGCTGGTATATCTGCCCGGAGGCATTTGCACCTAAGGGACTGGAAGACTGATGGGTCTCAGAAGGCGGCTGCCCTGAAACTTCCTTTCACTGGGTCCAGGCTTTTTGGTGATTGCCTTGAGGATAAGGTGCACAAAGTTTTTAGGGCGGACAAACATGCTGACAAACTTCGACACAAGCCTCCTTCAATGGCCAAGAAATCTTCCTCTGGGGCTGGTCCAGTGACCAGCAGGTCTTTTCCTGGCTCCTCATCACATTCTTTTCGGAGAGCTAGGGGGGGTCGGGGTCCTCCACGCTCTTCACGTCCTGGGCTGGCACCTAAGTCCTGACGGTTTGGAATTGCTGGGGGGGCGGGCGGCTCCGGCAGTTTTTTCCAGTATGGGAAAGGTGGTGTTCCGACTCATGGGTTCTGGACACAGTACAATGGGGGTATCGAGTGCATTTCCTGTCTCCTCCTGTCCAGCATTGCATGATTCGGACTGTGATTCCCAGGTCTCGGCTCAAGAGGTTGGCCATGGACGCCGCGCTCTCCAGATTAGTGTTGAAGGCCGCCATCATGCCCGTTCCTCTCCCTGTGCAGGGTCAGGGGTTCGACTCACGGGTGTTCCTGGTCCCCAAACCTTCGGGGAAGTACTGTCTAATTCTGGACCTCAAAGCCCTGAACTGCTTCGTCCAAAAGGAACACTTCAAGATGGAGACTTTACAGAACATTCTTCCGATGTTATTAAAGGGGGATTGGATGACATCTCTGGATCTCCAGGACGCTTATTACCATGTGGCTCTCCGTCCCTGGCACATGCAGTTCTTCCGCTTTGCAGTGGGATCCCGACATTTTCAGTTCAGGGTGCTCCCGTTCGGACTGCGATCTGCCCCCAGAGTTTTCACCAAGCTAGTGGCTCCCCTGGTGGCGCACTTACATCTGCGGGGCATTCAGATATTTCCCTACCTGGACGATTGGTTGATCAAAGCGTCCTGCCGGCAGACTGTCATTTCTCATCTCCGATTGGTCTGCCAGGCATTGCAGGACTGGGGTTTCCTGGTGAACTGGCAGAAGTCCCAACTGGAGGCTTCTCAGGATCTAGTTTTCATTGGTGCACAGGTTTGCACAAGGATGGGGAAGGTGTTCCTGTCCCTGGAGAGGGTCCGTCGCTTGCTGACTGTTCTGGGCAGGGTTCTCGGGAGGCAGTATGTCCCGGCCCGCCTATTGCTGAAATTGCAGGGGCCTTGTCCCCTTCTGGGGTAGCTATGGTTGGGGGTCCGCCAGATACAATCGGCAGTGTGGATATTGCACGGGCTAGGCTGATATCTCAGGGGTTTTCTGGTCCTGTGGTGGATTCCATAATGAATGCTCTTAGACCCTCCACTCTGAAGGCTTACGGCAGACATTGGAGCCATTTCCGGGGCTGGTGTGGGCGGTCTGGGATTCCCCCCCTGCGTTCTGGCCTCCCCGCTATCCTTCAATTCCTGCGGGATGGGTTTGACAAGGGCCTGGCGGTTTCCACGCTTCGCTCTCAGTGGGCCTTCATAAAATTCCTTTTGGGGGACTCTGATGGGCACTTGGATGGGGAGGTGTTGGTGGGGAAGTTGCTCAGGGGTTTTTCTTCTTCCCGTCCTTGTACTTATAAGGGGCTTCCTCCTTGCGATCTCCCTCTTGTCTTAAAGTTTCTTCAAGGGCCTCCCTTTGAGCCCATTTCCGAAATTGATATGAAACATCTGACGCTGAAGACTGCTTTTCTGATTGCCATAACTTCTGCCCGTAGGCTTGGGGAGATTGGGGCTCTGTTATGTCACCCCCCTTTCCAGAGGGTTCTGCCGGACTCGGTGGTGCTGAAGTGTGATCCGAAGTTTCTCCCTAAAGTTGTTTCTCGTTTTCACACCTCTCAGGGTCTGGTTCTCCCTGCCTTTTTTCAAAATCCGCAAACGCCAGAGGAAGTGGCTTGGCATAACATTGATGTGCGGCGGGCGGTGTTGGAGTACTTGGCTAGAACTGCCCCTTTCCACCGCTCTGACAGTCTTCTGATTACTTTTGGCCCGACTGGGGCTGGGCGTAAGGCATCTGTAGTGTCCATTAGCCGATGGATCCGTCTTGTGGTCTCCATGGCCTATGTGGCTTCGGGCCTGCCTGTGCCTGCGCACGTTCAGGGGCGGTCCTCCACCAGAGGGTTGTCGGCCTCATGGGCCGATGCTAGGGGGGTTTCTCTACCGGAGATACGTAGAGCTGCCACTTGGGCTGATCAGAGCACCTTCATCAACCACTATAGGTTGAATGTCTCCCACTCGGGGGTTGGTTCCTTCGGGGTTGGAGTTTTGTCTGTGGGGATGTAAAATTGGAGTTATTAAAGGTGTGTGTTTCTGCACTGTTTGACTCTTTGTCTCATTGGGACCTTTTTCCCTGTTTGTTGCTTCGGTATACCTCATGAGGTAAGTACTGGGACGAGGAAGAGTGGACGTGGAGGTAATGTTCTGATTACTTACCGGTAATCTTCATTACTCCTAGTCCTACTCTTCCTCGTCACAGTACTGACGACCCTCCTCACCCTCCCTGCGGGGAAGGTCCCATGCTACGGCTTGGTAATATGAAACTAAGTGACGTGGGTGTGGGGGAGGAGTTATAGAAATAATACGAAATAGAAGAAGGTCCTGTGTCGGAGGCGGGTGCCTAATGAGGTAAGTACTGTGACGAGGAAGAGTATGACTAGGAGTATTGAAGATTACCGGTAAGTAATCAGAATTTTTTTCATTTTGAAAGCACACACAAAGCACCATATAGATGCCTAAATCTACGCTCTCCTCTAGATCAATTACAATATATGAACCAAAACAGTTTTAAATAAGCTACATTATTTTTGCATGCTGTTATTTTACACACAAAAGAGTCTATTTTTGGTAGCATGTGATATTTTCATCACATCATACATGAACCCTTCATTTGTCAAACACTGAAACACAAAGAGGTGACCTTTTCACACATTACATGTTGTTATGCATCTTTGAAAATACATTTTCTAAACCCAAAGGCCATTTTGCTGAATTGCATTCTGGTATTTGAATTTGTAGTCTCCCAGTTAAGAAATAATGCCACTTTTTGCTTAACATATTTCCCGTTTTCATCACTTTGGTCTCCCTCTGTCGCAACTTCTTGTTAGTTCTTTTCTAGTTTTTTGTAGAAACTGCATCACAGCAATCACATCTCTAGTTCTTTCCCCTTCAATTAAACAAATCCACCAGTCACCTCATTTCAAAATGATAAACCTTTAAAACAGATGACCCATATGTATATTCTTCTTGTTAGTTAGTCCCTTACATGATAAAAGTAAGTGTCTAACAGTTTCGATTTGGTCGGGTAGATCACAAAAACGGCAAGTATTGTTATATGACATTTTTCTAACTGCCCTTATTTCGTGGGTTATCAGAAGATTTAATCTGGCTATCATAAATATGTTTTGCAGCCTTTTATTTGGAAATGTTTCCAAATAGGGCCATATGTCATAGATTTTTCGACTTACTTGTGGCAAATGAGACGTTCGTCTATAACTTGCCGCTTTGTCCAGTGTTGATATCCAATCAGATCTTTCTAGTTTGGGTTTTACTTTATTTGGATTATTTTTCATTTCTTCTTCTGTTGATTCAATGTCCCCAAGTTTTGTTTGGTTTTTCCTTACCCAGTCTGTAAGGCTTTTGGTTTTTCCCCCTTGAATTTCCGTATACAGAATATCGAAAATCTTTGAATGATCTGACAGAATTACTTTTCTGTATAATATCAGACAGTTTCTTGCTACTACAGCCTGCAGTGAGAGTAAACACAGCTCCCTTCAAATCAGAACCATTGGTGTTGCCGTTGGTAATACCAGAAGGTTTCGCCAGAAGTAACTCTCTAATTTCAGCCAAATTTCATTTGGAATTTTCGGCATGGTGTCTGCTCCAAAACTCAGTGAGGGAATAATCTTGGCTTAGAATTGAAGAATTTGCGTTATTTAAAAGCGGCAGCATTTTCTGTCTGTGATTTTGGCTTGGGTTGTTCATTTACTTTTTCCAAGAGATTTGCCTGCATGTTTGTGTCTCTTAAGTTGTTGCTTAAGATGACTCCCAGATATTTGAATTCTGTCACTTTTTCAATTTGTACCTCATCGAAGTACCATTTGAATTTGTCATTCTTTGTTACCGTTTTTTCCAGGATCATTACTTTCGTCTTTGTTTTGTTGATTTCCAAATCGTTCTTTCCAATATATGTGGCCAAATTATCCAGCTGGCGCTGGAGGCCTATGGGTGTCTGATATAAAAGAATCAGATCATCTGCGTAAAAAAGACGGGATATTGTTGTTCTGCCCATAGATACTGGAAAGGATCGAACGTCTTATACTGTGTCCTTATAATCCCAGAGGTACGAATTAAAAAGGGTTGGTGCAAGATGGCACCTCTGCTTCACTCCACTCGCCGTTGGGATTGTTTTTGACAGAGAGCCTGCTTGATTCATTCAGACTGTCATTGAAGTATTTTCGTGTAGCACTTGAATAGGTTCTAAGATGTTCCATGGGCAGTTTTTTACCAAGAGTTTTTCCCATAAGATTTCCTGGTTGACCTGGTCGAATGCCTGACTAGGTCAACAAAAGCCACCAAAATTCTTGGGCCACCTTCTTTTATCCTGCCTTTTAATATGCTCATCAAAAGGATATTCACTGAGGTCCCAGCATTTTGAACAAAACCCGATTGAAATGGGTCTGCTACATCGGTCATCTTCACCCAATTTTGGAAGCAGTCCAATATTAGTGAACCAAAGAGCTTACCAACAACATCCAATAGTGCTGTTGGTCTATAGTTCTTGACATTTTCTCTCTGTCCACTTTTATATATGGGAACTACTATGGATGATGTCCAAGTCGATGGTACTGATGGTACTTCAATTAAACAATGATTTTGTGCTGATTATTTTCTTGATCACCTCGTGGATAAAAGCAGCCCATTCTTCCAGCGCCTCTTTTAGATGTGCATTAGTTAGACGATCGGGTTCAGGGGCACCTGAGCTATTCAGTTTTAGGATTTTACCCTCAATTGTTTGTTGATCGTATGGTAGATCCCAAGTTGTTTCGGTAGTTGTCTGTTTAGACTCACTGTGTCGTGTAAATTTCTGAAAGAGTGTAGTACAGTGGTTAATCCAGGCTTCTTCTCCAATGTTATTTTGAAGTCGGTTATTGGTGTCTTTCGCCGTTGTTTTTATCAAAGTCCAAGACTCCCTAGATTTTCGACCACTTATTACTCTTATCATATCCTCTGCATCCGATTGATACATATTTGCTCGATACGATCTCAGCCAGTTTTTGTAGGTTTTCTTCATTTTATTGGCTGTTTCTCTGTCTGCTGCCGTTTTAGATTTCATCGCTAGGCGCTCTGCTGTTCTTACTTTTCTTCTTTCCACAACCAGTTTTTTATCGTAGCAATGATGATTTATCTTTTGTTGATTATTGTTCTTTTTACTTTTAGTTTGATAGATGTGCAAGAGGGGTTCATACTCGATATTAGTTGCATCTTGGTGCTCACAATTCTAGGGATTGGTGGTATATTTGTAGGTTACGTTTTTAACTGCTGTAGCCGTTAGTCTTAATTTGGTTCCACCGCTACATTCCTCTATTTTTGATTTCATTTTCTTTTTTGTTTCATACTTTGTTTCCCATCTGGCAAGGAGCAGGTTATGATCACTATTGTTAGTCTGTACTGTTTCAAAATGGACAATATATGGAAAAGTTCTCCAGATAAGAATATATGGTCGATTATCAATTTAGTTAATCAATTTAGCCTACTTAATACCTCTTAAAACTGTGGCTGGTTTAGTTTTGGTATTTTTGATAACTAGGTGAATTTTGGGATAAATCATATTCAGATCACCACATAGAATCAGATATTTTGGTTGATGCTCAACATAGATTTCGTCTAGAGTATTACTTGTCAGTTCCACAAATCGTTCACTGCTCATTGCCAAGGGGTTGCAGTATGTGTTTATTATAATCAGGACTTCACCCTCATTCTGAGTCTAATAAATTTTCTCCCTTCCAATTCAGAAGCAAGGCTTAAAGGAACAAACTAGTCACCAGGGTTTGCACATAGTGAAGTTCGCTATTTGAGCGTATCAAAGTCAATAGATTGTAAGATGGCGGGCCATGCAGGCCTTTCACAGCTGGAAATAGGTAGGTCTCGTATCCATCCATATGGGGTTTGTCAAGTAACCAAGTCTCCTGTAGACAAAGAATGTCAAAAGCTCCCAAATGTATGTCGCTGGGTGAGAGTAGATGAGTAAAACCTCTCGTGTTCCATGATCACAGTGTTACGAAGCTTTGGTTCTCTAGGTCTCCTTTTATAATCTCCTGATGAGAGACCACCCTTGTGGATGGCTATCTTCGATCTGAGAAAACTAAAGCTTTAGATATACACATCCATTTCTGTGGGTCTTGATTTAGTGCGCTGGTCCTCTGGTGATTAGTTTCATCCGAATCCACAGGTAGAGTTTCGTCTGGCGTGAAATTGACCTTAAGTATTGGCAACAGGCCCAAAGGCACGGGCCCTATATCCAGCTGGTCTTTAAAGGAATTTATGAGTTCTTTCTCTCTTATACTCTGTTCAGATACATGTTGGTGGTCACGTTGCGTATTCGTTCCATCTCCCCCCTGCTCTTCATACTTCTTCTGGGTGTTTTCTGTAGGTTTTGACCGCCAAACGTTACGCTGTTTGCACTCCTTTTTTACCTCCTCTCGATATTCTTCTTTGCGTAGTTTTGTCTCCGTTAGTTGAGGTACTCATTTCCTTTTGTTAAATGAGCGCTCTTCCTGTCTGGGCTCCGAGGATCTCTTCTCTTCTCCTGAATAATTAGTTAGGTGAAAACCCAACATTTGTAGATTTTCCGTTGCTGATAATAGCATTGTACACCACTGGGGAGGCAACATGAAGGTATACACAGTCCAGTTTCTCCCTTATTCCAAACTCTACGAATTTTATATCGTCTGTTCTTATCTGTCTTAAGTTTGGAATAAAGTGAAAAGGGGTCAGTACATTTTTCCTGTTCAAAACTGTTCCATCTTGTTTCCTTCCAATTTTCTCAAGTTTGAAGTTTCTGACATGATTAGTTTTTTCTCTATATAGGGCTCTGTCCCCTTTTCTCGTTGTTCTCTTTTTTGGGATCTTTGTCCTTTTTCCCTGAATCTATTTTGATCTTTTGCACGTGATTGCCTCAAGGCCTTTTTCCGTGTTAGCCTCACTGTTTGGCCATGATAGTCTTCTTTGTTTCTATTGCATATTGAGGTCTTGTAAGGAGAGTTACTTTGTCTGTCTTTCTGGATTTGGGATGGTATTGCCTAGTTCTGTTCAGTTAACGATCTTGCTGATTCAGATTGTCATGCCGCCGGTTCCGGGCTGCCGCTGCAGACTATGGAATGCCTGGCGCTGGCAGCGCCATTAGGTTGTCCCAGGTTTCTCTTCCTACTTCCTGGTTTTCCGCTCTAGTCTTTTGTTCTGTCGCTCTGTTGTTTCCTATGTAAGTCCCGCCCCCTTCCGGGTTCGGCGTGTTGCAACTTTGTCAGTTTATGCCTTGTTGCTTGCTCCTTTGCTCTCGCTTTGCTTCTCTCCTGTTTTCGCTCCCCCCTTACCTTGTATCTTTTCCCCTGTTTCCATTTTCCCTCCTTTTTCCCTCCTCGGCGATCCTTCGCCGCCCTGCTTACCTTCTCTCGCTGACTCCCGCTGCAGTCTTGTTTTCCTGCGTTTGCTTCCTCGCCAGTTGCTGGATTTTTCTCACCCAACGCGAACTCTCTTACCTGCTGGAGCCGGATCTGTAGCTCCTTGCCTCACGGAACACCCTTCCAGCTGTTCAGCTTTGGACTGTTGTTCATACCAGCTCCGGGCTATCAAGAATCTACCGATACAACCTCCCGGATCAGCCAAGTCATTGCATCAGTCTACCGACGCAAAGAGGGTTTTTTGAGCCGCTTCTTTTTCCCTCTTCCCACCGGTCCCTGCGGGAAGGAAGCCTACTGCTTCCCTGCTTGGCAGGGAATCAGGGTGGCTTCTCACTGCGGACGACCATATCTCTTCTCGAAAAAAAATAAATCAAAGAAGAAGTCTACCCGGCAAGTCACCTCTTCTGAGGATTCAGGTGAGGAGGAAGGGGAGGTGGATGTTGAGATTGCTGACAAACCTCACATTACTACTGAGCCTGATAGTTTGCAACGCCAGCAGTCAAGAGCTATGGCTACTCCTGAACAGGTGCAAGAGCTTCTCGCAGCCGTGCAGAATCTAACGCAGGAGTTACTGGCTATCAAGACAGAAAACACTGCCCTCAGACAGAGGATAGACAGTTTCGAACAGTCCTGAAGTGACCTTCCTCCTATGCCTTTATCATGTGGAAAATACGATGGCTCACCCAACAAATTCAAAGAGTTCATGGAAGCTTGTGTGATATATTTCACGTTCAGACCCCAGACTTACGCCGCAGACCAAGCCCGCATAGGGTTTCTAATATCGAATTTAACCGGGAATGCTCTGTCATGGGCTGCTCCTCTGGTGACCAGTGCCAGTCCCTTGCTACAAGACACTGCTGGGTTCACAGCTCAGTTCAAACTGGCGTTTGAACGACAAGATACCACTCTGGTAGCCAGTGAACAAGTGCTGGATATTTGCATGGGTAATATGGACCTCTTGTCATATATTTCCTGCTTTAAGCGGGTGGCCGCTGATTCTGGTTGGCAGGAGAATGCCCAGTATACCATTTTTCGCAGAGGCCTGAGAGAAGACTTCAAAGATGAATTAGCCAGGGTTAACCGTTCTACCACACTAACTGAACTCTGGGCCACAGTCATTCAGCTGGACTTACGTCTTTCAGAAAGAAGGTCGGAACGTCGGAGACAGCGTGGGTTCCCAGGACTGGCAGAACCAAGCCCGCCTTTACCCGCTCCTACGTGTACTACTAAGGATGAACCCATGCAGATCGGGACCACCTGAGGACCACTCACCGCTGAAGAACGAAAAAGACGCAGGGACCAAAACCTGTGAATGTACTGTGGATCTAACACGCACATATTGAGGGACTGCCCAGACGTGCCACCCCGAAGGTCGGGAAACGGCATACCTCGGAACTAGTGGGGACAAGTTACCGAGGGGAATTTTCTGGTCCCTATGTTTCCCTGTCCATTACACCAGCAGTCAACCCCACCAAAGACAACCATCTCATGGTTATCGCAGTTCAGTTGTCTCTCTCTCAACAAACATTTGAAGTCTTAGCGCTGCTGGATTGTGGGGCGGCAGGATGTTTTATGGATGTTGTCTGGGCTGACAAAACCGGAATCAGTCATTTGGAGAAGGAGGAAGACCAAAAGGTGGAGGGTGTGGATGGCACGCCTTGAGTTCCGGACTCATCACTCACACCACCTCTCCCATGGTAATGAAGGTGCTTCATCATACTGAGACCATTCAATTTGATCTTATCAGTGCGGCACACTTCCACGTAATTCTGGGGGTTTCCTGGCTGCGGAAACATAATCCGACTATAGATTGGACCAAGAACCAACTGTCTTTTTCGTCCAGGTTTTGTAAGCAGTCCTGCTCTGTGCAAACACTGTCCACTACAGTAAATACTCTTCCGGATCCTCACCCCATACCGGAGGCTTTGATGGTGAATTGCATACCCAAGGAGTACCTACAGTATCAAGAAGTCTTCCAAGATGGTGGTCCTCAAGAACTACCACCTCATCGCCCAGAGGACTGCCGCATCACCCTTCTACCCAATTCTGTGGTTCCCTTTGGACGCATGTTCTCCCTTTCTCTCAAGGAAAAAGAAGTCCTTAAGGAGTACCTCGACTCAAACTTACACCATGGACTTATTCAACATTCCCACTCTCCTGCTGGGGCATCTCTGTTTTTTGTCCCTAAGAAGGGATCAAGTGAATTGCGGCCATGCATTGACTGTAACGCTCACCTGACTCCCACGGAGGCGCTGGCCTGGTTTGCGCTGCTGTGACCTCTTCTAAGGTGATGCGCAGGGTTCGGAAAACGGACTGGACCGGGCCCCCAAATCTGGCTTGTCTGGCTCGCAGAAGTATCCTTCTGTAGGCGAAAATAGGGGATTAACTGTCTGCGGGGTAATGCAATCGGCCTCCCACTTTCCCCTCTCACCCTCCTCGAAACCCTTCTGTGATTCCTCGTAGCGTCTCACCTTAGGGTCTGGAAGGACAAGCTCTCCATCCTGCTTCTGATGCAGGGGCGCGTTGGTATCCAGTTACTTCACTGGATTTTTTCGGATTGGTGAGAACCAAACTTGCTTGGCTTCCAGGTAAGTTTTTTGATAAGAGTTTCCCCTTGTGTCCATGCATTAATGTACTAATGCTAGTGTCTTTTTCCCCATAGCGGCCGGGGTACGGAATGCCGGGGAACAGGCACCGACCCGAGATGAGAGGTGAAATCCTTGTAGAAATCACTTAAGTCTTTAATGAGCGTTTTTTGGTAATGTCTTTTCATTCGCTCATTAACGCTGATGTCTCTTTTTCCACTTAGGGGCCGGGGTCCGGAAATGCCAGGATGCGGCGCGGACCCGAAATGAAGAGGGAATGAATCAACTGGTAAGTCTTAACATGGAGATTTAGCTTTCCTTATTCCCTTCTCTCTCTCACCTTTTGTTCTGGTCTTTTTCTCCCTAGGCGCTGGGGCGTGACTGCGAATCCGGATGATCGCTGCTGAACATGGAGGCGCCCTGAAAAGGTGAGTGGAATGCGGCGCTGCAGCGATCGACGCAATGAGCTTTTAAATAAAAGTCTTCCTTTTCAGGATTGTCGGCGAGATGTCTCCGGGATGCGGATTTAGCAGGTAAGGACTTTTCCTTCTGTTCTCTTCTTCTCTTCCTTTGCAGGTGATCCAGGATGCTGGCAGGCGTGGCAGAAGTCAGGATGCAGGAGCAGACATGGTGAGCGTCCAGCTGCTAGATGCAGAACAACGCGAAGCACGTGTGGCTGTTCGGGTGGGGTTTAAATAGCCTTGGAAGAAGTTCCAGGTATGTATCCTTCCCCGACCACGCCCGGATGGTAAATTAGTCCCACAGGTAAAGTAGTTCCTTTCAGGCCTCAAGGAGGCCGGGATCCTGCAGCATGGTCTGCATCAGGTAAGTGCACCCAAGCACTCCCATAATGCGCCTGGCGCCTGTGGCGCCAGGACTGATGTCTTTTATGAGCCTGGCCCCATAGGCACCTGGCCACTGTCCAAAGGGCCCCTATATGGGGTTGCTGGGTCCTTCCTTGGGGACTGGATGTCCGCTTTCGGGGGACGCAGGGCTTGAACCGGCTCCCCGGGAGCGGGCATCATGACAGCACTCCCCCCCCCCCCAAGGCCCCTCCCAAGGTTGTTCCCTACGGGGGTTTTGGTTTGTCTGGGAAGAGTCGGTGGAATTTCCTGACTAATCGAGGTGCATGCACATGGTCGCTGGGTTCCCACAACCTCTCCTGAGGTCCGTACCCCTTCCAATCAATTAGGTAGAACAGTTTTGACCTAAACATTTTTGAGTCTAAAATGTTCTTCACTTCGAATTCCGGCCCCCATCTATTAGAATAGGTTCTGGAGGTTTGAGTAGTCGGGTTCCGGGTACCACTGGTTTCAGAAGTGACACATGAAAAACAGGGTGAATTTGCATACTAGCTGGTAAATCAAGTTTAACAGCCACTGGGTTAATTATTGCCGTAATAGAATAAGGTCCCAGATATTTTGGGTTAAAAGTTCGAGGCCCTTTGAGTGGTAAATGTCTGGTAGCTAACCACACTTGATCCCCAATCTGATACGGAGGTGCTTCACTCCGATGTAGATCAGCATTCTCCTTGTATTTTCTCTTGGCTTGTTGTAAATGCGTAGTTGCCTCTTTGAAGGCTTGGGTAATTGTAGAATGCAGATGTTCTACTGCCGGCATTCCGAGGTTCTGAGGTGAGTCAAGGTTTGAGGTTCGAGGGTGATGCCCAAACAAAGTATAAAAAGGACTGTGGCCAGTTCCAGAGTGTACCGAATTATTATATGCGTATTCGGCTATCCAAAGAATGTCTTTCCAGTTGCTTTCAGATTGCTGTAACATACACCGTAAGTACTGCTCAAGGGTCTGATTTGTCCTCTCGGTCTGACCATCGGTCTGAGGGTGGTGACTGGTCGATAATCTTAGGTCGATCTGCGCCATTTGACAACATTTGCGCCAGAAGTGGGAAATGAATTGGCTTCCCCGGTCAGAGATTAGTATAGATGGGAATCCATGTAGCCGAACAATATTTTCGAGGAATTCTTTGGCTAGGACAGAAGCTGAAGGTAAACCTTTCAAAGGAATAAAGTGGGCCATTTTGGAAAACAAATCCACAATTACCTGAATAGTATTGTACCCCGAACAAGGAGGCAGGTCCGTAATAAAATCCATTGATAGGGTGTGCCAGGGTGCTGGCGGTATGTCTAGAGGTTGAAGGAGACCGGCTGGTCTTTTCTTTTGACTTTTATTTTGGGCGCAAATACCACAGGACATCACAAAAGATTTAACATCTTTTCGCCAAGAGGGCCACCAAAATTGTCGTTTCACCTTTTCCTCTGTCTTGGCAATAGCGGGGTGTCCCTCTATTAATGTATCATGATAACCGGAAATAACTAGTTCGTGTAATTCCTTATGTGGCAAGGATAAGCGTCCTTGGAAATAAGGTAAACCATTATCTATGGTAAAGTCTGATCCCTTTTGTATCCAATCCTATAAGGTTGTAGGGTCCAGGAGTTGTTTCACTCTGGCTTGAATGTCTTCAAGCGTCTGTAACGAAGTCATGCCTAGAATCCTCTGTTCGGGAATTATCGGTACTGGTTCTGAGTTTGTATCAGATTCTCCCATTCCAATTCGGGATAAGGCGTCTGCTTTGCCATTCTTGCAGCCAGGTCGATAGGTAATCACGAAATCAAATTCAGCGAAAAACAAAGCCCATCGGAGCTGCCGTGATGACTGAGCCTTGGCGGTTTTCAAATACTGTAAATTCCGGTGATCAGTGATCACTGTGATGGTATGTCGAGCTCCAAGCAGATAATGCCGCCAGGCTTTAAAAGCGGACTTAATGGCTAACAGTTCTTTGTCCGTGATTGCATAATTAACTGTCATGACCGCAGCCTCCAAGGAGTCAGGTTTAGCCCAACTGCCTCGGAAGCTGGGTCACAACTTTATTTTCAGGCACCCATCGGCTCCCATAGGGGCCTTATGGACCTTGTCCTGGCGCCAGTGGTGCCAGGCTCATAAGGGGACCCAGTCCCGGCACAGGACGTGCCGGACTCATGATGTAAGGAATGGTGCTTGGGTGGACCTACCGGCTGCAGACCATGCTGCTCACTCCCCTGCAGGATGAAATCCTCATCCATCCATGGCTGGAACTACTTTACCTTCTGGGCGTGGCCAGCACCACTCCCTGGGACTGGATACTGGAACTATTCTGGAAGCTGGGACTTCTTACCTGGGCGAGGCTGCTGTGGAAGGAGACACCTAAGCACTCCAGTAGGACTATTTAAACCACGCCCGATCAGAGCAACGTGCTTCGCGTTATTCTGCAATAGCAGCAAGACGCTCACCGTGTCAGCTCCAGAGAATCTTCAACTTCTGCATCTAGGGAAGAGAAATCCGTAATCTTACCTTCTGAAATACCATCTTTGTCTTCTGCAGCATCTGAGAAGGGAAAAGAACACCAGGTTTGCACGAGATAACAACCAGCGCAGCACTTACCCAATCCATCGGTGCATCTCAAGCCACGGGCTGCAGCTTTCCATTTTTCGGCACCCTGTGGAAGCAAGGACATTGGTTAGTAACCATCGTGAAACTTTCCCTACCTGCGCTGCATTCTTCTCGCCTCCGCCGACGCTGCTACTCGCATCTGCAAAACAAAAGGACATCATTAAGAAATACAAAACTCCATCCATACGCACGTGTTTTGGGCAGCTCTCATCTTTCTCACTCCTCGGCGTATTCCTCGACATCTATTTTTCTACCCAGCTGCTTCTGCAACCTGAAAAAGGAAAAGAGACATTAAGAAGTGCTTTAAACTTCGAATTGACATTTTCTACTTACTTGCCTGCAATACCTTCGCCTTTCCATCGCTCTCCATTCAAGCAACCGCCGTTCGTGCTGCTAACGACGGCCTAGCTCCAAATCTTCATCCTCTGCAACCAAGAGGCTGGACAATTAACCAGTGAAGTAACTGGCTTCGGCGCCCCTGCACAGACGCAGGATGGAGAGCTCAGCTTTCACCTATTTAAGGTGAGCACATTTAGCCTACGAACTACGTGGGGAGTACCAGGAAGGGGAGTCAGCTTGCCCAGTCAGGCTTATATATCCTATTAACCCCTTGCTCTCCCAATTGCAGACACCTCACCCTTCAGATCAAGATCTCAGTGAGGAGAGGGCCTTTCCAGGGTGGCATTCGAGGCCTGCGCGTGACCCTAGAAGACTCCGAGAACCCCCAGCCCAGACCTGCGCCTCCGAGGGATTCAGGTGAGCGTTACATTAACCTCGGGTGCCACAAATTTTCTGGACCAAAATGCTACGGGATGCAGTTGGTTGGTTTCGGGATCTCTTTGGGACAGGACAGCTCCCATGGCTAGGCTGGATGCGTCAGTCTCGACGACATAAGGGAGATCTGGACGCGGGTGTTTCAATATAGGTGCGGAGGTAAACTTAGCTTTTAAATCCTGAAAGGCCTGCTCGGCTTCTTCAGACCATTCAAAACGTTTATTTTTCCTCAAGAGTGCAGTAATGGGTTGTACCACGCGTGAACATTCCGGGATAAACCTGTGATAGAAATTGGCAAAGCCGAGCATGCTTTGAACCCCTTTTACAGAGCTAGGTGATGCCCGTTTGAGGATGGCATCCACTTTTCTTGAGTCCATTCGGACTCCTTTGGGTGTCAGGATGAAACCTAGAAACTCGACTTCTGTGGTATGGAAAACACATTTCTCCAATTTAGCAAATAGTTTGTGTTGGCGCAGTTTTTCAAGTACTGCCCTGATGTGTTTTCTGTGATCAGATTCCGAAGAGGAGTACACCAGAATGTCATTGATATATACGACACCACAATCATCGATGAGTTCCCGAAGGACATCATTCATGAAGTATTGGAAGGCAGCCGGCGCGTTACACAATTCGAAAGGCATCACCTGGTACTCGAATAATCCGTATTTAGTACGGAAGGCAGTTTTCCATTCGTCGCCTTCTTTAACTCGTACCAGATGATAAGCCCCCCGGAGATCTAACTTGGTGTATATGCAAGCGTCCTTCACCTGGTCAAGGAGTTCAGGGATCAGAGGTAGAGGATAACGGTTTTTAACCGTTATCTGGTTCAATGCGCCTTAATCGATACAAGTTCTAAGGTCGCCTTCTTTTTTGGGCACGAAGAACAAAGCCGAGGATGCCGGGGACTTTGACGGGCGCATAAAACCATTAGCTAGGTATTGATCCAAATATTGTCTCAAATGCAGATTCTCAGGTTCGGTAAGGGCATAAATCCTGCTACAAGAGGGTTATGCACCGGGCACCAGATCGATTTGGCAATCGTACGATCTGTGAGGAGGTAACGTGTTGGCCTGTTCCTTTTGGAAGACATCCTGAAAGTCTTGGTATTCCGGAGGTAGTTGCATGGAGGCAGAGGTTACAGATGCTAGATTAATCTTCAGGTTTGCTGGGTAGCAGGTTTGTGTACAATCCGGGAAGGTTATTCTCTTAGCTCGCCAATCAATTCGAGGATTATGTGTCTCTAACCAAGGGATTCCAAGAATAACCTGAAACTGTGGAGCCTTGGTTACATCAAACACAACACCCTCCCGATGGCCGTCGGGACCAATAAGAGTCACCTCAGTAGTGGAATGTGTTACTGGTCCAGAGGCAATTTCAGTTCCATCGACTGTGGTGATGACATCTTTGCTGGTTTTAGGATGGAGAGTGAGGTTAATCCTAGAGACCAATTCACGATCCACATAGTTTCCAATAGCCCCACTATCGATGTATGCCTTTATTGCATGCAACCGCTTAGGCTGTTCTGGATCTACGAGAACCATTGGCACAATGAAATGCAAGGTCTGAGAGTTAGTTTTCAAGCTCGGCAAGCGGACCCCTACACTTGTCGGGCGGAGTCGTTTCCCGAAACAGAGTCTTCATGGTTTTTATCAGCGGCTCCTACCGCCTTTCGGGGCGGTTTTGCCGGGCAATCTCGTAGAAAGTGTCCAGAATTCCCACAATAAAGACATAATTTTAACTGCCGCCTCCTTTCACATTCCTTTTGAGTTAAGGGTCCTTTAACCCCTCCAATTTGCATAGGCTCAGAGACATCAACTCCCTTGGGATTAGCATGGGTCTTGACCAACACCCGGGTCTCAAACCTGGACCGATCTGATTTTCTGTTTTGAAGTCTGTGATCCAATTGGACCACTAAGTCTATATACTCTGTGCATTCTTGGGGCGGATTTACAACTTGGGCCAAGACATCTTTAAGTTCTCTGTGTAGGCCTCGATAAAACAACGTGACTCTTTTATCCTCTGGCCATCCCGTTTCCACAATTAGTCTATTAAAGGTTGCAATATAGGATAGGAGGTCCTGATTGCCCTGTCGCAGGGATAGAAGTTCGTCATCCAGAGCCTGCCCCTGAGAGTGTCGAGCAAATAATCTTTCCATGCTTGCTTGAAACCTTTGAAAATCACGGAGAATCGGGTCATCTTGAGTAACCAGTGGAACTGACCAATCGGCAGCGCAGCCGCTGAGATATGACAATACAAAGGCTACCTTGGTCTGATCCTTAGGGAAGGCCCCAGGTCTGCATAGGAAGTACAAACGACACTGATTCATGAATACGGCGAATCGTTTGGGGTCCCCAGCAAAGCGTTTGGGTGGGGCCTGCGGCATGTTTCCAGGTAGATTAATCTGCACAGGGTTACTGGAAACCACAGGAGCGGGGTTCTCTCCGGAACCGGGTAGAGGAGTTTGCCCAGCTTGACCTTGCAAAAGCTGTCTGGCCAGGTCATCAGTTCTTTCCTTTGATATTATTAATTCCCTCCTGAGGGCATTAATCTCTTGACGAGCGGCATGTACTTCGGCCCGTAATTCCCCCAGTAATTGGGCCAACTGATCAGTCTCAGAACTTTCCATAGCGCCTGGGTGGGAATTTGTAGGAAGGCTTCGCGTTCTGTAACGCTCACCTGACTCCCACGGAGGCGCTGGCCTGGTTCGCGCTGCTGTGACCTCTTCTAAGTTGATGCGCAGGGTTCGGAAGACGGACTGGACCGGGCCCCCAAATCTGGCTTGTCTGGCTCGCAGAGGGATCCTTTTGTAGGCGAAAATAGGGGATTAACTGTCTGAGGGGTAATGCAATCGGCCTCCCACTTTCCCCTCTCACCCTCCTCGAAACCCTTCTGTGATTCCTCGTAGCGTCTCACCTTAGGGTCTGGAAGGACGAGCTCTCCATCCTGCTTCTGTTGCAGGGGCGCGTTGGTATCCAGTTACTTCATTGGATTTTCGGATTGGTGAGAACCAAACTTGCTTGGCTTCCAGGTAAGTTTTTTGATAAGAGGTTCCCCTTGTGTCCATGCATTAATGTACTAATGCTAGTGTCTTTTTCCCCATAGGGGCCGGGGTACGGAATGCCGGGGAACAGGCACCGACCCGAGATGAGAGGTGAAATCCTTGTAGAAATCAGGTAAGTCTTTAATGAGCGTTTTTTGGTAATGTCTTTTCATTCGCTCATTAACGCTGATGTCTCTTTTTCCCCTTAGGGGCTGGGGTACGGAAATGCCAGGATGCGGCGCGGACCCGAAATGAAGAGGGAATGAATCAACTGGTAAGTCTTAACATGGAGATTTAGCTTTCCTTATTTCCTTCTCTCTCTCACCTTTTGTTCTGGTCTTTTTCTCCCTAGGCGCTGGGGCGTGACTGCGAATCCGGATGATCGCTGCTGAACATGGAGGCGCCCTGAAAAGATGAGTGGAATGCGGCGCTGCAGCCATCGACGCAATGAGCTTTAAAATAAAAGTCTTCCTTTTCAGGATTGTCGGCGAGATGTCTCCGGGATGCGGATTTAGCAGGTAAGGACTTTTCCTTCTTCTGTTCTCTTCTTCTCTTCCTTTGCAGGTGACCCAGGATGCTGGTAGGCGTGGCAGAAGTCAGGATGCAGGAGCAGACACGGTGAGCGTCCAGCTGCTAGATGCAGAACAACGCGAAGCACGTGTGGCTGTTCAGGTGGGGTTTAAATAGCCTTGGAAGAAGTTCCAGGTATGTATCCTTCCTCCAATCAGGTATGTATCCTTCCCCGACCACGCCCGGATGGTAAATTAGTCCCAAAGGTAAAGTAGTTCCTTTCAGTCCTCAAGGAGGCCGGGATCCTGCAGCATGGTCTGCATCAGGTAAGTGCACCCAAGCATCCCATAATGAGCCTGGCGCCATAGATGTCTTTTATGAGCCTGGCGCCATAGGTGCCAGGACACTGTCCAAAGGGCCCCTATATGGGGTTGCTGGGTCCTTCCTTGGGGACTGGATGCCCGCTTTCGGGGACGCAGGGCTTGAACCGGCTCCCCGGGAGCGGGCATCATGACATTGACTACCGGGGCCTGAACCAAGTAACGATAAGAGATCGGTATCCAATGCCACTCATAAGGGACATTTTGGAGGCTGTCCAGGGTGCCCAGATCTTTTCTAAGATCGACCTCCGCAGAGCCTATCATCTTCTGCGCATCCACTCCGGAGATGAGTGGAAGACGGCATTCCGGACTCCATTCGGACATTACGAGTACTGTGTCATGCCGTTCGGCCTGGTCAATGCGCCATCCATCTTTCAGTGCTTCATGAACCATACCTTCTCTGATCTCCTATTTCACTGTTATCATCTACCTCAATGACATCCTGGTATTTTCTAAGGACACTCAGACCCATAACACTCCTCTTCACCAGGTGCTTAGAAGATTACAAGACAGTCACCTCAAAGCTAATGCAGAAAAGTGTGTTTTTGGGGTACCCCAGGTATCGTACCTTGGTTTCATACTCTCCTCAGAGGGTATTCATATGGATCCAGCCAAGATAGAAGCCATTCTGCTTTGGCCTCCTCCTGGTTCGGTCAAGGAGGTCCAGAAGTTCCTCGGACTGGCAAATTTCTATCGCAAATTTATTCAAGGGTTCTCAGACATTGTACTTCCCATAACCAGATTACTGAAAAAATCTTCGAACCCTTTTACTTGGACTCCAGAGGCTAGTCGGGCCTTTCAGCTATTGAAAGAGAAATTCTGCTCTGCTCCCGTCCTCCGTCAACCCGACCAAGGATTAAGGTTCATAGTGGAAACTGATGCCTCTTCAGCTGCTTTGGGGGCAGTCCTCCTGCAGGAACATGCTGGTCTAGAATACCCTGTGGCTTATCTTTCCAAGACCTTAAATGACAGTCAGATTCATTACTCGGTCATCGAAAAGGAATTATTGGCAATGAAGACCGCCTGCGAAGAATGGCGTCACCTCTTACAGGGGGCTAATCATCCTTTCGAGATCAGAACTGATCATAAGAACCTTAAAGTCCTACAAAACATGGAATGTGTCAACTCGCGTCTGGCCCGATGGGCTCTCTTCTTTACGCAATTCGACTTTCTTCTGACCTACCTGCCAGGTTCCAAGAAGGTTTTAGCTGATGCCCTTTCCAGGAGACCTTATACCGGAAAGACTTCAGAGGAACTCCCTAGTTTACTGTTTCCTGAGGTCAAGATCATCTGTTCCGTTGACGTTTTTGGAAAAGATACACAAAGCCACGCGGTCTGCTGGTATTCCTCTCACTACTCTACACTCTGGAAACATTCTCATCCAGGATGGTTTGGGTTTCGAGAAACAATGCCTGTTCTTGCCCGACTCACAGACTCACCGTACTGCGCTTAAATGGTGTCATGATGACGCAGTGGCAGGTCACAGTGGGGTTAAGAACACCCTGGAACTCTTACGACGACGATTCTGGTGGCCCAACATGTCCAAAGAAGTCAACTCTTACGTCCATTCCTGTCCGGTGTGCTGCCGGTCTAAGAATTCCACTCAAAAATCCATTGGTTTTCTGCAACAAGGAGAGGTACCTAGAAGACCCTGGAGTCTGATCTCGACAGATTTTATTGTAGGTCTGCCACCTTCAGATGGATGCTCCTGCATTATGGTAACGGTTGACTGTTTTTCCAAAATGGCCCATCTCACCTCTTTGGCTGGACTACCCACCGCAGCCGAGATGGCGGCAGTGTTCGCCCGAAAGATATTTCGATTGCACGGTACCCCGGATAAGATCATCTCGGACAGGAGTCCTCAATATATCTCACGCTTTTGGAAGGAACTCTGTGAAAGGTTGGGGATAGACCGTGCCTTGTCATCCGGTTTCCATCCCCAAACCAATGGGCAAACGGAGAGGACCAATGCCACGCTTGAGCAGTATCTACGTTGTTTCACGAATAGTCAACAAGACAATTGGGTGGGACTTCTCCCCACGGCAGAGTTTGCCTACAATAACTCCGTACACAGTGCCACTGGTTTTAGCCCATTCTACTGTTCCTATGGGTATCATCCCAGCTTTACTCCTTCTTTATCTTTTTCCCCTTCTACTGTTCCGTCTGTGGACTCTCTTCTCGCAAATTTGTCAGAAGCCCATAGGACTGCCATGGATAGTCTACGGGCTAGCAGCCAGCGCTATTGTTCTCAGAGTAATCCCAAGCGCCTACCCTCTCCCACCTGTCAAAAAGGTACTAAAGTATTGTTATCCACGAAGTATTTTCCGCGCTTGCTGCATCCCTCTAAATTGTCACCCCGGTTCTTGGGGCTTTCCCCATTCTTCGCAGGATCAATCCTGTTGCCTTTTGTCTTTCGTTGCCAAATCACATGCACCGCCTTCACCCTGTCTTTCATTCTTCTCTTTTGAGGGAGTACAAGGTTGATCCCTTTCATCGCCCCTTACCTCCTGATCCAGTCCCGGTTAAGGTTCCTCCAGATGAGTACGAGGTGGCCTCTGTTTTGAACTCCTGCTTTCGGGGAGGTGCTTACCTTCTCTCGCTGACTCCCGCTGCAGTTTTGTTTTCCTGCGTTTGCTTCCTCGCCAGTTGCTGGATTTTTCTCACCCAACGCGAACTCTCTTACCTGCTGGAGCCGGATCTGTTGCTCCTTGCCTCACGGAACACCCTTCCAGCTGTTCAGCTTTGGACTGTTGTTCATACCAGCTCCGGGCTATCAAGAATCTACCGATACAACCTCCCGGACCAGCCAAGTCATTGCATCAGTCTACCGACGCAAAGAGGGTTTTTTGAGCCGCTTCTTTTTCCCGCTTCCCACCGGTCCCTGCGGGAAGGAAGCTTGGCAGGGAATCAGGGTGGCTTCTCACCGCGGACGGCCGTATCTCTTCTCAAGAAAAAAATCAAAGAAGAAGTCTGCCCGGCAAGTCACCTCTTCTGAGGATTCAGGTGAGGAGGAAGGGGAGGTGGATGTTGAGATCGCTGACAAACCTCACATTAGTACTGAGCCTGATACAGATGTTTTGATGTTTGTTGCCGTCCTTTATCTAATTGTTCACATCTGTCTGCAAGGGTTAAGAAGATTGTGTATTTTGAATTTTTTCCTGCATATTTTATTCTGCATTTCTCAGTTCCGTAGTTGTCTGGTCAACACCTGTCTGATGGTTGGTTAATTCTGATTCCAACTCCTCTACCGAGTATTGTGATAGATCCATCAAGTCAATGCTCTCTATTGAATCTGCTACCATTATCAGCGGGTCTTTATTTTTCACGGTAGGCAGATTGTTCAAAGCTTTAGATAGATCGCGTGAGGGCACTACCAGAACAAATGTTCTGGGAGTCGTTGCTGATGATTTTTCTTTATCTATATGATTTTCGTTTTGTTAAAAGATGTCTATTTCATTTGCTGATCATTTATTATCGTCACGCACCTTCCAGTTGACAATTTAGTGCACAGATTTTGTGCAAAAATTGGATAGACATCGTCAGGGTTTGGAAAGACAGGTTGCACTTCATTCAGTTGATGGTTTTGCAAGGGCAAACACGTCGTGGTTTTGTTTATTTCTAATAATATACATCCGTGTTGACAAGCCCTTGATTGAGTCGAGATTTTCATCACTTTGTTACCGGTCATACTTTTTGTTTGTTTTTCTAGTTGAGATGCCTGTGATAATACTTTACTTTAGTTGATGTTCCAAACTGCATCTTTACACATTTGTTGGATTACATTAGTTTGAACTGACATATCCGTTGTTGTTTTTCCTTGTTTCTCAACATAAGGATTTGAATTTGTCTGGGTGCTGCGTGTTGACATTTCACTTTTTTTTCCCTCATCACCTTTTTCTCTGGATTCAGGATCAATCAAGTTTATTGTTAATGTTTCTTTATCTCTAGGTTGCACTGCTCCTTTCGTTTTTTCCTAAGGGGGTAATGTAACCTTACAGATACAGCAGCTTAGTGTGCATCATAGCTGATAACGTTGTGTGGTCCTTCAGAGTATCATTCAGCGCCTCATATAATTTCGAAAAAGGCACCAAGGCTATAGTGACCGCCGACATGATTGCAAAAAGGTCTGTTTTTTTGGTTGGTGTATCCTTTTCAATTATTTCAGATAGTCTGATATGTTTTCATTTTTTCACTGCCTGTGGTGTTGGCATTTGGTCAGGCTCCATCGTTTGGTTTATATTTGCTTGGGGGTTTCGAAGATGATCCGTTTCACATAATTCCTTTTCCTGTTGTATCAAGGGTCCATTTACTTGAATGTCATGGGTCCTGTTCTCTTTTGATTTTTCGTGACACGAATCATGACTAAGTTGTAATTGTTCCTGATTTATTCCGCACGATAAGGGAGCCCTCCCATTACAAAATGTTGATAGTGGGGATGATGTAAAATCCCTCTGTGGCACTTGAACACTGTTATGGGGCGTTATGGATTTTCTCCCTTGGTCCAAAAAAGATATGTTTTTGTTAATTGGCTTAGTGTGGAAATGAGTCGCTGCCTTGTGGTAATTGTATGTTATTTTTTAATTCTGTGCTTGAAATTGACATATATAAAGTTTTGTTTGAGAATTAAATGGTGTTATTACTTCAGGCTGAAACGGATCAACTGCATTGTCCACTCTTGCACCCGACACTAGAGAAAGGTCAGACCTCACAAAACTTATATGAGAAATATATATTAATGTATTAATATGATATATATGATATATATTATATTTTAATATAAATAAATGCTTTATTAATATAAGCTTTTCTCGCTGCGATAAACAAAATTCAAAGGCTCGAAAACCACGTTCCAAGGGGTATGCAGTGATGTTACTGAATCTTTTTGACCAAAAACGGTACTACAGAAAGTTTTACCGCAAAAAAAATGTGTTATTTCTTAAAAAATAGATGGGTAGTGGTATAAGTGGGTAAAATGGGTAGAAAGGAGAATGGGGAGGGGATAGAAACAGGGAAACATAAAGGGCTTGTGGGGGACCCCCCATAAACAACAAAAACCAAAAAAAGGTTTTGGTAACAATTGTTCAGTATTACA
Organism: Ambystoma mexicanum; assembly: GCF_040938575.1. Taxonomy (NCBI): domain Eukaryota; kingdom Metazoa; phylum Chordata; class Amphibia; order Caudata; family Ambystomatidae; genus Ambystoma; species Ambystoma mexicanum. Next base: position 229,632,860 of record NC_090931.1, on the reverse strand, counting down.
GTTTTTCAGTAAAAGAAGATTTGGTAACATCACATGTAACCATTTGAAGGCCCTAGGGTGGATGCTTTCTGAGATATTTGCACCGCAACACAGAACACTGCGCCAGGGTGACGCGACAGGTGTGGAGAGCGCACAGTAGGTACCAGTATGCTGCAGCACGCCAACTCTCGCCTCTCCTCCATGCCTGGTCCGGGGTATAGAACATGTGCTTCCCCATAACATGACATGATCTGTTCCATCCTAAAAGTTAATTTACAGGTTGTTTTTGCGAGTGCTTCAAAACAAAAAAAATTGATTTACTAAAATCAGTGTCTGCATACACAACCTGTGTGGATAACGGGTACTTTTTGCTAGTTCTTCATATTATTATCTAGAAAACATACTAGATAGCACAGTTACCTGTACAGTTTGTGATCCCACCCCACAACTCCATAAAAACGGCTCTTTCGTTGCCCTTTGTAGTCCCTTCAGAATAGCATATATTGTTCTCTCTCTATTAGACCCACAGGCTCTACACACTAGTTGAGCAGCAAGACTTCATGGTTGCTATGTAGTTGTTTAATACTGGATTGCTGCTGGGCAGGGCGAATTGAAGGAGCGGGCGACACTGCCGAGAGCAGACACCAGTGGCCTACCGAGTGGGCGGGCTGGGAGCAACTTGCCCCCCCAGTGGCTCTTTTAAGAGCCAGGCTGGGACATTTGGCTGTGGGATACCTCTCCCGTTTGGCATCTCAATGAGCGTGTCGAATGAGAAACGTGTTCTGCTGGCAGGACAATGCAGGTGCCGAGCAGGAACAGTGTTCCTGCTCAGCACCCTCATTGTCCTGGCACAGAGCATTACAATGGGAGCCATTATACATTTATGGGAGGGACAGGTGACTATTAGCAGGGACTTTTGCCCCTTGAGAAATGCTGCATGCTTTATGAAATAAGGACTATGGCTTTAAAACCCAAGGGGTATTTGTTAGGCTCACATTAAACTGCATGATGCTATTGTCCTTTGCATGCAGGATGGGGATCATACAACTAAAGCCATATGCAAGGCTACTTTATTATGTAATGTGGTTTACTTCCAAGGTATTGCTATAAATAAAGTATTATTTAGGCACATGAAATGTAAAGAAAAACCTTGATAAATATCTATATCAACTAAACCATTTAACCAAAGTGTGTGATCCTGGGCAAATTATTTAATCACACTGGCCCTCATTACGACCCTGGCGGAATTCGGAAAACGATGGCGGAAATGCAATACCGCCATCGAATAGCGCTCGGTGCGACTATGACCCGTCACCGCAAAGTACGATGCCATTAGCGACACCGTAGTGAACGCCAACGCTAACTGCACCAAGCACGCGCGCGCGCGCCATGCCAAACCGTAAACACCACCATGGCGCAACGGTACGCCAATTCCGACCCCAGCGGACATGTACCTAACGCCATCAAGCATGGCGGAATGCACCATTCCGCCATGGTGAGAAGTACGGCATCGCGAATCAACCGTAAACGGCCCCACTGACTGCCCGTACACCGCTCCCTGCCCACAAAGTACAACTCCCCGTAGGTGCAACGAAGCCACAATGCAACCAGTGAAATGCACAAGTCACCCATGCATGCCAACGAACAAATGAACCTCAAGAGGGGCCAATGGGAGCTGCAGGGCACAGATGGCACGAATACAGAAGCCATCCCAATGGACATGACCACAGTCCCCCACCAAGAAACGCACGCAAACACAGGCACCTGTGACCAGCAATATTCCGAAAATCACAACATTCCACCCGTCCACCTGGCTGACCGGCATCTGTCACACAAAACCCAATCCCCCGCCCCTGAGCATGACAACATTCAAACTGTCATATTGGCAGCCCCCATCCCTGACCTCACGGGCTTCGTAGGCAAACGCGCCCAGTACAGGACCACGCAACAAAACTCCGAAGCTGGAACCCAATGCAGATCCCCTCACAATACATCGCTCCCCAAATAGGAATATGCCACATCACTTGCAAAGAAGAACGCTACACGGCCCATATCAGAATAGAATTTTAATGCACATCAATATCACCAAGCCCATACAGCCATCAGGCCATGAACTCCAAAACACATTTCACCATTGTGGGCTGCATCCGCAAGAAATGACCAGCCACTACTCGTGTGACGCCCTGTTCCCTCATGGTACACAGAGCCACATACACGTACGAAAAGGCAACATGGAAGCGCACAGAACCGCAGGGCCGTCCCAATGGGGAGGCACTAGTCCAGCTGAAAGGCCGAAATGTTGCTCCGAGCCACCAGTACTGCGTAAGGGCATGTGGCCCATTGGCGATCGTCCCATAAGATCGTAATGCTGCTCCACTGATTAACACGAAGCAGCAGGTGTCGGGAGTAAAATCCATCTGCAGGAGTGGCATACAGATGGCAGTGGCAAAAGGGGAGGAGATACCTGTCAACCAAAAGAAAAGAAACAGAATAGAATGGCCATCAGAACTACATTCGAACAACTCACTTCAATGATCACACTAGATCCACAGCCATATGCATGCAAGCCCACTCCAAAGGATCATCACCACCCCAAAACCACTTGCGAATCATAACTATCTATATCGAGGTGAAAACACCATCACAAACGAGTGTACCTGTGCATGCGCCTGTGAAAACAGAATCCTTCAGATGGGATTGGTAACGTGCATGGACACAAGTGTCTGAAGGCGCGTCGAGACAGGGAGGGCTCAACAAGGCCAGATAGACGATGGTCCCACTATGGCAGCCCTGCATCACATAGCGCAGGGGGGGCGGACAGATCCCAAGAAGCCCTGTACATGGCAAACACTGTATCAAATCACCTGCCCATGCATCCATTCATCATTCCCTCATCCCGTAATGAAAACGCCTGAATATTTACTCACATAACATTAGAAATATCCATTGAGTCTGTGCGTTATGCAGCCTGCAAAATCCACAGTGCCCCAGCACGTAATTCCAGTCTAGTGAAGTAACATGTATTTGGGAACGTCCTGCCTTATCGTCCACTACGCAATTGCGCATCCCATACTATTCATATCAATCATAGCATTCTCGCCATGGCCCCTGTCCCAAGGACATTGAACAATAGAACGTTATATTTGCAGTCAGACCTGTGGGCATCTCCTCGCCGCTAGCTGAATACCGAAAGCGCCGCCCTTCGAATTCCTCATTTGCAACATCACGTCGAAGAGGCATCTGTGGCCGTTTGAAAACACTAATTAATCCATCGAGTGCGGCTGTGTGTGAAAATGGCAACTGCCTTCACCCACGAATGGGACGCCCCGCCCGTCGTTGCAACTCGGTACAGTGATGAATGAGGGCCCACCGTTACTCGAGTACTACGTTCCACTGACCCTTCACAACTCTGTTCGCGACTGCACAGATAGTATGTGAAACAATGGGACCACAACAGAATGAACATATCAACCAATGTTACACGGCCATCGGGTACAAATACAAGATTGCAATAGCAAGATGCCATTCCACGAATTGCAGCGTTGTGCGCGGGACGTGCTCGGCCAAAGGGGAGAGCAGTTTGCACAGGTGGAATGAATCACCACAGATGGAGGCCATTCAGCCTGGAAACATAAATTGCACAGCCAGTCTCCTCCCACAACCACACCGAAATGCTACCGGCAGGACTCGCGATGTTGGCCCTGGGGGACCTGATAGCACTGCAAGTACTCCAACTCCAAGAAGAAGACGAACACCAACTACAACCGGCCGCACGGAGGAGACGCAGGAGGAGGAGGAGGCCAAGGCAGGGCCAGCAAGGGCCGCCAGCACAGCCACTACCACCACGCAGGCAGCCCGCAATCCCACGCCTCCGAGCACATCCGTTCAACCTCACTGATGAGCAGATCCACACCCTCTACCGTCTGGACCGGGACACCATAACCGCCATTGTGGACATGACACAGGCTGACCTTGTCAGCATGATAGATAGCCCAACCGCCATCCCACCCCTACTGAAGGTGGTGTCTGTACTCCACTTCCTGGCCACAGGCACCTACCAGCACACAGTCGGACAGTTGCATGGCATATCACAGCCACTGTTCTCACGGACACTATTGCAAGTGCTCGATGCCCTCCTGCAGCACGCAGACGACTACATCTCTCTACCACGCTCGGAGCAGGAAATTACCAACACAAAAGTGGGATTCCATGCACTTGGCGGCATACCGGGTTGCATTGGTGCCATCGACTGCACCCATGTGGAATTGGTCGTCCCACATGCCATGGAGGCCCAGTACCGCAACCGAAAACAATTTCATTCCCTGAATGTACAAATGGTGTGTGACTCCAACAGGATCATTACACATTGTTGTGCCAGATTCCCTGGATCAACCCATGATTCTATGGTCTTGAGGAACTCAACAATACCACGCTACATGGAGCGACACGCAGGGAACAGATCCTGGCTACTCGGTGAGTCTCATTTCATGCATGATGATGTGGGGTATGTGATTCGGCAATGACCTGGCAGGAAGGGGGCGGGGGGGGGTGTGCGTACGTAGCAATGGCATTCCACATCATACGTTTATCGTCCACATACAGGTGATGCTGGATATCCACTGAAGAGATGGCTCCTCACACCAGTCCGGAACCCACGGGACCAGCATGAGGAGGACTACAACCATGCCCACTCACGTACCCGTGTAGTCATTGAACAGGCATTCGGCCTACTGAAGGGTCGTTTCCGCTGCCTCAGCAGGTCTGGCGGGGCACTCCTGTACCGCCATGAGAAGGTTGCAAAGATGGTGATGGCATGTGTCATGCTCCACAACATGTGCGTACGTAGAAATGTGCCCATGCCCCCTGACGCAGAACTGCAAGCACCTGAAGATGGTCATGATGAGGGTGGGGATGTGGCAGCACCTCAGGGAGTCTGCGAGGCACCGGAGGCCCGTGACATTCGTCAGCATCTCATTGATGTATGCTTCTAGCACTCACGCCTGGTGGCTGATACATGGACACGGGACTCGTGGCACTGTGTGTGTCTGGGACATGCACAATATGGACTGTACGCCTATGATGGCCTAGTACACAAAGATCAATGTCCACACATCTCATTGGTTGATCGTGCACTTTTTATGGCATATGTGATATCATGTTGTACACCCTATCGACCCGCCACCCAAGTGAGCCCAACACACCCCCTCCACCCTCCCACCTCCCCCCCGAACACCAGTGTCCAAAGATGCTCATCGTCCGTGGGCAGTCGCTATTGCAAGCCCCCTCTGCGGGTATCAGGGGCACCCCTGCCTGTGGAGCGCAGGTTCCTCCCAGATCTACGTTGGGGGCTGCCCTGGACGGAACTTGCAACGGATGATGTCTCTGCCTGCTCACGTCCATGCATGTCCCTAAGGGTTTGCGAGAGCTCAGTGAGCACACGGCACACTGCGGCAAGTTCGGCACATACGTCTTTGGACGTCGCATGCATTTCCCCCCTCAGGCTCTCGGTGCTTCTCTCCATTTGGACTCTCAGGCTCTCGGTGCTACTCTCCATTTGTGCCCTTAGTGTCTCTGTGCCTCTCTCCATTTGTGCCCTAAGTGTCTCAGTTGATGTTTCTATGTCTGCCTTAGTGCCCCCACATTCATCGGCATGGTCCTTGAGGAGCGTGGCCAGTTGCTGCTGTTGCACGATTAACTGGTCGAGGGACTGTTGCCTCTGCTGGGCCATGGCCATTTGCGGGGGTGTCACAGAGGGGCTGTTGTCCTCATGTTGCCCTGCCACAGGGCTTGTGGGGGATGGCCAGTCGTCGTCTTGTGGGTGCCCCTGCGTGGTATCCTCATGTAGTACGGGATGGAACAGACAGGGGGATTGGGACAGGTCATGGATGGATCTGACTTCGACATCCCCGTCTTCTGTGTCGGAGCATGCTGCCATCAATGGGGTGTCACCTATGGTGCTGCTGCCACCGGAGGCAGTGCCTTCTGTGGCATCAGGCCAATGTGTGTGGACGTTCTCCTGGACATGTGTTTCTGTTGCACTATGGGGACACATGGTGCTTCACATGGATGGACTTTGTGGTTTTGGCATTGTTTCATTAGGCCCACCTACCTGAATCTTCGGATGTCTGCACTCCTTTCTCCATCCCTCCGACTCCCTCTATGCTCTCCATTCCGATGGTGGAGGCACAGATTTCTTCCCCGGGGGTCAGCTTGATTGGTGATTCCGACCCTCCCCCGGTGGCTGTGGCAATGTTGCGGTTGGCAGAGAGTATGCTGCGGACGCGTATCCGCAGGTCGTCCCATCGCTTACGGCATTGCTGTGGGGTGCGGGGTGCGGTCCCCACCGCACTTACCCGCTGTGCCACCAGAGCCCATATGGCCTTCTTGTTTGCGAGTGCCGTCCTGGTCATTTGCGTGGAGAAGACGACGGCAGCATTCTCCTGGAGGGTCTCTGTTAGCACGGTGAGTTCCTCACGGGAGAAGTGGACCTGCCGCTTGCGGTCGCACGCTTTCTTCGCTACTTTTCCCATTTTTCTTGGTTTCGCTAGGGTGGATGACGGGTTGGGTTGTGTCTCAGGGTGGTGATTTTAGTGGTTGTGTGGTTTTAGTGGTTTTATAGGTGTACGGCGGGTTGTTTCCCGTTCCGGGCCCGTGTTTTAACTTCCGTTTCCGTATATTTCCGGTCACCGTACTTTACGGTAGGCGCACACTGCGGTGTCCGCTGTGATGGGTGGCGGTATTGCACCTAGGGCGCCGTACGGCGGCGGTGTGGGCCGTTTTGGGGTCATTTCCGCCATCGCGGACTTTGCACTTCCGCCATGCCGTGGTGCTCGTGCCCGATGGGTCGGAATGGGCCGCACTTTGCTCCTTCTTGCAATGGCGGAAACGCTATTTACGCTGTGGCGGTCCGGTCAGTCACTTTCCGCCAGGGTCGTAATGAGGGCCACTGTCTCTTATCTGCAGCTCTATGATTCACTTAATAGCTTATGTTAATATATCATGCTATAGTAACAATTTAAAAAACCTAATGACTATAGAGTTGCTCCATACATAATAACAGTGCAATTTAGGTATTTTGCACGAGAACCTTATTTGCCACTTTGCTTAATTATAGCAACGTATTCTAAAGCCAGTTCATGGTGCCTCGAGTATCAAAGACGGATGATGCTCCTTGCAATGTCGTTTTCTGTGAAGCCACTTCTGTTGGTGCAATCTATATGCAAATTCGGAAGTTTGCATGTGCTTTGCCTCGCAGAGCCTGGCCAGAGCTCTAATAGATGTGTCCTGCATTTGTAATGATCCTGCACGTATTTTATGTGTGTGTTAAAATACCACCTGCCAGTCTGCCATTAATGTTATTACAAACTTTGATTGGAGTGACGGGGATGGGGGGCGCGACGGATGCGAATGAGACCATATGTAATCACGCGCGCTGCATTTGGAGGGAAAAGTATCAGGACTGTTTTGTAAAAGTAACGTGAAGATGGGTGTGGGAAACCTGCTCTCCCCATGCTCTACCATTTAGTATTGGATCCCAGGCCAGCCCCAAGTCTGCGCAACGTTTGGGTGAGAATGATGTTGTGGTTATGTGCCTTGTTTCCCACCAATACCCAACTGGAAATGATCGGCGAAATATCCGCTCTAGTTGAGGACTGCTGTTATGTGCAAGTCTGTACAATAAAAACATGTTTACGTTTATATAAAAGCCCTCTCACGACCCTGTAACACACGCGAGCAGAAGCCGTAGACAGTAACAATATAGGAACAGGGAACGTACGCACCGTAAACATGGCATGAAATTACCTTTACTTTCGCGTACTTTGAAAGTACTGCCCAATAACGGATGGGGAACAGCTTTTGTAAGCTAATGTCAAGCGTTGAAGTGAGGGGACAGATTCCTCTCCTGGGAGCTCCCGACACCACCGCCCCTTTCCCTTTAGGCGTCTGTGGCTTTCCACGATCCTGCTCTACCTTGCGGAAGTGGCACCACACCTGTTGCTAAACGTGACAATCAGCAATTCCGCTCACACAGCTCGCAGCCTCTGCAGGCTAGGGTCAGCAGAGAAAGCACGGTAAGTGGCATCGGATTTATTAATACTTGTAACGTTTAATGTGTGCGCGATTTAGTATTTTTCAATATACCAGCCGGAAAAGTATTGTAAACACATTGATATTTTCCTGTGATTAATGTAGGCTTTATTTTGTAAGTGATGGTTATGAGAATAATTTACCGGAGACCTTAAACGCAGCGCAAGTTTCAGGTACTTGTTAGCATAAGGACAAGCTTTAATAGAATTTCAGCCAGCGCGATGGAACGTTTAGTAAAGCATCGATAGGTGCGGATTTACCATCGTATGTGCCTTTTATAATACTCTAAAAAAATATGGTCGGCACAAACTTTGAATGCCAATAGAACATGTACGAGAGAAAGGAAGTAAGCCGTATTATTCCCATAGTAAACGTATTGCGGTATTTGTAAGGTGTGGGCTGACTGAAGGCGATTCGTTGCTGACCACATATATGCATTTTAGGTCTATTTAGAGGAATGGCCTGACCAGACGCACGTCATAATTCAAAGAGACTCCGGAACCTTCTCGGTGAACTCTGTAGATCGTCATTTTAATGGCAAATCATTTTCCAGTAGTGGGAGAGAGAGTCACTGCAATGGAGGGCGACTTTGATTGTCGGCACAAGATCTCGCACAGCAGAGGGCGCTAGTCCGAGTTTCGCTCACGTAGAGGGAAACGTCGGTGGTATTGCACAGGAGTCCACAGATCAGTACTTTTAAGTGGGGTGAGAAATCGAGCGGTGAAGGCTCTAAGAAGGGGGCGTAGGATTAGTGCTGGGCTTTGCCAAAAGTGGGGGCAGGTGTCGTAGGCAAGAGCTGTTTGCCCCAACCCATACATAACCTTGGGTGTTGGGATACCGTGAATACAAGCATAATTCCCACAAAAATAAATATGTAGTAATTTACAGAAACGAATTAGTGGTTTTCAGTTTAGGAAAAATCGTTTTCTTTTTAACGGTCTATTCCAACTTGGGGTGTGGGAGGGTTCGGGGATGGGGGGTGCAAGCATTTCACCAACCGAGGCTTTAGGTGGGCTAGGGCTCGGTTTCGGAAAAGTCCGAAAACTCCTCTGCCGGGTCTTCCTGAGCCATTTCTAATAATCTTACCCTGTTTCTCCCCCTCCATTTGCATAACCTTTATTTGTCACACTTTCCGTGCGTCTAAGTCGTTTTTCCCTATCTTGGGTCTTGGGAGAATGTCACGGTGAAACCTAAGTAAGAGATTGCAAACAAAAGGCCAGTATAATGGCATACTCTTAAGTCATTCACTTGAAATTTGAGTCTCTCAGCCCAATACAGCAATCTCTCAAAGACGTCCATTGATCACAGACTGATGTTGCCCTGCGTAGGCACTGTTCTTGTGAGGTACCCAAGTTGATCTTCTTTGAGAGTAAGGAAGGTTAAAGACCACTAATACTAAACTTATAACTATGATCTTTGGGCAAACAAGGGTGCCCAAACAAAAAAGCCAACTATAAACTCTCACAAACCACATGTAAACTATTCTGATGGTCCCAGGCCATCCGTGAAATAATGAACAGACAGGGGTATGCCTTACCTTTAAACCTGATCATCTTAATGAGTTGCTCGGCAGATTTGTACTGAGGTCAACATAACACGTCTAGGCTTTGGTGGGAAGATGGCATTTTCCTGTGGGCAATACTCACTTCAATATTGATTGTTTGCAAACAATGCCTGGAAATTTGGGAAGACCCAAGTTTCTGTGCATTGTTTCCACTCTTTATTGCAAATGTAAATGTCTCCTGCCATATATGGTGGCAGGCATTTACATGTGTTCTTACAGAATCTGCCCAGCTATTGCCAGTTGCTTAAACCTTGTGAATGCCTTAAGAATACAATCAATAGCCGCCGTCATCAAAAGCAGATGCTGGAGAACATGCATTTGTTTTTGACAATTGGAATGTATCGTGGTGGTGGGAATGTTAATTTTGCTTGGTGGCCCCACCCGGTCACTTCAAAAACGTGAACATCCCCTGGAGTGGGTTGTGAATTAGCTTACACATTACCACTCGGGGAGATTGGAAAAGCGTTCTCTAAATATGCCCCTTGGTATGGAGTCTTTTTTTTTTTTCTTACCACTTTCAATTTTCGCACAGAAGGGACAGTGGGATAACATTATTTGGCCAGGATCACGCTATTTGCAAACAACTCTAGCCAGGATTTAAACCCACTGAGTAATTTAGACACTTGACCGCGTACCTTCCAATCTCTAGTTTGTACAATTCTCACGAACTACATTTTTTTAGCAATTACTTTCAAAGAACATAAATTACAATGTAGAGCAATCTGACAATATATGGATCCTTCCAGAAGTATGTTAAGCCAAAAGAGTACAGATTCCTAGCTTTATTATCCATGCCATGAATGGAAAATAAATACAAAATAATGCAAACCTGAAAAATCTCATCACTATATTTTCAGCATTTACACACACTGTAAAATAAATTGTGTGATCTGTACACCTGCCAAAAGCAGTGGTTGAAGTGTACGAAAAGAAGTAGTGGAACTATTTTCCCTGCTCCCCACAAACCCGATCGCCACGCCGTTTCCCACAGACAATACAAACCCCCAAACACATGCACCTGCTGTTTAAGGGGACGTTCATTGCAGTGCACTGAAAGTGCACGTTTCAATTTTTTACACTTTTATTTTAAAAACGAAACTGTTCCGGAACAGTTCCTTTTCAAAATAAAAGTATAGGAAGAGTCAAATTTAATTAAAAAAATGAGAGGAGCACTGCTCCCGCCCACTTCAACCACTGGCCAAAAGTATTTGTTTGACAGACTAGTCCAGATTTTTGTTATGCATCATACTGAGCATTTTCCTTTTCAATTGGAAGGCAAAAGCCCATTCCTGGTTTTAATTTTGCATTGTGAGACTCGTAGTAGTGGTGCTGTGACAAATCAACTTCCGGGGTAATAGTGGTCCAGGTTCAGGGATGAATATCGGTTTCTAAACCATCCGTCAGCCCCAAACCTCTAATAAACCAAGAGGAATCCAAACAGATTAGAATAACAAGCACATTCTAAACCTCCTTTTCCAATTTTGATGAGGTGGACGGAACGGCAGGCTTATCTCCGAAAGTTCCTGGATCATTGGTTAGTTGCAACACATTGAAAGTACAGTGATTACCCGATTATAAAAGGGACTTTCCATTCAAGGTTGTATAACATATATCGACTCAATCACAACAGTCAATCTAACAGCACTACGAAATACAACCCACCCTGTAAAGGAATGGCTAGGACGGGCAGTTTCTTAGAAGGGAAAGAGATGCACTCTGGATACTGACAAGAGGGTAGTCGGTGTGGTTAATAACCACCATGGTTTAAGGTTTCCTGGCTTTAGTATAAAGGTGGAAAAGGGTCTTAAAATGTATATAGGGGCCTTTTGGAAAGGACCAGGGGGGCAGAACCACAATGTACCTTGTGCTGTAGGTGTTCCTGATGCTCGACAGAGTCGAGTCAGCTTCGGGGCACCTTGCAGGCTTCTGTGTCAGAGTTTTAGATGGGTGTCCGCTGCGAGTATCAGGCGGCAAGATGGTTCGGCAAACGGAGCTAGCAAATGGCTGCAGGCTGGCCTACGCGCCGGCTCGGGGTCAGGAAATGTCCTCATAATGCAGCAGTTCTGAAGCACTGGTCCAGACGTCTTGCATGTCTTTAAGCGATTTTGGTTTGCTAACGGTCAGCATTGCAGTCGGTTGCGGAACGAGGAACTCGACTGGCTCGAAAATGTCCTTTAAGGAGGATGGTGGTAGATGTTTGTCGATGCACTTCTGACATCTTCTTCAATGGGCTCATGTTGTCCTTTAAGGCAGACAGCACGCGGCTGTGGAGTGTGTTGCTGGCGGCTGCCTTGTCCTTGGCTGTAGGGTCCGAGACCTTCTGGCACTACCTATCCAGAAAGCTTGTTGCAGAGCCTAGCAGGGCACCCTGTGTGTTGGCTGGGTAGCTGTCCTGGAGTGGCTGTAGGTCATCTGAGTTTTGTTTCTCCCTCTGTTCCCTGGGAGAAGCTAAGGGGAGGGATCTTGTTTCCCTCTTTGGATATCCTGGCCTTCTTTCACTGTCAGGAGATGTAAGGCAGACTGTATCTTAAGCCAGGTGCCCAAGGTTGAGTTCTTCTTTCTTCTTGTGAAGTCTTCAGATCTGCCAAAAGAGGGGCTCGACCCTCTTAAAGCTAAGTAAGCCTACCTTAATTACCCAAATCTGGGGACCCTACCAACAATTTTGTGCATGCATGAGGTCATAACCAGAGTGCTTTGCAACAGGAAACGTAAAGAGGTGAAGACAGGAACAAGGTGTGCCCCAGAACTAATATGGCGGAAACCTTCTCTCAACAGAGAGCTCTGGGATCACTCTCTTGTGCTTCTAAGCCCCACCCACCTTCCTGCCTGTTGTGTTCAAAGAGTTTCTGGTTAATGGTCTTCCCAGTGTGGTCCTTGTTAAAGCAGCTGGTCTCCCTTGACACTGTGTCAAGACCAGACTCTCTGGCTTCTTCAAATCACATCCTCGTACCTTATGAATGGGGTCCCCTAGTGGGGTGGCCTACTGTAAACAACAGACCCAGACATGGCAGTTCAATGCCATCAATACTGAGAGGCGGGAGCTGGTTTCAGATTGACACAGTTGCATATGAAAGGTTGTTAGGCTTTCTGCCTCCTTTATCTTCTGCAGTCAGACCCTGTACCCCCTGTTGGTATGATCATCGCTGTCACCAACTGCAGGGCCTAACAAAAGAGCAGGGCTGATCCATGGAGCCTTTGTCAGTTAATGAGGCTGACCATGGCAGAGGGGAGGTTGGTCCCCCCCCCTTTCCTGGAGATGACATTGTGCACTTCTCGGCAGTCACATTATAACTAAATATGACAGTGGGTGGACAGTGTCTGTAGTCCCTGCCCAGCCTGAAGTACACAGGATTATTCTTCTGTTGTGGTGTGAGCATAGGAAAATGTGTGTGCATTAGCCCCACAAATTTTCCTGAGGTTGGTCTACCATCATTCCATTTAATTAAAAATGTCACACAAGCCTAGGCGAGCGCACACCCACCCTGCGGATGGTATAATTCCTCTCAGGTGCTATAAAGGGGAAATCTAGGACTACAAACCCCAGAATGAAAAGTTGAAACCAGGACTGAACTCCTTCTCCCAAGTGGAATGGATATTTTAGCCCCATGGATGGTGTTAAGCAAATATGAATATTCACATAAAAACACTAACGCGCATTGTGGAAATAAATGAAGCTTTAAAAAGACATTTTATTTTATGCTTGCTTGTTTTGTCTTGAATGAAGAAACCGACTAGGAGCAGAAAAGAACTGGAATCCCAGCGCTTGTAACTGTGATTAAGTGCACATAAAATTAGCGGGCACTGACTGCGGGCGGTTGCGTCAAATATGGAGCCTCTGCTTTCAGTTCCACAAAGTTAAACAATTCAATTACAGAGAGACAACCACACTTCGCCAATTAGCGCTCAATATTGTGTTTTAATAAAGGTATTTGGAAAGGCGAAGCAACTCCTGAACCAGCCGACACGTGTTTCGAGCACTGCTCTTTCTTAAGGCTGGGCATTATATGTACAGTGTATTCCAACAGTCAAAATCAATAGTGATATGAAACATGTACATCATGTACAAATTAAAGTTAGTGAGAAAATGAACAACAACCAAAAGGCATATCAGGGGTTTCCACCCCATTGTCAAAATCAAAGGTGCAACATATTAGCAAATCAAATTCAGTTAACAAAGGATACAAGATGGTACACCATTGGTAATCAACAAGCAAAGTATTCTTTGGCCATACATTGGCAAAACACACATCAAATGAATGATAAAAAAGACATCCGCTTTGTGGGTATGGCCAAGGTCCTGTTGTCCCAAAGAGGGGGCAACCGCCAATTACTTCTGAGACAACTAGAGGCCAGACTAATCTGTCGGTACTGGACAGTGTAGACAGGGTTGAATACTGACCATGAACTATCTGTGTTCTTATAGCATCAATGGTCAGATGTTTACGTCAGGAATCGTGCAGCCCTACACATTACTTGTATATGTACATTATAAATATCTGTGCAACTCTATAACTATTTGTACATGTATATTGCAAGACTAGTGTTGTCTAATGTGATTTTATTTTTTGATAAAACATTTTTATTGTATTTTGTGACATAACCAAAGCGGCCATCGAATCGGTGGCCAAGAACAAGAAAACAACGAAAAAAGAGGGGACAACAAATTAAAAGCACTCCAGTACAGCATCTTCAATCACGTGTTTACATAGTATTATAGTATCTCTCATCGCCATGGGTCGCGGGCTACCTGTCCCACCCACCTTCTGTTCATGTGGAGGCCACCACTGCATCAGGACGTCAAGGCCCAGTTTCTTCCCATTTCCACCATATCTTGGATGCTTTATTCGGGCATCCTCTTGCGCCATAGACTCGGTGCTCCATCATGGCACATGAGTCCATGTCGAGTATCCATTGTTCCAGTGTCGGAGGGTCAGGCACTCCCCATTTTTGCGCAATGTTGCGTTTCACTAGGGCCATCACAGTGTTCAATAGCAGTTTTTACCATTTATTAGATTCAGACATGTCCGGTACACCCAATATTAAGACCTTCGGATCTAGTTCAATGGGACAAGTAAGGGCTCTGGACAATTCCGTACAGCATGCAGTCCAATAGTCACTGATCCGAGGGCATGTCCAGAGGCTATGATAGAAGGTGCCTTCCTCCTCTCCCCATCGGAGACAGTTCGGACTCACTACTCTACTCTCTTCCAGCCATCTAAAAGAGCTCGAGGGTAGTACACCCTATGCAGGATTTTAAGTTGCACCAGTCTAAGTCTGGAGGAGATGGCTGCCTCCCGTGGGTGCATTAGGACCTGGATCCAGTCCTCAGGGTCTATTTCCCCGACCTCCCTTTCCCATTTGGCCTTTAATCCCAATAGCTCGGGAGTTGCGAAGGAGGTGATAGCATTATAGAGAGTGGATGTACATTTTCTGGGGATATGCTCGGGTAGCATATTGCGTTCTATCAGAGTGTAGTCAGGGATTGAATCACCTGGGGGTATATGGGTTCGGAAGGGCATGGATCAATTGCGTGAAGTGATATCGCTCTGGGTTAGGCATTGGAATCTACCCTGCATGTCTTCAAATGAGGTTAGTTTCCCATCTTTTAGGATATCTTTAATTCTAAGGATTCCCGCTCTTACCCAGCGCGGCCATGGTTCAAGTTTCTCAATTTCCTTCAGATTGTTGTTGTGCCATAGGGGTTGTGCTGCTGTTATTTTATCTTCCCACCCAACAAACACGTGTGCCTGCCTCCAAATCGTAGTAGTGTGAGCCTTAATTGTGAGCGGGAGGCCTACCCGGAGATTGTTAGAGCTCCTGCAGCAGGTACGCACCCTGCATGGGTTCCACTTCTGCCCTAATGTGAGGTAGCGCCCGGTCCCCGTGGAGCAGGTCATTGACCACCAAGAGTTGTGAAGCCCAATCGTAAGTCTGGAGACGGGGTACGCCTATCCCACCCTCCCAGTCTGACCTCTGCAAGGTACTTAGTGTAATGCGTGAACGGCCCCCCCCAGATGAGTTCCCTAAGGAGGGTTTCTATTCGATTGAATTCAGGGGCAGGGATCGCAAGCGGGGCATTCTGCAAAACATAGAGGAATCTTGGTAATTACATCATTTTAAAGAGTGCGGCTCTCCCCATGAGGGTCAGAGGGAGGAGTTTCCAGTGGTGGACGTTGTTGACCAACCTATCCATGATTGGCTGGAGGTTGTGTCTTGCATATCTAGTGAGGTCAGGTATTACCCAGATCCCCAAATATTTAAAGCCCTGCCGTTCAAGCCGGTATGGGCAATTCGGTAACTCAACCTGCTCCCCCCTCTTCACCAGGAACATTACGGATTTCTTACAATTCATTTTCAACCCACTGAATTCCCCGTAAGTGATTAGTATCTGAGTTACTATGGGGCAGCTCCGAACTGGGTCAGCCAGGTATAATAGAAGATCGTCTGCATAAAGAGATATGCGGTCTTCATGCCCTTCGGGCCACTTGAATCCTTTCCATGCCCCGCTTTGACGAAGCCACAGTGCCAATGGTTCAGTGGCAAGGGCGAAGAGGAGAGGGGAAAGGGGACAGCCCTGCCGCGTGCCTCTACCTAAGGGAAAGGCTCTGCAGGTCCATCCGTTCACTTTAACTTCTGCCCGGATGTTTGTATAAAGCAATTTTACTCAACCTAGGAAGCTTTCTCCAAATCCCATACGGGCTATGATTTCCCAAAGGCAATCCCAACGGACAGAATCAAATGCCTTCCCAAAATCTATTGCCAGCAGTGCTAATGGGGTATCAAGGATGGGGGCCCGTTCTAACGCCAGGTGGAGTCGGCGTAGATTCATCCTGGTTGATTTATGAGGCATAAAGCCACACTGGTCTGGATGTATAAGTGTATCCGCTACCCGTTGCAGTCGGTTAGCCAAGAGCTTGGCCAGGACCTTGGCTTCGCCGTTGATTAGCGAGATCGGCCTATAAGACGCACATTGCTCTTGGGGTTTATCCGGCTTGGGGATGACCACTATGGTGGCTTTACATAGGTCATCCGGTAGGGAGCCCCGCACTAGCACGGCCAGCAGCATCTGATGCAGGGGAGGTTACCTAAGTTATTACCTCCCAGTTTCTGCCATATTTCTATGGGGAATCTGTTTGGGCCCGGGGTCTTCCCCGGTTGCAGCTGTCCCAGGGCTTCTACCAGCTCGGCCTCAGAAAGATCAGAGTCCAGCTTTTCGCGTTGTTGCGCCGATAGGGTGGGGAGCACCACTCCATCAAGGAGGGTCCGGTCCAGCGGTAGCTCCGAGGCATGGTATAGTTCAGCATAAAATTGGGCGAAGGCTTCTGCTATTTCGGCGTCTGACGACAGATCTCGCCCTGCGGGGTGATGATCTCACGGACCGAGCGCGACCCTCATCCCTCCTCTCAAGCCAAGCCAGCAGCTTACCGGCTTTATCCCCAAGCTCGTATATCCGGGCTCTGGATTCCCAGTGGGCCTCTTTGGCATTGTCTAACGTAAGGTTTCGGAGGCATTCACTGGCACGTTGAAGGGACATGTGGGTCTGTGGGGTAGGGTCTAGGGTATGCTCATTCTCTCTGTGGGTTACCTCCTCCTCTGCCTCAGCTATCTTCCGGAGCCTCTCCTTTCTTTTGTTCGCTGTCCAAGAGATTATCTCTCCATGCAGCACGGCCTTGTAGGCCTCCCACAGCACCATCGTGTCGGTTTCATCAGAACCGTTAATCTCGAAGTATTCAGTTGAGTCCTCCGTAAGGCGGTCCACCAAATCCGAGCTGCCTAAATAGTAAGTGTTCAATCGCCACGTTCTAGGGGGGGGGGGGCGTTCCCTGCAGTCGCTTTTCCACCAGGAGAGACGAGTGGTCCAAAACCCCCCGGGGGAGCAAGTCTGCCAAGAGCATATTAGACAGGTCTGTGTGTGGAACAAATAGGTAATCAAGCCTGGAAAGGGAGCCATGGGCCCCGGAGTGGAACGAATAGCCTCTGGTTGCCGGGTGCAGTTCCCGCCATACATCACCAAGACCCAGGGCAGACACAAAGTTAAACAGCTTTGTGCGAAGGTTCGGGTTGCGTTGTCTAAGGTGCGAGCGATCTAAGGTGTTGCACATGACGTCATTGAAACCGCCTCCCAGGAAACACTTGTCCGATTGGTGCCTGCCCATCAAGGAGGTCAGGTCATCGAGGAGTTCCTGCCCCAGCCCAGGTGGAGAATAAATGGAAACAAGTCCCAGTGTTTCTTCCCGGAGTGTCCTAAGCGCCATCACGTAGCGTCCAAGAGGGTCTTGCTCTAGTGCATGCAAGACAAACGGGACCCGTTTATGTATAAGAATGAGGGTGCCCCTGGATCCCATGGTTTATCCCGCATGGAAGGCGGTCTTATAATTGGTGCGTAGAAAAAATTTACAGTGTGCACCCGCAAGGTGTGTTTCAGTGAGCAAAGCCACGTCGGGGGAATATCTGGAAAGTAGCTGCTTGACAGACGTCTTTTGATCGTGGAGCCCATCCCATTCACGTTCCAGGTGAGAACCTTGAGAGAGCTGGGGCGCGTGGACATGGATGGGTGAGATTGGTCAAGTGGCATCTAGTAGAGGTGTAAGAGGGATAAGCTGGCTGCCCCCAAGGGCAAGAGAGATAAAGATTGAGGTCTGAAGCGCTGTCCATGTGTGGTGTGGTCCAAACTGGCCAGGGGCTCTACCATCCCTGGAGAACTACCAGGGAGGGTCAGTCCTGAAATAACAAAAAACGTTCCCCAACTAACTCCTCCCTCACCCTCCCTATACTTCACCCCAACGTGAAGTACCTGTCGACCCAACATCGCTGATAATCAAAGAGAGTAGATTGTCAGCTTTAACTGCCCTTATTAAATTTCAACTAGTAAGTCAGGGGGGGGCTGTGATGTTGTTGTACCCCCTCTTAAACACCCAAGTGGGAGGGCAGCGATCCCTCGCTTACCGCATTACAAGAGTGTGAAATCGCCTTTGGTAGTCCCATGGCTTCGTTTTGTCAGTGACCACAAAGTGGGTACCCCGTGGGCGAGGCCATCGGCGGGTTCAGGACGGTGGCCCATCGCCCCCATCTTCTAGTGGGTCTGGTAGTGGTGGCCGGTCCGGCCTGGGATGTTGCTCCGGTGATGGTCTGGGGTTCCTGTTTCTGTTGTTGTTACCTCGCGGTGTGGACCAGTCTCCTTCAATGTGCTGCTCCGCCCAGCGCCATGCCTCTCCGGGATCATCGAAGTGGACCGTCGTGCCTCTGTGATAAATTTTCAATTGTGCGGGAAACAGGAGGCCGTACTTGACTCCCAATCTCTGTAGTTGCTTCTTAAGCTTCCCAAAGGACTGTCTCACTTTCTGTACTTCCCTGGTATAGTCGGGGAAGAAGGCCAGTCTAGATCCATTGAATGTAATTGTGCCCTTGGATCTTGCAAGTTGTAAGAGCGCATCCCGGTCTCAATAGTTTAAGAACCTCGCGATCACGGTGCGTGAGGGAGCGCCGGGCAGTGGTCTACCTGCGGGCATTCGGTGCGCTCTCTCAAAGGAAAAGAACTTTGAAAAGGATTGCAAGTCAAACAGGTCTGTTAACAATTGTTCCAAAAAGAGTTCCATGCAGGGCCCTTCCTCTTTCTCGGGGATACCAAGGATGCGAACGTTATTGCGTCTGGACCTTCCCTCGCTGTCCTCCACCCTGGCCCCCAGCGTCTTGAGTGTAGCCGAGATTCCATGGATCTGTTGCTGCACATTGTGTAGGCCGTCTTCTGTCGTCACAATCCGTTCTGCCTCTCCAGTGTGCGCGACAGCTTTTGAAGGTCGTGTCTAAGGAGGGAGACGTCGAGGCTCATGCGGTCTATCTTCTGCTCCATAGATGAGCAGGAGTCTGCAATTGCCACCATGACGTCTTTATGCGAGAGCGCGTATTCAGTTTCCATCCCGTCAGGATGTAGCTGTTGGGAATCCATCTGTTGTGAGGAAGGCACAGTATATTGTTCAATTCTGTTCTGCATGTTGGGTTTCCTCGTCTTTTCTTTGCCCATGGTCGCACCCCGATCCTGGGGCAGTAGCTCGATAACAGTGTTCTTACCAAGGGCCTTCGGTGGTGTCCGCTGGGTCGATCCCGTCTCAGTCGAGCCATGGCAGAGCCGAGAAACGATCTTGTTAGAATTGCGGTGCGAGGTCTATCGCCCGTCTTTGCGGCCTCCTGCAGGGAGAAAGGTGGTGTGGTTGGACACAGAGCCCACCGCCTGCCAAGGTGATGTCACCCCTCAGTGGGCAACCGCAGCTTCGTGGCCCTTAAATGTGTCAGGATGTATACCGTGACTTGGGCCTACGAGTGTACTCCTGCCGGGATTCGGGATTTAAAACGTTCTTGCTCTCTAACCACGGCGCTGCTGGGTTCTTCCCGACGGTGTACCACCCCCGCTCCGTGTGCTCCGTGTCCCAGGGCTGTGGTCTCAGTGCGGGAGGCGTCTGTCATCTAGGCCGGTGTTGCCGGTTCTTCTCCTTCTCGGGGGGCCACCTCTGCAAGCGTTGGTTCTGCAATGCAAGGCAGTGCGGTACTCTAGACCTTCCCGCTCGTCGAGGCCACCCCGTTCCTCCAGTGGCCAATTTGCCAGATCCACTGCGCACTGGAGCGGATTAATGGGGAAGAACCGGGAGCCGCTCTTGACGAGGCCCGGCTATTCTTCACAGATATGGCGGGTGGGGAAACCACTCGCGTGAGCCAGTTCGTGTCCCAGGGGGAGGGGAGGAGGGGCGCCGAGGCATTCGTTTGCAGGGACCGGCCTTGGCTGCCTTGACACGGGGCGAGGCCCGGATCCTCAGGGCCGGGGCGAGTTGTCCACCTCCCCCGCTGTTCCGCTCAGCTCCGGGTCCGGTTCGTCGTGAGGCCGCCTCTTAAGGTTCGAATAGGAGCACCCAGCTCCTTCTGCGGTCTTTTCCTCGGCAGAGACCGTCGCAGCACCTCGTCACCCAGTGCGTGCCATTCATTAAGTCTCTGCACTCAGGCGGCCATTTTAGGAGAGCACCAGGCGGTTCTTCTTCCACCTTCGCCTTGACGTATCTTCGTACCCTGCTTCCGAATATTTTCACCGCCTGGTCCGAGTGAGCACCACGGTTCCCGCTAAGCATAGAGGTAATTTTTAAGTTTTATAATTCGCGATATCACGCGATTTATCAGGATTCATGCGGCGATCTCGGGAGCGGCGGAGAGCTACGTCCTCCTCATCGCGCTGCTCTGTCTAATGTGATTTTTGAAGTAACATATTCAAGTGGGGCCAAAATGACATATGTCAAAGCAATTATGTTGACTATAGGAGTTAGATGGAGCAAATTGCCTATGTACTCTCTTGAGTACTCGCACTATGTTAATCATTAGCACAGCCAAAATTGTGATTGTACACAGATATATGGACTATTCTGTTCCGCCTTGATTCGTGTCATAGCAACTATGTAATTGTAAATGCGCATGGGCATACCCATAGTAATGTTTTGATGTATCCTCTTGCTAGGCAGAATTATATGCAGTACCCTTTGGGAGCACTACACACAATTAGGACTACAAGTGGCAGCACAAATTCACCTTTGGTACAAGCCTGTACTACACAGTAAAGTGGTAGCAGTGGCTGAGCAGCCAGACTTATCTCAAGAGCAAATGAGCAGTATCAAATAGTTACACAAAGGACAGCAGTTACTATGATTCAAGCAAACACTGACTCAAGGTTTCCAAGTAAAAGAATATACATTTATTTACTTTTCAGTTGTATAACATTTCCCTAAAGTGAAGCAGTTCAATAATCACACTCTTAAAACACCACACCACTCCCAATAGTTGGCAGACAAGTTAAGCTCACACAAATGAAGTGGGAGCAAAATGGCACTCTGTTAATTAAAAAGGGAGGGAAAGGCAAAGTTAGGCAGAAAGAAGCAGTGCCAGCAGGTAAGTAGTCAAGGCAATCTAGAAAGAGGAACTACAGTGATGCGATCAAGTAAAATAGGCTTAGGGCCAAAGTCAATAGGACAAAAGGCTTTTACTCAAGAGCACACAGTTCGGCGTAGTTCGCGGTTAAGTCTTTGCCAAGGGTTCAGAACGAAGTTGGTCAGCAGAAAAGTTAACTTAAAGAGAAGAGAAGGACAAGCCCTCGGATTGGCGAAAGGTTTCACACCCTTCCACCGCGGCTGGACGAAACGAACAACCGGATGTTGAACAGTGCCTTAAATGGAGAAGAAGCTGTAGCTGTAGCTGCGGCGGATGTTCCTGGTAGTTTCAGCAGGCTCACTGTTGCTGAAGCGACTGTCGGACTGACACGAAGTAGGAAGACTGGAGGGTCCTGCACTACCCAGGGAAGAAACCAGCAGCAGAGCAAAGCAGCAAATAAAAGGTGCACTCCTTAAAACCCAAGCAGGGTCTGACCTTCCTGGCAATCCGGCCCACTGTAGCTCTGTACAGCTAATTCGACCAGAAGAGGGGTGTCCTGGCTTGGAGTTTGGGTGAACTGGTTGGTCCCACCAGCACAAGGGAAGAAGATTCTTGGAAGATCCTCTCTGTCGTTGGAGTATGAAGATTCGACCTGCAGCAGGGCTTCACCGGGCGGTTCAGTCGTTGTAGGGGTCCTCTTCTGTCAGCTCCTTTTCGGTTCTCTCGTTCCAGCAACGACTCTGCTCTTACAGACCCAGAGACCGGCTTTTTATGCAGTTTTCCCCCATTGACACAGCCTGGCTGTCAATCACACAGCAGGGCGGCTGTTCTGGTGGGGACAGTCACCCAGCCAATCAAACGGGAGTGCGACTTGGGTTACCAAGGGAACCCATGGCAGGGGTCCTAAAACCCCTCTCTCACATCCTGTCTACCTAGACTTTCAGGCGCCTAAAGGAGGGCTTCTGTGCAGAAGCCCGCGAAAAGATGGTGAACAAAGGAACCAAACCTGGTTTGGCGCATAGAGACGAACCCGACAAAGACTTTTCCAAAAAGAAATGGCTACTAAACCCAGCCGGAGAAATATTAAAAAACAATATGGTCAAGCGGATTTAAGTTCGAGGATACCAAGATAGCCTAAAACAATACCATGTTTATTTAAGATAACCGCAGTAGAAAAAATAGGGTAGTTACCACTGCCACCAGCCAAGTCTTAATGGAAAGGGAGCAAAACAATGCTCCAAGAGAAACAGACAAAAAGGGATAAGTAGTAACCCTTACTCCTACGTCCTGTCCCCTTTCCTCCATACTTATGGGACATTCCTCTGTCCTGTGGGACAGGACCAGAGCAGTTTGTAAAAGCTTCAACATTTTGCAAAGATTTTAGTCCTTCCTCTCTTTTACGCAGGGTACTGTACGCGGCCGTAACCCCACCCTTCTTAGCTCCGCCCAGCGCATCGCCCATCAGTCCTTTTCTCTGCTCGTTCGGGACTGGATGCACCTGCATCTGTGAAAGGTTTTTTTTTCCAATTTCCTCCCCTCTGACTCTCCCTTGCGATCGCGTGATAGTTTGTCTATGCCGTTTCAGCTAGACTTCCCGAATTGTTCTTCCTGTCAGTGACGCTTCGCTAGGGCGGATCCCCATCCTCTTTGTTTAGGGTCCTGACCACAGGTGGGACTTGTGATTTTACTGCGATTCCCTTTCGGTCCGGGCGCTTCAATGTCGGTTAGAGCAGTGGAAGGAGGTGTACTCCCCCTACGCATTTCCAATCCTTCATCGACGAGAAGAAGAAAAGCCCGGTAAGTTCCTTATTTTTTAGGGCACCCCGGCCGGGGGACTCCTTCCCGGGGTCTTCCCGGTCTGGGAGGAGCGTCAAGAGCTCTGTTACCAGGGCTTGCCCATGGGTGCCGTCTGGGCCTAAAAAGTGTACCAGAGTTTTCTCTGAGGGTCTCCGTAAGGGGCCTGTTGACACCGGATTACATTCCGAGGCCCCTCCTGTGGGGGCTGTTTGTAGACCCAGTTCTACTGAGTCGTGGGGTACCGGAGCTCGCTCTGATGCCTCCTTGATTGGAGCTCCCCTTAAAAGTACCGCGGTGCGTCCGCTGAGGCCTCAGTTGTGGTTGGGGAAGTTCGAGGCCCGGCGTGAAGAGGCTTCTACCAGACTCGGGTCCGAGATCTCTCGTTTAGAGGCTAAGGTAACCAACAGTTCTGAGAGGCCAGGTGCTCCAGAACAACTCACTACGAGCATCACTCATCCTCCCGAGATCCTGCCACATCACCACACATAGACAAAACGCCAACTGGCTGCCCATCCGAGACAGAATTACACTTCGTACCCTGGCCATCACGCACAAGTGCCTCACCAATTCCGCCCCGAAATATCTCGCAGATAAACTCTGCCTCCACCAACCCACCCGCATTACCAGATCCTCAAATTCTTCAAACCTAATGATCCCAAGATACAACCTAAAATCAGCAGGCGGCACCAGCTTCCCAGTTCAAGCAGCCATACGCTGGAACCCCATCCCCACCACACTCAAACAGGAACCAGACTTCCTTACCTTCAAAGCAGGCATAAAAACATGGCTAAACAACAACCCTTCCCATTAAAGACCAGCCAACTCTTTTTCAGTACCTATTGTAACCAGCGTCCACCGCTGCACCATCACCTGTGTATCTTGTAATCAACCCTACTGTAACCAGGGTCACTGTATCACGTAATCGTCCCAACTGTAACCAGGGACACTCCTTCTGTTATTTTTTGCATAACCTGCTCACCTGCTGTAACCTGTAACGTATATTCTCAAGCACCCGGTTACCCTCGGGTTTGGCGCGCTATACAAGTAATACACAAAGGCCTTGCCGGTGAAAGGTGTTCCTCATCGTTCCCACTCTTGCGGTGACTCCAGAACTGTTGAGGGGGTAAGGAGTGAGCGTTTGAACCGTAATTCCTCCTTTACCGGCAGTGCAGAGGTCCTTCCTGCAAAGGCTAGTTTGGCTATTAGCATGTCACAAAAACATCCTAGGCCACAAAGTACCAGCCCGGCCGAGGTTCCTTGTGTTAAGGCTAAAATGAAGACCCCTGTCCCACCTGTGGGACCCCTGCCTCACTTCCACACGTGTTGCAGTTCTCATCAGGTGCTGACAAAATGGCAGCCGTTCCCGCCAAGACCACGGCAGCCATTTTGGATACATCCCTTACAACTACGCCATCGGCTTTAGGCGTGGGGGTTGGTTCTGTAAGTGAACATCGGTTTCCTTGTGCACATCCGTTTCGTCCAGTTTATGACTGGAAGGCCCGGATGCCCCTTCCGCACAATGTCTCGCTGCCTGCGGCATCAGCGCCCTTGATTTATGTGGACACGTCTGGGGATGGGCCTTCTTGGCAACCCTCTATCATGCGTCCCTGGAATTACTCCCCTCATGAGAGGTCTTCTCCGGCCGCCCCGAAATCGTTGGCGGAGGACGCCTTTTTCAAAAAGTTTCAAAAACATATGCGCTCCTACCCCATGAAGGAGTACTTTCGAGGCTTTTTTAGGGAGATATACCCGCCTGCGCCATCGGTTCCACCTGTGTCTCCGGTGGTGCCGCCAACGCTGCCTTTGTCTGGGGGGCCTCCTCCTTCTCTCCCACCCTTGCCTCCGTTGTCCCCAGTGGACAAGGCCGTTGTTGCCCGATGTGGTTCAGCCTGATCCTGACCTGTCGGACGACGCTCAGGGCGATCAGGAAAGCGAAGACCAGCTCCACTCCATCAGGGCCTTTCACGATCGGGTGCTGGACATGTGTCTGTTGGATGTTCCAGTACCCGAGGCACCCGCTCCGCTCCACAGGAGGGCGTGCTTTCGGGGGTGTTCGCCTTGTCTCCTTCGGAGCGTACCGGCTTGTTCTTGCAGAAGGACGTTTTGGCCGAGGTCCGTAGAGTCTGGGAGAAACCACACTCTAGACTATTCGTCAAACAGAAAATTGATGCGCGCTACAGGCTTCATTCTTGAGAAGTGGCCTTAGCGTCTGTTAGGCAGAAACCTGTGCAGTTCCCTCTGGGACCATTGCAAAAGATTTAAGTCTACAGGTGTTGGCAGTAAACCCACTTGGTAGCAGTCTGTACCACACAGATTCACTGTGGTAGCTGTGGCTGAGCAGTCAGACTTCCCTCAAGAAGAGTTAGGCAGTATACAGAGGATACATAATAGGTACAGAGGTACAATAGCACAAGCAAACACTGACCAGAGCTAGGTGTAAAAGTATAAACTTATTTATTAAAGGTACACTCATAAATTACACTAGCACATTAGAAAAGATAAGAAAGTCAAACACAGTTACTATTACTCATATGTACATCCCTACTCGTTTGTTGGACAATTCTAAGTTAACACCACTTATTTCCAACCAGAGGTGAGCGCTTAACGTTAGATGGTACTCCAACAAGTATTACCAAAAGGGAGGGAAAAAGGCAAAAATAAAGAGAGCAGTAAGGTAAAACACTTTTCACATAAGGTTAGCAAAGACAGTCAATAGTGGAACCAGGAGAATTAGTTCGGGGCCCGCATTAGAGGGAGCCAGGCGAAAATGTGCCCAAGATCACACAACGTCACAAGTCTTTGCAGGTGAGTAGAAAACGGTTTTACTATGGTTCTGAAAAGTTTAGTTAGGGTGTCCCAGACCTACCCAGGTTCGAGAGCCGAGGGCTAAATCTACCCCGTACAATCGGTGGCAAGGGAGGCCGGGCGGAACACAGTACCTTTTAAAAGTGGAAAGATTCCTCCAGCGGTGGTAGTCGTTCCTGGTAGTGGGTGCAAGTCGCGGCGTCGTCCCGAGGAAGAGGTGATCTCGACGGGGAGGAAGGCTGCAGGTCGTTGCACTACCAGGGATGAGGCCAGCCGTGGAGTTCTCCGGTCACAAAGGATTTTTACCCCTCTTTCGCGGTTGAGGTAAAAAGTGGTAGCCCGCTGGCTGGGGTGCTTGGCACAGGCAAGGCGGCCACGAGATGCTTCGGGACGGCGAAAAGAAGGCAGCAACTGGTTGTCCCCACCAGTTAAGGGAAGAAGACTCTCCGGCGGGAGATCTCCTCTGTCGTCGGGAAAAGTGGTGAGACGATTCTGCAGGGCTTCACCGGTGGTGTCGTCTTGGCAGGTCGGCTCGGCTTCTCCCTCTTCGGCTTCTTAGGTCCTGTGGCGACTTCTGAAGAACCAGTCCCAAAAACCCTGCTTTTATGCAGCAAACCCCCATTCATACAGCCTAGCTGTCACTCAAACATGCTAAGTGGTGAGCGGGGTGGCTCACCACTTGGGCCAATCACACTAGAGTGCGACCTGAGTTGGCAAGGCAACTCGGTCCAGGGTGCCTAAACCCCCTCCCACACCCCCTGTGGTACCCAGACAGAATGGCACCACTTTGGAGGGCTTCTGTGCAGAAGCCCGCCAAAAGTGGAACAAAGGCTCGACTCGGGTTCAGGGTTACTGAAGTGAACCTAGATGCCATTTTGGCGGCGAGTTCCGGCAAAAAATCCCAACCGGTGAATTTATATTAATTAAATAAACCGCCGGTATCTTTAACATTGCACCAAAAAGTGGTGCATCAAAAACCAATGGGAAATCCCATTGGGAAATATTCCGGTGGAATATTTCCGTGGTATCCACTGACACCAGCCAGAACTCGGCGAGGGGGGACGGGACAGTACCCCCTCGACAACAGACCCAGGGGCAATCTAATTGCCCCTACCAGTACTTCCACAGTAAGATGGTTTGTACTGGTTAAGTTCCTAAGTTAAGACTAGTAAAGTCAATGGTAACTTTACTGACCCAGGGAGACAGTAGTCAGTCCCAGGGTGTGGAGTCTATGTTTGGGGGTCTCTAAGACACCCCTGTGCTACTGCACTGAGGGTGCTGTGTAACACACATTCAAAAACCAATGATGGCCTATGGGGAAAATTACCCCCTAGCCCATAAGCACATAGCAAGT
Source organism: Ambystoma mexicanum (assembly GCF_040938575.1). Lineage (NCBI taxonomy): Eukaryota > Metazoa > Chordata > Amphibia > Caudata > Ambystomatidae > Ambystoma > Ambystoma mexicanum. The sequence continues at coordinate 229,605,372 of NC_090931.1, read as the reverse complement.
CACAGAGAACACTCTCAAGTCATGTCCAAGAGTGAGGGTAAAAGAGTCTCACTCTTGGCAGGAGAAAAAATAAACCCCAAAAATCCAGCAAAGCTGCTGGGGGACTCACTAGGTTAGGAAATTCAGCCTAAACAGAGAATTCTTCCTAACACTGGCCCCCCCCCCAGACTAAGGGACAGGAGGATTTAATCCACTCCTGGATGAACCTCATACCTCTAGTCGATGACATACATCCTAGAGAGTCCATCAGCATTTTGATGGTGACACCCTGACCTGTGCTCAATGGTGAAATCAAACCCTTGGAGGCAGATTGACCATCTCAATAGCTTTGGATTTTCCCCTTTCATTTGCATTAACCATCTCAAGGGTTGGTGGTCAGTCTGAATGACAAAAGTAGAACCATACATGTATGGCCTAAACTTCTTCAGTGCCCACACAATAGCAAAGCATTCTCTTTCGATTGTTGCCCACCTTGTTTCAGGATCCTTCAGTTTTCTACTGATGAAGCAAATGGGGTGTTCCCTACCCTTCTCATCCAGTTGGCTAAGGACTGCACCTATACCTACATTGGAAGCATCAGTTTGTACAATGAAAGTTTGGTGGTAGTCAGGAGCTCTGAGTACTGGAGCTTGGCAGAGAGCTTTCTTCAGGTTTTCAAAGGCCTGATTGCATTCCTCAGTCCATTTGACCTTCTTAGGGAATTTTGGAGAGGAGATCACATTCAGAGGAGAAGCTATGGTCCCATAGTTCTCAATGAAATTCCTGTAGTACCCAGTGAGGCCTAAGAAGGCTCTCACCTGGGTCTGAGTAGTAGGTGTTGTCCAATTTTGCACAGCTTCAATCTTGCTGAGCAAAGGCCTTATTTCTCCACCTCCTACCTCATGTCCAAGGTAGACCACTTTACTCTGACCAATTTGGCACTTGCTCAAGAGCCTGCAAAACATGTCCTAAGTGGGTCACATGTTCTTCCCAGGAGTGGCTGAAGACTGCAATGTCATCCAAGTATGCCATGCAGAAGTCCTCCATCCCAGCCAGAACTTGGTTCACCATCCTTTGGAATGTTGCAGGTGCATGTTTCAGTCCAAAAGGCATAACCTTGAATTGGTATAGGCCAACTGGGGTAGAAAATGCAGTTTTCTCCTTGGCATGGTCTGTCAGGGCTATTTGCCAATAGCCTGACGTAAGGTCCAGTGTGCTGAGGTACTTGGCTGCACCAAGTTTATCCACCAACTCATCTGTCCTTGGCAAAGGGTGGGCATCAGTCTTGGTGACTGCATTAAGAGCTCTATAGTCCACACAGAATCTCAACTCTTTGCATCCTGCCTTTGGTACTAACACCACTGGGCTAGACCATGGACTAGTAGAGGGCTCTATTACCCCGAGATCAAGCATCTTCTTGACCTCACCTTTGATGTGGGTTCTGACATGTTCTGACATTCTATATCCTCTGCTTTTGACTGGCAGACAGTCACCAGTGAGTATCTCATGCTGTCCCCAAGGGGTCAAGCCTGGTGAAAGTGAGAACAGGGGGGCAAACTGATTTAACATAGCTTTGCACTCCTCCTGTTGCTCAGGGGTCAGATCTGAAGAGAGATTAACTCCTTCAACCTTTTCGTCCAAAGGTAAGCCTCTCAGGAGGTCAGGTAGAGCGTCACTCTCCTCCTCCTCTTCCGATGAAGCTAGAAGCAATGCTCCTACTTCTGGTCTAGAGACATAGGCTTTGAGGCGGTTGGTGTGGAAGACTCTGGGAGCTTCCCTGGGTTTGCCCAGATCCACCAGATAGTTGACCTCTCCAAGTTTTCCCACAACCTTGAAGGGTCCCATCCATTTGTCTTGCAAGGCCCTCTGCCTTGTTGGGAGCATAACTAGAACTAGCTGGTCTTAAGTAAACTCAACCATGTTAGCCTTCTGATCATGCCAATGTTTGATCAGAGCTTGGCCAGCTTTCAAGTTATCACTTGCTTCTGCCATCATGTGTGACATTCTCCTTCGGAGACCTATCACATAGTCAGTCACTCTGACTGGCTTGGGGGAAGGAGCACTCTCCAACCCCTCCTTAATCAGGGCCAAGGGGCCTCTGACGGGATGGCCATAGAGAAGTTCAAAGGGAGAATAACCTACTCCCTCCTGAGGGACTTCCCTATAAGCAAATAGAAGGCATGGCAGTAGAAGGTCCCACTTTTTCTTAAGGGGTTCTTCTAAGGCACCTATCATGCTCTTCATGGTTCTGTTAAATCTTTCTACCAACCCGTTTGTCTGAGGGTGGTAGGCGGTTGAGAACTTGTAGGTAACTCCGCAGGTTTTCCACATGGCTTTCATGTAGTTGGACATAAAATTTGTCCCCCTGTCAGAGATCACCTCCTTAGAAAACCCAACCCTGGTAAAGATACCAAGGAGGGCCTTAGCCACAGCCTGAGCTGTAACAGTCCTCATAGGAATTGCCTCAGGGTACCTAGTAGCATGGTCTACTACAACAAGGATAAACCTGTTGCCTGAGGAGGTTGGGGGATCAAGGGGACCAACAATGTCAATCCCTACCCTCTCAAATGGGACTCCCACAACTGGGAGAGGCACTAAAGGTGCCACATTCTTGGAACCAACCTTACCAGAAGTCTGGCAGGTATGGCAGCTCCTGCAATACCTATCTACTTCAGCCCCCATTTTTGGCCAATAGAAGTAGAGAGAGAGCCTTTCCTTGGTCTTCTTGAAACTCAAGTGACCAGCCAAAGGAATCTCGTGGGCTAGTTGCAAGAACTGTTGTCTGTTCTCTTGGGGCACTACCAGGCGTTGGTATGCTCCAGGTTCAGATTCGGTTGGTTCACTGTAGAAGAGGCCATCTTCCCAGTGTAACCTATACTTCCCAGGCTCTTGCCCATCAGCCTGAGAAGCTGCCTGCTGGCGAAGGCCCTCCAGAGTTGGACATTCTCTTTGTCCCTTACGAAAAGCTGTCCTGCTGGGTCCACCTTCTGCCAGTAAAGACTGCAGCTCAGGATGGTCAGCCGGGTCCAGGTCTCCAATAAGTTCTGGGCCTCCTACTAGCTCTTCTTCAGAGTCTAGTTCAACCAAACAGGGTTGTACCTCCCTCTCAGCCTCAGCTGGAGGTGGAGTTACAGGTGTAACTTTGGACAACCTCGGGGAAGTCCTTGTTGGAAGCACTGGAGTGCTTGCTGTAGGTTTTTTTCTAGGAGTCTTGGGTTGCCCCTTTGCTCCTGATCTGGTAGTTACTGCAGTAAGTTGCTCCAGTGGGAGAGGAGTGATTTCTGTCATCATCTCCTGAGATAAACCTTGCAGGGTTTTCTCTCTTGCAGACTTGGTGAGCTCCCGTAACCTTTTACTAGGAGGTCTGGGGGTATGTGACACAACTCCAAGAGCTTTTAGGTCATTTCCCAGCAGAACTGTTCCTGGCACTTCACATTGTATACTGACAGGTATCTTCACAGCCATATCATTACACTGGATGAGAACTGGTAACTGGGGACACATCTGCACAGGCCCTCCAGCTAACTTGGTGAGGCATTTGGGTGCCTTAGCAACATCCTCTGCCTTGAAAAATGATTCATCCACCACAGTTATGCTGGCCCCAATGTCCCTGATGGCAGGGGTCTCCTGACCATTCACGTGGACACTGTCCTTATAATACTCTTTAGTATTATCTGGGATAGAATTATACACATCTAAATTTTGTTGTTCCCACAACCCCAGAGAGACTAAAGAAACACTGGCTGAGACTCCAGTGGGTTCATCAGCCAGTAGTAGAAAGTTTCCACTTGCCATAGTGACTTCCTCCTCTGGAGCGAAGGCTAAGGAGACAAGTTGGACCCCTGAAGGTTTACCCTTACATCTGGGATCTCCTTTCACATGGTCAGTAGCCTTACAAACATAACAGGCCCCAAAGGTCCTTTGGAATGGAGGCTTGTTCTGACCTCCTTCTGGTTTAGCACCAGAAGGTATACTACTCTGCTGTGGTTTCCCAGGTGGCTTACCCTTATGGTTTTGTTTGGGGCCCTCTTTGGAATTAGGATTATTAGAATTCTCTTTGGAGTCTTTCTTAGGCTGTCTTCCCTCATCCTTCTTCTGAGTTACCCCAGAATCCTTGTGAGTAGCCCTGTTGGCAACCCACAAGTCAGCAGCCTTAGCTAGTTTCCTAGGATCTAATTCCTGTGAATCAGCCAAGTGCTGTCTGAGCTCAGGAGAGCAGGCATCATAAATTGACTCCATCATTACAAGATTTCTCATTCCTTCATAAGTGTTCCCCTTGTAACCCTTAATCCATCCCTCTAAGTTTTTCAACCCTTCACACACCCAGGTAGCCCAAGGGGTACCATCATGCTTTTTGAGGCTCCTAAACCTCTTAAGATACTGGGAAGGGGTCTTCCCAAACCTAGCTATCAAAGCTAGTTTCACACATTCATACTCGTTCCTATCCTCCTCCCCCAACTCCATTACCACATCAGTTGCAACAGGGGGAAGCCTAGAGAACAACCAGGTGAGTAACTCATTACCTGTGATGTTCTGGAGCCCATGATTATACTCAAACATAGACAACCAATCCAACACATCCAACTTAGGCTCATACATACCAATCAATTCCTTAGGCATCCGGGGTCTTTTAGGACTGGAACTTCTAGAGGAGCCAGAGAGAGAAGCATTCTCAACAGACAATTTCTTCATTTCTAGCTCATACTTGAGCTCCATTTCCCTTAGCCTTAGTTCTTTGTCAGTTTGAGCATTTACTTTCTTGTACTCTAATTCAAGTTTCATTTTCTCTAGTTCAAAGTATTGAGGGCTAAATGTGGTACCTGGCAAGGGTCCAGTAGGTACAGCTGGTAGAGCAGACAGAGGCCTAGAGGGACTATCTACAACAGTTTCATCCTCCTCTTCTGGTTCTGACCCAAGATCATCAATACTTTGTTCCATATCAAGATCATTGCTGCTTTCTACATTTGCTGGAGTAATAGGTTCCTCTGGACCATCCTCCAGACTTTGGTTTTCTAACAACCTTTCTATTAGCTCTATTTTCTTTCCTTTAGTCATGAGATTCTTATGCTTACAGAGAAGTCTTAGACAATCAGCAGTTTTTGTAGCAAGGGACTCTTGACTATAACTTTCCATAGTAGACAGGTTAAAAATGACTTTTTTCTTTCTTGTGCTTAAGCTTTGTGGTTAGTTGCACTAAGGTATCTCACAAGTACTCTAAAGTGTATACTCAATACAGATCCCACCGCTGTACACCAGTGTTAGGCAGAAACCTGTGCAGTTCCCTCTGGGACCACTGCAAAAGATTTAAGTCTACAGGTGTTGGCAGTAAACCCACTTGGTAGCAGTCTGTACCACACAGATTCACTGTGGTAGCTGTGGCTGAGCAGTCAGACTTCCCTCAAGAAGAGTTAGGCAGTATACAGAGGATACATACTAGGTACAGAGGTACAATAGCACAAGCAAACACTGACCAGAGCTAGGTGTAAAAGTATAAACTTATTTATTAAAGGTACACTCATAAATTACACTAGCACATTAGAAAAGATAAGAAAGTCAAACACAGTTACTATTACTCATATGTACATCCCTACTCGTTTGTTGGACAATTCTAAGTTAACACCACTTATTTCCAACCAGAGGTGAGCGCTTAACGTTAGATGGTACTCCAACAAGTATTACCAAAAGGGAGGGAAAAAGGCAAAAATAAAGAGAGCAGTAAGGTAAAACACTTTTCACATAAGGTTAGCAAAGACAGTCAATAGTGGAACCAGGAGAATTAGTTCGGGGCCCGCATTAGAGGGAGCCAGGCGAAAATGTGCCCAAGATCACACAACGTCACAAGTGCTTAACGTTAGATGGTACTCCAACAAGTATTACCAAAAGGGAGGGAAAAAGGCAAAAATAAAGAGAGCAGTAAGGTAAAACACTTTTCACATAAGGTTAGCAAAGACAGTCAATAGTGGAACCAGGAGAATTAGTTCGGGGCCCGCATTAGAGGGAGCCAGGCGAAAATGTGCCCAAGATCACACAACGTCACAAGTCTTTGCAGGTGAGTAGAAAACGGTTTTACTATGGTTCTGAAAAGTTTAGTTAGGGTGTCCCAGACCTACCCAGGTTCGAGAGCCGAGGGCTAAATCTACCCCGTACAATCGGTGGCAAGGGAGGCCGGGCGGAACACAGTACCTTTAAAAGTGGAAAGATTCCTCCAGCGGTGGTAGTCGTTCCTGGTAGTGGGTGCAAGTCGCGGCATCGTCCCGAGGAAGAGGTGATCTCGACGGGGAGGAAGGCTGCAGGTCGTTGCACTACCAGGGATGAGGCCAGCCGTGGAGTTCTCCGGTCACAAAGGATTTTTACCCCTCTTTCGCGGTTGAGGTAAAAAGTGGTAGCCCGCTGGCCGGGGTGCTTGGCACAGGCAAGGTGGCCACGAGATGCTTCGGGACGGCGAAAAGAAGGCAGCAACTGGTTGTCCCCACCAGTTAAGGGAAGAAGACTCTCCGGCGGGAGATCTCCTCTGTCGTCGGGAAAAGTGGTGAGACGATTCTGCAGGGCTTCACCAGTGGTGTCGTCTTGGCAGGTCGGCTCGGCTTCTCCCTCTTCGGCTTCTTAGGTCCTGTGGCGACTTCTGAAGAACCAGTCCCAAAAACCCTGCTTTTATGCAGCAAACCCCCATTCATACAGCCTAGCTGTCACTCAAACATGCTAAGTGGTGAGCGGGGTGGCTCACCACTTGGGCCAATCACACTAGAGTGCGACCTGAGTTGGCAAGGCAACTCGGTCCAGGGTGCCTAAACCCCCTCCCACACCCCCTGTGGTACCCAGACAGAATGGCACCACTTTGGAGGGCTTCTGTGCAGAAGCCCGCCAAAAGTGGAACAAAGGCTCGACTCGGGTTCAGGGTTACTGAAGTGAACCTAGACGCCATTTTGGCGGCGAGTTCCGGCAAAAAATCCCAACCGGTGAATTTATATTAATTAAATAAACCGGCGGTATCTTTAACATTGCACCAAAAAGTGGTGCATCAAAAACCAATGGGAAATCCCATTGGGAAATATTCCGGTGGAATATTTCCGTGGTATCCACTGCCACCAGCCAGAACTCGGCGAGGGGGGACGGGACAGTACCCCCTCGACAACAGACCCAGGGGCAATCTAATTGCCCCTACCAGTACTTCCACAGTAAGATGGTTTGTACTGGTTAAGTTCCGAAGTTAAGACTAGTAAAGTCAATGGTAACTTTACTGACTCAGGGAGACAGGAGTCAGTCCCAGGGTGTGGAGTCTATGTTTGGGGGTCTCTAAGACACCCCTGTGCTACTGCACTGAGGGTGCTGTGTAACACACATTCAAAAACCAATGATGGCCTATGGGGAAAATTACCCCCTAGCCCATAAGCACATAGCAAGTCACAGAGAACACGCTCAAGTCATGTCCAAGAGTGAGGGTAAAAGAGTCTCACTCTTGGCAGGAGAAAAAATAAACCCCAAAAATCCAGCAAAGCTGCTGGGGGACTCACTAGGTTAGGAAATTCAGCCTAAACAGAGAATTCTTCCTAACAGCGTCATGTCCGCCCCCCCTCCTTCACGGCAGTGGCAGCTGCCACTTTGCAATTCAGGCCTGCAGCATCCTCTTCTACGACGGCTACACAGGTCCTGGGGAAAGAGGATAAGCTTCTTGACTCCCTTGGGCGGAAGATTTTTGCTAACTCAGCCCTGCAATTGCGTCAAGCCAATGCAGAACTGGTGTTAGCGGGGGCGAATATGAAAATGTGGAAAGGTCTGTCGGAGTTTGAGGAGTTCATCCCCGCTGAAAAGCTTGAGGACTTCAAGGCGGGATTGTCGGATGCCAAGGTCCTGGCTCAGGATCTGCTGGAGGCTGCGGCGCATCATGTCGACACTTCGGCCCGGAGCCTTATGCTTGGAGTGGATACTTCTCTCCAGGCTTGGCTGCACGCCACCAGGTTCTCTAAGGAGGTGCAGTACAAGGTTTTGGACCTGTCGTTTGACGGCAAGGAGCTCTTTCATTCCTCAACAGATGTGGAGCTGACCAAAACGAAGGATAGCACCCAGACTGCCAAGTCCTTGTCTGTCCTGGTAAAACCACCTTTTAGGACACAGAGACGGGGGACGTGGCCGGAGCTCATGGAGTAAGGCAGCAGCAGGCTGAGCTCCTGTCCTGTTTTTCTTACTGATCCTGCAGTTGCTATCAAATGCGACATTTCCACCAATAAACTTTGCCTCCAGCTACAACAAGCACTGCTGTGCCCGCCTGGTGAAGACCTGACGTAAAACGGTGCCCGCGACCCCCAAAACGCGGCCTCTGAAATCACCCCGGGGTCCCGGCGCGGGTCGGCGAGCGCAGCGGAGGAGGGGCTTGCCCCGGGCCCGGACACCCGCCGAGAGTTGGAGGGCTTGCGCCCGCTGCGTATGCTGAGGATCCCACCCCCGGATCCTGGACCGCTGAGGCTGGGCGACTGTGTGGAGGGCGGCGACTCCCCTGTGGGTGCCACAGTTTCGCCAGACCTGTACTGATCCCCAGGCTGCCGCGGCCCGGCTCCAGAGACCGAGCGGCGGCCAGAGCTCCATTGGGCCGGCCGGGCCTCAATCTTGCTGGAGGACTCCCCCGGCGACCGCTCCGGGGGGTGGGGAGGACCGCTGGCACCTGAATCGCACCGTGGCCGCGGAGGCCGATGGGCTGCTTTTCCCCCGCGCCTACCAGCGCATTATCCTGGCCTCGTTGCCAGGCGGCTCCTCTGGCGTGAGCGGACACGCGAGCTGCCGAGACTCTCCACAGAGGAACTTGCAAGCAAATGCTGGGCTCCGTACTGCACGCACGTGCAGCCACTGCACGCCTGATTACACAGTAATGACATTTGGACCAGCAACATACATTAGGCCTCCTGTGGTGGTCCCCCCCCCATGAACCACACTCACTGTGTCACACAGGCTCCATCGACTTTGTCAGGCCCACTCGGCGTGCGAGGCTACAGGCGAGCACTGGGGCCCTGTTCTGCCTATAAGTGAAACCAGCATACGCCTGATGTTACACAAGGGATGATTGGACCAGCAACATGACTCGTGCTTCCTATGGTGGCCCCCCCCCTGCAGGCCTCATTCTTCGAGCCACATAGGCTCAGTGACTTCACCCGGCCTGCTTGACATGTGAGGCTGTGCGCAGGTACTAGGGCCCTGAACCTTTCCCTGTGTGAAGCCAGCACACGACCATTGCCACACCAGTGACAACTCGTCCAGCAGCATAACTTGTGCCCCTGGTGGGGATTCCCCCCTCTACGGGTCTCATTCATCGAGTTGCAAAGGCCCCAACATCCTCGCCTGACCCATCTGACATTGTGTGCTCTGGAGAACTAGCGCGCACTTCATACAAGCCCCGCCACAGGACATTAGAACTCCAGTTCTTTACTACTATTCGTCAAGGGCCGCTTCCAGTGCAGGGTATCTGGCTAACCCCTGCTGTACTCACCCGCATCTAACAACGCAATATGTCTACATCACGTCAGAAAAACAAGGGGGTGACGATCATGGACTCCTTTTCTGGGGCAAGGCCCAAGCAACAGCCCGAGCATGAAATCACCACACAAACGGAGCCACCACTGCCCGAGGGAGACCCTTCAAACGCCCAGCTGCTGCAGGCCATCACAGCGCTTCAGTCATTCATGGAGACCAAAATAGACAAACTCAAGGTGGACATGCAGCTTATACGTCAGGACGCCCGAAACGTAACTGAAAGGGTGACCAAAGTGGAGGCGAACTTGCGAGACACCACAGATACCACCACAGATCTGAGAACCAAGGTGACTGCACTGGAAAGGCAGGTCGAACGACTAGAGGCTAGATTGGAGGAGGCGGAGGGGAGGGCCCGCCGTAACAACATTCGAATCCTCGGGATCCCGGAGGACACGGAGGGAGCTAACCCAACTGAGTATGTAGAGTCCATGATACTCCAAGAGGTCGGCCCCGGTAACCTCACCCAGGGATTCTCAGTCGAGAGAGCTCACAGATCTCTTCAGAAAAGACCCCCGCCAGGGTCGTATCCACGCCCTATGATTGCTAAGATTCTAAATTTCCGAGATCGTCATGTACCCAGACTATACTCCTGCCGTGCAATGTGCCAGGAACTCCTTCATCCCCATTAAGGCAAGGCTGCGCAAGCTCAATCTTAAATACATGCTCCTATACCCCTCACGTCTCAAGATACTCTATAAAGGAAAAGCCATCGTCTTAGAAACCCCAGCTGCAGCCACTATGTGCTTCAACATAACAACTTGGCGGATGACGATGAGAGCAACAAGGAGGTCGGGAAACCGGGCAGAAATTACGAACCCAATGCATGAAATTCGCCGAGTGGAGACACCAAAACTCAGCGCCTAAGACGTGGTCCTTCACTAGAAAAGACTGATTATGCACCCATAGACGGGAGCTCAGAGCGCTACGTAGGACAGCTACCACGACCCACCCCTTTATAACCATTGCCCCATGTCCTGGATAGGCCGGCGGGAATCGGGTGCCCCTGAGAGTTGCTTCCCCGGAGCAACTGCTGGGGGCAGTTCACAGTTGCTTTATGTTACCGACCCACCTGTTCGTGTGGGAGTTAAAAGGGTTTATAAGTCTCCAATTTACAATGCAGCTCCTCTACCGAGGATCCGGGGGGGTATGAAATATGCACCCATACTGTTTGATCCTGACTGCGGGTGCCTAAGGCACGGGCAGGCCTTGTGGGCACTGAAGGCCAGCACGAGGCATGCTCGTAGACTCCATTTCCCGATAATATGGCCGCACGCATTAAGGCTGTGACCTGGAATGTGAGAGGACTGGGCACCTACCTTCGCCGCAATAGAATTAAATCGTTTTTGCAGAGGAAGAAGATAGGGATGGTCCTCCTTCAGGAAACTCATCTTACAAAGGAGTCCATCGCCACTCTTCAAACACACTGGGGAGGACAAGGGTACGGAGCCACTTACTCCGGATATGTCAGGGGGGTCTTCACATGGATTAGCCCCCAAATTCCTTTCCGACACATCAGCTCCGAATCAGATTCAGAAGGGAGATATGTGATAGTACAGGGCAACATCGAGCGGACAGAAGTGTGCATTGTCAACTCATACCTCACCAACAGCAACATACCAGCGCACCTGGAACTGATGTATACTAAGATCACGCACCTCAGAGACAGATTCTTTATCTGGGGTGGTGACTTCAATTGTGTCAGCAACCCGACCACTGACCGGTCCATCCCACTATCGGGAAGCCCGTCGGCATCGACGACAGCACTGAATGCTATCCTGCACTGCCTTAATCTAGTGGACATCTGGCGGGAGCTCCATCCAACTGACCAGGGCTATTGCTTTTACTCATCCCCGCATAATCCTCACACTAGGATCGACTACATATTCTCAGGCAGGGAGTGCCTCCCCCAAATTGACGCAGCAAGATACCTGGGCCGGACCATCTCAGATCACTCCCCCTTGTTGATCGAATGGAGCACTGCTGGCCCCGGTCCCCGATACCCACATGGAAGATGCCCACCGAAGCTCTGAAAGACCCATCGTTCAGAGAAGATCTTGGGGAGTCTCTGGTGCATTACATAGAAGAAAACACAAATAGCGTTGCGCACCTAAGCACGCTTTGGGATGCCCTCAAAGTGGTCATACGAGGGGAAATCATCGCAAAGGCTGGCAGAATCAGCAGACACCTGAGGTCCGAACTTGAGCAATGGGAGGCTGAAATAGAACAGCTGGAACTGGATATCCGGGGATCCCAGCAAGAAGAGAAACTCACCCAAATTAGGACCGAATGCAAGAAGGCCTGGGACAGATTGGCCAAGTTTGACTACATCGCCAAGACCAACAGGGCACACAGAAAAGAACATCCGAGGCACCCGACCGTGGCTCTGAGGGACGCAGAGGGCACACTACATCAAACCTAACAAAGCATCAACGACGCATTTAAACAATTCTACGCTCAGCTTTACTCCCATCCTTTCCAGGTGCCTTTGGATGAGATCTCAGACACCCTAGAAGAGATAGGATTGCCGACGCTCTCGTCTGCACACAGAGAAGCCCTGGACGCAGATATCACCACGGACGAAATAGCAGAAGCGATCAGGTCCTTGGCGACCTGCAAGGCCCCTTGCACTGACAGGCTGCCCTCTGAATTTTACAAGACCTACAAACCTGAGTTAACCCCACTGCTACATGAGGTCTTCCTAGAGCCCTATGAGTTGTGAATGCTACCTGAGAGCATGCGCGAAACATTATTGATTCCTATGCTTAAGCCCAATAAACCCGCTGAAGAATGCAATTCTTTTCGCCCGCTCGCAATGCTCAACTACGACGTCAAGATCCTGACAACGATCTTAGCCAAACGTCTCTCCAGGGTAATAGGAGAAGTGGTGCATCCTGAACAAAACGGCTTTGTACCGGGCCGTAATACCACCGCCAATCTTCGCAGACTTCAGCATGTCTTGTCACAGGTCAGTCTGGATGAGGGACCTTACGCACTGCTCTCCTTGGACGTCATAAAGGCGTTTGACTCTATCTTTTGGGAGTGGCTGCTGGCGGTGCTTCAAGAATTCGGCTTTGGAGAGAGTTTTATCAGGTGGGTCACGGTCCTCTACACTAAACCTAAGGCACGAGTGAAGTCCGGTCGGCTTATCTCTACGGCATGGGACATTCAGAGGGGCCCCAGGCAGGGATGCCCACTTTCCCCTATGCTATACATCCTGGGACTGGAACCCATTGCCATTTATTTTCTAAAACAATTTTTTGATGCCGGAATTCAACTAGATGGGACGGATCACATAATATCCCTATATGCAGATGACGTCCTCCTTTACATTAAAGATCCGCATCTGAACGTCCCGACCATGCTAGAAGTCCTCAACAACTGTGCTAAGGTATCTGGCATACACTTTAGCAGAAATAAGTCTTGTCTCTTTCCATTGGGGACCCTCAGAAATATGCACCCTGAGGATCTGCCCTCACTAGGGGTGGCCTGGCAACCAACCACTTTCAGGTACCTGGGAATCAACGTATATCACACACCTGAGCTTATGCACGAAAACAATACATTGGCAGCACTTCCCTCCCTGCGTAGGTCGATCAGATTCTGGTCTAAGCTCCCCCTGTCCATGTTGGGAAGGGCTTCCATTGTTAAAATGATAGTTCTCCCCAGGTTTCTCTATGGATTCCAAAATGTGTTCTGCTATATCAAGGCCCCTTCTTTCGGCTGATGGGAACAATACTTAGTGATTTTTTGTGGGGCAAAGGCAGGCACAGATTTGCTTTATCCACACTGACCCTTCCATATGGACAGGGCGGCATCCAGCTCCCTGATCTGGAGAAGTATTACTTATCAGCCCAGCTCAGCCCCGTTACCAAATGGTTGATGGACGATGTCACTCCAGAAACTGCACCGTTCCACTGCTCGATAGCTCCCATCCGCCTAAATGAGCTCATCTGGGCTCCCCAGCAACTCACAGGTGGGACACCCCACCTAGTAGCCCTTGGCAAACAAATATGGCGCAGAACAATATTGCTCCTCCACCTGAAGCATGCATATGCACCGGACATTCCACTCCTAGCCGACCTATGCCAGAACAATGCTGATCTAGCAACCACCAGATATTGGGAAAGGCTGGGAGTGTACACATGGGAGGATCTATACCACGAGGGTTCCTTTTGAGACTTCTCCTCCTCACAATCCACAGATGGCGTCCCCAGTGGTCAGTTCTTGTGGTATCTCAGAATCCGTAAACTTGCATCCGCTAAATGGGACTCCTGGCCTGAGGAGCAGGGACGTCATTTCACCAAAATGCCAGGGGTAGCGGTAGTGACATCACAATGCCACACCTCCAAGAGTGACATCACAGGAAGTTATGCCATTTGACCACCCCCCCACGTGACATCAAAGGAAGTGATGTCATTTGACCACACCCCCGCGTGACATCACAGGACGTGGCTTCATAAAGCATTATCCCTCAGTACACTAAGAAAAATATGGTTACAATATCAGTGTATTGTGACATCTCATACAAGAATGGATCATCATATGTAGCAGTGTCCAGGTCCATGTTGCCACTGGAATTGTATGAACCTAAATCCCCTCTTTATGTGGATCCGCCCTGTTATTTCAACAGGACTACAGAGCAAAATCACATTCTGGGGGCACAGGGGTGGATAGGCGGGTATGGGGATAGTGGAAAGCCAGGGTAAAAGGGGAGAGGCAGAATATTTCACCAGTCGATGGCATACAGTCTTTAATGATTTTGGCACTTAACCCCATTTTCTTCTGATTCAACAAGCCTTCAGCGTTGTGCTGTACTGTTTGCTGTTGTTTCATGGACTTCATTACTCCAGCACCAAACAGCCAGACGTCTCTGATTTTCATCTCCTTCAGAACCTAGAGCTAAGTTTAAAATGGGTTTTATAAGTGCATTGGCAAATACTGCTACCTGATCATCTTCCTGTATCTCTTCAAAGTACGTGCATAAATCAAGAGGAAAAAACGTTTCAAGTTCTTGTTTCTATACATTATTACCATCACTTTCAAAACAAGTATAATTTGGTGCCACCTCACCAAAAGAAAACACACACAATGTCTGTCGTTGACTTGCAGCACCCTTGTGGCAGTTGGTACACTGCAGAGGCCCAGACTGAGCCAAGCGCAATGGTATAAACTCAGTCTGTGTCCCCAGGTGGAGTGAACAAATGCTCCCTGCAAGGGTGCTCCATCTCGTCTTTGAAGGTGCCGTGAGTCACACCAGAACACCACTATTCGAATTCTATGCTTTAATTGAGAAAAGAAAATGTATTCTGGGATTTGTAGTCTTGATTAATTTCAATTGAGCAGACCCGTGGCTTGTAAAATGAAATACCTTAAATGGTAAAAGGTGTGTCCCAGTTACATGGAGCAATCTGGTACCCCTAGCTCCAGGGCAGACATGTGGCACACTGGAGAGAGCAGTGTGAGTATGCTTCCTCTGCACGTGTTGTACGTCCTTTCAGAGCCGGGGGAGATGTATGCTCCAAGTGCTCCCAATTCAAAATATTTCACAAATGATGAACTATCCTACATCATTCCGCCATATGACAATCCCTACAAACTACCACCACTCCCTACCCAAAGCACACCTCTCCTGTAATCCCTCTGACCTGAATCGGTACTTTAAAGAGAATTGCAATGTTGGGTCTAACAGTCTTCTGAAAAGTAATGGGTTAATTGCACCTGCAAACCAGCTGCTGGTCCAATAATAAAGACTCAACCACGTGTGCCATTCACCACTTGACTTCTTATGCAATATCTGTATCCTTGCTGGTGTTCCTTGAACTCAATTCCTGGTGAGACAGCATTGGAAACGCCAAACGGTGTGGCTATTGTATAGGCATTTGTCAAACATTGCTGTCATTTGACGAGACACTAACGCCATTTGCCAGCTTTTGCCATTTTATGGCCATTATGGCAATGCCTAAACAAAAAACCAAAACTGTTGGCTTTGCAATTCTACATTTCTAATAGGGTTATGGACATACAATTCCCAGAATGCATAGCACTTCTGGCTAAACTATAGCAAGAGTAGCTGATGGTTACCTTCCGGACATGTGTAATAAACAATGAAACCCACAGAAGGGCTCGTGGTACCTGCAGTGTGTGCACTTCCTCAAATGTTCGTAAGAAGCATGAGTTCATTGGATCGATGTTTAAGGAACCTGGAGAAAGCAAATCTATTTTTTTTTTCGGAAGGACAGTGTTGAGGTACTAATATTTTTTTTTTTCGGAGTGACAGTGTTGAGGTACTAGCACACATCACTTAGAAATATATTAGTTACAATGACTTAATTCCACATTTCAATGGGTAGAAGCACTAAGCAGATGGTTGTTTTTGCACCAGACTCATTCTCTAGATTTAACCATGTTTTTGCACTTAATGTATGGCAGCAACACCCGTCTGTCCCATTTCTTTTTCAACGCGTGACAAACACTGTGGGAAATTATCTGAACCGCTTCGTCCGTTTTTTCTTGTGCAGGTATGAAATCCACCCACCGCTGCGTCACATGGGAAACTACCGTGGAGGTGCCGTGCCATGGAAAATGTAATCTGAGAATGAAAGGCGGCGACGCGCAGGTGCTTAGAGCTGAAAGTTGCCCTGTGAGATAGGTCCTAAAAGGAATCCAGGTGCGGCCTGTCACCTTTTTGCCTTTGAAGGAAGATGCTAATGGGAGTGTTTAAACTCTTGGGCTGGGTGCATACAGTTGTCGTTGTATGGGAACCCATTCTGCTGCATCCAGGTACTAGCTCATATATTTTTAGATAATGGACCATTTAGTTCCAAAAACAAAGGGAAATCTATTGGTCAAATAAAAAAAAACTGCAACACCATTCGACATCAATAACTAGTTCACAAATGCTGTTTAAATCATACGGCCATTTCTCAACAGCATTTCAGAAATTATTGAAAAACGTAACTGGTTGCTGCCTGGCCATGCCGTCTTCCAGTGGCTCAGGGCCTGCGGCAGCACCGCGGCCACCGCAGGCGAATTCCAAATTGTTAGTGTGCCTGACGGCTGGCGAAGCACACACACCCGACCCACGCACGACCTCAACATGCGCTGGTGGTGGCACCACAGGCGAGGGCTGGGCACCACTGACCACACACACGCTACAGCAACCCCCGCATACACACACCGGCCCCCGACCTCAGTCACACTCACACAGCTCTGCCACCAGTCCCAGACTGTCTACTCACGGTGAAGTTGGCCTTGCTTGGAAACAGGAGCAGCGCAAATGTCTTCTCTTGTAAGAGAGAAACCACGTGCAAAATGGAGGACCACCAAGAGCATGGCATGAAGATAGCTGTGGCCACGCCCCCTCCTCTGATTGGACGATGCCAGAGGTCGCAAGAGATTGACAGAGGTCGCTGGCCAATCGGCAGCGGTCGCTCTTGCGACCTCTGGCGACCTCCAAATGACGTCCCTGCTGAGGAGCCCGAATCTAGCCCCTTTTTAACACTCCTTTACGGGTTGGGGGAAGGATGGAGACCAGTGTCCCAAATATACAAACACTCGGCAGACAGGCTCAACCCCCCCAGCCAAGATCTGAAACTCAAATGGGACAGGGACCTGGGGTGCGAGATGACCGAAGGAGAATGGGGGAGAGCATTGGCGTTCCCCAAAGAGGTCTCCCGAAACTCCAGATTCAGAATGATTCAACTTAATATTCTATATTGCTCGTACCTAACACCTCATAGAATAGCAAAGATTTATGATCTACCCCAACACAACTGCCCATGGTGCAACGGCGACAAAGCAGACTTAATGCACATGTTCTGGGAATGCACCAAAACTCGCCAACTCTGGGCTGCAGCGGAACAAACCTGTAGGAAGGCTGGCATGACCAGGTATGAATGGTCTCCCAGTGAGTGCCTCTTTGGGACCTACCCCAGACTTGCCAAAATCAAGCATACTGTGAAGCTCATGGATCTATCGTGCATCCTAGCCAAGAGGACCATCGCCATGGCGTGGAAGCGACCTGGCGGCCCACGAACCCAAGCATGGCGCAACAAACTTGAACGCTGGGTAGGCGCAGAAACTTTGGCTTGGGAAGACAGCATTGCCAGGTCCCCCGATGAGGCAAGTCAGACACTAGATGCTTGGAAGTCCCTCACATGGGCTTTGCTTCATCCCTCCAATGACGACAAACCCCCCTGAATGAACTACCCCTACACAAACCGATTTTTTTTCTCAGTTGATTCTATGCCTGCCCACCTGTTCGGGCTCCTTCCCTTACCCCCCCCTAATAACCCTTGAGGAACGACTACATACTAATTACGTGGAGACACCTATGTTATTGTTTTCAGTTGTATTTGTTTGTTGTTTATAACCTTTTTGGCTCACTTACACAATTTTCCCTCTTGGTTGCAGTGGGCACCCACTGCTGTTGTATTTATCGCAAATGCCAATAAAGAAATTTAAAAATTAAAAATTTAGGGCACAGAGAATGTTGTCACAGCCCCGGCCCCCCTCTGGTTTTAGGGGTTTTCTAGATCAAAAATCCTGCAGAGTCGATACCCCTTCAGGAACTTCCCGCCGGAGGCAACAACGGAGTCGGTTTTTCTCTCGCTCCTCAGCCTCCTCCTCAGGTTCAGGTGGTTCCGCCACCGAAAAACCAGCTAAATGAGGGTTCACTGCGCTCGCACGAGATCCCAGTGGGAGGACGCATTGTGTCTCATTGGGAGGCGTGGCATGGCAGACTATCACTGAGGACCGGTGGGTCTTGTCAGCCGCTCGGGCATGCTTCCGCATCCCCCTTCTCCCTACCCCACCCATCAATCCTCCTTTCTAGTAGTCGGGGTCGCCCTCCCTCAGGGCCGAGATTCAGAAGTTACTGGATCTCCGGGCAGTGGAATCCGTTCCCCCTAGGGGAACGAGGGGAGGGCTTCTACTCCCAACTGTTTACGGTGCTCAAATCCAACCAGGCTGGCCTGCGCACCATTCTAGACCTTTCCCAATTCAATCTTTTCCTACCCCAAGAGAAATTCAAGATGATCACGCCTGGTCAGATAAAGTCCTCTTTACAGAAGGGTGATTGGCTCAGCTTGGTGGACATTCAGGATGCATATATGCATATTCTGCTCTGGAATCCACACCAGAGATACCTGCGTTTCTCTGTGGGAGAGGAGCATTTCCAGTTCTGAGTGCTTCCTTTTGGCCTCAGCTCGGCACCACGTGTCTTTACGAAGATGTCAGTGATTGCAGCTTATCTTCGTCTGCAGGGTATCCATGTGTATCCGTATTTGGACGATTGGCTGTTACTCAGCCCTTGCCCGGGAAAGCCGCCTGCAATTTTCAGTCTCTCCTCCAGCTCCTGTTCTATCTTGGCTGTCGGTGAACTGGCGGAAATCTTCCATGACGGTTTTGCAGGACTTGATTTTCCTGGGTTTTCGCTGGAACACGATCGACTGCAGAGTGTACCTGACCGGGGACAGGATGGCGGATCTGTTAGCCACGTGTCAGATGTTTGTGCAGTCGGAGTGCATGTCGGCCTGGTGGTTCCAGAGGCTTCTGGGCCTCATGGCCTCGTGCGTGTTGGCTCTTCCTCTTGCTCGTCTCAAGATGAGGCGGACCCAGATGACTCTTCTGAGTTCTTGGCGTCAGGCTGTGGAC
This sequence comes from Ambystoma mexicanum, assembly GCF_040938575.1. Taxonomy (NCBI): domain Eukaryota; kingdom Metazoa; phylum Chordata; class Amphibia; order Caudata; family Ambystomatidae; genus Ambystoma; species Ambystoma mexicanum. The sequence continues at coordinate 229,586,220 of NC_090931.1, read as the reverse complement.
CCGGATTCCAAGCTGATAATGATTCCGGCTTCCATGAGAGTGGACCTGGAATGGTGGTCATCTCTCAGCAACCTGTCGGCGGGTGCAGGGTTTCAGGACCCAGCCCCTACGGTGACGATAACGATGGACTCCTCCCTCCTGGGGTGGGGTGCAACGTTAGATTCTCTTTAGGTCTCGGATCTCTGGTTGCCTCAGGACAAGCTCCTCCACATAAATCATTTAGAGCTTCTGGCGATCTTCCTTCCTAGGATCTAAATGTAGTCCTGGCGGCGTTGTGCCATAAGCCTTTTGAACCAATGGCCACGGTGGACCTCAAGTACCTATCCTGGAAAGTGTCCTTTTGGTCGCCGTTACGTCAGCCAGGCGGGTGAGTGAGCTCCAGGCCTTGTCAGTGGAGCATCCCTTTTTGATCTTTCACAAGGATAAGGTAGTCCTACGGATGAATCCTGCTTTCCTGCCGAAGGTGGTAACTGAATTCCATCTGAATCAGTCGATCTCCCTGCCGGTCTTTTTTCCGAACTCTACCTCAGAGGCAGAAAGGGTTCTGCATTGTCTCAATATCAGAAGGGCTCTTAAGTTCTATCTGGACAGAACTTCCAAGCTTAGGAGTTCTTCGCAACTGTTTGTGACTTTTGGTAACCCTCAGGGTAAGCAGGCGTCTAAGGTGACTATTTCTCGGTGGATTGCTGCCTGCATTACGGAGTCTTTCACCGTCCAGGGGCTGAAACCTCCTAAGGTTATTTATGCACACCCGGTGCGGGGCAAGGCAGCCGCGGTTGCTTTTCAGAAATATGTCCCCTGGGAGTCCATTGCTAGGGCAGCTACTTCGGCCTCCCCATTTGCTTTTTGTAAGCAGTATTGTCTTGACATGAGCTCAAGAGCTGATGCTGAGTTTGGTCAGGCTGTGCTGAAGAACCTTTTTCAGTAAGGGGTATTTCCATCCACCCGTAGTTCCTGTTAGGAGTGCTCCGGAATCTCCCATAAATATGGAGGAAAGGGGACGGGACGTAGGAGTATAACAGGTTACTCAGCGTAGTGACCACCTTACTCCTATTCCATAATCCCCTTTCCTCCATACGCCCGCCCGCCATCCCCTCTAGTAAGGTTCCTCTGTTATTGCTAACAGGTCTCTGACCTGGCGATAGAAAAGGACTGATTGGCGATGCGTGGGGCGGAGCCAAGGTGGGCGGGGTTACGGCCGCATGCCGGGCCCTGCGCAAGAAAGAGAGGAAGGACACATTTTTGAAAACACTTTTTGGATGCTTTTTACAAAGTGCTCCGGTCCCGTCCCACAGGACGGAGAGATGTCCCATAAGTATGGAGGAAAGGGGACTATGCACTAGGAGTAAGGTGGTCACTACTATGAGTAACCTGGTTAATATCAGATCTGGAGAAATCTGCAACCCAACAACTGTGACTGGTCTATGAGGTCCTGCAAGATTCAACACTTTCTCTTAAAGGTTATAACCGCCCCCACCTCCTGCCCCCAGAAAAAACCCATATCGGGTGAGGTTCACTCTTCAAGCTCTATTTTCAGCATGTTCAGATTTATGAATCCATTGTTTTGATAATGCAATGTTTATCAGATTAGTATAACACTTTTCCATAGTTCCAGCTTGTATGACTATGACACACTATTTAGGATCACTGGTGAGGATTCAGACAGGCAGGGGCGGGTGACGGCAGGAAAAGCTCCACTTCTCATAGTTGTAAAATGCACAACCTAGAGATGGTAGATGGGGTGGTCCCTCAGAGTCTACCTTTCCTAGAATCTGTTAGCGGGATGGGGAAAAGGAAACACATAAACCTACAAAGTACTATGTTTATGTGTTTCCTTTGCCCTATCCCACTAACAGTCATACAGAAATCCAGGGCAAGCACGATTGTTGGTTATTGCTTTAACACCCTCATGTTTCATAAGAATCTGGAATGAAGACCATAGTCTTCTGTAGCACAGCCTCTCTGGCTACCACAGGTTTGTCAGAAAACAACTTGAACATTCTTCCAGCCTCTAGAAACCCATTGACCACACTAGATTGCAGTGCACTTGCAGATACATTGCACACTTGTCATTGGTCACTGGAGAATTTGAATGTTATTGAGTGATCAATGGATGAAGTCCTTTTACTAACATCACACCTGAGGGGCGCAGCTATACAGATGCAGTCACGTAAATCGTACCTATTACCATGTAATGGCCACTGCAATTACAAAAAAGAGTGTTTGTCATAAAGAAATCCAGAAGTGGAATAACCTTTTAAATATATTTTGACTAATCTATTTTGTTCTGCCTCATGAGTTGGAACTTAAGTGTATGGAATTATCAACTGCTTTTTAGATTAGTGGGCTATATGGCTAGGATAGGTGTTTGTCACAGCCCATATGCTAAAATCCATCACCATTAATACTTGTTTAGTCTACGGCAGCCTTCGAGACACAAATCCTATCAGATCTTCCTTAAATTGTTAATTATTTCACGTGAAGAAAATTATATTAGTTACTATAACAAATGTTTTTTCTTTGTCAGACACTCATATGTTGGCTCTTTTGAGAGCACACTATCTCGAGCTGATAGGGATTTCCAATCTAAGTCACTGAAGGGGCATTAGAAAACCCTGTATGCACTTAGGAGGGTATAACAATGAAGATCTTTTGGGATTGGTGTGGGTTGCAGTAGTATCTCCCTGGCACAAAAGGCGTTTTCCATTTTCATTGGTTACATCATGCACTGTTTGGGCAGTACCAGTCCATTCCTCGCATATCTATACCAGTGTGTTCCTGCTCTGCCAGTCGTCGAGTATTGAGTGCCCAGGCAGGGCTCAGGGGCAATGCTAATTTTATTTATTAACCTGTGAGGTCCTGCCATTGTTCCCCATCTCCCATCTCCCATCACCATGTTTCGATTAACTTCCCACATTGACTCTTCTGTTTACTGTTGCGTGTTCTTTAGCTCATTCCCTCATTCCCTTACCTCACCTAATGCACTTCACCAACTCCACCACTCTGTTTAGCACACGGCTATGGCTGTTGTCGGCACTTCTGTTTATGGGCGCCACTGCTCCCTGTTGCACAAGGTTACAGCTCTTGCCTTCACCTCCCCTAATAGACTCCACTTCCCGACCTCCCCTAACAGACAACACTGCTCTCTATTGTACACAGTTATATCTCTTGTCTTGACCTCCGAAATGGACTCCACAGCTCCGTTACAAATAGTTTTCTATCTTGTTCTGACCTCCCCATATAGTCTCCATTGTTCTGTTTCACAAATATGTGGCACTTTTCTAACCTCATTTAATGGGCACCCCTAGCTCCCTCTTTCAGAGGACTGCGGCTCTTGTTCTGATCACTCCTAATGGGCCCCACTGCTCACTTTTGCAAAAAGTCTTAGCACTTGTCCTGACCTCCCTTTATTGAATCCACTGCTTCTTGTTGCACACAGCTTTGGCTCTTTTCCTGACCTCCCTTACTGGACTCCATTGCTTTTATTGCACACACGTATAGCTCTTGCCCCGACCTCTCCAATTGCCTCCACACTCCCTGTTGCAAAATAGTTACGGCTCTTGTACTGGCCTCCCCTATCGGGCTCAATTGTTCTTTGTTTGACAGGGCTGTGCCACTAGTTCTGACCTAATTGAATGGACACCCCTGCTGCGTCTTGTATATGGCTGTTGATCTTGTTCTTACCACGCCTAATATAATCCACTGCTCCCTGTTGCACCCAACTGTGGCTCTTATTTTATAATTCCTGATGAACTCTAATGCTCGCTTTTGCACACAGACTTGGCATCTTTCTTGGACTCACGTAATGGGGTTCACTGAACCCTGTTGCAACCATCTGTGGCTGTTACCCTGACCTCCACTAATGAACTCCACTGCTTCCTGTTGCACATAGCTTTGTTCTGCCCTTAGCTAATGGACACCAGTGGTTCCTGTTGCACACGCTATGACTCTTGTCCTGGCCTCCCCCAACAGACTCCACTTCTTCCTGTTGCTCATGACTCTGGCTATTGTCTTCACTTGCCTAATGGACGCCGCTAATCCTTGTTGCACAACGATGGATCTTATCCTGAATCAGTATTATAAGACAAAGTAGAGACCTCAATGTTATGTTCACAATATGAGCGCCTGAGGCCTTTGGGCGAGTGTGCGCTATATAAAAATTAAATAGATAGATACATAGATAGAATATGTGTGCTTCTGTATGCTCAAAGCGTAAATTATGCTTACATATTTATTCCATACAATCATTGAATCTCGTATCATAATGAATATATTCCATGCATAATTTAAATTTCTTATATGTGATGATTAATGTGCAAAATACAATTTCGATCAAACATTAAATTCATACCTTAGAATAATACTGCATTCATTAGAGTTATAAAATCACAAAATACATTCCATTAGTATTACACATGCAACACATAAATAAGATTTTTTTTAATGACTTTGTATTTCGTATTTGAGTGCCTTACGCCAAGGCACTGTACAAAACCAATTTACAGTAGAGTTACAATGAAAAGGATAATACAATACAAAATATAGCTTACAATGAGACACAAATACAAATAAGATTGAAGAAAGTTTTCAAAGCAGCACAGAAGGTAGGAAAGGAGTGAATAGACTGCAGAGAGAGAGGGAGAGCATTCTAGTATAGAGGAGCCGGCAAAGAAAAAGAACGAAAGCGAGAAGTACATGGAGGACAAGGCATAGTTAAACGAAAAGTGGGGTTGAGAGCGAAGTGTACGAGAAGGAACATAAAAGGAAACAAGGGAGGGGAGATAAATGGGAGCAAGTCCAGAGAGGGATTGAATACTATACAGAGAAAGTTAAGTTGAGAGTGGAAGGGTAGCCATCGAGGAGAGGCCAAAGAGGCTGAGATGGAGTCACGAAAAGATAAAGAATACCGAAAAGGAATAGAGGAATTAAAAATAGACTTATGAGGAGCTAGACAAGAGAGAGGGTGACCAAAGAGGAGTACAGAGCAATAGAATAGTCAAGAAAAGATTAAAGTAAGTAAGAGATTAGAAGCTTAGTGCCACTGAAGGTTAGAAAAGGTCTAACATTCCGAAATATTGAAAAAATGAAAAAGACAGGAACGGGATATTGTTAGGGAGAATTCTCCTAAATGTGCTAATTCCCTTCACCTTAGAGACCCCCAGCAACTTTGCTGGATTTTGAGGACTTGATTTATTTACCTGGAAAGAGTGTGAGCCTTTTTTCCCACTCTTTCATGTATTTTGATGTGTGTTTTACACTTGTGTTCTTTGATTATGGAGTTTTAGATAACTCCATAGGCATCATCTTTTTATATGTGTCACACAGCACCTTCAGTGCAGTGACACTGGGATGTCTTTTAGAGTTCCCAAAGGTTTAAAAACCTTCTCTGAGATGAACTACTGTTTCCCATGGAATGTAAAGTGAAATTGACTTTACTAGTCTTTCCAAATTTCTAGACCCAGCACACACCATTTTACAATGGAGTGCTGGAGGGGTTGCATAGTATCCCCTGTGTCTAAATACTCATGTAGCAGTCAAATGCTACCCTTTCCTATTGAAAAGGCTGATGGCAGTGGTTTTACAACAAACTACCATGATTTTTCCCGACCGCGAACACCGGTAGCTAAAAATCACGGGAGCCATCTTTTTCAAGATGGCGCCTTAAACCCCTTTGTTTAAACAGGCCCCGGTCTTCTTTTTTCCCCGTTTCCTTTTGGAAAGGCCCTTCTATGGTTTGTCTCTGCACACCAAACCAGGTTTGGTCCCTTTGTTCGTGTGCCTTTGTCGGGCTTCAGGACAGAAGACTGTCTCTGGCGTCTGAGTGTCTGTGGTGGGCAGGAAGTGAGAGAGGTGCCCGAAACTCCCTGTGCTTAGTCTCCTAGGAGACCCACATGCACTCTGGCGTGATTGGCTGGCTGACTGTGCGGCAAGGACAGCCACCCTGCTGGGTGAGTGACAGATAGTCTGGAATGAAAGGGAGAAAACTGTTTAAAAGGCGAGTCTCTTGAACTGCAAAGCAGAGTCCACCATTGGAACGAAAGAACTGGAAGAGTACAGCTGCTGCAACTTCTGGACCGTTGGTTTGCCCGGTGAAGCCCTGCTGCATGTCCTAATTGCCAAGTTCATCTCGACAGAGAAGCCCCTTCAAGGACGACTTCTTCTTTTGAGTTGGTGGGACCAATCAACTCGTAAGCCACCTGGACACCATTCTCAAGGCTGGTTAGGATTAACCAGGGAGAGGGACACCAGCTTGTGTGCTTGAATTACAGCTACTGGAACTGAAGTGACTCCATCTTGTCAGTGTTTTCAGATGATCCCGTGCAGTGCAGGCGTCCCCTCATGTCCTCCCTCTTGTCCCCACGACTGAGGCTCAGGAACAGTGAGATCTGCAGGACCTGCCATGAACCAACGTCTTCAGCTGCATTTTGTTCTTCATATTAAGGTACTGTGCCAACCCGATTGAGAGAACGCCACTCTCGCGGTGAAAGTTTGTGTAACTTTCCCAACTTGCAGGCCTAATCAGCTTGTGACCCAACATATGATTCTTTTTCGTCTAAACTACTTCTGAGAACTTTTGCAAAGACTTTACCATTTACTACAAGAACTGATCTTTCCTATCCAAGACACTAGTCCATTGACGTTGGCCTATGCCTATTGAACTGAACTGAGTCCTCTTGTGAACTGAAACTATTTGCACTGCCTAAGAAAGTATGTATTATCTATTCTACTTAACTTGTGCCTTTTACTATCATTGAAAGTAACTGAAGTGTCATGTTGCTTCCACTTCAGGGGAGCCTAACTTGTTCAGAAACTTATTGGTTCAGTACTGAAGTGTGTTTGTGTATACTTTTAAGTTGCCTCCTTCTAGTGAATGTTTTCTAAATGATTGTGTAATAAATTAATAAGTGTTCTACCAGCACACTTTGAGTATAAGTGTCTACTTGAAGCACTGTGATTGAAAGACCTCTGTGTATCCTCTTGTACTGCTCAAATTCACTCTTGAGATAAGTCTGGCTGCTCAGCTTGCTACCAAAAACTGTGTGGTACAGACTTATACCAAAGGTTGGTTTGGCATACACCTGTAGTCCTAATTGTATGTGGTGGTCCCAGAGGGTACTGCATGCAATTCTGTATAACAGATATAATCGAGATGTGATGAACGAAAGAGATTAGTGTTGAGATGGAGGCCAAGATTGTGGGCAGTAAGGGAAAAAGGCAGATGAGAAGGGGAAAATAAGACAAAGGGAGGAGAAACGGGCAGAGGAATATTATTTGCAGGAAGAAAGAGGGCTTCAGTCATAGAAGGATTGAGTACAAGAAAGTGGGCTGACATCCAGATTTTGTTAGCAGAGAGACATGCAAAGAGATTCATGTGTATAGTAGGTGTAAAAGATGAAAAAGATACAAATAGTTGCGTGTCATCAGCATACAAATGATGAGATAACCCAAAGAAGAGATATTAGCCAAGGGAGAGGAATAAAGAGAGAAGAGAAATGGGCCAAGAACAGACCCTTGTGGAACACTTTGGGAAAGAGGAAGGGGATCAGAGCAAACACCGACCCAAGATACTGAGTAAGTGCAGTTAGATAGACAAGATTGAAACCATGTGATTACAGTACCAGAACACCCAAAAGATGGAAGGAATTGAAGAAGTATTTGTACCTGACAAGGGACAATGAGATTGTAACATGCAGTCTCATTGGCCCTCGATGGGGCGTTACCCGACCGGGAATCTCTCTCGCCATAACGTTCCTTCCTTGTCCCCGGTGGGGGGGTGTGGCAGCCACTCAGCCGATAAGGAGGCTTGGAACGGGGTAATCCCTACTCTGAGCCACCACACCACTTGAGGCTGCCATCTTCCCCTGCCGGGGATCGAGGTAAGTCTTGTTCCCTCCCCCCACCCCACAATCCTAAGAATCACCTCCCAACCTCACCTACCTTCTTTTTTGTCCATTTCGGGAGTGGACACGCTGGGAATACTTCTGTCCCCTACATGTCCGCTCCCGATCCGCGACAGGCCGTCATGGAAAGGAAGAAGGGCCTACTTGTAGTCCTTCTCCCTTTCCATGGTGGCCTTTTTGTTTGTTTACTTTTTCCATTGATTTTCAATGGCTGCCGTGGAAAAGGGAAACAGACTTCATTTTCCCTTCCCCAACGGCCATTTTTTTGACATTTTATTTTTCTGTTCTGCAATGCTCCAGTGTTTCGGAACAGAAATAAAATGCTCTTAGTACCCCGGTCTTGCGGGCCGGGGTACTAATAGCAATAGGCTCAGAGCAGGGGGGGGCATTACCACTTCAGGTAAGGCCTCCATCCTGCTCGGGGCCTATTGCTTAAGTGTGTGATCCACTGTATCAAAAGCAACGGATAAGTCCAAGAGTATAAGGATAGAAGAGTGTTTAACATATCATGTCACAGACAGAGAAGAGTAGTTTACGTGGAGTGAAGGGGTCGAAAAGCTGACTGGAAATGAAGTAAAATAGAGTGAAGAGTGACAAAAGAAGAAACCTGGGAGTAAATGCGACCCTCCCAACAGTTTAGAAAGTTAAGGAAGGAGAGAAATAGGACAAAAATTAGAAGGAATAGCAGGATCAATGGAGGTGTTTTTCAAGACAGGAAGAATGATGGCATGTTTAAATAGAAGAGGGAAAGTAGAAGTGATAAGAGAGTTATTAAGAAGACTGGTCATATATGAATTGAGAGAGGGATAGATTTTAGAATTAAGTAGAGGAACAGGTTCTTTAGGAGAAGCAGTAGGATGAGCGTGGGAGATACATAAAGAGGTATCAAAATTAGAGATAGGTGAAAAGGAAGAAAGAACCGCAGAGAAAACAGGGCTGGAAGAAGGCTGAGAAGTAAAAGAAATTGCAGAATTAAGAGAATTCAAGTGAATAAATGGGCAAAGTCAGATGCAGTAAGTGTGGAGAGAAGGGAATGATCAGGCAGAGGGGGAGCCAATAGAAAAAGAGATTTCAAAAGACAGCGGGGGTGAGATGATTGGGAGTGAAAGACATCCGAATAATAGAGACATTTAGAAGAAAGAAGTGCACCATCATATAAAGTGTAAGAGGACTCGCCATCAGACATAGATCGAGATCTATACCAGCAACCAGTGACGAAGAGCCCTTCGCATAGAGCGAAGATAAGGAGTATGCCAAGGCTGAGAAGGTTTATGAGAAGGAAGACATATAGAGAGAGTATATAGATTGTCAAGAGAGGTAGTAATAGAAGTGGAGAAACCTGAAGAGGCATCATCCAAGAAAGATTACACAAAAAAGAATCCTAAGACGCTCAATTGGAATCATATGGAGTCAATTAAAGACCTTGACACATTTGTAAAGATCTAGTTTTGATAGATACACTGCAATATACTCATGTATTTTACTGCTGACCCTACAAGTACATGTTTCTGTCCCTAGTCGCTTAGTTGCTGGACATTCTTCAGGGGTGTTTACAGATATAAATTTCAGTTGTCTCAAATTGTTTTGTCTCTACTGAAATAGTCATTGAACATTCTCCAACTTATCACTTATCTCTTCTATTGAGTTTTCTTGCAAAATCTCTTAGGTTCTTGGATGATTATTCATTTTATTTCATTGTCGTCTAATGCACTCTTGTTGGCTGCATACAAGTAAGACAAAAACATATCTCTGTGAACATGCTGATCTTTTCAAGTAATCTGACTTATGTCAACCTATTCTCTTTATTCCTCACTGTAGAACAAAGAAAATTGAAGTGCCTTTTTCAGTATATTTTTCCCATCACTATTAATGTAATTGATTCCATACAGAACTTTTTCTTATTTCTGTGAAGCAAAAACAAAAGGAAGATATTTATCGTAAACCTCCATCAACAGCTCGATGTTCAACTAGAAGAATCATTGTTTTCATTAAAGTTACTTTATTGTATTCATATGGAGACCTTCTTATTCATTATATAAAAAGTAGCTGGAAATGTTGTGTTGGTGCTCTTGTGGGCTTCTCTGATTTGTTGTTGGCTGGGGTAGCTTCTTAACTATAAAAATTAAGATATATTTAGATGGTCACAATAGCTACGAATCAAATAATTATAACTGTGTGTTTCTAAATAGGCACCCAACAGGTGACAGCCGGCCAGTCCGGAGGCTGGAATCATGGGCTGATACTCCCGATCTAGCCCACGTTCCAAACCGTCTGATGGCCAGCTCCTGAGCCCACCTTCTTTCCCTCCCCCACCCTCCATTCCTTTTAAAAGAAAAGAAATGTATGTTCCCAATCTCCTTCTCCAACCCCACTTACCTGATTGTGGCAGCGGTGGTGCCATCCTCCACCACCGCAGCAGCTCCCATGCCTCTTCAGGCCGCCATAGTAATGGAAGAGGGGCTTCATAAGGAGCTCCGCCTTCTAATACCATGGTGGCCATCCTGAAAAAGCATTTTCATTCATTGAATGGGATGCGGGAAGCATCCAGTTCAATTAATGAAAAGGTTTTTTTTAGCACCCCGGGTTACCGCAGTGGTAACCCAGTGTGCTAGTGGCGTTCTTAACCTGTTCCACGGGCCGTACTGGGGGTAACTTTCCGGGGCCCTTGTTAACCACCCTCACTGCACTCGTACCGTTAAGTCGGTCTGCCGGGCCGTTATCCCTGGTATGGCCCGTGGAACCTGTTAAGAATGCCACATTTTTACTGCTTTCATTAGGAATGCTCAAAGCCTTCTCCGTTGTTGACTGAAAGTGTTCCTCTCTGCGCTTTAGCTAAGGCATGTCTTCTTGTTGAAAATGTCAGCTACAAGAATCTTTACAAATTGGTCGTTATTTAACGCAGCGCACAGAGTGGCCTGATGATATCATCACGCAAGTACTTTCATGGCCACCATCTTTTTAGTAGCCTAAACTTTAGTGTTTATTCACAATGTTGATTATGAGAACTGTTTTGATTATGTGCCTTTAAGGGGTAGCAAGTGATCACCATCCTTACATCAGTAATTTGTATTTTGAACTGAACTCTGTGCGTCATCTTTATGTGTAATCGTACTGACGATTCTGAAACTATTTTGATTACATACCTTAGTCATGAATAATCCTTCAGTGTTTATATTTTAGCCAGTTCCTTGTTTTACAGTGCAATAAATAAGGCGAGAGGAGGAGGTTTGGAACACTTGAGATTTTGATATTAAATTCCCTTGATAATCAAATAAATAGAAAATGCTAGTCCTACATTAGGTATTGCCATTCCACATTTTCATTATGCATTTTTTTAAATCTATCTTTGGTTAAAAAAATTAATTTCTGTTACAAATGTAATAGCTTCTTGTTTATAATTTATTGACCAGATCGTTTCCATTTTTTAAGCATATCCCATTTAAACTCCTGGTAGGTGTGACACTTAGGTAATGCTTCATTAATTGGGTTGCCTCTTTTTGTTTTTTGATGCAGCTTTTATGTTCTATTTTTTGTTGGTTTGGGCATGATATCATCTCGACCACATTTTTTCTGTTAAAGTTTGTAACATTTATTATTTACCAAGGCCTCTGGAGTCCAAACTCAACTTCATTTGTTTTGGTCATGTTTTTACATACTATGCATTTGCCACACAGGAAATTTCCTTCTATGGGGTTAGCGCCTACAGTTCTGTGAGTGTCCTCTGTTTCGAATTGGATAACTTTATATCATTCCTCATTGTGACATTTGTCATGCGTGTACATTTTTTTAAAGCAATCATTGGTTCTTTTATTTTTTTATCCAAAACCTTTTTCAAATATTTATTATGGTTTTTTGATTGTGTAAGAAAGGTTTGTGAAGGCATTTACACACACAAACACACATCACTTCCTTAGTTGTTGTTCTAAAAGAGTTCCATGATTTGTTATTGTTTTATTTTATTGAGCATTTGTTAGGTGCCTTATGCAACAGAATTGTGTTTCAAAGCCACAAGGCTAAACAGGGGAAGTAATAACAATGGCAAAACAGTAAAATACAGTAAGGGTCCTACTAGGCCTTTTGGCATTCGGCTGTGAAAAAGTGCAGTGAGGAAAAGTGCAAGAGATACAGAGGGAGGAGGAGGAGGAGGAGGAGGGCGGGGCAGAGGAGTCGACATGTGCTGGTGAAGGGTCCGGGAGGGAAGTGCTAAGGGGAGCCAAGGATAAGAACCTCAGGCTAAGTGCTTGTGCAGGCGACTCTCAGGGGTGGGATACAGAGCCTCCAAGCAGGGGCCCGCAAGGGCAGGGCATTGCAGTGGGGGGGGGGGTGGGGCTGAGGCTGGCATCGACCGGGAAGAAGGGCCTGGAATCCTGTGAGATTCATGAGGATCAGGCCACAAGTCACAGCGGCAGTGGGGTTATTAACAGGGAAGAGAAAGAGGTAAAGAACAACAGGGTTTTTAGCAGTTTCCAGAATTTAAGGAGGCTCTGGCTCATGTCTGAGAGGGGTATGGAGGCTGTTCCAAAGGGAGGCGCCAGCCAAGGACAGAGACCTGCCCCCCACTCTCTGCTTGCAGAAGCGTTTGACAGTCAAAGAGTTGGAGTTAGAGGAGCATAGTGCTCTAGAAGGAGAGTATTTAGGGAGGGAGAGTTGGAGATGGTGTGGTCCCAGGCCCCAGAAGGTCGTGTGGATGATGCTAAGCGTCTTGAATTTGATCCTTGCTGTGAGAAACTTGAAGGTGTCTCACCCGCTAGTCCCCGGGGATCTGTCACCCAGGTGGCCAGGACATGGCCATTGCTATTGGATCCAGTTCTTGGGGGTGGACCAGTGCAGGAGGAAAACCTGGATGGGTGGTCTCCAGGGAGTGGAAGTGGGACACCGAAGGGTGAGACGTGGCATACCCTTCCTTATGGCACCTTTTCCCCATCCTACCAGGTAGGATATCTAGAAACTCAACCCCGACCCCCTTTTCCGACACGAACACCTTCGCACGAACACCTTCTCACAGACAGTTCATCGTGAGCGACAACAGACCAACACCAGAGCCGTATTCCTGACATATCCCAACACAAGGTTCAGGCAGAGTCAGGCAATTACTGATAACTACACACACCTGGCTCACATTACACTTACCCACACGGATACAAGGCGGAGCACGAAAGCACACTCTGAGCAAGGCCAAACGCACAAGGAAGCAGCTATAGTGAGACAGCAGTTAAAAACGAGGAGAAAGGCGGTGAGATCTGAGAGGACGACAAGGAGGGAATTACCCTTGCCCTTTACAACCCAGAACCACGACTTTCAAGAAGCCTCAAGGAAAAGAAACATAAGACCGGGAATTGCAGCTGATGAACAGTGTAGCGTGTGCACTGATAGCCAAGGCGGGGAGAAGCAATTGCCACTGTGGTACCGTCCTTGACCCTGACAGCAAAACAACGCCAATGAGTTCAGCACAGCCGGTGAGTTTGAGAAACTGATAGCAGATCGGACTGTGTTATGCTCAAGGTTGCAAGCAGCAACATTGTATGAAGCAAGAGAACTTGAATATAATTGAACTTTGTGAAACTAAGATTGGTACTAGATACAGAGTGGTCCTGCGCCACATGGGTGCTTACTCAAACGTCTCTGTTTGGTGCCCCCCCCCTCCTTCTGAGCGGGGAAGAATGTTTTAACTGTAAAATCGAAGTGGTCCTGCAGGGTTATAGGTCAAAGGTGTAAATCAAAAGTTTCAAAATACAATAGGTTCGAATCAAAAGGACCAAATACAAAAGGTTCACATTTTTTACATTTTTTTGGGGGGGGGTCCCCCCGAACCCTTGTTTTTTTGTGGTAAAAACCACTTTTTTTACCTAAACGGAAACCCAAAAAAAAATATATATATTCAAAAAAAAAATTGAACCTTTTGGTTTCGATCCTATTGACTGTCACCTTTTGCATTCAAACCTTTTGTAATCGCACCTTTAACTGAACACCGTCCTGCAGCGGGTTGCGTTGAATCCTGTGCACACTTAAAAGTCTTGGATTGTCTGTAAACTGAAGTTGGTCTGAGCCCTGCCGAGGGGGACTAATTGTAGAAAAGGGGTCTGAGCCCGGAAGAGGGGGATCCTGGGTGAAGATTAACACACACGAGAAGATTGTTGAGGCACTTGTGAACCCGACTGAGGGATGCCTACAAATTGAAGTTGGTCTGAACCCGACTGAGGATCCTGGGTGAAGAGTAAATCGCTCTACGTGAATATTGAGAAAGGAACCTTTCTTTATTGTTTATGGGACATCAGGTCTTCTAAGTCAAGAGATTCTGCACTAAGAGAGACTTGGGCACAGAAGGCCCTGATGTTGGTGAAAGGAACTGTGATCTTGTGCCGGAGGAGCCCTGCAGTGTGCTGTGCTCAAGTGACCCGCTTTGTCCCGTGCTAAAACGTGGGCAAGGGGGCCCACAGCCTAACATCCTGATTTATCATTTTGTGAACACTTGTATCTTTTTGTGAACATTATCCCACTCTTTTTGTAGCATAGCAGTAAGGATTGGCAATAGTTTTTTTTAGTATAAGCCCTTTTATTTGACTAGACTCCACAAGGACTGTTTTATTATGATTAGCTTGCTCCCATCTTAGATTTAGGTTTAGATTAGGTGTTTATCGTACCCATTTTGCAGTTGAATAAACACCCTTGAACTGTGATCACTTGTGTCTGTCTTACTTTGATACCATGCCTTCCTTACACTAGCCACCGGGAGTCAGTGGAGAGATTTCAGGGCTGGAGAGATATGGTCCCTGGGCTTGATGAGTCTTGCAGCCTTATTCTGGATTAGCTGGTGGGGCGTAAGGAGGAAAGCGGGAGATTGAGAAAGACACTGTTGCAGTAGTCCAGGAGTGTTTGACAGCAGAGCGAGTATTCAGAGTAGCTAAGTGAAGCTGGTTACCACCTTTGAATATTTTCCGAGGTGGGGAAGTGTGGTACTCCTGTCGGTGGTGGTGGAGAGGTAAGAGGAGAGGAAGAAGGAGTGACAGGAGAAAGAAGGGCGTTTACGAAAGAGGGCAGGTGCTGGTTGAGAAGGAGAAGAGTAATTTGAGAACCTTGGGCCATGATAGTGCCATTGTGACAGACATTAAAATAATACAACTAGAGGATGAGAAGTATGCCAGGAGTACTTCACACCTGGTGCCACCATTAATGGGTTAGGTAGAGAAAGGGGAGAGAGTGGAGACCAGGTGGGGGGGTCTCCATAGGTCAGGAGAGGGAACAGAAAAGAGGATGTCTGAAAAAGTCTGCCTGGAAGTGGCATTGACGTAGGTGTCAGCAATAGGTAGGACTGGGTTAGAGTCCAGGAGAGCTTTTTTCATCTTTTTTTCTTCCAGATTTCGTGAGAGAGGTAGGATAGGTGATAGAATAGCAGTTGGAATAGATAGGGGAGATAGGGGGCCATTGGAATAGCGGAGGAGAGAGCGCGAGAGACAACAGGGGAACTACACAGTGCACAGGAATTCACCAAGGGCCTAGCAGCCAGGCAGGCACAGAAGGAGGTGTGCAATGGAAGACACTTGATGCAGATTAAAAAGCACACCCAAGTTCGAATTCCCAATAAAGCACTATAATTCAGCACAAAATGGAGAGTGAATAGATTTAAAAGCACACCTAAAATCGAATTCCCATTAGCACCCTGGTGGGGGGAGCCAGCCAATCAGGTGGCTAGGAATGCAGGCTTGAACTGTCGGTGAAAGCACATGTTCCATCCCACCGGACGGCCAGCTCTCTCTGCCGCCATCTTCACCCCACCCTCCGACCCCTTATTATAATGTTTTAATTCCCCCACCCCCTCCCAACTTTCTTTATTTCAGTTGCGCGTCCCTCTCTGCCGCAGACCCACCGTCCACTCTGCTCCCGACGGCCTTTATGGAAAGGGAAGAGGGGCTCCGTACAGAGCCCCGCCTTCCCTTTCCATGGTGGCCATCTTTAGACCTTATTTTCAGTCATTGAACGGGACATGCGAAGCGTCCTGTTCAATGACTGAAATACTTTTTTTTTAGCACCCTGGGTTATTGCTTTGGTAGCCCGTGGTGCGAATGGCCTTAAGCCCCCGTTCCAAGGGCTGGTACGAGCGGTAATGGCCCAGAACCCTTGTTAATGGCCCTTGCTTTGCTTGGGCCATTAACTTGGGCTTCCGGGCCTTTACCCCTGTTCAAGCCCTTGGAACGGGGGCTTAGCACCACAATAAAGTACTAAAATACAGCACAAAATGCAGAGTGCACAGATTTAAAAGGACACCGAAATTCGAATTTTGAGTAAGGCACTTACAGGAAGCAGAAAGCGAGCAATGTCAGGTTTAGAGTAGATACATATACCAAGTGGACAGAAATGACAGTTTGTAGTTGGGCTAGAGGGGAAGGGAGGCATGATTTTATTTTAAAATGTTTTTATTGGCATTTCAAAATACATTGGATACAGTAGTAGTTAACAGTCAGCATATACCAATTAGGAACCATGTAACTAATAAATAACTTGGAAAAACAAACAACAGCGGTCTTCATCGCCTTATACCATCTTCCAGCGTCTTTTTGGGGTGTTGGTATCGCTGTGGGGGGGGGGGTAGGAATGGGGTCATTATCAAGGGAGTGATGGGACTGCTGGTTGGGGGGTAGTTAGTTCATCGTTGAGGGATAATTACAAACGTACATCCAAGTCCTAACGGTAAATCCACTTTTCTCATGGGGGTTTGTCGTCGGACGGGTGGAACATGGCCCATATTATGGATTTCCAAGCTTCATAAGTCATGCTCGTGTCCTCCCCTGTCTTGGCTGTTCCCTCTCCCCAGATTCTCGTTTCCGCCTCCGACCAGTGTTCCAGCTCTTTATGCCATTTGGCGTATAGAGTGCCCTTCTGTTTTTTCCATGTCATTGTGATAGCCCTTTTAGCCAGCACACAGGTCATATCCATGAATTTTATGATGTGCCTGATTTTGCTTATTCGCGGGTAGGCTCCCAGCAGGCATTCCAGCGTCGTCCATTCATATCAGGTCAGACCCGCTCTTCTGCAAGCTTGTGCGATTTTGGCCCAGAAGTGTTGTATCTTGGAGCAACTCCAGAACATGTGTGTCATTCCTGCTTCGTCCGAGCTGCATTGGGGCAGCGTGTCATGGACCTGTTGAATTTGGCCATTCTGCTCGGGGTCAGGTATGTTCTTTGTAGGACATTTAGCTGGATTAGTCGCATTTCTTGACACTTCTCTGGGATATTGTAGGATTCTTTCCCATTCCTTTTCGGTGAAGGGAGGAATGATACAGCAAGCAACCAGGCAGAGGGTTATAGTCCAGGACAGGGTGAACCATGATGCTTACCGGTGCAGTGTAGACGCAGATTTTTCATGGTGCCTGAATGCAGGGGATAACAGAAGGTTTGTTCACTGAGCAACGTCGGCTGGGGGTAGGTTGCTGAATCGGCGACATGGAGAGAGGCTCCCTCCTCCTTCAGAGAGGGGCCTTGGTTGATTGGCCGGCTCTCTCTGCTGCCGGCTCACCGATGGGCCTTAGAAGGGTGAGGGTGACCAATCACGGCATCCGTAGTCTAGAGGTAGATGAAGTACACAGGTGCCTGTAGTGGACTGCAGTGGCAGTGTCCATGTTGTAAGAAGAAAGGCCTCCAATAAAATTAACCCCATTAGGCCACGAGGAACATTGAAACTGCAGTGAGAGCTGCACGCAGCAATTGTAAAATGACAGAATTGCGCAAAATACCCTGTTTAAATTAGGCACACAAATGCTATCAAAGAGAGTGCACCACAGATATTGCCTAATAATTCGAGTATAGCCCAACTAGGCTTACCTAGAGACCGTGTGATGTCAAGTTGATCCTGCAGCCTCGTGGTCTCTGTGGGAGTGGTGAGCTCTGTGAACTCTATGGAAGTATGTATATTGGAACCTCTTTTTGCTGATTTTTCAACTAGAGCCATTGGATAACCTCTAGCTCCCATTTTGTGTATTAATATGTTGGCCTCTTATTCATAATCCTCACGTGTACTATTATTTCTGTTCAGTCTTGCAAACTGTCCAAATGGAAGATTGTTTTTTTAAATATTTGGCATGACTCCCCCCCCATAGTGGAGTAATGCATTTATATCTATCACTTAATGATGAGGCTTAACCTGCAGAACTGTGAGGAAACATGTTTATGCATAAAAAATCTACTTGAGTTTTAATCATTGTATAAGTACATTTTAAGTATTGTTTCTCATCTTGAACCCCCATTCTTGCCCCTTATGGACTCCACTGCTCCTGTTGCACATCGCTGTGGCTCTTGTCCTGGCTGCTACAATAGACTCCACTATTCCATGTTGCACATGACTGTGCATCTTGTACTGACCTTACCACCTGGAATCCACTGCTGTCTGCTTCACAAGACCGTGACTCTTGTGCTGGACTCTCCAATGGACTCCACTAGTCCATGTTGCACATGAATGTGGCTCTTGTTCTGACCTCCCTACCTGAAATCCACTGCTGCACACAGTTGCGGGTCTTGTCCTGGTCGCCCCCAATGGACTCCATTCGCTCACTTTTTCACACTGATGTGGGACTTACCCCAGCTAATTACCCCTCCGCTCCCTGTTGCACAAAGCTCTCAATATAGTCATGTCCTCCCATAATGGAATCTACTCCTTGTTGCACATAGCTATAGCTCTTGTCATGACCCCCTTTAAAGGACTCCACTGCTCCCTGTTGCTGACGACTCTGTTGTCCTGACCTCACCTAATGGACTCCACTGTTTTTTGTTCCACACTCCTATGGCTCTTGCCTGTTTTTCCGAAAGGACTGCACTTCTCCATTTTGCACACAACTGTGACGGTTTCCTGACCTCCCATAATGGACTCGAGTGCTCTTTGTTGCATACAGCTATCGCTCTTGCCCTGACTGCCCCCGCCTATGGTCTCCATCCTGTTGCACATGTCTGTGGCCATATCCTGCCCTCCTCTAATAGACTCCACTACTCCTTATTTCACATGGCAATGGCTCTTTTCTTTAAGGCGATACCAAATTGTCTACTTTTCCTAGTCATGGGTGCCACCCGAAGACTTAACATGGCCCTCTCGAAGAAGAATCACTTTTATTCCTGCCACTAATCTGGCAGGACAACTAACACACTCTGTGAATGTACAGAATCCCATGCTATGCTGAGTATACGACTAGGAGGGTGACTTTTTGCTGTGTGGGTTTGTGCCTTTTGCTCTTAGTAATGTTTCCATGTACATGTTGATGATTATTGCTGCCCTTTTATGGATTCCATCTGAGAATGTTAATTTTGGTGGAAGAGTGTATTTTTCAAGTGATGCAGTCAACTAAATTATTTTTTCTTTTCCTAGTTTCCCAAGATCCAAGTTAAAGACAATGTGAGTGTAACATTGAAAGTCTTCCATGCATTCCCCCTGCCCCATGGAATGTAACACTTGACAGATGGAAAGCAGGCCCCACCCTTCAAGGTCACCCAGAAGATGCAAGCTCTCTGGTAACCCACCTGCTCAGAAAAGACTTGCAATAGACACGCTTCAAATTTTGCAGACATTTGGTGACCTCCTCTCACAAGTCCATGTAGAAGTCTAGTTGTCTAATTCAAGGGACCCCTTCTACGCGACCTACCAAGGTCCTGCTTTTGGCCTTTAGTGCAGCCCAGCATAAGTAGATTGATTGAGAATAATGGCCAAGCAATGTTACTTCATATCTTTCTGTTTAGAGCCATGTTTAGAGTACACAATATTTAAGTCAGGACTTGGATTGTAGTCTTTTCTATTTCCAGCGCACACCTAACATGTCTGCAAGAGCCCTGATGAAGATATTTGCAGCATCACTTATCGTTGCCGGTACCATCGGATGTCTTTCGATGTACTTTTTATCAATACAGGTATGTTCTTGTATCACTGTTTTAGCACATAATCGTCTGTTTCTTTTCTCATGGGCATTTATTCCTTTCATTTTAAGATGCTAGAGAGTGCTGCGGGCAACATGAGGGGAAGGGTAGAAAGAGAGAGGAAATGTGGTTAAGGGGAATCGGGAGTGACGACCCATCGTTCAGGTTTGGTAATAGCTGGAAGATTTAAAAGCACAGTGAACAGCACATTCCAGCCTATGAAGGAGCACATTTTTTTTTTAGATTATCGCAATTAAAACACCAGCCTTTTTCAAATGTACAGATGAAGACAACATGGCCAACCCTGGGAGAAAGCCTGTACAAAAGGGCTTTGGGGGCGTTACTGCACAAAATTGCCACGGCACCCCTTAAAGCTCTGACCAAAATCTTGCTAAACTTCTTCCAACACCTGCATAACGCGTGATTGTAGCTTTATATCTGACCCATCTGGGGCTGAAGGGGTCCGAAAAACGGGGTCCAACAGAAACTGAAGCAATTGCTATGACATGCGGCCTGTGCCACCAGTAGGACGCTGGACTGTGTGGCGCAGGTGTAGCTCTGAGTCCAGGGGCCCTCTCAGGGCGGATCGAAGGTGCATGATCCGGCTTCCGCATGCGTCTCATATCTCTACAACTGTTCAATGCTGTGAGGCCTGTGTCGGAGACGGACCCTCTTCCGTCTGGGATGTCTACGGGACGCAGGTGGGTGACATCTGAGGCGGTGCCCACCCCCGGCCTGGAGGTGTGGGTTTCCCCTCTATCGCCCAAGAGGGTATCCCTGCCCCCACCTCTTGTTGGGATAGCGGCCCCTCCTTTTCCTCAGGGGCAGGAGCTGTTCCAAGCTGATTGGAGACCTCTGCATTCGCGGCACAGAGCTCTCTGTGCGCTGTGTCCGCTGTGCTCTGACTATTTGGGGTGGCTAGCAGCTGCATGACTGGATGGGCCACTACACCCTTTCAATAATCAAAACTGCAGGCCCACTGTGGAATGGCACAATATCGACCTGTATTGCTGACCACCACTTCAATATTACGGTTCTTCGGTTTTCACAAATGACCTTTTTGCTTTAATGTTTGTTGATGTTCTGTTGTTTTTTCTTTAGTTTTGTGGCAACATGTAAATAATGATTGATGAACTTTGAATAAGGCGCGGAAATTAGGCCCTGATGAAGGACGCACTTTAGTCCGAAATGCATTAGCATCTCTCCCCATCTGCACTTTGAATATAATTGAATAAAAACACTTATTTGAAATACCAATATGCAAGTTACTTTTTTAACCTGACCACCTCCAAGCAAACCCATTGTTGGAAATATGGTGTGCAGCCCACACCGATGGCTTAGTAGCCTAGTTCATCTCCAGTGCCTAGCACAGTGGTACCAATTAGTGAGTTGCACCCTACACACATAAATCAACTTGTCAACACCAAGTTTGAACTTGTGCTATATGAAGAATAATTGAAATAAGCAGTGAATACTCACAACGCTCAGCACAATATAAAGGGTGTGTCTGACTATGAAACGTGCTATGGGGGACCCATTCTTACTCGTACACAGGGTGATGGCTGAGGTAAAAGCCACCTTATATTATACTGTTTCCACAATACCGCAATGCGAAACTGCATAGCCCACTATAACTGCTGGGAGAGCGGCAGGGCCTGAAGCGAGTTTCTGTCCATCACATTGGATGGCTAATTTTGTAAATCCTCTTTGAAATACCACAGATCCTTCATTCTACTGGGAACAGGAAATTGCCGGCTATGACTAGATACCTCAATAAAGTGAGCCCAATAACAGGGAAATACTACTAACCAAGATGACTAATGGACCTGAAAGGGATGAAGAATAAGACTCTACAGCAGTGGTCTTCAAACTTTTTTGGCCTGGGCCTCCCCTGAGCAAAGTTGGGGCAAGCAGGGCCCCCCCAAAAGTGCCAGATGGGCAGTATGTAGAAATCTCTATGAACTTTTGGTGCTGTCACTGCACCCTACTCCCAGTACAGACCCTGGGCTCTCCCCACCCTACTCCCACCACTATCCCAGTGCTGCCGCCCATCCTGCTCCCACCACAGTCCCATAACACAAGCATACACACATCCATACACATTTAAATAAAAAATAAATCGCCATAAACGTACCTCGCGTGGTTGTTAAAATGCCCCGCTCCAGGTTGCTCTGCCCAGGTTGCTCTGCCCGTATGTGTGAGGAGGCGCAGGAGCACCCCCTCGCACATACATACATGCAGTGCCCCAGCCAGCATGTCCAATGAGCTATGCAAGGCTGGCGAAGCAAAACACCCCCAGCGTTGCATGGCTCAGTGATCATGTGCGGCTGGGGAAATGAACTGTCAAAAGCAAACAGAGTTTCCCTTTGACAGTTCAGCCAGCCCATTAACACTCCCTCAGCTGGAAAAAGCAGCTGAGGGAGTGCTCAGTGTTTCACTGGGCTGCCTCCTCGGCTCCTCCATAATGGGTGAGGGGGCCAGTGGGTGGACGCCCCCTCACCCATTATGGATGAGCCGGTAGGCTTCGACTGGCCTATAGGGCAATAGGGCGATGACCTACCAAAAATGCAAAATGCTAGTGTAGGCCAGTAAAAAATGGGCCACTTTTTTGGCCAATGTGGGCCAGTTTGAGGAGTTACTTCACTATGCAGCTAATAGTTTTGACCACTGTTGCTGAATAAATATTCTTTAAATATCACCATTAGTTTACATTTGAACAAAAAACAACCCGTTGGGTACTATTCAAACAGCCTGTGACTAAACACTGAATATCCATTTGCAACTGCTGGCCATTTTTTCATTGGTGCCTAAGACCGTTTTATGGCCCAGTCTGACCATGTGAGATGCTCCTTCCCATTTCCTCCAATGTAAAAAAAAAATATATATCTTTTTTTTTTACATTTTATGGTGGGCCCTGGCGCCCCCCCTGGGTTGCGGCAGCACGCCCCTGCGGGGCGCGCCCTACAGTTTGAATACCTCTGCTCTACACAGTGGCATGTAAAACTTTGGTTATAAACTTTTATTTAAAAAAAATAAGAGTGTTTGGGGACATCGTACCTATCCGTAGGTCTGAGGGGTTTCCCCAGCCTCAACAAAACTAATGAACGCTGTGTCAGAATTTTCAACACTGAAAGCGTCCTCTGTCCTGTGTCCAAAACCCTAAACTGACCCTTACACACTCAACTAAATACAAGGTGCAAATAGGGGTTTCTATGAGCTATAGACTAATAGCTTTCTCTTGTAATTCTAAACCTGAAAGTTCCAAAGTACAGAAAAGAAAAGAAATAATGTTCAATC
Organism: Ambystoma mexicanum; assembly: GCF_040938575.1. Taxonomy (NCBI): domain Eukaryota; kingdom Metazoa; phylum Chordata; class Amphibia; order Caudata; family Ambystomatidae; genus Ambystoma; species Ambystoma mexicanum. Next base: position 229,563,134 of record NC_090931.1, on the reverse strand, counting down.
GGGAAAGAAGGGTTTTCCACTTCCCTTATGTTTCCCCTGTTTTTCCACTGATTTTCCATTATTCTTCTAAATAAAGTCACAATCGGAAGAAGAATGATTCTTCCTCTTTTCACTCTTCCAGTTTGTCATCTACTGATGGATTTCTTACTGTTCTCAAAAGGAGAGATTGTGTTATCCTCTTCCCCCTTTATTCACATTTAATGTTCTATAGGTATTGATTTCACACTCTCTCTTTTTTCTCTTAATAGTTCTGATATGATTTTATCACAGTTCCAATTTTTTCATGGGGGAAAACTCTCCCCTTGAACCTCTCTAAAAGTACACAAATCACAACATAGCTCACAATATAGTTCTCTTGAATCCTTAAAGGGGTATGAGTCTTCTGTTTTCTGTTACACACTTTCGCTATGTTCCCTGTCATCCTGTTCACGTGCCTGGTCTCGGGCGCTCTGTTAGGGAGAATTCTCATATATGGCTAATTTCCCTTACCTAGTGAGTCCCTCAGGAGATTTGCTGGATTTCTAGGATTTTCTTTTTACCTGGTAAGAGTGAGAGCCCTTTTTCCCACTCTTACATGTGTTTTGCTGTGTGTGTTTAACATTTTTGTGTTCATGGACTGTGGAGCATCACCTACTCCTCAGGCATCATCTTTTTAAGTGTGTTACCCGGCACCTTCAGTGCAGTGACACAGGGTTGTCTTTTAGACTTCCCAACTCAGACTCCATTTTCTGGGGCTGACTACTGTCCCCCAGAACATGTAAAGTTGCCATTAACTTCACTAGTCTCTTTTAAAACCACAGCCCCAGTACAAACCATCTTACATGGAGTACTGGAAAGGATTACTACTTATCCCTTTTTGTCTGTTTCTCTTGGAGCATTGTTTTGCTCCCTTTCCATTAAGACTTGGCTGGTGGCAGTGGTAACTACCCTATTTTTTCTACCGCGGTTATCTTAAATAACCATCGTATTGTTTTAGGCTCTCTTGGTAGCCTCAAACTTAAATCCGCTTGACCATGTTGTTTTTAATATTGCTCTGGCTGGGTCTCCATTTCTTTTTGGAAAAGTCTTTCTCGTGTTCGTCTCTACACGCCAAACCGGGTTTTGGTTCCCTTGTTCACCGTCTTTTCACAGGCTTCTGCACAGAAGCCCTCCTTTAGGCGCCTGAAAGTCTGGGTAGACAGGATGTGAGGGAGGGGTTTTAGGACCCCCTGCCATGGGTTCCCTTGGTAACCAAGTCACACTCCTGTTTGATTGGCTGGGTGACTGTCCCCGCCAGGACAGCCACCCTGCTGTGTGATTGACAGCCAGGCTGTGTGAATGGGGGAAACTGCATAAAAAGCGGGTCTCTGGGTCTGGAAGAGCCGGGCCGCCACTGGAACGAGAGAACCAAAGAGGAGCTGACAGACGAGGACCCCTACAGCGACTGAACCGCCCAGTGAAGCCCTGCTGCAGGTCCGAATCTTCAGACTCCAACGACAGAGAAGATCTTCCAAGAATCTTCTTCCCTTGAGCTGGTGGGACCAACCAGTTCACCCAAACTCCGAGCCAGGACCCCCTTCTTCTGGTCGAATTCACTGTACAGAGCTACAGTGAGCCAGATAGCCAGGAAGGTCGGACCCTGCTTGGGTTTTAAGGAGCACACCTTTTATTCGTTGCTGTGCTCTGCTGCTGGTTTCTTACCTGGGTAGTGCAGGACCCTCCATTCTTCCTACTTCGTGTCAGTCCGACAGTCGCTTCAGGAACCGTGAGCAAGCTGGAACTACCCGGAACGTTCGCCGCAGCCACAGATTCTTCTCCATTTAAGGTACTGTTCAATGTCCGGTTGTTCGTTTCGTCAAGCTGCGGTGGAAGGGTGTGAAACCTTTCTCCAATCCGAGGGCTTGTCCTTCTCTTCTTTTTAAGCTAACTCTTCTGCCAACCAACTTTGTTCTGAACTCTTGGCAAAGACTTAACCGCGAACTACCCTGAACTGTGTGATCTTGGGCAAAAGACTTTTGTCCTATTCCTTTCTAGATTGCCTTGACTACTTACCTGCTGGTACTGCTTCTTTCTGCCTAACTTTGTCTTTCCCTCCCTTTTTAATTAACAGAATGCCATTTTGCTCCCACTTCATTTGTGTGAGCTTAACTTGTCTGCCAACTATTGGGAGTGGTGTGGTGTATTGAGTGTGATTTTTGAACTTCACTTTAGGGAAATGTTATACAACTGAAAAGTAAATAAATGTATATTCCTTTACTTGGAAACCTTGAGTCAGTGTTTGCTTGAATCATAGTAACTGCTGTCCTTTGTGTAACTATTTGATACTGCTCACTTGCTCTTGAGATAAGTCTGGCTGCTCAGCCACTGCTACCACTTTACTGTGTAGTACAGGCTTGTACCAAAGGTGAATTTGTGCTGCCACTTGTAGTCCTAATTGTGTGTAGTGTTCCCAAAGGGTACTGCATATAATTCTGCCTAACACGCACCAAAGATAACCATCATAACCCATCACTACGCTTACCTTCTGTTATACACCATCATTCAACAAAAACACAGCTATACCCCTGATTAATTTGGCCTAGCTGTTCACATACGAATATGACCCCATGAACACCTCATCACCCCAATAAAACGCAACTAGCCAAGCACATTCCGGCCTAGTTGCTCACATATGCGTCCTTCAGGCCTAAAGCAGCCAGAAGCCCAGTCTGGTTGTCCACCCACCAGACTGCACACATCCAACTGATTTATTCAGCACCACACCTAACGTTAAAATGCAGCTACCACCCGGCAATTGCATCAGCTGCACACATATCTGGTGCACCCACGCACCCTACGACACTATCTCTCTCTGCTGACCAGAACTACGGTTCCTGAGGGCGTTCAACCTACACTAGCTTTGAGGTCCTACCAATGATATATAGAGCGCTATATAAATGCCAAGTAGAAGTATAATATATACAAGGAATTTGACCCCCGAGCTTTCTCAATCTTTTTTCCTTTCCTTGGTATTCTCTCTGGCAGGGTACTGTCCTTGTTCCTAAAAAAGGGGTATGGACCTTCCCTCATTATCACTGTTTCTACTTACCCCTGGTTTACCCGCTTGCCAGGGTATTGTCACTTTCTTGCTTGTGTGCGAGTCTCAGATTCGCTGTTTGCCTGGTTCACTAACCTGACCGGGCTTCCCCGCGCTTTGTTCATTTTCTCTTTTATCCAGCTCAACACTTCTCCAGTATTGGTCAGCGACCCATTCTTATGAACTCTGCTGCCTTTTATTTAGGCTCTTGCACGCAATAGGTATTGTGTCTGCAATAGTTCCACTGCCTTTGCTTAGGTTCTTTCAACAATGTTCATATCAATAATGATGACTCTGCCTTTACTTAGGCCCTCTTGCATAGTATGCAGTACAAAGTGTTTGCCCAGAAGTTCCCTGGTAACCCACTTACTCTCCCTGGGCTTAACGGCTATGGCTGGTGTCTTCAGCGTTTCTCGTATTTCACCTGCATCTACGATCCCGATCCACCGACTGGCAGTGTGCCTTGCGAGTTATTTCACTTCCCTCTTTGCCTTCCTCTGTGTTCGGCAGCTCCGGCTGCCCATACCAGAAAAGCGTCAAACTCCTCCCGACCTGGTTGCTCTGCGCACAGTGCCCGTTGGCCTCTGCACTGGGCTCTGCAGTCTGCTTGCCTCCTGCATCTTTCATAGTGTCAGCGCAAGTCAGGTGCCTGTCCAGTCTCTGTCTCTCTCATTCTCCTGTGTCACAACCAGCGTCGGGAAGCTCAAGTCTCTCGCTGCGTTCAGGTGCACTCCTTTTGATTCTCCTTGCACCTGTTAATCTTCTCCAAACATTAGAATGCAGCATTGACAGCACTGCGACGAGGAAGAGGGCTGGAGTAAGGAAGATCACTAGACGCATAAGCTTCTAGTGATCTTCCTTACTCCAGTTGTCGTTCTCGTCTCAGTGCTGTCAAGCAGAGGGAAATGCAAATAAGGTTGGTGATTGGTCATGATTACATTACAATATACTCTACAAGAATGTTGAAAAAGCAAATGGGTGTCACTAAGAAATACAGGTGAAGGGTTATTCTGATCTAATGTTTTTGTTCGGTTCCTCTGGAGTTTGTCTCCCCCGCCCCATTTGGCCCTCCCGCAAATAGCCACCCCCAGGGTCAGATTCAAGTAGCTTCTGCCTTTCCCTGGCCACATAAGGGAAGCTTCCCTCCCGAGAATTGGTGACAATATTGCTAGATTTGTCACATATCCTTCCCCTTAAGTCCTCCAAGGGAAAATAATCTAAGCGCTTTACTCTTCCCGGCACTCACCTTTTTTTGTACTCTTTGAAGGCTAAGCGACAAGTGTCCTATCTTGCTGTCTTGCAGGAGATCAGATAGTGCCTCTCCTACCTGTAGGTTAGAGGGTTTCTCTCACACAGGTAGGTCCACCCTTTTTGCTTTTCATTTTTATTTGGCCCACTTATGCGACTCACTGGTTGAACTGGGGTACGCTACTCCCTATAAATAGTTGGGCTGGCAAGTTCGGGATTACTGCCACCGTCAGACATATTTCTTTTCCTAAAATGGTAGCATGGATTTGTCTGTGGGTAGTTTTCAATATGGACATGAACACGGCCTACTCTTTCTTCTCGCCTCTTCTTCCACCCCTCGGGGTAGTAGTTTTGTTTGTATGCACACCCCTTGCTTGCAATATCCAGTTGTGCTCAGAAGGGTCTGCCCTCTAGGGTGGCAGGAACGCTGTACAAGGTTTTCCTCCCTGTATAGAGGAAAGTGTTGGATCTTCTCCTGTGCGTATCCTTCTTCCCTCTAGGGAGATATCTCTCTGGGTGTTCCTCCCGATTTGACATCTCACTAAATTGGGCATAAGAGGAAAGAGGATACCGGCAAAAGATGGTTCAGCCCTCGCTGCCTTGCTTCGCCCATCCTGGCTGGGTGGCTTAAACAATAGTATGATAGAGAGATCAATTTTGCTTGAGGGGTAATCTCTCGCTTAATTAATACATTCGCCACAGGAATAACATTTCTGGTTTAAGGTAGATGGGAGCACAACATAAGGTATACCTCTCGTTCCACTCTCTATTATTTAAGCATCCAACCCTGGTTAATTCCTTCTAGGCTAATCGGGTGTCTCTGATGCCTGTAAATCATGATGTGACGCCTTTGAGGTAGTCTTACAACCTCTTACAACTTTGGTACTCAGACAGGGTACTGACGGCTCTTCGGACTCTAAGATCAGACGTGAAGAGATAAGAGGCGTCCCCCCGGAGGTCCAGAGGCCAGATAATCTGTGCTCTGTGCTCCCCAGGGGGCCACCCCCTGGGAAACCCTCTCGGGGAAGAAAACCCAGACTCTGCAGGTGTAGAGGAGGATCAGATGCACAATGTCCGTAGTGTCAGGTAGAAGGATGAAGCATCTCCCAAACCAATCGGTGCAAAAATGGCTGAAGATTCTTGAATGCAGTAGAATACGTGGATGGCTGTAGCAAGAAGGAAAGGAATAGGGCAGCAGAATAAAGGGACAGAGGAAATACAGAAGAATGAAAGGAGAGAGAGAAGGACAGCTAGAGTCGGGAAGAAGAATGTTTAGGTAAGTCAAAGCGGAGACAGATGAAAGGTAAGCGCAGTAAAAAGCCGCGAGCGGCTGCAAAAACAGAAGCTGCAAGCGGAGGCTACCGAAGCCGAGGAAAAGAAATGCCGAGGGTGGCAGAAAAGGTAAGAGCTGGAAGTAGCCGCGAACGGCTGGAAAGAACAGGGGCCACAAGCGACGGCGAAAAGGCAACGGAGGGAAAGGATGCCAAGGGCGGCAGAAAAGACAGAGAGCAGGAAACAGTGCTGAGAACGGCTAATAGGCGACAGGCTCCGAGCGGAAAAAGTCAGGAGCGGGATGAAAAGAAATGGAAGAAACCGAAGTAACGGTAAATTACGAAGGAAGGGAAAAGGAGGAGGGAAAGAGGGAGGACTCAGAAGGAGGTCTGAGTGGGAGCAGGTACCAAGAGATACGAGCGAACAACAACAAGGGAGCAATGCTATAGAACAGAGTATCAACGCAGTTACCAGTTTGTTCGCGGGGAATAAGTACGAACAATTGGTAGAAAGAGAAGAAGGACAAAGTGAAAGAAACAGACTAGACCTGCATTGTTAGTGGATAGAGATGTTATCAAGGAGCCGCCATCTTGGATTCCACTGAGTATATCGTGGCTGATGTAACTTCCAGTGTCTCCATAGGATTCTAGGAGTTCTTCTAACAGTATGCCCTCCCCGTGGGGGGAAAGGACCGGGTTTCCAGGGATGGAATCGATGGAATTTCCTCATCAAAGCAGGTGCATGCACTGCGGATGCTGGTTCCCAAGTTCTATCAGACGGACCTTATCCCCTCCAATCAACAAAGTATTGTAGGGTACCTCTGTGATACCTGGAATCAGCTATGGCGGAAACTTCATATTCCGTTCCTTCTGGTGTATCAATAGGAGGGGGTGCTATCACTACTTGTCTGCAGAATCTGTCAGATACATGAGTTTTTAGTTGGGAGACATGGAATACATTGTGTATCCGTAACCAAGAAGGTGGTAATTGTATCTGATACAATACCTTTCCAATAGCCTTGAGTACCTGAAAAGGACCAAAGAATTTGGGAGATAGTTTGGAGGGTATCAATCTTTTGGGTAAATAACGAGATGACAACCATACGAGATCTCCTTGTTTGTACGTTGGTTCTTGGGATATTCTTTTATCCGCTTGGACCTTGGTTCTCTGTTGAGTGTCTTTCAGGATGGTACGAGCAATGTTATGTCCAGATTGAATGTGTGCCACCCACTCCTCTACACAGGGGGAGTTTGTTATCCGAGAGGCTGTGATGGGTACAACCACAGGATGGAACCCATAGTTACAGTAGAACAGGGACATCTTGATGGCGGAATGTTGAGAATTGTTGTAAGCAATTTCTGCATATGGTAATAACTCATTCCAGTTATCCTGTGTAGCGGACACGAAGCATCTGAGATATTGTTCCAATGATTGATTTAATCTTTCGGTTTGACCATTGGCTTGTGAATGGTATCCTGAGGTAAGATTCCGGTGTATGCCTAAAGCTTGGCAAAGATTCTTCCAAAAGGCGGAAATGTATTGTGGCCCTCTGCCAGAGACGATGTTCTTTGGTAAGCCATGTAAACGAAAGATAGTCTGTAGGAAGCACAATGCCATTTGGGCAGCCGTTGGAAGTTTTACCATGGGAATGAAATGTGCCATTTTAGTCAGCGAATCAATGGTCACCATAATGGTGGTGTTGCGATTGGAAGGAGGCAGTTCCACAATAAAGTCAGTCGAAATCCTTTCCCACGGTTGATTAGGAATGGGAGGTTGAAATAACTTCCCTATAGGTAGTCTTCTTGTTGTCTTTTCTTGAAGACATACAGGACATGCTGTAACGTAGTCTCTAACGTCCGAAGAAACAGATGGCCACCAGAAATGTCGATTTACCAGTTCGAGGGTGTTGGCTATTCCCCTATGTCCTGCGATTTTGTGGTCGTGACACATGTATAATACCTGTTTCCTGAGGTACTCAGTAGGCACGTATAGCTCTGTGTTGTGGTAGTACAATCCTTGTTCTTTCTGGAGTTGGTACTTTTGGATATCCATTTCGTTGATTCCATGGAGCTGTTTGCGAATGTTCTGAAGAAAGGTGGATACCAAAAAGATAAAAGTGGCTTGAGGTAATATCTTCTCTTGAATGTGGGTTTCTTCTGTTTATAGACTCCGGGATAAGGCATCCGCCAATTGATTGTTGGTTCCAGGAATGTGAGTAATGATGAAGTCAAAGGAGAAAAAGAAATAGGCCCAGCGGGCTTGGCGACTGTTCTGACATTCATAGTTTTGGAGTACCTTCAGATTACTATGGTCAGTTCTGATGGTGATAGGATGTCTTGCTCCTATTAAGAGATGTCTTCACTCTTGGCATGCCTTCTTAATAGCGAGTAGTTCCTTCTCAAGGACTGTGTAGTTTTGTTCCAAAGGAAGTAAGGTCTTTGACATGTAGGCTATGGGGTGTTCGAGGCCCGACAAGGAGGCCTGTTTTAATACTCCCCCAATAGCTGAATGTGAGGGATCAGTTTCGAGAACAAATGGTTTTGTTTGATCTGGTAATCTCAGGATAGGTGCAGTGGAAAAGGCAGTCTTAAGTTTGTCGAAGGCTTGTTGTGTCTCGGTAGTCCATATATATTTCTTACCCTTTTGAAGAAGAGTGGTCAAAGGTTTGATGGTTTTTGAGAAGTTAGGGATATATCTGCGATAAAAGTTCGAGAATCCCAGGAATCTTTGGAGCTCTTTTACCCCTTGAGGAGCCTTCCATTGCAGTATGGCATATACTTTTCGTGGGTCCATGGAAGCCCCTTCGGCAGAGAGGATAAAACCCAAATAGGGGATACTAGTTTGATGAAACAAACATTTCTCCAATGTAGCAAACAAGTGATTGTCCTGTAGATGGTGGAGTACCTCGGAAACATGGCATACATGTTCTTGTAGATTTTTGGAAAATATCAATATATCGTCTAAGTAGATGATTAAGGAATGGAGGAGTAAATCAGAAAAAAAATGGTCAACGAACCTCTGAAAAACTGAAGGAGCGTTCGCTAATCCAAATGGCATCACACGATACTCGTAGTGGCCAAATGGTGTGCGGAACGCGGTTTTCCATTCGTCTCCGCTTTTTATCCAAATCAAATGGTACGCACCACGTAAATCCAGTTTTGAAAAGACTGAAGCACTCCTGACTGCTTCGAGGATGTCTTGGATAAGAGGTAAGGGGTATCTGTCTCTGTAAGTGACCTTGTTTAAACCTCTATAGTCTATACAGGGTCGAAGTTCTTTGCAATCCTTCTTTGGTATAAAGAATAGCGAAGCCCCAGCTGGACTTTTGGATTCGGTTATCAATCCATTGCGTACATTGGTTTGTAAATATTCCCTTAAGGCTTCCTTTTCTGGGTTAGAAAGAGTATACATTCTTCCAAAAGGAATTTGAGCATCTGGTAACAACTCAATGGCGCAGTCATCTCGTCTGTGGGGAGACAACTCCTTGAATTCCTTGTTGGAAAAGACTCTGTGAAATTTATGATAGCTCTCAGGCAGCAGATTTAGATTCAGTACTACAGAAGAGGAATTCGGTGGTGCTACTTGAGCTTGGGAGATATGTAGGCCAGTGTCACAGTGGGGTAAGCATGTTGCAATGCATTACTCAGATCCCAAAAACATAGTTCCGGCCTTCCAGTTGATATAGGGGTTATGTTTTGATAACCAAGGAATTCCTAGGATAATAGGATAATGTGCGGCCTTTATAAGGTCAAAGATCACCTCTTCTTGATGTGTGTTTATCTTCATCGTAAGGACCAAAGTATTTTCTTTGATGAAGCCTGAGGACAGTGGTTCTCCGTCTACTCCTTCCACTGGTATAGCGGTGGTCTTGTATAGATGGGGTATCTTATGTTTGTATGCCCAATCAATGTCCATAAAAATTCCTGCCGCGCCACAATCCACCAGTGCTGGTACCTTTTCGATTATAGAGTCCTGGAATTGGATGGTTAAGGGTAACACTACCATTTGCGGGGCATTCGTTACGCAGTTGAGGGAACGCTGCAAAATGGACCCGTTCACGGTTCCCCTTATGAACGGGTGGATGCGTTTCCCGAGCGCTGTGGAGGAACCAGGTTACAGTCTTTAAGTACATGTTTGTCGGATCCGCAATACATGCACAACCCCAGAGTACGTCTCCTGTTCCTCTCTTCAGTTGTAAGAGGGCCTCGAGTAGTGCCTATTGGCATAGGTTCATCTTCGGTGGTACGGGATGTCTTGAGTGTATCGCTTATAAGAGAAGATGGTATTCCTTTTGCCTTTCCTTTCCTTTTCTTTGAATTTCGTTCTTGGATGCGATAATCCATTTGAAGAACAAGAGTGATCATCTCTGCAAGATTATGTGGGCGGGGAACGCGAGATAACTCGTCCTTTAATTCCTCGTTAACATTTCTTCTGAATATGGTTAAGAGGGCATCATCGGACCATGCTGTCTCGTTAGCCAAGTGCTTGAATTGTGTTATAAAAGACATTAGTTCCATGGTTTCTTGCTTTAAATTAAGAAGGTTTTCCTGGGCTGTAACCACTAATTCTCTGCGACCAAACATGGCCTGTAGACTATTGAGAAACCCTGCCAAAGAGTCTAAGAGTTGATTGTTAGTGGTCACTAATGGAGTAGCCCAAGCTAGCGCACTAACAGAGAGGTTAGAGATAATAAAACTAACCTTGGACCGTTCTGTAGGAAAACATCCCGGTTTCAGCGTAAATTGTACGGTACAAGAATCTATGAATTCTTTAAGCTTCCTGGGGTTGCCTTCATATTTTCCCATAGGTAAGGGTCCTGGAGGTAATTCAGTCCTTGTATTTGCCATTTGGCGGAGCAGGGTGTTTTCATTCCGTAATCCCTGCATTTCTGTATTCAAAGTTTGCACCGCAGCCATCAACTGCTGGATTTGTTGATCCATGTTTCTATTTCCTTATTTGGGCGTTGCTATCTCTTACAACTTCTTACAACTTTGGTACTCAGACGGGGTACTCCCGGCTCTTCGGACTCTAAGATCAGACGTGAAGAGGTAAGAGGCGTCCCCCTGGAGGTCCAGAGGCCAGATAATCTGTGCTCTCTGCTCCCCAGGGGGCCACTCCCTGGGAAACCCTCTCGGGGAAGAAAACCCAGACTCTGCAGGTGTAGAGGAGGATCAGATGCACAATGTCCGTAGTGTCAGGTAGAAGGATGAAGCATCTCCCAATCCAATCGGTGCAAAAATGGCTGAAGATTCTTGAATGCAGTAGAATACGTGGACGGCTGTAGCAAGAAGGAAAGGAATAGGGCAGCAGAATAAACGGGACAGAGGAAAGACAGACGTATGAAAGGAGAGAGAGGACAGCTAGAGTCGGGAAGAAGAATGTTTAGGTAAGTCAAGCGGAGACAGATGAAAGGTAAGTGCAGTAAAAAGCCGCGAGCGGCTGCAAAAACAGAAGCTGCAAGCGGAGGCTACCGAAGCCGAGGAAAAGAAATGCTGAGGGCGGCAGACAAGGTAAGAGCTGGAAGTAGCTGCGAACGGTTGGAAAGAACAGGGGCCACAAGCGACAGCGAAAAGGAAACGGAGGGAAAGGGTGCCAAGGGCGGCAGAAAAGACAGAGAGCAGAAAACAGTGCCGAGAACGGCTAATAGGCAACAGGCTCCGAGCAGAAAAAGTCGGGAGCGGGATGAAAGGAAATGGAAGAAACCGAAGTAACAGTAAATTACGAAGGAAGGGAAAAGGAGGAGGGAAAGAGGGAGGACTCAGAAGGAGGTCTGAGTGGGAGCAGATACCAAGAGATACGAGCGAACAACAACAAGGGAGCAATGCTATAGAACAGAGTAGCAACGCAGTTATCAGTTTGTTCGCGGGGAATAAGTACGAACAATTGTTAGAAAGAGAAGGACGACAAAGTGAAAGAAAAAGACTAGACCTGCATTGTTAGTGGATAGAGATGTTATCAAGGAGCCGCCATCTTGGATTCCACTGAGTATATCGTGGTTGATGTAACTTCCAGTGGCTCCATAGGATTCTAGGAGTTCTTCTAACAGGTAGATAGTTCTCATTCCTCCTCTTGTGAAGGGCAATACCCCAGAAGGAATCCAAATTCTTCCCACGTGGGATCTGGTTCGTCTCTTGTAAGAGAGGATAGTCTAGAGGAAAATATTTCTCCATTCTCATCCTTCGAGGATCTCTAGTTTTCCAGGGTGAACAGATAGGTCTGATAGTTTTTTTCTTAAGGAAAGTACTCTATTTTCCCACTCTGTCCCGGATGTAATGCAACTATTATCCTAGATTGGGGACAGGGTGCCTGGATTCTTAGAAGTCTCACATTCCTCTGTCTTCAAGGGACAGGAAATCTCCCAAGAATATGGGGAATCAGGAAGGCCTTTGTCATCCCGGATAGGGATCCTAACTCTAATTGTGGTTGGAAAGGTGGGTTGAGCTACTGCCATTGGTTGCTCGGGTGTTCTACTCTTCTCAAGGTATATGGTAGACCTCTCATTCTCCAGCATGAGGTCTGGCATGGATTCACATGCTCATGAATATTCCCTGTGATCTGGCTGGAAATCCTCAGTAAAAGAAAAATCTGTTTCCCTTTCACTTTTAAAGTGTATTTCGAAGGGATTGTGTCTTCCGACGTATTCCTTATCTTTGATAATCCACTTCCAGCTTGCTGGCTCGGAAAAATATTTCCACAGTAGAGGGCGATGCTCGTCGACGTCCCTCGAAGGTCTCTATCAGCGCCGGCGTCACTATCGGTATAAATAGTCTCGCGCAGTGTCTGTTGCTCTGTTCCATTTTTTCACGCTTCGTGAGCCTCGGAGACGCAACGCTCGGTTCAATTCTTCGAAAAAATCTTCGAAATTCATCGAAAATCTAAAGTTTCTAACAATGGCATCTTCATCTGAACCATCGACGCCAAGATGCGGCTTCAAAAAATGTCGAGATTGTGAAAAGAAGATGTCTCTAACAGATCCTCACAGGATCTGTTTGTGGTGCCTGGGATCAGAGCATCAGTGTTCAGAATGTGAGGACTGCATGTCCGTGACGCCGAAAGCCTTGAAGGAGCATAAGGGGAACGAAGTTAGAAAGAGGTAAGGCTGTTAAAACCTCTACCCCTTCAAAATTATCCTCGGCTGAGGCGAGACATTTGTCTTCTCGCCGTCAAAAGAAACATTCCCGATCGAGATCTCGAAGCGGTTCCTATCACTCTTCGAGATCGAGACACTCTAAGAAGAGGCATCATAGATCTCCCTCTTCCTCTTCCTCAAATTCCCCAGAAAGGGTCACCTGCACCACAAAACACAGCTCTCTGGCTAAGTGGGAAGAATTTAGTAAATGGATAATTAGGGTCCTCGAGAAAGCGGCTTAACCCCCTCGGAGATGCCTAGAGGTGTTACACTGGGTGAAAGACCCGAAAAACAAAAATGCCGCAAGTCGTTGAACCCAGCGAGCAAAAATCCTTGAGAGCGTCATGAACCCTCGAGTAAAGGCAAAACATCATCGGATAAGGCTGCGTCGTCGATGCCATCGTCAAAGGTACCTTCAACGCACAAATTTGTGTCATCGACGCCATATTCTTCGTCAACCCCCGATGAAAGATATGTCCTCGAGACCTCAAACCTCAACTACGCCATGGGCACCAGATGTGTCGAAGGTTCCGACCAAGGCGTCGAGAGTGGCGTCGACAACTTTGACGGCGCCGAGTAGGATTCCGGTCCTCTCGAGTACATCGAGGCCCTTTTCAATGTCTTTTACGGGTTTGTCGAGACCTACACCGTCTACTTCGACAACCACAACGTTTTTCACAAGCAGTAACCACCAATTTGGCTCCTTCTCTGGAAATGGGTTTTACTCCTTAACCAAGATCTGATTACTTCAGAGTTTTATCCTCTATATATGAAGAAGGGGAGGACTCTGACAGTGAGAGACCCTTTGGATTACACAGAACAACAGTACCCATTCCAGAGGAACTAATTTCAGAAGAAAATAGAGTGAAAGATCTACAATAGTCTTTACAGGAGGCCAGTGGTATAGATACCTCTTCAGAGGCAGAATTTGCTAGACCAGAACCTGGGGAACATGCAGAAATACCTTACATGGACCTATGGCTAGAATTATGCAATTTATGGGGTGGACTACACCTGCACCCTCTTTCCAGCAAGATGATCTTACTGATATCTTAGATAAAGGGCCCCAAGAGGATCCTATCATCCCTTTTCATGCTGCACTGCAAAGGAAAATATCAGCAAATTGGGAGACACCTGAAGTTATCCCTGCAGTAAATAGAAAACTCTCTGCTAAATACAGTGTCAGCTTCAGACCTTGAATATCTAAGCAAGCACCCAACTCCAGAGTGTTTAGTTGTGCAGGCAGCAACGTCATCAAGCAGTAAGTCGGCATACCCCACTATACCACAAGACAGAGATGATCAAGGATTTGATGCCATGTCAAAAATTCTTTTCGGCATGCAGTATGGCGCTTAAATCTATCAAGGCCACTTGCACGCTAGCAAGATTCAGTCACACCCTTTGGGAGTGTGCTTCATCAGCGGCTGACTGTCTCCCAGAAGGGGAAGAACGAGAAGCATTCTTGAACATCATCAAGTGAGTCCCTCCAAACAGGCATCGACTCTGCTGACAGCATCAGCAGAGCCATGGCAGCGAGTACCACAATCCGCAGATTTGCGTGGTTGCGGAAGTCTGGTTTTGCTCCTGATGTGCAAGCCAGACTTCTGAATATGCCCTTTGACGCGACTTCCCTATTTGGCAAAAAGGCTGATGACAGCCTAGAGAAATTGCAGACATCCAAAGCAGCAGCAAAATCACTTGTGGCTGCAATCCGGCAAACTCGAAATCGCCCCACACGTACATCCTGGAGGGCTAAGCCCTTTCGTTTTTACTCTGCATTCGGAAAAGGCAGAGGACAGCAAGCTCAAATGGGCCAGAGATGATTCACCCGTGGTGGACGGGTCAAAGGTACCAAACCCTCATCAGCAGGTGCTACTTTACCCTCAGCATCTGCGTCAGCCGCTTCTAAACCCCTCTGAGGTTCCCCTCACAAGACACCAGTAGGAGGCAGGTTAACTCAACATCTGGCAGAATGGCAGGCTATTACGTCAGATGCTTGGGCATTGAAGACAGTTGCCCAAGGTTACTTCCTGCCTTTCCTACAAACTCCTCAGAGCCAGCCACCAGGGAACAACTCTTTGAAGTTTCCAGCCCCACTCCTTATGCAGGAGATTTTAGACCTGCTAGAGAAAGGTGCCATAGAACCGGTACCGGTAGCGGAGAGGAACAAGGGTTGGTATTCCCCCTACTTTCTAGTACCAAAGAGGGACGGAGGATTGAGACCCATCTTGGACTAGCGAGAATTTAACAAATTCATTAGGAAAGACAAATTCAAGATGGTAACCCTTTCTCAGATCCTTCAGGCCCTCCAGCTTCAGGACTGGTTGGTATCTCTAGACATTCAGGGTGCTTACTTCCATGTGCCAATTCATCTCAAACACAGGAAGTACCTGAGGTTCGCAATTGGCAACTCTCATTATCAAATTCGAGTTCTGCCATTTGGGCTGACCTCCGCCCAAGGGTCTTTACCAAGCTAATGACGGTTGTGGCTGCAAGTCCAAGGAGAGAAGGGATTCACGTCTACCTCTACCTAGACGACTGGTTTATCAGAGCAGTGTCCCCAGAACAAGCTTGGATTCATCTAGATTATGTTTGCTACTTCCTCTACAAGCTGGGCTTCTCCCCCAACTTAAAGAAATCACAGATGATACCATCACAGAGACTCCAGTTCATTGGAGCCGTCCTGGACACATCCCAGGGAAAAGCCTCCCCATCAGAGGTGAGGGCTCAAGATATTCTACAGATGGTCACCAGTTTTCAAAATGCCCAACGTCTATCAGCCTTCGACTTTTTGAGGTTGCTAGGCCTCATGGCATCCTGCATTTTCCTAGTGACGGAGGCTCGCCTGAGGATGAGATCTCTCTAGTGGGCGTTAAGGACCCAGTGGTCTCAATTCTCAGGAAAGATGTCAGATCTCCTACTAATCTCAGACAGAGCAGCTCGAGACCTTCAGTGGTGGGCCTGTCGGGAGAAAATCTTGAAAGGAGAACAGTTTTGGCAACCATTCCCAGAGATAACAGTAGTCACGGATGCCTCACTCACGGGGTGGGGAGCCCATGCCAACGACTTGACCATCAGCGGTCGTTGGTCTCCATCGGAGTCCAGACTGCACATCAACCTATTAGAGCTGAGAGCGAATAGACTAGCGCTGAAAGTTTTCTTGCCATCAGTACAGGGAAAGAATGTCCTGATAATGACGGACAACACAGTGACCATACACTACCTCAACAAAAGAGGGGGCGTAGGGTCACTGCCTCTGTGCAGAGAGGCAATGCAGCTCTGGTTTTGGGCAATTCAAGAATGAATCTCTCTATTGGCAGTTCACCTAGCCGGAGAGAAGAACTTGATGGCGGACGCTCTGAGCAGGAAGAACACAGTATCCCACGAGTGGGAACAAGCTCAGGAAGTCCTTCAAGAGATCTTCGCCCTTTGGGGAACCCCTCAAGTGGATCTGTTTGCAACCAGTATCAACCGGAAGTGCGATCAGTACTGCTCAAGGGAATTTCCCCCGAGAGGAGCTCTAGGCGACACGTTCGTAGTGAATTGAGAGTTTCCACTTCTGTATGCGTTTCCTGCAGTCCCTGTCATTCCTCAAATGATCAGGAGGTTAAGAAGATTCCGGAAACCCATGATCCTAATTGCCCCGGATTGGGCCAGGAGAACGTTGTACCCGGATCTTCTAGACATGTCCATCTGTCCTCCGATTCGTCTTCCGCAAAGAGAGGATCTTCTCTCGCAGAAGGGAGGTCAGGTTCTCCATCCGGATATCAGGACCCTCAACCTTCACTCCTGGTTTCTGAAAGGCTGAGATACAAAGATTGGGATCTCCCGGTTGACGTAATGGAGGTGTTGCTTTCAGCCAAAAGGCCAGCAACAAAATCTTTATACCGCTGACGTTGGAACAAATTTTGCAGCTGGTGCAGAGAAAAGAATAGTGAACCCTTTTCACGTAGTACACAGATGGTGTAATCTTTTTTGCTTTATTTGGCAAATTCAGGTCTTCAAGTTGGCACAATCAAGGGCTACCTTGCAACGCTGTCAATCTTCAAACGCACTGCAAAGGAGTCTTCATACTTCAAATTGCCCTGAGTGATTCAATTTCTGAAAGGGTTAACTAATGTTTTTCCCCCAACTACTTTTCAAGTTCCAATGTGGGACCTGAACCTAGTCTTGAAATTTCTAATGGGTACTCCATTCGAACCCCTTCATTCCTGTTCATTATGGTTTCTCACTCTTAAAACAGTCTTTCTAGTGGCTTTAACTTCTGCCAGAAGAGTTAGCGAATCACAAGCCTTATCTTGCAAACCTCCACATGTAATCTTTCACAAAGATAAGATTGTTCTACAAGTGAAGCCGAATCTTCTCCCAAAGGTGGTCTCAGAATTCCACATTACACAAAAAATAACTCTACCCTCTTTCTATCCTCCTCCCCATCCAGGGAAAGAGGACGAGAGATTACACAGGCTGGATCCAAGGCATGCCTTAAGTTTTTACATTAGCAGACTTGCAAGTATTAGGCAAGCAGACCAATTGTTTGTGGGGTATGCAGGGCACAAATTAGGTTTGCCTATTACAAAACAAACCATTTCAAGATGGATTATATTAACCATTATAGAGTGCTATAAATTGGCAGGAAAAGATCCCCCTCAACATCTCAGGGCTCATTCAACCAGGGTATTGCAGCCTCTTCAGCTCTCCAAAGAGGCATTCCAATTAAGCACATATGTGCGGCTGCCACATGGTCGTCTGCACACACTTTCACTAAATTCTACAGTCTTGATTCCTCCTCTAGCCAGGAGACGAAATTTGGAAAAGCTGTGTTGCACTCTGTGCATCTTTAAAGGGAAACATTTCACTTTACTCCCACCTCCTCTATATACTACTGCTATGGAAGTCTATCAAAGATAACAAATACGTCGGAGGACACAATCCCTTCGAAGAACAAGTTACTTACCAAACTGGTAACAGTCTTTTGATGGGATGTTCCTCCGGCGTATTCCTTATCGCCCCTCCCATCCTTCCCCGCAGTAAAACTTCCCGTTGTATTTGTAGCCTACGCTCTTTCAAGGTTATTAACCAATTCATGCAAAGCAAAACAGCACCTCAAAACGGATCTGAGCAACGGACGATGCGCAAGACTATTTATAACGATGGTGATGTCCACGCTGATACGGAGGCCTTCGAGGGACACTGACTCGAGGGACGTCCACGCACACCGCCCGCTACTGTGGAAAAATGTTTCCGTGGCCAGCAAGCTGGAAGTGGATTATCAAAGATAAGGAATACGTTGGAGGAACATCCCTTGAAAGAACGTTACCAGTTTGGTAAGTAACTTGTTCTTCTCCTCTAAACCAATTGCTGTCCACTGAGTCATACTGCCCCCAACCAATGACAGTTCTCTCCCTAAGCCCTGCCTCTGGCAGCCGTGTTCCGATTTGTACTGCATGCTTCAGTGTTGGGATTCCTCTAGTTGATCTCCGAGCTACTTTGTAATTTTTTTCCAACTTTTTCGCTGAAAAGTTCTATTTTTATTCCATCGGAGCCCGTGTGCTCCTATCTTTGGCCGGCAACAGGGATCCGTTGTCAGTGAAGTTGCACGCCCCTCAAGGCCGATTGTACGTTGAAGTTTCTGGAAGGCCGTCTTGGACCTACTTCACGCCCCGACCATTACGGAGGAGAAAAAGGAGGGAAGGACACTTTTCAGGCCCTGCACTCAATGTGGGCCAAGGAACGTTTTGTGGAGGACAAACATCAAAAGTGTCTGTACTGCCTGCACCCGAACCAGAACGAGGATTGGTGCGAGATATGCCTGTGCTTCTCAAAGAAAACTGACTAGCATGGCTGTACCCTTTTTGGACGACATTTGGGAGGAAGGCCTAGCCCTCATCAAAACACCATGCACGGCTCCAACCAAACGAGACCGTTTGGAGAAGAAATACAGGACCCCGCACCCAAGTGCTTGAGGTCACAACCATCGCCAGACGCTGTAGTGTCGGCCGTCGCAAGAAAGAGTTCAGCCAAGCCGGCCTCCGCATCATCAGTCCACCCGGACAACAAGGGGAAGAAGATGGACGCTATCGGGTAGAATCATGTACTCAGTGGCATCTAGGACCAAAGCGGCTATCTTGTCCCAATATGACCATGAGCTTTGGTACAAGCTGGGCCCTGTCCTGGAATTCCTCCCCGACGACAAGAAAACCGAGGCTCTCGCCCTTTCCAAGGAAGGGGAGGTGGCGTCGGCAGCAGCATTGCTCGTCTTTTCACTCCTCCAGGGGACAATCGAGCAGATCATCCAAGGGATACTCCGCGTCGTACAGGCAACCTCCCCAATCCCCCACGCAGGAAGCCTACAATGGTCGCTCCCAGGCCTACAGTAGCAGAGGTCAGCTATGCCATCGCCCACAGGGCAGGGCACCCAAGCAAGCCTGAACTGGCCAAGACATCAGGCCCCCACTCGTGCACCACAGTGGGAGACCGGCTGACTAGGTTCGTCAGCGAGTAGTGCTGGACCATCTCGCCCAGGAACGCACCTTGGAGTTCCAACACAGGTGTCCTCGTATTCCACTGGTTCCCCGTCAGGAGCAGCACATCCCTCAGCTCCTGGAAGAAGTGCGAGCTATGTTACGGAAAGGGGCATTGGAGATCGTTTCCAATGGCTCTGGGGCTCCGGAGTCTATTCCAGATACTTTCTGGTCAGAAAGAAGACAGGGGGTTGGAGACCCATCCTGGACCTACGCCGTCTAAACAAGTACTTGAAATCCCAAAAATTCAGGATGCTCACGTTGCAACACGTGCTCGGCCAACTAGAGGAAGGGGATTTCTTGACGTTGTTTGACCTAGAGGATGCGTACTTCCTTGTCCCCATCCACGGGAATTTTGCAGACAAGATCCCTCTCAACGAGGAGTTCTGGCAGGCGATAGAGTGGTGGCAGGTGCACTCCCACATTGCCCAGGGGCCAGGATTTCAAACCCTGCCATACCAGTAGACAGCCACCACGGATGCCTCTCAGGAAGGTTGAGGAGCTCACACTGGACGTCTACATGCCAGAGGTCTGTGGCTTCCGGAGGAGAAGGATCTGCACATCAACATTGCAGCGTTACGGGCAGTGTTCTAAGCCCTCAAGTCTTTCGTACCATCTCTGAGATGCAAGGTGGTGAGGATCTGCACGGACAACACCACCACCATGTTATACATCAGGAAGCAAGAGGGCACTTCATCCCCAGCGCTCTCCAAGGAAGTTCAGGCATTGGGCCATCGGACAGGGGATGTTTCTCACCCCGTTCCAGCTGTCGGGTATCAAGAACACCATCACCCACTCCCTCAGCAGGGAACTGCACTCCTGCCACGAGTGGGAATTTAGTCAGGATCAGGTGGACCCTCTGTTCGTCAAATGGGGCAGACCTCTGATCGATCTTTTTGCCACGGTGCCAAACTCAAAATGCCAGAAGTTTGCCAGCAGATTACACCTACCGAGGAGCACAGGGGACACATTCTCCTTCCTGTGGGAAGGTCTGTTTCTGTACGCTTTTTCCCCCACTTCCCCCCATTTCCTCTCCTGCTACATGTGATTAACATACTCAGACAGTGTCAGTGCAATATGATACTCATCGCCCCGACGTAGCCAAGGCAGATTTGGTATCTGGACCTGCACAGCCTGTCAGTGTTGCCTCCAGTCAAGTTGCTGGTACTTCCGGATCTGCTCACCAGAGAGAGAGGTGCAATCCTTTATCACGATCCAGGATCTCTGAACCTGAAGGCATGGCTCCTGCAGAGCAGACTGCAGGGCCGTCCTCGCCAAAGCCAGGGCGTCCTCAACTCATAAATGCCATATGGGCATAAGTGGAAGCGTTTTGCTACGTGGTGCCGGTCACAGAGGATTGCCCCTCGGAGGGTCACAGCTCACCGATTATTCCATACTTGCTTTCCTTGACTCACGCATCCATCAAGGTATACTTGGCGGCCATCTCAAACTACACCAGATCTGGGGAAGATCCTTGCTGTTGTCCTACAGACTCGTCAAGGAATTTCTCAAGGGGCTTTTTCAATCTTTCCCGCCGGTAAAGGTGCCTGCCCCGGCATGGGAACTCAACATGGTCCTGACCAGACTCACAGGGGCACCTTTCGAACCCATGCATCAAGCCCCACTCAGGTTTCTCTCACCGAAGACGGCATTCCTTGTGGCCATCACCTCAGCCAGACGAGTGGGTGAGATCCAGGCCCTATCCTGCAAGCAGCTGTATCTGACTTTCTACGAAAATCGAGGGTGGTGCTGCATACGCACCCCACTTTCATGCCAAAGGTTTTGTAGGAATTCCATCTCAACAAGCCTTTGGTGTTGCCCTTTTTCTTCCCAAACCCTTTGTCGCTGGCGGAGAGGACCTTGCATTCGCTGGACGTTGCTTGTGCCTTGAAGTGCTACATGAGTTTTCGGAAGGCTTCTCAATTGTTTGTGAACTTTGTACCTGTGAATCATGGGAAGGCCTTGTTCAATGTTTCCATCTAAAGATGGCTCTCAGGCTGCATCATGCACTGTCATCGGCTGGCTAACTGGCCTCTGCAAGGCGGTTTGAGAGCCCCCTCCACACTCTACCACAGGATCGCTGTGACAACAGCGTTCCTTTCTGGTGTTCCCCTGCTAGACATCTGCAGGTCTGTAACGTGGAGATCCAGGCATACCCTCACAAACCTCTACTACGTCGACAGGGATTCCAGGGAGGAGTCCAGAGTCGGCCCGGCAGTGCTAAGCAACCTGTTCACTTGAGGTGAGTCTTTTCCAGAGGTAAGTGCTCATTGCTTCTGTTGAGCCTTGCCGCCTCCTGTGGTTGTGTAATGTGTACTGCTGTGTATTCGTTATTCATGAGCATGTGAATTCATGCCAGACCCCATGCTGGAGAAGGTTTAAGTTACTTACCTGCAACTATTGTTCTCCAGCATGGATTCACATGCGAACACCCTCCCTCCGGCCCTCTGTGGCTCTTCTTGGTCATACTGCCACTTTACGTGCTAACCAAATCTGAAGATGGCTGCCAGAGGTGGGTCTTAGGGAGAGGACGGTCATTCGATGGGGGAAGTTTTACCCAGAGGACAGTGATTGGTTTAGAGGAGAAATACAGTGTTAAAGTGAAAGTGAAACTGCTTTTTCTTTTACCGAGGATTCCCAGCCTGACATCGGGGAATATTCAGGAGCATGTGAATCCATGCCAGACCCATGCTGGAGAATAATAGTTACAGGTAAGTAACTCAAACCTTACCCCCAGAGTCTTTAAGACTATCACTTCTATAGGAGGACCTTGAGATTTTAGGCTCTAGCTTTTCTATTTCCAGTGAGGAGAATGTTTTTGCGGATATCAGGGTATTTGGACAGTTTGGTGTTCTGCCACAAGGACTTACTCCTGGCCTGATCGTACTCAACCTGCCCTTCTGAGGGATAACAAAAATATTCCAGGGTTCTACCCCCTTCAGATGTATAGTCAAGGCAATCTCTCTTGCTTTCCCTATAGGTCTTATTGGAGGGAGAATCCTATAGGGTTTCATCCATCAGGTTTCCCATTACCTCGCCCCTTCTGATTTTAACAGGTTGGTAAGACGTTCAAAAGTTTCATTTTTAGTTCACCTTTGCAAGAAAGAAAGTGTAATATATTTAGCTCCTTTCCTCTCAGAGGCATAACGTAGATGGCTCAGCCGGTGGGAAAACTCATCTGTAACGAGATTATGGTTGTCTCTTCCCGGCACCAGATAAACCTGGGGGCTAAAGAGATTAAATACTTCCACTATTTTTCTTACTGGAAGAATGGACTGCTAGCTTAATTGCTGAAAGGTAATCCCCATTCTAGTACTGGGATGAGTGAGGGGCTCATGGCTTTTCAAATGATCCTGGCCTTGTGGTCTTGACCAAATGAAGTGGGGTTGATTGGTTACTGGTCCTCGGGTAGATTACCTGCTGGTGAAAAGTAGGACGTTGGTTCGCTCTTCTGGGGATGTATCACTCGGGCTAGTGATCATGTTAACTAGTTTGTTGTTCATGTGGGATCTTCACTTTGTGTCAGCTGAGCTAAATCCCACCCTGACACCATATATAAGGGATGAAGAGTAAGACTCAGACACAGTGGCATGTTTAGTTTTGATTATGAACTTGTATTGTCAAAATAATAAGAGGGTTTGGGGAAATCCTACCTATCCCTATGTCTTTGAGGGATTTCCCTGCCTCAATAAGACTAATGAACATCTGTGTCAGGATGTTCAAAAAATGAAGCGTCCTCTGTCCTGTGTCCAAAACCCTAAACTAACCATTACATATTAAACTAAATACAAGGTGAAAATAGGGGTTCTATGAGATATAGACTTGTAGCTTTTTCTTGTAGTTCCAAGCATAAAAGTTCCAAGGTGCGGAAAAGAAAAGAAATCTTGTTCCACCCGGAAAGAGGGGTTTTCCCTTCCCCCTATGTTTTTACTGGTTTTCCACTGATTTTCCGTTATTCTTCCAAATAAAGCCACAATCTTAAGAATGTAATGTTCCATTAATTTATAGGTTTTGATCTCACACTCTCTTAATTCTCTGTGGTTCCGATATGATTTCATCACAGTTTCAATTTTTTAAAAGGGGAAAACTCTTCCATTGAGCCTCTACACAATTCTCATGAATCACAACACAGTTCTCTTGAATCACAACATAGTTCACAATATAGTTCTCTTGAATCCTTAAAGCGGTATAAATCTTCCCTTTTCTGTTTCACACTTTAAAATATATAGCGATTTGACGGCTGGCTTTTTCAATACTTCTTTTCCCTGGTATACTCTCCTGTCAGGGTATTGTTCCTTGTTGCTGAAAAAGGCCTATAGACCTAGACTCGCTGTTTGCCTGTTTCACTAACCTGCCAGGTCTCCTCTGATCTTTAACATTCCCTTTATCCAGCTGACAACACTTCTCCAGTATTGGGTCAGCGACCTTGGCTTATGAACAACACTGCTTTATTTGAGCTCTTGATCTCAATAAGGTTTGTGTCTGCAATAGTTCCACTGCCTTTGCTTAGGCTCTTTCTCGCAACAATGTACGTACTTGCAATAATTTCACTGCCTTTATTTAAGCTCTTTCTCTCAACAATGTTCGTATCGATAATAATTATACTGCCTTTAATTAGGCTCTTTCTCTTAACAATGCTCGTATTGGTAATAGGATCTTGGTACGTGAAACACAGCAGTCGCCAGAAGCCCCCCGGTAACCCGCTCTCGCCCTGGGCTTACCGGATATGGCTAGCATCTTCAGCATTGCTCGTGTTTCACCAGCGTTTGCACTCCTGGTCCACTGGCTCGCAGTACGCTTTGCGAGTTGTTTTCCTGCTTTGCCTCCCTCTGTGTTCGGCAGCTCTGGCTGCCCATAACAGAAACGCGTCAAACTTCTGCCGACCTGGTCCCTCTGCAAACCGTACCCATTAACCTCTACACTGTACTCTGTAGTCTGCTCACCTCTGGCGTCCTTCAGTGTCCGCACACGTCAGGTGCCTCTCCAGTCTGTAGCTCTCTCGTTCCCTTGTGTCCCAACCACGGTCAGGAGGCCGGAGTGTTGCGCTGCGTTCAGGTGCCCTCCTTTCAAATCTCCTGGCACCTGTTGATCTTCTCCAAACACTAGAATGTGGCATTGACTTCCCGCTTCTAGTGATCATCCTTACTCCATCACTCTTCCTCGTCTCAGTGCTGTCAAGCAGAGGGAAATACAAATAAGATTGGTGATGGTTCATTTTTGGAGATTCTACATTTACATTACAATACACTATAGAAGAACGTTGAAAAGGTAAATGGTGTGTAAGGAACTCATGGTGGCAACAGTAAAGACAGACACAAGTGATCACAGTTCAAGGGTGTTTATTAAACTGTATGCAGGTTGGAAAAACGGCTAGTATAAACCTAAATGATATATGATATGATATGGCATTTATAACACGCCTATACACAAGTGTTTCTTGTGTAAATCTAAGATGGGAGCAAGCGACCATCAAATGAAAACAAGGCAGTCCTAGTGGTGTTGTGTCAAATAAAAAGGGCCTATACTAAGAAAGCTATTGCCAAATCTTACAATTAATACAAAAGGGGTGTGGGTTAGTTTTCAAGAAAAGAAGTAAGTGTTCACAAATAATATGTCAGGATATGGCAGCTTGCGTCTCCCTTCCCCACGTTTTGCGCACAGGGCAAGGCGGAATCCTGGAGCACAGTACACTTTTGGGCTTCCCCAGCACGAGACGACAGTTCCACTTGCAGATATCAGGGCTGTCGATGGCCAAGTCTCGTTTCTCTTGAAAATGAAGTTTGTTTCCTGGTTTCACTTAGGGTGAGGATTCTTCACCCTTGGGTCCCCCTCTTCCGAGTGCTGACCCTCTAACCGCTCTTTACTTTCAGCCTCCCTCCACTGGCTTCACTGCTTCACTATGGCGTTTCCTTCCTTCACAGATCTTAATGTCTTTTTAAACCGTTCCAGTGGACATCCATCGGCCGGGTTCACTCTTGTCAACACACTGTTTCTTGGGACTTTAGACTTGTCCCCTTCTCCTCAGCATCCCTCTTCTGGGTTCACTCTTGCCAACTTCGCAATCCACATCTACTTTCAATGCTCACGGAATTCACTTCCCTGGCTTTCTCACAGTTCTTAGGTCAAAGGCTTTCGACTGTATGGGGATTTTTCTTGAACTCCTGTATGATCACTTTGACCTATCTTGGCAGCTCTCCTAAGGCCTTCTGGTATCTGTAGTTTTACTCAGACGGGGATCGGCCAGAGTTTCTCGGAGCAGCACCCACATGGTGCCAGTCTCCTTCTGCAGCTAGTCTCCCCTTTACAATGTTTATAGTTCTTTTGAACTTCTCTCACTTTGCCACTATCCGATTTTCATTCACCACGGCCCAGTTCTTATCGGCTCTCCCGTCGACTCACCGGCTGTGATGAACCGCTTGGCTTTCTGTTTCACTGGAGTCAAGGCCGGTACAACGGAAGCAGGAGTCTCCCTTGCTCCGGCTTATCAGCGTTGATACTCTGTGTACCATTTACATCTGCTGCAGCACACTTAGGTTATTGTTCTTACGATTCTTTCAGCAGAGGGTTCACAGGGTTTTGTCGAAGAGGGCAAAGTTGTGTCTATCCTCGTCAGCCTCAAAATGTTTTCTGCCTTTCTCCTCCTCTTGAATTGCTGGGTCTGGATACCTGTCTCGTCGTGCAGTCTTTCTTGCTCATACTGTGCTCTCTTGCTCCACCTTTTATCCTTGTGGGGAAGGGAAAGGGCCTCCAGGTGTGTGTGATTCTGATCAATTGTCTGACCCTTGTATTGGGACATGTCAGGTGAACAAGTCTGTTCTCTGGTGTGTCGTGCAAAAGTGTTTGTGTCGGAAAAGGTGGGGGTCAGTGGTTGTGAATGTCCTACGTGGTAGGATGGGAAAAAGGTGTTCAAAGAAGGGGGATACCGCATCTGACCCATCAGTGTACCACTCCCACTCTCTGAGGGCTCCCCATCTAGGTGATCCTCCCTCACTGGTCCACCCCCAGGAACTGGATCCAGTAGCGATGGTCATGTCCTGGCCACCTGGATGACAGATCTCAAGGGTTTTGCCAAGGAGACACCTTCAGGTTCCTCACAGGTGTCACTAAGAAATACAAGTGAAGGGGTATTCTGATGTAATGTTTTTGTTATGTCCCTCTTGAATTTATCTCCCCCATGTGGTCTTCCAGCAAATAGCCAACCCCAGGGACAGAGTTGGGTAGCTTCTGCCTTTCCCTGGCCACGTAAGGGAAGCTTCCCTCAACAAAATCAGTGACGATATAACTAGACTTGTCAGAGAGACCAGAAAAAAGAAGGCAGCATGGACCATTCAACCAAGGCGATGCCAAGGACACCAGGCCCAGTGCCTAGTAATGAAGATGTGGTTGCCTAACCTGCCCCCAAGGAACTGTAATCATGGGCATCATAAAAAACGGGCTTGCATCAATAAACACAATGATATTACGACAAATATCTCTGCCATGAACTCTAAATTGGAGAAGGCCCAAAAAACAGAATCGCTGAAGTTGAATCCAGAGCGGGCCTGGTGGATGATGAGGCAAATGGCATTAAAGGTAAATTGGCAGGCGTTTTGAAGGCGCTGTCAGCCGTGCAGGAAAAATGTGATGACTTTGAATCACACTCACGCCAAAACAATATATGTATACTATGAATATCTGAGAGTCCGATAGCTGTATACATGGAATTGTTGGTTGAAGAGACACTGCTGACTCTACTTAGTCACCCGAACATTTCCTCTGCATTTCAAGTCGAAAGGGCGCCATGGGTCATGGTGGAAAGCCATGACCCATCATTGCCAGAATACTTAATTGCCGGGTCATAGATGCTATCCTGGGAGCTGCCAGAACCATGTGTGAGATGCTGCTGGGATCCATCAGAGCCCATATATACACAGACTTTTCACTGGCGGTACAACAAGAACAGAAAACGTTCTCGGACGTGAAGAAACCTTTTTGTGCTTGGTCTGTCACATACTCAATGATGTTCCCTGCTAAGCTTAGGTTTGAGTTCACAGCAAAACCTACTTTTTCAACATACCAGAAGAGGCGACCTCCTTTATAGAAAGTAGGATACCATTACCCCAGACCTGAAGCTCATATGTTGATTTTATTGTATTTGTCATTTATACAGCGTGCTGTCTCTATTTGTATGGCCTCAATACGCTTTGTGGTTGGAACGCCCTCATTGATCGTAGTCTGTGTGTGGGAGATTCTAAGAGTTGATTAAAAGATGCGTGTGTGTGCATTTTGCTGGGTTAGGACTTAGGTGGGCTGGCTAAGTCCCAGTAAGCAGCCCCGAGGTCAGGCACATGAGGGGTGCTGTTGGTGGTTAAGGATAGTGCTAGTGTTGGAGATTCGATGTGCGCCCAGCTAGCCCAAAATTCTTTCTTGGTTGTCGCTGTATACTAATGCAGAGGTGTTTAGGTACGTTAGGGGTTTGTGTGAGCAGCTATGCAAGCTGCTAGACTGGAATTGCCTAGCCATAGCTGCATTCTAGAGTGGTGCAAATTATACATACCTTTAAACTTGGATTGAGTTCATCTTAAATGTCATTATTCTGGGTCCAATGCGATAATCTGGTCTGGACAGTTGTGGTCTCTCTAGATTGAAAGTCTGGGCAGTAGGAGAGAGGTCTGGAGGGGTGGAGTGGTGTACGATTGTCTGTGGGTGATGGGGGAGGGGGTTCCAAATTTGTCATTGTGTACCGCTGCGAACGCTGCCAGCATCCATGGAAGTTTGGGTGGATAGGTGTGTTGTTTGGTTTGGGCCAGTGTTTCTGTGTGCATATCGACTGTATACAGTGCGAGAGGGTTTCAAGAGGAGGAAGGGAAAAGACCTGTTTTGAAGGCCTTTCTTTTTTTTGTATTTGGTAAATTTTAACCTTTTACACATACACATTACGTTAACATTTTAGAAAACAAAACAATTTTCCCAATTCATAATAAACAAAAATAAGCAGCAGGTAAAATCCATAAAAAAAGCTGATCATAAAACTAATGGGTAATTAGACTCAAACTGAGCGAGAGATGGGAGAGTTAAGGAAGGGGGAAATGGGAAGTAACAAACCAGAGAAAGGTCATAGTGCAACATCGGGTCAAATTTCTCCTGACACTTAGAAAGGTACCAAGAAAGTGTCTTCTCAAGCTTGACAGAGGCTTTGCCCTTTTAGGATACTATGTTAAATCTATCCAGTACCTGTACTACTGCAATTGAGAGGGCCTGGTTCTGTCCTGAGATTAACCAATCCCAAAACATGTCCGCCACAAATCTCCCAGCGATCACACCAAATCTGGCAAATAACAAAGATCTTAACTGCCATGTTCCCTCGCAGTCCATTTACAGGTGTTTAGGTGTTTGTTCCTCAGGGGTTTTACACCCATTGCAGCAGAACATGGTTAGTTCCCTCATTCCTCTTTTTGAAAGCACCTCCCTGGTTTGAGCAATATTTAACCATAGTCTGAGGAACTTCTTTTTTATTTTCCAATCAGGATACTTCACTAGGTATTTTGTGATATGTCCCAATTTTGTATCCTCTGCCAGAAATGAGTTTGCACCAGTCTTAGTTTGCATATTCTCTATTGTAATAATCCAGTCCATTGTATCCATAGTCTTTTTTGCTTTCATTGGATTCAGGATTAGTGTTTGGAGGTCCGTATCTGCTTGAATTAATCCCTCCACAACCCAAATCCCCAGATTTTAAAGCATTTTGGATCTGCTATTCTCCATATGGGATCTGATGTCAGCATAAAATGTCCCCTCTTGAGCCGTCGTAATCAGCCGATATAGAGACAACAGCTTCCAATCTGCTTGGACCTTTAATGAACGCAGACCCAATTCAAATCTGATGCAGGAGACGGGTATCCTTGCTGGAAGGCTAAGAGCCTTCTTCCAGATAAGACGCTCCCATCTATCCCAATCGACATACCATAAATGGGCCTTTGCTTCTAGCCCATACAGAACTACTGGAATCACTTTAGCCTGATAATATTTAATCAGGGGGACGATCGAAAATGTGCAGTATTTTGCTATGATTTTTCTCATCTGGGAGATGAGTTGCATGATCTTATTTTGTACATCATGCTCAACCTTACAGTTAGCTGGGGAGGCTTTGATTTTATAACCCAGATAGACCAGGTCTTCCACTCTTGTTATGCGCCAGCTCCCAATGAGGATAAATTACCTTTTTTTGCCAATGTCTAAAGACCATTACCCTTGATTTAGTGGGGTTTAGGACAAGACTACTTTCTGTAGTATGTCAGTCGAGTTTGTTTAAAAGGCGCTGCATCCCCACCGCTGTACTGTCCAGTAGGACCACAGCGTAAGCCAGCCAGTGCACCTTGGAACCATTAATCACCGGACTAGCCAACGCTGATGATATTAGGTATTCCCCTACATCCGCTAGATATAAATTGAAAAATAGGGGTGCTCCTAAGCAGCCCTGCCGGACCCCTCTTTCCACATTAATGGACACAGACAAACAGCCCTCATCATCAAGGCAGACTCTGACTGTGGTGTTCCTGTGGAGTTCGACCAGCATTGACGGAAATCCCTCAGGAATACCCCACATCCTTAGCTTTGCCCCTAGGTGATTTCTGTCAACCTCGTTGAACGTTTTCAAAAAATCCACTGAAGCCCCAAAGAGTGCTTGTCCTCCCTTACATCCTGCTTTTTCGCTCATAATATTTAATGCCACTCCATTTAGGGCCGTTGAGAGACCCTTTCTGAACCCTGTTTGATATTTAGAGAGGATCTTCGCTTTCTTCACCGAAATTTCCAATTCACCCAAAAGGATTCTCATAAAGAGTTTGCTTTCAATGTTCAGGAGGGCGATCGGACGTTAGTTCACTGGCACCGCCCGGTCGCCCCCCATGAACAGTGGATTGATGATTGCCTATTTCTATGACAGTGGAAATGTTTGGCTCACTACAATCTCCCTGAATAACCAGTAAAGCATTTTTGCCCAAAACAAAGGGTTGCTTTTTAAAACCTGATACGTTAACCCGTTTGGACCGGCAGCCCTGGAGGATAAACTGCTCAAAATCAGGTCCACCAAAGTCGGTTCATCAATAGGGAGACTCCAATCAGAGTCTTTCACTGCAAAATGGGTAGTCCCTTTGGGTTTTTCAAAGGCTGCGGATAAGTATTCACTCCACCCCTTTTCCAATACCAAATTGTAGTGCATACTGCTTGAATTGCCCTCCAGTTGATTAATAACAGACCAGAAGTTTCTACAGTCCTTGTTACTCAACAACTTCAACATCTGTTCCCCATCTTGCTGGAGGCGCAGTGTTCTTCCCACCGACCAGTGCTTATAGTTCTGTAATAGGGCGCTGGCCTTTCTTTTCTGCTCAGCCCCACGTATGTTCAACCTATTCAGTTTCCTCAATTTCTAATTCAATTGTTTTTTTCCTTTGTGTGGTTTCCTCTCGAAAAGAATAACGGTGGAGCTGCTTTTTACCCCACCTCCCCACTTTGGTGGACATGTAGACCAGATAAATTTAACAAAGATATCTGGCCTGCAATTTTCATGAAGAATATTCTCTGGTACATCTAGAAGGTATCTATTGAGAGGCTCCCCCTCCCCTTTCTACTTTGGCAGGCGGATTCTCCCTTTCTTATTCACCAGGGCCTGTCTCTGTTTATCCTGTACACTAGAAGCCATGTCGGAGAAGGCTAGCTCTAGCCGGGAATGATCGCTCCCTCCTTCCGCTCAATATTCAATGAAACATTATATTTGAAGAGGTCAGCTGACAGAAAAATATAATCGATAATAGAGACAGAGGAGCCCTGGGGTTGAGTTGGGTTTGCTGGGGAATCACCCGGCAGAGATCCATTCGTCATTTTCATGTCCCAGCTCTCAAGAAACTCCACCCAAGATCTTCCTTTCTCTGATATTCTACAAGATCTTTGAATAGTCCCTCTTTTTACCAGTGGAATACACTGGGAGTTCTAGTCACCCCCCAAAAGTATGTGGATCCTCCCAAAATCTGTCTTGATTCCCTTCAAATACCTCAGCCAGATCATTCAGAAAACCCTGCAAGCTGAGGTAGGTGGGGTTCCAATATAGATTTACAATAATCAACTCGATGGGAGACCTCTGATTTTTTATAGATGCCTTGCAAACCTGGATTCCCCTTTTGTTGTTGTGTAGCACTGTAGAATCTCCAATTATCGTGTTTTTGAATGCCAATATCAGACCACCTGCTTGTCTGCCTTCGGCGTTTTGGAGTGCTGGTTGGGAAAAAATTGTAAAACCTTCAATAGCGATTGGGTTAACCAGCAACGTTTCTTGCAGCATCAAGTTGTCTCCTTTACAAAAGAGGTAGTACTCCCTCATTTTTTCTCAAATTGATTGTATTCGGATCCTGCGTGTTCCAGCAAATCACATTTAGCCCCATCTGTCGAAAGGGACTGTGGGCCCACCCCCAGGTTCTGTAAGACCAGAGTCAAAATTTCTGGCAAAAGTGAGAGGGTCTTTGCCTGTTCAATCTCTCCAATATTCCCCACCTTTCTCAAGAGTGTGACAGTTTTCCCACCAGACCCAAAGTCCACCCCCAATCTTGAGGGCCACCTTGATGTTAATTGCTTTTGGTGTTCATTTTCCAGTGGTAGCGAGCTAGTGACCAAAAGCCCCAAACCCTTTAGCTCTTTTGTTGCTCTCCATATAGCGTCTTGGCCCTCTCCTGTTGTTAGGCCACCCTTCACCATATGGAAGTTCTTGCTGTCTGGAAATCGTACATATTCAATGTCTTTTGAGCTTAGAAGATAGAGGTTTGGTACTTGTTTCAAACTTGACAAAATTTGACTTCTACAGAGTGATTTCACCTTCTTATAATTTGAGTTTACAGTGAGCCAAATTTTTGGCATTTCAAAAATTGACTTTTCTTCAGCTTTCGCCATTTCTTGTTCTCCCAAATGTTCTAAATCCTTCTTCACAATGGTGGGCAACGCAGTGATCCCTCCAATATTTGTCGATTTCCCTGCTTGTTAGGCAGGATTACATGCAGTACACTTTGGGAACACTACACACAATTAAGACTACAGGAGTAAGCACAATCTCAGCTTTGGTATAGGCCTGTACTACACATTTTTGTGGTAGCAGGGCTGAACAGCCAGGCTTATCTCAAGAGGGATGTGAGCAGTACAATGTGTTACACAAAGGACTTGCAATCACAGTGGGTCAAACAAACACTTACTCAAGGTTTCTTGGTAAAACAATGTTAATTTATTTACACAGTCATTTAGAAAACATTCCACTAGCAATAAGCAGCTCAATATCACACTATAATACACTCCAGTACCAAACCAATATGTTTCTGGACAAGTTAGACTCCCCTGAAGTGGGAGAAAAATGGCACTTCAGTAATTTTAAAAAGGGGTAAAAAGACACAGGTTATAAGAATTAAACACAAAACTTTCTCAGGCAGGGCAAATAGTTTCAGTTCACTACTAGAGGCAATTTGAATCAATAGGCCTGTGCCAAAGTCAATGGTTCAGTGTTTTGGATAGGATAGCACAGTTTTGATAGTACACGGTTAAGTCTTTGCCAATGTTCTTAAAAGTAGTTTGCACGAAAAAGAGTTATATGTTGGATTAGGAGTGAACAAGACTCAAATGTTGGGAAAGTTTCACGAACTTTCACCGCGGCAGAGAGGATTTCTCAGCCGTGTTTGCACAGTACCTTTGTAATGAAGAAAATCTGTAGCTGAGGCAATTGTTCCTGGCAGTTCCTGCAGATCTCGCTGTTCCTGGTCCTCAGTCGTGGGGACAAGAGGGAGGACGTCGGGAAGTTCCTGCGCTGCACGGGGATGGATCCACAAGTTTGGCAAAACGTTGGTTTAAGGTGTGAGTTCCTTAAAGTCCACAAACTGGTATCCTTCTCACTGGCTATCCGGTTTCCAACAGCACTCTGAAGAAAATTCGACCAGTATGGAGATGGTTTCCAGGTGGCTTGTGAGTCAGCTCAAGGGAAGAAGTCGTCTTTGAAGGGGCTTCTTTGTCGAGGGAGTTTCAGGCTATTCGGACCTGCAGCAGGGCTACACCGCGCAAACCAACGGTCCAGTAGTTGCAGCAATCGTCTTCCTTCAGCTCGTCTCGGTTCTTTCGTTCCAGTGGTCGACTCTGCCTTTCAAGTCCCAGAGACCAGCTTTTAAACAGTGTGCTCCCGTTCATTCCAGCCTGGTTGCCACTCACCCAGCAGGGTAGCTGTCCTTGCCCGACTGTCAGCCAGCCAATCACGCCAGAGTGCATTCAGGTGTCCTAGGAGACTAAGCACAGGGAATTTCAGGCACCTCCCTCACATCCTGTCCACCCTAGACATTCAGGTGCCGGGGAGGGGGGGGGGTCTTCAGTACTGAAACCTGCCAAAGGCAAACAAACAAAGGGACCAAACCTGGATTGGCACACAGAGAAAAACACTAGAAGGACCTTTCCAAAAAGAAATGGCGAAAAAAGTCAACCAGAACCTGTTTTTACAGAGGGTGCTCAGACGCCATCTTGAAAAACATGGCTCTGGTGGATTTTAGCTACCGGAGCGTGTAAATGGATCACGGTCGGGAAAATCATGGTAATACCACAGCCACCAGCCATTCTGAGAGGAAAGGGTAGCTTTTGAGGGCTAGGTGAGTTTTTAGGCATAGGGAATACTAGGTATTCCCTCCAGCACTTTGCTGTAAGGCAGTGTGTGCTGGGTCTAGCAATTTAAAAAGACTAGCAAAGTCAATTTAACTTTACATGGGAGACAGTAGTCAGTCCCAGAGAAGGTATTTAAACCTATGGAAGTCTGAGGGTGCTGTGTGACACACAAGAAAAAGATAATGCCTATGGCGTTGTCTAAAACTCCATATCCAAAGAACACAAAAGTAACACACACATCAAAATAAATGAGTGGGAAAAAAAGGCTCACACTCTTTCCAGTTAAAAATGAAAGTCCTAGGAATCCAGCAAAGTTGCTGGGGGTCTCAAAAGGTAAGGAAAATTAGCTCATTTATGAGAATTCTCCTCAACACGGCTCCATTCCAGATTGTGTCTATCATACAGTTCTTCCCTTGACCCAATCTCACTTCCTCTTGCTCCATTTTGTTTGTGAGGCATTTCAGGAAGATAGGTGCGAGTTTTATCGTCTTCCTTCCTGTTGAGACATCCGTTTCAATGGGATCACTCCCTTGGGCTCTCATTTGCCCTTTGTTCATCAAAAAGATTGGCGCCATAGGGATTTCTCGACCATCTGCAGACAACCCACAATTAGCACCACCAGGTTTCCTGGTTCTCTTCTGGCTCACACTAACCCCATTCTCCTTAGGCTTCTTCATTTGTTCTATCTTATTCTCCCTCTCTTGTGTCCGCCAGTCCGTTTGTAGTCCCACACTCACACTTATGATTTTAACTCCTTCTTGCTGTACATTTTCCAGACCCTTCTTCTTATCTTTTTGGTTTTGCTCTCCTGCCTCTCGCTGTCCTTTTGAGAGACTTACTTTGACATCCTGACTGATGACAGTTGTGGAATTCAGGAAGTCTTGTCCCCTAGGGTTCGCTACTGAGGACAGATTATCTAGTGCTTTCACAAAGGAGTTTGTTTCTGTTTTCTTATATTTTACACAGTTTTGCTTCTTTGTTTTTTTCCAGTCCTCTCTGGGTAAAATAGATTTAATCCTTCTCCTTCTTCTAGCCTCTCTCTTCCTCAATCTCCTTTTACTTTTAGAGAGACGTAACCCAGTCACTGTATTAGTTTGTTCAACTGCATCAGGGTCTCTAGGGGTAGACTCATCCAGCTGTTGGGTAGTTGTACTTCCCTCCGGTGACTCCTCTACCACATTAGCCAGTCTTCTAAACTCCTACAGAATGGAATCTGATAACGGGATATCATCAAAGGGAGATTTTGATTCCTCAATCCTATCTCCCTTTCCTTGCTCCGATTTCCCTAGGTACCCTGAGTTCAGTTATTTCAAAATGTCCTGCAGGAAACTATTATTAGAGACTTCCTCTTTCCTTTCGGTCGACAGCGATAATTGGATAGCTGACAGGGCAAACCTTGTTTGGTTAACTCCAGTTGAAGATCCTTCAAAATGGAAGTCTGTGCAGGGTTTATAGCATTATTACACCCCACCAGGGATGAATCAAGGTTTGCTATTTCTGTTGTTAGTTCCAATAAAACCCCGGCCTGCGATTGAACCTCTGCTCTTAAAAGTTCACAAACAGATACCAGAGAGTTTAGAACAAAGTTAAGCACAGACAAAGTTATTTCATTTAGCTGTGTCCCAGTTTGTGCTGTGGAATTATTCTGTGAAACATTGCGTTCATCTTCCTCATCTGGAGTCCCCCCGACTTGTATTGGGGATACTAGAGAACAGCTCTCTGTTCCTACCTCGGCGTCAGAGTCACCCATTCTTGCTGTTACCCGAGACACTTCCATTAGAGGGGTGAGGTCAGGTTGTTCCCCATTTGCACTTCCTCCTTCCCTAGGCAGTGTCCTGGGGAAATGGGTAACAATCATTAGGTCATCCTCATTTACACTCCTGCTTCTTTTTTCCCAAATGGTCATGTATTTTCATTTGGATCATTTTTGTTGTTACTATGTCTAGTGAATCAAACCTGGTCCTGCCTCAGGGGTTTGGGGCAATGGTTGAACATGCACTTGGGCCTGGATGGATTGCCTGCAGGCCGGGATAAGACAGTTCCCTGCCGCAACATAGTCCGATAAAACAGACTGTTCTTCAGCTGCAAGAGGCATTTGGCCCGGCTCTACCCATTCTGGAGACCCAACGTCATCTTGAAGCATGGTACTCCGAAGTTTCATTATTTTTAAAACTAAAAGGTGGTGTTAGAAAGAATGAATAAAGGAGAATGGATTCAGAGGAGGTCCTCGTGATTACAGTTATCCATCTGATTTTCGCTCAGCAGTTTATTATACTTTGCCACTATTTCTTCCCTTCTCAGTGAGCCACTACAAGCGGAAGGTAAACAGATGGAGCTAAATCCCTTTCTAACAAGCGGGAAGTGTAAATGGGAAAGATCGCGCTGACTCTGCTCCTCCCATTTAAGGTATTTTTTTCCTTTCCGACTGTGGTGGTTACACCCTGACTTTATGCAGTTTGTTGCAGCAGATTCAGCTGATACTGAATTAGTTGAAAGCGGTGGTATCAAAGGGGATTTACCCCAACAGTCTCCCACTTACTGCCTCGATGTTTACAAACTAAATGAGCGCACTAGCCCGTTTTAGTGCCAGTAACATGATTACTTTCAGGTGCTCCCGGGAGGATTTTTAAAATTTTCCCTTTGATAAGAAACCACTTTCCCCTTCAGAAAATCACACAGGTAGTTTTTTAACTTGTTCTTGGTGAGATTGGAGCTTACTGCGAGATCAAAGGGGACTTAACCCGACAGTCTGTGCACTCATGCTAATTGCCATATACAGTCAAAAATTCCAAGCCGTCGGCTTACCCATTCCACCGCTACTCACAGGCTCACTGGTTTCTTGGGGAAGTCTCCTCCCGACTCTTCGGACACCGAAGGACCACGAAAGAACACTTTCTCTCCCACTTCGTCTCCGCGCGCGCCCCGCACAGCAAATGGGAAGATAAGGTCTCTGCAGCCCTTGGAGCACATAAGCTCCTCCTCCACTTAGAAACAGCAAATATACTTGTAAAGTGACCACGAAAGACCACTTTCTCTCCCACTTCCTCTCTGTGTGCCTTTGTGATGATTTCAGCACCCTGATTCCCTCTTCTCCCCCTTCTTTCACACTCTCCTCACCTGAGCTGCTGGAGTCGTCGTCTGTGGATTGCAGGTGCCGCCGAGTTAGGTAATCTCTCTCCTTTTTCGGTGGATGTGCTTGTCACGGAAGGAAGCCACAGTGACCGCTTGGAGACAGCAGTCCTGTGACTCCCTTTCCGGAATCAAGCCGGAATAAGGGAAAAACCCAAATAGGGAAAAAAACCTTTGTGGCACGTAGACACTTCCTCGATCCTCACCGACAAGGTTGTTCTGCAGACAGGAGGGCGGTGTAGAAAGGTGAAGTTGAAGGGAGATGTAGAGTAGATGGCCCGGGGGAGCGATGAAATAAACCACAGCTGACGGTGAAGAAAGCAGGGGAGCTCTGCCGGCGAAGGTGTGGTTTAACCCGCGGGCCCGTGCAGGACATAGGAGAGTACGGCCAGGTAAGAGTAAGGGAAAATAAGTAGAACTGGAGATCCGGTCTACAAGCAGAAAGGAAAGAGAGAAATTTCAGGGAGAGCACAAATAAGAGCGGAGCCATGTCCGGGAAGACGTGGCCCGCTAGACAATGAGGTGCAGAAGACCGCCGCAAGGCAGCGGAAGAAAGGGAAAGGAAAGAATGCTTCGTGAGAGCAGCGAAGTCGGAAAGCCAAGAAACACTACTGACAGTTCAGGGAGCGGAGCATCAGTCTTCAAGGAGCGTGAGAACCCAGAAGCGGAAACATCCGAAGTGGGTTGCAACGCAGTGTCCGCCGTGGAGGAAGAGGAATATATACTCCCGGCGGGCACCGCGCCTGTTAAGACTGAAGCCGCGTCTACACCATGAACACAGAGAGGGGACTAAAACATTCTACCTCTGTGCCGCCAACCACACCGCGGAAGAATCCGCCAATCGCGGCGGCGGTGGATGACAGACTTTTGAAGGCCTTTCTGAATTCCAAGTAATTGTCAAAGTTGCGGATATGCAGGGGCAGAGAGTTACAGATGATCGGCATATGGACGGAGAAGGAGGATCCGCTGTTGTAATGTGGGACAACTAGGAGAGATGCTGTGCAAGATCTCAGTGTGATCCTTGAGGGGTGGTAACTAGTGTCTTGGAGATATTTATCGCTGGTGTTGTGGATGGCACCATGAGTGATATACATGGCTTTAAATGTAGTGCGTCGACCAATAGGGATCGAATGGTGGACTCTTAGGGTAGGGCTGATGTGTTCTCTGGGAGGTAGGTTAATGAGCAGGCAGGCTGCAGCATTTTGGATTCTTTGAAGTTTGCTTAGCTGAAACGTTGGCGTGCCTAGGTAAAGGCAGTTTACATAGATACACAGGAGAGGATGATGGCAGAGAAATGGTGAGGATAGGAGAGGTATGGGAAGCTACGCCTGAGGATGCGTATATGGAAGAAACCCATTCTGGATACGGAGTTGATGTGTTGAAAGAGGGATGAGTTAATGTCCAGTGTTCAGCCAAGGTTTGTCACCGAGGTGGAGGTTGCCGGGGGGAGGTGTGGTATTGGGCCTAGGGATTGATGCCAGGGTAACAGGTTGGGGAAGGAGCGCTGTTTTCCTACAGACTAGGATTTCTGTTTTTTTAGGATTGAGGATGAGGTGGTTGGTCGTCATCCAGTAGTCGATATCCGAGAGGCATGATGATGGATCTGGACGGATGGATCCTGCCAATTTTGGGATTTTAAGGATGATCTGGGTCTGGTCTGTGTAGTTTTAGTAGGTGAGAGCTAGTAGGTTTATGTGTTTTTTTTGCTGTTTGTGTCGTGAACAGTGTGATGGAGGTAATGAGCTCCCCATCCTGAGAGTGAGGCGTCTGTTGTGAGAGTGGCTTATACTGGTGGGTTGCGAAAAGATTTCCTGTTAACATGTTGTTAGGCTGAATCATATGCAGAACCCTTTGGGAACAACACACACAACTAAGACTACAAGTGTAAATACCATTTCACCTTTGGTACAAGCTTGTACTACACAGTAAAGTGGTAGCGATGGCTGGGCAGCTAGACTTATCTCAAGAGTAAAGACAGCAGTATCAACAGTTACTTAAAGGACAGCAATTACTATGGTTCAAACAAACACTGACTCAAGGTTTCTGAGTAAAAGAATATACATTTATTTACACAGCAGTTGTAAAACAGTTCACTAAGTTAAGCTCAAAATGAAGTGTGAGCAAAATGGCACTCCAGCAATTAAAAAGGGAGGGAAAGACAAGGTTATAGAAAAATTAAGCAGCACCAACAAGTGAATAGTCAGGCAATCTAGTAAAGGCTTCTACAATGAGGATTCAAATCAATAGGCAAGGGGCAATGTTAATGGGTTACAGTCTTTGCTCAGGATCACACAATCCGGAGTAGTTCACGGTTAAGTCTTTGCCAAGAGTTCGAAACGAAGTTGGTCGGAAGAAAAGTTATTCAAAAGAGTAGAGGAGGACAAGCCCTCGGATTGGAAAAAGATTTCGAACACTTTCACCGCGGTCGGACGGAACGAACGACCGAATCTAAACATTTCCCTAAATGAAGAAGAGGGCTGTAGCTGAGGCAGACGTTCCTGGCAGATCCTGCAGGCTCACGGTTCCTGAAGCGACTGTCGGACTGACACGAAGGAGGAAGACTGGAGGGTCCTGCACTGCCCAGGGAAGAAACCAGCAGCAGAGCACAGCAACAAATAAAATGTGCGTTCCTTAAAACCCAAGTAGGGTCCGAGCCTCCTGTCTATCCGGTTCACTGCAGCTGTGCACAGCAAATTCAACCAGGAGAGGGAGATCTTGCTCAGAGTTTGGGCGAACTGGTTGGTCCCACCAGCTCAGGCGAAGAAGATTCCTTGCAGATCTTCTCTGTCGTCGAAGTTTGGAGATTCGGACCCGCAGCAGGGCTTCACTGGCAGGTTCAGTTGTGGTAGAGGTCCTCTTTCCTTAGCTTCTCTTCGGTTCTCTCGATCCAGTGGCGACTCTGTCTTCTCAGTCCCAGAGACCTGCTTTTTATGCAGTTTTCCCCCATTCACACAGCCTGGCTGTCAATCACACAGCAGGGTGGCTGTCCTGGCCGGACGGTCACCTAGCCAATCAAACAGGAGTGTGACTTTGGTTGCCAAGGGAACCCATGGCAGGGGTCCTAACACCCCTCCCTCACATCCTGCCTACCCAGACATTCCGGCGCCTAAGGAGGGCTTCTGTGCAGAAGCCCGTGAAAGGACACTGAACAAAGGAACCAAACCTGGTCTGGCGCGCAGAGTAAAACACAAGAAAGACTTTTACAGAAAGAAATGACAACTTAACCCAGCCGGAACTAAATTAAAGTGAATATGTTCCAGCGGGTTTAGTTCGAGGCTACCAAGATAGCCTAAAACAGTACTAAGGCTATTTAAATAAACTGCGGTAGGAAAAATATGGTAGATACCACTGCCATCAGCCAAGTCTTAATGAAAAGGGAATGAAA
Organism: Ambystoma mexicanum; assembly: GCF_040938575.1. Taxonomy (NCBI): domain Eukaryota; kingdom Metazoa; phylum Chordata; class Amphibia; order Caudata; family Ambystomatidae; genus Ambystoma; species Ambystoma mexicanum. The sequence continues at coordinate 229,522,743 of NC_090931.1, read as the reverse complement.
CAATGTTCCAAGAGAGACAGACAAAAAGTGATAACTATTAACCCTTTCCAGTACTCTATGTAAGATAGGTTGTACTGGCTCTGTGAGTTTAAAAAGACTAAGTCAATGGCAACTTTACATGTTCTTAGAGACAGTAGTCAGTCCCAGAATATGGAGTCTAAAGTGGGAAGTCTGAAAAAGACAACCCTGTGTCACTGCACTGATGGTGCTGTGTAACACACATAACACGATGATGCCTATAGAGTAGGTGAAGCTCCACAGTCTATGAACACAAAAATGTTGAACACACACAGCAAAACACATGAAAGAGTGGGAAAAAAAGGCTCACACTCTTACCACGTGAAAAAAATAAATCCTAGAAATCCAGCAAAGCTGCTGAGGGACTCAGTAGGTAAGGGAAATTAGCCATTCTGGAGAATTCTCCCTAACACTCGCCCCCCCCCCAGACTGAGGGACATCCTTGAGAGACCATCAGCATTTTGTGGTGACATCCTGACCTGTGCTCAATGGTGAAATCAAACCCTTGCAGGCAGATTGACCATATTAGTAGTTTTGTTTTCTCCCCTTTCATTTGCATTAACTATGTCAAGGGTTGGTGGTCTGTCTGAATAACAAAAGTAGATCCATACAAGTATGGTCTAAACTTCTTCAGAGACCACACAATGGCAAAACTGTTACGCTCACCTGGCTCCCACAGAGGCGTCGATCTGCACTGGACGGCTGCAGTCTCCACCAATGTGATGCGTAGGGCCGAGATGACGGACTGGACTGGCCCACCTAGCTTCGTTTGCTTGGCCCGTAGGAATATTCTTCTGCAAGTGGAGAAAGGGAATTAACCACCGGTGGAGTTGAGCGTAAATCCCCCCATCCCGTTGTTCTCCCCACTGATCACCTTGGATGTGCCCTCTCTCACCTGATGATTTGAAAAGATGAGCTCTCAATCCTGCAATGAGCGCAGGGTCGCGTAGATAACCAGTTGCTTCACTTGCTCGAAGGAATTGGTGAGTTCCAGGACAATATTGACTCCGATATTCCCGGCAAGACGCCGTAAGTATGTAGTTCGTAAGAGTTCAAATGCCTGACTTTCACTCTTGTCCGATTCCTTGCAGGTTGCAGCTTGACCTTACTGAAGAGTTCCTCGTAGCAACCGGTAATGTTCTGTTAAGGATTTGTATTATCCAACACAGTTCGATAAAATAATGTCCATATGTAACCTGTTGCTTTCTCCCTTATTCAGGCGCTGAGAGAAAGTATAAAGTCTCGGGGAATAATGCCTCCAGCGGTAAAATCAGGTAAGTCTTTTGTGGTGAGGAGGGTTCCCCTTGTTAGTCCCTTGTTTCACCTTGCTGTCCTTTTGTTTCCCTTTCGGGGCCAGGGTTCGGCTAGGATGCAGTGGAAGCTGCGCCGACCCGTGAAGAAGAATAGTACCCCCGGTGGTAAAATCAGGTAAGTCTATGTGGGGTATTCCTCGGTGTATTCCCTTGGCTCACCTTGCTGTTCTTGTCTTCTCCTTAGGTGCCGGAGTGCGGCGTGAACATGCAGGAGGATGAGTGAAATGCAAAGATGCTACGAAGGCCGGTAAGTTCAACTTCTTTCTTCCAGCTCGAAGGCGCGATGGATCGGGAATTCAGGTAAGGATCAAAGGTATTGCTCTTGTTCTAACCTTTTCTCCTTCTTTCTCCCTTTTTCTAGGAGCTCCAAACTCGAGTCGGGCGTGGCAGAAGACTGGATGCAGACTTGCAGGCACTGTGAGCGTTACGCTGCTGGTTGCAGAATAACGCGAAGCATGTGCAGCTCTTCGGTCGTGGTTTAAATAGCCTCCAAAGTATTCCCAGGTAAGTATTCCTCCCCAGTCCCACCTGAGTAAAAAAATAGTCCCTAGGTAAAATAGTCCCTTCCAAGCCTCTTTTGGCTTGGAGCTCTTGCAGCATGGTCTGCATCAGGTAAGTTTGCAGCATGGTCTGCATCAGGTAAGTTTTAATCTATGAGCCTGGCGCCTATGGCACCAGGACTGACTCTCCATATGAGCTGGCGCCATAGGCGCCAGGACTGCACCCAAATAGCCCCTAGCAGGGGTTGTTGGGCTTGCTTGGGGTAACTTGATGCCTGCTTCCGGGGTTGCTGGACTTCGTCTGGGTCCCCGGGGGTAGGCATCATGACAAAAACATTCACGCTCTGTGGTTGCCCACCTTGTCTCTGGTTCCTTCAGTTTCCTACTGATGAAGAGAATGGGGTGATCCCTACCTTGAGAATACACCAGTGAGAATATCATGCTGGCCCCAAGGGGTCAAGCCTGGTGAAAGTGAAAACAGGGAGGCAAAATGATTTAACAGAACCATGTACTCCTCCTGCTGTTCAGATGTCAGTTGAGAAGAGAGATTGACTCCTTCTATGTTCTCATCCAAAGGTTGGCCTCTAAGTAGGTCAGGTAGAGGTTCATTCTCCTCCTCCTCTTGAGCTGAAGCTAGAAGCAAAGCTCCCACTTCTGGTCTCGAGACATAGGCCTTTAAACAGTTGGTGTAAAAGACTCTGGGAGCCTCCTTAGGTCTGCCTAAATCCACCAGATAGTTCACCTCTCCAAGTTTACCCACAACATTTAAGGGTCCTATCCATTTGTCCTGCAAGGCCCTCTGCATTGTTGGCACCATAACTAATACCAGCTGGTCTTGAGTAAACTCAACCATGTTGGCCTTCTGGTCATGCCAATGTTTGACCAGAGCCTGACCTGTTTTTAAGTTATCACTAGCTTCTGCCACATGTGTGACATTCTCCTCCGGAGACCTATCACATAGTCACTCTGACTGGCTTGGCTGAAGGAGCACTCTCCAACCCCTCCTTAGTCAGGGCCAAAGGACCTCAGACTGGATGGCCATAGAAAAGTTCAAAGGGACTGTATCCGACTCCCTCCTGAGGGACTTCTCTATAAGCAAAGAGAAGGCATGTCAGTAGAAGGTCCCATTTTCTTTTAAGGGGTTCTTCCAAAACACCTATCATGCTCTTCATAGTATGATTAAACCTCTCTACCAGCCCATTTGTCTGTGGATGGTAGGCTGTAGAGAACTTGTAAGTGACACCACAGTTCTTCCACATGGCTTGCATGTAGCGGGACATAAAATTGGATCCCCTGTCGGATATCACTTCCTTAGGAAACCCTACTCTGGTAAAAATACTAAGTAGAGTCTTAGCCACAGCCTGAGCCATAACAGTTCTCATAGGTATGGCTTCAGGATACCTAGTAGCATGGTCTGCTACAACCAGGATAATCCTGTTTCCTGAAGATGTTGGAGGGTCAAGGGGACTAACAATGTCGATGCTCACCCTCTCAAAAGGAACTCCCACCACTGGGAGAGGCACCAAGGGTGCCGACAGTTCTTGGCTCCACTCTTGCCAGAGGTTTGGCAAGTGTGACAGCTCCTACAGAATTTGTCAACTTCTGAACCCGTCTTAGGCCAGTAGAAGTATAAGGAGAGACGTTCCTTGGTCTTTTTGAAGCTCAAATGACCAGCCAAAGGTATCTCATGGGCCAACTGTGGGAACTGGATTATGTTTTCTAGAGGCACTACAAGTCTTTTGCAGTTCCCAGGGATAGACTCAGTCGGTTCACTGAAGAAGAGGCCATCTTCCGAGCTCAACCTATGCTTCGTAACTTCTTGCCCATTAAGTTGAAAAGCTGCCTGTTGTCGAAGACCTTTGAGAGTAGGACACTCTCTTTGTCCTCTGCTGAAGTCTGCCCTGTTGGGTCCATCTTCTGCCAGTGAAGACTGGAGCTCAGGATGGTCAACAGGGTCAAGATCTCCAACTAAAACAATGTCTTCCTCCAGATCTGATTCTTCAGAAAATGGATCAACCCCACAGGTTTGCCCCTCACACTCTGCCTCAGCAGGTGGAGGAGTCACAGGTGTGACTTTGGACAATCTTGGGGATGTCCTTGTTGGGAGCACAGGGGTGCTATCTGTCTTTTTCTTGGAGGTCTTGGGTTTCCCCTTTGCCTCTCCCTGTTTCCTCTTACTGGGAGGCCTGGGGGTGCTTGACACAACTCCAAGAGTTTTCAGGTCATTACCCAACAGGACTCTCCCAGGCACTTCACACTGCACGCTAACAGGTATTTTGACAGTCATACCATTACACTGGATAAGAGCTGGTAACTGGGGAAGCATTTGCATAGGGCCTCCAGCTAACTTGGTTAGGTATTTGGGTGCCTTAGCAACACCCTACACCTTGAAAAATGATTCATCAACCACAGTTATGCTGTCTCCAGTGTCTCTGATGGGAGGAGTCTCCTGGCCATTAACAATAACACTATCTTTATAATACTCTTTAGTATTACCTGGGATGGAATTGTGGAAATCTAAATTCTGATTTCCCAGTAGCCAAGGAGCCTAAAGAAACACTAGCTGAGACTCTCATGGGTTCCTCAGCCAGTAGTTGAAAGTTTCTACTTGCCATAGCCTTCTCCCCAGAAGAAGAAGTACCTAAGGAGACAGTGTGGACCCCTGAAGGTTTACCCTTACATCTGGAATCCCCTTTCACATGATCAACTGACCCGCAAACATGACATCTCCCAAATGTTTTGATGAATGGGGGTTTGTTCTGACCTCCATCTGGTTTGTGTCCAGATAGTAAACTAGCCTGATTCGGTTTCCCAGATGACTTAGCCTTATGTTGCTGTTTGAGGCCCTTTTTTGGATTGGAGGTATTATAATTCCCTGTAATGTCTTGAATCCCATGGTTATATTCAAACATTGCCAACCAATCCAAAATATCAAGCTTAGCCTCATACATACCAACAATTTCTTTAGGCATACAGGGTCTCTTAGGACTGGAAGACCTTGAAGACTCTTGGAGAGAAGCATTTTCAATAGACAATTTCTTAATTTCTAGTGCATGATTCAACTCCATTTCTCTGAGCTTAAGTTCTTGATGCTTTTGTTCAGTTTGAGCATTAATACGTTTGAATTCCAGTTCAAGCCTCATCTTTTCTAGAGCAATGAATTCAGGACTGAGTGTAGGACCTGTGGGGGTCCCAGTGGACAAAGGTTGAGGTTTCTGAACAGGTAGAGGGGTTGTGAGGCCTACATTTTGAGACTCTCATCTGCCTCATCTAACTCATCAATAACATCAGAGTTTGATTCTGATACATTATCATCTTCCACAACATTTTCCACATTTGCTAGAGAGGCAGGCATTTCAGATCCACTCCCCAGACTTTGTTTCTTCAACAACCTTTCAATTAATTCAGACTTTTTGCCTTTAACAGAGAGATTCCTTTCTCTACACAGATTTTTCAGATAATCCACAGTGTAACTAAAGAGGGTCTCCCGACTGTAGCTTTCCATATCAGACATGATTAAACTTTGCTTTTAGTGTTGTTTCAACTTGTGGTTAGTTGATCCAAGGTAATAGCAGCATTCCAAGTATAGTGTAATTACTATACTTTATCCTCACCACTGTACACCAGTGTTAGGCAGAATCACATGCAGTACCCTTTGGGAACACCACACACAATTAAGACTACAAGTGTAAGTGCAATTTCACCTTTGGTAGAAGCCTGTACTACACAGTAAAGTGGTAGCGATGGCTGAGCAGCTAGACTTAACTCAAAAGTAAAGTGAGCAGTATCAACAGTTACACAAAGGACAGCAATTACTATGATTCAAACACACACTGACTCAAGGTTTCTGAGTAAAAGAATATACATTTATTTACACATCAGTTGTAAAACAGTTCACTAAGTAAAGCAGCAGAAAAATCACACTCTTAATATACCACACGACACCCAATGAATTCTGGACAAGTTAAGCTCAAAATGAAGTGTGAGCAAAATGGCACTCCAGCAATTAAAAAGGGAGGGAAAGACAAGGTTATACAAATATTAAGCAGCACCAACAAGTGAATAGTCAGGCAATCTAGTAAAGGCTTCTACAGTGAGGATTCAAATCAATAGGCCAGGGCCAATGTTAATGGCTCACAGTCTTTGCTCAGGATCACACAGTTCAGAGTAGTTTGCGGTTAAGTCTTTGCCAAGAGTTCGAAACGAAGTTGGTCGGAAGAAAAGTTACTCAAAAGAATAGAGAAGGACAAGCCCTCGGATTGGAGAAAGATTTCAAACACTTACACCGCGGTCGGACGGAACGCACGACCGAATTTAAACATTACCTTAAATAAAGAAGGCGGCTGTAGCTGAGGCAGACGTTCCTGGCAGATCCTGCAGGCTCACGGTTCCTGAAGCGACTGTTGGCCTGACACGAAGGAGGAAGACTGGAGGGTCCTGCACGGCTCAGGTACGAAACTAGCAGCAGAGCACAGCAACAAATAAAATGTGTGTTCGTTAAAACCCAAGCAGGGTCCGAGCCTCCTGGTTATCCGGGTCACTGCAGCTGTGCACACCAAATTCGACCAGGAGAGGGAGGTCTTGCTTGGAGTTTGGGCAAACTGGTTGGTCCCACCAGCTCAGGGGAAGAAGATTCCTTGCAGATCTTCTCTGTCGTCGAAATTTGGAGAATTCGGATCCGCAGCAGGGCTTCACCGGGAGGTTCAGTCATGGTAGAGGTCCTCTTTCCTTGGCTTCTCTTCGGTTCTCTCAATCCAGTGGCGACTCTGCCTTCTCAATCCCAGAGACCTGCTTTTTATGCAGTTTTCCCCCATTCACGCAGCCTGGCTGTCAATCACATAGCGGGGTGGCTGTCCTGGCTTGACAGTCACCTAGCAAATCAAACAGGAGTGCAACTTGGGTTACCAAGGGAACCCATGGCAGGGGCCCTAAAACCCATACTTCTTATCCTGCCTACCCAGAAATTCAGGCACCTAAGGAGGGCTTCTGTGCAGAAGCCCGCGAAAGGACAGTGAACAAAGGAACCAAACCTGGTTTGACGTAAAACACAAGAAAGACTTTTACAAAAAGAGTAGCAACTAAACCCAGCCGGAACCATATTAAAGTGAATATGGTCCAGCGGGTTTAAGTTCGAGGCTACCAAGATAGCCTAAAACAGTACCAAGGCAATTTAAATAAACCGCGGTAGGAAAAATATGGTAAATGCCACTGCCATCACCCAGCCTTAATGAAATGGGAACAAAACAATGTTCCAAGAGAGACAGACAAAAAGGGATAAACATTAACCCTTTCCAGTACTCTATGTAAGATAGGTTGTACTGGGTCTGTGAGTTTAAAAAGACTAATAAATAAAGTCAGTGGCAACTTTACATGTTCCGAGAGACTGTAGTCAGCCCCAGAATATGGAGTCTAAAGTGTGAAGTCTGAAAAAGACAACCCTATGTCACTGCACTGAAGGTGCTGTGTAACGCACATAACAAGATGCCTATGGAGTAGGTGAACCTCCACAGTCTATGAACACAAAAATGTTAAACACACACAGCAAAACACATATGAGAGTGGGACAAAAGGCTGGTGAAAAAAAAAATCCTAGAAATCCAGCAAAACTGCTGAGGGACTCAGTAGGTAAGGGAAATTAGCCATTCTGGAGAATTCTCCCTTACACATGTTGTCTTTAGTCCACCAGCGTAGAGCTTGTACTAAGGTTAGTGAAACCACCACTAGATTGTCCCACTGACTGCTTGCCTGAGACCATTGTTTCACCAGCCACTCTTGCCTCGGGTGCATGCGCAGCAGCGTGTGTGAACTAGGCAAATGCATGAAGCCATTATCCCAAGCAGGCGCATTGCCTTGTTCGCGGTTATCTGATGACTGGCTATGTAGCGAGGTACTTGAAATAGCATGTTTTGTACTGTCTTGATTGAGTGGATGGCAAATTCTTCTTGTGTTTTTTGTGTGTAATTGCTCCCAGGAATTGTTTGTTTTGACTGGAAAGTAGACGTGATTTTTTTCTCATTGATGAAGAACCCCAATTCAAACAACAGGTTGATTGTCCGTTGGGTGTTGCTTTTGCACATCTGTGGGGTCTCCCCTGTTACGAGCCAGTCGTCTATGTAAGGGTACACTGCGATTGATTCTCTGCATAGGTGCGCTGCTAATAACTTTGTGAACACCCTTGGTGCTGATGAAATGCCGAAGAGGAGGACTTTGAAGTGGTAATGATCACTTGCGAATTTGAAGCGGAGGTATTTTCTGTGCGCTGGAAACATTGAAATATGAAAGTATGCATCTTTGATATGCAATGTTGCCATGAAATCCCTCTGTTTTAATGTGTGTATCCTTTCTTAAAGCATGTTCCTACAGTAAATGATATCTGATGCATTGGATCTAATATATGCTTGGTTGTAAACTACGCCGTTTAAAGAAGTTACAGACAGGAATGGAATCGCTGCTTACAGAAGTCCCGAACTAAGTAGCTAAAAGATACCTTCGAGTGAAAGCTGCCCTGTACCAAGTACATTAACATAATATTTGTAGGTTGAGGCAGTGGGTACACTTCATTTGGGGGACTGGAAGTGAGGGGGGAGTTTTGGAGGATTGTTGGGTTTAAAATTTTTACTTGGCACAAATCAAATAGGATCATGGTAGACAAAATACTAACAACATTGTTAAATCTATTCACGTTTGTGAATCGCACATTAAACCTCTAGCGTTACAGGACCCGATATTCGCCTCTAATTTAAGGTACAAAGTTCATGAGTTTTTTTTTAGATAATTAGATAAATCAGAGCACTGTAAATAGTAAAGGCACTCTTTGGCAGCCATTCAAAGCCTACATTCGTGGCATTGCCATTTCCACAGATTTTGGGGTTGTGAAAACTATATGTAGAGATATCAATAATAGTGAAAAGGAAATTAATAGATTAGAGACATTATACTCTACCACGCCTTCTTCTGAGATACTAGAAGAGAATAATGCAGCCACTGAGGAGTTTCTTGAAAATGCTGATCGGGAAATAAAATGTTTCGAATACCAACAGCAGCTTGGAAATATAGCAAGGGTGAGAAACTAGGGAGTACTCTGGCTGGAATAATTTGTGTTTTTTGTATTTTATTGGATTTTATATAGCTCTTTTAGCCACAGCGCTTTACATAGAACAACAGGTAGTACATCACAAAGCAAAATGAATTATATCATGAATCATGAAGCAGAGAACAATATACAGAACAATTTACCATGAAACAAACAGTAATATAGAATTGCATATAGCTGACCAGCGATCAAAACAGCCATTGTTTGTCAGGCAGGTGATTGGAGTAGGTAGGATTTTAAGGAAGTGCGGAAGGAGGAGTAAGAGGTGATAATAATGAGGCTACATATACAGAAAGCGTGTTGCCTACAGGTTAATTTAGAGGCCACTGAGGTATTCAGATTCGGTGTAGGCAATTACTTTACTTAAACATGTACATAGCTCTGCTATCAGCTTGAAAACCTAATTAATAAATCTTCATAACTCACATATCGAATAAACTCAATCAATGTATTTGAATCATTAAGAAACTAGAAATATATACAGCTATACAAATATAGAAAAACATAAAAAGGTCCCAAGGGACATTATTATGAAATATACAAAAAAAGAACAAGTGCACATTAACATTCAATACTCAAATAAATTAGAGACATGTGAATAGTACCAATATTAGCTATCGTTTAAATCTACTGTTACCCCCCCGCCCCAAGAGGCCGTGGGACCCTACTCTACTACTAATCTAAAGTGGAAAGGGGGATGGGAACTTATATATACATGACAGGTCTATGTCCACAGTTGCACCTATTTCACACATCTTATCAGGATCAGTATAGCACAGTCCTGGATATCAATGTTTTCAATTTACATCAAGAACATATATGTGCTTGTACAAGATGCATCTCAATTATACTAAATGTTTTTTTTTTATTCACCACTTGGATCTTCAGATGTACATTCAGATTTTACAACTATCAAGACTTAAGCACGGTTACGAATATTATGTTAATCACTTAAAATTTTGCATTGGATGCTGAATCTGAAACATGTTACGTGCATATCAGATGTTTTGGTGGGGTTGAAAAGTGACTCTCCTTCGTCAGCACCCCAAGGATATGAGCATCATGGATGTGAAACAAATGCAACTAATTAAAAAAAAAAATTCCAAAAGAATGATTCAGATAGCAGGTTACAGGAAATGATACGTATACTTTCCTTGAAACATGTGCACCGAAAGAGTGGAATTGCATGAGCCACTACCCCAATACTTTCACCACAAGGAGACCTGAGTCGCACACCTGGGCATTGTACCATAGATTCTATTCCAAGTGGGCCAGGTAAGTTATATTATAAAGAAAAAACTTCTCACCAGAATCAAATTGATTTTTGAAAGGTAGGGCGCCGTTAGATAAAAAGATATCAATTTAGATCGTACTTGTGGGCCACAAAGTGCCGCATTGATGGAGAAGCAAACCACGAGGAGGTATCCTCCACGCTCGAGTGCTGAACATTAAGATAGAGGGGAGCCAAGAAAAAAGCTATTATTTAAAAGATTAAGAAATAATTTTAAAGAGTTTATTTTAAATGGAAACCGAAAAAGTGAGCTTGCACCCAATATATGCTGCTTCTTACTTGGTTCACCTACACTTGTCGACGTACATGCTCCCGTATTTTGCTAGAAGAAAAAGGTGACATAAATCACTGGTCATTTTACGTTGACCACACCATGCGTGCCAGCATCAAGACTGAATGCCTAAAAACCGGGAACCAAACATACCATATAATAAATGCCTGCAATTCGGTGATGGCAAAGTATCCATATATATATATATATATATATATATAACAGATTTATCCGTTTAGCTATTCAAACACTTTCTCTTCGATGTTTTGCTTTAATATATGTACTACATTTCAACTTAGAATGTCTTATGGTTTATGTATTATACTGTTATTTTTAAAAACAATTTTAATTATTTTTGTTAACACCACACCAAACGTTACAAACATTGAGGACAGTTGCATATGAATTTTGCTTCATTATGTTCACTCATTGTGCATCGCCTCCCCCCTCCTACCCCTTTAACTTGAGCCCCTGTTTTAATGCCACCAGCTTGCATGTCAATATACATGTCCTACTCAATAGTCCCCCTCGTGTCATCTTCACTAAGATCCGCCTGGGGGGGCCCGCCATTGTGGCCACTAGTTGCCTCCACGCTATCAGGGGTCCCGCTTCTTCCTCCCCTCCTCCACTGATTGCTTCATACCAAGCTGCCGTTTCTGCGTCTGCCCACTTCAGGAGGTCAGCCCACCGTGTCTCTATTCTGGGGCGTTGGGCAGCCTTCCAGCCCATTGCAATTCTCCGTTTGGCCAGGATGTAGGCCAGATCTTTCATCTTACTAATGTGCTTCAGGTTGTGTGGTCTGGCAAACACCCCCACCATGCATGCCCATACTGACTCCAACTCCAGTACGATCCCTTTTTCTGCTAGGCGTAGCTTAACCTCTGTCCAGAATCTACCCACCTCCGGGCAAGCCCAAAACATGTGTATCAACCAAGCTTCCACCTCCCGCACCGTGGGCATTTTTGTACTGCTGTGTTTCCAAACCTGGCGATCCTACTAGGGGTCATATATGTCCTATGGGTGACGTATAACTGTATCTGCTGTAGCCTTGCGTTACGGGACACCTTCTTGTGGTACCTTTGAACTGTATCCCATTGTCCATCCAGCATAGGTTCTCCCACCTCCTCCTCCCAGTCTCGCCTCAGTTGGAGCACCTCCTTACCCACCCTGGTCATCAGTAATTTCGAATATGCGGGATATTTCGTGCCCACCTTCTGAGATATCATACATCGTCTCAATAACCATATCAGGTTGCTTCCCTAGCACTTCCGCAAGCCACCTTTCCCACACCCGTTTGATGACTCTTGTATAGGTAATATGTTGGCCTATGTGCACCCCGGTGTCTTCCATCAGCGTCCTGAAGTCTAGTGCCTCCCCCTCTTGCCATACATCACCGAGGGTCACAAGGCCCATCGGTTCCCAGTATTTACAGATCCCTATATGTTGTAGGAGTCCTCCCCGCATAACGCCACCAACGGCACCTGCAGGGAGCATGGGGTCGGGTTTCCCACCACCTGTCATGTTTTGTTCCATATTTCCCAACCCAGTTTCAACAGTCTCGCCCTTCCCTGCAACTTGGATTTGGGCAACCATACCACCTCTCTCAAAAAAAAGGGGGCGGAGTCCTTGTACAATAGCCTGGTTTCAGCTGTCTCCACTTCGGACAACCATCTAGCCACATACTGAAGCTGCCCCTCCAGGTAGTATAGCTCGAAATTTGGTAGGTTTATACCCCCCCTGTCACATGGGTTTTGTAGCTTACATACGGCCACCCTATTCCTGGAGTTGTGCCAAATAAAGCCCCTGCATAAGCTGTGGAGTTTCACAAAAAGCGTTTGGGGGGCATATATGGAATGTTCATAAAAAAGTGCAGCAGTCTCGGCAGGACCACCATCTTGATCAGCGCCGCCCTACCCAACATGGCCAGAGGTAGCCTGGACCAAAACCCCATGCTATTCTTAATACCTGCCACTGCCCTTTCCGTATTGTGCTTGTGTTTGTCCTCGGCCGAGTGGTATATGTTGATACCCAAGTATTGAAATGTCCTAGTCTGCCAGGGTATCGGCAGGACCGGTAGGTGCCTCTGCGGGGCCCTCCTGTATCTCCCTAAGGGGAACATGCTTGATTTCTTGGGGTTTACCCCTATGCCCGAGAGGGTGGCGTATCGTTCCTCTGGGAAGCGCAGGTATAGCAGGATGTCATCTGCATACAGTGATGTAAGGTGCGTTCCTCCCTTCGTGGGGATGCCGATCTCCCTATACTGTTGTCTGAGGCAGATTGCCAGTGGCTCCAGAGCGGGGATGTACAACATGGGCAACCAGGGGCAGCCCTGTCTCCTGCCCCTACTAAGTTGCCATTTGTCTGAGATTATTGCGCCGGTTTTAACCCTGGCAATTGGGGAGCTGTATATCATTTTGACCCACCTCAGGTTCCCTGGCCCCATTCCATATTCCTTCAGCGCCGCTAACAACCACGGCCACCTCACAGCGTCGAATGCCTTGATGGCATCCAATGAGACTTTTGCTATTTCTCCCGGGTCCCCTTCTGTCTGTTCAATTATGTGGTGGAGTCTTCTGTGATTGTCTGTTATATTCCTACATGGGACGTACCCTGTTTGATCGGTGTGTACCAGTTTGCCGATAACACTTTTGAGCCTATTTGCCAGCGTGGCTGTAAGGATTTTACTGTCTTGGTTGAGCATTGACAGGGGTCGGTATGATCCACAGTCCGTGCTCGGCTTGCCTGGTTTTAAGAGTGGAATCATCACCGCCTCCCTCAGAGACTCCGGTAGCCTCCCTCGTTCAAACGCCTCATTTAGCATGGCGAGCAGCGGGGTGGAGCACCTCCTGCTTGTACGTCTTGAAAAATTCACTTGGGAGCCCATCCGACCCCGGAGCCTTACACTGGTGCTGTATCACTGTCTCTAGTTCATCTAATGTGATTGGGGTGTCCAGGTCCTCCCGCTCCTGGTCATTCAGCTTAGGCAATCCTATATCCTCCTGAGTCTCCTGCCCCGTCTCCTCCCCCATGTCCTCATATAGGCATCTATAGAATCTAAGAAACCCCTCATTGACTCCCTCTTGGGTATTCCAAGTCTGACCTTCTTCACCCTTTAACTCCCTGATCACTGGGCGTGGCGTTTCATTCTTGTATAGCCAAGCCAGCAGCCTTTCTGGTTTGTCTCCTCCCGTGTGTTGTCTCACGATGTATTTTTTATAGTTTAACTTACAGCGTCTGTCCCAGTGCTCCCTGCTAGTTTGTTGCAGTAGGTTCGCCCTTGCGTTATCCTCCTGTGAGGTGCTCCCCTGTAATATGTATTATTTCTTCCAGCTCCTTCTCTGTCTCCTGTAACTCTCACTCTATGCCCCCTTGGAGCCCTCTAGACTTAGATATGGCTGCGCCCCGTTCTACCACTTTGAACGCCTCCCATAAGGTTCCCTCCGACTGCACACTACCTGTATTAATGTCAAAATACTCAGTAATTGCCTCCCTTAAATCCTCTTGGAATCCTGAGTCCTGCAGGGCTTCAGCCCTAAGTTTCCACGTCGGGATTCTCCCCCTAGGCGGCTGATGCCTCCGCTCCACCACCAAGGGGGAGTGGTCCGAAAGTACTCTGGCCTTATATTCCGAATCTATCATTTCCCCTGCTATCTCCGAGGCCACGAACATATAGTCCAGTCTCGTGTATAGGTTGTGGGGGGCCGAATAATGTGAGTACTGTCTGTCTCCCGGGTGCAACTGTCTCCAAACATCTTCTAGCCCGAAGTCCCGCAGGAGGGCCAATAAGGCCTTTGCGGCTGGGGTGGGTCTGTCTAGTTTGTTGTCGGACCTATCCAATTTGGGGTGGAATGTGCAATTGAAGCCCCCCCCCCAATGGTAGCGCTGCCCACTAGCGGCCTAATTTTGCCATATAGGGCCCTGAAATAGGCCACCGTGTCTTGGTTGGGGGCGTATGAGTTTATGATGCTCACACCCCTATTTTCCAGCATCCCCCACACCACTAGCATTCTTCCGTATGGGTCTGGCGTAGACTGAAGCAGCTGAAATGGTACATGAGGTGCCACGCATGTGGCCACCCCCCTAGCGTAAACTGAAGATGTGGCTCCTGTGGTGGTCCCCCTCCACTTTCTCTTGACTAACTCCAGTTTATCCCTAGTAAGGTGGGTCTCCTATAGTATTGCTATGTCCACTTTCAGCCTTCTCAGGTACATCATCACTTTATTCCTTTTCAGGTAACTATTGAGGCCTCTCACGTTCCAGGTTACAATTCTGAGACTACCCATAGCCATGCTTGGTGTGTACAGCCTCCCCTCTTCCCAGGTTACCGTTCCAGTCTAGTTTAGCATGAAATTGGGCTCGTACCCCTCCCTCTCCAAACTTAAACTCCCCAACTAACCCCCCCATACCCCCTAACTCAACTATAAACCACTGCACACAACCCCTTGTGTCCCACCTCCCTACCCCACCCCAACTGGTGCCCAGCTCCATCCCTGGATCTCAGGCTCCCTCTCATTTGGTCCCACCTCGGAATGACGAGATCGGGAACCCGGCAGGGTATCCCCAATATATTGGTGACCTAACTTGTCTCCTAACTATTAAGAGTTCTTCCTTCGCGTCTCCTGTTAATTGCCACATTACGTTGTGCACCTTCTATGTTACATTCTTAATCTGCCGCCCCTGAATTCCGACACAACTCTGCTCTATTTTATATTCAAGTCCCAAAGTCACAAAATATATACAGCACCTCGGTCTCAGGATCAGGCTTCACTTGTCCGTGCCATCCTCCTTCCAACTGTCCGGTCCCTCCAGGCAATTGTGGGTGTCCAGCCACTATGTTGCGTCCTCCGGACTCTCAAAGCTCTCTCCATCCTTGCGTGAGGATCCCACCTCCTATTTCCTGAAACAGCATATTTTCAACGTAGTCCGTCGGGTTAGGGCCTTCTTCCCCTTCCGGAAGGCCTACTATGCACACGTTGTTCCTCCGGGCGTGCCCTTCAGCTTCCTTTGCTCTGTACTCTAGGTTGCTCACCTGCTGCTTCAGAATGTGGATCTCCGAGGCATGAGATGTTCGGGCTGTCGTGTTTGTGGTCACTTCTTTTTGGAGCTCGTCTGTGCGTTCCGCAATTTTCCGTACATCCAGTCTGAGCAAGTTGACCTCCTCCTGTACTGCACCAACTTTGAGCTCCAGCGCTGCTTTAAGTTTGGCTGTGGCTGCCTCTAGCTTGCTCTCCCACGTGGCTTTTAGATCTGCAATTGCTTCTAGGATCTGCCGAACAACGCGCGTCGGGGTGGTGTCCTCTTGTGTTTTTTTTTCCTTAGGTCTCGCCCCCTCCATCTGTTGCAGGGTTTTGGTGAAATCTTCCATTGTGGGCTGCTTCCCCCTGGATTTGGGAAGTTTGGATGTCATCTTGTTGCCTGGATTCATGCGAGTTCAAGGCGCCTGGAGCTCTCCGTATCTCAAATGCCCAGCCAAGGTTTGCTGGCCCCCAGTGCCGTTGTCGTGGGCCGTGGAGGCACTCGCATACACCACTGGGGTTCTGTCGCTCTGGTGTAATGCCTCGACTTGGTGTCTCTTGCCTGGAGCTGTGGTGCTCCTGGGTCTATGCTGCAGAGGGCTGGTATAGCTAGTTTTAACCCATTTAGGAGGTTATGCCTGCCAGTCTCCTGGCTTTGTGCCTCTGCAACCTTCCAGTCCAGCCTCTGGGCCGAGTGTCGAGGTCATGTACTGGGTGCCATCCGTTGGCGCCAGCTGTCTCCCAGACCTGGGCTGGGTGCCGCAGCCTTTCTCGTGGTCGCTTTCGGGGCTTGTGTCCCTTCCACCACTCATGGGCATCCCGAGCGGTCTCAACCTGACTGTGCTGGAAGGACTTGCTCCAATCCCTTCCTCGTTGGTGCCACTCCGTCCACCGGTGTGTTCGGCAGCTCCAGCCCCACCCACCTTCTCTGCATGTACAGAGGAGGATTTATAAGTGCTTTTCCTTACTCTGTTGGGGCCCCGTAATGTGGGGGCGCACGTCTTTTGCGCAGCCCGCCTTCTCCGGCTGGGGACAGCGTGGCTTCTGTGCGGCCGCCCTGTATCAGGCAGTCGTATGCACAGGTGAGGCTCCATGTCTCCCCCCTTGTGATTGTCCCGTTTTGCACACCGCGTGCCACTTGCGCCCCGCCGGGTCTGTGAGCATTTGTGCGTTCCCGACTCCGGAGCATGTCCGCTTCCCCTGCACCGGGGCGCGGTGCAATGGAGGGCGGGACGCACCCCGTATATTTGTGGAATTCACCTTGAGGGCCTCAACTGGTGCGACTGCTTCTCCGCGCTCATAAGCAACGCATCCCGGGTATGCGTACGCTTTATGTTCGCAGCCTGCGCCGTGTTCTCGGCTGGCAGCGGGTGCTTACCCCCAGGGCGCGCAGCAAGCCCTTCTCCTCGTCAGTCGTCTCGCTCCTTTGTTCGGCAGACTTGTCCGGCCGCCATCTTTTACAGGGAGCGCCGTCCTTCGCTGCTGGCACAATTTCCACCGTAGCTGCTCTGCTGCTTGACGGATATTAGACGGGATGCTTTTGCTCCGTGCTGCTGGTATTCGGCAAGAGACGGTCTGAAACACGTCTTACGCTATGGCTGCTTGGCCACGCCCCCCTATGTATTATACTTTTTGATGTACTGTGGAACTGCAAGGCTGGTTATATGTTAAGGTACCTGTGTGGCCAAAACCATTCCAAGATGGTGGGCTGTATTGTTAGTGATACTGAGCTGGATTCCACCAATGCTTCCTTGCTAACAACATAAATGCAGGACTAAATACACACTATATAGCACCAGTCCTCTTTCATTCGCACTTAACCCACGAAGCCCGTTCAGGGTGAAATGCGTTTTTTTTCTTTGTTTGTGCTGCTGCTTTTCCCTGTCCACCGATCATATACCAATAAAGGACTTTACTGCACAGCCAAAGATGCCTGGGACCGGATTTATACATTGTCTTTTATAATTGCCTGAGTGATGCTGTACCTTGGACTATGTCACAGCCCTATTCTTTTCTTCATATATATATCTTCCCTTATACTGTGGGGTCACACCCTATCAGAAACTCATATAGCCGGAAGATTATATCCCGCAAGTGGGAGGAGTGATTCATACCAGCGTCGTATCCAAGTCTGCTTACCTGATCAAAACATCAAGAAGTCCAAATGTGTATCGGACAGCAAGTGAACACGAGCTACGGAAGCTGAAAGCGTTACTCATGCTGCTTTGCAGCCCTGATCATGTGACCCGTTCCATCATGTCACATGAGGTCTGATGGCAGGATGGGGAAACGTTACTGGAGCTGTGTTGCAACCCTAATCATGTGACAAGTCACGTGACGTGAGAACTGCTAACCGAGTAGAAGGGTGCCATGTTGAGACTCATGCCTATGTCTTACCGTCTTACCGGAGGGCTCTAATTTGCCCAATCCCAGTATACCGTATAGAAAATAAAGACAGGGTTCTAAAGATAGGTAGGAACAGTGCAAGGTAGGGCACTCTTATCTTACCAAGGGTATCACACGTGTCCATTCCCTCGGGTAGAAGGGCCAACTGAAAAAGTAGAGCACACAAGCCCAAAAGCCATGCCCGGGTGGTCAAAGACCAATGGATCACCAATAATTGGTTAATGTAACATTCAAACCATGCTCCAATGTATCCAATCTGTGGATCCATCTTGCTTCTTGCATAGCCAAGACTCGGCCCGTATATGGGACATTTTAAAGTATAGTATCCACAATCCACCACTGAATATCATCTGCTGAGTGGTCGTGCTCAATATAATGTGCCACCAAGGGTGCAGTGGTATGGCAGCACTGAATGAGGGATCTGTGTTCTACATTGCATGTATGTACTGGTCTTTCCGTCTGTCCAATGTATCTGCGCCCACATGGACATTGCTACAGTATATAGCACATGCCATTTTCCAATTCGTGTGTTTCCGCAAGTACCATTGTTTTCCTTGTACTTCGAAAGAGTTTATTTTCTTGCTAAATTCGCACACAGAACAGTTGCCGCAAGGAAATGGCCAACAATAAGTCTCTAAGGTCCCAGGTTGTATTGGTGGACCTACTCTCTTGAGGTCTGGAATGAACCAGGTGGCCCCGAAGAAAAAAGAGGGACAGGTTCATTAAGAATATTAAGTTGGACCAACAGCCAAAATGTTGTCATCAATCTCTTTACTGCAAAGGTATGTGTGTTCTACGATAACACACACACCAGTTTCTCTTGTTTCGTCTTATCCCTTTGATGTATATCTTGCCATTTTAGATGATCGTGTTATTAGCTTCGTAGGATAGCCCCTAGCCTGAAGTCTCTCTGTTAAATTGTTAGAATGTGTCTCATAGTCTGTCACAGAAAAACAGCCCTATTGTTTTCTTCATGTTCTAACGGGGTCCGGCCACGGCCAGCAGCTGGCACCTGTCGGTTTTATTTTTAAACTGATATCAATGTACCAGTAGCGCAATACGTATCAGCCGGTCCAGCTCAACGAAAGGAGAACTTTCAGCGTATGGTGCCCCATAAAGACCTTTTCTTTGCACAAGCCTTGGATACTGCTGTGCAAATAGCAAGAACCAGCAACGTGGAGCTCGCTGTCAACCGTGCTGCGCGAGTTGGAGGACCCGGACAACGCAGGTAAGGCTAACGACTCCCCCATGTGACTGCATGTAACCCCTGACAATGGGTAAACTAATATAGTAAACGGCATGTATGTAGAGACCCGGGCACACTAAGACACGTGGCATGCAAGTGACTTTTCGACTATAAATCATCTTTCATGAACTAACCTATTTAGTTTATTTCATTACTTTTGGAGATATGAATCGTAAAACACTTCGTTTACCAACGCAGATATCTTCTGAGTCCCAGGTGACAATTGAAATCAATATCAGATACTTGCATACAAAATGACGGACATGGAAGGCAGCAGAGATGCCGAAGCATCGATTTTATTCAGTGAGAATTGAGTCATAACTCCAAAACCACAGAAAATATGTAACCACAACAAACTAAGTCTATACAACAGAACATTTTCAAATTAGAAAAACTGCACAGGAAAGAGACCAGCAAATGTTGGGAAATAAAATCTCTGCAAAATTATATAGACAACCAAAGAATACCAAGGGGCCTCTGGATTTTCACAATTCCTACATATGAAGATCCCGATCTAGAAATGCTCAATGAATGGGGTGATGCCACAAACAAATGTTCATTCAAAATGTTGACTGTAGTAGTCAAAATATGCCAAAAGAGATCGAGCCAAAGCACTCAAAGACATTGACGAATTAGAAAAAGAAGTGTTTACTGGCCCGAGGCTGAAACGGCCAATAACATCGAGTCACAAATGCAGAAATACCTGAGCTAATGCGAAGATGAAATCAAGGACCATAAACAAAGAAAATTCCTGAGGGATAAAGAGGATTACGCCACTGGCTGTATTTACACCTTTGCAAGGAAATATGATAGCCAGTGCTCCAGATAAGATTTTGAGGTGGGAGTATTTTACTCCCCGTTTTTAAACTTTGAGAGTGAATGTGATTTTAACGGAGTGAAAATGACTTTTCTCCTTTGCAAAAGAGTAAAATGTATGGGACATCCAGCCGACGCATGCACAAACTGTATGGAAATCATTACCGTACGGCAGCTTTCTGCATTGTGACAGAAACACCCTTCATTATTTCTCTAAGGTCTGTATATATTTAAATGTTGAAATCACAAAAACCTACCCAATTACATAGTAAAGCAAACATGAATTGCATTGTGTGTTTTGAGGTTCGATAGCAGAATTGTCATTTGATGTTTAAATGAGTCCTCATTTTCTGGAGCTATTACTACCTAATGTTATGCCAATGTTATGATACAACAGTGCAGAGAGGCAATGACTCCATGCTAAATTCTACATCTAATCTAATGGTGAAATGGTTATTTATATAGCGCTTTTGGCCAAGCGTTGCACATAAAACATATTTATCAAAAATATCACCAAACCAAAGTCGGTACTCCTTTATCGACCTCGAAAGGGTGAAAGGCTGAGTTGGACTTGCCGGGATTCGAGCCTGCAACCTACAGTTCACGCACAGATTGCAGCAATGAGTGCTCAACTGGCTGAGTTATCTTATTGGCTAACATCCTTCAGAGGTTTATTAACTGAATATCGACTGAGGTGTAATAATCACAGTACCTAGATGTTGGACAAATCATTTATGAAGCATTACATGAAGTTTATCAGAGGGACAGGTTTTGCTGAGTTTCTATTTCAATTACAAATGTATTTTTCATTTGTTTGTTTTTGAACAGCGCTTGCGCTTCCTGGAGGGACAGGTTTTGGATGTTTTAATTGTAGTCTTGAAGATTTGAGAGGCTAGAACACCTGTGATTGGTGTAATGACAATCACTCGCCCTCGAGCAAAGACTCTGCTGCCACTGACCATTTATAGTAATGTTCCCCATTGACTGAAAGGTTGAATGGATGTAATCTAGACTGTGCATTGTCATCATTTTACACACTTACAATTAGAGTGTAAATTAAATTATCAGTGTAAAAATGATCTGCCTCTGGATGATTATGCACACAGCACCAGAACTCTGAAAAATACAATTGTGCAATATTTTTGTTACAAAATATTAATTCTAAATTGCAACTTAGTTTTCAATTTTATTAATTATACAATCCTAAAATCCTAGGAAATTATGCACAGTGCTTCTAAAGCTGAATGGAAAGAAACCATTCCTTTTATCACAGTATACAGGGTCTTTTTTTGAAAGGCTCCAGAGAAATAAATTCTGTTTCAGAGGTGGCTTGCAATTACATCCATGTAGATAAAAACCAAAAGAAGCCTCCTAGTTTCTATCAAGTAACCTGATCTTTGCACTGCCCTCTGCTCTAAACCTGTGTGTAAATGTACCCAGGAAAATAATAAAGCTGGTGTATTTGCAAGATTTTCATCCGTAAAAAGGCCTTGTATCCACCTTATCTGGAGGCCTGACGATAGCATTCGCAAGCTATGCAGAAAACAACAGGGCCAAAAGCCTCAAGTATCCCACAAACAGAATCAGATCCTGATGAAACTGCCAGCACATTGACCGACATCTCTACTACCACCAATGAAGATACTCCCATAAAACTCAATTTTTTTTTTAGACGATATGAGACTACTGCATCAAGTGGGTAAACAACATAAGGCAGAAATCAAAGCAAAAACAAACCAACACCAAAACAAGCCCCATCAAGAGGTAGACTTCAAGGGGACGCAGGGGACAAAGGAAAAAAGCGACAGGAACAATCAGCAGGCTGTCTAACGCGCTTTGGCAAGAACAAGAAGACCCAATAATGGAGAACACCATGGAAGTGATACATTTATCAGACAGAGTTATAACAAAAATGAGTGCGAAGTTTTGGAAAAGGGGTTATCTTTTTGCCCAACTGCAGAATTCGACTATCCACAATCTAGGATCGACCTGTATTGTTTCATCAGAAAATTGAGATTGGCCAAATTCTGTGCCAATAGTGATTATACAGGAAAATCTGATTTGATCTCAACCCCATCTGTACTCACCATTCAGGACATAACGGCTCTTAAACTACCACACAACCCATATCCTCAATATAAACAAGATTATGACAACAATCTGTCGTGTTGGTATGACCAAGGCCTTATCAATCTGAAAGAAAAGAAATATCTATCTAAAGACAGTCTAATCACTCTGATAATTCACTTTATTCCCAAAATCCACAAATCTATGTCCAGACCGCCAGGCCGGCCAATAGTGGCGTCAGTTGACTCACTATTGAGATTGGCCAAATTCTGTGCCAATAGTGATTATACAGGAAAATCTGATTTGATCTCAACCCCATCTGTACTCACCATTCAGGACATAACGGCTCTTAAACTACCACACAACCCATATCCTCAATATAAACAAGAATATGACAACAATCTGTCGTGTTGGTATGACCAAGGCCTTATCAATCTGAAAGAAAAGAAATATCTATCTAAAGACCGTCTAATCACTCTGATAATTCACTTTATCCCCAAAATCCACAAATCTATGTCCAGACCACCAGGCCGGCCAATAGTGGCGTCAGTTGACTCACTATTTGAAAATACTTCTACATTTGTGGATACTTTTTTGTTTCCATTTGTATAGACGCTTCTGTTTTACACTAAATATACTCCAACGTTCCTTAAACAGATTGATCACATTCCATGGCATCAAGATTTCCTCTTGGTCACACTGGATGTAGTCTCATAATATACATGTATTTCACATTTGCAAGGCCTAGCAGCAGTCAAAAGATATCTATCCACAGGATCCCTTGGCTACCGCGATCATTCGCAAATTCTACTAGAAATGATTCATTTCATTCTAACTCGCAACACATTCATGTTCAACCAGGTTTTTTACAATCAGACCTGTGGAACCGCTATGGGCACTGCAGTAGTCCCTACCTTTGCCAATTTGTTTATGGGGGCCTGGGAAGAAAATCTTTTCTCTGACGAAAACAACAAGAGGTTTACCGACAGTCATCCTATGGCAAAGGTATATCGATTACCTTTTTTTTTTATATGCAACGGACCAGAGGCAGAATGGATGGCCTTTTTCCATATTCTCAATCAGGAACATTTGAACCTCAAATTCATGGAACATCACCATAGATCTGAAGTGGTCTAACTAGATATCAAAGTAAACATAGTGAAGGATATTATCACTACAGAAATAGGAAAGACTCCAGTACTAAGGCTGTTTTACACACCACAAGTGCACATCCAACTTCTCTCAAAAACAGCATTCCCTATGGTGAGTTCCTCCGAATAAAGAGGAATTGCAGCGAGAACACAATTTGAAAAAACATCACCAAGAAAACAGCTGCAAGATTCCTAGCGAGAGGTTACCGTACATGCACGATCAATAAAGCATATGATCGCGGCTGCAGCAAAACAAGGGAAGATATACTAGCCAAGAAATCCCCTTGCTCCAGGAATCTGCAAGATAGTGGAGACAATGTCATCAGATTTATTACCACGTACAATCTTGGTGCCAAAAGAACAAAGCAATTTTTGGGTAAACACTGGCATTTGCTTAAGAGAGATTGTCATCTCCTCCAAGCCAATGCAAAAGTTACATATAGAAAACCAGCTTCAATACAAACAAAATTATCACCTAGCATGTTCCGACCGGCCAACATCACAAATTGAGGTGGTTGGCTTCCCAATCAAACTCCTGGTTTTCTTAAATGTGCAAAATGTAAAGCATGCCGCTTTGGGCTAAACATGAAAAAGTATCCACACCCCCGAAAGAAAAACTAAGTGGTAATTAAGAAAGAAATGAAGTGCGTCACATAGTTTGCAATCTATGTGATCACCTGTGACTGCAATTTTTGGTACATAGGCAGTACCAAACTGAAAGTAAGATTACGCATCCTGCAACATCTGCGAGCAATTAAAAATCGAGATATGGCCTATCCTCTTGCCAAGCATTTTGAGGATAGACATCAAGGCAATTTCTCCTCCTTAAAACATTTTGCAATTGACACTGTTTCAGTACATCCAAGAGGAGACGACAGACTGAAGAGGCTTAGACAGATGGAATCTCGCTACATAGTAGAGTACAACACCAAATTCCCAGCGGGCCACAATGAAGATGAGGAACTTTATACCTTTGTGGGGGACTAAATAATACTCATTCCTCTCTTCTCTGGATCAAATACCTGACATTAACAATTTTTGAATTCTCACTGATTTTTGTTTTAACGTTCGCATATTATTCTTGTTTTTGTTCAGGTGTATTTTTTGCATTGCTGTTTACACATACTGTTTTTAATGTCAGAGAAATTGGTGCTAAACCGGCCAGTAGGGTCTGGCAGGTGCGATTTTATTAACAGCTGCTTATATTCGGTACATGAGTCTATGAAGCATCCTGTACCTTTTATGTATATATTTGACACTGATGCATGTGCGAGATCATTGCTAGCAATTCATTGCAGTACTCTCCTAGATATATGACAGTCTGATATGAGCACATTGCACTTTATATATTTGGATATGAAACCCATTAGGTAGAATTTCTTTCAGCTTTTGAATATAGGACTCTGACACTGACGCCCACGAGGGTTCACTGTCAGTGATCCACTATGGAACCTTTCCAGATTTGAGATGGTTTTTAGATTTGCACGGCACACTTTATACATCAGTCTGATGCACACACCAGGGGGCAGCAGAATTAGCCTAACAATAGAGGACACTGACACCCGCAAGGGATTACTGTCAGCCATCTATTTGTAGAAAACATTCCATATATGTGAGGGTCTGTTATATTAGCACAGTGCACTTTATATATATTTAGATAGACAGAGAAAGCATTAGGTAGCATGAAAGGCCAATTAGGCGTTCAAGACATGAGACGGTCATTATATATATTTTTTCACACACTTTATTGACCTAGGCGTCAGCCATACCGATTAGCGATGATTGGATCCCTGCCTTTCTCTGCCCCACCTCATCTAATTGCCTTATTTGCACAGTGTCTCGACACATTGCTGGCATTTGGATCTAGCATGTTGCTATAGGATACCCAGTAGAGTATTCATTTTTCATTCTCAATCGCACAAAGCACATTGCACTTTCTACCTTCACGGCAATATACTACACTATATTGATCCAGATGGCAGCTATACCCACTAGGGATGATCGGACTTCTGTCCGTCGCTGCTTTATTCTATCCAATTGCCCTATTTGCACAGTGTCTCAACATCTTATTGATATTGGGATTTAGCATGATTTGGCTACATGACATCTGGACAAGTTGAAGGACACTCCACTTTCCATTCCAACCGGACCAAATCAAACTATTATGGTGGATCAGTTTAACCCTAACATTAGGGATTCACAATATCTACCATTCAGCCCCTGTCATGTAACTAATTTGCACACGGTATACTGCACTGTGCAGATAGAGATAACAGTGTAATACTGTGTACCACACTTACAGATTATTTCTGGCATCATGCAGTACACCGAATTTTGGAGACAGATAAGACTGTGTAATATTATCCAGTCATGGCATCATCAACTTAGGATACTGCACTTTGCGAACTCGTATTTGCACAATGCAGCAAAATATACAGCTACCAGGGTTATCCAACACATGGGTTTTATTTTGACATTTTTTCCATACGGATTTATCCGTTTAGCTATTCAAACCCTTTCTATTCAATGTTTTACTTTAATATATGTACTACATTTCAACTTAGAATGTCTTATGGTTTATGTATTGTACTGTTTGATGTACTGTGGCACTGCAAGGCTGGTTATAGGTATATAAAGATACATGTTAAGCAACCTGTGTGGCCAAAACCATTCCAAGATGGTGCGCTGTATTGTTAGTAATACTGAGCTGGATGCCCCCAATGCCTCCTTGCTAACAACATCAATGCAGTACTAAATGCACAATTATATAGCATCAGTCCCTTTTTTCATTTGCACCTAGCCTGACAAAGCCTGTTCAGGGTGAAACACGTTGTTTTTATTTTTTCGTGCTGCTGCTCTTCCTCTTCCTTGTTCACAGATGATATACCAATAAAGGACTTTACTGCACAGCCAAAGATGCCTGGGACCTGATTTATGGATTGTCTTTTATGATTGCCTGAGTGCCGCTGCACCTTGGACTGTGTCACAGCCCTATTCTTTTCTTTATATATATCTTCCCTTATACTGTGGGGGTCACACCCTATCAGAAAATCATAAAGCATTAGATCCTGCAAGTGGGAGGAGTGATTCATACCGGCGTCGTATCCAAATCTGCTTACCTGATCAAAACATCAAGAAGTCCAAATGTGTATCGGACAGCAAGTGAACCCGAGCTACAGGAGCTGATCGCGTTACTCGTGCTGCTTTGCAGCCCTGATCATGTGACCCGTTCCATCATGTCACATGAGGTATGATGACAGGATGAAGGCACGTTACTGGAGATGTGTTGCAACCCTAATCATGTGACAAGTTAAGTCACGTCACGTGAGAACTGCTAACAGATTAGAGGCGTGCCATGTTGAGACTTATGCCTATGTGTTACTGGAGGGCTCTACTTTGCCCAATCCCAGTATCCCATATCGAAAATAAAGACAGGCTTCTAAGGATGTTTAGGAACAGTGCAAGGGAGGGCACTCTTATTTTACCAAGGGTACCAGACGTGCCATGATACCATATTCCTCAATGTGTCCATTCCCTCGGGTCGAAGGGCCAACTGAAAAAGTAGAGCACACAAGCCCAAAAGCCATGCCCGGGTGGTTAAAGAACAATGGATCACCAATAATTGCGTAATGCATCATTAAAACCGTGCTCCAATGTATCCAATCTGTGTATTTATCTTGTTTCTTGCATAGCCAAGACTCGGCCCGTATATGGGACATTTGAAATAGTATCAACAATCCACCACTGAATATCATCTGCTGAGTGGCCGTGCGCAATATAATGTGCCACCAAGGGTCCAGTGGTATGGCAGCACTGAATGAGGGATCTGTGTTCTACAATGCATGTGTGCACTGTTTTTGCAGTCAGTCCAATGTATCTACGCCCACATGGACATTGGATACAGCATATACGTTTTGCAATTTGTGCGTTTCCACAAGTATCATTGTTTGCCTCGTACTTCAAAAGACTTTATTTTCTTGCTTAATTCGCACACGGAACAGTTGCCGCAAGGAAATGGCCAACCAGAGGTTTAAGGTCCCAGGTCGTGTTGGTGGACCTGCTCCCTTGTGGTCTGGAATGAACCAGGCGGCCCTAAGGTTTTTCTGATGCTTCATAGCAAGAAGAGGGACAGATTCATTAAGAATATTAAGTTGGACCAATGGCCAAAATGTTTTCATCAATTTCTTTACTGCAAAGGTATGTGTGTTCTATGATAACACACACACACACACACACACACACACACCAGTTTCTCTTGTTTCGTCTTATCCCTTTGATGTATATCTTGCCCTTTTAGATGATCGTGTGATTAGCTTCTTGGGAAAGCCCCTAGCCTGAAGTCTTAGTTAAATTGTTAGCATGCGTCCGATAGTCTGTCACAGAAAAACAGTTCCTTCTCAGCTGTAAGATTTGGCCATAGCGAAGGTTTTCTTTAAGGCTCCTAAGGTGGAAGCTGAAGAAATGTAGCAATGTGGTTCTATCTGTTTGTTTCTTATATAATGAACATGTCAAGACATTGCTACAGTCTCTAATAATGAGGTCCAGGAAATTGATTTATTGTTTGCTGGTATTCATCGTAAACTGGATACTTCTGTGGCACTGGTTTATCCAGGAGAGGAAATCTCCAAGTCCTGCCTCAGGGCCTTGACAAATAAAAAATAATGTCGTCGATATAGTGACTTCTTAACCTTATTTGATGACGGAACGGGTTGCTCTAAGATAACACAAAATGATGTTCCCATGCTGCCATGAACAGGGTGGCCAAACTAGGCGCAAAAGCCTTGCCCGTGGCAGTCCCTAAGTCTGTAAAAAGAATTGATCTTTATATTTGAAAAAGTTTTTTTGAAGAGCTATCAAAAGCAATTCCAAAATGAACTTGGTAGATATACTCCTGGGTGGAGGCTCATTAACAGAAAGTTCCAGAATACATTGAATTGCCTCCTCCTGAGGTATACTTGTGTACAATGCTCTTGTATCTAGGGTAACCTGGACCTCCTTGGTGGAGTCAGATGTCCTACCCTCAAAGAGGTAGATCACAGAGGAACTGTCCCGGATATAGGTCTCAGTTCTCTGAGTCAAAGATTGTAAAAACGTGTCTATATATTTACATAAAGGTTTCAGGACAGAATCGCATTCTCCCACAATGGGGCACCCTGGTGGTTACATGGGATCTTTGTGTATTTTAGGAATAGCATACAAAGTTGGAATACAACATTCTGAAAAGTTCAAATACCCAAATTCATCATCAGTAATCCATTCCCTTTGTAGCGCCAGAGATGTCACTTCCAAGACGTTTCTTAAGCGCATCCGTGGGATTTTTGCAGAGTTTACTGTAGCTACCAGGATCATCAAGGAGATACATAACCATTTGATGATATTGTTCAGAATTAAATGCAATACCCTCTCTCTTATCTGCTGGCTTTATAATTAGTTAGGGTTTATTGGTCAATGCTTTCAAAGCCTGCCTTTCTTCATTAGAGAGGTTATATCTAATCTCTTGACCTGTATGTGCCAACTTCTTCAGTTCTTTTAAAACACATTTTTCGAAGGTAAGCATATCCCGTGGGGTCTGGATGTCCATAGGCATAAATGTAGATGGACAACGCAAACCTGTCTCTTCTGGTTCACGTTGCAGGTCACTGTCCTTAAAAAAATGAGCACAGCCTAATTTTCCTCAAAAATGTGCGTATATCTGTTTCCACCATAAACCAGTCAGTGGGTGTGGTTGGGACAAAAGATAGTCCCTTAGTCAAAACACTCAATTGCGTCCGAGACCGATTGAACACTGGGACTGAGAGCTGTTGATCTATCTGAAAGAGGACCTCCTCCTGGACCTCTGGTGCCTCAGGCCCGGGCTCCATGATGGGTCGATGTAATAGGGGTCCCAACACAGGCCTCTCGTCTGTCTTCTCCTTAACAAAATGCCTAAAGTCTCTATATGGTTGAGAGGAAGGGGCAATAGAAACCCTGAACCTATGCCGTCATCATAAAAAGAGTCACTACTGGTATCGGAAAAAGTGACTCCGTCTGCTGCCCCTTTGGCCACCCATGGTAGGTTTTCTGTCCATATTTATAGACTGCAAATAATTAGCTGCCAGGTAGCGATATATTGCATCAAGTTTGAATTCTTGGATATGCCTGGCCAATTCTTTGTTTTATTAACCCAAGGTGATGTTTTTAAAGTCCCCAAACTGTTTCTGGATTTCACATAGTTTGTCTTGGATGTTAGTAATAACCTCACATGAATGAAAATGTTGCTAAACTGTATCCAATTATTGCTGCACTACCGCTCCTAAGTGTTGTGCAATGGAGATGATGAGGACCATCAAGTCCGTAATGCACTTGTTTGTTTGTTTGTAATGCACTTATTCGCTATGTAGCTGAAATTTGTTTTTGCACTCTTGGTCCTCCAAGAATAGACAGGGTTCATTGCATACAACCAATCCTGCCGGGATATTTATTAGCTTTCAAATATTCCCGGAGGAAATTGCCATGGAGCTCTGTTCGCCAGATGATATACTCAAAGGATTAGTATGGGTACCACGCTGGATCAAACTGCGAAGGGCCCCTGATAATTTCACTAATCTACTCCTCGGTATGAGGCCACATAGAGGCAGGAATAGTATTCTTTGTATTCAAGGTGAAAAAGGTCAGGTGTATTGTATTTTATTTATATAACGCGCCAAGCCCTTGGGCATCTGGGCACATTTCTTATGGTTACAGGAATTACACAGTTACATAGACGTTATTTCCATATACAAGGCTGCAGGATACAATTTATAGATACAGAGGTAGGTATTTACATAGCAAGACATATATAGATAGAAGTAATGTGTCGATATTTAGGCTTCGTTCATAATAAGCCAGTGTTTGAGGCTCTTTTGGAATTTGTTGTAAGAATGTTCCAGTCTGATACTGGTGGGTAGGGCATTCCAATTTTTGGCTGCAAGATACCGGAAGCTTCTGCCACCTGCCTTTTGGAGCTAAAACCTAGGTAAGATTAGGGCATTGAATTGGGACGATCTAGTCAGTCTGTCTGTCTGTTTATCGCATAGGTATAAAGGTGCATGATTTTTCAAACATTTGTACTTTGTACAATAGTTAGAGGGTCTTGGGTCTTTGAGGAGTTCTATAGAAAACTTTACTCTCAGACTAGTGAATGCTCATACACAGATACCGTGGCATATTTAGAACAATTATCCTTGACTCAGCTCTCTGAGACAATGCAATTATTAGACAACCCACTGACCATTGGGATTAAAATAGCCATTGATAACCTCCCTGGAGGGAAAGCTCTGGGGTCTGGTGGACTCGGAGCTGAAATATATAAGCAGAATAAAGTAATATTTAGTAAACAGTTGTTGTCAATATGGGAGGAAGCACTGGAGACAGAGATATTCCAACATTTCGCCATACCTGTTTGTTCAGTAGAGGGATACATGTGGCTCATATAGACCACTGACTTATTAATAAAGATGTTAAAATATACACAAAGGTTCTAGCCAATAGGCTAATGCCATCCATGACACATATAATATACACAGATCAAGCGGGATTAATTCTGGGGTGATCTACTAGTCTTTGTATTCATTGGTAATTTAATATGTTGACCCTAATTGACCCCAAAATCCCCACAGCAATGGCTACTGTGAGAAACCAAAAGGTGTGTCACTTACTAGTCCCTTGGGATCTCTCCCTCACATAGCCAGGGCATGGCCATCACCTTTGGATCCAGTCCCTGGGGGTGGACCAGTGTGGGAGGATCACCTGGGTGTGGGATCTTCGAGGAGTAGGGGTGAGGCAACCGCAGGTGAGATGCCACACCCCCTTTCCCGTCCCCATACCCCATCCTATTTGTTAGGATTCTCCAATGTCCCAACTCCCCCCGCCCCTTTCTACACAAACACTGGACCGAGGAAGAGGGCGACTGAGAGTAGAGAGGCCAACACTTACATATCTCATTGGACATGTCCTGTTAAACAGGCCAGACAAAGTCAAGCACTGGACCGTAATAACATTAATCTGATACCCATTAACTCCCCCCACACGGATAAAAGGCGGAACATAGAGATACACTCTGAGCAAGGTGAGACACAAGGAGCAGATCTTCCGGGGCAAACCCACTGGAGCTGGATGACCGATCGAGGGACCAGAGCGAAGGGTAGAGGAACCCTGAAGTTCCCTGCAAGAGGTCATTGCCTCCGGGAAACTGTTAAGCAGACGCGGAGAAAGCCAAATTGCAGAGAAGAAGAAACCTGCATTGGTATTTCAAGAATGCCAGTGACCCTCCCGGGTGAATGACAGAGTTGGGGAGTCAAGGCCAAGCCTTTTGTATCAACCTTGACTCGTGAATCAAAACTGCAGAACCAAGGTAATGCGCATAACAGGTGAGTTAGTGAAAGACATGACAGGCCGGTTTGTGTCCAGGAAAGATTGAAGCCGCAAGTGTATTTATTGCACGATTGAAAGTTGAGCACGTGCTGATGAGAAGGGAAAGAAAGCTAACCAGTATTTAACTTTTAAGTTGCCGATAACTGTGAAGCCAGTGATACAGAGTAGCAGAGTGGTCCGGCGAAAGGAAGTAGCCCACTCGAAAGTCTCTGCAAAATGTTTGTTGTCTTGTTATGAAGCGGCAAAGTGAACACACTCTGAAATGCGCAATGGTCAAGGTTAACCCCGAAGAAAGGGGAATTTAAAAGGTGATTGCATGAAGAGGAAGATTTATTTGAACATGTCTGATTGTGGTATAGAACTATCAATACCAAGACACATTGCAGCAAATAACATTAAGGAGGAGCTTATGGTAAAAGCCTTGCACATTCGAAAGTCTTCGACATCAGTGAAAGGTCCGAGCACGGCTGAGGGAGACCGGAAGCATTAAATAATTTTGAGGAAGGGAACCCCTGCAAGTGCTCTGATTTCGAGGTCCGAGCCCGGCTGAGGGAGATCTATGTTGAATCAGGTACTTTTGGTTTAGTGGTCCGAGCCCGACCTAGGGAGAACCACATGAACTATTTATACATTGAGAGGTCCGAGCCAAACAGAGGGAGACCTACTTGAACTTTTGTTTTACTGTAAAAGAACTTTGGAAAGCTGGAATAAGTGACTTTAACGTGGAAGGCCAAGCGGGCTACGACCCATGTTCTGAACTTTTTGTTTATAACCTAAACCAGAGTGTGTCATCCTGTTTACGGGGGCTGGTTTACTCCGTGCTGTCCAACGTGGAGAGGAGAGCTGACTCTGCCACGTTAATTTTTATGCTATAACACTGACTTTCTTTTACATACACATTCCCCTTTACACACTTTTTGTATAAGAGATGGGGCAGGCATTAGGTTTTGTTAGTATAGGACATTTTTATTTGAAAAAGACTGACTAGGACTGGTTTATTTGATGGTAGAGACTACTCCCATTTTAGCAAGAATTGAATAAAGGTTTTGAAACTTGTAACTCTTGTGTCAGTGTCATACTTGTGATACCATACCTCCCTTACACTCTGCTCTGCTCGATGCCTAAAAGGCATTTGACTCTGTATCCTGGCAATATCTTTATACAGTATTGGAGCAATGTAAACTTGGACCTAAATTCGTCTCATATATACATCTCCAGAGACCAAAAATCTAACGAATGGCGAACTCTCCGGAACGATTAATATAGGCAGGGATACAAGGCAAGGCTGCCGTCTATCCCCACTCCTTTTTGCGGTCGTAATTGCGGTATTGTTAGACCTAGTGCAGCACAAATTTACTAAACAAAGGATTATTATCAATGGACATGCAAATATAATCTCCCTGCACACTGATGATAGCCTGTTATTTTTTAGGCAACTGGGTGACAATCTCAAGACTATTATGCTAGATGTGACAGAATTTGGCAGATTTTCAGGATTGTAAATCCTTTAAGAGAAGACATGCCCTTCCCACGCTTCAGATCCAACCTAATACAATGGATTAAGGAGCATGATATTTAACTCTCCATCACATTGCCCACTGCTGTGTATAAATTGTATATAATGTATATTGTATATCACTGCTGCTTTATGTCCTAATTATTTTGCTTATCTGTATGCTATAGCTTGCAATGTTTACTCATTTTTCGTATCATAATGCACAGCAATGTAACCTAAGCTGAACAATCCTCTTTTCCTTTCTTCTGCGCCCGAATACCCTTGGGTCTGGTGTGCAATATAAATAAATAAACAAACAAAAAACCCCAAAAAAATCGGAACTATTTTCACTTACCGATGCCACACCCTGTCCTCAAAACATGTTCGAATTTTCATGGGTTCCCAATGGGATCATGTTTTTGGGGATACAAATATCTAACTTTCACAGCTCACTTTATAGAGAGAATTACAAAGCATACCTCAACCACTTGCTACTTAAGGTCAACCAATGGCCCAAACTACCTTTGACAATTGCGGGTAGGATCTCACTACTCAAAATGCTGACCCTTCTGTGATTTGCTGCTAAGTAGCAAAAATACAGTTGTTAAAAACATGTTTTGAGGGCTTTCCAGAATTTCAGGTCTTAGTTCCTGGGAAAGAGTGTTCCATTGTTCAGGGCCTTCAATGACCAATGTTTTGCTTTCCAACCTTTTCAGTCAGTAGGCAGGTTGGGTAAGTCTATTTGCTGAGATGGAACGCAAGGATCTGAAGAGGGTGAAGTGGGTCCTCAAGGTCCACACAGCTTTCCTGATGATTCACAGATCCTTCAGTACTATGTGGTATTGGATGGTCAGTTATTCCCGATTCTGTATTGCTCATAGTCTCTTTATTTTAGCCACAGGATAATGCAGCTCTGTTTTAGATGGCCTAGTTTGGTAATTGTTTTCTTTGGGAGCCCTTCATATATACCATTGGAGCAACCCAGTTTTGAGTTCTAGTAGTGTCTGCATTCAGGGTTTATGTTCCATGTCGAGGGCTGTAGAATCTTTGTAAGTAAATGAAATTGCAAGTTGGGCCAAAAAGATGCATAGATCCTGGGCTGTGTGCCAGAATCTTTGAATGTTCAATGCTTGGTGTGACAAATCCCAAGGTGTCGTCACTGCTTTTGATGGCAGAGCCCCTTTCCATGTGGCCATGGTGGTGAGACTGCTACACCATAGACCCCTCGGGTTGGTTCTCGGCAGGAGGATCTCATGCGGAGGGAGGACCCCATTGAGAATAGTGGCAATCTGGGGAGAACGCAATTTCCCTCTAACCCTCCTACCTTCCGTATAAAACCTTCTCTTACCCTCCCATTAGCTGCTCTAATATACTATTGTGCCACCTCTTGGGTAGAAGCCACTGAAAACAATAGGGTATTCAATGACAGTACTGGCACGAGGAAAAGGCCAAAAGCAATGAGGATCAATGCCCAGAATCAAGGAATGTTGTCTAGTTTGAAACAACCGATTGGCATGCTGTCATTCAAAACGAGAGCGGGAACTGAACAATGGCGTCTTCTACCCCTCTGCACGGACTGAGAGCTCAGAAAGCTACAAGGAGAAGGTCAGACTAGAGAAGCAGACGGAGTTGGGGAGGGAAGCACGTCCACAAAGGTCCCAGGAATCTTCCTGCAGAGGAGGAGACTCTCTCGCCATGGACGTAGTCTGACAGAGCACAGAAAACTCACTGTTGGGCTGCAGGAGAGGCTTGCGGAAGATCAGAGAAGACTCCGGGTAGCTGGCGAAGTCAGAGACAAAACCGGAGGGCAACCGCCAAGACCCTGCCGGTATAAGGGTGGCTGAGCCCAGGATTGGGGAGACCCATAGAAGACAGGGAATCTTAGGTAAAGTAATGTGAGAAACCTAAAGGTGTCTCACCTGCTAGTCTCTGGAGATTTGTCATCCATGTGGCCAGGACACGGCCATCGCTATTGGATCCAGTTCCTGGGGGTGGATCATCTGGGCGAGGGCTCTTCGCACAGTGGAAGTGGGACACCAAGGGGTGAGACACAGTATCCCCTTCCTTGTAACACCTTTCCAATCCTGTAGGATATTTAGAAGCCTTACCACCGGCCCCTTTTCCAATACGAACACTTTCTTAAACAGTAACAAACAGACTAATAACAGAGCTGTTTACCTGACATGTCCCAGTACACAGAAAAATCAGAGCCAGGCAATGGACAATAACCACGCAAACCTGACGGCCCTTTACCTTCCCCACAGGGATAAAAGGCGGAGCACGAAAGCACACTTTGAGCAAGGCCGAACGCACAAGGAGGATTATGCCACTAGATACCACAAAGCTCTCCCAGTGCGAAATAATACCACACAGCAAATCCTTAAACACCTCCTACCATATTTTTCCAGGGTTGGCTTTCCCAAGGAAATATTGACCAATATCAGTTCAAATTTTATCAGTAAGCTGATCGCCGAGGTCAAAGAGCTGCTACATATTACCACCTTGCAAACTTCTTTGTAGCACTCCAAACCGATGGCTTTGTAGAAAGATTCAATAAGACCTAAAAATGAATCCTGCGGAAACTAGTAGACAAAGACCAGAAAGACTGTCACCGAATGATCCTGTGGGCACGATTTGCAGTGAGGAAAACCCCACAGGCCTCTACAGGATTTTCCCCTTTCAAGTTACTTTATGGCAGAGAGCCCAGAGGTGTCCTGGACCTGCTATGGAAAACCTGGGAAGAACGAGAAGAGGCACCCATTCCCATCTCGCAAACTGCTACCCGAATGCTTGGACATATAAGACTTGTCTGAGATCTAGTTAGCACTCCTATGGAAAACGCCCAAAGTCAACAAAAATCTAACTATGATAAGAAAGTAAGCTTGAGATAATTTTCTCTAGGGCAAAAAGCATTGGTCCTATTACCCACCTCAGAAGACAAGCTTGTTTTTAAATGGCATGGGCCTATCATGACCCGTGACCCAGAACCCCACTGGCATGGTCACATGCCAGGTAGGGTTAGGAGTCGGGGTTCATTTGGGGCCCCAAGTCCCTTACATTATCACCAGGGACCCTCCTGGAGTCAGTCCTGGCGCCTTTGGTGCGAGGCTCATATTTGGAATGGGACTTGATGGGGACTACTTTTTGTGTGGAAGCCTGCAGCAAACATGGAGACACCCACTCTAGTCCCTAAGAACCAGACTGTGCGGTGCAGTGTTTTAGGGTGTGGTAGCCCAGACTACTTTACCTGGATTACTTTACAGGGATAGGCTATATAAACCACACCCAAGCTAAAGAACATGCTTCGCGTTATTCTGCAGCCAGCAGCGTGACGCTCATCGTGTTCAGAGACCAGCACCCGGCGTTCCTGGAATCGCGGACCTGCAGAGGAGACAAAAGAACATCATTAGCAGTCCCAGCTTACCTGCAGCTTTCCATCCTTTGATCCTGGCTGCTCGCTGTCTTCCATCCGGTTGGCAGCATCTTCAGGACATCACGCATGCACCGGAACGAAGCACCTGGAGGGGAGAGAGAAAAAGGGACAACGTTAAACAGGTTACTCACGGCAATCACAGCAGTATCCATAACCTCCTCACCTGGCTGGGCATATCTTGGCCGGTTCCGCTCTGGAAATCACTGCACGCCCATAAAGACCATTGCGACCTGAAAAGGAATAAAGAATACAGGTTAGCCCAAAAAGACATTAGCGCGCCGCACTTCGCGCTGAACCTATCTTTCTTCATACACTCCGCGTCCATAAATCCCGGCAGGAGCCTGACCCAAGCAGCGCACCCAGCAAACCTCCGCACACCTAAGGGGGAAACAATCAGGGAAAAACATTAATAGCACGAAAGAAAAGCAAAGGCCTTCAGATACTGCTATAATCGAACTTGCCTCCTTAAAGACACTTAAATGGGTTGGCACCAGTGAAGTTAACTCGGTCGCTTCAACCCGCAGAAAACTACGCGCCCCTGTGCAGAAAGCAGGACTGAGAGCACGCCAAACATCATAACAAGGTGAGGAGGGGGCCATCAGGTCGAGTCCAAGGGGCTGGTGGGAGGAAACGAAATCTGTGCCCAAGTCCAGTCCTCCTGTGTTTTCAGGCCCACCTGCCATAGAAGACATCAATTCCGAATTGAGCACATCCGGGGGGAATCCAGCAACCAGGGCATACGGGCGTCCCCGTGGATACCAGGTGAGCGTAACAGGACCCTATGAAATAGTAGAACAAACAGGAACCTGCACTTATAAAGTAGCCCAACCGGACCAAAAACAGAAGATCCATCAGACACCCATGCCAAAGTAATATCTTGTTTGGTTCCAAAAGATATAGACAACTTTGAACTAATTCCTCCTGAGTTGTGTACCCAAAAACAAAAAGATATAAGAGATATAATCACATCCTTCCCCAATGTATTTTCAGACAAACCAGGAAGAATGAAAGGCACTCACCACTATATTAGAACACCTAAGGGAAAAGTGGTCCATTTAAAACCCTATAGACTCCCGGAGGCCTGTAAACAGATAGTGGTTGAGGATGTAACAAAATGCTACAAGCTAATATTATAGAGCCCTCGTCTAGCCCATGGTCCTCCCCTATCGTGTTGGTCAATAAAACTGACCGTTCCTGGCGGTTCTGTGTAGACTTCCGTCAAGTCAACGCAATATCCGATTTCGATGCCTATCCCATGCCACGCATCAATGACCTAATTGATAAACTCGGAGCTATCAACCCTAGACTTAACAAAAGGGTACTGGCAGGTACAGTATATGGGCCAGATAAAGAAAAGACCGCGTTTTCAACCACCTTAGGATTGTTTCAATTCAGAGTCCTCCCTTTTGGCTTACACAGTGCACCAGCCACTTTCCACTGTCTAATGGATAAAATCTTACGCCCCTATTCCGACTTCTGTGGAGCTTACATTGACGATAACGTCATTTATAATAAAACCTGGGAAGACCATCCTTTCCACCTTCATACTATTATGAGACTCCTCAGACAAGTCAGCCTAACTGCTAATGCATCTAAATGCTAGTTGGCACAATCAGCTGTTGTATCTTGTTTTTTTTGTAGGGAATGGAAAAGTACAGCCCCAACATGGGAAAGTGAGAGCCGTCCTAGATACACCTACCCTCAAAAACTAAAAGGGATCTTAGAGCTTGTCTATGGTTAATAGGATATTACCGCAGGTTTATCCCTAGATTCCTTCAGTTGTGCGCCACACAATCTGTCAGTGTTTAAATCGAGTAAACACTGACAGGTACTTGCTGTCTACATATAATGATATGTATAGATGGAAAACGAAAAATAAGAAGTATAATGTTGTAAATTGTAATATCTTTACGTATTATGCCACTGGAAAGTCAACGGTGTTAGGCAGAATTATATGCAGTACCCTTTGGGAACACCACACACAATTAAGACTACAAGTGATAGTACAAATTCACCTTTGGTACCAGCCTGTACTACACAGTAAAGTGGTAGCAATGGCTGAGCAGCCAGACTTATCTCAAGAGTAAGTGAGCAGTATCAATAGTTACACAAAGGACAGTAATTACTATGATTCAAACAAACACTGACTCAAGGTTTCTGAGTAAAAGAATATACATTTATTTACACATCAGTTATATAACATTTCACTAAAGTAAAGCAGTTGACAAATCACACTCTTAATACACTACACCACACCCAATTGATTCTGGACAAGTTAGGCTCAAAATTAAGTGTGAGCAAAATGGCACTCCATCAATTTAAAAGGGAGGGAAAGACAAAGTTAGGCACAAATTGAGCAGCACCAACAGGTAATTAAGCAGGGCAATCTAGAAAGAGGAACTACAGTGAGGGAATCAAATCAAAAAGGCTTAGGGCCAAAGTCAATAGGACAAAAGTCTTTTGCTCAAGATCACACAGTTCAGGGTAGTTTACTGTTAAGTCTTTGCCAAGAGTTCCGGACAGAGTTGGTCCGCAGAAAAGTTAGTTTAAAGAGTAGAGAAGGACAAGCCCTCGGATTGGCGAAAGGTTTCACATACCTTCACCGCGGCTGGACGAAACGAACAACCGGATTCGAACAGTACCTTAAAATGGAGAAGCAGCTGTAGCTGAGGCGGACGTTCCTGGCAGGTCCTGCAGGCTCCCGGTTCCTGAAGCGACTGTCGGACTGACACGAAGTAGGAAGACTGGAGGGCCCTGCACTGCCCAGGGAAGAAACCAGCAGCAGAGCAAAGCAACAAATAAAAGATGCTCTCCTTAAAACCCAAGCAGGGTCCGACCTTCCTGGCTATCCGGTTCACAGCAGCTCTGTACAGCAAATTCGACCAGAGGAGGGAGGCCTGGCTTGGAGTTTGGGTGAACTGGTTGGTCCCACCAGTTTAAGGGGAGAAGATTCCTTGAAGATCTTCCCTGTCATTGGAGTCTGAAGATTCGGACCTGCAGCAGGGCTTCACCGGGCGGTTCAGTCGTTGTAGGGATCCTCTTCTGTCAGCTCCTCTTCGGTTCTTTCATTCCATTGGCGACTCTGCCTTTCCAGACCCAGAGACCTGCTTTTTATGCAGTTTTCCCCCATTCACACAGCCTGGCTGTCAATCACACAGCAGGGTGGCTGTCCCGCCGGGACAGTCACCAGAGCCAATCAGATTAGAGTGCGACATGGGTATCCGAGGAGACCCTGTGCAGGGAGTCCTAAACCCCTCCCTCACATCCTGTCCCCCCCAGACATACAGGCGCCTAAGTAGGGCTTCTGTGTCGAAGCCTGCGAAAAGACGGTGAACATAGGGACCAAATCTGGTTTGACGCGCAGAGTAAAACATGAGAAAGACTTTTTACAAAAAGAAATGGAGAATAAACCCAGCCGGAACTGTATAAAAACGTATATGGTCTAGCGGGTTTAAGTTTGAGGCTACCAAGATAACCTAAAACAATACCAGGGCTATTTAAGATAACTGCGGTAGGAAAAATAGGGTAGTTACCACTGCCACCAGCCAAGTCTTAATGAAAAGGGAGCGAAACAATGCTCCAAGAGAAACAGACAAAAAGGGATAACTAGTAACCCTTTCCAGTACTCTATGTAACATAGGGTGTACTTGGTCTGTAGTTTTACAGAGGCTAATAAAGTTAATGGCAACTTTATATGTTCTAGGAGACAGTAGTCAGTCCCAGAAAATGGAGTCTGAGTTGGGAAGTCTAAAAGACAACCCTGTGTCACTGCACTGAAGGTGCTGTGTAACACATAGTAAAAAGATGCCTATGGAGTAGGTGAGGCTCCATAGTCTATGAACACAAGAAAATGTTAAATACACACAGCAAACCACACAAGAGTGGGAAAAAAGGCTCACACTCTTACCAGGTGACAAAATAAATCCCAGAAATCCAGCAAAGCTGCTGAGGGACTCAGTAGGTAAGGCAAATTAGCCATTCTGGGGAATTCTCCCTAACAGACGGAAGAACATTTAAGTTTAAATAAGATATGATTAATGGAGCGACAACGTGGTGGAAATCACGAAGTGTGTCTTTCTCTTAGAATTTACTGGCAAGAACAATCATCATCAGTAAATAGGAGCCATCAGATTAAGTGGCGCACAAGTGAAGCAATCTAGATCCCTCATCTCAAGATTGGACATGGACCAATAGCAATAATGTCCAAAGTTGCAAATGACATAAACTTTCTGGATAATGCCACAAAAAGGGATATCCACGATTAATACTTTTCACACCACGAAAACTCAAAAGTTTCTGTTGCACAAGGCTTTGTGCACAAAGCAACGTGTGAATTGGCCTCTGTCAACTTTCACAAGCGTCCTGAAGACGGGTTTGAAGACACATCGAAAATAGACCAGTTCATTATGGTGTTTCCTCTAGACCTAGAAACACTAATATGTGTAGACGCACCATGGAGAAAACCAATATATGGTGATAGATATTAAATGTATCTCACTTTTGTTACTAACTTCACAAAAGTAATTGAGAACAACTTAATATTGCTTGTTCTCTCTCTGCCTGTGTTGCTAATGTTCAATACAACACGTGTTTAGACGCAGCTATTTGTGTATGTAAGGCT
This sequence comes from Ambystoma mexicanum, assembly GCF_040938575.1. Taxonomy (NCBI): domain Eukaryota; kingdom Metazoa; phylum Chordata; class Amphibia; order Caudata; family Ambystomatidae; genus Ambystoma; species Ambystoma mexicanum. The sequence continues at coordinate 229,481,616 of NC_090931.1, read as the reverse complement.
TGTTTTTTATGAGTTTTAGCTTAATGATTTACCTGTATATTGATTAAAATATGTGTTTACTTTACCTGACCTGGTATGTGACTGTACAAATAATTTACTACAGTACTATAGTTGCACTGTCTGTTGGACATTTACGACGTGTGTGTGAAAGCAGGGTAGCTAGTTGTGGATCCCCTTTTTTGACTGTACTACTTTGCTCACCCACAAGAGCCCCGTTTGATAAAAAGGAGGAACCCCACTGCTCAACTTTATTTACCCTAGGACCAAGATAAGTTAATATTTGGCAACGGATATCAGTACGCTGAAAGGGGTCTGGGACCCTTATTGGGGTAACACACCCCAAATCGCAATAAGAAGGGACACAAACTTTACACTTACGAATGGTGCTCACAGTGCTTTGCAGGAGAGTAAACCAAGGCTGGGCACAAAGAGAACTGTGAAGCTAACCACGTGAAGGAGGGTCTGGCACCCATGCTGATAATAAAGAGAAACAAAAAGCCAACATACACAATTGACACTCAGAGACCTTGTCAAGAGAATAAATCAAGACTATGGGCGGATGTGAACTTAGAAAAAAGAAGCAGTGAGAACTTGGACATTGAGTACCCCACTTGTCAGGAGAGTGGACGGGGGGGGCACTGATCAAGGGTGTGGGACCCAAAACACAGCTTGGAAAGAGGCATCCAGGTTGTTCTTCTTTGTCACAGTACCTGCGAGTCGGGTCTGCTCACAAAGGGTCTGGGTCCCTCAAGGCGGATTGTGAAAGGTGTCCAGGCCATTCTGTCTTGCCACAGGCCCTGGAGACAGGCCTATCAAGCAGGTTGGCAAGACTGAAGGAAAAGCTAATCAACCCCTTTAGTCTTGAGAAACTTTTGTTTGCTTTCTACACCTTTTGGAACATTCACTTTTGAACTGCAAAGTTAGGCTGCAAACAGACAGCAAAGAGAGATTTCTGGAGTGGGATGTGGTCTAATTTACACAAACCAGGGGACCCTAAGATTTACTAAACTTACAATTAAAGCCTCCGTTCCAACTGTGACTACACAAGAGTCTATTGGCTTTGATCTTTGTAGGAGTCAAGAATTGACCATATAGCCAGGAGAGAGACAGATAATTCCCACTGGTCTAATCTTAACTCCACCAAAAGGCACATATCGACTAACATCTCAATCTGGGCTAGCATGGGAGGTATGGCTTTGATGTGTTAGCAGGTGTAGAAGACACAGACTATAAGGGAGATGTAAAAATTCTGATGCAAAATAACAGAAAACTATTATCAAATCAAGGTTGGGGACGAGGTGGCCCAAGGTATTTTAGAGGGAGCAGTGTTCCCCAACATAGAGGAAGTTCATGACCAAGATCAGACTGACAGAGATACAAAAGGGTTTGGGGAGGCAGACCTACTACCATCTACCAGTACCAAGGCTCCCAATCCCCAAATTGACCAGGAAGAAACAGAATTCATCCCAGACCTTGCACAAAGGAATGACCGCCATCTTGTCTGAGGCCTTCCTCAAATGAATACACGAAAAGGAGGGAATAGAAAAAGGGGCTTTTATTTTTTTATTTTTACAAAGCATGGACTATTATATAGAAGGGATGTTACTAGTGAGGGGGTGGTACAGTCCCAAATGGTAGTCCCCAGGAGTCATTGGAGGGTGGTTCTGGAGATTGCCCATGCACATCTCACCCATGGACATCTCGGCACAGCAAAGACCCAAAGTCAAGTGGTTTACAGGTTCTATTAGCCAGCTATTTTTGCAGACATTAAAAACTATGTTTTAGAAAACGAGGGAGCATGGCAAAAGATCACCAGACAAGACAGAGTATGTCGGTTCCGTGGAGTCAGAGTCATGGAATCCGCTAGACATTTATTATGCAAATGTGAAGCACCAGCAGAGTTAAGATGGAAGGTGGGGAAATCAATTGGTTGGGAATTACCTTTGACGCAAGAGGGTCTATGGGAACGCTTCATGAAGGGCAATGACCATGCGTGTATCACATATTTTACCTTGTCTTGGAGGGAAATTTTGAAAATCATTGAATTTTTAACTGAGTAAAGTGTTTTTGTCTGCACTTGTGAAAAGTTGAATACACTGTAACTCAATCAAAATAAAAAAATACAAATTATGTTGCAGCATGCCCCTTGTGCCAAAAGACTGATCCCAAAAACCTCTGCCAGTTCCCTTATGACACTTACACATCATAGATGTACCATTTTCAAGAATAGGGATGGACATAGTAGGTCCCTTGGAGCCCTCCAAATTGGGAAATCAATATACAATTGTCATCTTATATTATGTCACCCATTATCCTGAGGCTTTCCTTATACGAAGTAATACCACCCAACAAATATTTAAACACCTAATCCCTTTCTTGTCACGGCATGGCTTCCCCAAGGAAATCCTTATTGACCAAGGTACAACGTCATGAGTAGAGTCATGGCTGAGGTGAAGGAAGTCCTTTAAAATAAAAACCCTCAGAACATCACCCACAGACTGACAGCATGGTTGGACGATTTAACCAAACCCTAAAAAGGATTCTGAAGAAATTGGTGGAGGCAGACATAAATAATTGGGGTATGATGGTTCTGTGGGCCTTGTTTGCTGTAAGAAAAGCCCACCAAAGCTCTCTGGGATTTTCATCATTTAAACCTCTATATGGAAGAGATCCCAGAGATGTTCTAGACATGCTTAGGGAAATGTGGGAGGAGAGAGAGGACGCTATTTTGCCATTTTATCAGACAGCACATCGATTCAAAGAGCATATGGCACTGGTAAGGGGTATAGTAAATTCCAACCTGACCAAGGCCCAAGAAAAACTGAAGGGTTATTATGATAGAAATTCTCTCTTGGTAGGGCAAAAAGTCCTTGTTCTACTTCCCACATCAGGAAACAAAATGGTGGCCCATTGGTACGGTCCCTATGAAATCCTAGAGCAGAACGGACCATGTAACTATTGGCTCTCCTAACCAGACCGACAGTTAAAAGTTCAAGTATGCCACATCAACCTCTTTAAGGAGTGGAAACGAGACCCAGTTGACTCAATATCTGTAGTAACGACTAGTTAGTTAACCGGGCGGGAGATAGTTTGAATCTAATCCCTAGTGACCACCCTGTCCAACAACAGGATCTTTATGATCTCCTGGTCTAGTTGCCTGATGTATTTCGATACAAGCCAGAGAGAGTAAAAGGTGTGTATCATCATATCCCCCTAGGATAAGTCATAAATCTAAGACCTTACTGGAGCCCGGAAATTGGAAGGGAAATAATCATCGAGGAGGTGGAGAAGATGTTGGCTAAGGATAGCCTAGAACCATCTCAGAGTCCATTGTCCTCACCAATAGTCCTTGTTGCAAAACCGGATCAATCTTGATGGTTTTGTATCGACTTTCACAAATTAAATACTGTGTCCCAGTTCGATAATTACCTGATGCCAAGAATTGACAACTTCATCGATCGACTGGGCACTGACAAGTATATCTCCACGATTGATCTGATCAAGGGGTATTGGCAGGTCCCACTGAACCCTGATGATAAAGAAAAAAAAAAGCCTTTGCTACCCCAAGAGAACTATTTCATTTCAAGGTTCTTCCCTTTGGGCTTCACAGAGCACCAGCAATCTTCCAAAGGCTGATGGACCACATTTTACAACCTTACTCAAATTTCTGCTGGGCCTATTTAGACAACATCATCATGAACAGTAAGATGTGGAATGAGCATATGTCGCATCTGTATCAGATTGTTAGAGCCCTATGTAACGCCAGACTACCCGCTAACCCAAAGAAGTGCCATCTTGCCCAGTTGGCAGTCAAATACCTAGACTTCTTTGTAAGTAACTGCATGGTCCAACCACAGCTAGAAAAATTGAAGGCAGTGTAGGAGACCCCTACCCCCAAAACTAAGAGAGACATAAGGGCCTTCCTAGGTCTGGTGGGTATTATAGAAGGTTTATACCAAACTTCACCTCTCTGACTTCTTGCTTGACTGACAAGTTCAGAAATGCAGAGCCACAGAAAATCAAATGGGGGGTGGGGGCGGAGAGATCAGGCTTGCTTTGACTCCCTGAAGTTAATATAAAACTGTAAAGCTGGTGTCAGTCCTTCACTTCCTGGCCAGTGGCATGTTTTAGCACTCTGTGAGCCAGCTGAATGGCATTTCACAGCCTGCCTTCTCCAGAGTGCTGCTGCAGGTGCTGGAGGCCCTCCTGTGCCATGTGGGCCAGCACATTGCCCTCCCCACCACCTAGCCACAGCTGAACACCACCAAGGCCTCTTTCTATGCAATTGTGCGCATGCCCAATGTGGTGGCAGCATTGGACTGCACGCAGGTTGAGCTGCTGCCCTCCACGGCTCTGAGGAGGTCTACAGGAACCGGAACAGTTCCATTCCCTGAATATCCAGGTCACCTGTGACGCCGACCTTACCATCACGCACTGCATGTCCCTGATTCCCAGGATCAACACACAACGCAATGGTCCTGCAGAACATCACACTGCTCGCCTACAGGGAGTGTCACAGAGTACAAAGGACGTGGATGCTGGGTGAGTACATATACAATCCCATCTACCTTGCAGCATGAGTGACATGTAAAGGCGGGTCGGGGCAACAATGTCACTAATGCATATCTGGGATGGTCCCTGTACATGCAGGACCCACCAGCGCACCCCTCAAAAGTTCACAACACACAGGAGTAGCAGATGACTGGGGATGCATCAGTCACTGACCAGGTTTATCTAGCTCCAACAGGACAATCACATGCAATGCACGACAGGTACCAGAATACAACACCCTGCCCCCATGCAATGGCAGTGAATAGGTTGGCATGGCCACCTAGGGGAATCAAATGTATGTCCAGGGGCACCCCCAAGAGCCCAGTGTCAAGCCTGAAGATGACTTAAAGCAACAACAAAGACCAAGTATCAGGGCGGAACAACACATTACTGTGATGAATCTAGCCAAGCCACCACTATTTTCCCTAGGAGAATCTTCACCCTATATGGCCAAGGAAGGACAGCCGCTGCCTAATCCCGACCCTGCGGGTGGCTGCTCTATGGAGGACCATGTGGGGAGAGAGACAATCCTAATGGGAGTAAAGTAGACTTGCTAGATGGAACGCAGCATTCACACCACTTGAAGGACCTTAAACCGCTGTCCTATAAGCCTAAGAACAACCCCACCCCTTATCGACTCATAAATTGTACCCCCTCTTACCATTCCCCTAAAAGGTACTGGGACGAGGAAGAATAAGAGTCCCCTCTATGAAGATCACTTCCTCGGTACTGTGACAAGGGAGAGGAATGGAGGAATGATGATCACTTCTAACGAGAACCACTATCAGCTGTCTAGTCGTTCCCCAAATCCTTTTGGCCACAGTCAATATAAAAGCAAGGAAAGACTCGAGTGTGAGAGGAGCCCTGAAGCCAGCCCAGAAAAGACAGAAGAGGGAACATCGGAACGCTTACTTGGAGGCAGTGGAATCCTTGACAGAAGGAAGAAGGAGAGACTGAGTGTGGCATTGTTAAAGATGGTGTTGCTGCCCAGGTTGCTGTACTTCTTTGGGAATATACCATACATGATACCCAAGCGAATCTTTGTCATGCTCCAAAGCATGTGCAGGGGATTCATATGGCCCAATACTAGAAACAGAATAGCACAGTGGAAACTACAAATCACATATGATCATGGGGGCATTAGACTACCCAACTTTGAGATTTATTTTCTGGCCACTCATTTACAATATGTGACTAGATGGTTATCAGATGACCCAAAATTGGAGTCTAGATTACTAAAGGCCGAATGTGCCCCAATCTTTTTTAAAGAGTGTATATTGTTGCCGAGATCACAACATAAGGAGTGTACGGGACTGCTGGAATTGGGCTTGAAAATATGGCAGAGAGCCTGCCGGGCCATGGAGAACCCGACCCTGTGTTCCCCACAGATGCCGTTAGTGGCATTGAGTGAGGGGGGGGGCAAGCAGCTGAGGAAAATAATACAGAGACACTGGGAACCAAATAGCATAGCAATACTAGGATATATATGTCAGGATGGAAAAGCAGTAGAATTTGACACACTAGTGGAGGGTACCGGTTTGCACTGAGGACAATATATCACTTATACCAGTTTGATGAGGGCAGTAAAGGATACATGGTCTGAAATAACGCTGGAGGATCAGTCCGACGCGGCCACAGAAATGATTTATGATATATCAGAGGGAGGCCACGAAGTCTCCCGAATTTACAAACTCCTAATGGCTAAGTAAGGAGGTGGTCCAATTGACACAAGATTGGAAAAAGGACACTGGGGAATCTATGAGTGATGGGTTGTGGGCGAGAGTTCGGAGGTATAACAAAAAAGTGTCTAGGAATGCGAGATTGCAACAAATCCAGTTATATATTACCCACAGGGTGTACACGACCCCTCAGAGGATTGCATGGTTTGGGAATGCAGAAACACAAACATGCCCCAAATGTGGAGAAGTGAATGCTAGAATGATGCATATATTCTGGGCATGCCCGAAATAAGGAGATTTTGGGGGGAGGTGTCCCATCGCTTGACCAAGAAGGGGATTAAGCTGGAAGTGGAATTGGTTTGGGCATGCATAGTGGGGGGGTTCCCCAGGCCCTGCGAGATGAAACATGTATGTCAACTCAAAGACTATATACTGGCCAAGCACAGAATTGCCATGGGCTGGAAAGCCAACAACAGACCAACAGTGGAAGTATGTTGGTATGGCCTCCAAAAATGCGGAGACAGCGTTGTGGAGTGAAGCAGTTAACTGAGAGGGGGATGAGCAAAGGGAGACACTGTTGGCTTGGAGGCATTTGGTGGCCACACTGTTCGGGTCTGCCCAGACCTGCTCAGGAGACGATGACTCCTCGACTGGTGCAGAAGGGAAGGCACCCTTGATTGACGCAATGGATGATTGTGAAGTAGAGTAAGCTCGGGAAGGGGGAGGGTAATGGGGAGAGGACCTATTGTTGTTTATTGTTTGGTTTATGTTGGTTGTTTGGTTGTTTATGTTGTTCAAATTAATTAATAAAAAAAAGTATGGTTGTGGAAGATTTGTGAAGTAGAGCTGGCTCTGTGTGGCTCAGCTCTTCGGGAAGTTCTCCCATTGAAGGGAGGGGGGAAGAAATGTTGGATTGTGTGCCAACATCCACCCGTTCATTGATTCATGAGTCCAGAATTATACTTGGTAGGGAAGGAATGGGAGACTGGAACGCCTCTGCTGAAAAAGATCTAGACAAAGAAGCCTGCAATGTAGTTCTTAAAAATGTATGGGAATCAGATCTCTTAACCACTGCACAATTCGCTACATTCTTTGATTTTTTTTCCTTTGGGTGGAGGAGCACATTTCCGTTTACCCGCTACCACATGCTTCCAGAAGAGGACCATCTACGTCTGCGGTCTGGTCATAGAATAGAAATCTCGAAGAGTATGTTGGTTTTGCTCAATAGTAGATAAAAGTCCCTTTTTCTCTGCCAACAAAGCTGTATGAGCTTTAACTTCTGAATCAATGTTGTCATACATCCCGATGAGACCTTGTAATATAATGTTCAAGGCTGTCAAGGAGTAACCCACTCACTTCTTCGGTCATAAAAGGATTGATGGAAACTGGCTCTAGCGGCCCCAAGTGATAGAAATGAGCCCTGAGGGCTTTGCGCAGACATCATAGAGTTCAATGAGGAGTCCGGATCCACTTGGGAGTTCGGGAAAAGACATGGAGAGGCACTCAGATTCTTGCGAGGGATGTTTAAATCTTATATCTTCCTCTAAAGTAGCACAAACATTGAATAGCGAGGTGCTCTGCGTGGTCGTCCCCACATTTAAAGGTAAGCTAGCTATCTGCAAATCATGCCGGGAACCAGGACATGCAGGTAGTTTGGTCACTGTTAAAGGATCCTCTGTTAAAATAGGTTCAACATGCGGCTGGAATGATATTTCCTCTTCAGTTTGAACCACTGTACTATACCGACGGGTATTAGCTAAAGGGAAGAAAGTTGTGATTTTTGCATAATTCTTAACAGAGCTTCCCTCGACCGCTACTTCCAGCACTTTGGATACTGCCCGGTCTAGGACGTTCTCTCCCAAAGGGATACCTCAGCACTTCTGAAGTGGTACTATTTTCCCTTACAGCAAGGGGCAAGTACCACGTTAAAATCTAACTTCCCGACGCACATATTGTCATAGGAAGATGTTTAAGAAGTCAAACAGCTGCTGGAGAGCCCAGCAGTCAATGATGATAACACTGACCCGCTTGGGGTGCTGAAAGTGTTGCCCCCACTGCTCCCCATAGCAATGGAGCCACATCCGCCTTGAGCCACCAAGGCTTCCACAGCTCACCCGGACTCACCCAATCTCTCCCTCACTCCGGCTCGAGAATTCCTGATGAGTGCTTGGCAGGGAACCAGCTCTGCCTTCCAAGCGGCAACCAGTACGCTTACCGGCAACGGCACAGGTGGGCATTGGACACCAGGAGCTGCAGCGGGAAGATCCAAACAGAGAAAACTCTGAGAACAGCACCTCAGAACATGTAAGCCGACGTACATCACAAGGAGTCAAACTCCTGTCTGCTTCCAACAACCAAGGTTCACCTCAGTTTCACAGGACCCACAATGGCAGGGGTATCTAACTTTAATGAGACCAGACAGTCAAGTTGATTTTTTAGACAACAGCCTTTGAAATTTGATGTAAAAATGTATGCAAATTAATATTTTGATTTTGGAATAGACTGTTCAAGAGTTTCCATATATTTTTTCTATGTTTTTCAAAAGAGTAGTGATTTTAGAAAAGAGATAAACAAAACAATTAGAGAATATTCATACATGTTTTTAGATGTTTATGTTTTGTTTACTCACGCCTGGAAACCCCACAGAAGTGAGTAAAATATGTGCTGGTTATTGTACGCTGATACTTTTTCTTTGATTTTCTCTTAGTTGACAAATAGTTGCATATATGAATAATACATTATACTTGGATTGACATTTTCTTTATAATATATACAATTGAATAAAAGGGTTTGATTTTATAAGGCGTTTCGAGGAAATAATGTCCTTCCATTTGACTCTAATCACTGGTATATGTCCTTGGTCAGACACATACCCTCAAAATCCTTCTTGTCCCTAAATTCCTGCCCCAAGTTCTCAGCCTGGTCTTTGAGTACATGAACCAGAGGAATGACACAATTGAAGGTTGTGTTTCTGTTGCTGACAGCTTGTTGCGCAAATTCAGCTGGTCGAGATCACAGGTCTGCAACCTTTGGCTCTCCTGATGTTTTGGGCTACAACTGACATCATCCATAGCCATCAGAGTCAATGGTGAGGGATCATGGGGGTCGTAGTCAAAGACAACTGGAGAGGCAGAGGTTGCAGACCCATAATCGAGGGGAGCCTTTTCGCAAGACCCTTTTGCCTGTGAGTCAAAGATATGGATGACCCTGATTCGCCTTTGTGGTGCATCACATTCTCATTGATAGATCTGTGCAGTTTAAAGTGGTATTGAAGCATACATGGGTTCAATTCCATTGAGTGGATGCCTTCTGAATGAGTATGAGGTTTTTGCTGTATAAAGTGGCATTGAAACATATGCTTAAGTTTGAGACGTCCATTTGCAGTTTGCAATTTATTGGCTCAGTGCCTTGTTGTTGTCTGGTGTGCAGGGTTGGTACGAATAGACGGTCCTGAAAATAAGGCAGACCTTCATGATAGGTTACGTCCCATTCCTGCAATTTGTCCCGATGGAGTGTGACCCAATCCTTAATAGAGGAGACTGGCAAGGAGGAGGGGTGTAAAGGCAAATTAAGTGTACCTTCTCTAGAACAGTAGGTGGAAACACCGGAGGAACCTCGCCCCCATCGTGCCGTGATATTGCATCTGCTTTTTGGTGTTTGTGGCCCAGGCGCAGCTTTATAATGAAATTGAAAGCGGTGAAAAACAGATGCCACTGTACTGGTTGACTGTTCACACACTTGAGGGAAGCCAGGTCTTGGTCTGTGAACGCAATAAAAGGCCATTTAGCCCCCAGCAGATGGTGTCTCCAGGCTTTAAAGGTGTCTTTCACCGCCAGTAGTTCCTTTTCTGTGACCGTGTAGTGCAGCTCAGTGGAAGTGACTTCCAGGAATGGTAGGCCACTGGGTGCAGGAGCCCAGTACCTGAATAGGCTTGCAAGAGTATGCCACCCAAAACAAATAAGGAAGCATCTGCCTCCACGATGAACGGAACGTCCAGATTTGGATGTTGTAAAATGGGAGCTTTGGAGAACACCATTTTCAGGGTATCAAAAACGTTCTGTTGTGAGTCGGACCAGATGAAGGGATTCAGCTGACTGGTAAGGTCAAAGGAGCGGCTAGAGCTGAGAAGCCAGGGATAAAACAGCGATAAAAGTTGGCAAATCCCAAGAAAGTCTGTAGGGACTTGAGAGAAGTGGGCACAGGCCATTCCAGAATGGTTTCTATTTTATCTTTCTGTACTCATAGACAGACCCTGAGCTGAAATGTGAAACCCCAATAACTCAATTTCATGCATGTGGAATGCACACTTCTCAGGCTTGGCGTATAATGTATGTTGACGTAACCAACAAGCACCTCTGTGACATGGGTAATGTGGATTGCATACGTAGGAGAATAGATCAGAATATCGTCCAGCTAGACAATGACCTAAGTATCTACGATATCCTGGAAGATGTCATTCATTAAGCGCTGAAAAGTAGCTGGCGCATTACAGAGACCTAATGGCATGACGTTGTATTCGAATAGACCATAACGCGTACAGAAGGCGGTTTTCCATTCATCATTCTGTCTGACACAAACTAGATTGTAGGCCCCCCCCTAAGGTCAAGTTTAGGGAATATGGTAGCCTGATGCAGCAAGTCTAGTAAAGCAGAGGTCAGTAGTATCGGATATCTGTTTTTATCGTGATTTGATTGACCCACATATAGTCTATGCAGGGTCGTAAATCACCTTCATGCTTCAGAACAAAAAATATGGGACTGGCCGCAGTAGATTGCGAGGGGGAAATGTGATCGTTATGAAGGGCAGAGTTGATATATTCTTTTAGTGCTTGATCTACCACTGGTGTTAAGGAATAAATACGCCCGTGTGGTATCTCTGCGCCTGGGACCAAGTCGATGGGGCAATCATAAGGGCGGTGGGGGGGCAAACCCTCTGTCCTACCCTTGTTGAATATGTCCATGAAGGATACATATTCCTTCAGAATAACTGAGGTAACTGAACCAACCACATGACTGATGGAGACCAAGGCTTGACATGGGGAAAATAGACCAACATGAGAGGATAGACAGCGCTCCCTACAATGGGACGAATGGAAGTCAATGTTTCGAACGGGTTATGTTTTTTCAGCCAAGAGATTCCTAGTATGATGCCGAACTGGGGAGTGGCAATGAGGTCATACGTGATAAGTTCTGAATGGGTACCTGAAATACTAAGGTTGAGTGGATGAGTTTGTTTCCTGATAGGACCAGAGACAAGGGATGATCCATCTACAGCTTGAACCAGCTCACGTCTGGGTTTCTCCTGAACAGGGAGCTGCAAAGAGTTGGCTAGGTTAATATCTATATAGTTGTCTGTAGTGCCCAGATCGATGGTGACATGTACTGCATATTTGATGGAACCTGGGATTGCTAGACAGGTGTCCAGTACCACATAGGCAGTGGAGTCAAGGGTGGGTGGTATAATATGGGTACCTGTATCTGGGCTCATCTGTATTCCTTTCTCTAGGGATGAGCCTCCTGAAACCCCAACAGTCGTTTTGGCCATTGAGGACATTCTTTGACAAAATGCGCCGCTTGGCTGCAATAACAACAAGCATTGGACAGGCGTGGCCATTCTTGTGCATACCGTGTTAAAGGTCCCTGTACGCTTCCTATCTGCATGGGCTCATCAGCAAGTTCAGCTGAACCGGGCAAACGAGACGGTGGTGGGGTGGTAAACCCAGGTACTTTATGTGTTTCTGACTTTCTTTCATCTCTTCTGGCATCAACCTGGAGGGTTAGATCAACCAGTTCACAAAACAGCTTAAGTCGGATCGGTACTACTGCCAGGGCATCTTTCATATAGTCATTAAATCCTTTGTAGACCACCACAGCCTTCTTGTTTTCATGCCATGAATTTTCTGCTGCCAATTGATTAACGCAAGTAATGTAGTCCAATAGACTACTCTTACCTTGGGTAAATCCTAGTAGTTTGAGGTCACGAGCCTGCTGCTTGAAGCGAGGGTCAAAGACCTTGGTCATTTCTGTTATCAATAGGTCAAAATTATACAGGACCGGACTGTTGCTTTCTACCAACGGATTGGCCCAAGTAGCTGCTATACTGACGAGATAGCATAAAGGCTGTTTTGGTAACAGAGTCAAGAAAGGCCTGCAGACAGCATAAGAAATTTAGTTTACACTGGTTCGTGGAGGTGCATAATTACCGTGGGTCACCGCAAAACCGTTCAAGGGGAGCTAAGGGAAATGATGTGGGAACGTAAACCGTGGCTGGTCGTCTGGGGGTAGAGATTGTTGTTCACTTTGGACGGCATTCAATCTCTGGTGCAAGGTGGTATAGGCTGCAGTCATTTCTACCCTAAGCTGGGTAATAGCTTGCACCAAAGCTGCCACCAGGTCCCTGGCTGCATCCATAAATTCAGGTGGAACAGAAAGGCTTCTTAATCTGTACTGATGGTCTTCCCAGATGAACTTATACCTGCGTTCCGAAGCCAGGGAGACTAAAGGTTAAATCTCTAGCCATTTATTGAGACCACATGTGGGACTGGATGCACTGTGCCAGGTCCTCGGTAGCTGCAAAGGAAACACAGGGGTTAACAATAACTACAGTACGGTTTGGGATTTCCCCTTCAGTAAACTCACAACCTAATCTTACCTGATACCAGGGAACCCCAAGTTCTGTTGCTGCGTTAATGATGTGACCCTTTGAAGGGTGGAAAAGCACCAACCGGCAGCGCAGTGAGAAATCTGAACAGTTCCTGTTGTGAGCCAGAGGGCACCCAATCCGTGGGGGAAAAAAAAGAAAAGTCCAGCCCACCCTCAGTTTGCTAAATTCCAGAATAATTCACAGGGAAGAAGACAGTCCAGAAATAACCATTTTACCAGATTAAAGCAGAAGGAGAAGGTAGCTGACCAGGAGAGCTGGGGCTCAGTCTGCTAAACCTGCACAGACCCCAGGTGAGACTGGTCCAGTATAGAGATAGAGAGAGCTAGCCAGCAAGCTGAGGAGGAACGCTGGGGCTCCCAGTCTACTGAGTTTACCAAACTGGCAGGAGTTTGTTTCTTTACCCTGCAGGGGTGAGACCCATTAGAGTCTACGAAGTAGAGGGAGGGAGCAGCAGGAAAAGAGAGCTGCAGTTGCGGGTCTGCCTGCCATTCGGTAACGCAGCTGAACACCACACTGGGGGAAGACGCACTGCGACAGCCAGCAGAGAGGCCGACCTGACCTCACCAAGGCAAGTAGGTGGTGCCAGTGCTTTACCGTCCATGTGCCATGAAATGCTGTGGGAGTGGCGCATTGAGGAGAGAGGCACAGTGGCAAGACTGCACTTAGCCAGGATTGTGAACTCTTATGTTGAAATTTGACCATTTTTGAACACTAAACGCTAAGGGGCAAAGGGTAAAGTGTGAGGGCCAGAATAGAGCTTTGGATACAGGCCAGTTTTGTTTTGGACATTCTGACTTTGGCAGAACCTTAGTTTTGCTTTTTGGTAGGGAAACACCTATAGAGGAGGGACGACGAGGCATTTCCCCAAGTCTTTAGACAAAACATGAACCCCCTGTGTCCGTGTCTCATTCCTGGCACTTCACATTACAGTGCTGCACAATTACCTGCGCATGTCGAATGACACGCACAAGGCTGCTCAGGCACATACACACCTGGTTTAAGCCCTAGGATACAAGCCAAGACGAGGTGCAGCGCCCACATACAACAATGTTGCCCAATGGCGATGCCATAAGTCGCACCACCAAATGACACCCCCAGATATGGATGAGAAACTGCCAAACTACTACTGAGGGTCACTACCCTGCACTCAGACCTGGCATGCACTTTGTTCACAAGTAATGACCCAGAGCCCCGTTGCCCTGGCTGCACTTACTCAGAGCATTGCTGCCCTGTTTCCCCCTCCCCTCTGCCTTGCAGTCCCCCCCCGTTTCCCTGTGCCTTCTCATTCTCGCACTTGCACGATCTGAATGACACAAGGCCAAGTAAGATCGTTTGTCTTGTCCTCCCTCTGTCTTCCCTCCCTTTTCCTGACGCGCCTAGAAACACTTGTGTACAGGTGCATTATAAATGACTTGTATCATATCACCATCATGGATGCCACACAGACCACCTTCACATGTGACCCAGACTCCCATCAGGTACCACGCATGGTGACAATGCAGAGGGTCAAACAACCCCCATGGTATAGCACCCCCACAGTCAGATACCAAAATGCAATGTATGTTGGCTGTGTGCTGGGTGCAAATGTATCCATGTCAGACTGGAAAACCCCCTTGGCATTGCATGCATTTGCAGATTGACCATTGAGATGGCGAGTGACGAGCAATACCACTGCCGGGCATCATGAGTCACACCTGTGTCTTTCCCCCTTTGTACGTGACTCTGGAAAGGTACTTCTTCTGTGGCTGATAACACCTCTGAGGAATCCCCAGATGCTGCAGGAAGGCATATAACAGGGCTCATGTGAGGACCAGGGAGAACATTGAGCAGACCTTCCACCTCTTGAAGGGCTGATTCAGATGCCCACACTGGTCTGGCGGTGCACTGATGGAGAGGCCAGACAAGGTTGGAAAGATACTCATGGCTTTTGCAATGTTGTATAATACTGCTGCCCACAGATGTGGACATGCCTCCCCCAGAGGATGATGATGCAGTGCCGCCGGTCCCATGTATGTGCGCACTGCGCGCTTGGAGGCCAGGGATGGGAGCATGGCCCGGCAAGTTTACCTTCTATTCTGCACACCCCTTGACGCTTTATAAATATCATGCACCATTACAGTAAACACTTGTTTGAAAAAAGGAATGCCCAGTCATTGCTTCAAGTGAAATGTTTTGTATTGTAACGTAAATAGTGGCAACCTCAAACACCCCCTTACTTCGCCCTCCCCACACACCTCTCCCCAAACACTTTGCTTCCTCATCACACACCCCAATCCCCCCCACAAACCTCCCTCTCTCTCCCCACACACCCAGTGATGCACCCTGCCTGAGTTCGACTGTTAAATGTGGCGCCTCTTTGCCATGGGGCTCTTTGCCTGCGCCTGTGATGACTCGAGTAGCGGGGAGCGGCGCTGTGGGGATCCAGGCTGGGAGCCTTCGTGGTGACGACATAGGTTGGTGGGTCAGATCCTTGGCCCCACATGTGTTGCCGGGTCAACTGGATGCTGTGATTGATGGCTTCAGCTGAGGTAGAGGCCACCTCATTACCCTCACACACCGTTTGCACAAGGGAGATGAGGGCGGCAGTGGCATGTTCGCAGGGCCTTGCAGTCTTGCAGCTCGACCCCTTCATGCATTCTCGCATCAGACACATCTCATCGAGCTGCTGGCGTGCTATGATGGAGAGTTACAACTGCTTGTCCCCAATGGCACAAAGGCGTGCGTCCAGTGATCGTAAGCTGGGCAGTGGGAGTGGTGGAGGGCTGTGTGGTGGACCAGGGCTGTAAAAAGCGGTGGGGTAGGATGTCTTGTCATCGGCTGCAGTGAAGGTGGTGGTGTTGAGGGCACAGGAGGGACAGCAGCACGGGGTGCCCACACTGTGGTCTGTTCAGAGGTGGCTCTTGGGACTGGTGTGTCTCCCTTCTGACCAGTGGTGGGCCCGCTGACCACTTGTGTGGTGAGGACGCCAGGCACAGGCACCACTGATGTGCCACTTGCAGCATGGGTGGTGATGGTAGTGATGGTGGGGTGGCTGATGGTGGTGGGGCTGATGCAAGCGTTGTTGCGCCGGTGTTTAATACATTGAGTAGTTCATGAAAGGGCTCCCGATCACCCCTGCCATCTTGTTACCATCATTATATACACCATCATTATAAACACAACCCCTTGTAGGGACTTTTCATCAAAATTAATTTCATATGTGATGTCAGCAATGACATTTGTGATGCCATCTTTGATATGCTGGGTGTTGGTTTTAGCAGTGCACGGTGGTTGCGCGAGTTATGGTTGTTTAGCTTACCATAACTGGCGAATTCCTGGGCGGTTTCGGTTTTACTTGTAACCATAACGTCCCTTTAACAATGTTTTTTTCCCTGAATTTCATAGGTTTTATGAGTGAAAATGTTTCATGTTACATCACTGTATAAAAGTTATTAATAATTCCTCTTTTAACATATATGAAACAACTGTAAACCTCCTTTAACAATATATTTTTTGCAATGCATACCGATGTGTGTCTTTATCAGCAGTTCATGCTGGGAATGCAAGTCATGATTGAATTACCTAGGGCATGAGGCTCAACCATGACAGCAGCCCCACCAAATCACCCCTGTCATCCACTGCACCTACCCTGCATCCTAGTTCGGTGTCCACTATACCCTCATAATGGTATCCAGTAAAATGTTCAAATGCACTTTTTTCGAATGCCATTTTGTCGAAAAAAAAAATAATCTGAATATATATTTGTTATTGTGTTTTTTTTGGTTTAGTAATTTAAAAAAAGTGTCAACAAAAAAAAAACGGGGGGTACCCCCATTAAAAAATAAAATTTAAAAAAAGCATTCGAAAAAAAAATTGTCTGCATTTTTCATTCGACAAAAGGCATTCGAAAATGTGACATTCGAAAAATGTCACTATAAACCCCTCATAATGTAACCAATGGCCAGTGGGGCATGGGATTCGGCCATGCAGCATGCACCGATAAGTAAATCCGAGTAGGCATTCGTCCTTTCCGAGGGCCAGGCCCACTGTCTGTGCATCAAAGTTATATCAAAATGTTTTGTACTTAAGTGTTGACACTCAGTCACCAAAGGTATATCACTATTGTTTGTACCTACATTATGGCACTTTAAAAAAAATAACACAGACGCATTTGCAACACCATGCTTTCAGGTCCTTGCCATGCTCCTTACACGAGTTTGCTGCAAATCAGTCTGTTTTATTTTTTGAAAAGTGTCAAAATGTACGTACATAGTCATATAACTTAGCCCCCACTTGACTAAATCCATTCAGACTTTGCACAAACATTTCAATCTTTCTGAAAAACGTTTGTGCAGCAACAAAGTTATAAGCCATCTAAAAATGCTGAGGCCCCCCTCTTATTTTGTGCCCCGCCTCTCCTCCTTCCCCCCTCTAATTTTGCACCCCGCCTCTCTCCCCCACCCCCCTTGGTGGCCTAATACTGTTTTTGCAAAGCTTGGTGACGATTCGTTGAACAGTGAAAAAGTTTTAAGCCGCCCAAAAAGTACTCTTTCTATGAGTTGAGCAACTTAACCATAAGTGCAGGGCTGCTACCTCAGGCCCTGTAATATATACATATTACTTACCTGACTCTGTGTGTGATGAAACACAGAACAGTTTTGGGAAATAACTTACGAGCAAGTCTGGGGGGGAGACCCTTTTTGGTGCACTTTGATGTTTCATACATATCTTCCAAAATGTGGATGCTGCACACGCAGAATCAAATCTCCCTCAGGTCCTCAAAGCATCTTTGGCTCGGGTGTCCATCCCAAAATCTGGAATGCCATAGTTGAGCAGCCATAATCGTATTCAAATCATGTCCTTTGAGAAAATATGCATCACTATACCAGTAGTCTTAGCATAAGTTAACAATAGGTTGCAGACATAGTACAGACCACTGGCAAAAAGAATCTTATCTACTTAATAAGAGTTTTGGTTGTCGCAGGTTGTCCTCTTTGTGCCTGCCCAGTAGTCAAGAGTTAAATCGATGGAAAGATCAGGTCAACGATCTGTGCCAATACCCAAAACGAATTGTCCCAATAGGTGTATAATGGTAGTTGTGAAATGAAGATTCAAATGGTAATACGATTATAACATTTTATTGCTTTATTCAGCTTGAATCAGCTTTCTTCTTTTGCAGTTCTCAGTTAATCAAGTTATGCTTTGCTTTGTTTACTTAACTGGTTATCCTCGTTAGGTTATCCTCATGTGTATCATTGATTGATTTTCTTAAATCTTTCTCATTTAGTTATCCTTATAGCTATCCTTTACTTTACTTTATATATTTATATAGTGTCAGAGCCCACAGGCATCAGGGCACATTCAAAAAGAGGCTGGAGTGCCAGAACAGGGCAGAGAGGGCAGGAAGACACGTTATTCAAACAGGACAGTTTTCAATTGTTTACTGAAAAGCATAGAATTTTGAGTGGTACGCAGATTAGGTGGGAGGTTGTTCCATGCCATTGCAGCCTGGAATGGAAACGCATATATTCCTACACGTGTTTCACCATCCTGTGTGGAATGGCTCTTCAGGAGGAGAAATGCAATGCTTCTATATTTAGAAGAGAATCAATATAAATTGTGGTTTCTTATTAATTGTCCAAAGGTGCTCTTGGCCTTTTTTACAATAAGAAATTGAGGGTATTCCCTGGTCACGTGAAAATACCCCTTTGAGTATAGAATAAATGCTCGATTGTTATCTTACAGCCATTTGCTTTCCAATTGCCGAACCTTTGGGATGCCAGTAGTTTTAGCATGGCTAAAATTCAGACAACCAAACACAATACAGGAAGGCAGTGTTTGATGCTAAGAAGTTCTAAAATTAAATATAAAACAATTATCAAAGTATATAATGGATTCATAAAAAACCAAGTACCTGTCAACTCTCATGTGCTTTTGTGGGTGTTAACAGGAGAATTCTGACAAAACTTTTGTAGGAGGTGTAGTTGTTGATTGCATGTTTTGGTGACAGCAGCTATTTGGTGTGTGAATGCAAGGTGGGGGTCAATTCTGAAGCCAAGGGATTTGACGGGTGTGAAGAGGGATATGTATGGGCTGTCCGTGACAAGTTCTTTGATGTTTGAGGAATTGAATGGCCATCCAGGTGGTGATAGTGGAGAGGCAGCTTTTGAGAATGCAGAGTTGTGAGGGAGATATGATTTGGAATTATTTTTGTGTCATCTACGTATTGGTGGCAATGGATGTTGTATTTGCTACCGGTCTCTCCAAGGGTTTCAACATATAGGTGGGAGAGGAGTGGAGAAAATGAGGAGCCTTGCAGGACCATGTACTTGACTTGGTTGGGGTCAGATCAAAAAGGGTGCATGGTGACATTGTCTTGTCAGTAAGGAAGGAGGGGAGCCAGTCAAGGATGGTGCGTGTTTCATCCTGTGGGATAGGATGTTGAACAGAATGGTATAGTTGTTGGTGTTAAAGGCTGCAGAGAGTTGCACCAGTAGTGCTGTGTGTCCTTTGTCAGGATTGTTGTGGAGGTCATCAAGGATGTGAAGTGTATCTGTCTCTGTGCTGTATCCAGGTGAAAAGCCAGATTGGAAAGTGTCAAGTAGGTTGTTTAATGGTAAGATGTGGTTGCAGTTGGGTAGTGAAGAATTGTTCCATGAATCTGCAAAGGTATGGCAGTAAAGTGAGGGGACAGTCATTTCTGGGGCGTGTGGGGTAGAGAGTTGGTGAAATGAGTCCCGTTTTGAGAGCAGAGATGATAGGACAATGTGAGAAACAAGAGTTTATGAGCCAGTGGAGAGTGACGGTGATGATACAATTGGATGCAGCTTGAGGTGAGCATGCATCATCCAGGAAGTGTGCAGGTTTTCTTTTGGTAGTAAGTGGTGTAGAGGGTGTCTGTGTTGATGGAATAGAAGGTGTTCAATTTGTTCAAATGTTTCAGAGCAGGGGTTGAAAGTGGGAGAGCAGCAGTTGGTCCTTGCATGATGTGTTTTGGAGTAGACCATGAGGGAGTAGCGTACCACAGAAGATGGGGTGTGTGGAAAGTGGGAGTTGTGGTTTGGAGGGGAATGTGATCATTTTGTAGTTTGTGTACGATTGGTGGCGGTTTGGAATTCTCGGAGGTAATGCTGGATTTGGTTTTGCATATGGCTATTTTGTTTTTGTTGCAGAAGAGTTTGATTGGTGTTTTGGTGGCGGGGCATGGCTTCTTTTGCCAGGCTCTTTCTAGGTGACTGGCTTCCTGCTTGATAGAGAGGGGGAAGCTGTTGAACCATGCTTTATGGCAGTGACTGTGGGTCTTTTGCGAAATGAGGGGGGAAATTGTGTCGAGTGCCTGTTTGATGATGGTGTTTTGGAATTGTTGATGAGGGTGTTGAGATGTTCGTGTGGGGAGGAGGGGGTCCTAAGGCTGTGTCTGTAATGTTTGGTTTGTCTGGCTGGATGGTAAGGGGGATGTGTGGTAGAAAGTGGTCTGACCGTGACACCCAGATTCGATTTGATTTTCCTCTGAGAAATGATTTTTGCGTTCAATCAAAAGGTAGGTGGGGTGGGGTGGGGGGGGTGGGGGGGGTGGGTGTGTGTGTGTGTGTGTGTGTGTGTGTGTGCGCACGTACACACTTTCATGTCTCTGTACCTTACTGAAAGGCATTCAAATGACAAGACCATTCAACAATGCACAGCATTAATGGCCTGCAACTAGGGGTGGGCGAAATTACCGCCGGAAAAACAAAATTGCTGAGATATGCCTTAAATTTTGCTTCGGCTGATGGATGGGACTTTTCTTCCATAGCTGCTTGTAGGTAAACTTTGCTTTTTCCCCAAAATTTCACTTTTTGATCCCCAAACTCCATTTTGTTTCATTTTTTTAAAACATTTTGCAGCCCCCTAATGGAAAAAAATGAAATTTCAAGCAAAAAGCAAATTTTAGGGTGGCAAAACAACATAAATGGCTTGTTTCGCTTCACATGCGAAATTGCCAGAGTGTAGGTCTTTATCAGAATTTGCTAATTTCTGTCAAGTGAATTTCGCCCCCCATTCCTCCTAGCCGCACCTGTGAAAGTCCAGCAACCAGCCAATGAGTATGAGCGAAGTTGCAGCTGGGATAGTGAGGTCAGAATGGCGGCCACATCAGTGACCATGTATCAGGATCAGCCTTTGGCGAAGTGATCAGACATGGGGCTCGAATCTTGGTGAGGCTGGTTTGTGTGAGGAACCTCAGGGTGTCCTCACTTCTTTTCCCCATGTATACTCCGCTTGGGTGGCCAGGGAAAGGCCAGTGTTCTTGGATCCCGATCCTGGAGGTGGATATGCAAGGGAGTATCACCTAGGTGTAGAAAACTTGGCGAGTTGAGAGAAGACATCCTTAGATAAGACATGGTATCTTCCATTTCCCCGTCATAATGAATCCTCCGTCCCTCAAGCCTGTATAGGCTATTGTCAATCCTTCTCCTGATCTTCCCTTAAAACATTCCCCAAGGAACACCAGTATGCTACTGGGACGTGAATGAGGCCCACTAGAGAAACCCATCCTAATTTTAGTAACACACACATATACAGACATCATTTGTGTACTGGGACGAGGAGTTGACCAGCAAGAGTAATGCAGGACTACCGTTTCAACAGTGAGCGGTGTAGTCCTTTTTGGACAATCATGGTGGTGGGAACTTTAATAGCAGCAAGTACTGTGGTAATGGAGTCAGCTGTGGAAGCAGGGCTATATGACTGCTGGGTGAAAGCAGACCTCTCTGTAAAAGTGGCATGGCAAGTGGAGTGCTCGAGACGCAGCGGGAAGCGAAGCTGAAGGATGCTGGACGCCGGTGGCAGACCGCGAGAGGGAAACCAGCAAAACCAAGCGGTCACATGAATCCTGAGCTGCGACCACCGCACGAGGAAAAGGGAGCTCATGGAGGCAGGAGACCTTGCGGGAAAGCTGTAAACTCCGACCGGTGAGACTAGCAAGCAGGGGGAGGACCTAGAGGCCAGGCAAGCATGCAAGGCGAGCAATGAACACCGATTTAAATGAAAGCAAGCATGTATTTGAATACCAATTTCAGTGAAAGCAAGTTTAAGCATTTTTTAAAACCAATCTGGGTGAAAGAAAGGTTGTCACACTAATATGAGAAGAAAAGCATTGTCAAGAGCCAAGAGAATTCAGGGAACTGTATATGAGAAAACAAGCATTGGCAAGAGCCAGGAGAAGATAAGAAAGTGCAACCAGTGTATGGTGGCAAATCAAGCCACGATACAACATCAAGAGGGTGTAATACATGTGAATGAATCAAACAGCACTGAAGCAGTGGCCACGTGTTGAAGAAAAAAAACATGCAAGGTGTATCGGTTGCGTAACCTGTAATGGGTGTACCGACAACTGCGCCTAGATGAGTGCATGTCACGACCCAAATCCAGTGACCCCGCTGGCAAGTCCATGGGCCAGGAGGGGTCTTGGCTCGGGTCTCCAACAAACTTAGGCATCCTTTGCCTAGGCCCTCTTGGGGCCAGTCCTGGGGCCTTTGGCGCCAGGCTCATACTTAATAAAGACTTGTGTTTAGGGAAATACTTTATTTCAAGTGCCAGCCAACATGGAGGCATCCACAGAGCTTGGCTCCTTGGAACCAAGCTATGCGGTATAGTGTTTTGGGTGTGGTAGCCTAGGAACTACTTTACCTGGACTACTTTCTTGAAGCTATTTAAACCACACCCGACTTGGATAAAACGCTTCGCGTTACTTTGCAACGCTCATCGTGTTCAGCTGTACCCGCGAACCTCGGAAGAACAGCATCTGGGAAGAGACAAAAGGACATTGTTAACAGCAGCAGCTTACCTGTAATTTCATTGTTAGCTGCCCACAGCTCCTGCGAACAGCATCCTAGGATCTGCGCGTCTCCTGGACCAGCGGATCTGCAAAAAAGGAAGAAACAGGACATTAGACACTTTTACAACATAACGAATTGTGCCGAAAAGCTTACCTTGCAAGTCGCCCCTCGACCAGCATCGCCTCGGGATTTCATACACCGGGTGAGCACCGCAATCTATGGGAAAGAGGCAAGGCATCATAGCGCTGCGCATAGCGCTGCTCATAACGCCTACTTACCGCATCAAGGCGCTCTTAATACACCATCATTTACCGGCGAGACCCAATTCAGCCAATGCATCACATTGGACTTCCGCGCACCTAAGGAAGAGAAAAAGACATTATTTAAACCAAGAAAGGCATGCAAGAATAACAACAATATACAACAGCAATAAGACCTACCTGAAAGACTCAAAACGGGCCGGCATCAGTGAAGTAACTAGATCGTATTCGCCCACAAAGGACAATGCGCCCCTGCAAAGAAGGCAGGATGGAGACCACACCTGAATTAAGAACAAGGTGTGGAGAGGTCCAGAGGGGCTGCAGGCATACGGGGTGGTGGGGGGTTGCTCCAGGCAGAACTTCCCCGCTGGTCACACCTGGGAACCGCAGTGAAGGATACTAGAGTCCCTACGGCTGGGTGGCGTCCCTGTGGATACCAGGTGAGCGTAACAGTGTACCCCTATATGGAAAAGCCACTGAAAACACCCACAGAGAAGCTTGTGTTTGAATTGCAAGGCACCCTTATGTGATTTGAAGTCAAGGAACTGGAGTACATGTATGAATTGGTGAAAGATGACCATATCAGAAGAGCTTGGAAGTATCCCAGGTAATGTTATTGTTTCGGAAACAAAGGGCCTCCTTACGAGGTTGGAGGTAGTCATGAGGCTATTAGCGCCCTGACTACCTCCAATACCTGTACCGGTACCGTGACCGGTCCCGTTCAATGGGGATTTACCGGTCTATTCCGACCTTTGCGGGACCGGTAAGTCTCCATTGAAAAAGCCATTCCCCATTCCCAATTCAGCCCCCATAGGGCTCAATGGGAAGGGGGAAGGTGCTAATAACGGTACCGCAAATTGCGGTACCGTTATTAGCCCTGAAGTCCCTTGAGTCCCTTCCATAACGCCTGGTAAAACCAGGCGTTAAGGAAGGGACCCGCTAATGGACCTCATAGTAGGGCGGTAAGGGATTACTGGCACGGTGCCCTTACCGGTGCCGGTACTCCCTTACCGCCCACCTCGTAATGAGGCCAAAGTCTTGAAATCTTTGGGAAGGGAACCCTTGTGCTTTGTGAACTGTCTTGAACTTGGGCAAGGGAAAGCTGGTTACAAGCCAGGAGTTGGAAGAAGCTCTGATCTCTTATTTGAACACTACTTGTTTTGATGCTGACATCCCTACACATTGTATACATTTAGATGTGAGGGTAAGTATAGGTTTTGGACACAGACAGACATTTGCTTTGGACTTCCTGAGACAGACTATCCTTAGTTTTCGTTAGGCAGGGAAATCCCACCTTAGCATAGGGCAAGTTAAGCCTTATTCCATCCTGAATTTTTGTTAAAATAAAAGGTTGTAGAGCAAACTTTAATCTGTTCTCTGTGTCTCATTCATGATGCCTTCACATTCCATTAACATTTAAGAGCTGCACTGCAGATGGAAAACACAAAATGCAAAACTTTAGCAATGCCGAGCATGTGTTACCTGGTGCTGCCACGGCAAAAACCTATATAGATTTTGAATACATCGAAATCAATATGTCTGGTAAAATACATCATGACTTCATCAAGAAGGTTTTCAGACCTTCCAATTGATATAATAAACATTTATCTGGAAATAGTCGAGGCCCTGGCCCCTCCAAGGTGACTCCCTACACCTCCCAAAGATATTAGCACAGATCTGCGCTAGCTTGCCAATTAAGCCCAAACTGAGATATCAACTTTCTGCTTGAGGTTTGGTCAACCTGCACTGGATTCGGCAGTGTGTTTGAAGATACATTTATGTGGGCTGAATCTGTATTTAAACAAGAGGTGGGTAAATCCTTGCCAAAGTGAAGCCCCATTTTGTCATCAAGCTAATATATCATTCAAAGTGGAGTCTCACTAACTATACCAGGCCAGTGCAGGGAATATAAGGTCTTCTCTTATATCCACACATATCTTCTCTTTTTCATCTGAATTCTCTTACAAATATAGAGCAGTCTTCTTTCTTTTGAACACTCATTTCATCCAACTGCATTTTTCCCTCCACACAGTAGCCCTTGTCCATTCCCCATTTCAAGATATCTCTCTCTCTCTCTCTCTCTCTCTCTCTCTCTCTCTCTCTCTCTCTCTCTCTCTCTCTCTCTCTCTCTCTCTCTCTCTCTCTCTCTCTCTCTCTCTCTCTCTCTCTCTCTCTCTCTCTCTCTCTCTCTCTCTCTCTCTCTCTCTCTCTCTTGGAGTGAGAATCATTACATATGATGAACCAGAAAGACCAGCTGCACAGTCAAATGTTGAGCACTTGCACAACAAACTCTCAAACTCTTGCCTATTGCGGGTGAATCCGGCAAAAGACAGCTACCATGGCTTACCATGGCTTATAACATTCACCAGGAGCCCTGGAACGCCACATTAGGTGGCCTACAATCAGGCATACATCTGGACCAGTGTGTGGAAATTGGGCTCATTTGGACTGCTTAAGGGAAGATTGTGGTGCTTCTGCCCAACTAGTGGAGCACTCCTATCCATCCCTGAGACAGTAGGGACGTTTGTTGTGGTCTGTGCAATGCTGCACAACATGTGTTAATGTCCCCATACCTCCAGAGGATGGCAATGCTCCGCCAGATTCTGATGATGATGCAGGTGACCATGGGCCACCTTGGAGTGGATGTGATTATGGAAGGGGGATGCATCATCTGTCAGGAGCTCATTAAGAACTATTTTTACCACATATGAACCCACCTTTCACTTTTATATTACTCATCACTAAAACCACATCTACGACAGATGCTAAATGATGACTGGATTATTTTGTTGGAATGCTAACTTTTTTATTCAACTGGTAAACATCCATGCCCACCCACCACCCTCATCTCCAAAGCAATGTCTGTGGCATGCCGTTTCTTCCTTGATCCTGACATTTTCCTAGTAAGATCGCCTTACTAGGCTCCTGAAAGCAGATCTCTCTGTGGGTGTTGCCAGATTGGAGCTCTCACAGTCACCCCACACCCCCTTTCCAGATATACTGTAAAGTGAGGGCACTGATGCCCCTCATCAAGGTCCTATTATTTGAGAACATTAACTCCTGCATCCGCTGCACAACCGCATTGATGGTAACAATGGCATCTGCTTCTCTCCTGATCTGCCTCTCCTCAGCGGATGCAAGCCTCCCCAGTTCACCCTGCACAGCATCACACAAGTCCTGAAAGTGGCCCAGTTGTTCCTGCGCCATGGACTGTATATACTCCTTTTACTGCTAGGTCTGGCTGAGTCTCTGCGATAGAATGTCATGGGTTTTTGGGGGACTGGAATGCCATGTGTTTTGCTTTTCAGACACGTGTAAAGATTTCATAATTACTCACGCTATTACACTGACTAAATTTTCTTGGACTCAAGGCAATAACGTAAACTTAGACTAAGAATTAGAAAGTAATTGGCTCTTTACAGGCCCTTTATTCACACGTTCTAAACCTACATAAAACTATAAAATAAATGCAACTGGTTATACATAGATACATGAACAAACACAACAAGTATACATCACTGTTAGTGCAGTTGTAGGACAAAGCTTCAGATCAGCTATGGCAACACCACCCAGTCTCAAGGCAGGTAGGCAGAGAGATATTTCTTTAACAGGGTCTGGAGCGAGACTTCATCACCTGGGGTTCCAATTCTCTGTCTCGTTGGGATAGATCTCTTCTTAAGGGGGCAAATCCCCACCCCTAATATGCCCACGGCCGAAGGACAGACAGCAAGTATTGGAAGCAAGAGTGGAAAAATCCAGACAGTGGAAAAACCCAGCTCGTTTCCGCACTCTCGTTCCCAGCACCCCTTCTCAATGCACCTGCACATCTGACTCCCCCCTCGGCTCGTCCTTGAGCAAACAATGCGCAAACTATCCTACACAGTGAACTGATCTATTTTGCGCTAATCTATTGCAACTGCTGCCGAAATCATGTCTGCCTCCTAACTGACCTCGCTGAAACGTAGACTTTCATTGTGTTGTGGAAGTGAATGCCCAAAATGGCTGTGCACCGGTGCCATGTTATTTAACTTATTTTCGCACATGCACTACAATCCACCCCTTGGAAACTCAACTACCATACCCCAATGAAACAAATGACGGTTTCTGAAACCAACGAAACCTCCCTACTAAATTAGGAATACAAGAAATACAACAACACACAATCAAAACAAAAACAACTATAAAAACACAAACAAAAATATAATGCAAAGCTTCAGGAATCATTGAAACAATTTGATCCCAACAGCTCCCGCTCTGATCTTGAGTTACTTGGGAAATCAGGTCATTCAAGTTACGAATGTTTCTCAATAGAACGGAAATGGACATTCAAATCAAAACAGCACATCTCAACAGCATCACAACCCGAATTATGTTTCAAACACAAATATTCTACAGAATATCTGTTTCGCCAAATTGCCTTCCTAACATATAGCACGATGAATCGCAGGTTGTAAAGGAAACATCATCAAACCGAGCCGTGTCAACACTCAAGGTCCACCAGAAACATTTGCGGGAATGTAGGAGTAAGTAAAGTTACCACAAGAAAATAGCTAACCTGTCAGATGTTTCACATGTCGAAGATGGCTGGCAGCCACAACAGTAAAATTATATAACATTGAATTTGAAACATTAGAGCATGCGCTGCCAGAACGTGCACATAAACGATTCTCAAAGTCAGTCCGGGTCACTCCATTCGTCAAGTACAATTGTTGGCATTTCCAACGCGGCGAGGATCACAAGACATAATATAACACACATCGTCTGGAGCAATGTCATAGCTGACAATACGTGTCCTATTCCTCCATATGCGATCTGTGTCAGAACAAAATTTGCAGTACTCATACACGGAAAAATGAACCACTCACATCAGAATCCTCCACTAGAAAATCATTATGCAATACTACGAAAATGTGGCGCAGCACAGGTGCAGGTGTTGGTACGGCCACAAGACACGTCGAAATCATCAAGTTTGAAGCATCATGAACATCAGCTAGGCAAAAGAATGAGATGTTCAAAAATCGTCAGGCTAGAAAAGCCTACATATTCTCAGGTTGCTTGACAATCACAGCATAGTATTGCTGTTCAAAAGACATGGAAGTTGCGGAAGAGGGCAAAACATCAAGCCCATGTTCACAAAGTTTTCTCAACAAACAAATCGGTGTCAGGCAGCGTGGCAACATCGAAGCCGGCAGTCGTCATCCAGATCATCGTAGTCGGTCGTACAATGGAGACGTTTGCCAAATCTTTTTGCATGTCCCTGGATCCTCCCGAACAGACTCCACACAAATCCACAAGCACACACATCACAAACAGGATCTGAATTTGTTTAAACATTTTTTTTTAAACAAGATATCAGTGAAGTACATCAATTATGTAAATGAAATTTGTCAGCGGGAATGTGGCTCCATTTCCTCTTTCCTGGTTCCTTCACTAGAACAACCTGATCCTCTCCTGCTGCAATTACATCTGCCAGAACTGGCGGGCCACTAGGTTTCTCACTCCACACTTTTGCTCCTAGAACTATTTTGTCTGATGAGCCAAAACCTTTGTCTCTTGCCTTCCGAGTTTTGGCACGATCCTGAATGCACCATTTCCATTTGATTATGCTAGCCTCCTGAGCGTGTTTTATTCGATGTGTTTTAAGCGAGCTCAGTACCCATTGCATGATCAGAATTTCTCGTCTGATCAGTACATCATGACCCACTGTCATTTGCTCTGCGTCTATAAGAGCCCAATAGCATGCTAACAACTGTTTTTCAAAGGGAGTGTATCTGTCACCAGCTTTGGGTAAATTACAACTCCAAAATCCCAATGGAACACGCTTCCTGTCCTGTGTTTGCAATAAACTCCAGTTGGCGTAATTATCATGTAAAGACACAATTAATTCAACCTCTCCTGCTCTCAATGGACATATATCGAGCACTCTTTGGATTGTATCTTTCGCAAGCTGAAATGCTCCCTCCATTCAAAGCCACATTTCTTTCGTGTCACTTTGTAAAGAGGCGCTAGAATCTGTCCCAAATGTGGTATATGCTGTCTCCAAAATCCAGAAAACCCAATAAATTGTTGAGCTTGTTTCTTATTCACAGGTGTGGTGAACTCAAGAATCTTTTGTTTGGCCTTCGGCACCATTTCACGATACCCATTATGCCACTGAAGTCTCAGAAAAATCACGGTCTCCGCTGGACCCTGAATTTTTGTTTCAATAATTTTCCAACCTTCTTTTCTCAATCTTTCAATAATTACTTCTAGGTGCGTCTGCACACTTTGCTCATCATTTCCCTGTATCAATATGTAATCAATATAGTGCAGAATCTGTACATCAGGTTTGCACAGTACTTATACAAATGCTCTGCCACTAGCCAGTGACAAATAGTCAGACTGGGCACCTACCCCATGGGCATACGTTGAAACATATAATGCCTCCAATTGCAAGAAAATGCAAACTGCTCTTGACGCTCTTCTGCAATCAGCATGGTAAAAAATGCATTTGCCAAATGTATCACAGCATACCAAGTTGCCTCAAACTTTTGCACATTCTCGATCAGAGTAACGGCATCTGGGACTGCAGGTGTTAACAGAGGAGTGTATTTATTCAACTCGCGATAATCCGCAGTCATTCTGTAACTTACATCTGGCTTCTTAGCCGGCCTGTCCGGATTGTTCCAAGCTGTAGTCACAGGACGTAACAAGCCCGCTTCAACATATCCCTTGATCGTGTCTGTGATTACCTTATGCTCCCAAGGGATGCAATATAGCTTCATCGACACACGTTTCATGGCCAAAGGAACCTGCACTAGGGGCATCTTCAATTTTCCCACAATAACGGGAGTTCACATTAATGCACTCACCCCAAACTGATAGGTTTTACCTCCAAGTCCGAAAATTAATCCCTCCAGAATATCCAAGCCAATAATATATTCAGGTATGGGAACAATCAACACTTGATGTTTATTCCTTTTCAAATTACCAATTTTCATATCAACTTTTGTTTGAACTACAGGGTCTCTTTCCATCCCAGTCCAGTTATGGTTAAATGTCTACCATTAAATCTCAAAGGATTACCATGGATCAATGAGGCCCCCGCTCCGGTATCAATCAAAGTTCGAACCTCTTGTGCATTCCCTCATTGCCAGAATAGTTTCACATTCACATGAGGCCGTCTGTCTACCCTAATCGGGCTTACGCTACCAGAGTTTGACTGCAATCCTATTCGTATTTTGAATGTGTGTATTTGGACTCTGTCTCCAACTTCGTACCCGCCACTTTACTCAAGTCAGCATAAGTCGGCTGATATGGTGAAGCCGTCCCCATGGACCCCTCATCCATCTCCCCTTTAGGCGGCGCAGAAGGGGACTTGTCCACAGCTGGATTATTCACATCTTGTCTTTTCACCTGTTTGTACCACTCTTTCCTGTGAAGCCCTCGCTTTTTATATTGCTGGTACATTTTCCGGGTTTCAATCCTGTCAATGTCTTCTCGTGGCACTCCATCTTTTAACAGCGGTAAGAACATTTGTTTTCTCGATGTGTGAGAATCCCTGCTGTCGGATCTCTTTCCAGGAGTCAGTTTATCACTATGCCCCTCTCCTTCTCTCTCTCTCTCTCTCTCTCTCTCTCTCTCTCTCTCTCTCTCTCTCTCTCTCTCTCTCCCTCTCTCTCCCTCTCTCTCTTTTTCACTTTTTCACTGGGCCTTTCTTCAACTTGTCCCATTCCCCCAGGTCTGCTAACTGTTTAATACAATCAACCACCTCATCCGTTAATTTACCAGTCCACCTCACCAGCAAAGTCATGATTACATTTTTATAAGCCGGTGGAGCAGTTAAAAAAATTGTATTTGGGGCTGAAACACGATAATGCCACCACCCCCATATGTTCTGGATCATCATTATGGATGGCTTCTTTCATAGCATGCTCTCTAAGTCTTTGGATTGCCTCGCTGTGTGCACCACCTCTTCTCCTTGTTAGGCTAGTCTGACATAGTCGTATACTTGCGATTACGCCCTTGAGCAGCTAACAGTAACAAAGACAGTGTTGAATCTTTCCCTTGGGCTTCAGGGGGTGGCCCTGCATGCAATACCTCCTGAATATTAGTCTCATCGGACAATGGCAGAAATCGTGGAGAATCTGTTGAACCTACCGCACCACCATCAAATAACCTAACCATCCAGGATAAGAGACTCACCAGCCCTCTGTTTCAATTGATGAATAATTCCCCAACCTCTTGTTGAGAATAATAGTCCAATGTTGTCAAATCTACTAGACAACCCACAGGATTTTGCAGATGTGACACAGCTCGTCTATGCGTAACCAGTTTAATGGTCACCTCTTTCATGTCAGGTTCTGGTTTAGACAAGGTTTCTCTGTCTGATCCACTCTCTGATGTGTACAAAAAGGGGGGTTTCGTCCTGGCTGTAGGAGTCAGAGCTAATTGCAACTTATTTATTGCAAGTCAACGTTATGGAGTATTCACTACCCTTTGGTGGCACTTATTATGCATATCCTAGGGTAGGTGTACATGAAGGAGAATAATAATCCACATGTGCTAGCTAGTTTACGAAGGGAGGAACAGCTTTTATTAAGTAACTGTCATTCCGCCCATATAACAGACCACAGTTCAAACAAATGTAAGCGGTAAGCATAGATCAAAGCCCAAAACAAATTGATGCATGAACATGCTGCATGGTAACAGTGATAGAGAGAGACACAAATTCAAAAACATCTTATTGCTTCTAATACATTCTGTTCTTCTCATTATAGACCATGTTTTTTAAAAGCAGGTTTTAAACAAGTTCACCTGACCAAAGTGGAACTAACATAACCTATTGTTCCTTTAAAATGAAGACCTTGGAAGGGTCTAACATAGCCAGGCTAAAGGGTGATCAAAATAATGGATCGACGTCACTGAAATGAATCTAAACTGAGGTTTTAAGGGGACCTAACAACACCCTAAGGGGGTGAGAGTGTCCCAGGACGTTTCGGCTTTCAGTGGGTCACAGCCTTCTTCATGGAGCCAAGGAAAGGAGTCCCCTGTAGAAAGTAAAGGGGAACTAAGGTTATTACATATGGTGTATAAAGAATAATGTAAACGCATAGTGGTTAAAAAGCCATGTACATTCACATGTCATAGTCAAAGGTACAGGACCCAAATAGTTAAAAACACTAGTTACTCCTATTGGTGGTCAAGTACTGACCTTTCACCGGACTGGACCGTAACCAGTTTAACGGTCACCACTTTCATGTCAGGTTCTGGTTTAGACAAAGTTTCTCTCTCTGATCCACTCTCTGAACTTGTGCTGTGAAATACATCCCTGTCCCATTGGTCGGGATCCCAATCAACCCCTGCAGAGGCAATCACTGTTGCCACCTTGCGGGTATTCACTCTCCCTCTTCGCTTTCAATGTTTGTTTATTCATTTATATTGCACGCCAGACCCGAGGGTATGAGGGCGCAGGAGCAGAAAGGTTATTCTCAGCTTGGTTATAGTGCTGTACAGTAATTTACAGTGTGTACATAGGTTAATGCAGTCGCGATGGATACAGTGATATACAGTTTACAAGTATACATATTTACATAATTTACAAAAGCAAAGGTCAATTAGTGGTCATTATTCTTTAACCAATGAATGTAGTTGCGTCTAAAGTGGGGGTAGGTTTGAGGTGTCCTTAAAGGCATGGTCTAGTAAAAAATGTTATTGTCCCTACGGGTCGGCCATGTTTTTTTAAGCCTAAGTGGCTCGATTTTAGAAAACTTTCCTATGGACCTTACCCGAGTTTTCTTCCATTAAACGCACGCGAAAACAAGACCAGGGAGCCGCCATTTTCTGATAATCCTATCTTTTCCCCGATCGCCCTGGCTGACCTGCTTTTGCGGCCCTAAATCAATTCCCCCGCCCCTGAGCCTGACATTATCAAAACATTCATATTCCCCACCTCTCTCTGTGACGTTACTGTGCTGCGTAGGCAAACGCGCCCAGTCGTCTTCTACGCAACTCCACACAGAACCCGGAAACCAACACAGACCATCTCACAACACAGCGCGCCACAATTCGGAATATGAAACTTTACTTTAAAATCAAACAGCAACACGGTACATTTGGTAAAGTACATTTATTTTACATTAAATGTTTAGAGAATATTCAGCAATTGCCATATGAACTCCGAAAGCCATTTATTTTATTTTATCTGTATCTGCCATGGTACACAGGGTGTTGCTTTTCGTTAAAAGAAGCACTTTGGAAGCACGGTGAACCGCAAGGCTGCTCCATCAACTGGGCACTAGTCCATCGTAAAGGTTGATATGTTGCTTCTAGCCACTAGTACAGCGTAAGGGCATGTGGGCCCTTGGCGATCGTCCCATAAAATTGTCAGTGTGCTCCAGTTGTTCACACGAAGCTGCAGGTGTCTACTGTAAAAGCCATCTGCTGGTGTCTCAAACCGATGGCAGTAGCAGAAGGGGAGCAAATACCTGTTATGAAAACAAAAAAATATAATTAGTCTCGCCAGCCGATCTTCATTAATATTACTTATTTTATATATTACAGCCGATCAGAAACTATTTGCTTGCAAGGATAGTTCAATGGAGTATGTTCGGCTCTAAAATCAATGCGAAAAGTAACAAAATAAATCGAGGCCAACACACAATGATAAACGACAGTTAGTCTACATGCATGAGGAATGATATGATATATGATATGGCATTTGTAACGCGCCTATACTCAAGTGTTTCTAGGCGTGACGAGGCAGGTGGGGAACAAGGGCAGACAGACAACGATCCTACTAGGCCAGGTGTCTTTCTGATCGCGCATGGGGAAGGGCTGTACATGGTTAGTTGAATACAAATTAAATAATTGGGCCAGCTGGTGGCAAGTGCAATTTAAATGCCGGGAGAAGGGGCTGAAGGATACAGAGACAGTCCCGTAGTGCAGGTAGGCAGTGCAGGGAAAAGTGGCTGGGCTAAGGACCGAGATCGGTGAGACCAGTGGACCTGCATGCCCATGTGCCCACTACGAACACGTTTTACTTGCTTTTCCTAGCTCTTCATTCATTCATTTATTCATTCATCCATTCATTAAATCTCCATTCCGGTGTAAAAGCGTGTAAAGATTTACTTACATTATATTTGAAATTTCCATTGTGTCTCTTCGTAATGCAGTCTGTAAAACGGACCGTGCTCTTGACAACGATTTTTCGTATACTGAACTAAAATGAAACTCGGTCTAGTTTCTGAATTTTCTGCCTTATCGTCTCTTACGTTATTGCGCACTCCCTTCAAATGTAGTTCTTTCGGCATGGTCCCTGTCTCAAGGTCAAAAAACAATAGACCCTTATACTCCCAGTGCGACTTGTGGGCCTCATCTGGGCGCTGTCCTTCGCATTCTTTATTTGCAACATCACGTAGTATAGGCATCTGTGAGAACTTGAAGTTTAGAATCCGTCTATGTAGTGCGCCTCAATGTGCAAATGCCAACTGGCTTCTCTCCCAAATGCCACGGCCCGCTTGGCTGGCGCGTTCTAAGTGCCCGAATTTTGTCCCCGTTGTCTGCGAGCTTTGCAGCCCAAATTGAGACATTTAATTTTTGGTGGAAGGTCAGGGAAAGTATAAAGTACCACAGGAGTTGAGTTAAAAGTGAGATTTATTGTTTGTTTGTTTGTTTTATTATTTGCAATACGCAAGCCTCCCCTCCGTTAACAGTGCGCAGCATTTACATTTACATGAGATGAGACATGAGAAAAATATATACATACACATATGTGAGGTGAATAGAGAGAATTCAAAGATGACACCCAGCTTGTTCGCCACCCATGATGGTGAAGGTAGGGGTTAGGTTTACAGGTACACTGTACAATAACATTTATTTACAAAAAGACAATCGAATTGCAATTATTTAAACCGGGATTTGTACTTCACAATCAGCTGTGCTTTGGGTGGGCATGGCACAGTCGCAATGTTCGGTGGCAATGGATCACTGCTCTGCACAGAAACGTCCAAAATTCCATATCTGTGCTTCTCTAACACAGCAACAATAAGGCCTTTCACAAAGTCGAACTGCATTTCATCATAGACTGGTTTGATCACCCATTGCTTACTTCGTTTTGAAAACACCTTAGTGTAGCGAGGCATCCTTACTTTACCCCTAGTCCTATATTGTTCACGTCCGACATTGCTGTTATGGGCCAAGACCGCTAGTAGAGTGCGATGTTTCATGCCCCGAAAGCTAAAATGCAAGCGCTTTGGCCTGTACTTTAGGCACATATTGTGGAACACCTCCAAATCTCCTGTGTGACAGAATTCTGTCAGTCCTCTCAAATCTCTTGATAGAGTTTTGTCGAAAACAATCTTCTCAATGGCTTTGTGTGTTGGTGAAGATGGAATCAACCACTTCTTCTTCCGTGCCTCCTCTGGGGACAAAGGGCCATGTTCACATTGGTGGAAATGTTCATTTGCTGTCCAGCGGTGAACGTTGGTACAGTGGTGCATCAGTGAGCGCCATTTTTCAAGTAGTATTTCCACTGACCCCTCACAAGTTTTTGAGCTCCACCAAAGATGGTTGGTGATGGAATGTGACCACTGCAAAATACTTTCAAAACCTTTTTTTTTCCCTGCAGCTGAGATTTTCTTATTGATTGATTTAGCAAGATGCCATACGTCAAACTGATGTTTAATATGTGGGAACTGCTCTCTCATTGTCATGGCAATTGAAACGTGTCTATCCGTGGCTATGAGGTCGATGTGCATTCCCCTTGATTGTAGATATTCCACTGATTTTATAAATCCTAGTTTCTCCATGGCCACTGACAATGTACATTGTGTTACCTGCACGACCACCGAACTCACAATTTTCTTACTATCCATGTCCTGAAAGTGGTAGGTGCAGTACTTGGCAGAAAATCCAGGGCTGTCACACTGTCCATCTCCGGCTAGCCTGAATCGTTTGCCTTCGAATGTACTTGCTAGAGACAATTGTTCAATTTTCCAAGCATCACTAATGGCCGGAAACAGATAATCACGTTGGTATATGTAGTACAGCGCTTTAGAAAGGAGTCCCACAAACTGAAAGAAAGCCTCTAACTTTCTAAAACTGGAGCCACTAAAAAGTGATGCAGCTGCACACAGTAGATTGCCTGCTGGCAGTTTCCCCAGCATCGGTTGTGCAGACCATGAGAACCTATGATTTAATCTACAGGCGGCATTTATTTTGACGTTAATGCCTTTTATTTGACGAGTCACATTAATCAATGGCTTCCCACATACTTTCCCTCTAATGGAATGCACACATTTCAGCATACTTATAATTTCCATCAAACAACTGTCGAATACAATGTATTTGCTCTCTTTCATTAGACTGTCATCCTGCGTCAACGTTGTTTCGGCCTGTGACGTTGGGGAGATTTCAACACATTGGAAAGTAATATCGCTGATATCAAGTTCTGATGCGTCTATGGATGCTGCGGCTGGTTCATTCTCTGTCATTTCGACATCTATTACTTCAACATTGATGGGAGAACACAACAATGTCGACAGGTTTTTTGGTGGCAAATTTTTGGCGGGTGTAGATTGTGTAAATTGATCTGCAACTACTTCAGACCTATCTTCAATACATTCAATAACATCTTCTTGTGGTGGTGCGGTCGCACTGTAGCTATGGTCCAATGCAACTTTGCTGTAGTCTCCAAACACAGTTAATTCATGTTCTGCCATTGGACATGAGCATCTCAAGCCTGAACACGCCTCGCCTCAATTAATAGTTCCTCCATAGTGTACACGGTCTGGCAAGCCACATCTCTCATTCGCTTCACTGTCTGTGTGTGTATAGTTCTGACACCCACGGGTAACTGGAGGAAAGATTGGAAAAGGGATGTTCAGTTTAAACCCAAGAATGAGTGTAGTAGAATTGACTGGAAAAAAACATAAAATAGTCCCCAGCACAAACATTTTTTTAAAGTTATGAACTGTCTGTAACTAACCTTTTTTTGTTTTTTTTTCTTTGCAACTTTTTTGACTCGACCTTGAACATCTGCACGCTGTAGCTCCGATTCGTTTCCGCATGTCCTCCCTTCCTCTTGCGCTGCAAACGACTATATTTTCTGTATCCGCATAGACAGCACGGAATGAGGCTCCATCGTCTCCCTGAAACATAGTACTTTCATTACTATGTATCAAAATATTGTTAGCATAAAACACACGTGAGGACAAACACACAGGTACATCTCAATAGCCAAACACGATTTAAACATTGTGTGCAACAATCAAACGACAAGTATACGACCAGTGATGATCTATTTCGATGGAACTGTCAGTATCCATACCTCTGGCTCTGCATGGACTGCCATGAATGGTTGTATTGGAGAGGAGGCATCCGCATCTCCCTGAAACACAGTACTTGCATTAGTATGCTTTTCAATATTAGAAAGACAACACCCACTTGGGATCGACGGCACAGGTACATATAAAGAGATAACCACAAATGATGCATTGTCCAAAAGAATCAAGGAAAATCCAAATATGATCACATTTCATCAACTTATTTCAACGATTCCTTTACATCTGCATCATCTAAATGAGATGTTGTGATTGTGGTGGAAGCTCCGTCGTCTCCCTGAAACACAGTACTTGGATTAGTATGGTTTTCAATATTGGAAACATAACACACACTTGGGGCTGACCGCACAGGTACATATAAAGAGATAACCGCAAATGATGCATTGTCCAAAAGAATCAAGGAAAATCTAAATACGATCACATTTCATCGACTTATTGCTCCGATTTATTTACATCTGCATCATCTAAATTGGATGTTGTGATTGTAGCGGAAGCTTCGGCGTCTCCCTGAAACACAGCACTTGCGTTAATAGGGAAGAAAGTATAGCAAATGGAATCGCGTTATATGATCACGCATGATGGAGCTGTCATTATCCATACCTCGTGCTGCTGAAGAATATCTATGGATGTTGCAAATGTAGTGCGCACTTCCGAAAGCTGTTGCGCCGATTCGTATATGCATGGTCCCGCTTTCACTTCCCCTGGATTTACTTGAATGTCAGGCTCTGCATCAAGTGCAGGGGTTGACGCTCCATCAACTGCCTGAAACATAGTACTTGCATTAGTGAGGATTACAATAGTGAAAACATAACACACACCTGGGGTCGACAGCACAGGTACATATCAACGGCTAACCACGAATGAAACATTGTGTAGAACAATCAAACGACAAGAATTCCAGCTCTGATGATGACGCTCGATGGAGCTGTCAGTATCCGTACCTCCTGCTGTTGAAGAACATCTAGAAATGTTGTAGATGTGGCGGACGCTTCAGCATCTCCCTGAAAGACAGTACTTGCATTAGTATGGATAACACTAATTATAACTGAAAACAAACACCAGTGGACAATAACTAAGGTGTATATCAATTGGAAAGCACTAACCAAACATTCGGTAAAATGATTACACGATAAAATAAAAATATTACTTGACATGCATAAAACAAGTCTGTAGCGTATTAGCCTAGTAAGATTACCTGATACGCGCTAGAAGTGGTTGATAACTGCGACCACGTCAAGGATGTAGAATGTTCTTGCTTCAGATTCAAGGGATAGTCAAGAAGTTGTAAAGGTAAATTAATGATTGATAATGAAATGCCAATATTAAAAATACCCATGTAAGGCGACGGAATACTTGTAAAATGCTCAATACAGCACAGTTCCCTGTTCCCATATATATACATTGCGTTTGTGGGTTATGAAATCGAAAAAAAGAATATATTGGTAAATGTCATTATTCAAAAAACTATACACTCATATCAATATCAATATTATTACAAGGGATAGAACACCTACAATATCAATTAATCCGTTCGGATACCTACACACTACCGCAAGGCCTAAAGCTAAATCCGGACACTTGACTCACCGGTGGCGGAATGTGGACGAATAGAGTGGGAATAGCGTTTTCGAGCAATTTCCGTGTCATTCGCCGTTTATTCTTCTTTGTTACCCAAGATGTTGTGTACATGTCCAAGGAAAAGTGCCGGCTGCAGAAGCGGTATCGATCACCCCTCTTGTCCTATAAGACTTGTTGGACTCTACTTTCCAGCTCATCCAGTGGATATCCGCAATGTCTGACCCATTCTCTTATTTGATCAACAGTTTTCAGGAATACATGCATTGTAGTGCCTTCAGATTTAGCATGGGTCTTCGAAGGGCAACCGCTAATCAAACAGTCAGGCATTGTTGAAAAATCTGAAAAGTAAATATCGACATTATTATACAATCTTCAAGAATAAAGATTTGATACAAAAGTAAATGAATCATACAATGATCAATGCAAGATTTGTTTTGGTTGCAGGAACTATACCAGTTCATTATGTGTTAGTATTTGCAGAAATGTATAAATGATGTGACTAAAAACTGAACATGTGACTCATCCCTTGGATGTTCTGTATTGCACGAGAAGGAAACATGCTTACATTATAGACTGGACCCCCGAATTGTGCAATTCGATGACAATAGACACAGATGAAAATAAATAGATCTATTGATAGCATAGCAATGGAAAACTCAAGTCAATAGCAATGAGACCAATGAACCTAGCACTATTGTGTACTCAACTCGCAAATAGATAGAAATTTAAAAATCTGCGAAATATGACTAGGATACATGGCCTTACCTTGACCAACAAACAGTTGGATTCAGCAAGCAGAGCAGTATGTTGCAGGAGAATAGGTGGGTGGCCACAGGTAGCACACTGATGGGTTTGCTCTAAGCGGTCACAGAAGGTCACGGATAGCACGACGACGAGCAGATTAGCGTAGATCTCAGTGGTTGCCAGGTAACACGTTCAGGAGTTGACTTGCAAAGCACAAATATGTTCTCATGAGACATATCAAGTGGTTTATAAAGTATTAGAAACAGAGGTGTGTTTGTGAATGAATGACGTATGTATGTCGTGGTCTTAGGGGGGCGGCCTGCTTCAAGGGGAAGCCTGGCTGGAGACACGGGGTCTGAGGAGGCCATGTGACCGATGGCCCCTTGGCGTGGGATACCTTTTGAAGTGTACATGTAGTTTGGCACCTTGGCCTTTCGCGCCCCTAACATCCCCCCATGCCAGCGCGCATCCACCGGCGCGAACCGCCTTTGATACAGGGGGGTGGGATGGATGGGCCTGGGGCGTGCAGATAAGGCACAGGAAGACTGCTGAATGGAAACACACTTATGTGGATTGCAGGGGGGCGGCCTGCTTCAAGGGGAGGCCTGGCTGGAGACACGGGGTCTGAGGAGGCCATGTGACCGATGGCCCCTTGGCGTGGGACACCTTTTGAAGTGTACATGTAGTTTGGCATCTTGGCCTTTCGCGCCCCTGACAGCCCCCCATGCCAGCGCGCATCCACCGGCGCGAAACGCCTTTATATCAATATATAGTATATCGTCTTTAAATCAATGATAGTATATCGTTGCTTATCAATAACAAATGCCACATACCGGAGATTCTTGTGAGCACAGACCCACACTTCAACCGGTGTATTATAGTGGTCAAGACCCAAGGCCTGTATAATCCAATGGTAATTGTTAGTATAGACATATTTGTGACTTTTATAGAGACATAACCCACTGAAATACTTTGAACAAGTGTTATTTAGTACATGCAATATCGAGAATATGTTATGTTAGCTTAGATAGATAGTGACCACCCTGCTTCACAGCGACTAGACCTTCGCCCATTCGGAGCACAGATGTCTGACGTCCATCCTTGAATGGAGACACACTTGATTCATTTAAAAATCGAAACAACCGTTGTTAAAATATATGTGGTGTTTTATTTTGTATCTTATTTTGATGACACAAAAATACAAGACTTTAAACATTGTACAGTTCAGGTTGCAGCACA
The DNA here is from genome assembly GCF_040938575.1 of Ambystoma mexicanum. Classification (NCBI taxonomy): domain Eukaryota; kingdom Metazoa; phylum Chordata; class Amphibia; order Caudata; family Ambystomatidae; genus Ambystoma; species Ambystoma mexicanum. The sequence continues at coordinate 229,440,787 of NC_090931.1, read as the reverse complement.
GCGAGAGAAAATCCCCTGTACTGACCGCTGTCACTCGGGAACGTTTCTCTAATGGCACGAACGGCACAGGCGGGTATCACTCTTCGAACGCGGTGCCCAAGCCTCCCGTGGAGCCACCATGTAAAGAAACGATAGGCCACCAGCCTGTACCACCTGTGAAAAGGAATGAAACAAACTGTTTTTAAATGACCAAGATAAGTTTAATAAACGTTTGTTGTCAATGACAATTCTTGTAACTAATGGCATTCTGCACGGACAAATGCTATCTAGACAATGCACACTATTGAACGGCTTACTTGCGTTACAATGATATGTAGATGTAATTTTGGATATAGTAGAAGAACATGAAATAGGAGTGGCATGTCAAGCAGAGTATACTTACTCGTTACTCGGATTACGAGGACGAACAGTTGTGCGAAGTTCGTGCATAAGCACCATCATTATTCTCAACACGGCCCGTGTGAGGCAGGCTGCCCTGAAGTCTGGCAGCTCGGTGATGCATTGCGGTCGTGGCTCGCCTTCCGAAATGTAGGCCAGGCATCCCGAGTTTTCTCGGCAGCAGCAGTTCTCGCCCTCAGTTGGCATTAGCTCGCACCGATTGTATGTGCACCAGGTGGAGACGCCGTACATTCGACTAGGCCCAGGCTCTTCATCTGTTGATTCGTCCTGCCAACTGCCGTCCGAATCCCCATCGTTTTCGCGTGCTTCCCTTTCCAGTAGTTCCTCCTCGGTATACTCGGGCTCGTACATGTAGGGCATTATTGTAGCCATTGTGTGTTAAAGACACTAAAATAATTTATAGCGGTGGTACTGGTATCTGTTCACACGGGCTACAAGCGGCGAAGGTAGCTGACCAGAGCACTGAAACAAGTCACAGAATACTCAAAGTAACACAGAGAGAGGAATGGAATCGAAAATCTGCTGCTGTGTGTTGTGAAACGGTCTGTTTATACTTATTGAGTAAAGAGGCGTCCTGCCATTTCCATGGCGACACGTCATTAGCTGAAGCGCGGCGAATGTTGACATGAGACGTGCTTTGGCGTTGGGAAATGGGCAGTACGAGTCTGCTGATGACAGGCTCAGGGGCGGGGGAATTGATTTAGTGCCGCAAAAGCAGGTCAGCCAGGGCGATGGGGGAAAAGATAGGATTATCAGAAAATGCCGGCTCCCTGGTGCTTGTTTTCGCCTGCGTTTAATGGACGAAAACTCGGGTAAGGTCCATAGGAAAGTTTTCTAAAATCGTGCCTCTTAGGCTTAAAAAAACATGGCCGACCCGTAGGGACAATAACATTTTTTACTAGACCATGCCTTTAAGGAGGATGGTAGGTAGTTCCAGTGTTGTGCTGCTTTCACCTGAAAGCTGTTGCCGCCCATTTTGGTTAGTTTGAACCTGCGAACTGTAAGCAGGTTTGTATTGGTGGTTCTGGTGGGCCTTTTAGGAGTGTATCTTTTTATTCTGTCTGCTAGGTAGCGAGGGGCTGCATTGTTGAGGCATTTGTGTGTTAAGGAGGCTACTTTGAGCAGGATTTTGTCGGTAGTGGTAAGCCAATTATGGGTTCTCCTGATGTTAGAGATGTGGTCTTTCTTGGGGATGCTAAGCGCTGCTCTGAGAGCATTGTTTTGTAGGGTCTGGATTTTATTAGTAACCTGTTTGTTGACTACTACATAAAGGGCGTTACAATAGTCCAGTTTTGATAGTACAAGGGCTCTGGCTAGGGTAATGCAATTCTGGGTAGATAGGAAAGGTTTGGCTGCTCTTATAAGCTTACATGTGTAGGCTGTGGAGGAGGCCATGCAGCTAACCTGTTTATGGAAGGAGTGGGAAGAGTCTAGGTAGATTCCTAGGGTTTTCACTTCCTTGGCTACCTTGATGGAATTTCTGTCTATAATGAAGCTGGTGTAGTTGTGATCCAGTTTGTTTAGATTTGGGGTGGATCCGAGGATGATGAGTTCAGTCTTGTCATCATTCAGGCATAAACTGTGGGAGGCCCTCCATTCCTGGATGATGAGGTACACCCTGTTCACCAAGGCCAAATCCTTGTTGCAATCTCCCGTCAACGGAATGAGGATCTGGGTATCATCGGCGTAATTAGTGTAGGTGATACCCAGACCGTCAAGATCATCAAACAGGGGCTTTGTGAACACGTTGTACAGTGTGGGGGAGACGCATGAACCCTGAGGGACCCCGCATGTGATGGGGATGCGGTCAGCAGAAGCTGAGGTGGAGAAGACACGCATAGATCTGTTACTCAGGAACGACTTAATCCAACCGATGGCTTCTTGGGAGAAGATGGGCAGCCGAGTCCAAGTGGTTGCATAGAATTTTGTGATCTACCAGATCCAATGCTGCAGAGAGGTCTAGAAGAAGCAGTAGGGCAGTTTTCCCATTATCTCTCAGGGTGTTGATTTGAGCCTTAAGATCGATGAGAGCAGTTTCTGTCCCATGTTGGGGTCTGAAGTCTGATTGCCGGATTCCCAGGAGGTGGTTTTGTTCAAGGTATTTTTGTATTTGTTGATATGCTGTCTTATCTAATATTTTGAGCAAGAAGGGGACGGTGGTGATGGGTCTGTAGTTAGTGGGTATAGAAGGGTCTAGGGAAGGTTTTTTTAGTAGAGGGAGGACCCACGATTCTTTGAGGTTGTTGGGGATGATGCCTGAGGAGAAGGAGGCGTTAATGAGTTTGGTAATAAAAGGTGAGAGGTCTCTTGCCGCTTCTTTAATGATTTGTGAGGGGCAAGGGTCACCCTGGCAATTGGACGGTTTAAGGCTGAGGATGATTTTTTCCACTTCTAACGTAGAGACTTTGGAGAAGCTGAAACGGGTGAGTGGGTTAGGTATAGGGTTCTTGGGTGTGGGGTGTGGGGGAGTCTTCGTGGGGTTAGTAGAGTTAGTTAGGGATTCTTTCTTGTTGTTGATTTTGATTTGAAGGCCAGCGACTTTATTGGATAGGGCATTTTGGACACTAGTGCACCATTGTTTATCTTTCACACATGTGTCTGGGACTAGGATAGGTGTTTCCAGCTCTTTGATGATAGTAAACAGTTCTTTAGTACTGGATTTGGCTTGTGCTATTTTCTGGTTGTATGATTCTTGTTTAGCGATAAAGATTTCTTTTTTGTATGTGGAGGCTATTTTGTTGAGGATCCGCTTGTTAACGTCTGTGGGAGATTGTCTCCAGGCTTGTTCCTTTTTGCGTTTCTCTAGAGCTTTTAGGTGGGTAGACAACCAAGTGTTCAAGTGTTTTCTCGGCTTACATTTTCTCAGTTTTAGCGGTGTAATTGAGTCTAAGGCTGAGCGCATGATTTTGTTTTACTTTTCTACAAGGTGGTGGGGGTTGGAGGTATCTGAGAGTTGGTTCAAAGTCGGGAGAATGAGGGAGATGAGTTTTTCCGCTGTGATGATTTTCTTGCTTCCCGTAGGGATATCTGTGTCTAGTAAGTTATTAGTGATGGGGCTTGAGGCTTTAAGGGTGAAGGTGAGGAGATGGTGGTCGGACCATGATTGAGGGGTGTTGGCGGTGATGGAGGCAACACAGTTATGGTCTGCTACCCAGTCAAGGGTTCTCCCTTTGTTGTGGGTAGGGGTGGACACTCTTTGGGTAAAGCCTAATTCTGACAGGGTATTGTTAATAAGGGTAGCCTGGGGGTCTTTGGGGTCTTTGAGGCCTAAGTTGAAATCTCCTAGGAGGAGGCTCTGGGTGGTGTTTTTTAAGTTGTTTGTGAGGATGGCGGTGAGGTCTTCCTCGAAGGAACCTAGGGGTCCTGGAGGTCTGTAGAATAAGTGAATGGCGATGGTTTGGGAATTGGCAGTGGGAAGCTTAGCTGTAAGTGATTCACATGATGGGAGGTGGTTTGTGGTGTCAAGTATAATGTTGAGGTGTGTTTTAGCAATTATGGCGAGGCCTCCGCCTCTGGATTCTGTTCTGTTCACTCGGAGGATAGTATAGTCATCAGGGATGCCTAGCGAGAGAGCTGGGCCAGCGGCTGCATGAAGCCAGGACTCGGTGATGGCTAGGAAATCTAGTTCTTCTGGTAGAATGAGGTCTGCTATATCTGTGGCATGGGCTACTACATATCTTGCATTAAGGTGCCTCTTATGGGCAGGGTGATAGTTTTAGTGCAGGGAAGTATGGTGGTTATGTTGTGAACCTTATGCTTGGTCATAGTATTAGTTAGGCTATGCTTGGGTCTGTCCGTGGGGCGGTTGGTGGAAGCGACCAAGTGCAAAGGTGGGGTCCGGTTAGTCAGTTTAGATTGGATGGTGTCCCTGGCTCGAGGCTCGTATAGTTTAGGTATTCTGGCACGAAGTCTGGCATTTCTAACCAAAAGGCTGCATGGCGTAGAGAGGTGCATAATGGGTGGGGAATTAGAGCCTATGGAGGCAGAACTAGAGCGAGGGCTAGGGTAGCTAGATGCGTGGATGAGGTGGAGAATTACTCTCTGTAGTGCCGAGTAGCTGCCTGGTAGGTACATTCTGTTGGGTGTGGGTGAGATGCGACAATCAGATGGCAGGGCAGATGTAGGCTGAATGTGGCAGGGTGCGGAGTGCCACAATCAGGAACTAGATGCTAAATGTAGCTATCAGGTGGCAGGACAGCTAGGTGCTAGATGCGACGGTCAAATAGAAGGGCAGGTAGCAACTAGGTGCATCATAGATGACCGGAATGGTATTCAAAAGCAGGGCAGCTAGGTACAGAATACAGTGATCAAAGTATGCAGTAATCAAGTGCAACAGTCAAATAGAAAGGCAGGTGGCTACTAGGTGACTGGCTATCATGCTATCATAGATGGCAAGAATGGTATGCAAGAGCAGGGCAGCTAGGTACAGGATGCAGTAATCAAAGTATGCAGTAATCAAGTGCAACAGTCAAATAGAAAGGCAGGTGGCTACTAGGCTACTGGCTATCATTCTATCATAGATGACAAGAATGATATTCAAGAGCAGGGCAGCTAGGTACAGGATGCAGTAATCAAATGCAATAGTCAAATAGAAGTAGGTAGATTCACTTTATGCTGGTGCACCTAAATACAGAGATGTGCCATAGTACAATGAAAATCAGAATGGGCAAAATCGTTTTTTACTAAGAGGGCCTAAGCACAGTAGGTATGGGCGAGCAGTGTATCATAGATTCCCAGAAGTCACAGAGAGCAAATTCGACTTTTGCAATTACTCGTCATAGGTCGTAGTTGTAGCTATTGGGATTGTATAGGGCTGCTGTATGGGATACAGATATGAGGCAATCTAGGTAGGCTCTTATAAGAGGGGATATACAGCAGTAATAAGCAGTTTGGGAGAGACAGATATTTGAATAGACAAGCAAAACGACTTGCATGAGACATGAGATGCCCAATACATTAGCCGTGCATATCGTCTTAGCAGGTGGTTGTTGTGCGTGTAGAAGAAACATACTTTGTGATAACAAGGTCCAGAGTGATGTGCTCCCTCGCGCTCCACAGTGTGCACAGGGGCAAACAGGGTATGGCCTGGCTCTCGCGGGCCTTCCTAGAGCAGGACCAGCTTCTGCCTACCGGCAGAGTTCTGGGTAGGAAAAGCGTGGTTGCTAGGCAACGCGCTTAAACAAAACGCAGGCGGCCATTTTAGGATGCATCCACCTCGCGGATGCGGTAGATCGAGTGTGTGCTTCACTGCAAACGAGGTGCACAGCTGCAGACTTCAGCATGCTCACCTGGGAGCAATGATGGGATAGGCTCTGCACGGCAGCTCCAGACGCAGGGTGAAGGTGTGGCTGCTCCAGCAGTTGCGTGCTGGTGTCGTCGCTGGCGTGAAATGGTGCCTGTAGGGAGTAGGGCTCCTGCCCTCTCTGGTGCTGGGGCTCAACTCCATATATCTGGCAACCCTTGCAGCAGCTCTCTTAGCTACTGCCTGATACTTATCTGCCTTATCATGATACAATTTCATTTGAAGTTGCTGTATTAGCGCAATCTGTTTCTCAGCAGCCAGCTCTTTTTCCAACCTCAAGATATTTGCCTGCAATTCTACATTCTGCTGATGCATCTTTCCTAACGTATGCAACAAAATCCAACCTCTTCTGCCCAAAGCAGAGGACTGCTTTCCCTTCTCTACGAGAACCTGTTGCAAGCAAGCCGCCACCTCGGCCGGACTCACCTCTCCTGTACCCGTATTCCAGGTCTCACTCAAACCTGCCCCACACGCCCAAGTCTGTGGAAGTTTATCATGAGGACTCTTTGTCCACCCTGTGATCATCACTTCAGGACCATCATCTCCGCCTGCAGAACTTCCCTTTTTCCTAAAAAAGGAACTTGTGGTTTTGATGGATATTTTAAGTCCCCTATCAAAAACCTCAAACACAATCACACAATTCACAAACTTCAAAAAGAAAAACACAAGAAATTGTCTTTCTGTGTCCAAGCCTCAGATTCGTTTGGGATTTGGAACCAATTCCATCACAAATACCCTGCTAATAGCGCCACCATGTTTTGCTTTTCAGACACGTGTAAAGATTTCAGAATTACTCACCCTATTACACAGACCAAAAGTTCTTGGACTCAGCAAGACAATAACGTACACTTGGACCAAGAACATAAAATAATAAAATAAATGCAACTGGTTATAGATAGATATATGAAAAAGAATAAACACAAACACATCAGTGTTAGGGCAGTTGTAGGAGAAATCTTAATCTCAGCCACGGCAACACCACCCAGTCCAAGGCAGATAGGCAGTGAAATATTTCTAACAGGGTCTGGAATTGAGCGTCCTCCATCTCATGCAAGACTTAATCTGCCGGGGTTCCAATTCTCTGTCTCCTCATTGGGATACCTCTCTTCTTAAGGGGGACAAATCCCTGCCCCTCATATGTTACTGACAGCCCCCGGCTGAAGTCAGACAGCAAGTATTGGAGGCAAGAGTTGAAAAATCCAGACAGTGGAAAAACCCAGCTCATCTTCCACGCTCTCGTTCCTGGCACCCCTTATCAATGCACCTGCCCATCTCCGACTCCCCTCTCGGCTCATCCTTGAGCAAACAATGCCCAAACTATCATACACAGTGAACTCATCTACTTTGTGCTAAAATATTGCAACCACTGCTGAAATCATGTCAGCCTCCTAACTGAGCTTGCTGAAACGTAGACTTTCATCGTAGTCTGAAAGTGAATGTCCAAAATGGCCGTACATCGGCGCAATGTTTTTTAACTAATTTACGCACATGCACTACACCATGTCATGATCAGTTGCCTCCCTTATACATGATCCACGACATCAGCAGTGGCACCTTGCTCATCATGAAGTCAGTGTCCTGCTGATGGTGCCACTACAGTGCATGGCATGGGGATATGGGTAACAAAGTGGTAGTGAGGGGGGAGGGGAGTCCAAAAGCCCGATGTCCACCCTCGAGGGAACCATGGACTTATGCTGGCACACATGATGCAGAGGTGTTAGTAGCCACACTGATGGTAGGCACCTCAGAGATGCATGAGGCTGAGGTGGAGCTGTCAGCAGTGGTTGTAGTGATGGCAGAGTCACACATGGCAGAGGTGCTGATGGTAACAGTAATGTTAGTAGCCACACTGTCACTGCTGCAGCAGATGGGGCTTGTGCAGGTGCTTGGTATACTGATGGGCCTTACCAGATACAGAGGTGATAGCATCTGGCAAAGAGGTAGCAGTAGCTGTTTTGCTGGTTATTTTCTGGAGACCACCAGCACTCTGTACTGCATCTCGAGGGGGGAGAAGAGGAGTAGCTAGAGGGTGATGCACTGGTGGATGAGGTGGTCGTACAAGTGCCTGCTCTGCTAGTGCCTTCATCCTCTCCCTGTCTGGTATGGGAGCTGTGATGTGAAAGAGACGTGACATGCTATCACTTACCGTGCCCACAAGGGGTTTGTTCTGCATTGCATTTGCAGACTTTGGGCCTGATCACGACTTGGGTGTTACCGCCCTACCGCCAAACTCCCCGGCGCTAATAGCGCCGGATCACGAGTTTGGCGGTAAAGTAATTCCCCATTCGTCAATGCCCCATTCCCCATTGGGCTCAATGGGAAATTTTCGCGCTCTTACCGCCGGCGGATTTCCTGCCGGCGGTAATAGCGCGAATTTTCGGCGAATTTCCCCCCAGCTCAGAGCTGGGGCGAAATCCGCCGAAGCCCTGATTCGTCGGACCCTTAAATCTGGCGGTATTAGCGCTACCACTGGATTTAAGGGTTACCGCCGAAGTCGTGATCAGGCCCTTTGTTGGAATCGCACTGTAGTTCATGTAGGGAAGGCTGTAGACATTACACAAGGGGCACATAGGACTTTTTGGCTTCATGCTCCCAGTGATGGGGTGGCATGGCTACCAATGTATGGGGTTGGCTGCCAAGTGCACATTTTTATATTGGTAATGCTCACATTATACACATGCATGTAACCTACCTGCATGCAGTAAGTGATGTGAGGTAATAGTGACACGGGCACAGGTACAGATGTTTGGAACGGTGAGGTATGGTGCTACCTATAATGGGATGCCCCCTGACTGTTGGGTAATGCAATCTACATAGGCCTTATTGCTACTTGTTAGTGCTTTGTAGATGATCTGTTCCATATATGGCTGGGGGACCCATTACATTCCCAATGTCGAGGACGTATTCCATTATGATTTGCGGAGGCCGGTATGTGAAAATAAAGAGTTATGCTTCATGTCGATGGTATTGTTCTATTATGGCCAATCCAAGATAGATGACGCATGTCACAGGTTTGGTACTTTGTAGCTGTGTGTTTTAATACTACATGTCTACTTTCCCTGCTTGTGATCTGCCTTGGGCCCTCCCTAATTTTTGCTTTTCTCCTTTGTGCAGCTTCATTGCCAGCCCCAGTGTCGGCAACATGACAGACAGTGTAAGCCTTCCCATTTATTACGGGCTTTCATTTTAGCATATCTATTATCATGTACTCGCCTGCTCCAGCTTGACTGCTGGCTCTGTGTTCGGTGGCTCCTACACCCTTCAGGCCGGCCATTTGAGATGGTGATGACCGTCCCCTCCAAGGGGGGCAGGGGGCTTCACTCTAGGGGGTTCTATGGTGCCTTGTTAGGGAGAATAAAGATTTTCCATAATAACTTACTAGAAATTCTTAATTCTATTAAAGACACTGAGGCGAGCATTATGCTTCTCTTTCTTTTAATTATTTATATAAAGAAAGCTCAGCAGCAAGGTATTTTATGCACTTAATATAACAAAAGTCGTTCTGAAAGTGCGTTGGAAAAATACAAACTGTTAAAATACATAAAAAGGTTCATAATATTAATGGAATAACGGGAGAAAACTTCAAATCCCATGATGCTCCAAAGGTCATCAGTGTCCGTGGTCACGTGGTACTATCCTTCCAATGAATGCATATGTGCTCCCAGTCCTGAACAAGAAATAACTTCCTCTTTCGAGGATGCGAACTTGCTGTCTTTGATGATAGAATTCTAAACTTCGTTTAACCAGATGAAGGATCCGTTGGCATGTAAATCAAATCAAGTTGACTTGTCTGTAGAGGCTGCCAAAGAAAAAATAAAAATATTAACTGTTGCATATAACAACCCTTGTTCCCTTAAAGTGGTGCGAGAAAAAGGCATTTATTATTATTACACAATATATGAGATTAGATTATCAGATTGAAACGCTAGAGTCATTCTTAAGCAGTACGCAATATGCTGTTTCTTAGATGGGTGGGATAATGCTCGCCTCCGTGTCTTTAATAGAATTAAGAATTTCTAGTAAGTTATTATGGAAAATCTTTATTCTATGTCAAGACCGGAGGCTCACCTTATGCTCGTTCAAAGCTTACTTACCACTATCAAAGCTGGTTGTTCTACTGGTTTCAAGTAGAATTATTTAAATATCGATTTGCCTGCCCAATCAGCCATCCTCATAATGTCCTCTAGACGAACGCCAATCTGAAAGGCTTTTGAGGCCATGGCTCCTCTGACTGAATGAGCTCCGAACTGGAGTGTATCAATCCCTGCTTGGGTTAGCGTCCAGCGCACCCAGCGGGCTAAGGTAGGGGCTGAGACTGCCTGGTGGGGCTTGCAAATAGCTATGAGCAGTTGACCGCCCGGAGAGGATCTGAGCGGAGCTGTTACTTTTTCATAAGCTTTCAAACACTGAACCACGCATAGTTTGGGTTGTTCCCTAAAAGCTGGGTAAGAGATCACTCTTGAATCGCATTTAGTTCTTCTTCTTACGTGAAAGACAATACCGTCAGGGGAAAAAGACCTACCCTCTAGATCTAGAGCTCTAACATCCGATACTCTCCTGCAAGAAATGAGACAAAGCAAGGTAGTAAGCTCGCCGCAGAGTGCCATATGCTATAACTCTTCGTTAACTGGCCATGAAAGGAAGAGATTGAGCACTGTATTAACGTCCCAAAGTTTGTCGTAACGGGACGGAGGTGGTACTGTAAGGCGGATACCTTTTAAAAATCTGCAAACTAGATGATGTTCTCCAGCTGGGGTCCCTTGTTATGAAATTGTGGCCTGCCGATATCGCTGATCGATATGCGTTTACTGTTCTGTAAGCAAGGCCTCTTTCTACTAAAGAGGCTAAAAAGTTGAGAATTTCTTCTAGAGGTGCTGAAACTGGATGTAGGTTTCGGTCCTGGCACCATGTCCTGCATGTATTCCAGGAATTGGAATACTGTTTGCGGGTAGCATGGGTCCAGCTTTCTTCAATGAGATGGATTGCTTTGGTGGACATACCTGGAGTTCTCCATCTTGCCCTGAAATCCTCCAAGCTGCTAGAGTCAGAGACCCGAAACTAGCAGGGGGTGAGGCTGACCACAAGGATCTAGTAGGAGATCCTGATACCGGGGTAGAAGGATTGGAGAATCCATGGAAAGTTCCAGAATAACTGGATACCAGGTCTGAGAAGGCCATACTGGGGCTATGAGGACCAGCTCTGCTTTGTCCTGACGGACCTTCGCCAGGGTCCTCGCTATCATGGAGAAGTGGGAAAACGCGTAGAGAATCCCATTTGTCCAAGTCTGCAGGAATGCATCTGTCGCTGAGGCCGCTGGATCGGGTCTCCAGCTGTAAAACACAGGAAGCTGAGTGTTGAGCCGAGACGCAAAAAGGTCTATGGACAGCAGACTCCAGTTCTGCTGTAAGCGGAGAAATATGTTCTTGTCTAGACTCCAGTTGCTGGAATCGGAGTAATGGCGAGATTGCCAATCCGCTATTACATTCTTGAGACCCGGCAGATATTCTGCTGTGACTGAAATATGATGATCCAAGCAAAAATGCGAAAAGTCTTTGGCGAGCTCTGCTAATGGACGAGACCTGGTGCCACCCAGATGATTGATGTATCTTACGGCAGATACGTTGTCCATCTTTAGCAGAATACAACAACTCACTTGGTCTCTGGCGAAAGAGCGTACTGCGAAAGAGCCTGCGAGAAGCTCTAGGCAATTGATGTGCATTTCTAGCTCCTGTGGAGACCAAGTTGCTCCAGTGGCTGCAGTGCCACATCTTGCTCCCCATCCGGAACGACTGGCATCTGATTCTATGATGATATCTGGAGTAGAACTGAAGATGGCCCTGCCGTTCCAAGTCTCCATATGTGATAGCCACCAATTTAGCTCTGTCCTTGCTTGAAGTTGTAGTGTCAATCATTGAGAATAAGAAAGACTGCGTCTCAGGTGTTGGCCTTTCAATCTTTACAATTCCCGGTAATGTAAGGGACCCGGAAATATTGCTTGAATGGACGAGGACAGACGTCCTTTTACTCTTGCTAGCTCCCGTAGCGAGATTAAATCTCTCTGTAGGAGCCTGCAAATTTCTCTTTTTCTTGAGTGTATCTTGGCAGCTGGAAGACAGAGCTGCGAGTTCTGGGTGTCTACGACGAACCCAAGAAACTCTAGATTCCTGGAAGGACAAAGAACCGACTTCTCCCAGTTGTGGAGCAAGTTTATAGCTAGTTTGATTTGCTCTTGCACAAGGTCTTGAGATTGAGCCATCAGAATAATGTCGTCCAGATAGATTATCAGGCAGACGCCTTGTTCTCTTAAGTGAGCTACTACGGGTTTTAACAGCTTGGTAAATGCCCAGGGAGCTGAAGAGAGACCAAAGGGTAAACTCGTAAATTCCCAATCTTTGCAATCCCAAGAAAACCTTAGATAATCTACGTGTTCCGGATGGATCGGCACCGCAAGGTAAGCGTCCTTGAGATCTAAACGTACAAGCCAACTGTTCGGCCTGAGAAGATCCCTGAACATGTGCATGCCTTCCATCTTGAAATGTCGATAAACTATGAATTCGTTTAGCGCTTTCAAGTTTATCACAGGCCTTAATTTCTCCTTTCTGCGCACTAGAAAGATTGGGCTGAAAAACCCGCCCGGGGTCGAGCAAGGCCGAATCGCTCGCTTCTGAAATAGACTGTGAATTTCGCTGTCTAACGCTCTCTGATCTAGCTCTGACTTTATTATTGGGGCAGGGGGACTGGGCTGGAAAGGTTGAGAAAAGAATTACAGTCGCAGTTCGCGCGCTGCATCCCTGACCCAGGCGTCTCCTGACAAGGCGTCCCAAGCTTCTGAAAAAAATGTTAGCCTCTCCCCAATGGGCGTGAGTGGCACTGGCGCTGCTATCATTAGACTGACCTGAAGGTTGTTGAGCTCCGTTCCTCGGTCCTCTCCTCCAGTAGCGGCCTCTGCTACGTCCTCTGGAGGGGAAAAAGGTATTGGCACGATCTTGCCAGGTGTTCTGCTGTTGGTAATGAGGTCTTCTGTCAAAGGCATAACGGCCGGAAGAGCGACCTCGCCCTCAACCGGCCCTGGTGAAAACCTTAGATGAGAAGACCTTCTTGATAGAGGCCTGGGCTTTATCCAGTGCTGTAAATGTTCCTACGAATTTGGACATCTCCTTCATAAAAGGATCGCCAAAGAGTAGCCCTTGTGCGGCGGCACCAGACTCTGTGTTTGCCAATTCCGCAGGTTTGGAATCAAATTTTGTATAGTATGCCTTTCCTGCGCTCGGTAGAAATAGCGCACCTTGCATTTCCCAGTAGATAGATGGCTCTTTGAGCCCAACCGGAAAGAATAACCAGATCGATTGAGGTTGAGGAGGTAAAGGCTCCCTCTGCCAGGTCTAATATTTTTGCGAGAGGACCGGCAACGTCCAAGAGTTTATCCTGGCAGGACTTCCAGGCTCTGTCTATACCCTTTCTAGGGTCATTCACATGTTTAGCCATGAATGTGATCATTTTAGAATCTAATTCTGGTGTCATCGCCACTTTGTGCGGTATTTCAGGGCGTGGACACTCTGCTCTGAGTCTCGCTCTGATTTCTTTCTCCAGAGGCTTACGTAGTCTGTTAAACATATAATCAGTTGTCCTGACTGATGGTTCCCAGTCTGTGGACCTGGGATGTATCAAATCCTACGGGTCAAACATCCCCTCCGTAAGGTGCTGTTCCCCGGGGATTCCCTTGGGGATGGGGACTGCCGCACTCCCCGGGGTTGAGGGTTTTGAATCCCAACTCTCGATATCTTCTTCTGAAGAAGTGTGTGATGATTCATCATCATACCTTGTCGGATTTACTTCATCTTCAATGCCCTGGTTTTCACCTTCTGGGCTTGAGGGTCTAACACCCCTTTTTCCTTCCTCGGGGGTAGAGGGTCTCTCAACGGAAGGGGTTACCTTCCTAGTCGTGAAGGCTTGTTTCAGCCTGGAGAAGGCGTCAGACAGGGCAGCTGTGGCAGGAATCGATTGGCTCGGGGGGGGTCGGAGAGCTTTTGCCCTTACGAGCGGACTACTTCCCCTTTGGGTAAGGTGTTTCCTTTCATGGGTCCCCTTTCCTCTCTTAGGAGAATGCCCTTGCATGCGCTCTTCCATGTCTTCCAGGCGCTGCTGTATTGGTAGAATTATACCTGTTACAGCTTTTGTACACTGTTTTCAACAGCGGATCCTAGGACCTTTTGTAGGCTCCTTTCCATTGCCACTTCATCTATGTAACAACAGTCCTCCTCTCCTTCTAACCATTCCTGGTTCTGTTGAGGGGAATATTGTGCTGCCATGTTTTTTCTTTTTTGTATATGTTCTGGGCTTGACCGCCTTCTCTCACTGGCCCAGATCTTTTATTATGCCAGATCTTCTTTATATAAGTAAATCCTGTTGTGAGTATCACTTTCAATCCTGTCTGGCTAGTGGGAGCTAAGCAGACCAAGCTGTATGCTTTGGATGCTGCTAGCGTTCCCACTCGTATTATTTTTTTTATTAATTTTTTTTAAAAGAAGTGAAATTGACTAGACTCCTGCTCCTGCTCCGGTGCTCGCACTCGCATTAGCCGTTACTGTCACAACGGAAATGCTTGTACGAGCGCCGGAGCTCGAGAAACAGACCAGGGAGAGCGGGAGCTCGCCCTGGTGCCGCCCGAGAGCGTCGCGCCCTTCAGTGAGGAGCATAGTCCTCCATGGAGCCCGCGAGTAATACCGTGACGGGGAGGCAAAGAAAAACAAAAACGTGGCGCCGCATGTGCCGCGGCAGCTTGAATGAAATCGCGATGACAAAACAGATTAAGATCTGTTAATAACAAACGTTCAAACAATCCCCATTTACACCGACGTCGGCAGGAAGCAGCTGGCGTCGGTGAACAACGATGAGGGGAAAACAAGATGAAACGCTGCAAAATGAAATTTACAAGCGAGATTACCAATAGACAATATGCTTATGAAATAAACAAACGCTCATAGGAATAACGTTATCAAATACTAACAAATACTGCAAATAGACAGTTCTGAACAAGAAATGACTTATCTCTTGCTGTGAGCAGCAAAGAAAGAGGTAGTTAATTCTTGTTCAGGACTGTTCATGGGAGCACCTATGCATTCATTGGACGGACAGTACCACGTGACCACGGACACTGATGACCTTTGGAGCATCATGGGATTTGAAGTTTTCTCCCGTTACTCTATTAATATTATGAACCTTTTTATGTATTTTAACAGTTTTGTGTTTTGTATTTTTCCAACGCACTTTCAGAACGACTTTTGTTATATTAAGTGCATAAAATACCTTGCTGCTGAGCTTTCTTTATATAAATAATTAAAAGAAAGAGAAGCATAATGTGAGCCTCCGGTCTTGACATAGAATTCTCCAAAATGTGTTAATTTCCTCCACCATAGAGACCCCCAGCAACATTGCTGGATTTTGAGTACTTGATTTTTTACCTGGAGTGAGTGTGAACCTTTTTTCCCACTCTCTCATGTATTTTAATTTTCAATTTTACCTCTGCATTTCTTAGGCATCATCTTTTACAATTGTTTCACACAGCACCTTCAGTGCAGTGGCACAGAGAAGTCTTTCAGACTTCCCAAGGTTTAAATACCTTTTCTGGGATCAACCACTGTTTCCCAGACCAGTAAAGTGAAATTGACTTTATTTAGCATTGTACTTGCTAGACCCAGCACACCCTTTCTTACAATAGAGTGCTGGAGGAGTTACTTAGCATCCCCTGTGTCTAAATGCTCATGTAACATTTTATGTTACTCCTTCCTCAATTGACTGGCAAGTGGCAGTGGTTTCATTTTGAACTACCTAGGTTTGCATTTACTGTGACCGTCTACAGCTTCGGAAAAGTACGCGGGAGCCATCTATTTCAAAATGGCGTCCAGCCAGCTTTGTTGAAATGGTGCCCGATCTTCTTTTTTTTGCCAGGTGTTTGTTGGATGGTCTTTCTAGAGAGTTTCTCTGCGTGCCAAGGTTTGGTCTCTTTGTTCATTTCGCCTTTGGCAGGGTTTTTGAGAGAAACCTGCCTCTGGCGCCCGAGTGTCTGGCATAGGCAGGAAGTGAGGGAGGTGACCGAAACTCCCTGTGCTTAGTCTCCTAGGAGACTCAATTGCACTCTATGGTGATTCTGGCTGACTGTCCGGCAAGGACAGCCACCCTGCTGGGTGAGTGACAGCTATGCTGGAATGAATGGTAGTGAACTGGATAAAAGGTGAGTCTTTTGGCTTGAAAGGCAGAGTCGACCTCTGGACGAAGGAACCGAAGAAGAGCTTGAAGAGGACGACTGCTGCAACTCCTGGGCCATTGGTTTGTCCGTTGAAGCCCTGCTGCATGTCTGAATCGGCAAGTTTGCACTGACAGAAAAGCCCCTGCAAGGACGACTTCTGCCTTTGAGTTGGTGGGACCAATCAACTCCCAAGTAAGCCACCTGGACACCCATCTTGGAGCTGGTTGCATTTCCTCAGAGTTGCTGCAGGAAACCATAGATCTAGGGAGAGGGACACCAGATTGTGTGCGTTGCTTGTAAGCTGGCCTAAAGCTTTTCGAAGATCCTCCGGACTCCCACGAAGCAGGACTGACCAAGCCTGACCCCCCTCAGTGGAGTGTGGGACCTCAGATGTGGGGAAAGTCCACCTTGACAGCCGGGAACCGCGCGTATTGCTATTTGCTGTACAGCAAGGAGCTGAAATGCAAAACAGCCACTGAAAGTAAAGTTTGACGGTTACCAGTTTTGACAGTGTCAGTGCAGGAGTCCACCAACGTCCTCCCTCTTATCCCCACGGCTGGGGCCCAGGAACAGTGAGCTCTGCAGAGCTGCACAGGGACAGATGTCTTCAGCTGCATCTTTTCTTCTTTACCAAGGTACTGTAAAACAAGTCTAAGCGAACCTACCTCTTACTGTGAAAGTGCTTGTAACTTCTGCAACTCACATGTGTTTCTTCTTTTTATCAAAGACTCCTAAGAACTTGTGCAAAGACTTTTCCATTTACTTACCTGAAGTGATGCATCCTATACAAATACTTTTGCCTATTGACTTTGGCTTACCCTATTGAATTGAATGACTCTTCTATTGCTAACTGAAAGTATTTGCCCTGCATAAGAATATTTGTAATTTGTTGTGTTCTAATAACCTTTGCCTTTTACAAACTATTCAGAGTATTCAGTATGCCAACAGTAAGGTACTAATGTCCCCAGCACCCTTGTTACTGAAGTCACCTGTGGGTGTAGGTTGTGTCTGTGGGCCATCCCAAAAGGGCCTTGTCTGATTCAGAAACTAACTCAGAGTGTACAATATTGAAGTGTATTTGTGTGTTACTAGTTTATTGCTCCCTTCTAAAGAAGGCTTTATAACTGACTGATAAATAAATTAATAATTGTTTATGCAAGAAACCTTGAGTGTAAGAGTGTATTTGAATACTTATAACTGTGAATCTCTGTGTACCTCCACTACTGCTCACATTTTCCCTCTTGAGATAAGCCTGGCTGCTCAACACGCTACCAAAACTGTGTAGTACAAGCTTATACCAAAGGTTGGGTTGCCTATACCTGTAGTCATAGTTGTTTGTAGTGTTCCCAGAGGGTACTGCATTAAAACCTTGCCTAACATGGCTCCACATGTCGCAGCAGTCTCATTGTGGCAGTATGTGAGTAGACTGCAATCCACAGCCTATAGGTCACTCCATTGCTTCTTGATGTTCGCTGTGTCCTAGGACACCATCCTGACTGCCGCCACTTTGTCACACACCTCTGCCCGGATGGCAGGCTTCCTCTGGTGTGTGGTTTTCTGACTTGTGCACCAAATTGCTCTTCGGAATGTGCCGCCACCTCATCAGCCAGTAAGTGAGCTCAGCATCTGTGAACTTTGGTTATCACAGCCTCATTTGTGGGGCTTGGAATTTGCTTTTGTCCCCTGACTTGATTACCTTGGCTTTCTCCCTAGGACATCACCAGGAAATGGGTGATTTACTATAGATTTTTAAAGATCTCCATCGCTCAGCTTCCTGTTACTTCCAGCTTGCTGTTAGCAGTAATGCTAATTCCAGTTAAAAGTGCCAAAAGTAGTGATGGGTAAGGTATTTTCACAGTAATTCTGTGAGATGGAATTACTGATGCTGCCAGACAGATCAGTGCATGACCTAGGCCTCTAAATGCCACTATAATTCTGACAGCATTGGCGGTAATTGAAATGCTTGTGTTTTTATAACCAAACTCGGAATGAGGCCCATAGTATTTCTAAAATCCCGCCTATTTTATAGCTGTTAATGCTTCTGACAAAGTTACATCTTTGAGGCCAGTGGACGGGACTTTTGATGTCCCAAACACCACCCACTCGATGATGGTGGCCCCAAGACACCATGGCTCCTCCACAGCCTCATGTGCATCACTCACTGTAACAATCACAATATCCCTTGGCAAAGTGAAAATAGACTTCAATGTCAACAGATTAGAGAGAATGGCAGACAAGCGGCATGCAGCTTGGGCTGGTGCAGATTGTCTAAAAGCAAAGCCTAGTTTGTTAAAAGTTAACAGTTTGCATGTTTGACTCACTTGGCTCCCCAGGCACCCTGTGATCACTCTCTTGCGCGGACTTCAAGCCATTAGTGTAAGGGTGAGAAAGACCATGTGTTTCCGAACCTTGGACACTGCATGAATAGTCCCCGCTTAGAAAATAGAACAAGGATAGCGTCCGGCTATTTTGATATGATGGCCCATGGAGGTGACACTGACTGGGGTGTCTTTGGTGCTGATTCTACAGTTGAAACTCAATTAATCACATAACTCCCATGAACCCAAACACAGCTGAGAACACGTATCTACTTGACAAACGTTGGCCAAGGCCCTTGCAGGGATAAAAGGTGCCAGAGCCCGAAAGGTGCCTTGGTAGTTAGGAGCACAGAGAGCAGAGCAGTATGTGGAGGGTGGCAGTGTGGTGAGTAGGAAAGACCGGGAGTGCACGAGGGGGGGAAGAGTGAAAGAATATAGAGGTAACCAAATCAGAGAAGCTCAATTAAGGGACAGGTGGAGAGGAGTTGGAGATCTGAGAGGGGCAGAGAAAGGAAAACTATTGAAGGGGAGGACGGAGATGACAGCGGAAGAGAAGGGGTGTTGAGGTGAAGGAACCTGCTGTCTGGAGGAATGGCAATGAGGAAAAAGAAGAGGGTGATCAGAGAAATTAGATGGCAGGCGAGCACGAGAGAGAAAGAAACGATCGCAAAAATGTGGATGCAGGGTGTGAATGGAAAGGTAGAGAAGAAAGAGGTTTACTCCCCAGAGTAACTACCTCAAGCCTAATCATACATTGACATCAAAGGGCCTGGTGGAAGTGGAAATCTGGATAAGAAGATTAGTCGAGGCAGGTCCACACAACCAAAAAGTGGGACAAAACCTGTTAATACAAGGCTCAATAAATAGCAAAACAGTCTGACGAACCATGGCAATTAGAGGTGGTGGTGCCAGGTATTCCACAAGTCCAGGAGAATGATTGTGACAGCCTGACAAGACCAGCCCAGACAAAAAGATTCAAAATATGGCAAGAAAGAAATGTGGGACGACTTAGAACCCAAGAGACAGTGAGTGACTCTTCACTGCTGTTAGGAAAGATTTCTTAATTGTAGGTAATTTTCCTTCCATGTGGCAACCCCTAAACTTTTTGCTGTTGTTTTCACCCTGATCTAGACTTTGCCAGAGAAGCGCAGCCTTCCGCCGCACTCCTCTGGGCTTTCGCTCCATTCATACGGGGAAACTGACATGCCCTTAAGACAGTCAGTACGGGAAACGTTGTTTTCCGTTGTTTTTTTCTCATGTTGCAGCTTTCGCGCAACATGGCACAAGAGTGCACCGTAACTTACATTACTGCGCTCTTGGGTCTCTAGAAACTCTTGATGGATTTATAACGAACTGTGCGAGTATGTCATGGACGGGACTGGTGGCAGCGATCGTTTCTTTGTGTTTTTGAAGTCCCTTTTGCCCTGTTAACCACGCTTCTCACATTTGGCCAAAATGGGTGGCCTGGCTCCCAAAATGGCCATGCCACGAGGTTCTTTGTCCTGTCCGTTGACCGTCTTGCCCCTTCACCTTCCCCAGGTCGAGCCGACCCGGGGCCATCCTTATTTGGGCATTTGTACTTTCCCGCGAAACACAGATGCTTTCGCGGGCTTCTCCATGCCTTGTGTGCGCCTCCAGGATGTGGGCTGGGATGTCTGGTCCCAATACACATCCTGGGTGCCAGAGAGTCTAGTGTGTCTTGAATGCCTGGGACCACCGTGGTCCGTGATAGGTCCACGTATGGTGTGAGTGTTTTGTGAGCAGAGTGAGCAGATCTCCCATTGGGTCCTCTCCGTTTTGGCGCGAAGGGAACTCTGGATAAGAGGAGGCTGGAAACACCACTACCATGTCGATCTCCGGAGTTCTCACAAACGACGGATACAGGAGCCAAGTATCCTGCAACTAAGAGGCTGAACCGAGGAATCGCTGGTGACCCGCTGACAGACTGCTCCTCTGTACTGCTGTCGCCCTGTGAAACCATTCTGCCTCTGATCGAACGAGAAGGCCTGTACTGGTACTTTGACCCTTTGGAATAGTGGGAACAACTATTCTCGGCATCTTCATCATCTCCTGCACATAAGGCTTCGAAAGCGTCTCTGGGCCATCCAGTGGACTGACCAGCTTACCCAGGAGTCTTGCTCTGTCACCGCTGTCAGGTTGCTGCTGTATTCCGAGTCCTTGACACTCTCACACGATTCGTACACTTGGCATTCCCAGGTCTGAAGTGAGAAGTGTACATTGGGCTGAAATACACACAGCCGCTTCGTTGCCCTGCTGTGGTAACAATCTGTGCGGGTTTACTGCGTTTGGGACATCCTCAACTCCAACTTCTGCTGCCGCGGAATCTACACGACACCGAGACGTCCCCTGCTTGTATCTGAACCTGCCAGCACTGAAACTGACGCGGAGAAGCCTGGGTCTGCCTGCATCGGGGACCGGTGAGTAGCAACTCTAGGAGCTGGTCGCCCTCCTGCAGTAGCCCGTAGCTTTTCCTCACTGTGTTAAACAGCACACCTTTTTCGCACTCGCGCTCTGCTTCTGCCCGCAAGTGGAGGCCGCACTTGAGTAGCGGAGATCTGTTCGCCCTCCTTTGTTCACCACTCTGAACTGCCTGATTTCCTTGAAGAGACTCCCCTTGGCCCGTTGGCACCAGCGTGTGCAGGTACCTTTGAGCACAAGGCTCCACCCTTCGTAGTACTCGGATTTCCTTCTAGTTAGGTGGCCTCTGAAGGCGAACTGGGTCTAAACGATTACTTGCACTGCCTGTTTTCCTCCCCATCTAGGTGGTCTTCTAACTCTTTAGACCCTTCGGTAATTGTATATATATTGGATTTGATTGTGATGTGTTGGTTTACTTGAGTTTTATCGTGATTCTTTACTATGGTCAATGTTACAAAGGCCTTGTAATAAATGTGTCTATATTTTTAATATAACACCTGCTTGGAGTAATTTGTAAGCGTCCTTGCTTTGTGTGCTCATTGTGGGGTTTCAGTCACCCTCACCCCTCTTGAGACCTAGTCTTGACCGCCGCGATCGCTACCTTGATTGGTCTGGCTTGTCCAGAGGTTACCCTGTTCCAAGAAACTAGGCTGGCCTTCTGAACCTCTGCCCCTCCAGGACAGAGTTCAGAAATCCATCTTAACAACTGCCAGGTACAGAGGCAAATTCAAGGGAGAGATGGAAGGTTGAAGACATACTTCTCTATTTGTATATGCTCTCACCACTCCAGCACTGCATACAGTGGGCATATTCAAATGGCCAGTGGGTTGCAAGTGTTTTTAAAATGTACAGTGGGTATGGCCAAAGGCCTCTTAGTGTTTTAAAAACATTCAAAGGCCATGGCTAGTGCTCTATTAGTGTTCTAAAATATACATTGGACAAGGCTGTAGCCAGGGCCAGTGACCAACTAATGTTTTAAAAAATACAGTGGCCAGGACCAAAGGCCATAACTAGTGATTTGGTAGTGTTCTAAAATATACAGTGGGCAGAGCCAAAGGCTGTGGCCACTGGCCATGGCCAAACGCCATGGCCAGTGGCACATAAAAAAACAATGGGGTATCAAAAGGTCTGGTAGTGGGTAGGCAGTGAAAAAGTCGAAAACATGTCGAAAGACATGTCAGAAAAAAAAATATCGAAAATAAAAAAAAAATTGAATGTTTTATTTTTTTATTTACATGTTTTTTTGGGTTCCGCAAGTTAAAAAAAAGTAGTAAAACAAAAAATAAATAAAAAAGCGGGAGTTGGGGGGGAACCCCCACCCCCATTTTGAACGAATATTTTTTTTAAACTTTTTTTTTCGACATTATGACTTTCGACATAATGTCATTCGAATTTATCACTATAAATCCTGGTAGTGTTCTAAAATATACAGTGGCCATGGATGAAGGCTGTGCCCACTTGGGCCATGGCTAGTGGTCTGGGTAGTGTTCTAAAATATACAGTGGGCACGGCCGAAGGCCATGGCTAGTGGTCTGGTAGTGTTGTAAAATATACATTGCAGATGATGTCATTAGTGATGTCATAGATGATGTCATCAGTGATGCCATCAGCATTGTTTGTGGTCATAGGCTGCGCAACAGGAAGTGTGAAGTTACAGTGGCTTTAGCTGAATTTCAGGGGTTTTGTTGCTTTACTTTCTCACCTTAATGTCCCTGCAACTAATGTTTTTTTCCCCTGAATTAGTTATGGTTAAGTTGCTAAACTCATAGGAAGAGCACATTTTCGGCAGCTTATAACTTTGCTCCCCCTGGACGAATCCTCTCCAAACTTTGCAAAAAAAGTATATGGCCGGCTCTGATTTTTTTCGCTAAATCGGGTGAGCTTTCATGCGTGGGTGGCGGGGGGGGGGTGTTAGTTATAGGGGGGTCCAACTTTTTTTTTTCCCACAGACCGAATGGGGAAAAACTTTGCACACGGCTACAGCCTGAATGGCTGGTCGGATTTTCACCAAAGTTGTGACAGGGGCGGGGGCTTGGGCCAAAAAGCATGCTTTTGTGTGTTTGGTGGAAATCCGACAAGTAATTTCTTTGTAAAATACTGAAATGTTTGTCCCAAAAAATTTGTGATATCTCTTTGCTCCGTGGACAGAAGTGTCATTGGATCGTGGTACGGCGTGGTGTCGGAGAAGTTTAGATGTGGCCGGTGGTTGGCTGCAGGGAAGCGTGCTGTGCGTCAACATTTTTGGGGAAACCCGCCATGTTGTATCGGAGGACAGTGCAGTGGCGGAGGGGTCTGGAAAATGTACCGTACGCATTGTGTTGGCGGCAATAAGGGAGGGAATGGCGGGGGAGTGAGAAGTGGTTTATATGTGAGATATGTTACATAGGCTTTTCCCATAACCGCAGCTGTCAAATGGAATAGTCTGCCTATAGATCTAAGACTAGAAACCAACCTTGTGTGCTTCAGGAAAAAGCTGAAAACCCTCCTCTTCAAATAACTCGAGAACTACACTACCGTCTATATATTGTCCCGTCTCCATGGTAGTTTACTTGTTGTCTTATGTGTCTTTATGTGACGCCTAATGCCTAAGGGCGACTTGCGTGATACAAATAAATAAATAAAATAAAGAAATAAAATATGTAGGCTAGTATTTTCTGTGGTGATTGGAGGCAGCTGTCGTAATGGTCCCTTAGCTTCTGCGGCAAACTCTTTTCGTGGTGAGTGGTGGCAGGTCATTTGCAGATAGGGGGCCTCATTACGACCCAGGCGGAGGACCATGGTGCTATTAGCACCATGGTCCATGCCGGTGTCCGCCATGGCGGAATGGAGAATTACCACCCCATTCCAAGGTTGGCGGGGCGGTAATTCCCCATGCCGCCTTGGCCCTTCCCCATTCCCATTTTTACCCCATAGGGCTCAATGGGAATGGGGAAGGCGCTAAGTGCAGTGCCGCAAATTGCGGCACCGTACTTAGCACCAAGGTCCCTTTGCAGGTCCCTACTTTAACGGCTGGTAAAACCAGCCATTAAGGTCGGGTCCCGCAAAGGGACCTCGAGGGCTGCAACATACAAACCGCAGGAAGGCATGTTTGAGTCTGTATCTGGTACAGTGTGGTGCTTGCATAGTGCGGTAAGTGCAGATTGTTTGCAGTAGCGTTAGTGCTGCAAACTGAATGTGTGTAGGTTGGCAATGACACAGTACTTTGTGAATGGGAGTGGGTACGCCTATAGTATGTGAATGAAAGTGTATAGGGTTGCAGGAGAGAGTGTTTTCTTTCCACATTGTGTTAACTGTTGCAATTTGTTGCTGCATAGCTACATGGTGGTGCGCAGGTTGGGTAGGACTGCTGGTGGCAATGGTGTGTATGTCGATGGTCGTATTTGATAAAATGGTGAAATGCATGGTGGCATTACATTGCTGTAGGTATGTTCAAGCCCTATGCTCTTTGGAGAATTGTTGAAATAGGCCGAATGTTGTGAAAATGTTGTGGTTAGTGACACAATCCTTTGTGAATGGCTGTGGGTAGAGGTGGTGGAGGATGTGGTATGTTTGTGCATTCTGGTAAGTGCGACCTGTGTTCGTGATTGGGTGTTTTATGGTGTGGGGGAGTTGGGGTGAAGTGCTGCTACCTATGTGTGGCACGTTTGTGCAAAATGGTAGCTGCCCACATGGCATTATGTTAACTGTTGCCATTTGTTGCTGTGTAGTGCCATGGCAGTGTGCAGGTTGGGTAGGAGTGTTGGTGGCAGTGGTGTCTATGTGGATTGTCGCAGTTGCTGATATGGGGACATGCATGGTGGCATTATGTTGCAGTGAGTGTGTTCAACACCTAGACTATTGAATGCCTGGCCGTATGACATACATTCAAGATCCTAGGCCTTGAGGACACACACGGCAGTAATGCATTTTTCAATGTGCATGAGTTAGAGGGTGGTGACATGTAAGCAATGGGTGTGGAGCACATTTAAGCCGTTATAGGCCACTGTTGCAAACAGATTGTGGGTAGGTTAGCAGTGGCACAATACTTTGTGAATGGTAGTGGGTACGCCCACAGTATGTGATTGAAAGTGCACAGCGATGCAGGAGAGTGTCTTGTTTGTACATCACAATAACTGTTGCAATTTGTTACTGCATAGCTCCATGGCGATGCCCTGTGGTTGGAGATGCTGCAGTGAAAAGTTGCACTGTGTGGGTGCAATGCTTGTATACTGTCAGTATTCTACAGGGTATGGTTTAAGGGCAGCTTATACGTGCTTGGATAGTGTGCTGTTTGCACAATGCTTGCAGTATGGGCAATGTTGTAAACATGTTGCGTTTACCAGTGAAACAATCCTTTCTGAGTGGAAGTGGGTAAGACAATAGTATGTGAAGGAAAGGGCGTAGGGGTGCCAGAGACAGTGTCATGTTTATACATTATGGTAACAGTTGTATGTAATGATGTGTATGTCCATTGCAGTGTCGAGGTTGGTTAGGAGTGCTGGTGCCAGTGCAGGGCTCGTCGAGGGTACATGTGGGGGGATGGAGTCCACCCACTTTTTTCAGAGGGGGGACTCAGTCCCCCCCAGCTAAAATGAGAAACATTGAATGTCCTCTTTGAATTTATGAATTAAAGCCAATCTTGGGGATCAAACAGCAATCGGCAGATTTGTAGGCCAGACACTTCACCACTAAACTATATAACCTGATGAAAAATAAGCAACAACAAAGGATCCCAGGGAAAACATTTATATTGGTTATATGTTTTCAAAAACACAATTAGAAGAAAATATCCTCTCTTGGTTTTGTGCGTGTGTTGATTTTATGAAAGACAAATGGCATTCGTCCTGTTCAATTTGGGTGGTTATGCAAAGCCAATTTAATGAAATGTGCACATTTCACCTTGATATGGTAATTTCTGGAGAATTCACATCCCACTGCGTTTGTTGAGTCCCCCCACTTTATTTTTTAGGCCTCGACCCCTGTGCCAGTGGTGCATATGTGCATAGTGGTATTTGGTGATATGCTGACATGTATTGTTGAATTACAGTGAGGGCAATGTGTGCAAGGAGCAGACCCACTGAAGCAATGCAGGTTTGGCAGTGTATGAGGCACAGGGTGGCGATCTTTGGAGAATGCGTGTGGAGCACATTGTCGACGTGCTACTGCAGCACAAGTAACTAGCAAAGCGTGTATTGTGCATTTTATGGTTGCGGTGATAGTTGGAACATGCTACAGTATTTGGTGTGTGGCAGGAGATGGTGCAGTGAGAAGTTTGGTAGTGTGGCCACAGGGTGCAGTGCGTACGTAATGTGAGTATGGAAGTGGGTATGGTTGAAGGGCATCTTATATGTGGTTGGTTACTCTGCTGTGTGCAGATTTATTGAAGTAGGCCCAATGTTGTGAAGGTGGTGTGCATCGGGTGGCAGTAACACAATAGCGCTTGAATGGTAGTGCCTAGGGGTGGTGTTTGTGGCTTCTGCTTAGTGTGACACGTTTTCGTCAATGGGTGTTTTACGCTTTGTGGGAGATGGGTAGAACAGCCGCTACGTATGTAACGTTTGTGCATAATGTTAGATGCCCACATGGTTGCTTGCTTGGATGTATAGTGTTGTGGGTGAGGAAAGGGTTGCAATGTTGTGTGCATAGCCAACACTGTGCTGGGGGCTTGTTAGGATGTTTGTGGATGCTGCAATAGTGCCTTCTTTAGCAGAAGTTTCTGGTGGAGGGGCTTTGCATTCAAACGGAACGTGTACTGAGAGTGTTTAACGGTAAATAAGGAGTGGTGTATAGAAATGACAGTGTGCAATGCAGAGGTTTTGTATGTGATTGGTGCATGCGTGTTTTGAAATGAGACAGCACTCAATTGGGGGAGTGCTGCAAAAAGTGACCGTGCAAAGGGAAGAAGTATTGTCAGAGCTTTACTGGGCCGTGGCCCTTACTGTAGATGGGAAAGCGCACATGCACATCTTCCCATTATGAGCAGGGTGGAAATGGAAATGAAATTGTGGGAAATAGGCAATTAGGAGTTTAGGGCGTGGTTCATTGGAAGGGGTAGTACCATTTCATCACAATTCTGTGTTGTGAGGGTCGTCGACATGGAGAGACGCACAGTGCTTATCGTCAGTGATACCTTTGTGCGCCATCTGCACAGGTGTTGCATGGAAAGAGGAGTTGCTGGTCATTTCGGGTTGGAAGGAGAGGACGCTTTCTGGGCCTGTCAGGTGACTGCAGTTTTGTCGACATGATTCGCCTTTGCAGATATGTGGCGTCTGTCACGAACATGGACTGTGTCATGGTGCACTATGGAAGTGTACATTTGGGTTACATGTCATGTGGATGATTAATCTGTCTCCTGAAGAGGTTGTTGACCGCAGTGATGCATATTTTTCCTACTGCTAATGTGGTTTTCTCATGCATAACACCAAGAGCAGTGTGGGTCCATGACAGTGTAATTTGTCCCCAGCTAGCGGTCGGAAGGTGTGTTATAAACAGAATTATGCCTCAGTTTATGCAGACTGCTGGCATGTTCTCCAGCCACTATGAGATCATGAGGTCGCAAAATATGCAGTGGTTCCGTAGAAATTGCTTTTATTTGAGCACCATTGGCAATGTCATTTTCTTTCACACTGTGCAAGAAGCATTGACCAGAATGTTGTAAAAAGAAGACTGAATCCCCTGCCCAGTTTCATATTGTTTGCCACCCCACCCCCCACCTTCACTATCACAAAAAGGTAGCGGATTACGCGGTACTTTCAGGATGGCACGTGCCATATCCTGGATGGCTATGTGGATGTATGCGGATGGAGAAATCGTGCATACTTTCATTGAACTTTGTAGTGGACATGCTTTGGAATGGCACAACACTTGTACTGTAAATGCGTAACTGTACATTTCAAGTGTTATACAGCAGTGACATTGTTCGATGATGGTGGATTTAATGAGATTGGTGGATGCGTGTGTTCCTATTTACCAGTAACCTAATGAAGTAGAGCTGCAGAGAAGATAGTGCAAAGGGAAGAAGGACTGTTCCAGTTTTACAGGGGTGCAGCCCACACGCTACTTTGGGAGGCGCACGTGCCAAAATCTGTCCTTTACTCCACCTTGCCCAATTGCCATGGCAGTGTGGGGATTAGCCATTCAGGTAGTGTGGGTGTGGTTAACCGGAAAGAGGAGGTGAAACGTTGCACATTATACTCTGCATACTGAGGGTGGCTCACACGGCGAAATGTATTGTGTTGACTGTAGGTGATCCCTTTGTAATAGATCTGCACAACTATGCCCTGCAAAGAAACTTTGACGGCAATTTTGGTTTGAAAGGAGTGGACGCATTGTGGAACGCTGTTTGAGTGCCATTTTGTCGATATGCATGCACTTTGCAAAGACCTCACCAGGTTTCCAGTAGTAGATGTTATCGTAATTCATTACGGCGGCATGCATATGGGTTACCTGCCTTGCTTACATTTGTTCTGTAGACTGAGGAGTTTGCTGGATGTCGTGAGAATGCTTTTTCCCCACTGCCAAGGTGATTTTCTCATCTATAATACTGCGAAGAGTATGGCCTACTGCTCATGGATGTTGTTCCGAGCCAGACCAAGGAAGGTGTCTCATAGAAGCATGTTCACTTTTTTGTCTGCTCGTGGAATATTCTTCTGCAACAATTACCTCATTACTTGTGGAAATGCAGAATTTTTCCAAGAAAATGGCATTTTGTTGTCATCCATTGGCAATGCAGTTTTGTTTGCTCGTCTACGGGATGCAGTGAAGAGTTTACTGAACTAATGTGTGTAGAAGAAAACACAAAAGGTACTAAAAACAGAAAAAAGGATCTACACAAAAAACAGACTTTTTTTAAGAGTCGCCCCTTACTACAAACTCCCCCTGCCCTGGTTACAAGTTTTCCCCCACGCCTGCATGCAGCACGAAAGTCACATGCAGGGATATTGCGAGTGGCGGCCACGAAAATGGAACTGTGGGGATTGTCCAATGAGTTGCTTAGGATGTGCTGCAATAGGAAGAGGGACTCCTGCTGCACTGGGGACCGGCCCTCGACGTACTTGGGGACCCGCACATTCCACATTCGACGCTCCTCACCATGCTGGCCTATGGAAATGGAACTGTAGCGATTGTCCTATCATGTGCTGCGCAGGGTGTGCATCAGAGGAAAGCATGCCAATAGGAAGAAGGCCTCCTCCTGCTTTACTGGGGCGTACTTGGAGAAAGGCACGTGCCACATTTTGCGTTTGTGAGCATGCTGGCCAATAGAAATGGGACTATGGCCTTTGGTCAATCAGATGCTTTGGGTGTGCGTTGTGCGTCACAGGAAAGGGAGGCATTCACTTTCCCCATTACTTTGTGCACTGTGGCTGGCAAACATGGCAAGATGTACAGTTTTTGTCGTGGGTGATGGCTTTGTGGAAGATCTGTGCTTGTATGCCCTTCAAGAAGACATGTCTGGCAATTTAGTTTTGGAGGGAGTAAACGCTTTGTGGAGTAGTGTTGAATTGTGCTGTTTCGGCGGACTGCTTCTAGAATGTCGACGCTTTGCCTCTTCGTCAACTGTACATGTAGTGATCGTGCACTTTGGAGCCTTCTTTGTGGGTTACATGCCTTGTTCTCGTGTGTTCCGTCAACTGAAGATTATGATGAAAGTAGTGCAGTGCTTCTTTCCTAGTGCCAAGGTGCTTCTCTCATGTATACCCCCGAGAATAGTGTGGAAGTATTTTTTTGGCGCCAGCCAGAGGTCGGAAGGGGTCTCATCAACAGAAGCATGTGTGACTTCTTAAGTGCTGCTGGGATGTTCTACTGTGAGAATGAGAACATTGGTTTGCGATACATACACCTCTTCACGACAAATGGCATGTGTTTGTTGTACAGTGGCAATGAAGTGTTGTTTCGCAACCTACACTCTGCACTGAAGAGCCTATTGTAAGAATGTGAGCTAATGTTGAAAACACACATTTACATATAAAAACAGCAAAAACGGTGTTTCTAGGGAAGGACATTTAAAAAGAAATACAAATGAAGACCCCAAAGATTCTTTTCAGAGCCAGCACAACTAACGACGTCTGCTCCCCTGGTTCAGAGTTATTCCCCGACTGCTGCGTGCGCCCAGCATGAAAAGTCAGCAAATATTGCAATAGTTGCAGGGTGGCACGTGTTACATACGCCCCTTTTGCAGATGATGCTCATAGAAATGGGCCTGCAGACACTACGGGATTGGGTAAAAAAGTTTGTGGGTGTGGTATGTATGGACAGACTGTGCTACACAGTGTATTTGTGGACAGACATGCAGAGGGTGCGGCTATGGCTGTGTGTTTCACGAGGCACAGCGTAGGGGTTTTAGGCGATTCCAACATACATTGACAAAGTGAATGGAAAACACTGTGCAGTGGCTACTAATTTTGCAATCTATGATGTGAATGTGTAGTGCTATGGAGTAGCTACAATGACTTGCCTGATTTTGGTTTCTATGTGTGACACTTTGGTGGCAAGCAATCATGCCGATATTATTGTTGTTGATTGTGCAAGGAAAATTGCACAGCATGTTACACGAGTTTCAGTGCTGTTTGCGATGAAGGAGGCACTTGCCCAGTTCATGCGTTTGTTTCTGATCTTTTGCATATGTTTTTACCACATTATGCAGTCACTGATGTGGGAGCGTCATTTTCTATTTCGTCCGTGAATGCAGACAGAGCGGTACATTGCAAAGAAGTGTATTTCTGCCTTTCATACTTATTTGTAGTTAGTGTTGCGCTGTGACTCTCTTGAAAACGCTCTGCAACACGTAAACAAACCTATTTGTACAGCGGCCCCCTTTCTAACCGATTCCACTACAGTGTTTCCCACACTGCCATGTGTGCATTGGCAATTCTGTTGCTGATCTGTGCAAGGTGCTTTCTTTATTTACCTTTTGTTCCTTTCCCAGTTCATTTTCATTTATCATGCTGTTCTCACACACGCCACAGAAGGAATGACTGCAACGGTCAGGTACAGAAGGGGCAGCACCTACCTGGAAACTACAGGGACGTGCCAGAAGACAGAATTATTGGGTGGCCCTCACGTACATAGGCTCCAGTCATTGTAATGCTCCCGTAAGGACCGTTCCCACGCACTTCAAAGTACCTTCCCTTTGTACAGTAGCGCGTTCCAGTAGATGCACAATACAATGCCCTTTGCCGGGTAAGGGTCTGTAGTGTGGCACATGGTTTGCTATGGTTGTTTTAGAGCTCTGCTGCCCTCCACTAGTGCCCCTTTTGTTGTCCATAGCAATTGTGGGCAATGCTGTACATGAAAGTAGGATACGTAATTGTTGGAAGGGTGGTAGCCTGCCCACTGGTCCCCTGTGCTTTCATTTTAGTTGTCGTCACATACAGTATAACCAGTTTATGCTACGCCATTAATGTTAGGGTTAGCATTCACGGATATGCATACATTGTGGAATACAAGAATGTTTACAACAACGGGAAACACTGCTTCATTACGTGCAGCAGGGAGCCATTTATTGTGTGCGACCCATGCAGCTAACACGCTTTTCTAACCACCACTAAGTATGTTTGCGCTTCGCATATTCTGCCGTTTTTTTATGTCTTTACATGTACTAGTATGTGCATGAGGAAGGTGCACCAGCTTTGCCATTTTGCAGACTTAGTACAAAATGTCCCACCTGCAGTTACATGTTTTCTTCAACTGCACGACCGGCACTCGACCTCTTGATACCTTCAGTCACACTGCTGAGTGATGAATGAGATTTGTGATGCCATCTTTGATGTCATGGGTGTTAGTCCTTGCAGTGCACACTGGTGGCACGAGTTATGGTTGCTTAGCTTACTATAGATATATATATATATATATAGGAAGAGCACTTTTTGGGCGGCTTATAACATCGCTCCCCCCTGGACGAATCCACACCAAACTTTGTAAAAAAAAAAAGTATATGGCCCACCCTGTAACATTTGGTGAGGTTTGGTCCAGGGGGGCAAAGTTATAGGGGGGGTCCCAAAATGTCTTTTTTTTCCATAGACTGAATGGGGAAAAAACTTTGCTCATGCCTAAAGCCCAAACCGCTGGACGGATTTTCACCAAATTTGCGGCAGGAGCAGCGGCTTGGTCCCGAAAGCGTGCTTTTGTAAATTTGGTGAAAATCCGTCCAGTCGTTTTC
This sequence comes from Ambystoma mexicanum, assembly GCF_040938575.1. Taxonomy (NCBI): domain Eukaryota; kingdom Metazoa; phylum Chordata; class Amphibia; order Caudata; family Ambystomatidae; genus Ambystoma; species Ambystoma mexicanum. Next base: position 229,408,946 of record NC_090931.1, on the reverse strand, counting down.
TTTAAAACGTCCAAAAAGTAGGTCACAAAATGTATTGATATCTATGTCCGCTCTGCGGACACACTTCCTTGTTCGCTCCTCGGACAGGACACCGATTGGCTAATCGGCTTGCGTCATGTCCGCGGACATGCGACCTGTTCACTGATTGGATGGTGAAGAGCGTGAAGTGCGTCAGATTTTTGGAAATGGCTACCATCTTGGATTCGCGGACAGCGGCCGGTGTCCGCAGACATCGCTGTAAAAACATATAAAAAAACACAACGTTGCACTTGTCAAATTTATCAAATAATCTCTGGGGAGGTGAGGGGTGATGAGGATGGGCTGGGATATGGCTGCAAGAAGCAAAAAAAACAGGTGTTTTTTCCTGCGAAAGACCCCGAACAGTTCGGATGTTCGCGAACAGTCCTGTAAAGTTCGCGAACACCTCAGCATTACAGGGTTGGTGAAATGCAGTTCTTGGATGGCTTATAACTTTAGCGCCACTTAATGGAACTGCATGTATATTTCTGACCTGATTCTGAGTGAGTTTGCAAAGTTTGGTGGGATTCTGTCATGAGGGGGCACAATTAGAGGGGGGTCCCAAAATAATGTAAAGGCTTATAAATGTGGTGCCATTTGACAAATCTACACAAAGATTTGCAAAATGATAATGGATCTAGATATAGATGTTTTCGTAAAGTCTGAATGGATTTTGTCAAGTGGGGGCTAGGTTATATGACGATTGTATGTGCATACATTTGACACTTTCGAAAAAATAAAACATGGGTGGATTTCCAGCAAACTTGCTTAAGGAGTATTGGCAAGGACCTACAAGCATTTTTTTGCAAATGTGCCAGTGTTTTATTATTTGACAAGTGTCATAATGTAGCTACAAAAAATAGCGGTATACCTTTAGTGACTAGGGGGTAGCCTGTGACCATGGGTAGTGGCCAGATTGTCTGGGTTATGGAATAAGGTCATGGTCCGGACAGTCTGGCTACTGGCCATGACCACAAGGGGCAAAACATAGGATTAAAGTGGCCATGTCCACATGGGACTGGCTTTGTGGTAAGGTTATTCGAAATTAGGATAGATCTGAAAGGGAAGAAACATGTGCTCGTGGTAATAGGGTCCTATGGTTCTCTTTTTGCCTTCTGCAGGCTGCCATGGAAAGCGAAGAGGTGCCCTGCATGGAACCTTCGCCTTCCCTTTCCATGGTGGCCATCTTGGAAAAGGATTTTCCTTCCTACACCGGGACGCCTGCGGCGTCTCGCTGTAGGAAGAAAATTCCTCTTTTTTAGCACCCGGGTTCATGCTTTGGGAACCTAGGGTGCTAATGGCCTTCATCCCCCATTTCAGGGGCTGGAATGGGGGGATAATGTTTCAGAGACCTCGTTATCCACCCTCGCTTCGCTCGGGCTAATAACTTGGGCTGCTGGGCTGGTATCCACCGTTCCAGTCCCTGAAACGGAGGATGAACACCACAATATTCCCATTAGCATAACACAAAATGCAAATGGAAATGTTGGAAAATCTTGAGTCTATGTACTTTACTGAGAAATATAAAGTAGATGGGAGTCTATACATTTTTTTAGTTCTATTTTTTAACTGTGAAAGGTGGTTCCTAATGGAATATGTCTTTTGTTGTTTTTGGATGTATTTTTTTTTGGCAGGAGAGCTAAGAATGAAAGGTGGGGAGGGAAATGACGGAAGAGGAACAAACACTAATATGGAGGGTTAGGTGGACAAGGGAAAATTTTGCACATGTGTTATTTCTAAGGTAGGGTGCAGTGTTTCTCATGCTCCTTGATTACAGCAGTGGTGGTGGCTCTTGGGGAGGAGGGATGGCATTAGCTGATGCCCTTTTAAGATCAATAGCAGTTTTGCTAAAAGTATGTACTGTAGATTGTTAATGGATAATGAGTAGGAATAGGTGTTGGAGCTGTGCAAGGGAAATTTTGAAGTTGAAAGTTCCTATATCAGTAGAAAATGCAGTTCTGAACTGTCCGCGAAGCAGAGATCTTATCGTGAAGTGCGGACGGGTTCTCAGACACGTCATCATGCCCCGTGCCAGCGTATGGTCATGTGGCACTGTCCGGAATGTCCGCTATGAAGTCAGATGTTCGTAGGCATCTATGAATGCAAAACTAGTTGAATTAGTTGCAAAAAGTGTATAGAAGTGTTAAAAATGTTTCCAGAACGTGGGAAATGGCAGAGTTGTAAGGTGACACTTTGTAAATGGGACACAAATACTGCTATATTGCGTAAGTATGATATTAGTAAGTTGTAGGAAAATAGCATTCACTGGTAAAAACCCATGAAATTCACTGAAAAAACTTTGCTAAAGGGGCGTTATGGTTAAATTGCACTAATAAAAACCTATGAAATTCAATGAAAAAATGTTGTTAAAGGGACGTTATGGTTTCAAGTAAAACCGAAAACCCCCAGAAATTTGCAAGCACAGATCTTATTGTGAAGTGCGGACGGGTTCTCTGACACGTCATCATGCCACGCGCCAGCGTATTGTCATGTGGCACTATCCGGAAGGTCTGCTATGAAGTCAGATGTTCGTAGACCTCTACGGATGCAAGTCTAGTTGAAATAGTTGCAAAAAGTGTATAGAAGTGTTAAAAATGATTCCAGAAGGTGGGAAATGGCAGAATCTTAAGGTGACACTTTGTAATTTGGACACAAATATTGCTATATTGGGTAAGAATGATATTAGGAAAATAGCATGCACTGGTAAAAACCCATGAAATTCACTGAAAAAACTTTGTTAAAGGGGCGTTATGGTTAAGTTGCACTAATACAAACCTATGAAATTCATTGAAAAAACTTTGTTAAAGGGACGTTATGGTTAAGTTGCACTAATACAAACCTTTGAAATTCACTGAAAAAACTTTGTTAAAGGGGCGTTATGGTTTCAAGAAAAACTGAAAAACCTGAGAAATTCGCCAGTTATGGTGAGCTAAACACCACCCTGCACTTCTAAGACTAACACCCAGGACATCAAAGATGACATCACAAATGTCATTGATGACATCACTGATGACATCACATATCTGGCCCACTTGTTTTTGTTCATTGACATATAGAGGCCAGGTGGTTTTGTTCACTGGCAGTCAGAATAATAAAATTGAAAAAAGTGCTATACATCTAGACGTTAACCTTGTCATATGTTCTTTAAGTACTTTCTTTAGGGTTTGGTCTCAGCTCATGGTGCACATACATGGGGAAATGAGCAGGCCTCAAACACACAATTTATTTGTATACATGAAGATAAACTTTAATGTCATTAACATTTTCTGATGATGCAGTTTCTTTCTTCCTTACTTTAGTTTCCCTCTATGTGCCTCTGATTTGTATGCATTGTGGTTCTTCATATGTATTTTATGTATCAGCACAAGTGTTGTAAGTCTTGACTTGTTAGCTAGTTATTACATGTTTACCATTACTCAAAACTCTGATAAGGTAGCATTCATTATTGTATTATCCAAAATGACAAGATTATAAATAGTGTACTTCTATGGTGCATGCTGCAGTCATTGCCTTTGTTTATATATGATTAGGTTTCTGTATTAACAACAACACTCCAATACATTGATATTAGATGAGTACATTCTTTAATAGATTAAGTAGTTCATGATAGGTTGTCACTCTCACCTGAATCTCTGCAGGAGCAATGGATTCCGCCGACCTCTGCCCTGCTTTCTCCTCACCCGGTATATTGGGAGTTCTATCTGTAAGGAAAACGATGGGTTAGTGAGTGGCGTTACCTAAACCCTGGGATCCCTCTTCCCCAATTCCTGTGTGCTGGAATACAGTGTCTAGGGGGCTCACCTCTCAGCTTAGGATGGTGGGCTCTCCGTCCTGCATCTGCAGGGGCGCTACGGTGCGGGACCAGCTGGCTGATGCGCTGGCTTGGTACTGGTTTTGCTGGCTGATGCGCTGGCACTGCGATGTTAAGCACTGCCGTTTATTTGGTTATCGGAGTTCTGTGGTTCTCCTGAAGATTGTCCCCAGGGCCAGTTACCTCACTGGATCCTTCGCGCTGCCAGAATGGCAGATGTGCACAATTGGATCGCTAGAATCGGATCAGGTAAGTGCTGTATGTCTGTGGTTTCCCAGTTGCTCCACTGGGTTAGAGCGTTTGAAAAGTTCAGGTTCGTATTATCTATGGAGATTATTGCTAACAATGCTCTTCAAGTTCCAACCTGTTTTTACTTTGCTTTTCTCTTTTGCAGGTCGTCAAACGTTGCTCGGAGTCGGAAATCCAGAAGCAGCTGCAGAGAAGACGAAGCGGGATTGACTTGCCGGTCCGCGAATAGAAGAGGGAGTCGCGGAAACCTCCGGACGGTCGCTGGAAAGGTGAGTAGAAAAAGGCGGGTCTTTTGAGCTAACGTCTCTGTCCTTCTCTTTTCAAGTGCGAGTGTCCGCAGTGAAGAGGGTTGACCCAACAGTCGCGAGAGCGGCAAAATGCTGGAGAAGCCTCTGGAATCACGAATAAGGTAAGCGTGTGCTCGAAGCTACAGATTGCACACGAAGCATGGCTTATGGTTGTTTAGCTTACCATAACTGGCGATTTTCTGGGGTTTTTCGGTTTTACTTGAAACCATAACGTCCCTTTAACAAAGTTTTTTCTTTGAATTTCATAGGTTTTTATTAGTCCAACATAACCATAACGTCCCTTTAACAACGTTTTTTCAGTGAATATATATATATGAAAAGGAGAGCAATCGACAGGCCGTCGACACGCTCTGGCAAAACCAAGAAGAACACCCAGTAGAAGATACAATGCAAGTAATCAACTTATCAGACAGAACCCTGACTCAATAACAACAAGAAGTACTAGAAAAGGGTCTCTCTTTTTGCCCCACTGCTAACTTTGATTATTCCCAAGTAAGAATCGATCTGTACTGTTTTATTCGTAAATTAAGATTGACTAAATTCCACGCTAGTTTGAATAACGTACCAACGCCTGGGCAGAACAGAATTCCTTCACATTTGAACATCAGTGATATACCAGCATTAAGAGATCTTGCAAATTTAGGAGAAATGGATACCACCCAGATTCCTACAAATGCAGTACAGGATGAGTGGCAAATCGAATTACCTACGGAAATAGATACCTGCATGGCGGCTTCTAGTGGAATGAAAAATAAGTCCAAATTCAACCCTTCTAATGTATTTTGTCCAACGATAGATTTATTTGAGGACCTTGTTATAGATCTAAAAAAACTGGCGATTAGACCAGGTACAGTCCAGAATTTGACAAGACTACCACACACAGCGATGTAAAATTTACAAGCAGATACGTCGATCTATATTAGATCCTCGGATAAAGGCGGAAATATGGTAGTTCTTAATACTAAGGACTATCAAAAAGAAGCAGCTCGACAATTGAATGACACTAGTAACTATGTCAAACTGCCCTGTGACCCTTACCCGGAATATAAAGTGCAATATTACATCATGTTGGACAGATGGTACAGTTTGGAACTCATTACCATTAAAGAGAAACAGTATCTAACTAAAAACCATCCTAAAACTCCAATCATTCACTTTATACTGAAAATCCACAAATCAATGACTAGACCACCAGGAAGACCCAGAGTGGCATCAATAGATTCTCTCTTTGAAAACACTTCAAAGTTTGTTGACAACTTTGTTTCCCTTTGTAGAAACTTTACCTTCTTATACAAAAGATACCACATCATTTCTTTTAATCAAATTGCACATATTCCCTGGCAACCTGACTTTCTTTTAGTTACGTTAGTTGTTGTTTCTCTTTATACGTGCATTACCCACTCAAAAGGCATACAAGCAGTTAAAAGATTTTTCTCAACCAGATCTTTGAGTTTTCATGAACATTCCATCATGCTTTTAGATATGCTGTCTTTTATTTTGACTCATAACACTTTCATGTTTGATTCCAAATATTATAATCAATTTTGTGGAACGGCTATGGGCACAGCAGTGGCTCCAACTTTTGCTAATTTGTACATAGGCGCATGGGAAGAAGATCTTTTCTCCAATGACAACTACAAAGAACACACAGACAAAGTAATTATGTGGCAAAGATATATTGATGATCTATCTATTCATTATCTGGAGTGGGACGAATGTGGAATGGACACATTTCTTTCATATTCTGAATCAAAACCAGCAGAATTTACAATTTACGGAACATCACAGTAAAACAGAAATAGTCTATTTAGACATAAAGGTGAAAGTCATTGGAAACTATAAGCACAGAGTTGCATAGAAAAGAAAAGTACTAACACATTACTGCACGCAACAAGTGCGCATCCACAATGTCTCAAAGACAGTATCCCATATGGTGAGTTCTTGCGGGTGAAAAGAAACTGTAGTGAGAATGGAGTATGGGAAACAAATGCTAAAAAAACTGCAGCCAAATTCTTAACTCGAGGCTATAAGAAAACAGTTGTAAACAAAGCCTACAACCGAACCTGTAACAAAACCCGAGAGGTGATCCTGGCCAAAAAAAGTACACTCAGGGATCAAACAAAGGATCAACCGGAAGAAAGACTGCTCACTCAGATTCATCACCACATTTAACTCTGGAGCCAAAGAAACAGAACAGATCTTAAACAGACATTGCCACCTTTTGAAATGAGATCTGGATATCAGTCCACATTTGCCAACACATGCTACTGTGACCCATAGAAAACCACCTTCTATACAAAATAGACTATCAACCCAGTATGTTACAATCGGCCAAACAAAGTATTAACACTTGGCTAACCACAAGAACATCAGGCTTTTATATTGTGCCAAATGTAAAGCATGTCGTTATGGAATGAACATGAACGTTTTCTCACATCCTCGAACGAAGAAAGAAGTTAAAATCAAAAAAGATCTGAGATGTTCTACACAATTTGTTATCTATGTGATTACATGTGCTTGTAATTTATGGCATATTGGTAGCACCAAGCTGGAAGCCAGGTTACGAATATTGCAACATCTATGTGCCATCAAGAACCATGATATGTCGTATCCACTTGCAAAACACTTTGAAGAGGCTCATCAAAATGACATCAGTTCCTTCAAATATTTTATTATTGACTCAGAAGGAATTCACCGCAGAGGAGGGGACAGATTGCGAACTTTAAGACAAATGGAATCCAGATATACAGTAGACTTTAATACTAAATATCCGGGAGGTCACAATCGTGATGAAGAATTATATGCATTCCTGGGATCTTGAAAACTCTAAAACTTTAAAACTATTATTTATTATTTAGTTACTTGGTTATATTTATATGACAACATAGGTATGTATGTGAGTGTCTGAATTCCCTGAATTTTCTGCTTTTTTGCATATCTGGTGCGCCCATATAATGAATTAAGGTTTCTAGCAAATCATGTTTGATTTGGATGTTTACGCATCTATTTGCAGTTCTTTCTGCATCTATTTATTAATTTTTATTCTTCATTGTGTGTAGCACTAATATCATTTAATCACTAATTTAGTACACATTTTTTGAAATGAGAGTCTGTTTTATATTTTTAGAAATTGTGTATTGTTTTTATCAATACGTGAAGTGAATTATCATCAAGTTTTTGAATCGCATGGAAGTATTAGACCATCTAATACATAGGCTGGTTGAGTTACAATATATAGGCGCCCGCAAGGGTAAGACACTGCCTTTACTGTTGAACCAGACCAACCTATGTGTTTTATTATGTATATTCACAACATATTTTATGGATTACCATGTCTTCCGTAGCATATTCATGTTGAGTTGATTTGATTTGTGTATACTAGAACATACCACGGAGGCACCCGCAAGGGCTAAATACAGCCTCAAGTCACAACATATAGGCGCCCGCAAGGGTAACATACTGCCTTTTTTGCTGTACTAGATCAATTTACGTGTCTTATTATGAATATCTACAACATGTATTATAGATCTTCATGTCCTTTCCAGTATATCTATGTTGAATTGATTTGATTTATGTATGAAAGAATATACCATGGAGGCACCCGCAAGGGTTACATACAGCCTTATGGCTAATGCATAAACTACATGTGGTTTTAAAACTTGCACTTTATAATAAGCACCTTATTGATAGCACAAAGCACTTTGGTAATCAATAGTCCTCTGATGTTTACATAGCACATAGCACTTTCTTACTTATGAAATAGCTGTAATTTTGGTACTAATGTTTATAATATGTATTTTGTAAACCTTTGATAGCGAATTTCAGTTCAGGCTAAGATATTGTGTCGGCCCACTTGGGCTGTTAAAATATGCCTGGTGAATTAGAAAATGATGAAGAATTGCTTCCTTCAATCTTGTTGGTAATGGTGAAAATAAGGATACAAATTATATTATCTTAAATCAGTAATTCTGTGCAAAATTGTCCACCTTTAACCCACTTGGGCTAAAAGGTGTTCGGGACGAGTGCGAAAAAAATTACCAAAATGTATCTAATACAAAGTGTTTTTAACAAGTGCACTAAAGTGAGAGGTCATATAGTTCCAATATGGCCGCCTCCTTGACTAACCATTGTCATTTTACCTAAGTGTTAAACATCAAAAATGGATTTATACACTTTTTTCTATAATATCACAGTCCTCTCTCTCTGTCACATACCAGACGAAGCCCGGGTAGGGTGAAACGCGTTGTTCTTTCTTTGCATCTAAGACTGCTGTTGTCTTCCTGGTCCATGTATTTTAACAATAAAGGACACTTTTAATTGCACGGTACACCAAGACTGCCTGTGGATTATTTGGAGAAATTCAGCTTTCCGTTGGAAATACAGCCGGAGTAACAATAGATAAGATAAGATAACAACTCAGGAAGTAGCCTGTCTCCAGTTTTAGTACAAGTATGTCACGTGTTTCGTAACTTGCCTCTTTCTTTCCATCTGGTCTAGAGCTAGAGGGTGGTTGCAGTGATTCCTCTCTGGTCTTGTGGTGATGGCCGAGCAAGTGACCCAGAGCCCAAATGACATGTTATGTTACATTATGTTCATTTGCACCGCACACCTCTTCCACCGCAGAGGCAGTCTCCAGACGCTCACGTGGCTCTGCAAGAAAGAGGACGGGGGGTTAGTGAGGGTAGAGGGATAGGATAGGTCCAGCAACAGGAGAAACGTGCAGCTGTGTGTTTGATTGCAGCTGGCTTTGATTGTGTGCCGTGGCTTGTTGTATCCATAAAGGTGAAGTCCAGTGCCTGGGTTCTTTGTCGTCTGTGAAAGTTAGTTATGTTGTTAGTGTCTGAGTGTTTTATGTGTAGATTTGCTGGTGTTTAAGGTTGTGATTATGCACATTGGCTTGTTGTATCTGTTGGACTAAGGCCCACTGCCTGGGTAGTTTGTTGTGTGCGGATGTTGCATGCATTGGGTGTGTGTTTGTGTGTAGTTTGGCTAGCCCAAAGGTCTGTATAGTATTTGAGAGGTGTGTTGGAGGGGAGCGGGATGGTTAGTACATTGTGAATTCTTAAAGTTCTTCAAGGTGGCTAGTCTTCACAGTTTATCTTGATGTTTTGCAAGGCTGAGATGTGACACAAGGCTAATCAGATTAGAGGCCACATCTCCCTCTCTAAATGGGCTGACCTCGCCTCATCCCCCTCAACCTCTTCTTCCAAACTCCTCCTCCTTTGGTGACCAACATACACCTCGACTCTCTTGAATAATCCACCTCTTAGTTCTGGGTCCTCTGTGACTCCCTATCTCTCTCACTATTCTTCCTTCCGGCCTGACTCACTTTGCCGGTCACACTCTTGATACCCTCATTTCTGATGACATCGCTATCTCTATTCCCGTCACCATGGCCCTCTCCTGGTCTGACAACTCTTTCCTTTCCTTCAGCCTGGGGCTCCTCGGCCCACTATCCGAGCCACCCCCAGCACTACCAGCTTCCTTCACTGTCATTCGAAAGATGAAGTGTGTGTCAGTCACTTCAGACTCTCACTCTGACTCTGTCCTTGCTAACCTGCACCTCGTCATCTCTAACACCCTTGACATTGTTGCCCCTGCCTTGAGGATCCACCATAAACCCTGCCTCCATGAACAGCTGGTACGACTCCGATCTAGCCTCTCTGAAACGCAAGTGCAGAGTTGCTGAACAGAAGTGGCAGACCTTGGGCTTATACTCTGACAAGCCAGCCTGCCGCCTGCTTAATATCGCTTCACTCCGCTCCAAGAAGCGGGCCCGCATCCAAGCCTGCATCTCTGGAACCACTAACACCAGAGCCGAACCTTTCAAAATCTGCAAGGAACTTGCCCATCAAGTTGCAGTTTCTACCTCTCTCCTTCCTTCCCAGGCTCTCTGCACTGCCTTGGCCTCCTATTTCACATCTGAAACTCAGGACATACTGTCTTCACAATCCTCTACCCCCATCTTCACCCCCATCTGCACTCCCACACCTGCTCTCCTGCCTCCCTTGGTCCCCCTCCTCTCACCCCCCCGTCACTCTCCTCTCCCAGCCAGATGAGGTCTCTAAAGTGGTCCGCTCTATGAAGGCCTCCTCCAAACAGGTGTCCCCCTGCTCCTCCAGAACCATTAAGGAGATCTCCCCTCTCGCCCGGCTCTTTCTGACTTCTGTAACCACTCCATCGCCACTGGCTTTCTCTCTATCCCTCAAGCACTCCCTTGTGCACGCTCTCTTACAAAAAGCTGTCTGCTGACCCCTCCTGCCTGTTAACTATCACCCAATTTCCACTTCCCCTTCGTGGGCAAACTCCTGGAGAACTTGGTCTACCCCCAACTGATGCTCCACACTGATCTTGTTGATTGCCTTCATGACCATCGATCTGGATTTCGGGCATCCAGACGCACAGAAACTGCTCTACTGAACAACCGTGAAACCATGCTCACAAATCTCGACTCCAACTCTCCTGCTGTTCTCATTCTCCTTGACCTCTCCTCTGCCTTTGACACGGTCAACCATTCTATCCTCATAAAATGACTCTGACACACCCTTAACATCACTGACCCGGCACTGGATTGGCTGACCTCTTTCCTCACTAACCACCCTTACCAGCTGCAACTGGGCCCTTTCTCCACTATCACCCTCTCTACCTGTGGCGTCCCCCAGGGCTCTATCCTATCACCATGGCTCTTTAATATCTATCTCGCCCCTCTTACTTAGCTGATCTCCTCCTTCTCTCCTCGTTTCCAGTGTTATGCCGATGACACACAGCTTTCCTTCAAACATCCATCTACTTCCCCCTCTTCCTCCTCTCTCATCCCTGACTGCCTGTCCGCTATTCAGGCATGGTGTGCAGCCAACAATCTGTCTCTATGCCATTAAGACTGAGATCCTCTTCATCTGGAAACCTATGCCCTCTTTTCCTCCTACCCTCTGGCCACCCTATTTGGGCCATCTACTCCCACCTTCTTGTGAGGCCAAAAACCTCAGGGCCATCTTCGATTACGCTCTCTCCTTCACCCCTCACATCATGGACCTTACCAAGAAGTCTCACTTCCAGCTCCACCTCGTCAGAGACATTCTTCCTTTTCTCACGTTCCCTCTGAAGCTCAATGTCTCCAGAACTCTGGTCCTCTCCAGGCCGGGCTACTGCAACAGCCTCTTTTCAATCTCCCTCTTTCCTCCCTTTGCCCCTCCAGCTAATCCAGAATAGGGCTGCAAGACTTATCCTTGGCCTCAAGCCCAGGGACTGCATCTCTCTAGCGCTAACATCTCTCCACTGGCTCCTGGTGGCTTCAAGGATCAAATTCAAAACCCTCTGCATCATCTACAATGCCTTCTGGGGCCTGGGAACACGCAATCTCCAACTTTCCATCCCTAAATACTCCCCTGCTAGAGCTCTGTACTCCTCTAACTCCAACATTTTGACTTTCAAATGCTTCTCCAAGCAGAGAGTGGTGCAGGTCTCTCTCCTTGGCTGGTGCCTCCCTCTTCCCAGTCAATACCAGCACCAACACCCCCAACCCCTGCACTGCCCTTGCGGACCCCTGCTTGGCAGCTTCACATCCAACCCTGCACTAGGATTTAGCCTGCGGTTCTCCTCCTTGGCTCCACTTAGCACTCCACTCCCGTGCTCTCCTCCAGCCCTTGTCCACTCCTCTGCTCACACCCTCCTTCCATCCCCTGCACTTCTCAATGCATTTGCATGCCTGAATGCCACAAGGCCTAGTAGGACCACAATTGTATATTTACTTTTTTTGCCATCGTTATTCCGCCTGTTCCCTTCCCATTTAGGCTTCTTGCACTTTGAAACACAATTCTGTTGTATAAGCGCCTTACAAATGCTCCATAAAATAAATTCTATCTAGATGTGACTCAATGAGAATCTTCACAATTCTATCTCGATGTGACGCAAAACTAATCTTCAAAATTCACTCTAAAGTGGTGCATGCTAATCTTCACAATTCGGTCTACATTTGTGACGTCAGGCTAGTCCATAGAACTCTACCCCTCCCAAAACTGGCGAAATGCAAACTGTTGCCGACTAATACAAATGGCAAGATGCAAAATATGGCTGAGTAACACATAGGATGGATGCAAGCAAAAAAAAAAAAAAAAGCAACTTGACAGCTTTTCAGGGAAGATGAAGTGGATGTGCTGCTGTTGGATGCTGAAGCAGTAGAATCTTTTAGTTGGCTTTTTTTAGGTCAAGGAAGAAATGTTATAGTTGAGTGGGAATGTTAACTGTTGCGCAGCTGCACACTTTAGCTCAAAGGGCTGTGAATGTTCCTTAATACGTGAGGGAGTGGGGACTGGATGTTTTCTGCTGGCATAGATGGCAAAGACACTCTCTTGCACTACCGTGATGCTTGCCATATGCTGAGGAGTCTGTCAGAACACTACCTGCCTGATTCACAGAGCGTTTTCCAATGGGACTGCCCAATTATTAAAACACTTCTGTGAATTGACCCCTTTGTGTATATTTCAATGCATCAGTTCCATGCCACAAGCCTCTTTCAAGATACACATGAATTAGAAAAAATAGCTTGCATGTTCCTCACTTTGTAATTTTCTTCTAATCGTTTAAGTATTGGTCAATCTAATCGCTCCGACAGCCGTAATCCGTTTGAAGTATTCAACAACCTGCCTGGTCTGTTACTTGAATTTTATATCCCTAAGCTGTCTAGGATGGGGGGCGTGGCCTGGTCTCATGTAGTAGGACCTGCTTTGCCTGCACTCCCACTACGATCCTTCCATTGATCCGAATTTCGCAGTTTTGATGAAAAGTGAGAGTTCTTGTGGATCCCTCACCTTAACACTGAAGATGGAGAGCTACCCGAGCCACATCCCGGGTGTAAGACTGGTGCCTGATTGCCCAGGGAGAGACTGTGTCGGGACCCGAGTGGGGAGAACCAAGATGGCGATTGCTTCCCTTTGGCGGCATTAAGTGAGCCACAGTTCCTAGTTATGCCTGTGGGACGAGTGCTGCTGCTGGAGAGGGGCGAGTAGAGAAGCTGCGAGATCACTGCTGAGTCATAACTCAATGAATGAGGAGTTTCTGTGACACCTGATCAAACTCCCTGGATGGCACTGGACAGCGGAGACTGCAGGAAACTGGTAGCTGCTGTGGCTAGGTTTGACCGGAGCTCCAGATAACAGAAGAACGCCTGCCGTGACATTTATGGACTGCGGCAATCAAGATACTGAGGTGAGCGAGCTGTACCTGGCCAGTGCGCGAAAGAGGTTGGAAGCAGAGGACTGCCAGCTCTGTGAAAATGACTATGACTGATAACTATACAAATAAGCAATAACTGTTGCTGCAAACACGGAGGCGTTGCACGACTCCCTCCTCTGCTCTGGCCCTGCTTAGCAGTTGCACGATCCCTGGATACATCACTTGACATTCTGAACCACAGAACATTGCTTTCAGGACACGTGCGCCTTATGTGATTATCCATGCACTGAGGAAGACATTTCATGGAGAACTAATGCACAGTGAGACATTGACTGTGCTGGCCTCTGTTTGCTAAGCCCTCCTGTCCCCAGTGGAGGTGAATATGTGGAGTAACACAAGTGTAGCTGCTTTTGGTGCCTGATCCTATTAGGTTTGGACCCTTGTAGCACAACTCAGACCTTAATTTCTGGACTAGACCTGGATGCAAAGGCCAGCAGGCGATACCATACATATCATCCCTATTGTAATTGCCAATACTGTACACTCTTACAGTCGCACTCTTACACTCGCTGACAAATCACATTGATTGGAATATTGTCACTAGTGCAAATTGCTGACTATGGACCTCATTACGACTGTGCCTGTCTGGTAACAACGGCCCCGGTAAACCTACCGGCACTGTTGTTACTGGACTGGCACAGTACAACCTTGTGGGCGGGTGCTGTCCCGCCCACCAGTGTCAGATCTGGAGGGTGGATTGGCAATCGCCCGCAGAGTTTCACAAAAGCACCGGCACCGTTATTAACGGTGCCTGCGCTTCTGTGGTCCCCATTCCCATTGAGTCCTATGGGACTCAAATGGAAATGGGGATTTACAATTTACTGGTGCCTGACTTCCAGGAACGCTGGGGTTGTAATCCCGTTGTGTTACCGGCAAGCTAGGCGCCTGTAAATATTGCATGTCTGGCAGCAATCCGCCGGCAGCACCGGCAGGGTTACCGCCGGACTTGTAATGAGGCCCTGTGTCTCCTACTAAGAACAAACGCAAGGGCCCAACCATGGACTTCTTTGACCCCACGAATCCCTGACCCTATAGTGGGGGCAACATCAGCTGAGGCCCAGGTGCCATGACCTGACTTGCAGGAGGACAAAGTGCTGGCAGCTATAGCTGCATTACGATCCTCCCTGGGAAACAAAATGGAGGAGGCGAAGATCGATGTTCAACTTCTTCGCCTGGACGTGAGATCACTTGCGGAAAGGGTAACGACCGCAGTGTCACTACTAAATGACAGTCACCACTACTGCGGACCTGGTCGCCTGGATGAAAACACCAGAAAATAGAAATAATATTTTTGAGAGGTGAGGACGTGGAGGGCTGTTTACGTCGGAATAACGTCTGGGTGCTGGGAATTCCAGAAGGCACTAAGGGCAGGGATCTGACGACCTACATTGAGAATTTGTTTCTTTAGGAAATGGGCCCCAGGAAATTGTCGCAAGGATTCACAGTGGAACTAGCACACCATTCGATCTAGAAGAGACCCCCACTCAGGTCGCGCCCGATAATAAACAGAATATTACATTTAAGGACTTGGAAGTGCTCCTTCAGTTTTCAAAAGACAGAGGGAAAATACAGAGAAATGACTCTAATATCGCTATATATCCAGACTATGCTCCCCTTGTGCAACAACAGAGGAATCGATTGGTCCGAGCCAGGCTTAAAGTATTTTACAATGGGAAGGCACACTTTTTTGAGAGCCCAGAGGCAGTGTCCATGTGGATGGAACACAATAACTTGCATACAGACAACTGCAGAAGTCTAAGATGGGGGGCTTAGATCCTCTCGGAGATGGATCACTAATAGGCGCCAGACTCTGTTGAGACTTGAAGATTCCTAGTTGGGACTGCGAACTGGCCATTTGGACTACATGTGGCCCTGGCTATTACTTGTGTGTCTCATCACAGGAATGCATGTATGTGGGAAGCAGCACTTGGGGAAACATACTTTTTGAAAACCGATCTGTGAAGGTACTTGCTATCTGCCGCTGAACCTGACATTTAGTGAGGGCGGGCAGCATTGCCTACTGGGTGCTGACCTGACGACCCGACCTATATGGATCGTTGCATCAAACTGTTGCCGGCTTACTGAACTGGTGCCTGGCGATAATGCCATCTTGGTCAGGTACTGGTTTGTCCGAACAGGAGGATCCTATTGGACATTTACATCACATTACATTAAATTATTTGTAAGGCGCAAACAAGGGGCCCAGAGGCATACAGGCGCCAAGTGATCAGAAAAGCGGGTTCAGAAAGCTAACAGGGGGCAAGCCACCAGCTTATCTAAACAGATGTGTTTTGAGATGTTTTTTGAATGCTTCCAAAGTAGGACAGTTTCTTAGATCCAAAGGTAATGCATTCCATTTGGCCGGGCCAGCTGCCCAGAATGCCCCCCTTCTCACCAATTCAAGGTTTTCGGAATTTGCAAAAGTTTGTCATCATTATAGCGGAGGGAGCACACTACTGGTTTGCTTTTTAGTCTGTCAGCAATGTAACCCGGGAATTATCCATTAAGGGATCAATATGTAATCGTGAGCAGCCGAAAATCTATCCTCTCTACAGTAGGAAGCCAATGTAGTAGTTTTCTCACCTAAGACACATGTGCATACTTTTGCATCCCTGTGATCGGTCTAATGGTACTATTCTGCACCACTTGTAATTTGGCAGGTTCAGTTTTTCCTACCCCTACAAGAAGCGAGCCACAATAATCAATTTTAGATGAAATGATGGCTCGGGCAATCATTTCACAGCCATTTTGAGGTAAAAAAAGGGCGGATATGCGGTAGGAGCCTAATAAAATAGGCTGATCCCGAGACCAGACTATTAACCTGAGCAGACATGCTCAGGGTTTGATCAAGAGTAACTCCTAATATTTTTATTTTTATCTTTCGTGGGAATATCGTGATTCACGATGCAGAAAGATTCATACATTGTTTGTGCCCCGCGTTCAGGGGCTTTTAAACATTTTTTTAAATACCCTTGGAGTGAGATGATATAGCTTGCGAGGTGACCCTAGTTGGGTGGAGTTTCCTGTCACAAAATAAACATGATGGTGGGCCTCATTACGAGTCCGGCGTTAACCGAGGCGGTAAAACCGCCTGGTTAACGCCGGACTCGTATTACCATTTCGCCTCCGTGATTCCCGGAATTACCGGGGCATTACAACCCCGGTTTTCCGGGAATCACGGAGGCGGAATGGTGTAAATCCCCATTCCCATTGAGTCCTATGGGACTCAATGGGAATCGGGATCATGGAAACACCGGCAGCATCTTGTAATGCTGCCGGTGTTTCCTCGTCCGCCTGCAGGCAGGCGGTGTTAAACCCGCCAGGTCAGACCTGGCGGGAACATCACCTCCCGCCTGCAGGGGTCGGGATCAGGCGGTCCGGAAACAACGGTGGCGGCGGGTTTACCGCCACCGTTATTTCCGGACCGCCACGGTCGTAATGAGGCCCGGTGTCTTGTGTGCTGGCCATGGAAACAGAACTGCCATTTGTACTCTGCTAAGAGGTAGGATGCGCCTACCACGCTCTATGATATGCCTGCATGATGTTAGATGTAATAGGCAATGGCAGAAATTAGGTTACTGACATGGAATATGAGGGGCCTTGGCACTTATACGCGCAGGAACCGGGTGAAATCATACTTACACCGAAAAAAGATATCCATAGCTCTCCTTCAAGAGACGCACCTGACCATAGAGTAACAGGACGTGATTACAAACCGCTGGGGTGGGACTGTCTTTGGGGCTCCAAATTCTAAATGTGCTATGGGGGTGCTCATAAGGGTTGCTGATTATCTCCCATTCCGACAACTGGACCTAGATAAGGATGCAGAAGTCTGATACATATATTTTCTGGGGCTACCTTGGCAACACAGAAGTATCAATCGTAAATTCTTATTTCCCTAACCATATGTTACCATCGCACGCTTGTGCATTGTGCACACGGATTGCCCCCAAATGAGAGGCGTTTTTCATACGGGGAGGTGATTTTAACTGTGTATGTGAAACAATGTTAGACAGATCTGCTCCCCCTCAGGGTGGCCCACCACTGGCTACTATCGCCTTGAACAAAATGACCACTGATCTGGACCTAGTATATGTTTGGAGGGAACTTCATCCTGGGGCGAGAGTACTCCTATTACTCATCACCACATAGGTTATTTAGCAGGATTGACTATGTGTTTGTGGGGACAGGCCAACTAGCCAAATATATTAGGGAGGAGTTTATGGGCCGCACAATATCTGATCACTCTCCCCTATTGATCACATGGGACACCCCTTGCTGTATGCCTACCGTAGCCCTATCAGATCCCCTCTTCAGAGAACAATGTTGTGTACTGCTGGGCACCTTTTTAGAAAACAACATCGGTAGCGTGGACAGTTGGGGGGATGGTTTGGGAAACTCTGAAAGTAGTAACCAGGGGAGACGTTATTGCTGGTGCTGGGGGCATTCGTAGGAAGCTGAAGGAGGAATTAGAAACTCTGGAAGCTAAAGTAAGCAAACTTGAGAGGTTATGCTCTGATAAGCAATTGGCCGAAAGCAAAATTAAGAAGTCCAGATATCAGTGCCTAACGGCAAAGGGAGAGACTGTCAAAGTTTGACTATGCCACCCGAACAACACGCGCACACACTGAAGGAGACGGGTCTGGGAAATTACTAGCTTTTCTATGCAAGCGGGAGCAATCTAGAACACTGACTACAAAGATACATGACGAATGCGGGACCCTATGGCAAGCCCAGGGGGCGATTAACAATGTATATGCAGACTATTATGCCAAATTGTATCAAAATGAGCTACAGCCTTTTAAATTACAGGAGCCGAATGAAGCAATAGCCCCTCTCTCCACGGGCAAAATGCTGGAAAGCGATGGCCTCCCTGCTGAGTTTTAGAAAATGTATCCATCCACCCTAGCTCCCAAACTATTAAAAGTATTTGAGGAGGCTTTTAACACAGGTATACTTCCAAGCACTATGCAGGAAACTCGGAGGCGTGACTTAATATAGGGGGCTCCACCTATTTTTTATTTTATTTTGCATTTTTAAAGCGCTCACACAGCCCGCGGGCATCGAGGCGCTGTTACAGGTATTGTTTTTTTTTTTTTTTAATTGCATAATTCTTTTTTTGTTAATCTTAGTTGCGTATTTATAACGCGCTTAAACACCCAGAGGTTTCTAAGCGCGGACCCAGGGATCGAACCTGTGTTGCTTCGTGTCGTCTTGCTTCCAAGGCGCGCACGTTGCCGTTAAGGTATCCTCCTGGGGCGATCTCGTCTCTTTGTATGCAGACAATGTATTACTCTACTTATGCCAACCACAGCATAACCTGCCACTGATTTTAGAGGTACTGGATTACTCTACTAGACTGTCACGGTTCTCTTTCAACAGACGGAAATCGTGCCTTTTTCCTCTAGCTGGACTGTGAGGGGTAGATGTGGCTGAATTGCCTGAGTTGGGTCTTAGATGGGAACCACACTTGTTTAAATACTTGGGCATACAAATTGCACATTCCCCCGTAGATATGCCAACACTCAACAAAAGACTGACAGTGGAGGGCATTAAAAAGTCGATGCCATTTTGGTCTCGTCTACCATTATCTCTCATGGGTAGGGTTGCCATATCTAAAATGATCATTCTCCCCAGACTCCTATATGGTTTTACCAATGTACTTTTTACATAGACACCTCCTTCTTTCGCAACCTTGAAGGCATACTCCGAGACTTTCTGTAGGGACCAAACAGACACAGACTGGCAGTCACTGTTCTGTCTCCACCCTATGAAGAGGGAGGAGTTCAACTCCCACGCTTGGAGATCTATTACCTGGCTGCCCAGTTAAGCTTTATTACAAAATCCCTGTCAGACAAAACCACATCTGAACATGAACTGCTCAGCACATTGGTGAGACCCGCTTGGCTCAGGGAGGCCTTATGGTTCCCAAAAGATTGGAAAGAATTTAAACCCTTGGCATTAAATGTGGGTAGGTGGATCTGGTTTAGAACATTAAATTTACTTCGACTTCAACACCCTTTCTCTTCCAATATTCCAATCCTTGCAGTCACATGCAGCAACTTAGATGAACTAAAAGAAGCTGGATGCTGGGAACAGGTAAGCATAACCACCTGGGGGGACAGGTACGATAATGGAACATTCAGAGATTTGACTAGCCTAATCCAACGGGAGGGATTACCCAAAGGACATTTCTTGAGTTGCATGAGTGGTGAAAGCTGCCAAGCGCAGTTTGAGTGAATGGCTTGCTGAGCCGCAAGCAAATGCTTTTCTGACACTAATGTATTCACTGGAAGATGGTTGGAGACCTGTGTCTAGATTATATAAATGCTTGTTAGAAGGAGCTAATGTTTAATCCATGAAGTTGAAGACGCGCTGGGGGTTGATTTTGGCCTAGATATTACAGATAGACATTGGACACTGGCGCTGAGTTTTGTTAAGAATGTTTCCCGCAATGCTAGATTCAGGCTCATACAAGTCAATGTGCTTCATCGCACATATATGACCCCCTCTAGATTCGAGAAGTTCAAAAAGGAGGCACCCTCTACTTGCCCCTGGTGTCATCAAGATGACACCCACCTTATGCATATGCTGTGGGCATGTGCTGTAGTGCAGCGTTTTTGGTCCCAAATTAGTCAGACTTGTGAGGAGGCTGGGATAAAAAGACATAACTGCAATCCACTCGAATATCTATTGGGTATATATCCCAGATTGAGCAAGTACAAGCATGTCACCAAATTCATGGATTTAGCATGTATAATAGCCAAACGATGCCTGGCTATGACATGCAAGTCAAAGAAGGGCCCTTAATTTGAAGTATGGTTTAGAGAATGTGCACGTTGGTGTGACGCAGACACAATTGCATGGTATGGAGCGATACAAGCACATGGTGGGGATGTAACGCTTAACTTTGAAGCCTGGAAAGCCCTTAAAGACTGTTTTCTATCCCTCGGATGATAAACCACCATGAATCCCTCCCCCTATCGGACACGATTTCTATTAATTAACTCTGTTAACATTTACATGGCATAGTCTGGCCTGCTCCCCCCTATATTGAGGGGATTGATAAGGACTTCCTATTTGCACTGGACTCACTGTGACTCTAACGACGACTAGCATTGTGGGTTTTAAATGGATAAAGCATTGGGTATGGTTTAAAATGTTATGGTTATATGTATTGGTTGAATTGTCAATGTTGATAGCGATACTAGATACTGCTGGTGAACTTAGTGATGATATATCCTTTAAACGTCATGCAATGTAACGAAACATTTTCACCAATAAACACATTTCTTTTTAAAAATAATCTTTTTTTTTTTTAAGCTGTCTGGGCTCCTCCATCAGGCAGTGGCAAACACTTAGTCACTTTGCATTATTGGGTGGTGGTGGAGCACCTATAATATAATGTATAGTTTGCATTTGTTCTTAAGTAACAAACATTATGGCATTAATGAAACCCTTTCAGCCAGATCAGTGTGATGTTGTGAGGGCAGGCCTCAGCACTGGCCCTTTAGAGCCAGAGGCACGGCACGGGACAAGGAATCCATGTGGGAGGAGGGAGAAGGGGCGAAACTGATGGGGAGGAGTCATTGTAATGGAGATGGATAGAAGATGAATAAAGATTAAGTGATCCCTACATAAGTGTATTCCTTTACTTGACATCACCGATCAGTGCCAGTAGCATGTACTGTATGCCATTTACATTTTAATAAAAGAAAAGCCGTTTACTTGTATACTTTATTAACATTTTTATAACATGTGAAAGACAAAAACATTGTCATAAATTAACCAATAAACATCAAATAGACAACGTGTCCACATATTTATGCAGTTATTATAAGAAGTAGAAAAGACGAGGAAAAGAAAGAGCAGACAGGAAGAGAGAAAGAAAAAGAAGGAACAGAAAAAAATACATGTAAAAGCAAAAGGGGAAATTCATACATACAATTCATTAAAGATATTCCTTATAGCACAATATTTGTCCTTTTTTTTCAACCTCTGATAATTTACCTCCTCTGTACTTCAAAGATTGTCTAAATCCTGCAACCAGCCATCAATTGAAGGCTTAGCATCACTCTTCCAGCATTTCAAAATCTGTTTCTTAGCTATCAAAAATGCCCTATAATACCAAAAGAGCTGGCCGACAGAGAGCTAAACACCAGCCGGAAATAAGCCTAACACAAATAACAAAGGAGTGCGAGGAAGAAATGAATCTAAGGGAAGCGCCATATGCCGCAGGGCTTCCTCCCAAAAGCATATATGAATACCATATGCAAACCAGTACCAACATCTGACTTAGAGTTCCAACATGTATCCTCTTGCACAAGCTTGCAACGCTTCATTTTGAAGGCGTCCAGTAAATACCATGCACAACCCTTTGCTGGGTGAACCCCAAATCCAAGTCAACTTTGTATCTGCATGGTCCGGCACAAATAAGACTCAAATCTCCCTCCAAAAAAACAGAACCCAATTCCTGCGCCCAATTAGCCCTATCTTGTTCAGTTGGAATGCTACTGCTCACCTAGGCTATACGTTTATATAGAGTAGAAGCCGATAGAGGTGTACTCTTAGAAAAATGCATTATTGGGAGACACTATGTAATGAGGCAATTAAAGGTGCAAATACATTTGCAAGAACATCACAGAGGATACGATAACGGCAATCCTCCGATCCATGTAGCTTATATTTAAACCTAAGACACTGAAATGAGAGCATCAAAACTCCATTGTGTAACTGTCCCAGACGCCAGATGCCAGCAGACTGCCAAGAGCGCCACAAGAGGGTATGATTATTAAAACGTAATGCTGAGTTTCACCAAATTGATGTTTCCAAACTCAGTAGATATTTAACCCCAGAGCTTTCACAACATTTCTTCCCATCTTTCAGGATATGTCTGATAAACGGTGTGTATTTATCTGCAGCAGTCCTTTTTTCCATGCTAAGAAGGCAGTCCAAGCGGACTAGTTGCACCACGTTCTTCTCTATGTTAACCCAATTCGGGCAGCTAGCAGAGTCCTCTCTTAACCAGAAATGAAAGGTGCGTAAAGCGAATGCTCTATGGTATGAGACAATATCAGGGAAACCAAAACCACCTAAGCATACTGGTTTCATAAGTATAACCATTGGGATCCTGGATCTACCCCCTCGTCCCGAAAATTTCGCAGAACTTTTAATGTCACGCAGTAAATCACCCATCAAAGGTAGAGGAAGCATACTAAACACATAAAGCAGCTTTGGAAGCAGTGTCATCTTTATTACATACATTTTACCCCATAACGTTAGATTCAACCTTCTCCACTTCAAACATAAGACTGCTATCTCTGTAAGTTTGATTTGAATATTGGCGGCAAATAAGCAGCTAAGACGCCTAGAAATTTGAATTCCCAGATACACAAAATCATTATCTGCCTAACTATCCCGTTCAACTCCAAAAAGATATCTGTGACACGACCGAAATTGGAAAGATCAATGTTTTAGATACATTGATTTTATAATCTGAAATTTTTCCAAAATGAGTCAGTGTTAAGATTAATTCCTTAAAGGAAGGCTCAGGATCGGAAGCAAAATTAAGTCATCTGCATTGACTTCAGAGGTGCTGTTACCCACCAGGATTCCTTTTATACCAACATTTCCCCTGATCGCAATAGCCAGAGGCTCCATAAAAAGATCAAACAAAAGTGGGGACAAAGGGCAACCCTGCCTTGTCCCCCGATAGATTTGAAAGTGATCTGATAAGCAACCATTTACTATAGCCCAAGCCTCTGCGTCCTTGTAGAGGGCTGCAAAGAGCTTCAAGAAACGAGGGTCACTCTTATTCGTACTTGCCGGAGAAACACCCAGCTAACCCTGTTGAATGCTTTTTCCGCGTCAAAGCTGATTACAGCATAGAGGTCGAATGAGTTACTCTTAAAATGTACAACATCCAATTGTTCCCTTAAGTTTTCATAACTATTCCTACCAATGATGAAGCATGTTTGTTTTTGATGGATTAATTTCAGGAGCAGAAGGTTAATCCTTACCGCATAAATCTTTGGTAAGAGTTTAACATCTGCATTCAAAAGAGATATCGGTCTATATTTACTGCAAATTGAGTGATTCTTGTGCGGTTTTGTAATCACTGATATTACTGCGGTCATCTTGGTATCAGCCACCTGCTCAGAATCAATGATCTCTTTGAAAAGTTCAACTAGGAATGGTGCGAGCAGGGAGCTAACTCAATAGGAAACCCATCTGGTCCTGGACATTTACCAGGTGCCAGTCCCATAACATCTATAATTTCCTGTGCTATAATTTCATTTTCCAGGCAAACTTTATCGTCAATGTTTAACTTAAGAAAATCAGTTTAATAATGCAGTCAAGACAGCAGCTGGCAGTCAGGAGTTAAGTGACTAGAAGTGATTCTTGTTTTTCCTGGATCCTTTAAATGCGTTACAAAATGGTGATAAGAGTAGAAAGCAAAGATGTGTTGTAGTGCTGCAGGAAGCGGACCTCATTTTACGTTTGAGCATGCTAGGATATTGTAATTGCTCGAACACAAGGCATTTGAAAAGTCCGAAATATACGTACTACCCTCCCATCCTTTTGAACATTTGCAAGCCTACATAGATCTGCATGCCAATTCAATAATGCAATTTTGTATGTTTAAATAGTACTCCTCTTTAGTTTGAAGCACTTGCCCCCTTAGGTTAATGTTGCCTTTGTAAGTCATCTGTTTTCATGGATCTGTGTGATTTTTCCGTTGTGGAAAAGTCAGCGACGGAAAAGTTTGCATGAGAAATGTGCGAACCACAAAAGGTTTGCACATTTCCCATGCGAACACGCTTTAAAGCCCCTCCAAACCCACACCCCCACCCCACACCCTTAACACACCCACACCTCCAACATACCCAAACCCTACTTACCTTTCCTTCACACTGTCTCCCTGCAGCGCCAGTTCCCTTTCACTTCCGTGATCAGGAACCGGCAACGCAGGCTCCTTTTCTTTTTTTTTGTTTTTGTGGAAGCTGCAGGGATCTGGTTGTTCAAGCAGCAACTTCATTCAACAGTAGGTCTGCATACCCTACTGTTCCACAAGACAGGGATTATAAGAGATTGGACGCAATGTCAAAAAAGGTCTTTTCCGCGTGTAGCATGGCACTTAAATCCATTAATGCTACTTGTACGCTCGCAAGATTCAGCCATACACTTTGGGAGTGTGCTTCATCAGCGGCTGACTGTCTCCCCGAAGGAGAAGAAAGGGAAGCTTTTCTGAACATCATTAAAGATGGTAAAGATGCAATGTGCGAATTCCTTCAAACTGGCATTGATTCTGCTGACAGTATCAGCAGGGCCATGGCGGCAAGTACTACAATCCGCTGATTCTTTGTGGGTGCAAAAGTCTGGTTTTGCTCCAGATGTACAGGCCCGACTTTTGAATATGCCCTTTGACGGCTCTTCTTTATTTGGTAAGAAGGCTGATGACAGCCTAGAGAAGTTACAAACATCCAAGGCAGCAGCAAAATCCCTTGGAGCTGCAATCCGTCAAACTCCCTATCGCCCCTCAGGAACCTCTTGGAGAGATAGGTCCTTTCGTTTTTATTCCGCATTCGGAAAAGGCAGAGGACAGCCGGCTCAAAGAGGCCAAAAGAAATTCACCTGAGGTGGACGGGTTAAAAGTACAAAAGCCGCAGCAGCAGCAGGTGCCTCTTTACCCTCGGCATCTGCATCAGCTGCCTCTAAACCACTCTGAGGACTCTCCTCACAAGACACCAGTAGGGGGCAGGTTAACTCAACATCTGACGGAATGGCAGGCTATTACGTCAGATGCTTGGGCATTGGAGACAGTTGCCCAAGGTTACTGCCTGCCTTTTCTACGCACCCCTCAGAGTCATCCACCGGGGAACAACTCTTTGAAGTTTACAGATCCGCTCCTTTTGCAGGAGATTCTAGACCTGCTGGAGAAAGGTGCCATAGAACCGGTACCTGTAGCGGAGAGGAACAAGGGTTGGTATTCCCCCTACTTCTTGATACCGAAGAAGGATGGAGGACTGAGACCTATCTTGGACTTAGGAGAATTGAACAAATTCCTCAGGAAGGACAAGTTCAAGATGGTAATTCTCTCTCAGATCCTTCAGGCCCTCCAGCTTCAGGACTGGCTGGTATCTCTAGACCTTCAGGATGCTTATTTCCATGTGCCAATCCATCTCAAACACAAGAAATACCTGAGGTTTGCAATTGGCAACTCTCACTATCAATTTCGAGTTCTGCCATTTGGGCTGACCTCCGCCCCGAGGGTCTTCACCAAGCTAATGTTGGTAGTGGCTGCAAGTCTAAGGAGGGAAGGGATCCACGCCTACCCCTACCTAGACGATTGGTTGATCAGAGCTGTATCTTCGGAAACAAGCTCAGATCCAACTAGATTATGTCTGCCACTTCCTTCACAAACTGGGCTTCTCCCTCAATTTAAAGAAGTCACAGATGATACTATCACAGATACTCCAGTTCATCGGAGCGGTCCTGGACACTTCCCTGGGGAAAGCCTTGCCACCAGAGGTGAGGGCTCAAGATATTCTGCAGATGGTCACCAAGTTTCAAAATGCCCGTTTCCCAGCCTTCGACTTTTTGAGGCTGCTAGGCCTCATGGCATCCTTCATCTTCCTTGTGCCAGAGGCTCGCCTGAGAATGAGATCTCTCCAGTGGGCACTAAGAACTCAGTGGTCGCAATTCTCAGGAAAAATGACAGATTTCCTTCAGTTTCCGGACAAAGTGGCTCGAGAACTTCAGTGGTGGACCTGTCAGGAGAACATTTTGAAAGGAGAACTGTTTTGGCAACCATGGCCGGAGATAACAGTAGTCACGGATGCCTCACTCACGGGGTGTGGAGCCCATGCCAACGACTTGACCATCAGCGGTCGTTGGTCTCCAAATGTCCTAATAATGATGGACAATACAGTGGGCATGCACTACATCAACAAAAGAGGAGGTGTATGATCACTGCCACTGTGCAGAGAGGCAATGCAGCTCTGGTTTTGGGCAATTCAAGAAGTAATCTCTCTATCGGCAGTTCACTTAGCCGGAGAGAAGAACTTGACAGCGGATGCTCTGAGCAGGCAGAGCACAGTCTCTCACAAGTGGGAGACAGCTCAGGAAGTCCTTCAAGAGATCTTCGCCCTTTGGGGAACCCCTCAAGTGGATCTGTTCGCCACCAGTATCAACAGGAAGTGCGATCAGTTTTGTTCAAGGGAATTTCCCCCCGAGAGGAGCTCTAGGGGACACGTTCGTGGTAGACTGGGAGTTTCCACTTCTGTACGCGTTTCCTCCAGTCCCTGTCATTCCTCAGATGATCAGGAGGTTGAGAAGATTCCGGAAGACTATGATCCTAATTGCCCCAGACTGGGCCAGGAGAACGTGGTACCCGGACCTTCTGGACATGTCTGTCTGCCCTCCGATTCGCCTTCCACACAGAGAGGATCTTCTCTCGCAGAAGGGAGGTCAGGTTCTCCATCCAGACATCAAAACCCTCAACCTTCAAGCTTGGTTTGTGAAGGGTTGAGATACAAGGATTGGGACCTCCCAGATGACATCATGGAGGTGTTGCTTTCAGCCAGAAGGCCAGCAACAAAGACTTTATACCGCTGCCGTTGGAACAAATTTTGCAGCTGGTGTAGAGAAAAGAATATTGAACCCTTTTCAAGTGGTACACCAATGGTGTTATCCTTTCTACTCTATTTGGCGAATTCAGGTCTTCAAGTTGGTACGATCAAGGGCTACCTCGCAGAGCTATCGATCTTCAAGCGCACTGCAGAGGAGCCATCATATTTCAAATTACCCTTAGTAATAAAATTTCTGAAGGGGTTAACTAATGTCTATCCCCCAAGACCATTCCAAGTTCCCTTATGGGACTTAAATTTAGTCTTAAATTTCCTGATGGGTACTCCTTTTGAACCACTCCACTCTTGTTTGTTAAGATTTCTCACCCTTAAAACTGTCTTATTAGTGGCTTTGACATCTGCCAGGAGGGTGAGCGAATTACAAGCCCTATCTTGTAAACCCCCTCATACAATTTTTCACAAAGACAAAGTTGTCCTACAAGTGAAGCCTAATTTCCTCCCATAGGTGGTTTCTGAATTCCACATCACTCAGAAGATAACCTTGCCCTCTTTCTATCCTCCTCCCCATCCAGGGAAAGAGGAAGAGAGGCTACATAGGCTGTATCCAAGGTGAGCCTTGAGTTTTTATATCAGCAGACTTGCTAGGATTAGGTAAGCAGACCATCTGTTCATAGGTTACACAGGGCACAAATTAGGATTGCCAATCACAAAACAGACCATTTCCAGATGGATTATTTTAGCCATCCTAGAATGTTACGAACTGGCAGGGAAAGAGCCCCCTCAAAATCTTAGGGCTCATTCAAACAGGGGTATCGCAGCCTCTTCGGCCCTCCAAAGAGGGGTACCGATTTGAGACATATGTGCGGCTGCCACATGGTCGTCCGCACATACCTTTACAAAATTCTACAATCTGGATTCCTCCTCTAGCCAAGAGACTAGATTTGGCAAAGCCGTGTTAGACTCTGTTCAGACTTAAAGGGTAATATTGCAATTTTAATCCCACCTCTGTTTACACACCACTGCTATGGGAGTCTTATCAAGATAAGGAATACGTCGGAAGACACAATCCCTTCGAAGAACAAGTTACTTCTTACCTTGTAACGTTCTTTCGATGGGATCTTCCTTCGATGTATTCCTTATGGCCCCTCCCATCCATCCCCTCATTAAAACTTCCCTTGTGGTTGCAGCTTATGCTCCTTCAAGGTCAATAACCAATTCATGCACAGCTACTCTTAAGCTTCAAAATGAAACTGAGCAACGGACGCTGCGCGAGTCTATTTATACACATGATGACGTCGGCGCCGATACGGAGGCTGTCGAGGGACACCAACTCGAGGGACGTCGACGCGCAGCGCCCTCTACTGAAAAATGTTTCTGAGGCCAGCAAGCTGGAAGTGAATCTATCAAGATAAGGAATACGTCGGAGGAACATCCCATCGAAAGAACGTTACAAGGTAAGAAGTAACTTGTTCATTACACGGCCCGCGGTAGCAGGCATGTAGTTATGGCTAAGTTGCTAAACTCATAGGAAGATCACTTTTTGGTGGCTTATAACTTCGCTCCACCCAGAGGAATCGTCGCCAAACTTAGCAAAAATTATTTTGCCAAGTTGGGTGTGGTTTCGTGCAGGGGGGCAAAGTTATAGGGCTGGTCCCAAATTTTATTTTCCATAGACTGAATGGGGAAAAACTTTGTGCGCGCGGCTACAGGCGCAACGGCTGGACGAATTTTCAGCAATGTTGCGGGAGGAGCAGGGGCTTGGGTCAGAAAGCATGCTTTTGTGTGTTTGGTGGAAATCGACCAGTACTTTTGTTGCAAAGAACTGAAATGTACGTACCAAAAAGTTCTTTGCGGACCCATTTCATTGTTCGCTCCGCGGACCGAAGTCTCATTGGCCTGCAGTATGCCGTGATGTCAGTGAACATTGGATGCGGCCGGTGGTTGGCTGGAGGGAAGCGAGCTGTGCATCAAAGGTTTTGGGAAGCACTGCCATGGTGTATCGGAGGATAGTGTTATGTGTGGCAAGGCTGTAAGCCATTATGTGCATGGCTGTGCCTCTTGTACGTAGCAGTGTGTGCACTAAAATTAGGCATATCTGGCTCGGCTCCGGCATCCTATTTCCCCTGTCGCTGCAGGGTCAAAATTTTGATTGCACTTCAGTGTGCAATGACGGGACCTGTGTCAAGAGTGTTCCATGACAGCGGTATGTTGTATCGGAGGACAGTGTGGCGGCGAAAGGTCCTGAAAAACATAGTGTACGGCATCTGGTGGTGGGAAGAAGGGATGGAAAGGGTGCAGGAGTGAGAAGTGCTTTGTGTGATATATCTCAGTAAAAGAAGACGGTGGTGTACCAGCACTATCCGTGCATGCTCCGCCAATTCGCGGATACCTCAACAGGCAACAATCTTGTGTGATCATTGCGGGCAGCCTTCGTTATGGCATGGGAGCTGCAGCGGCAATGTCTTTCTGTGATGAGTGGTGGCAGGCACATTTGGAGAAGGAGAGTGCATTCCACGAGACATGAGGATTTAAACATATCGTGTACTATGGTGTGCTATGTGAGGTAAGTCCGTAGCAGCTTCGATGCACGGCTGCAGCCCTCGCACAGAAAAGTATGTCCACTGGTTGAAAATGTATGTCCACTGGTTGAAAGTAGGTGCCACATTGTTGCTTACTGTGTCTGGTTTGACTGCAGTGCACACAATGTTGGTTGCATGGATGTGGTGATTGGTAGAACAACCTACAGTTGTC
The DNA here is from genome assembly GCF_040938575.1 of Ambystoma mexicanum. Classification (NCBI taxonomy): domain Eukaryota; kingdom Metazoa; phylum Chordata; class Amphibia; order Caudata; family Ambystomatidae; genus Ambystoma; species Ambystoma mexicanum. The sequence continues at coordinate 229,378,989 of NC_090931.1, read as the reverse complement.
GGTGTATGGGTGGAGATGGTGCAGTGACCATTCGTGCAGTGTGTCCACTGAGTGCATTTACAGAATAGTGTACATATGGAAGAGGTCACGATGCAACTGGTTCTTATATGTGCTTGCGTAGTGTTCATTGCGCAGATTAGTAAGTGTTGCAGCGCACTATGCACAATTGGTTCTATGCAGCTACTAAAGTGTTGGGAGCAGGCCCAATGTTGTGAAGATTGTCTTCTTTGGTTGGTATGCTTATAATGCTTTGTGATTGGAAGTGGGTAGCGGTGACGAACACAGCGATATGTTTCTGCATTACGGAAGATGGTTGGAGACCTGTGTCTAGATTATATAAATGCTTGTTAGAAGGAGCTAATGTTTAATCCATGAAGTTGAAGACGCGCTGGGGGTTGATTTTGGCCTAGATATTACAGATAGACATTGGACACTGGCGCTGAGTTTTGTTAAGAATGTTTCCCGCAATGCTAGATTCAGGCTCATACAAGTCAATGTGCTTCATCGCACATATATGACCCCCTCTAGATTCGAGAAGTTCAAAAAGGAGGCACCCTCTACTTGCCCCTGGTGTCATCAAGATGACACCCACCTTATGCATATGCTGTGGGCATGTGCTGTAGTGCAGCGTTTTTGGTCCCAAATTAGTCAGACTTGTGAGGAGGCTGGGATAAAAAGACATAACTGCAATCCACTCGAATATCTATTGGGTATATATCCCAGATTGAGCAAGTACAAGCATGTCACCAAATTCATGGATTTAGCATGTATAATAGCCAAACGATGCCTGGCTATGACATGCAAGTCAAAGAAGGGCCCTTAATTTGAAGTATGGTTTAGAGAATGTACACGTTGGTGTGACGCAGACACAATTGCATGGTATGGAGCGATACAAGCACATGGTGGGGATGTAACGCTTAACTTTGAAGCCTGGAAAGCCCTTAAAGACTGTTTTCTATCCCTCGGATGATAAACCACCATGAATCCCTCCCCCTATCGGACACGATTTCTATTAATTAACTCTGTTAACATTTACATGGCATAGTCTGGCCTGCTCCCCCCTATATTGAGGGGATTGATAAGGACTTCCTATTTGCACTGGACTCACTGTGACTCTAACGACGACTAGCATTGTGGGTTTTAAATGGATAAAGCATTGGGTATGGTTTAAAATGTTATGGTTATATGTATTGGTTGAATTGTCAATGTTGATAGCGATACTAGATACTGCTGGTGAACTTAGTGATGATATATCCTTTAAACGTCATGCAATGTAACGAAACATTTTCACCAATAAACACATTTCTTTTTAAAAATAATCTTTTTTTTTTTAAGCTGTCTGGGCTCCTCCATCAGGCAGTGGCAAACACTTAGTCACTTTGCATTATTGGGTGGTGGTGGAGCACCTATAATATAATGTATAGTTTGCATTTGTTCTTAAGTAACAAACATTATGGCATTAATGAAACCCTTTCAGCCAGATCAGTGTGATGTTGTGAGGGCAGGCCTCAGCACTGGCCCTTTAGAGCCAGAGGCACGGCACGGGACAAGGAATCCATGTGGGAGGAGGGAGAAGGGGCGAAACTGATGGGGAGGAGTCATTGTAATGGAGATGGATAGAAGATGAATAAAGATTAAGTGATCCCTACATAAGTGTATTCCTTTACTTGACATCACCGATCAGTGCCAGTAGCATGTACTGTATGCCATTTACATTTTAATAAAAGAAAAGCAGTTTACTTGTATACTTTATTAACATTTTTATAACATGTGAAAGACAAAAACATTGTCATAAATTAACCAATAAACATCAAATAGACAACGTGTCCACATATTTATGCAGTTATTATAAGAAGTAGAAAAGACGAGGAAAAGAAAGAGCAGACAGGAAGAGAGAAAGAAAAAGAAGGAACAGAAAAAAATACATGTAAAAGCAAAAGGGGAAATTCATACATACAATTCATTAAAGATATTCCTTATAGCACAATATTTGTCCTTTTTTTTCAACCTCTGATAATTTACCTCCTCTGTACTTCAAAGATTGTCTAAATCCTGCAACCAGCCATCAACTGAAGGCTTAGCATCACTCTTCCAGCATTTCAAAATCTGTTTCTTAGCTATCAAAAATGCCCTATAATACCAAAAGAGTTGGCCGACAGAGAGCTAAACACCAGCCGGAAATAAGCCTAACACAAATAACAAAGGAGTGCGAGGAAGAAATGAATCTAAGGGAAGCGCCATATGCCGCAGGGCTTCCTCCCAAAAGCATATATGAAAACCATATGCAAACCAGTACCAACATCTGACTTACAGTTCCAACATGTATCCTCTTGCACAAGCTTGCAACGCTTCATTTTGAAGGCGTCCAGTAAATACCATGTACAACCCTTTGCTGGGTGAACCCCAAATCCAAGTCAACTTTGTATCTGCATGGTCCGGCACAAATAAGACTCAAATCTCCCTCCAAAAAAACAGAACCCAATTCCTGCGCCCAATTAGCCCTATCTTGTTCAGTTGGAATGCTACTGCTCACCTAGGCTATACGTTTATATAGAGTAGAAGCCGATAGAGGTGTACTCTTAGAAAAATGCATTATTGGGAGACACTATGTAATGAGGCAATTAAAGGTGCAAATACATTTGCAAGAACATCACAGAGGATACGATAACGGCAATCCTCCGATCCATGTAGCTTATATTTAAACCTAAGACACTGAAATGAGAGCATCAAAACTCCATTGTGTAACTGTCCCAGACGCCAGATGCCAGCAGACTGCCAAGAGCGCCACAAGAGGGTATGATTATTAAAACGTAATGCTGAGTTTCAACAAATTGATGTTTCCAAACTCAGTAGATATTTAACCCCAGAGCTTTCACAACATTTCTTCCCATCTTTCAGGATATGTCTGATAAACGGTGTGTATTTATCTGCAGCAGTCCTTTTTTCCATGCTAAGAAGGCAGTCCAAGCGGACTAGTTGCACCACGTTCTTCTCTATGTTAACCCAATTCGGGCAGCTAGCAGAGTCCTCTCTTAACCAGAAATGAAAGGTGCGTAAAGCGAAGGCTCTATATGGTATGAGACAATATCAGGGAAACCAAAACCACCTAAGCATACTGGTTTCATAAGTATAACCATTGGGATCCTGGATCTACCCCCTCGTCCCGAAAATTTCGCAGAACTTTTAATGTCACGCAGTAAATCACCCATCAAAGGTAGAGGAAGCATACTAAACACATAAAGCAGCTTTGGAAGCAGTGTCATCTTTATTACATACATTTTACCCCATAACGTTAGATTCAACCTTCTCCACTTCAAACATAAGACTGCTATCTCTGTAAGTTTGATTTGAATATTGGCGGCAAATAAGCAGCTAAAACGCCTAGAAATTTGAATTCCCAGATACACAAAATCATTATCTGCCTAACTATCCCGTTCAACTCCAAAAAGATATCTGTGACACGACCGAAATTGGAAAGATCAATGTTTTAGATACATTGATTTTATAATCTGAAATTTTTCCAAAATTAGTCAGTGTTAAGATTAATTCCTTAAAGGAAGGCTCAGGATCGGAAGCAAAATTAAGTCATCTGCATTGACTTCAGAGGTGCTGTTACCCACCAGGATTCCTTTTATACCAACATTTCCCCTGATCGCAATAGCCAGAGGCTCCATAAAAAGATCAAACAAAAGTGGGGACAAAGGGCAACCCTGCCTTGTCCCCCGATAGATTTGAAAGTGATCTGATAAGCAACCATTTACTATAGCCCAAGCCTCTGCGTCCTTGTAGAGGGCTGCAAAGAGCTTCAAGAAACGAGGGTCACTCTTATTCGTACTTGCCGGAGAAACACCCAGCTAACCCTGTTGAATGCTTTTTCCGCGTCAAAGCTGATTACAGCATAGAGGTCGAATGAGTTACTCTTAAAATGTACAACATCCAATTGTTCCCTTAAGTTTTCATAACTATTCCTACCAATGATGAAGCATGTTTGTTTTTGATGGATTAATTTCAGGAGCAGAAGGTTAATCCTTACCGCATAAATCTTTGGTAAGAGTTTAACATCTGCATTCAAAAGAGATATCGGTCTATATTTACTGCAAATTGAGTGATTCTTGTGCGGTTTTGTAATCACTGATATTACTGCGGTCATCTTGGTATCAGCCACCTGCTCAGAATCAATGATCTCTTTGAAAAGTTCAACTAGGAATGGTGCGAGCAGGGAGCTAACTCAATAGGAAACCCATCTGGTCCTGGACATTTACCAGGTGCCAGTCCCATAACATCTATAATTTCCTGTGCTATAATTTCATTTTCCAGGCAAACTTTATCGTCAATGTTTAACTTAAGAAAATCAGTTTAATAATGCAGTCAAGACAGCAGCTGGCAGTCAGGAGTTAAGTGACTAGAAGTGATTCTTGTTTTTCCTGGATCCTTTAAATGCGTTACAAAATGGTGATAAGAGTAGAAAGCAAAGATGTGTTGTAGTGCTGCAGGAAGCGGACCTCATTTTACGTTTGAGCATGCTAGGATATTGTAATTGCTCGAACACAAGGCATTTGAAAAGTCCAAAATATACGTACTACCCTCCCATCCTTTTGAACATTTGCAAGCCTACATAGATCTGCATGCCAATTCAATAATGCAATTTTGTATGTTTAAATAGTACTCCTCTTTAGTTTGAAGCACTTGCCCCCTTAGGTTAATGTTGCCTTTGTAAGTCATCTGTTTTCATGGATCTGTGTGATTTTTCCGTTGTGGAAAAGTCAGCGACGGAAAAGTTTGCATGAGAAATGTGCGAACCACAAAAGGTTTGCACATTTCCCATGCGAACACGCTTTAAAGCCCCTCCAAACCCACACCCCCACCCCACACCCTTAACACACCCACACCTCCAACATACCCAAACCCTACTTACCTTTCCTTCACACTGTCTCCCTGCAGCGCCAGTTCCCTTTCACTTCCGTGATCAGGAACCGGCAACGCAGGCTCCTTTTCTTTTTTTTTGTTTTTGTGGAAGCTGCAGGGATCTGGTTGTTCAAGCAGCAACTTCATTCAACAGTAGGTCTGCATACCCTACTGTTCCACAAGACAGGGATTATAAGAGATTGGACGCAATGTCAAAAAAGGTCTTTTCCGCGTGTAGCATGGCACTTAAATCCATTAATGCTACTTGTACGCTCGCAAGATTCAGCCATACACTTTGGGAGTGTGCTTCATCAGCGGCTGACTGTCTCCCCGAAGGAGAAGAAAGGGAAGCTTTTCTGAACATCATTAAAGATGGTAAAGATGCAATGTGCGAATTCCTTCAAACTGGCATTGATTCTGCTGACAGTATCAGCAGGGCCATGGCGGCAAGTACTACAATCCGCTGATTCTTTGTGGGTGCAAAAGTCTGGTTTTGCTCCAGATGTACAGGCCCGACTTCTGAATATGCCCTTTGACGGCTCTTCTTTATTTGGTAAGAAGGCTGATGACAGCCTAGAGAAGTTACAAACATCCAAGGCAGCAGCAAAATCCCTTGGAGCTGCAATCCGTCAAACTCCCTATCGCCCCTCAGGAACCTCTTGGAGAGATAGGTCCTTTCGTTTTTATTCCGCATTCGGAAAAGGCAGAGGACAGCCGGCTCAAAGAGGCCAAAAGAAATTCACCTGAGGTGGACGGGTTAAAAGTACAAAAGCCGCAGCAGCAGCAGGTGCCTCTTTACCCTCGGCATCTGCATCAGCTGCCTCTAAACCACTCTGAGGACTCTCCTCACAAGACACCAGTAGGGGGCAGGTTAACTCAACATCTGACGGAATGGCAGGCTATTACGTCAGATGCTTGGGCATTGGAGACAGTTGCCCAAGGTTACTGCCTGCCTTTTCTACGCACCCCTCAGAGTCATCCACCGGGGAACAACTCTTTGAAGTTTACAGATCCGCTCCTTTTGCAGGAGATTCTAGACCTGCTGGAGAAAGGTGCCATAGAACCGGTACCTGTAGCGGAGAGGAACAAGGGTTGGTATTCCCCCTACTTCTTGATACCGAAGAAGGATGGAGGACTGAGACCTATCTTGGACTTAGGAGAATTGAACAAATTCCTCAGGAAGGACAAGTTCAAGATGGTAATTCTCTCTCAGATCCTTCAGGCCCTCCAGCTTCAGGACTGGCTGGTATCTCTAGACCTTCAGGATGCTTATTTCCATGTGCCAATCCATCTCAAACACAAGAAATACCTGAGGTTTGCAATTGGCAACTCTCACTATCAATTTCGAGTTCTGCCATTTGGGCTGACCTCCGCCCCGAGGGTCTTCACCAAGCTAATGTTGGTAGTGGCTGCAAGTCTAAGGAGGGAAGGGATCCACGCCTAACCCTACCTAGACGATTGGTTGATCAGAGCTGTATCTTCGGAAACAAGCTCAGATCCAACTAGATTATGTCTGCCACTTCCTTCACAAACTGGGCTTCTCCCTCAATTTAAAGAAGTCACAGATGATACTATCACAGATACTCCAGTTCATCGGAGCGGTCCTGGACACTTCCCTGGGGAAAGCCTTGCCACCAGAGGTGAGGGCTCAAGATATTCTGCAGATGGTCACCAAGTTTCAAAATGCCCGTTTCCCAGCCTTCGACTTTTTGAGGCTGCTAGGCCTCATGGCATCCTTCATCTTCCTTGTGCCAGAGGCTCGCCTGAGAATGAGATCTCTCCAGTGGGCACTAAGAACTCAGTGGTCGCAATTCTCAGGAAAAATGACAGATTTCCTTCAGGTTCCGGACAAAGTGGCTCGAGAACTTCAGTGGTGGACCTGTCAGGAGAACATTTTGAAAGGAGAACTGTTTTGGCAACCATGGCCAGAGATAACAGTAGTCACGGATGCCTCACTCACGGGGTGTGGAGCCCATGCCAACGACTTGACCATCAGCGGTCGTTGGTCTCCAAATGTCCTAATAATGATGGACAATACAGTGGGCATGCACTACATCAACAAAAGAGGAGGTGTATGATCACTGCCACTGTGCAGAGAGGCAATGCAGCTCTGGTTTTGGGCAATTCAAGAAGTAATCTCTCTATCGGCAGTTCACTTAGCCGGAGAGAAGAACTTGACAGCGGATGCTCTGAGCAGGCAGAGCACAGTCTCTCACAAGTGGGAGACAGCTCAGGAAGTCCTTCAAGAGATCTTCGCCCTTTGGGGAACCCCTCAAGTGGATCTGTTCGCCACCAGTATCAACAGGAAGTGCGATCAGTTTTGTTCAAGGGAATTTCCCCCCGAGAGGAGCTCTAGGGGACACGTTCGTGGTAGACTGGGAGTTTCCACTTCTGTACGCGTTTCCTCCAGTCCCTGTCATTCCTCAGATGATCAGGAGGTTGAGAAGATTCCGGAAGACTATGATCCTAATTGCCCCAGACTGGGCCAGGAGAACGTGGTACCCGGACCTTCTGGACATGTCTGTCTGCCCTCCGATTCGCCTTCCACACAGAGAGGATCTTCTCTCGCAGAAGGGAGGTCAGGTTCTCCATCCAGACATCAAAACCCTCAACCTTCAAGCTTGGTTTGTGAAGGGTTGAGATACAAGGATTGGGACCTCCCAGATGACATCATGGAGGTGTTGCTTTCAGCCAGAAGGCCAGCAACAAAGACTTTATACCGCTGCCGTTGGAACAAATTTTGCAGCTGGTGTAGAGAAAAGAATATTGAACCCTTTTCAAGTGGTACACCAATGGTGTTATCCTTTCTACTCTATTTGGCGAATTCAGGTCTTCAAGTTGGTACGATCAAGGGCTACCTCGCAGCGCTATCGATCTTCAAGCGCACTGCAGAGGAGCCATCATATTTCAAATTACCCTCAGTAATAAAATTTCTGAAGGGGTTAACTAATGTCTATCCCCCAAGACCATTCCAAGTTCCCTTATGGGACTTAAATTTAGTCTTAAATTTCCTGATGGGTACTCCTTTTGAACCACTCCACTCTTGTTTGTTAAGATTTCTCACCCTTAAAACTGTCTTATTAGTGGCTTTGACATCTGCCAGGAGGGTGAGCGAATTACAAGCCCTATCTTGTAAACCCCCTCATACAATTTTTCACAAAGACAAAGTTGTCCTACAAGTGAAGCCTAATTTCCTCCCATAGGTGGTTTCTGAATTCCACATCACTCAGAAGATAACCTTGCCCTCTTTCTATCCTCCTCCCCATCCAGGGAAAGAGGAAGAGAGGCTACATAGGCTGTATCCAAGGTGAGCCTTGAGTTTTTATATCAGCAGACTTGCTAGGATTAGGTAAGCAGACCATCTGTTCATAGGTTACACAGGGCACAAATTAGGATTGCCAATCACAAAACAGACCATTTCCAGATGGATTATTTTAGCCATCCTAGAATGTTACGAACTGGCAGGGAAAGAGCCCCCTCAAAATCTTAGGGCTCATTCAAACAGGGGTATCGCAGCCTCTTCGGCCCTCCAAAGAGGGGTACCGATTTGAGACATATGTGCGGCTGCCACATGGTCGTCCGCACATACCTTTACAAAATTCTACAATCTGGATTCCTCCTCTAGCCAAGAGACTAGATTTGGCAAAGCCGTGTTAGACTCTGTTCATTCTTAAAGGGTAATATTGCAATTTTAATCCCACCTCTGTTTACACACCACTGCTATGGGAGTCTTATCAAGATAAGGAATACGTCGGAAGACACAATCCCTTCGAAGAACAAGTTACTTCTTACCTTGTAACGTTCTTTCGATGGGATCTTCCTTCGATGTATTCCTTATCGCCCCTCCCATCCATCCCCTCATTAAAACTTCCCTTGTGGTTGCAGCTTATGCTCCTTCAAGGTCAATAACCAATTCATGCACAGCTACTCTTAAGCTTCAAAATGAAACTGAGCAACGGACGCTGCGCGAGTCTATTTATACACATGATGACGTCGGCGCCGATACGGAGGCTGTCGAGGGACACCAACTCGAGGGACGTCGACGCGCAGCGCCCTCTACTGAAAAATGTTTCTGAGGCCAGCAAGCTGGAAGTGAATCTATCAAGATAAGGAATACGTCGGAGGAACATCCCATCGAAAGAACGTTACAAGGTAAGAAGTAACTTGTTCATTACACGGCCCGCGGTAGCAGGCATGTAGTTATGGCTAAGTTGCTAAACTCATAGGAAGATCACTTTTTGGTGGCTTATAACTTCGCTCCACCCAGAGGAATCGTCGCCAAACTTAGCAAAAATTATTTTGCCAAGTTGGGTGTGGTTTCGTGCAGGGGGGGCAAAGTTTTAGGGCTGGTCCCAAATTTTATTTTCCATAGACTGAATGGGGAAAAACTTTGCACGCGGCTACAGGCGCAACGGCTGGACGAATTTTCAGCAATGTTGCGGGAGGAGCAGGGGCTTGGGTCAGAAAGCATGCTTTTGTGTGTTTGGTGGAAATCGACCAGTACTTTTGTTGCAAAGAACTGAAATGTACGTACCAAAAAGTTCTTTGCGGACCCATTTCATTGTTCGCTCCGCGGACCGAAGTCTCATTGGCCTGCAGTATGCCGTGATGTCAGTGAACATTGGATGCGGCCGGTGGTTGGCTGGAGGGAAGCGAGCTGTGCATCAAAGGTTTTGGGAAGCACTGCCATGGTGTATCGGAGGATAGTGTTATGTGTGGCAAGGCTGTAAGCCATTATGTGCATGGCTGTGCCTCTTGTACGTAGCAGTGTGTGCACTAAAATTAGGCATATCTGGCTTGGCTCCGGCATCCTATTTCCCCTGTCGCTGCAGGGTCAAAATTTTGATTGCACTTCAGTGTGCAATGACGGGACCTGTGTCAAGAGTGTTCCATGACAGCGGTATGTTGTATCGGAGGACAGTGTGGCGGCGAAAGGTCCTGAAAAACATAGTGTACGGCATCTGGTGGTGGGAAGAAGGGATGGAAAGGGTGCAGGAGTGAGAAGTGCTTCGTGTGATATATCTCAGTAAAAGAAGACGGTGGTGTACCAGCACTATCCGTGCATGCTCCGCCAATTCGCGGATACCTCAACAGGCAGCAATCTTGTGTGATCATTGCGGGCAGCCTTCGTTATGGCATGGGAGCTGCAGCGGCAATGTCTTTCTGTGATGAGTGGTGGCAGGCACATTTGGAGAAGGAGAGTGCATTCCACGAGACATGAGGATTTAAACATATCGTGTACTATGGTGTGCTATGTGAGGTAAGTCCGTAGCAGCTTCGATGCACGGCTGCAGCCCTCGCACAGAAAAGTATGTCCACTGGTTGAAAATGTATGTCCACTGGTTGAAAGTAGGTGCCACATTGTTGCTTACTGTGTCTGGTTTGACTGCAGTGCACACAATGTTGGTTGCATGGATGTGGTGATTGGTAGAACAACCTACAGTTGTCGGTGTATGGGTGGAGATGGTGCAGTGACCATTCGTGCAGTGTGTCCACTGGGTGCATTTACAGAATAGTGTACATATGGAAGAGGTCACGATGCAACTGGTTCTTATATGTGCTTGCGTAGTGTTCATTGCGCAGATTAGTAAGTGTTGCAGCGCACTATGCACAATTGGTTCTATGCAGCTACTAAAGTGTTGGGAGCAGGCCCAATGTTGTGAAGATTGTCTTCTTTGGTTGGCATGCTTATAATGCTTTGTGATTGGAAGTGGGTAGCGGTGACGAACACAGCGATATGTTTCTGCATTACGGAAGATGGTTGGAGACCTGTGTCTAGATTATATAAATGCTTGTTAGAAGGAGCTAATGTTTAATCCATGAAGTTGAAGACGCGCTGGGGGTTGATTTTGGCCTAGATATTACAGATAGACATTGGACACTGGCGCTGAGTTTTGTTAAGAATGTTTCCCGCAATGCTAGATTCAGGCTCATACAAGTCAATGTGCTTCATCGCACATATATGACCCCCTCTAGATTCGAGAAGTTCAAAAAGGAGGCACCCTCTACTTGCCCCTGGTGTCATCAAGATGACACCCACCTTATGCATATGCTGTGGGCATGTGCTGTAGTGCAGCGTTTTTGGTCCCAAATTAGTCAGACTTGTGAGGAGGCTGGGATAAAAAGACATAACTGCAATCCACTCGAATATCTATTGGGTATATATCCCAGATTGAGCAAGTACAAGCATGTCACCAAATTCATGGATTTAGCATGTATAATAGCCAAACGATGCCTGGCTATGACATGCAAGTCAAAGAAGGGCCCTTAATTTGAAGTATGGTTTAGAGAATGTACACGTTGGTGTGACGCAGACACAATTGCATGGTATGGAGCGATACAAGCACATGGTGGGGATGTAACGCTTAACTTTGAAGCCTGGAAAGCCCTTAAAGACTGTTTTCTATCCCTCGGATGATAAACTACCATGAATCCCTCCCCCTATCGGACACGATTTCTATTAATTAACTCTGTTAACATTTACATGGCATAGTCTGGCCTGCTCCCCCCTATATTGAGGGGATTGATAAGGACTTCCTATTTGCACTGGACTCACTGTGACTCTAACGACGACTAGCATTGTGGGTTTTAAATGGATAAAGCATTGGGTATGGTTTAAAATGTTATGGTTATATGTATTGGTTGAATTGTCAATGTTGATAGCGATACTAGATACTGCTGGTGAACTTAGTGATGATATATCCTTTAAACGTCATGCAATGTAACGAAACATTTTCACCAATAAACACATTTCTTTTTAAAAATAATCTTTTTTTTTTTAAGCTGTCTGGGCTCCTCCATCAGGCAGTGGCAAACACTTAGTCACTTTGCATTATTGGGTGGTGGTGGAGCACCTATAATATAATGTATAGTTTGCATTTGTTCTTAAGTAACAAACATTATGGCATTAATGAAACCCTTTCAGCCAGATCAGTGTGATGTTGTGAGGGCAGGCCTCAGCACTGGCCCTTTAGAGCCAGAGGCACGTCACGGGACAAGGAATCCATGTGGGAGGAGGGAGAAGGGGCGAAACTGATGGGGAGGAGTCATTGTAATGGAGATGGATAGAAGATGAATAAAGATTAAGTGATCCCTACATAAGTGTATTCCTTTACTTGACATCACCGATCAGTGCCAGTAGCATGTACTGTATGCCATTTACATTTTAATAAAAGAAAAGCAGTTTACTTGTATACTTTATTAACATTTTTATAACATGTGAAAGACAAAAACATTGTCATAAATTAACCAATAAACATCAAATAGACAACGTGTCCACATATTTATGCAGTTATTATAAGAAGTAGAAAAGACGAGGAAAAGAAAGAGCAGACAGGAAGAGAGAAAGAAAAAGAAGGAACAGAAAAAAATACATGTAAAAGCAAAAGGGGAAATTCATACATACAATTCATTAAAGATATTCCTTATAGCACAATATTTGTCCTTTTTTTTCAACCTCTGATAATTTACCTCCTCTGTACTTCAAAGATTGTCTAAATCCTGCAACCAGCCATCAATTGAAGGCTTAGCATCACTCTTCCAGCATTTCAAAATCTGTTTCTTAGCTATCAAAAATGCCCTATAATACCAAAAGAGTTGGCCGACAGAGAGCTAAACACCAGCCGGAAATAAGCCTAACACAAATAACAAAGGAGTGCGAGGAAGAAATGAATCTAAGGGAAGCGCCATATGCCGCAGGGCTTCCTCCCAAAAGCATATATGAAAACCATATGCAAACCAGTACCAACATCTGACTTACAGTTCCAACATGTATCCTCTTGCACAAGCTTGCAACGCTTCATTTTGAAGGCGTCCAGTAAATACCATGTACAACCCTTTGCTGGGTGAACCCCAAATCCAAGTCAACTTTGTATCTGCATGGTCCGGCACAAATAAGACTCAAATCTCCCTCCAAAAAAACAGAACCCAATTCCTGCGCCCAATTAGCCCTATCTTGTTCAGTTGGAATGCTACTGCTCACCTAGGCTATACGTTTATATAGAGTAGAAGCCGATAGAGGTGTACTCTTAGAAAAATGCATTATTGGGAGACACTATGTAATGAGGCAATTAAAGGTGCAAATACATTTGCAAGAACATCACAGAGGATACGATAACGGCAATCCTCCGATCCATGTAGCTTATATTTAAACCTAAGACACTGAAATGAGAGCATCAAAACTCCATTGTGTAACTGTCCCAGACGCCAGATGCCAGCAGACTGCCAAGAGCGCCACAAGAGGGTATGATTATTAAAACGTAATGCTGAGTTTCAACAAATTGATGTTTCCAAACTCAGTAGATATTTAACCCCAGAGCTTTCACAACATTTCTTCCCATCTTTCAGGATATGTCTGATAAACGGTGTGTATTTATCTGCAGCAGTCCTTTTTTCCATGCTAAGAAGGCAGTCCAAGCGGACTAGTTGCACCACGTTCTTCTTTATGTTAACCCAATTCGGGCAGCTAGCAGAGTCCTCTCTTAACCAGAAATGAAAGGTGCGTAAAGCGAAGGCTCTATGGTATGAGACAATATCAGGGAAACCAAAACCACCTAAGCATACTGGTTTCATAAGTATAACCATTGGGATCCTGGATCTACCCCCTCGTCCCGAAAATTTCGCAGAACTTTTAATGTCACGCAGTAAATCACCCATCAAAGGTAGAGGAAGCATACTAAACACATAAAGCAGCTTTGGAAGCAGTGTCATCTTTATTACATACATTTTACCCCATAACGTTAGATTCAACCTTCTCCACTTCAAACATAAGAGTGCTATCTCTGTAAGTTTGATTTGAATATTGGCGGCAAATAAGCAGCTAAGACGCCTAGAAATTTGAATTCCCAGATACACAAAATCATTATCTGCCTAACTATCCCGTTCAACTCCAAAAAGATATCTGTGACACGACCGAAATTGGAAAGATCAATGTTTTAGATACATTGATTTTATAATCTGAAATTTTTCCAAAATGAGTCAGTGTTAAGATTAATTCCTTAAAGGAAGGCTCAGGATCGGAAGCAAAATTAAGTCATCTGCATTGACTTCAGAGGTGCTGTTACCCACCAGGATTCCTTTTATACCAACATTTCCCCTGATCGCAATAGCCAGAGGCTCCATAAAAAGATCAAACAAAAGTGGGGACAAAGGGCAACCCTGCCTTGTCCCCCGATAGATTTGAAAGTGATCTGATAAGCAACCATTTACTATAGCCCAAGCCTCTGCGTCCTTGTAGAGGGCTGCAAAGAGCTTCAAGAAACGAGGGTCACTCTTATTCGTACTTGCCGGAGAAACACCCAGCTAACCCTGTTGAATGCTTTTTCCGCGTCAAAGCTGATTACAGCATAGAGGTCGAATGAGTTACTCTTAAAATGTACAACATCCAATTGTTCCCTTAAGTTTTCATAACTATTCCTACCAATGATGAAGCATGTTTGTTTTTGATGGATTAATTTCAGGAGCAGAAGGTTAATCCTTACCGCATAAATCTTTGGTAAGAGTTTAACATCTGCATTCAAAAGAGATATCGGTCTATATTTACTGCAAATTGAGTGATTCTTGTGCGGTTTTGTAATCACTGATATTACTGCGGTCATCTTGGTATCAGCCACCTGCTCAGAATCAATGATCTCTTTGAAAAGTTCAACTAGGAATGGTGCGAGCAGGGAGCTAACTCAATAGGAAACCCATCTGGTCCTGGACATTTACCAGGTGCCAGTCCCATAACATCTATAATTTCCTGTGCTATAATTTCATTTTCCAGGCAAACTTTATCGTCAATGTTTAACTTAAGAAAATCAGTTTAATAATGCAGTCAAGACAGCAGCTGGCAGTCAGGAGTTAAGTGACTAGAAGTGATTCTTGTTTTTCCTGGATCCTTTAAATGCGTTACAAAATGGTGATAAGAGTAGAAAGCAAAGATGTGTTGTAGTGCTGCAGGAAGCGGACCTCATTTTACGTTTGAGCATGCTAGGATATTGTAATTGCTCGAACACAAGGCATTTGAAAAGTCCGAAATATACGTACTACCCTCCCATCCTTTTGAACATTTGCAAGCCTACATAGATCTGCATGCCAATTCAATAATGCAATTTTGTATGTTTAAATAGTACTCCTCTTTAGTTTGAAGCACTTGCCCCCTTAGGTTAATGTTGCCTTTGTAAGTCATCTGTTTTCATGGATCTGTGTGATTTTTCCGTTGTGGAAAAGTCAGCGACGGAAAAGTTTGCATGAGAAATGTGCGAACCACAAAAGGTTTGCACATTTCCCATGCGAACACGCTTTAAAGCCCCTCCAAACCCACACCCCCACCCCACACCCTTAACACACCCACACCTCCAACATACCCAAACCCTACTTACCTTTCCTTCACACTGTCTCCCTGCAGCGCCAGTTCCCTTTCACTTCCGTGATCAGGAACCGGCAACGCAGGCTCCTTTTCTTTTTTTTTGTTTTTGTGGAAGCTGCAGGGATCTGGTTGTTCAAGCAGCAACTTCATTCAACAGTAGGTCTGCATACCCTACTGTTCCACAAGACAGGGATTATAAGAGATTGGACGCAATGTCAAAAAAGGTCTTTTCCGCGTGTAGCATGGCACTTAAATCCATTAATGCTACTTGTACGCTCGCAAGATTCAGCCATACACTTTGGGAGTGTGCTTCATCAGCGGCTGACTGTCTCCCCGAAGGAGAAGAAAGGGAAGCTTTTCTGAACATCATTAAAGATGGTAAAGATGCAATGTGCGAATTCCTTCAAACTGGCATTGATTCTGCTGACAGTATCAGCAGGGCCATGGCGGCAAGTACTACAATCCGCTGATTCTTTGTGGGTGCAAAAGTCTGGTTTTGCTCCAGATGTACAGGCCCGACTTTTGAATATGCCCTTTGACGGCTCTTCTTTATTTGGTAAGAAGGCTGATGACAGCCTAGAGAAGTTACAAACATCCAAGGCAGCAGCAAAATCCCTTGGAGCTGCAATCCGTCAAACTCCCTATCGCCCCTCAGGAACCTCTTGGAGAGATAGGTCCTTTCGTTTTTATTCCGCATTCGGAAAAGGCAGAGGACAGCCGGCTCAAAGAGGCCAAAAGAAATTCACCTGAGGTGGACGGGTTAAAAGTACAAAAGCCGCAGCAGCAGCAGGTGCCTCTTTACCCTCGGCATCTGCATCAGCTGCCTCTAAACCACTCTGAGGACTCTCCTCACAAGACACCAGTAGGGGGCAGGTTAACTCAACATCTGACGGAATGGCAGGCTATTACGTCAGATGCTTGGGCATTGGAGACAGTTGCCCAAGGTTACTGCCTGCCTTTTCTACGCACCCCTCAGAGTCATCCACCGGGGAACAACTCTTTGAAGTTTACAGATCCGCTCCTTTTGCAGGAGATTCTAGACCTGCTGGAGAAAGGTGCCATAGAACCGGTACCTGTAGCGGAGAGGAACAAGGGTTGGTATTCCCCCTACTTCTTGATACCGAAGAAGGATGGAGGACTGAGACCTATCTTGGACTTAGGAGAATTGAACAAATTCCTCAGGAAGGACAAGTTCAAGATGGTAATTCTCTCTCAGATCCTTCAGGCCCTCCAGCTTCAGGACTGGCTGGTATCTCTAGACCTTCAGGATGCTTATTTCCATGTGCCAATCCATCTCAAACACAAGAAATACCTGAGGTTTGCAATTGGCAACTCTCACTATCAATTTCGAGTTCTGCCATTTGGGCTGACCTCCGCCCCGAGGGTCTTCACCAAGCTAATGTTGGTAGTGGCTGCAAGTCTAAGGAGGGAAGGGATCCACGCCTACCCCTACCTAGACGATTGGTTGATCAGAGCTGTATCTTCGGAAACAAGCTCAGATCCAACTAGATTATGTCTGCCACTTCCTTCACAAACTGGGCTTCTCCCTCAATTTAAAGAAGTCACAGATGATACTATCACAGATACTCCAGTTCATCGGAGCGGTCCTGGACACTTCCCTGGGGAAAGCCTTGCCACCAGAGGTGATGGCTCAAGATATTCTGCAGATGGTCACCAAGTTTCAAAATGCCCGTTTCCCAGCCTTCGACTTTTTGAGGCTGCTAGGCCTCATGGCATCCTTCATCTTCCTTGTGCCAGAGGCTCGCCTGAGAATGAGATCTCTCCAGTGGGCACTAAGAACTCAGTGGTCGCAATTCTCAGGAAAAATGACAGATTTCCTTCAGGTTCCGGACAAAGTGGCTCGAGAACTTCAGTGGTGGACCTGTCAGGAGAACATTTTGAAAGGAGAACTGTTTTGGCAACCATGGCCGGAGATAACAGTAGTCACGGATGCCTCACTCACGGGGTGTGGAGCCCATGCCAACGACTTGACCATCAGCGGTCGTTGGTCTCCAAATGTCCTAATAATGATGGACAATACAGTGGGCATGCACTACATCAACAAAAGAGGAGGTGTATGATCACTGCCACTGTGCAGAGAGGCAATGCAGCTCTGGTTTTGGGCAATTCAAGAAGTAATCTCTCTATCGGCAGTTCACTTAGCCGGAGAGAAGAACTTGACAGCGGATGCTCTGAGCAGGCAGAGCACAGTCTCTCACAAGTGGGAGACAGCTCAGGAAGTCCTTCAAGAGATCTTCGCCCTTTGGGGAACCCCTCAAGTGGATCTGTTCGCCACCAGTATCAACAGGAAGTGCGATCAGTTTTGTTCAAGGGAATTTCCCCCCGAGAGGAGCTCTAGGGGACACGTTCGTGGTAGACTGGGAGTTTCCACTTCTGTACGCGTTTCCTCCAGTCCCTGTCATTCCTCAGATGATCAGGAGGTTGAGAAGATTCCGGAAGACTATGATCCTAATTGCCCCAGACTGGGCCAGGAGAACGTGGTACCCGGACCTTCTGGACATGTCTGTCTGCCCTCCGATTCGCCTTCCACACAGAGAGGATCTTCTCTCGCAGAAGGGAGGTCAGGTTCTCCATCCAGACATCAAAACCCTCAACCTTCAAGCTTGGTTTGTGAAGGGTTGAGATACAAGGATTGGGACCTCCCAGATGACATCATGGAGGTGTTGCTTTCAGCCAGAAGGCCAGCAACAAAGACTTTATACCGCTGCCGTTGGAACAAATTTTGCAGCTGGTGTAGAGAAAAGAATATTGAACCCTTTTCAAGTGGTACACCAATGGTGTTATCCTTTCTACTCTATTTGGCGAATTCAGGTCTTCAAGTTGGTACGATCAAGGGCTACCTCGCAGAGCTATCGATCTTCAAGCGCACTGCAGAGGAGCCATCATATTTCAAATTACCCTTAGTAATAAAATTTCTGAAGGGGTTAACTAATGTCTATCCCCCAAGACCATTCCAAGTTCCCTTATGGGACTTAAATTTAGTCTTAAATTTCCTGATGGGTACTCCTTTTGAACCACTCCACTCTTGTTTGTTAAGATTTCTCACCCTTAAAACTGTCTTATTAGTGGCTTTGACATCTGCCAGGAGGGTGAGCGAATTACAAGCCCTATCTTGTAAACCCCCTCATACAATTTTTCACAAAGACAAAGTTGTCCTACAAGTGAAGCCTAATTTCCTCCCATAGGTGGTTTCTGAATTCCACATCACTCAGAAGATAACCTTGCCCTCTTTCTATCCTCCTCCCCATCCAGGGAAAGAGGAAGAGAGGCTACATAGGCTGTATCCAAGGTGAGCCTTGAGTTTTTATATCAGCAGACTTGCTAGGATTAGGTAAGCAGACCATCTGTTCATAGGTTACACAGGGCACAAATTAGGATTGCCAATCACAAAACAGACCATTTCCAGATGGATTATTTTAGCCATCCTAGAATGTTACGAACTGGCAGGGAAAGAGCCCCCTCAAAATCTTAGGGCTCATTCAAACAGGGGTATCGCAGCCTCTTCGGCCCTCCAAAGAGGGGTACCGATTTGAGACATATGTGCGGCTGCCACATGGTCGTCCGCACATACCTTTACAAAATTCTACAATCTGGATTCCTCCTCTAGCCAAGAGACTAGATTTGGCAAAGCCGTGTTAGACTCTGTTCATTCTTAAAGGGTAATATTGCAATTTTAATCCCACCTCTGTTTACACACCACTGCTATGGGAGTCTTATCAAGATAAGGAATACGTCGGAAGACACAATCCCTTCGAAGAACAAGTTACTTCTTACCTTGTAACGTTCTTTCGATGGGATCTTCCTTCGATGTATTCCTTATGGCCCCTCCCATCCATCCCCTCATTAAAACTTCCCTTGTGGTTGCAGCTTATGCTCCTTCAAGGTCAATAACCAATTCATGCACAGCTACTCTTAAGCTTCAAAATGAAACTGAGCAACGGACGCTGCGCGAGTCTATTTATACACATGATGACGTCGGCGCCGATACGGAGGCTGTCGAGGGACACCAACTCGAGGGACGTCGACGCGCAGCGCCCTCTACTGAAAAATGTTTCTGAGGCCAGCAAGCTGGAAGTGAATCTATCAAGATAAGGAATACGTCGGAGGAACATCCCATCGAAAGAACGTTACAAGGTAAGAAGTAACTTGTTCATTACACGGCCCGCGGTAGCAGGCATGTAGTTATGGCTAAGTTGCTAAACTCATAGGAAGATCACTTTTTGGTGGCTTATAACTTCGCTCCACCCAGAGGAATCGTCGCCAAACTTAGCAAAAATTATTTTGCCAAGTTGGGTGTGGTTTCGTGCAGGGGGGGCAAAGTTATAGGGCTGGTCCCAAATTTTATTTTCCATAGACTGAATGGGGAAAAACTTTGTGCGCGCGGCTACAGGCGCAACGGCTGGACGAATTTTCAGCAATGTTGCGGGAGGAGCAGGGGCTTGGGTCAGAAAGCATGCTTTTGTGTGTTTGGTGGAAATCGACCAGTACTTTTGTTGCAAAGAACTGAAATGTACGTACCAAAAAGTTCTTTGCGGACCCATTTCATTGTTCGCTCCGCGGACCGAAGTCTCATTGGCCTGCAGTATGCCGTGATGTCAGTGAACATTGGATGCGGCCGGTGGTTGGCTGGAGGGAAGCGAGCTGTGCATCAAAGGTTTTGGGAAGCACTGCCATGGTGTATCGGAGGATAGTGTTATGTGTGGCAAGGCTGTAAGCCATTATGTGCATGGCTGTGCCTCTTGTACGTAGCAGTGTGTGCACTAAAATTAGGCATATCTGGCTCGGCTCCGGCATCCTATTTCCCCTGTCGCTGCAGGGTCAAAATTTTGATTGCACTTCAGTGTGCAATGACGGGACCTGTGTCAAGAGTGTTCCATGACAGCGGTATGTTGTATCGGAGGACAGTGTGGCGGCGAAAGGTCCTGAAAAACATAGTGTACGGCATCTGGTGGTGGGAAGAAGGGATGGAAAGGGTGCAGGAGTGAGAAGTGCTTTGTGTGATATATCTCAGTAAAAGAAGACGGTGGTGTACCAGCACTATCCGTGCATGCTCCGCCAATTCGCGGATACCTCAACAGGCAACAATCTTGTGTGATCATTGCGGGCAGCCTTCGTTATGGCATGGGAGCTGCAGCGGCAATGTCTTTCTGTGATGAGTGGTGGCAGGCACATTTGGAGAAGGAGAGTGCATTCCACGAGACATGAGGATTTAAACATATCGTGTACTATGGTGTGCTATGTGAGGTAAGTCCGTAGCAGCTTCGATGCACGGCTGCAGCCCTCGCACAGAAAAGTATGTCCACTGGTTGAAAATGTATGTCCACTGGTTGAAAGTAGGTGCCACATTGTTGCTTACTGTGTCTGGTTTGACTGCAGTGCACACAATGTTGGTTGCATGGATGTGGTGATTGGTAGAACAACCTACAGTTGTCGGTGTATGGGTGGAGATGGTGCAGTGACCATTCGTGCAGTGTGTCCACTGGGTGCATTTACAGAATAGTGTACATATGGAAGAGGTCACGATGCAACTGGTTCTTATATGTGCTTGCGTAGTGTTCATTGCGCAGATTAGTAAGTGTTGCAGCGCACTATGCACAATTGGTTCTATGCAGCTACTAAAGTGTTGGGAGCAGGCCCAATGTTGTGAAGATTGTCTTCTTTGGTTGGCATGCTTATAATGCTTTGTGATTGGAAGTGGGTAGCGGTGACGAACACAGCGATATGTTTCTGCATTACGGAAGATGGTTGGAGACCTGTGTCTAGATTATATAAATGCTTGTTAGAAGGAGCTAATGTTTAATCCATGAAGTTGAAGACGCGCTGGGGGTTGATTTTGGCCTAGATATTACAGATAGACATTGGACACTGGCGCTGAGTTTTGTTAAGAATGTTTCCCGCAATGCTAGATTCAGGCTCATACAAGTCAATGTGCTTCATCGCACATATATGACCCCCTCTAGATTCGAGAAGTTCAAAAAGGAGGCACCCTCTACTTGCCCCTGGTGTCATCAAGATGACACCCACCTTATGCATATGCTGTGGGCATGTGCTGTAGTGCAGCGTTTTTGGTCCCAAATTAGTCAGACTTGTGAGGAGGCTGGGATAAAAAGACATAACTGCAATCCACTCGAATATCTATTGGGTATATATCCCAGATTGAGCAAGTACAAGCATGTCACCAAATTCATGGATTTAGCATGTATAATAGCCAAACGATGCCTGGCTATGACATGCAAGTCAAAGAAGGGCCCTTAATTTGAAGTATGGTTTAGAGAATGTACACGTTGGTGTGACGCAGACACAATTGCATGGTATGGAGCGATACAAGCACATGGTGGGGATGTAACGCTTAACTTTGAAGCCTGGAAAGCCCTTAAAGACTGTTTTCTATCCCTCGGATGATAAACCACCATGAATCCCTCCCCCTATCGGACACGATTTCTATTAATTAACTCTGTTAACATTTACATGGCATAGTCTGGCCTGCTCCCCCCTATATTGAGGGGATTGATAAGGACTTCCTATTTGCACTGGACTCACTGTGACTCTAACGACGACTAGCATTGTGGGTTTTAAATGGATAAAGCATTGGGTATGGTTTAAAATGTTATGGTTATATGTATTGGTTGAATTGTCAATGTTGATAGCGATACTAGATACTGCTGGTGAACTTAGTGATGATATATCCTTTAAACGTCATGCAATGTAACGAAACATTTTCACCAATAAACACATTTCTTTTTAAAAATAATCTTTTTTTTTTTAAGCTGTCTGGGCTCCTCCATCAGGCAGTGGCAAACACTTAGTCACTTTGCATTATTGGGTGGTGGTGGAGCACCTATAATATAATGTATAGTTTGCATTTGTTCTTAAGTAACAAACATTATGGCATTAATGAAACCCTTTCAGCCAGATCAGTGTGATGTTGTGAGGGCAGGCCTCAGCACTGGCCCTTTAGAGCCAGAGGCACGGCACGGGACAAGGAATCCATGTGGGAGGAGGGAGAAGGGGCGAAACTGATGGGGAGGAGTCATTGTAATGGAGATGGATAGAAGATGAATAAAGATTAAGTGATCCCTACATAAGTGTATTCCTTTACTTGACATCACCGATCAGTGCCAGTAGCATGTACTGTATGCCATTTACATTTTAATAAAAGAAAAGCAGTTTACTTGTATACTTTATTAACATTTTTATAACATGTGAAAGACAAAAACATTGTCATAAATTAACCAATAAACATCAAATAGACAACGTGTCCACATATTTATGCAGTTATTATAAGAAGTAGAAAAGACGAGGAAAAGAAAGAGCAGACAGGAAGAGAGAAAGAAAAAGAAGGAACAGAAAAAAATACATGTAAAAGCAAAAGGGGAAATTCATACATACAATTCATTAAAGATATTCCTTATAGCACAATATTTGTCCTTTTTTTTTCAACCTCTGATAATTTACCTCCTCTGTACTTCAAAGATTGTCTAAATCCTGCAACCAGCCATCAATTGAAGGCTTAGCATCACTCTTCCAGCATTTCAAAATCTGTTTCTTAGCTATCAAAAATGCCCTATAATACCAAAAGAGTTGGCCGACAGAGAGCTAAACACCAGCCGGAAATAAGCCTAACACAAATAACAAAGGAGTGCGAGGAAGAAATGAATCTAAGGGAAGCGCCATATGCCGCAGGGCTTCCTCCCAAAAGCATATATGAAAACCATATGCAAACCAGTACCAACATCTGACTTACAGTTCCAACATGTATCCTCTTGCACAAGCTTGCAACGCTTCATTTTGAAGGCGTCCAGTAAATACCATGTACAACCCTTTGCTGGGTGAACCCCAAATCCAAGTCAACTTTGTATCTGCATGGTCCGGCACAAATAAGACTCAAATCTCCCTCCAAAAAAACAGAACCCAATTCCTGCGCCCAATTAGCCCTATCTTGTTCAGTTGGAATGCTACTGCTCACCTAGGCTATACGTTTATATAGAGTAGAAGCCGATAGAGGTGTACTCTTAGAAAAATGCATTATTGGGAGACACTATGTAATGAGGCAATTAAAGGTGCAAATACATTTGCAAGAACATCACAGAGGATACGATAACGGCAATCCTCCGATCCATGTAGCTTATATTTAAACCTAAGACACTGAAATGAGAGCATCAAAACTCCATTGTGTAACTGTCCCAGACGCCAGATGCCAGCAGACTGCCAAGAGCGCCACAAGAGGGTATGATTATTAAAACGTAATGCTGAGTTTCAACAAATTGATGTTTCCAAACTCAGTAGATATTTAACCCCAGAGCTTTCACAACATTTCTTCCCATCTTTCAGGATATGTCTGATAAACGGTGTGTATTTATCTGCAGCAGTCCTTTTTTCCATGCTAAGAAGGCAGTCCAAGCGGACTAGTTGCACCACGTTCTTCTCTATGTTAACCCAATTCGGGCAGCTAGCAGAGTCCTCTCTTAACCAGAAATGAAAGGTGCGTAAAGCGAAGGCTCTATGGTATGAGACAATATCAGGGAAACCAAAACCACCTAAGCATACTGGGTTCAGAAGTATAACCATTGGGATCCTGGATCTACCCCCTCGTCCCGAAAATTTCGCAGAACTTTTAATGTCACGCAGTAAATCACCCATCAAAGGTAGAGGAAGCATACTAAACACATAAAGCAGCTTTGGAAGCAGTGTCATCTTTATTACATACATTTTACCCCATAACGTTAGATTCAACCTTCTCCACTTCAAACATAAGAGTGCTATCTCTGTAAGTTTGATTTGAATATTGGCGGCAAATAAGCAGCTAAGACGCCTAGAAATTTGAATTCCCAGATACACAAAATCATTATCTGCCTAACTATCCCGTTCAACTCCAAAAAGATATCTGTGACACGACCGAAATTGGAAAGATCAATGTTTTAGATACATTGATTTTATAATCTGAAATTTTTCCAAAATGAGTCAGTGTTAAGATTAATTCCTTAAAGGAAGGCTCAGGATCGGAAGCAAAATTAAGTCATCTGCATTGACTTCAGAGGTGCTGTTACCCACCAGGATTCCTTTTATACCAACATTTCCCCTGATCGCAATAGCCAGAGGCTCCATAAAAAGATCAAACAAAAGTGGGGACAAAGGGCAACCCTGCCTTGTCCCCCGATAGATTTGAAAGTGATCTGATAAGCAACCATTTACTATAGCCCAAGCCTCTGCGTCCTTGTAGAGGGCTGCAAAGAGCTTCAAGAAACGAGGGTCACTCTTATTCGTACTTGCCGGAGAAACACCCAGCTAACCCTGTTGAATGCTTTTTCCGCGTCAAAGCTGATTACAGCATAGAGGTCGAATGAGTTACTCTTAAAATGTACAACATCCAATTGTTCCCTTAAGTTTTCATAACTATTCCTACCAATGATGAAGCATGTTTGTTTTTGATGGATTAATTTCAGGAGCAGAAGGTTAATCCTTACCGCATAAATCTTTGGTAAGAGTTTAACATCTGCATTCAAAAGAGATATCGGTCTATATTTACTGCAAATTGAGTGATTCTTGTGCGGTTTTGTAATCACTGATATTACTGCGGTCATCTTGGTATCAGCCACCTGCTCAGAATCAATGATCTCTTTGAAAAGTTCAACTAGGAATGGTGCGAGCAGGGAGCTAACTCAATAGGAAACCCATCTGGTCCTGGACATTTACCAGGTGCCAGTCCCATAACATCTATAATTTCCTGTGCTATAATTTCATTTTCCAGGCAAACTTTATCGTCAATGTTTAACTTAAGAAAATCAGTTTAATAATGCAGTCAAGACAGCAGCTGGCAGTCAGGAGTTAAGTGACTAGAAGTGATTCTTGTTTTTCCTGGATCCTTTAAATGCGTTACAAAATGGTGATAAGAGTAGAAAGCAAAGATGTGTTGTAGTGCTGCAGGAAGCGGACCTCATTTTACGTTTGAGCATGCTAGGATATTGTAATTGCTCAAACACAAGGCATTTGAAAAGTCCGAAATATACGTACTACCCTCCCATCCTTTTGAACATTTGCAAGCCTACATAGATCTGCATGCCAATTCAATAATGCAATTTTGTATGTTTAAATAGTACTCCTCTTTAGTTTGAAGCACTTGCCCCCTTAGGTTAATGTTGCCTTTGTAAGTCATCTGTTTTCATGGATCTGTGTGATTTTTCCGTTGTGGAAAAGTCAGCGACGGAAAAGTTTGCATGAGAAATGTGCGAACCACAAAAGGTTTGCACATTTCCCATGCGAACACGCTTTAAAGCCCCTCCAAACCCACACCCCCACCCCACACCCTTAACACACCCACACCTCCAACATACCCAAACCCTACTTACCTTTCCTTCACACTGTCTCCCTGCAGGGCCAGTTCCCTTTCACTTCCGTGATCAGGAACCGGCAACGCAGGCTCCTTTTCTTTTTTTTTGTTTTTGTGGAAGCTGCAGGGATCTGGTTGTTCAAGCAGCAACTTCATTCAACAGTAGGTCTGCATACCCTACTGTTCCACAAGACAGGGATTATAAGAGATTGGACGCAATGTCAAAAAAGGTCTTTTCCGCGTGTAGCATGGCACTTAAATCCATTAATGCTACTTGTACGCTCGCAAGATTCAGCCATACACTTTGGGAGTGTGCTTCATCAGCGGCTGACTGTCTCCCCGAAGGAGAAGAAAGGGAAGCTTTTCTGAACATCATTAAAGATGGTAAAGATGCAATGTGCGAATTCCTTCAAACTGGCATTGATTCTGCTGACAGTATCAGCAGGGCCATGGCGGCAAGTACTACAATCCGCTGATTCTTTGTGGGTGCAAAAGTCTGGTTTTGCTCCAGATGTACAGGCCCGACTTTTGAATATGCCCTTTGACGGCTCTTCTTTATTTGGTAAGAAGGCTGATGACAGCCTAGAGAAGTTACAAACATCCAAGGCAGCAGCAAAATCCCTTGGAGCTGCAATCCGTCAAACTCCCTATCGCCCCTCAGGAACCTCTTGGAGAGATAGGTCCTTTCGTTTTTATTCCGCATTCGGAAAAGGCAGAGGACAGCCGGCTCAAAGAGGCCAAAAGAAATTCACCTGAGGTGGACGGGTTAAAAGTACAAAAGCCGCAGCAGCAGCAGGTGCCTCTTTACCCTCGGCATCTGCATCAGCTGCCTCTAAACCACTCTGAGGACTCTCCTCACAAGACACCAGTAGGGGGCAGGTTAACTCAACATCTGACGGAATGGCAGGCTATTACGTCAGATGCTTGGGCATTGGAGACAGTTGCCCAAGGTTACTGCCTGCCTTTTCTACGCACCCCTCAGAGTCATCCACCGGGGAACAACTCTTTGAAGTTTACAGATCCGCTCCTTTTGCAGGAGATTCTAGACCTGCTGGAGAAAGGTGCCATAGAACCGGTACCTGTAGCGGAGAGGAACAAGGGTTGGTATTCCCCCTACTTCTTGATACCGAAGAAGGATGGAGGACTGAGACCTATCTTGGACTTAGGAGAATTGAACAAATTCCTCAGGAAGGACAAGTTCAAGATGGTAATTCTCTCTCAGATCCTTCAGGCCCTCCAGCTTCAGGACTGGCTGGTATCTCTAGACCTTCAGGATGCTTATTTCCATGTGCCAATCCATCTCAAACACAAGAAATACCTGAGGTTTGCAATTGGCAACTCTCACTATCAATTTCGAGTTCTGCCATTTGGGCTGACCTCCGCCCCGAGGGTCTTCACCAAGCTAATGTTGGTAGTGGCTGCAAGTCTAAGGAGGGAAGGGATCCACGCCTACCCCTACCTAGACGATTGGTTGATCAGAGCTGTATCTTCGGAAACAAGCTCAGATCCAACTAGATTATGTCTGCCACTTCCTTCACAAACTGGGCTTCTCCCTCAATTTAAAGAAGTCACAGATGATACTATCACAGATACTCCAGTTCATCGGAGCGGTCCTGGACACTTCCCTGGGGAAAGCCTTGCCACCAGAGGTGATGGCTCAAGATATTCTGCAGATGGTCACCAAGTTTCAAAATGCCCGTTTCCCAGCCTTCGACTTTTTGAGGCTGCTAGGCCTCATGGCATCCTTCATCTTCCTTGTGCCAGAGGCTCGCCTGAGAATGAGATCTCTCCAGTGGGCACTAAGAACTCAGTGGTCGCAATTCTCAGGAAAAATGACAGATTTCCTTCAGGTTCCGGACAAAGTGGCTCGAGAACTTCAGTGGTGGACCTGTCAGGAGAACATTTTGAAAGGAGAACTGTTTTGGCAACCATGGCCGGAGATAACAGTAGTCACGGATGCCTCACTCACGGGGTGTGGAGCCCATGCCAACGACTTGACCATCAGCGGTCGTTGGTCTCCAAATGTCCTAATAATGATGGACAATACAGTGGGCATGCACTACATCAACAAAAGAGGAGGTGTATGATCACTGCCACTGTGCAGAGAGGCAATGCAGCTCTGGTTTTGGGCAATTCAAGGAGTAATCTCTCTATCGGCAGTTCACTTAGCCGGAGAGAAGAACTTGACAGCGGATGCTCTGAGCAGGCAGAGCACAGTCTCTCACAAGTGGGAGACAGCTCAGGAAGTCCTTCAAGAGATCTTCGCCCTTTGGGGAACCCCTCAAGTGGATCTGTTCGCCACCAGTATCAACAGGAAGTGCGATCAGTTTTGTTCAAGGGAATTTCCCCCCGAGAGGAGCTCTAGGGGACACGTTCGTGGTAGACTGGGAGTTTCCACTTCTGTACGCGTTTCCTCCAGTCCCTGTCATTCCTCAGATGATCAGGAGGTTGAGAAGATTCCAGAAGACTATGATCCTAATTGCCCCAGACTGGGCCAGGAGAACGTGGTACCCGGACCTTCTGGACATGTCTGTCTGCCCTCCGATTCGCCTTCCACACAGAGAGGATCTTCTCTCGCAGAAGGGAGGTCAGGTTCTCCATCCAGACATCAAAACCCTCAACCTTCAAGCTTGGTTTGTGAAGGGTTGAGATACAAGGATTGGGACCTCCCAGATGACATCATGGAGGTGTTGCTTTCAGCCAGAAGGCCAGCAACAAAGACTTTATACCGCTGCCGTTGGAACAAATTTTGCAGCTGGTGTAGAGAAAAGAATATTGAACCCTTTTCAAGTGGTACACCAATGGTGTTATCCTTTCTACTCTATTTGGCGAATTCAGGTCTTCAAGTTGGTACGATCAAGGGCTACCTCGCAGAGCTATCGATCTTCAAGCGCACTGCAGAGGAGCCATCATATTTCAAATTACCCTTAGTAATAAAATTTCTGAAGGGGTTAACTAATGTCTATCCCCCAAGACCATTCCAAGTTCCCTTATGGGACTTAAATTTAGTCTTAAATTTCCTGATGGGTACTCCTTTTGAACCACTCCACTCTTGTTTGTTAAGATTTCTCACCCTTAAAACTGTCTTATTAGTGGCTTTGACATCTGCCAGGAGGGTGAGCGAATTACAAGCCCTATCTTGTAAACCCCCTCATACAATTTTTCACAAAGACAAAGTTGTCCTACAAGTGAAGCCTAATTTCCTCCCATAGGTGGTTTCTGAATTCCACATCACTCAGAAGATAACCTTGCCCTCTTTCTATCCTCCTCCCCATCCAGGGAAAGAGGAAGAGAGGCTACATAGGCTGTATCCAAGGTGAGCCTTGAGTTTTTATATCAGCAGACTTGCTAGGATTAGGTAAGCAGACCATCTGTTCATAGGTTACACAGGGCACAAATTAGGATTGCCAATCACAAAACAGACCATTTCCAGATGGATTATTTTAGCCATCCTAGAATGTTACGAACTGGCAGGGAAAGAGCCCCCTCAAAATCTTAGGGCTCATTCAAACAGGGGTATCGCAGCCTCTTCGGCCCTCCAAAGAGGGGTACCGATTTGAGACATATGTGCGGCTGCCACATGGTCGTCCGCACATACCTTTACAAAATTCTACAATCTGGATTCCTCCTCTAGCCAAGAGACTAGATTTGGCAAAGCCGTGTTAGACTCTGTTCATTCTTAAAGGGTAATATTGCAATTTTAATCCCACCTCTGTTTACACACCACTGCTATGGGAGTCTTATCAAGATAAGGAATACGTCGGAAGACACAATCCCTTCGAAGAACAAGTTACTTCTTACCTTGTAACGTTCTTTCGATGGGATCTTCCTTCGATGTATTCCTTATGGCCCCTCCCATCCATCCCCTCATTAAAACTTCCCTTGTGGTTGCAGCTTATGCTCCTTCAAGGTCAATAACCAATTCATGCACAGCTACTCTTAAGCTTCAAAATGAAACTGAGCAACGGACGCTGCGCGAGTCTATTTATACACATGATGACGTCGGCGCCGATACGGAGGCTGTCGAGGGACACCAACTCGAGGGACGTCGACGCGCAGCGCCCTCTACTGAAAAATGTTTCTGAGGCCAGCAAGCTGGAAGTGAATCTATCAAGATAAGGAATACGTCGGAGGAACATCCCATCGAAAGAACGTTACAAGGTAAGAAGTAACTTGTTCATTACACGGCCCGCGGTAGCAGGCATGTAGTTATGGCTAAGTTGCTAAACTCATAGGAAGATCACTTTTTGGTGGCTTATAACTTCGCTCCACCCAGAGGAATCGTCGCCAAACTTAGCAAAAATTATTTTGCCAAGTTGGGTGTGGTTTCGTGCAGGGGGGGCAAAGTTATAGGGCTGGTCCCAAATTTTATTTTCCATAGACTGAATGGGGAAAAACTTTGTGCGCGCGGCTACAGGCGCAACGGCTGGACGAATTTTCAGCAATGTTGCGGGAGGAGCAGGGGCTTGGGTCAGAAAGCATGCTTTTGTGTGTTTGGTGGAAATCGACCAGTACTTTTGTTGCAAAGAACTGAAATGTACGTACCAAAAAGTTCTTTGCGGACCCATTTCATTGTTCGCTCCGCGGACCGAAGTCTCATTGGCCTGCAGTATGCCGTGATGTCAGTGAACATTGGATGCGGCCGGTGGTTGGCTGGAGGGAAGCGAGCTGTGCATCAAAGGTTTTGGGAAGCACTGCCATGGTGTATCGGAGGATAGTGTTATGTGTGGCAAGGCTGTAAGCCATTATGTGCATGGCTGTGCCTCTTGTACGTAGCAGTGTGTGCACTAAAATTAGGCATATCTGGCTCGGCTCCGGCATCCTATTTCCCCTGTCGCTGCAGGGTCAAAATTTTGATTGCACTTCAGTGTGCAATGACGGGACCTGTGTCAAGAGTGTTCCATGACAGCGGTATGTTGTATCGGAGGACAGTGTGGCGGCGAAAGGTCCTGAAAAACATAGTGTACGGCATCTGGTGGTGGGAAGAAGGGATGGAAAGGGTGCAGGAGTGAGAAGTGCTTTGTGTGATATATCTCAGTAAAAGAAGACGGTGGTGTACCAGCACTATCCGTGCATGCTCCGCCAATTCGCGGATACCTCAACAGGCAACAATCTTGTGTGATCATTGCGGGCAGCCTTCGTTATGGCATGGGAGCTGCAGCGGCAATGTCTTTCTGTGATGAGTGGTGGCAGGCACATTTGGAGAAGGAGAGTGCATTCCACGAGACATGAGGATTTAAACATATCGTGTACTATGGTGTGCTATGTGAGGTAAGTCCGTAGCAGCTTCGATGCACGGCTGCAGCCCTCGCACAGAAAAGTATGTCCACTGGTTGAAAATGTATGTCCACTGGTTGAAAGTAGGTGCCACATTGTTGCTTACTGTGTCTGGTTTGACTGCAGTGCACACAATGTTGGTTGCATGGATGTGGTGATTGGTAGAACAACCTACAGTTGTCGGTGTATGGGTGGAGATGGTGCAGTGACCATTCGTGCAGTGTGTCCACTGGGTGCATTTACAGAATAGTGTACATATGGAAGAGGTCACGATGCAACTGGTTCTTATATGTGCTTGCGTAGTGTTCATTGCGCAGATTAGTAAGTGTTGCAGCGCACTATGCACAATTGGTTCTATGCAGCTACTAAAGTGTTGGGAGCAGGCCCAATGTTGTGAAGATTGTCTTCTTTGGTTGGCATGCTTATAATGCTTTGTGATTGGAAGTGGGTAGCGGTGACGAACACAGCGATATGTTTCTGCATTACGGAAGATGGTTGGAGACCTGTGTCTAGATTATATAAATGCTTGTTAGAAGGAGCTAATGTTTAATCCATGAAGTTGAAGACGCGCTGGGGGTTGATTTTGGCCTAGATATTACAGATAGACATTGGACACTGGCGCTGAGTTTTGTTAAGAATGTTTCCCGCAATGCT
The DNA here is from genome assembly GCF_040938575.1 of Ambystoma mexicanum. NCBI lineage: Eukaryota > Metazoa > Chordata > Amphibia > Caudata > Ambystomatidae > Ambystoma > Ambystoma mexicanum. The sequence goes on along the minus strand of NC_090931.1, from coordinate 229,347,457 downwards.
AGATTCAGGCTCATACAAGTCAATGTGCTTCATCGCACATATATGACCCCCTCTAGATTCGAGAAGTTTAAAAAGGAGGCACCCTCTACTTGCCCCTGGTGTCATCAAGATGACACCCACCTTATGCATATGCTGTGGGCATGTGCTGTAGTGCAGCGTTTTTGGTCCCAAATTAGTCAGACTTGTGAGGAGGCTGGGATAAAAAGACATAACTGCAATCCACTCGAATATCTATTGGGTATATATCCCAGATTGAGCAAGTACAAGCATGTCACCAAATTCATGGATTTAGCATGTATAATAGCCAAACGATGCCTGGCTATGACATGCAAGTCAAAGAAGGGCCCTTAATTTGAAGTATGGTTTAGAGAATGTACACGTTGGTGTGACGCAGACACAATTGCATGGTATGGAGCGATACAAGCACATGGTGGGGATGTAACGCTTAACTTTGAAGCCTGGAAAGCCCTTAAAGACTGTTTTCTATCCCTCGGATGATAAACCACCATGAATCCCTCCCCCTATCGGACACGATTTCTATTAATTAACTCTGTTAACATTTACATGGCATAGTCTGGCCTGCTCCCCCCTATATTGAGGGGATTGATAAGGACTTCCTATTTGCACTGGACTCACTGTGACTCTAACGACGACTAGCATTGTGGGTTTTAAATGGATAAAGCATTGGGTATGGTTTAAAATGTTATGGTTATATGTATTGGTTGAATTGTCAATGTTGATAGCGATACTAGATACTGCTGGTGAACTTAGTGATGATATATCCTTTAAACGTCATGTAATGTAACGAAACATTTTCACCAATAAACACATTTCTTTTTAAAAATAATCTTTTTTTTTTTAAGCTGTCTGGGCTCCTCCATCAGGCAGTGGCAAACACTTACTCACTTTGCATTATTGGGTGGTGGTGGAGCACCTATAATATAATGTATAGTTTGCATTTGTTCTTAAGTAACAAACATTATGGCATTAATGAAACCCTTTCAGCCAGATCAGTGTGATGTTGTGAGGGCAGGCCTCAGCACTGGCCCTTTAGAGCCAGAGGCACGGCACAGGACAAGGAATCCATGTGGGAGGAGGGAGAAGGGGCGAAACTGATGGGGAGGAGTCATTGTAATGGAGATGGATAGAAGATGAATAAAGATTAAGTGATCCCTACATAAGTGTATTCCTTTACTTGACATCACCGATCAGTGCCAGTAGCATGTACTGTATGCCATTTACATTTTAATAAAAGAAAAGCAGTTTACTTGTATACTTTATTAACATTTTTATAACATGTGAAAGACAAAAACATTGTCATAAATTAACCAATAAACATCAAATAGACAACGTGTCCACATATTTATGCAGTTATTATAAGAAGTAGAAAAGACGAGGAAAAGAAAGAGCAGACAGGAAGAGAGAAAGAAAAAGAAGGAACAGAAAAAAATACATGTAAAAGCAAAAGGGGAAATTCATACATACAATTCATTAAAGATATTCCTTATAGCACAATATTTGTCCTTTTTTTTCAACCTCTGATAATTTACCTCCTCTGTACTTCAAAGATTGTCTAAATCCTGCAACCAGCCATCAATTGAAGGCTTAGCATCACTCTTCCAGCATTTCAAAATCTGTTTCTTAGCTATCAAAAATGCCCTATAATACCAAAAGAGTTGGCCGACAGAGAGCTAAACACCAGCCGGAAATAAGCCTAACACAAATAACAAAGGAGTGCGAGGAAGAAATGAATCTAAGGGAAGCGCCATATGCCGCAGGGCTTCCTCCCAAAAGCATATATGAAAACCATATGCAAACCAGTACCAACATCTGACTTGCAGTTCCAACATGTATCCTCTTGCACAAGCTTGCAACGCTTCATTTTGAAGGCGTCCAGTAAATACCATGTACAACCCTTTGCTGGGTGAACCCCAAATCCAAGTCAACTTTGTATCTGCATGGTCCGGCACAAATAAGACTCAAATCTCCCTCCAAAAAAACAGAACCCAATTCCTGCGCCCAATTAGCCCTATCTTGTTCAGTTGGAATGCTACTGCTCACCTAGGCTATACGTTTATATAGAGTAGAAGCCGATAGAGGTGTACTCTTAGAAAAATGCATTATTGGGAGACACTATGTAATGAGGCAATTAAAGGTGCAAATACATTTGCAAGAACATCACAGAGGATACGATAACGGCAATCCTCCGATCCATGTAGCTTATATTTAAACCTAAGACACTGAAATGAGAGCATCAAAACTCCATTGTGTAACTGTCCCAGACGCCAGATGCCAGCAGACTGCCAAGAGCGCCACAAGAGGGTATGATTATTAAAACGTAATGCTGAGTTTCAACAAATTGATGTTTCCAAACTCAGTAGATATTTAACCCCAGAGCTTTCACAACATTTCTTCCCATCTTTCAGGATATGTCTGATAAACGGTGTGTATTTATCTGCAGCAGTCCTTTTTTCCATGCTAAGAAGGCAGTCCAAGCGGACTAGTTGCACCACGTTCTTCTTTATGTTAACCCAATTCGGGCAGCTAGCAGAGTCCTCTCTTAACCAGAAATGAAAGGTGCGTAAAGCGAAGGCTCTATGGTATGAGACAATATCAGGGAAACCAAAACCACCTAAGCATACTGGTTTCATAAGTATAACCATTGGGATCCTGGATCTACCCCCTCGTCCCGAAAATTTCGCAGAACTTTTAATGTCACGCAGTAAATCACCCATCAAAGGTAGAGGAAGCATACTAAACACATAAAGCAGCTTTGGAAGCAGTGTCATCTTTATTACATACATTTTACCCCATAACGTTAGATTCAACCTTCTCCACTTCAAACATAAGAGTGCTATCTCTGTAAGTTTGATTTGAATATTGGCGGCAAATAAGCAGCTAAGACGCCTAGAAATTTGAATTCCCAGATACACAAAATCATTATCTGCCTAACTATCCCGTTCAACTCCAAAAAGATATCTGTGACACGACCGAAATTGGAAAGATCAATGTTTTAGATACATTGATTTTATAATCTGAAATTTTTCCAAAATGAGTCAGTGTTAAGATTAATTCCTTAAAGGAAGGCTCAGGATCGGAAGCAAAATTAAGTCATCTGCATTGACTTCAGAGGTGCTGTTACCCACCAGGATTCCTTTTATACCAACATTTCCCCTGATCGCAATAGCCAGAGGCTCCATAAAAAGATCAAACAAAAGTGGGGACAAAGGGCAACCCTGCCTTGTCCCCCGATAGATTTGAAAGTGATCTGATAAGCAACCATTTACTATAGCCCAAGCCTCTGCGTCCTTGTAGAGGGCTGCAAAGAGCTTCAAGAAACGAGGGTCACTCTTATTCGTACTTGCCGGAGAAACACCCAGCTAACCCTGTTGAATGCTTTTTCCGCGTCAAAGCTGATTACAGCATAGAGGTCGAATGAGTTACTCTTAAAATGTACAACATCCAATTGTTCCCTTAAGTTTTCATAACTATTCCTACCAATGATGAAGCATGTTTGTTTTTGATGGATTAATTTCAGGAGCAGAAGGTTAATCCTTACCGCATAAATCTTTGGTAAGAGTTTAACATCTGCATTCAAAAGAGATATCGGTCTATATTTACTGCAAATTGAGTGATTCTTGTGCGGTTTTGTAATCACTGATATTACTGCGGTCATCTTGGTATCAGCCACCTGCTCAGAATCAATGATCTCTTTGAAAAGTTCAACTAGGAATGGTGCGAGCAGGGAGCTAACTCAATAGGAAACCCATCTGGTCCTGGACATTTACCAGGTGCCAGTCCCATAACATCTATAATTTCCTGTGCTATAATTTCATTTTCCAGGCAAACTTTATCGTCAATGTTTAACTTAAGAAAATCAGTTTAATAATGCAGTCAAGACAGCAGCTGGCAGTCAGGAGTTAAGTGACTAGAAGTGATTCTTGTTTTTCCTGGATCCTTTAAATGCGTTACAAAATGGTGATAAGAGTAGAAAGCAAAGATGTGTTGTAGTGCTGCAGGAAGCGGACCTCATTTTACGTTTGAGCATGCTAGGATATTGTAATTGCTCGAACACAAGGCATTTGAAAAGTCCGAAATATACGTACTACCCTCCCATCCTTTTGAACATTTGCAAGCCTACATAGATCTGCATGCCAATTCAATAATGCAATTTTGTATGTTTAAATAGTACTCCTCTTTAGTTTGAAGCACTTGCCCCCTTAGGTTAATGTTGCCTTTGTAAGTCATCTGTTTTCATGGATCTGTGTGATTTTTCCGTTGTGGAAAAGTCAGCGACGGAAAAGTTTGCATGAGAAATGTGCGAACCACAAAAGGTTTGCACATTTCCCATGCGAACACGCTTTAAAGCCCCTCCAAACCCACACCCCCACCCCACACCCTTAACACACCCACACCTCCAACATACCCAAACCCTACTTACCTTTCCTTCACACTGTCTCCCTGCAGCGCCAGTTCCCTTTCACTTCCGTGATCAGGAACCGGCAACGCAGGCTCCTTTTCTTTTTTTTTGTTTTTGTGGAAGCTGCAGGGATCTGGTTGTTCAAGCAGCAACTTCATTCAACAGTAGGTCTGCATACCCTACTGTTCCACAAGACAGGGATTATAAGAGATTGGACGCAATGTCAAAAAAGGTCTTTTCCGCGTGTAGCATGGCACTTAAATCCATTAATGCTACTTGTACGCTCGCAAGATTCAGCCATACACTTTGGGAGTGTGCTTCATCAGCGGCTGACTGTCTCCCCGAAGGAGAAGAAAGGGAAGCTTTTCTGAACATCATTAAAGATGGTAAAGATGCAATGTGCGAATTCCTTCAAACTGGCATTGATTCTGCTGACAGTATCAGCAGGGCCATGGCGGCAAGTACTACAATCCGCTGATTCTTTGTGGGTGCAAAAGTCTGGTTTTGCTCCAGATGTACAGGCCCGACTTTTGAATATGCCCTTTGACGGCTCTTCTTTATTTGGTAAGAAGGCTGATGACAGCCTAGAGAAGTTACAAACATCCAAGGCAGCAGCAAAATCCCTTGGAGCTGCAATCCGTCAAACTCCCTATCGCCCCTCAGGAACCTCTTGGAGAGATAGGTCCTTTCGTTTTTATTCCGCATTCGGAAAAGGCAGAGGACAGCCGGCTCAAAGAGGCCAAAAGAAATTCACCTGAGGTGGACGGGTTAAAAGTACAAAAGCCGCAGCAGCAGCAGGTGCCTCTTTACCCTCGGCATCTGCATCAGCTGCCTCTAAACCACTCTGAGGACTCTCCTCACAAGACACCAGTAGGGGGCAGGTTAACTCAACATCTGACGGAATGGCAGGCTATTACGTCAGATGCTTGGGCATTGGAGACAGTTGCCCAAGGTTACTGCCTGCCTTTTCTACGCACCCCTCAGAGTCATCCACCGGGGAACAACTCTTTGAAGTTTACAGATCCGCTCCTTTTGCAGGAGATTCTAGACCTGCTGGAGAAAGGTGCCATAGAACCGGTACCTGTAGCGGAGAGGAACAAGGGTTGGTATTCCCCCTACTTCTTGATACCGAAGAAGGATGGAGGACTGAGACCTATCTTGGACTTAGGAGAATTGAACAAATTCCTCAGGAAGGACAAGTTCAAGATGGTAATTCTCTCTCAGATCCTTCAGGCCCTCCAGCTTCAGGACTGGCTGGTATCTCTAGACCTTCAGGATGCTTATTTCCATGTGCCAATCCATCTCAAACACAAGAAATACCTGAGGTTTGCAATTGGCAACTCTCACTATCAATTTCGAGTTCTGCCATTTGGGCTGACCTCCGCCCCGAGGGTCTTCACCAAGCTAATGTTGGTAGTGGCTGCAAGTCTAAGGAGGGAAGGGATCCACGCCTACCCCTACCTAGACGATTGGTTGATCAGAGCTGTATCTTCGGAAACAAGCTCAGATCCAACTAGATTATGTCTGCCACTTCCTTCACAAACTGGGCTTCTCCCTCAATTTAAAGAAGTCACAGATGATACTATCACAGATACTCCAGTTCATCGGAGCGGTCCTGGACACTTCCCTGGGGAAAGCCTTGCCACCAGAGGTGAGGGCTCAAGATATTCTGCAGATGGTCACCAAGTTTCAAAATGCCCGTTTCCCAGCCTTCGACTTTTTGAGGCTGCTAGGCCTCATGGCATCCTTCATCTTCCTTGTGCCAGAGGCTCGCCTGAGAATGAGATCTCTCCAGTGGGCACTAAGAACTCAGTGGTCGCAATTCTCAGGAAAAATGACAGATTTCCTTCAGTTTCCGGACAAAGTGGCTCGAGAACTTCAGTGGTGGACCTGTCAGGAGAACATTTTGAAAGGAGAACTGTTTTGGCAACCATGGCCGGAGATAACAGTAGTCACGGATGCCTCACTCACGGGGTGTGGAGCCCATGCCAACGACTTGACCATCAGCGGTCGTTGGTCTCCAAATGTCCTAATAATGATGGACAATACAGTGGGCATGCACTACATCAACAAAAGAGGAGGTGTATGATCACTGCCACTGTGCAGAGAGGCAATGCAGCTCTGGTTTTGGGCAATTCAAGAAGTAATCTCTCTATCGGCAGTTCACTTAGCCGGAGAGAAGAACTTGACAGCGGATGCTCTGAGCAGGCAGAGCACAGTCTCTCACAAGTGGGAGACAGCTCAGGAAGTCCTTCAAGAGATCTTCGCCCTTTGGGGAACCCCTCAAGTGGATCTGTTCGCCACCAGTATCAACAGGAAGTGCGATCAGTTTTGTTCAAGGGAATTTCCCCCCGAGAGGAGCTCTAGGGGACACGTTCGTGGTAGACTGGGAGTTTCCACTTCTGTACGCGTTTCCTCCAGTCCCTGTCATTCCTCAGATGATCAGGAGGTTGAGAAGATTCCGGAAGACTATGATCCTAATTGCCCCAGACTGGGCCAGGAGAACGTGGTACCCGGACCTTCTGGACATGTCTGTCTGCCCTCCGATTCGCCTTCCACACAGAGAGGATCTTCTCTCGCAGAAGGGAGGTCAGGTTCTCCATCCAGACATCAAAACCCTCAACCTTCAAGCTTGGTTTGTGAAGGGTTGAGATACAAGGATTGGGACCTCCCAGATGACATCATGGAGGTGTTGCTTTCAGCCAGAAGGCCAGCAACAAAGACTTTATACCGCTGCCGTTGGAACAAATTTTGCAGCTGGTGTAGAGAAAAGAATATTGAACCCTTTTCAAGTGGTACACCAATGGTGTTATCCTTTCTACTCTATTTGGCGAATTCAGGTCTTCAAGTTGGTACGATCAAGGGCTACCTCGCAGAGCTATCGATCTTCAAGCGCACTGCAGAGGAGCCATCATATTTCAAATTACCCTTAGTAATAAAATTTCTGAAGGGGTTAACTAATGTCTATCCCCCAAGACCATTCCAAGTTCCCTTATGGGACTTAAATTTAGTCTTAAATTTCCTGATGGGTACTCCTTTTGAACCACTCCACTCTTGTTTGTTAAGATTTCTCACCCTTAAAACTGTCTTATTAGTGGCTTTGACATCTGCCAGGAGGGTGAGCGAATTACAAGCCCTATCTTGTAAACCCCCTCATACAATTTTTCACAAAGACAAAGTTGTCCTACAAGTGAAGCCTAATTTCCTCCCATAGGTGGTTTCTGAATTCCACATCACTCAGAAGATAACCTTGCCCTCTTTCTATCCTCCTCCCCATCCAGGGAAAGAGGAAGAGAGGCTACATAGGCTGTATCCAAGGTGAGCCTTGAGTTTTTATATCAGCAGACTTGCTAGGATTAGGTAAGCAGACCATCTGTTCATAGGTTACACAGGGCACAAATTAGGATTGCCAATCACAAAACAGACCATTTCCAGATGGATTATTTTAGCCATCCTAGAATGTTACGAACTGGCAGGGAAAGAGCCCCCTCAAAATCTTAGGGCTCATTCAAACAGGGGTATCGCAGCCTCTTCGGCCCTCCAAAGAGGGGTACCGATTTGAGACATATGTGCGGCTGCCACATGGTCGTCCGCACATACCTTTACAAAATTCTACAATCTGGATTCCTCCTCTAGCCAAGAGACTAGATTTGGCAAAGCCGTGTTAGACTCTGTTCATTCTTAAAGGGTAATATTGCAATTTTAATCCCACCTCTGTTTACACACCACTGCTATGGGAGTCTTATCAAGATAAGGAATACGTCGGAAGACACAATCCCTTCGAAGAACAAGTTACTTCTTACCTTGTAACGTTCTTTCGATGGGATCTTCCTTCGATGTATTCCTTATGGCCCCTCCCATCCATCCCCTCATTAAAACTTCCCTTGTGGTTGCAGCTTATGCTCCTTCAAGGTCAATAACCAATTCATGCACAGCTACTCTTAAGCTTCAAAATGAAACTGAGCAACGGACGCTGCGCGAGTCTATTTATACACATGATGACGTCGGCGCCGATACGGAGGCTGTCGAGGGACACCAACTCGAGGGACGTCGACGCGCAGCGCCCTCTACTGAAAAATGTTTCTGAGGCCAGCAAGCTGGAAGTGAATCTATCAAGATAAGGAATACGTCGGAGGAACATCCCATCGAAAGAACGTTACAAGGTAAGAAGTAACTTGTTCATTACACGGCCCGCGGTAGCAGGCATGTAGTTATGGCTAAGTTGCTAAACTCATAGGAAGATCACTTTTTGGTGGCTTATAACTTCGCTCCACCCAGAGGAATCGTCGCCAAACTTAGCAAAAATTATTTTGCCAAGTTGGGTGTGGTTTCGTGCAGGGGGGCAAAGTTATAGGGCTGGTCCCAAATTTTATTTTCCATAGACTGAATGGGGAAAAACTTTGTGCGCGCGGCTACAGGCGCAACGGCTGGACGAATTTTCAGCAATGTTGCGGGAGGAGCAGGGGCTTGGGTCAGAAAGCATGCTTTTGTGTGTTTGGTGGAAATCGACCAGTACTTTTGTTGCAAAGAACTGAAATGTACGTACCAAAAAGTTCTTTGCGGACCCATTTCATTGTTCGCTCCGCGGACCGAAGTCTCATTGGCCTGCAGTATGCCGTGATGTCAGTGAACATTGGATGCGGCCGGTGGTTGGCTGGAGGGAAGCGAGCTGTGCATCAAAGGTTTTGGGAAGCACTGCCATGGTGTATCGGAGGATAGTGTTATGTGTGGCAAGGCTGTAAGCCATTATGTGCATGGCTGTGCCTCTTGTACGTAGCAGTGTGTGCACTAAAATTAGGCATATCTGGCTCGGCTCCGGCATCCTATTTCCCCTGTCGCTGCAGGGTCAAAATTTTGATTGCACTTCAGTGTGCAATGACGGGACCTGTGTCAAGAGTGTTCCATGACAGCGGTATGTTGTATCGGAGGACAGTGTGGCGGCGAAAGGTCCTGAAAAACATAGTGTACGGCATCTGGTGGTGGGAAGAAGGGATGGAAAGGGTGCAGGAGTGAGAAGTGCTTTGTGTGATATATCTCAGTAAAAGAAGACGGTGGTGTACCAGCACTATCCGTGCATGCTCCGCCAATTCGCGGATACCTCAACAGGCAACAATCTTGTGTGATCATTGCGGGCAGCCTTCGTTATGGCATGGGAGCTGCAGCGGCAATGTCTTTCTGTGATGAGTGGTGGCAGGCACATTTGGAGAAGGAGAGTGCATTCCACGAGACATGAGGATTTAAACATATCGTGTACTATGGTGTGCTATGTGAGGTAAGTCCGTAGCAGCTTCGATGCACGGCTGCAGCCCTCGCACAGAAAAGTATGTCCACTGGTTGAAAATGTATGTCCACTGGTTGAAAGTAGGTGCCACATTGTTGCTTACTGTGTCTGGTTTGACTGCAGTGCACACAATGTTGGTTGCATGGATGTGGTGATTGGTAGAACAACCTACAGTTGTCGGTGTATGGGTGGAGATGGTGCAGTGACCATTCGTGCAGTGTGTCCACTGGGTGCATTTACAGAATAGTGTACATATGGAAGAGGTCACGATGCAACTGGTTCTTATATGTGCTTGCGTAGTGTTCATTGCGCAGATTAGTAAGTGTTGCAGCGCACTATGCACAATTGGTTCTATGCAGCTACTAAAGTGTTGGGAGCAGGCCCAATGTTGTGAAGATTGTCTTCTTTGGTTGGCATGCTTATAATGCTTTGTGATTGGAAGTGGGTAGCGGTGACGAACACAGCGATATGTTTCTGCATTACGGAAGATGGTTGGAGACCTGTGTCTAGATTATATAAATGCTTGTTAGAAGGAGCTAATGTTTAATCCATGAAGTTGAAGACGCGCTGGGGGTTGATTTTGGCCTAGATATTACAGATAGACATTGGACACTGGCGCTGAGTTTTGTTAAGAATGTTTCCCGCAATGCTAGATTCAGGCTCATACAAGTCAATGTGCTTCATCGCACATATATGACCCCCTCTAGATTCGAGAAGTTCAAAAAGGAGGCACCCTCTACTTGCCCCTGGTGTCATCAAGATGACACCCACCTTATGCATATGCTGTGGGCATGTGCTGTAGTGCAGCGTTTTTGGTCCCAAATTAGTCAGACTTGTGAGGAGGCTGGGATAAAAAGACATAACTGCAATCCACTCGAATATCTATTGGGTATATATCCCAGATTGAGCAAGTACAAGCATGTCACCAAATTCATGGATTTAGCATGTATAATAGCCAAACGATGCCTGGCTATGACATGCAAGTCAAAGAAGGGCCCTTAATTTGAAGTATGGTTTAGAGAATGTACACGTTGGTGTGACGCAGACACAATTGCATGGTATGGAGCGATACAAGCACATGGTGGGGATGTAACGCTTAACTTTGAAGCCTGGAAAGCCCTTAAAGACTGTTTTCTATCCCTCGGATGATAAACCACCATGAATCCCTCCCCCTATCGGACACGATTTCTATTAATTAACTCTGTTAACATTTACATGGCATAGTCTGGCCTGCTCCCCCCTATATTGAGGGGATTGATAAGGACTTCCTTTTTGCACTGGACTCACTGTGACTCTAACGACGACTAGCATTGTGGGTTTTAAATGGATAAAGCATTGGGTATGGTTTAAAATGTTATGGTTATATGTATTGGTTGAATTGTCAATGTTGATAGCGATACTAGATACTGCTGGTGAACTTAGTGATGATATATCCTTTAAACGTCATGCAATGTAACGAAACATTTTCACCAATAAACACATTTCTTTTTAAAAATAATCTTTTTTTTTTTAAGCTGTCTGGGCTCCTCCATCAGGCAGTGGCAAACACTTACTCACTTTGCATTATTGGGTGGTGGTGGAGCACCTATAATATAATGTATAGTTTGCATTTGTTCTTAAGTAACAAACATTATGGCATTAATGAAACCCTTTCAGCCAGATCAGTGTGATGTTGTGAGGGCAGGCCTCAGCACTGGCCCTTTAGAGCCAGAGGCACGGCACGGGACAAGGAATCCATGTGGGAGGAGGGAGAAGGGGCGAAACTGATGGGGAGGAGTCATTGTAATGGAGATGGATAGAAGATGAATAAAGATTAAGTGATCCCTACATAAGTGTATTCCTTTACTTGACATCACCGATCAGTGCCAGTAGCATGTACTGTATGCCATTTACATTTTAATAAAAGAAAAGCAGTTTACTTGTATACTTTATTAACATTTTTATAACATGTGAAAGACAAAAACATTGTCATAAATTAACCAATAAACATCAAATAGACAACGTGTCCACATATTTATGCAGTTATTATAAGAAGTAGAAAAGACGAGGAAAAGAAAGAGCAGACAGGAAGAGAGAAAGAAAAAGAAGGAACAGAAAAAAATACATGTAAAAGCAAAAGGGGAAATTCATACATACAATTCATTAAAGATATTCCTTATAGCACAATATTTGTCCTTTTTTTTCAACCTCTGATAATTTACCTCCTCTGTACTTCAAAGATTGTCTAAATCCTGCAACCAGCCATCAATTGAAGGCTTAGCATCACTCTTCCAGCATTTCAAAATCTGTTTCTTAGCTATCAAAAATGCCCTATAATACCAAAAGAGTTGGCCGACAGAGAGCTAAACACCAGCCGGAAATAAGCCTAACACAAATAACAAAGGAGTGCGAGGAAGAAATGAATCTAAGGGAAGCGCCATATGCCGCAGGGCTTCCTCCCAAAAGCATATATGAAAACCATATGCAAACCAGTACCAACATCTGACTTACAGTTCCAACATGTATCCTCTTGCACAAGCTTGCAACGCTTCATTTTGAAGGCGTCCAGTAAATACCATGTACAACCCTTTGCTGGGTGAACCCCAAATCCAAGTCAACTTTGTATCTGCATGGTCCGGCACAAATAAGACTCAAATCTCCCTCCAAAAAAACAGAACCCAATTCCTGCGCCCAATTAGCCCTATCTTGTTCAGTTGGAATGCTACTGCTCACCTAGGCTATACGTTTATATAGAGTAGAAGCCGATAGAGGTGTACTCTTAGAAAAATGCATTATTGGGAGACACTATGTAATGAGGCAATTAAAGGTGCAAATACATTTGCAAGAACCTCACAGAGGATACGATAACGGCAATCCTCCGATCCATGTAGCTTATATTTAAACCTAAGACACTGAAATGAGAGCATCAAAACTCCATTGTGTAACTGTCCCAGACGCCAGATGCCAGCAGACTGCCAAGAGCGCCACAAGAGGGTATGATTATTAAAACGTAATGCTGAGTTTCAACAAATTGATGTTTCCAAACTCAGTAGATATTTAACCCCAGAGCTTTCACAACATTTCTTCCCATCTTTCAGGATATGTCTGATAAACGGTGTGTATTTATCTGCAGCAGTCCTTTTTTCCATGCTAAGAAGGCAGTCCAAGCGGACTAGTTGCACCACGTTCTTCTCTATGTTAACCCAATTCGGGCAGCTAGCAGAGTCCTCTCTTAACCAGAAATGAAAGGTGCGTAAAGCGAAGGCTCTATGGTATGAGACAATATCAGGGAAACCAAAACCACCTAAGCATACTGGTTTCATAAGTATAACCATTGGGATCCTGGATCTACCCCCTCGTCCCGAAAATTTCGCAGAACTTTTAATGTCACGCAGTAAATCACCCATCAAAGGTAGAGGAAGCATACTAAACACATAAAGCAGCTTTGGAAGCAGTGTCATCTTTATTACATACATTTTACCCCATAACGTTAGATTCAACCTTCTCCACTTCAAACATAAGACTGCTATCTCTGTAAGTTTGATTTGAATATTGGCGGCAAATAAGCAGCTAAAACGCCTAGAAATTTGAATTCCCAGATACACAAAATCATTATCTGCCTAACTATCCCGTTCAACTCCAAAAAGATATCTGTGACACGACCGAAATTGGAAAGATCAATGTTTTAGATACATTGATTTTATAATCTGAAATTTTTCCAAAATTAGTCAGTGTTAAGATTAATTCCTTAAAGGAAGGCTCAGGATCGGAAGCAAAATTAAGTCATCTGCATTGACTTCAGAGGTGCTGTTACCCACCAGGATTCCTTTTATACCAACATTTCCCCTGATCGCAATAGCCAGAGGCTCCATAAAAAGATCAAACAAAAGTGGGGACAAAGGGCAACCCTGCCTTGTCCCCCGATAGATTTGAAAGTGATCTGATAAGCAACCATTTACTATAGCCCAAGCCTCTGCGTCCTTGTAGAGGGCTGCAAAGAGCTTCAAGAAACGAGGGTCACTCTTATTCGTACTTGCCGGAGAAACACCCAGCTAACCCTGTTGAATGCTTTTTCCGCGTCAAAGCTGATTACAGCATAGAGGTCGAATGAGTTACTCTTAAAATGTACAACATCCAATTGTTCCCTTAAGTTTTCATAACTATTCCTACCAATGATGAAGCATGTTTGTTTTTGATGGATTAATTTCAGGAGCAGAAGGTTAATCCTTACCGCATAAATCTTTGGTAAGAGTTTAACATCTGCATTCAAAAGAGATATCGGTCTATATTTACTGCAAATTGAGTGATTCTTGTGCGGTTTTGTAATCACTGATATTACTGCGGTCATCTTGGTATCAGCCACCTGCTCAGAATCAATGATCTCTTTGAAAAGTTCAACTAGGAATGGTGCGAGCAGGGAGCTAACTCAATAGGAAACCCATCTGGTCCTGGACATTTACCAGGTGCCAGTCCCATAACATCTATAATTTCCTGTGCTATAATTTCATTTTCCAGGCAAACTTTATCGTCAATGTTTAACTTAAGAAAATCAGTTTAATAATGCAGTCAAGACAGCAGCTGGCAGTCAGGAGTTAAGTGACTAGAAGTGATTCTTGTTTTTCCTGGATCCTTTAAATGCGTTACAAAATGGTGATAAGAGTAGAAAGCAAAGATGTGTTGTAGTGCTGCAGGAAGCGGACCTCATTTTACGTTTGAGCATGCTAGGATATTGTAATTGCTCGAACACAAGGCATTTGAAAAGTCCGAAATATACGTACTACCCTCCCATCCTTTTGAACATTTGCAAGCCTACATAGATCTGCATGCCAATTCAATAATGCAATTTTGTATGTTTAAATAGTACTCCTCTTTAGTTTGAAGCACTTGCCCCCTTAGGTTAATGTTGCCTTTGTAAGTCATCTGTTTTCATGGATCTGTGTGATTTTTCCGTTGTGGAAAAGTCAGCGACGGAAAAGTTTGCATGAGAAATGTGCGAACCACAAAAGGTTTGCACATTTCCCATGCGAACACGCTTTAAAGCCCCTCCAAACCCACACCCCCACCCCACACCCTTAACACACCCACACCTCCAACATACCCAAACCCTACTTACCTTTCCTTCACACTGTCTCCCTGCAGCGCCAGTTCCCTTTCACTTCCGTGATCAGGAACCGGCAATGCAGGCTCTTTTTCTTTTTTTTTGTTTTTGTGGAAGCTGCAGGGATCTGGTTGTTCAAGCAGCAACTTCATTCAACAGTAGGTCTGCATACCCTACTGTTCCACAAGACAGGGATTATAAGAGATTGGACGCAATGTCAAAAAAGGTCTTTTCCGCGTGTAGCATGGCACTTAAATCCATTAATGCTACTTGTACGCTCGCAAGATTCAGCCATACACTTTGGGAGTGTGCTTCATCAGCGGCTGACTGTCTCCCCGAAGGAGAAGAAAGGGAAGCTTTTCTGAACATCATTAAAGATGGTAAAGATGCAATGTGCGAATTCCTTCAAACTGGCATTGATTCTGCTGACAGTATCAGCAGGGCCATGGCGGCAAGTACTACAATCCGCTGATTCTTTGTGGGTGCAAAAGTCTGGTTTTGCTCCAGATGTACAGGCCCGACTTTTGAATATGCCCTTTGACGGCTCTTCTTTATTTGGTAAGAAGGCTGATGACAGCCTAGAGAAGTTACAAACATCCAAGGCAGCAGCAAAATCCCTTGGAGCTGCAATCCGTCAAACTCCCTATCGCCCCTCAGGAACCTCTTGGAGAGATAGGTCCTTTCGTTTTTATTCCGCATTCGGAAAAGGCAGAGGACAGCCGGCTCAAAGAGGCCAAAAGAAATTCACCTGAGGTGGACGGGTTAAAAGTACAAAAGCCGCAGCAGCAGCAGGTGCCTCTTTACCCTCGGCATCTGCATCAGCTGCCTCTAAACCACTCTGAGGACTCTCCTCACAAGACACCAGTAGGGGGCAGGTTAACTCAACATCTGACGGAATGGCAGGCTATTACGTCAGATGCTTGGGCATTGGAGACAGTTGCCCAAGGTTACTGCCTGCCTTTTCTACGCACCCCTCAGAGTCATCCACCGGGGAACAACTCTTTGAAGTTTACAGATCCGCTCCTTTTGCAGGAGATTCTAGACCTGCTGGAGAAAGGTGCCATAGAACCGGTACCTGTAGCGGAGAGGAACAAGGGTTGGTATTCCCCCTACTTCTTGATACCGAAGAAGGATGGAGGACTGAGACCTATCTTGGACTTAGGAGAATTGAACAAATTCCTCAGGAAGGACAAGTTCAAGATGGTAATTCTCTCTCAGATCCTTCAGGCCCTCCAGCTTCAGGACTGGCTGGTATCTCTAGACCTTCAGGATGCTTATTTCCATGTGCCAATCCATCTCAAACACAAGAAATACCTGAGGTTTGCAATTGGCAACTCTCACTATCAATTTCGAGTTCTGCCATTTGGGCTGACCTCCGCCCCGAGGGTCTTCACCAAGCTAATGTTGGTAGTGGCTGCAAGTCTAAGGAGGGAAGGGATCCACGCCTAACCCTACCTAGACGATTGGTTGATCAGAGCTGTATCTTCGGAAACAAGCTCAGATCCAACTAGATTATGTCTGCCACTTCCTTCACAAACTGGGCTTCTCCCTCAATTTAAAGAAGTCACAGATGATACTATCACAGATACTCCAGTTCATCGGAGCGGTCCTGGACACTTCCCTGGGGAAAGCCTTGCCACCAGAGGTGAGGGCTCAAGATATTCTGCAGATGGTCACCAAGTTTCAAAATGCCCGTTTCCCAGCCTTCGACTTTTTGAGGCTGCTAGGCCTCATGGCATCCTTCATCTTCCTTGTGCCAGAGGCTCGCCTGAGAATGAGATCTCTCCAGTGGGCACTAAGAACTCAGTGGTCGCAATTCTCAGGAAAAATGACAGATTTCCTTCAGGTTCCGGACAAAGTGGCTCGAGAACTTCAGTGGTGGACCTGTCAGGAGAACAATTTGAAAGGAGAACTGTTTTGGCAACCATGGCCAGAGATAACAGTAGTCACGGATGCCTCACTCACGGGGTGTGGAGCCCATGCCAACGACTTGACCATCAGCGGTCGTTGGTCTCCAAATGTCCTAATAATGATGGACAATACAGTGGGCATGCACTACATCAACAAAAGAGGAGGTGTATGATCACTGCCACTGTGCAGAGAGGCAATGCAGCTCTGGTTTTGGGCAATTCAAGAAGTAATCTCTCTATCGGCAGTTCACTTAGCCGGAGAGAAGAACTTGACAGCGGATGCTCTGAGCAGGCAGAGCACAGTCTCTCACAAGTGGGAGACAGCTCAGGAAGTCCTTCAAGAGATCTTCGCCCTTTGGGGAACCCCTCAAGTGGATCTGTTCGCCACCAGTATCAACAGGAAGTGCGATCAGTTTTGTTCAAGGGAATTTCCCCCCGAGAGGAGCTCTAGGGGACACGTTCGTGGTAGACTGGGAGTTTCCACTTCTGTACGCGTTTCCTCCAGTCCCTGTCATTCCTCAGATGATCAGGAGGTTGAGAAGATTCCGGAAGACTATGATCCTAATTGCCCCAGACTGGGCCAGGAGAACGTGGTACCCGGACCTTCTGGACATGTCTGTCTGCCCTCCGATTCGCCTTCCACACAGAGAGGATCTTCTCTCGCAGAAGGGAGGTCAGGTTCTCCATCCAGACATCAAAACCCTCAACCTTCAAGCTTGGTTTGTGAAGGGTTGAGATACAAGGATTGGGACCTCCCAGATGACATCATGGAGGTGTTGCTTTCAGCCAGAAGGCCAGCAACAAAGACTTTATACCGCTGCCGTTGGAACAAATTTTGCAGCTGGTGTAGAGAAAAGAATATTGAACCCTTTTCAAGTGGTACACCAATGGTGTTATCCTTTCTACTCTATTTGGCGAATTCAGGTCTTCAAGTTGGTACGATCAAGGGCTACCTCGCAGCGCTATCGATCTTCAAGCGCACTGCAGAGGAGCCATCATATTTCAAATTACCCTTAGTAATAAAATTTCTGAAGGGGTTAACTAATGTCTATCCCCCAAGACCATTCCAAGTTCCCTTATGGGACTTAAATTTAGTCTTAAATTTCCTGATGGGTACTCCTTTTGAACCACTCCACTCTTGTTTGTTAAGATTTCTCACCCTTAAAACTGTCTTATTAGTGGCTTTGACATCTGCCAGGAGGGTGAGCGAATTACAAGCCCTATATTGTAAACCCCCTCATACAATTTTTCACAAAGACAAAGTTGTCCTACAAGTGAAGCCTAATTTCCTCCCGTAGGTGGTTTCTGAATTCCACATCACTCAGAAGATAACCTTGCCCTCTTTCTATCCTCCTCCCCATCCAGGGAAAGAGGAAGAGAGGCTACATAGGCTGTATCCAAGGTGAGCCTTGAGTTTTTATATCAGCAGACTTGCTAGGATTAGGTAAGCAGACCATCTGTTCATAGGTTACACAGGGCACAAATTAGGATTGCCAATCACAAAACAGACCATTTCCAGATGGATTATTTTAGCCATCCTAGAATGTTACGAACTGGCAGGGAAAGAGCCCCCTCAAAATCTTAGGGCTCATTCAAACAGGGGTATCGCAGCCTCTTCGGCCCTCCAAAGAGGGGTACCGATTTGAGACATATGTGCGGCTGCCACATGGTCGTCCGCACATACCTTTACAAAATTCTACAATCTGGATTCCTCCTCTAGCCAAGAGACTAGATTTGGCAAAGCCGTGTTAGACTCTGTTCATTCTTAAAGGGTAATATTGCAATTTTAATCCCACCTCTGTTTACACACCACTGCTATGGGAGTCTTATCAAGATAAGGAATACGTCGGAAGACACAATCCCTTCGAAGAACAAGTTACTTCTTACCTTGTAACGTTCTTTCGATGGGATCTTCCTTCGATGTATTCCTTATCGCCCCTCCCATCCATCCCCTCATTAAAACTTCCCTTGTGGTTGCAGCTTATGCTCCTTCAAGGTCAATAACCAATTCATGCACAGCTACTCTTAAGCTTCAAAATGAAACTGAGCAACGGACGCTGCGCGAGTCTATTTATACACATGATGACGTCGGCGCCGATACGGAGGCTGTCGAGGGACACCAACTCGAGGGACGTCGACGCGCAGCGCCCTCTACTGAAAAATGTTTCTGAGGCCAGCAAGCTGGAAGTGAATCTATCAAGATAAGGAATACGTCGGAGGAACATCCCATCGAAAGAACGTTACAAGGTAAGAAGTAACTTGTTCATTACACGGCCCGCGGTAGCAGGCATGTAGTTATGGCTAAGTTGCTAAACTCATAGGAAGATCACTTTTTGGTGGCTTATAACTTCGCTCCACCCAGAGGAATCGTCGCCAAACTTAGCAAAAATTATTTTGCCAAGTTGGGTGTGGTTTCGTGCAGGGGGGGCAAAGTTTTAGGGCTGGTCCCAAATTTTATTTTCCATAGACTGAATGGGGAAAAACTTTGCGCGCGGCTACAGGCGCAACGGCTGGACGAATTTTCAGCAATGTTGCGGGAGGAGCAGGGGCTTGGGTCAGAAAGCATGCTTTTGTGTGTTTGGTGGAAATCGACCAGTACTTTTGTTGCAAAGAACTGAAATGTACGTACCAAAAAGTTCTTTGCGGACCCATTTCATTGTTCGCTCCGCGGACCGAAGTCTCATTGGCCTGCAGTATGCCGTGATGTCAGTGAACATTGGATGCGGCCGGTGGTTGGCTGGAGGGAAGCGAGCTGTGCATCAAAGGTTTTGGGAAGCACTGCCATGGTGTATCGGAGGATAGTGTTATGTGTGGCAAGGCTGTAAGCCATTATGTGCATGGCTGTGCCTCTTGTACGTAGCAGTGTGTGCACTAAAATTAGGCATATCTGGCTCGGCTCCGGCATCCTATTTCCCCTGTCGCTGCAGGGTCAAAATTTTGATTGCACTTCAGTGTGCAATGACGGGACCTGTGTCAAGAGTGTTCCATGACAGCGGTATGTTGTATCGGAGGACAGTGTGGCGGCGAAAGGTCCTGAAAAACATAGTGTACGGCATCTGGTGGTGGGAAGAAGGGATGGAAAGGGTGCAGGAGTGAGAAGTGCTTTGTGTGATATATCTCAGTAAAAGAAGACGGTGGTGTACCAGCACTATCCGTGCATGCTCCGCCAATTCGCGGATACCTCAACAGGCAACAATCTTGTGTGATCATTGCGGGCAGCCTTCGTTATGGCATGGGAGCTGCAGCGGCAATGTCTTTCTGTGATGAGTGGTGGCAGGCACATTTGGAGAAGGAGAGTGCATTCCACGAGACATGAGGATTTAAACATATCGTGTACTATGGTGTGCTATGTGAGGTAAGTCCGTAGCAGCTTCGATGCACGGCTGCAGCCCTCGCACAGAAAAGTATGTCCACTGGTTGAAAATGTATGTCCACTGGTTGAAAGTAGGTGCCACATTGTTGCTTACTGTGTCTGGTTTGACTGCAGTGCACACAATGTTGGTTGCATGGATGTGGTGATTGGTAGAACAACCTACAGTTGTCGGTGTATGGGTGGAGATGGTGCAGTGACCATTCGTGCAGTGTGTCCACTGGGTGCATTTACAGAATAGTGTACATATGGAAGAGGTCACGATGCAACTGGTTCTTATATGTGCTTGCGTAGTGTTCATTGCGCAGATTAGTAAGTGTTGCAGCGCACTATGCACAATTGGTTCTATGCAGCTACTAAAGTGTTGGGAGCAGGCCCAATGTTGTGAAGATTGTCTTCTTTGGTTGGCATGCTTATAATGCTTTGTGATTGGAAGTGGGTAGCGGTGACGAACACAGCGATATGTTTCTGCATTACGGAAGATGGTTGGAGACCTGTGTCTAGATTATATAAATGCTTGTTAGAAGGAGCTAATGTTTAATCCATGAAGTTGAAGACGCGCTGGGGGTTGATTTTGGCCTAGATATTACAGATAGACATTGGACACTGGCGCTGAGTTTTGTTAAGAATGTTTCCCGCAATGCTAGATTCAGGCTCATACAAGTCAATGTGCTTCATCGCACATATATGACCCCCTCTAGATTCGAGAAGTTCAAAAAGGAGGCACCCTCTACTTGCCCCTGGTGTCATCAAGATGACACCCACCTTATGCATATGCTGTGGGCATGTGCTGTAGTGCAGCGTTTTTGGTCCCAAATTAGTCAGACTTGTGAGGAGGCTGGGATAAAAAGACATAACTGCAATCCACTCGAATATCTATTGGGTATATATCCCAGATTGAGCAAGTACAAGCATGTCACCAAATTCATGGATTTAGCATGTATAATAGCCAAACGATGCCTGGCTATGACATGCAAGTCAAAGAAGGGCCCTTAATTTGAAGTATGGTTTAGAGAATGTACACGTTGGTGTGACGCAGACACAATTGCATGGTATGGAGCGATACAAGCACATGGTGGGGATGTAACGCTTAACTTTGAAGCCTGGAAAGCCCTTAAAGACTGTTTTCTATCCCTCGGATGATAAACTACCATGAATCCCTCCCCCTATCGGACACGATTTCTATTAATTAACTCTGTTAACATTTACATGGCATAGTCTGGCCTGCTCCCCCCTATATTGAGGGGATTGATAAGGACTTCCTATTTGCACTGGACTCACTGTGACTCTAACGACGACTAGCATTGTGGGTTTTAAATGGATAAAGCATTGGGTATGGTTTAAAATGTTATGGTTATATGTATTGGTTGAATTGTCAATGTTGATAGCGATACTAGATACTGCTGGTGAACTTAGTGATGATATATCCTTTAAACGTCATGCAATGTAACGAAACATTTTCACCAATAAACACATTTCTTTTTAAAAATAATCTTTTTTTTTTTAAGCTGTCTGGGCTCCTCCATCAGGCAGTGGCAAACACTTAGTCACTTTGCATTATTGGGTGGTGGTGGAGCACCTATAATATAATGTATAGTTTGCATTTGTTCTTAAGTAACAAACATTATGGCATTAATGAAACCCTTTCAGCCAGATCAGTGTGATGTTGTGAGGGCAGGCCTCAGCACTGGCCCTTTAGAGCCAGAGGCACGGCACGGGACAAGGAATCCATGTGGGAGGAGGGAGAAGGGGCGAAACTGATGGGGAGGAGTCATTGTAATGGAGATGGATAGAAGATGAATAAAGATTAAGTGATCCCTACATAAGTGTATTCCTTTACTTGACATCACCGATCAGTGCCAGTAGCATGTACTGTATGCCATTTACATTTTAATAAAAGAAAAGCAGTTTACTTGTATACTTTATTAACATTTTTATAACATGTGAAAGACAAAAACATTGTCATAAATTAACCAATAAACATCAAATAGACAACGTGTCCACATATTTATGCAGTTATTATAAGAAGTAGAAAAGACGAGGAAAAGAAAGAGCAGACAGGAAGAGAGAAAGAAAAAGAAGGAACAGAAAAAAATACATGTAAAAGCAAAAGGGGAAATTCATACATACAATTCATTAAAGATATTCCTTATAGCACAATATTTGTCCTTTTTTTTCAACCTCTGATAATTTACCTCCTCTGTACTTCAAAGATTGTCTAAATCCTGCAACCAGCCATCAATTGAAGGCTTAGCATCACTCTTCCAGCATTTCAAAATCTGTTTCTTAGCTATCAAAAATGCCCTATAATACCAAAAGAGCTGGCCGACAGAGAGCTAAACACCAGCCGGAAATAAGCCTAACACAAATAACAAAGGAGTGCGAGGAAGAAATGAATCTAAGGGAAGCGCCATATGCCGCAGGGCTTCCTCCCAAAAGCATATATGAAAACCATATGCAAACCAGTACCAACATCTGACTTAGAGTTCCAACATGTATCCTCTTGCACAAGCTTGCAACGCTTCATTTTGAAGGCGTCCAGTAAATACCATGTACAACCCTTTGCTGGGTGAACCCCAAATCCAAGTCAACTTTGTATCTGCATGGTCCGGCACAAATAAGACTCAAATCTCCCTCCAAAAAAACAGAACCCAATTCCTGCGCCCAATTAGCCCTATCTTGTTCAGTTGGAATGCTACTGCTCACCTAGGCTATACGTTTATATAGCGTAGAAGCCGATAGAGGTGTACTCTTAGAAAAATGCATTATTGGGAGACACTATGTAATGAGGCAATTAAAGGTGCAAATACATTTGCAAGAACATCACAGAGGATACGATAACGGCAATCCTCCGATCCATGTAGCTTATATTTAAACCTAAGACACTGAAATGAGAGCATCAAAACTCCATTGTGTAACTGTCCCAGACGCCAGATGCCAGCAGACTGCCAAGAGCGCCACAAGAGGGTATGATTATTAAAACGTAATGCTGAGTTTCACCAAATTGATGTTTCCAAACTCAGTAGATATTTAACCCCAGAGCTTTCACAACATTTCTTCCCATCTTTCAGGATATGTCTGATAAACGGTGTGTATTTATCTGCAGCAGTCCTTTTTTCCATGCTAAGAAGGCAGTCCAAGCGGACTAGTTGCACCACGTTCTTCTCTATGTTAACCCAATTCGGGCAGCTAGCAGAGTCCTCTCTTAACCAGAAATGAAAGGTGCGTAAAGCGAAGGCTCTATGGTATGAGACAATATCAGGGAAACCAAAACCACCTAAGCATACTGGTTTCATAAGTATAACCATTGGGATCCTGGATCTACCCCCTCGTCCCGAAAATTTCGCAGAACTTTTAATGTCACGCAGTAAATCACCCATCAAAGGTAGAGGAAGCATACTAAACACATAAAGCAGCTTTGGAAGCAGTGTCATCTTTATTACATACATTTTACCCCATAACGTTAGATTCAACCTTCTCCACTTCAAACATAAGACTGCTATCTCTGTAAGTTTGATTTGAATATTGGCGGCAAATAAGCAGCTAAGACGCCTAGAAATTTGAATTCCCAGATACACAAAATCATTATCTGCCTAACTATCCCGTTCAACTCCAAAAAGATATCTGTGACACGACCGAAATTGGAAAGATCAATGTTTTAGATACATTGATTTTATAATCTGAAATTTTTCCAAAATTAGTCAGTGTTAAGATTAATTCCTTAAAGGAAGGCTCAGGATCGGAAGCAAAATTAAGTCATCTGCATTGACTTCAGAGGTGCTGTTACCCACCAGGATTCCTTTTATACCAACATTTCCCCTGATCGCAATAGCCAGAGGCTCCATAAAAAGATCAAACAAAAGTGGGGACAAAGGGCAACCCTGCCTTGTCCCCCGATAGATTTGAAAGTGATCTGATAAGCAACCATTTACTATAGCCCAAGCCTCTGCGTCCTTGTAGAGGGCTGCAAAGAGCTTCAAGAAACGAGGGTCACTCTTATTCGTACTTGCCGGAGAAACACCCAGCTAACCCTGTTGAATGCTTTTTCCGCGTCAAAGCTGATTACAGCATAGAGGTCGAATGAGTTACTCTTAAAATGTACAACATCCAATTGTTCCCTTAAGTTTTCATAACTATTCCTACCAATGATGAAGCATGTTTGTTTTTGATGGATTAATTTCAGGAGCAGAAGGTTAATCCTTACCGCATAAATCTTTGGTAAGAGTTTAACATCTGCATTCAAAAGAGATATCGGTCTATATTTACTGCAAATTGAGTGATTCTTGTGCGGTTTTGTAATCACTGATATTACTGCGGTCATCTTGGTATCAGCCACCTGCTCAGAATCAATGATCTCTTTGAAAAGTTCAATAGGAATGGTGCGAGCAGGGAGCTAACTCAATAGGAAACCCATCTGGTCCTGGACATTTACCAGGTGCCAGTCCCATAACATCTATAATTTCCTGTGCTATAATTTCATTTTCCAGGCAAACTTTATCGTCAATGTTTAACTTAAGAAAATCAGTTTAATAATGCAGTCAAGACAGCAGCTGGCAGTCAGGAGTTAAGTGACTAGAAGTGATTCTTGTTTTTCCTGGATCCTTTAAATGCGTTACAAAATGGTGATAAGAGTAGAAAGCAAAGATGTGTTGTAGTGCTGCAGGAAGCGGACCTCATTTTACGTTTGAGCATGCTAGGATATTGTAATTGCTCGAACACAAGGCATTTGAAAAGTCCGAAATATACGTACTACCCTCCCATCCTTTTGAACATTTGCAAGCCTACATAGATCTGCATGCCAATTCAATAATGCAATTTTGTATGTTTAAATAGTACTCCTCTTTAGTTTGAAGCACTTGCCCCCTTAGGTTAATGTTGCCTTTGTAAGTCATCTGTTTTCATGGATCTGTGTGATTTTTCCGTTGTGGAAAAGTCAGCGACGGAAAAGTTTGCATGAGAAATGTGCGAACCACAAAAGGTTTGCACATTTCCCATGCGAACACGCTTTAAAGCCCCTCCAAACCCACACCCCCACCCCACACCCTTAACACACCCACACCTCCAACATACCCAAACCCTACTTACCTTTCCTTCACACTGTCTCCCTGCAGCGCCAGTTCCCTTTCACTTCCGTGATCAGGAACCGGCAACGCAGGCTCCTTTTCTTTTTTTTTGTTTTTGTGGAAGCTGCAGGGATCTGGTTGTTCAAGCAGCAACTTCATTCAACAGTAGATCTGCATACCCTACTGTTCCACAAGACAGGGATGATAAGAGATTGGACGCAATGTCAAAAAAGGTCTTTTCCGCGTGTAGCATGGCACTTAAATCCATTAATGCTACTTGTACGCTCGCAAGATTCAGCCATACACTTTGGGAGTGTGCTTCATCAGCGGCTGACTGTCTCCCCGAAGGAGAAGAAAGGGAAGCTTTTCTGAACATCATTAAAGATGGTAAAGATGCAATGTGCGAATTCCTTCAAACTGGCATTGATTCTGCTGACAGTATCAGCAGGGCCATGGCGGCAAGTACTACAATCCGCTGATTCTTTGTGGGTGCAAAAGTCTGGTTTTGCTCCAGATGTACAGGCCCGACTTTTGAATATGCCCTTTGACGGCTCTTCTTTATTTGGTAAGAAGGCTGATGACAGCCTAGAGAAGTTACAAACATCCAAGGTAGCAGCAAAATCCCTTGGAGCTGCAATCCGTCAAACTCCCTATCGCCCCTCAGGAACCTCTTGGAGAGATAGGTCCTTTCGTTTTTATTCCGCATTCGGAAAAGGCAGAGGACAGCCGGCTCAAAGAGGCCAAAAGAAATTCACCTGAGGTGGACGGGTTAAAAGTACAAAAGCCGCAGCAGCAGCAGGTGCCTCTTTACCCTCGGCATCTGCATCAGCTGCCTCTAAACCACTCTGAGGACTCTCCTCACAAGACACCAGTAGGGGGCAGGTTAACTCAACATCTGACGGAATGGCAGGCTATTACGTCAGATGCTTGGGCATTGGAGACAGTTGCCCAAGCTTACTGCCTGCCTTTTCTACGCTCCCCTCAGAGTCATCCACCGGGGAACAACTCTTTGAAGTTTACAGATCCGCTCCTTTTGCAGGAGATTCTAGACCTGCTGGAGAAAGGTGCCATAGAACCGGTACCTGTAGCGGAGAGGAACAAGGGTTGGTATTCCCCCTACTTCTTGATACCGAAGAAGGATGGAGGACTGAGACCTATCTTGGACTTAGGAGAATTGAACAAATTCCTCAGGAAGGACAAGTTCAAGATGGTAATTCTCTCTCAGATCCTTCAGGCCCTCCAGCTTCAGGACTGGCTGGTATCTCTAGACCTTCAGGATGCTTATTTCCATGTGCCAATCCATCTCAAACACAAGAAATACCTGAGGTTTGCAATTGGCAACTCTCACTATCAATTTCGAGTTCTGCCATTTGGGCTGACCTCCGCCCCGAGGGTCTTCACCAAGCTAATGTTGGTAGTGGCTGCAAGTCTAAGGAGGGAAGGGATCTACGCCTACCCCTACCTAGACGATTGGTTGATCAGAGCTGTATCTTCGGAAACAAGCTCAGATCCAACTAGATTATGTCTGCCACTTCCTTCACAAACTGGGCTTCTCCCTCAATTTAAAGAAGTCACAGATGATACTATCACAGATACTCCAGTTCATCGGAGCGGTCCTGGACACTTCCCTGGGGAAAGCCTTGCCACCAGAGGTGAGGGCTCAAGATATTCTGCAGATGGTCACCAAGTTTCAAAATGCCCGTTTCCCAGCCTTCGACTTTTTGAGGCTGCTAGGCCTCATGGCATCCTTCATCTTCCTTGTGCCAGAGGCTCGCCTGAGAATGAGATCTCTCCAGTGGGCACTAAGAACTCAGTGGTCGCAATTCTCAGGAAAAATGACAGATTTCCTTCAGGTTCCGGACAAAGTGGCTCGAGAACTTCAGTGGTGGACCTGTCAGGAGAACATTTTGAAAGGAGAACTGTTTTGGCAACCATGGCCGGAGATAACAGTAGTCACGGATGCCTCACTCACGGGGTGTGGAGCCCATGCCAACGACTTGACCATCAGCGGTCGTTGGTCTCCAAATGTCCTAATAATGATGGACAATACAGTGGGCATGCACTACATCAACAAAAGAGGAGGTGTATGATCACTGCCACTGTGCAGAGAGGCAATGCAGCTCTGGTTTTGGGCAATTCAAGAAGGAATCTCTCTATCGGCAGTTCACTTAGCCGGAGAGAAGAACTTGACAGCGGATGCTCTGAGCAGGCAGAGCACAGTCTCTCACAAGTGGGAGACAGCTCAGGAAGTCCTTCAAGAGATCTTCGCCCTTTGGGGAACCCCTCAAGTGGATCTGTTCACCACCAGTATCAACAGGAAGTGCGATCAGTTTTGTTCAAGGGAATTTCCCCCCGAGAGGAGCTCTAGGGGACACGTTCGTGGTAGACTGGGAGTTTCAACTTCTGTACGCGTTTCCTCCAGTCCCTGTCATTCCTCAGATGATCAGGAGGTTGAGAAGATTCCGGAAGACTATGATCCTAATTGCCCCAGACTGGGCCAGGAGAACGTGGTACCCGGACCTTCTGGACATGTCTGTCTGCCCTCCGATTCGCCTTCCACACAGAGAGGATCTTCTCTCGCAGAAGGGAGGTCAGGTTCTCCATCCAGACATCAAAACCCTCAACCTTCAAGCTTGGTTTGTGAAGGGTTGAGATACAAGGATTGGGACCTCCCAGATGACATCATGGAGGTGTTGCTTTCAGCCAGAAGGCCAGCAACAAAGACTTTATACCGCTGCCGTTGGAACAAATGTTGCAGCTGGTGTAGAGAAAAGAATATTGAACCCTTTTCAAGTGGTACACCAATGGTGTTATCCTTTCTACTCTATTTGGCGAATTCAGGTCTTCAAGTTGGTACGATCAAGGGCTACCTCGCAGCGCTATCGATCTTCAAGCGCACTGCAGAGGAGCCATCATATTTCAAATTACCCTTAGTAATAAAATTTCTGAAGGGGTTAACTAATGTCTATCCCCCAAGACCATTCCAAGTTCCCTTATGGGACTTAAATTTAGTCTTAAATTTCCTGATGGGTACTCCTTTTGAACCACTCCACTCTTGTTCGTTAAGATTTCTCACCCTTAAAACTGTTTTATTAGTGGCTTTGACATCTGCCAGGAGGGTGAGCGAATTACAAGCCCTATCTTGTAAACCCCCTCATACAATTTTTCACAAAGACAAAGTTGTCCTACAAGTGAAGCCTAATTTCCTCCCATAGGTGGTTTCTGAATTCCACATCACTCAGAAGATAACCTTGCCCTCTTTCTATCCTCCTCCCCATCCAGGGAAAGAGGAAGAGAGGCTACATAGGCTGTATCCAAGGTGAGCCTTGAGTTTTTATATCAGCAGACTTGCTAGGATTAGGCAAGCAGACCATCTGTTCATAGGTTACACAGGGCACAAATTAGGATTGCCAATCACAAAACAGACCATTTCCAGATGGATTATTTTAGCCATCCTAGAATGTTACGAACTGGCAGGGAAAGAGCCCCCTCAAAATCTTAGGGCTCATTCAAACAGGGGTATCGCAGCCTCTTCGGCCCTCCAAAGAGGGGTACCGATTTGAGACATATGTGCGGCTGCCACATGGTCGTCCGCACATACCTTTACAAAATTCTACAATCTGGATTCCTCCTCTAGCCAAGAGACTAGATTTGGCAAAGCCGTGTTAGACTCTGTTCATTCTTAAAGGGTAATATTGCAATTTTAATCCCACCTCTGTTTACACACCACTGCTATGGGAGTCTTATCAAGATAAGGAATACGTCGGAAGATACAATCCCTTCGAAGAACAAGTTACTTCTTACCTTGTAACGTTCTTTCGATGGGATCTTCCTTCGATGTATTCCTTATGGCCCCTCCCATCCATCCCCTCATTAAAACTTCCCTTGTGGTTGCAGCTTATGCTCCTTCAAGGTCAATAACCAATTCATGCACAGCTACTCTTAAGCTTCAAAATGAAACTGAGCAACGGACGCTGCGCGAGTCTATTTATACACATGATGACGTCGGCGCCGATACGGAGGCTGTCGAGGGAAACCAACTCGAGGGACGTCGACGCGCAGCGCCCTCTACTGAAAAATGTTTCTGAGGCCAGCAAGCTGGAAGTGAATCTATCAAGATAAGGAATACGTCGGAGGAACATCCCATCGAAAGAACGTTACAAGGTAAGAAGTAACTTGTTCATTACACGGCCCGCGGTAGCAGGCATGCAGTTATGGCTAAATTGCTAAACTCATAGGAAGATCACTTTTTGGTGGCTTATAACTTCGCTCCACCCAGAGGAATCGTCGCCAAACTTAGCAAAAATTATTTTGCCAAGTTGGGTGTGGTTTCGTGCAGGGGGGGGCAAAGTTATAGGGCTGGTCCCAAATTTTATTTTCCATAGACTGAATGGGGAAAAACTTTGCGCGCGGCTACAGGCGCAACGGCTGGACGAATTTTCAGCAATGTTGCGGGAGGAGCAGGGGCTTGGGTCAGAAAGCATGCTTTTGTGTGTTTGGTGGAAATCGACCAGTACTTTTGTTGCAAAGAACTGAAATGTACGTACCAAAAAGTTCTTTGCGGACCCATTTCATTGTTCGCTCCGCGGACCGAAGTCTCATTGGCCTGCAGTATGCCGTGATGTCAGTGAACATTGGATGCGGCCGGTGGTTGGCTGGAGGGAAGCGAGCTGTGCATCAAAGGTTTTGGGAAGCACTGCCATGGTGTATCGGAGGATAGTGTTATGTGTGGCAAGGCTGTAAGCCATTATGTGCATGGCTGTGCCTCTTGTACGTAGCAGTGTGTGCACTAAAATTAGGCATATCTGGCTCGGCTCCGGCATCCTATTTCCCCTGTCGCTGCAGGGTCAAAATTTTGATTGCACTTCAGTGTGCAATGACGGGACCTGTGTCAAGAGTGTTCCATGACAGCGGTATGTTGTATCGGAGGACAGTGTGGCGGCGAAAGGTCCTGAAAAACATAGTGTACGGCATCTGGTGGTGGGAAGAAGGGATGGAAAGGGTGCAGGAGTGAGAAGTGCTTCGTGTGATATATCTCAGTAAAAGAAGACGGTGGTGTACCAGCACTATCCGTGCATGCTCCGCCAATTCGCGGATACCTCAACAGGCAACAATCTTGTGTGATCATTGCGGGCAGCCTTCGTTATGGCATGTGAGCTGCAGCGGCAATGTCTTTCTGTGATGAGTGGTGGCAGGCACATTTGGAGAAGGAGAGTGCATTCCACGAGACATGAGGATTTAAACATAGCGTGTAGTATGGTGTGCTATGTGAGGTAAGTCCGTAGCAGCTTCGATGCACGGCTGCAGCCCTCGCACAGAAAAGTATGTCCATTGGTTGAAAATGTATGTCCACTGGTTGAAAGTAGGTGCCACATTGTTGCTTACTGTGTCTGGTTTGACTGCAGTGCACACAATGTTGGTTGCATGGATGTGGTGATTGGTAGAACAACCTACAGTTGTCGGTGTATGGGTGGAGATGGTGCAGTGACCAGTCGTGCAGTGTGTCCACTGGGTGCATTTACAGAATAGTGTACATATGGAAGAGGTCACGATGCAACTGGTTCTTATATGTGCTTGCGTAGTGTTCATTGCGCAGATTAGTAAGTGTTGCAGCGCACTATGCACAATTGGTTCTATGCAGCTACTAAAGTGTTGGGAGCAGGCCCAATGTTGTGAAGATTGTCTTCTTTGGTTGGCATGCTTATAATGCTTTGTGATTGGAAGTGGGTAGCGGTGACGAACACAGCGATATGTTTCTGCATTACGGTAAGTGGAACACGTGTCCTTGCCTCCCTGCTTATGGTGCGGCGGTTGGGTGGAAGTGCTGGTGCGTATGTTGCCTTTGTGATTTCTGGCACATGCCTATATGGTCGCCTGCATCTCTCTGTTTTGTTGTGATGAGTGTGGCCTAGACATGTGCGTCCAGTACCATATGGTGTACATTATGCCACTGTCCCTTGGACATTAGGGAGGCACATGGCGCTATTTGCGTTTGGCATGAGTTGCCCTTTGCACCACCCATCCTATGTTACGTTTGTGAATTGTGGTATGTGGCAAATGTTCCCCTTCATGAGGCCATTATATTGTGCTGGGTTGGGCTAAGGCCTAGACTATTGGGTACTTGGCCAACGGCCATAGGCCGTTGGCTATGCACCCAAGATCCTATCCCTTGAGGACAGCCAGCACACCATACTGCAGCCATGCAGAGTTGCTTCTGCATCTCTCCAAGGATGGTGACCTTTGAATAATGGGTGCATAGAGCATTTTACACTTGGTGGAACTACCAAAGTGAGGTGCTATGCGTTCACAAGCCCATGGTGTAGGTCATTGCATGTGTTGCTCATTAGGGAGCCATATGTTAGCATTTCCGTTTGCTATGGGATGGCCTTTACAAGACCCTTGCTTGAGGAAGTGTTTTAACATATTGCGCCATGAAAGGAGGTCATCAGCATCAAAAAGTTGCAATATGGACAATGTACAGAGCCACTCACATACTGTTCAGCACAGCCAACCTAACGTCATTGAGCCATGCATGCAAAGATATGGCCAGGGTGAAAGGTGGCAGGCACAATTGCAGATGGGGAATGCATTACACATGACATGAGGAGTACATCGTGGGGTGCACTAGGGTGTGCTGTGTGTGGTGAGGGCCTATCGTTTTGGATGCATGGCTGGAAGCCTTACATAGACAGCTATGCGGGTTGCTTGCAACAACTTCGCAGACTGTTGTGTTTCGTGTGTGGTTTGTGAGTTGTGCATGCATTGTTCATTCCATGGGTGTGCTCATTGTTCACACATGGTACATTTTCCAGTGCATGGCAGAAGCTTATGGAGTGAACAGTTCTGCAGTGTGTCCACTGAGTGCTGTGGTGAGAAAGTGTTACCAGTGCATAGGGTTCAACTGCAATAGTGTATGTGCTTGAGTAGTGTGCATTGCGCCGCTTACTAACTACTGTACTGCACTTTGAAGTATTTTATCATTGGAGTTGGTGGAGTGCTGGGAGGAAAAAAACTATGGCTACCTTGAGTTCGTGGTGCTGGGTGCCGCTCTGGGTAAATGTGGACACTGAAAGCATGCATCTGTTTGGAGAGCTATTACCTGGAGGTGCTTTCACATGACACAAGACCTGTACTGTGAGTGTGTACTGTGAGTGTGTAGAGGTACGTCTGCAGTGCAGAAATGATAGTGTTCGGTGCAGAGGTCTTGGATTTGAATGCTACATGTGTGTGTGACTAATGAATACTACCTAATGCAGCAGTTTTGCATACACAATAGTGGAAACGGAATAAGGAGTGCCTGTGCATTATTGGGGTGTGGCCCTCACTATAGCTGGGAAGGCGCACATGCTGCAATCTGCCCTTCTGAGCATGGTGCCTTTGCAAATGAAACTGTGAGGATTATCCAATCAGTTGTAGAGGGTGTGGTTCCCAGGAAGGGGTGGTGATATATTTCCCCAAACCTCGATGCAGTGAGGTTGACAGAGATGGACAGACGCAGAGTGCTCATCGTGGCTGATACCTTTGTGCAAGATCTGCACAGGTATGCCGTGGAAAGAGGCTTTGATACTAAATTTGAGTTGAAAGGAGTGGAGGCTTTTTGGGGAACATTGTTTGAGTGGGGTTCCGTTGCCATAGTTCTCCTTTGTACATGTGTGGCCTCTGTCAGTACTGTGGATGTTGTGGTCGTGCATTATGGATCACTACGTTTGGGGTACATGTCGTGCTCACGTTTTCTCCGTCACCTCAAAAAGTTGATGACAGCAGTGATGCAGATTTTTCCCACTGCCAAGGTGATTTTTCTCCTCCATACCACCAAGAGGCGCATGGGACCATGCTGGTGTAATTTGCCCCCCCACCCTCTGCCAGAGGTTGGGAGGTGTTTCATAAACAAAAAGCATGTGTGACTTTATGTGCATTGCTGGGATGTTCTGCACCAACTATGACAGCATTAACAAGCAAGATTGTCAGTGGTTCCAAGGAAATGGCATTTATTTACCTCCATTGGCAGTGCTGTTTTGTTTGCCACTCTGCATGCATCGTTGCAGACAATCCTGTAGAACTGTAAGAGAAGCGTTGATGTTCAGTCCGTACAAATGTTAGGAGGAGAAGCAAAATGAAACTCATCGAAAGAGATTAAAAAAATTGTATGCAAGCACGTAGATAACAAAAACAGGACAAAAAAATCCTTTTGTTTTCTGAGACAGTACTACAGACCCAAACCCCTACCCAGTTTTACACTAACCCCCCAAACCCCTTCAAACCCCTCCTCCCTCCCTAGCACAAAAACTCAGCGGATTACGCTGTACTTTCACGCTTCCATGTGTCACATCCAGCCATTTTCTAGATGGGAGCCATGGAAATAAAACTATGGAGTGAAAGGCACTGCTCTATTGATATTGATATTTTATTTCTATCACGCTCGGATACAAGTGTTTCAAAGCGCGACAAGACAAGGGAGGGGAGCAGGGGGGAACAAAACAGCCATTTTACTAGGCCCAGTGACATTGAGAATGTGCAAGTGCATGGGAGAGGGGGAGGGGAAAAGTACATGGAAGGGGGGAGAAGTGGAAAGTGCGAAGCAAAGGAGAAACAGATAAATAATAATAAATAAATAATATAGGCAACAACCAGTGGTAATGCAGCCAGCTATTTGCAAGTGCTATGTTTAAATCAGCAGACAGGGTAGGTCTGATAAGTGCAGGAAGAAAAAGAGGGGGCTGTAAGGGTACAGATTCAGACTCCAGTGCAAGGGGTGGCCCGGAGGCAGTGCAGGAGGGTGGCCGGGTGAGCAGGTACCTGGGCCCAGAGGACAGAGGGTAGCCAGGTGTACAGTGCCAAGAGAGAACAGATCAGCAGGTGAGAGGGGGAGCAAAGGCAGAAGAAAAGAGGAAAGTTTTGAGGTGCTTCCGGGACCGGAGATGGTTCTCCACAAGTTTTAGAGTGGCACGGAAGCTGTTGCAGAGGGAGGCCCCAGCCGAAGACAGAGATCTACCCCCAGCTTGTTTCTATGAAAAACGACTGACCCTGCGGGAGTTAGAGGTAGAGGAGCGAAGAGCTCGAGAGTAGAGGTATTTGCGGAGGGATAATTGAAGGTATTTTGGACCCAGGCCCAGAAAGCCTTGTGGACAAGGCAGAGGATTTTGAATGTAATCCTTGCATCCACTGGGAGCCAATGGAGAGATTTCACAGCTGTAGAGATACGATCCCAGGGCTTGAGGCCAAGGACAAGTCTCGCAGTCCTGTTCTGGATTAGTTGCAGAGGGCGTAGAATTTAGAAAGAGGCTGTTAAAATAGTCCAACCTAGAGAGAACCAGAGCTTGGGATACCATGAGCTTCTGGGGGAAGGAGAGGAAAGGCATAGTACCTCTGAGGAGGTGCAGTAGGATGTTTGACTTTTTAGAGACCTCAGAAATGTGGATGGAGAAGGAAAGGGTGGAGTCAAAGATGCCCCTGAGGTTCTTAACCTCGCAGGTGGGGGTAGGAGGAGGGCCAAGGAAGCCGGCCAGAGAGTGAGGGGAAAGGATGGTGAAGGTGTGCCGATGGGGAGGATCTCGGCTTGCTGGCATTCAGACAATTGGCACACCAATCTTGAATGGCAGTTAGGCAATGATGAGAGGGAGAGTAGGTGGCCGAGGGCAGCCTGAAAATGAGTTGTGTCGTCAGTGTCGCGCTGGAAATTTGAGCAGAAAATGGCAATGCAATGGGCGAGAGTTGCCAGGTATTAGTTGAAAAGCCAGGGCGAGAGGTTAGACCCCTGGGGAACACCACAGGTAGAGAAGAAGATAGATGGTAGGAAGGACCCAAGTTGGACCCGGGAGGGTCGATCAGAGAGGAAAGAGGTCAGCCAGGCCAGAGCCTGATCAGTGATACCCAGGTTTTCACAGAGACGGTTCAGCAGGATGGTATGATTGACCGTGTCGAAGGCAGAAGAGGGATCAAGGAGGATGAGGACAGAGGGAATGTTAGAGTCAATGTTGGAGAGCAGATCTTCACAGATGTTCAGGAGAGCAGTTTCCGTGCTTCTGGCAGCTCTAAAGCCAGACTGGTGGTCATGGAGACAGCCAGCAGCATTGGAATGAAGGTTAAGCTGAGAGATGGCCAAGTTTTCCAGGAGTTTGCCCAGAAAGGGAGTAATGGAAATTGGGTGATAGTTAGCTGGACAAGAAGGATCAGCTGTGGGTTTCTTGAGAAGAGGATGCACAAGGGAGTGCTTCAGAGGGGAGGGTAAGGATCCTGAGGCAAAGCAGTTGTTAGCTAAAATCAGCAAGGGCCGGAGCGAGGGTGTCAATGTGGTCTTTGATGGTTTTAGAGGAACAGGGATGAATCTGTTTTGATGAGGCTTTCATAGGTCGGACTTGTCTAGCGACCTCGTCAGGGGAGAAAAGAGGAAAGGACGAGAAGGATGGTGGGGGTTGGCTAAAGGAGGGTCAGCAAGCAGAGATGGAGAGGGGAGTGGAGGGGTGGGGTGGGAGAGGGTGGACAGGATGTCCTGTTTTTTTGTAATAAAGTGAGAGGCAAGGGCTTTGCAAAGAGCCTGGGAGGCAGCAGGAGGGGTAGAGACTGCAGCAGGGTTGGCCAGCTCCTTGCAGATTTTAGAGAGTTTGGCTGAGTTGTTAGATGCTGCAGAGACACGAGCTTGAATGTGGACTCTGTTCTTGGTGAGGACAGAGAGTCAGTCTTGCATTTGTATTAGGCGACAGGCCAGTTTGTCAGAGGATGAACAGGAAGCCCTCCATTTCCTCTCAGCAGCCCTACACTGAGGTTTAAGTGTAGCTAGGTCAGAGTCATACCAGGAATTGCACTTGGCTTTGGACTTCAAACGGATCCTCATGCAGGGGCAAGAGCATCAAGAGTACCAGAAATTGAAGAGTAGAGCAGAGACAGGGCTTTGTCAGGATTTGAGACAGCCAGAGGTGGAGGGGGGAGACAAAGTGGCGGCAAAAGCCTCAATTGATACAGGCTTCATGGGCAGGATGTCCGAGAAGGTAGGTGGCAGTGGTGGGGTAGGCTTGGCTTGGGGGGAAGAGAGGGAGAGATGAGAGGAGAGGAGGGAGCGATCGCTCAAGGAGAGAGGAGTAGTCAGAGTGATTGAGAGAGGGAGGTCAGAGGAGATCAAGACATCGAGTGTGTGCCCTGAAGAGTGAGTTTGGCCAGAGGGGAGGATGGACAGGGTGAGGGAGTCGCAGAGGTCACAGAAGAGTACAGAGGAGGAACAAGGAGAGTCTAAATGTATATTGATGTCACCGAGGAGGAGGAGTTGAGTGGTAGAGGCCAGGATGGAGGAGGAGAGGTCCATCCACTCAGAGAGAAATTAGATGATTTGACCTGGAGGCCGGTAGATCGTAGCCACAGCAAGATAATGGGTAGGCGAGAGAGAAAGCCTACAGACAAGGCATTCAAAAGAGGAGTAGGTCTGAGTGGCAATGATAGACGCAGGAATCCACTCAGGAAAGATCAGGGCTACCCCTCCCTCCCACCGGACCAGGAGGATCTGGGTACGTAGAGGATCTTGTCGCCATCAGGAAGGAGAGTGTCAAAGCTCATGACAGAGCTGGCCGTGAACCATGTCTCAGTAAGACCAAGGACATCAAGGTCTAGTTCTTCAAAGAGGTGGCAGATGTCAGAGGAGTGTTTGACAGCAAAGCGAGAGTTGAGAGTGGCAATATGAAGAAGGTTGCCAGCCTTAAAGACCTTCAGGGGAGGGCTACAGATCAGAGGTATGCCCTGCGGAGGAGATGGAGCCCTAGCAGGGGCAGAGGAGGGGGAGAGAGAAGGCAAAGTAGCCAAGGGGGGAGAGGAGGGGACAGCAGGAGATGAGCGGAAATTGATGAGGCGAGGGAAGCGCCTATGAAAGAGGAGGAGATTGGCCTGAGGGCCTTGGACCATGACAATGCCATTTAGGTAGACATTAATGATGACTTTATAGAAGTCAAAGGAGCTAGGGAGATTAATGGGAGAGGAGGAGATAGGACAGAGCACAGAGATCATTTGAGGAGTCCATAGATCTGGCATCGGAATGACAAAGCGGATGTCTGTGAGGGTCTGTCTAGAGGAAGCATTGGAGAAGGTGTCGGCGATAGGAAGACCATGGTTAGAGGTCAAGATATCCTTTTTGAACTTCTTCCTACCAGACTTAGTGAGAAGGGAAGGATAGTCAATGGAGAAGCAGTTGGAAAAGATAGGAGAAACAGAAAATGCCATGCAGTGGAAGTGAGGAGAGGATGGAGAAACTGGAGGGGGTGCTAAGGCGGGTAGGTGTGGGACAAAAGAGAGTGTTGGGGTCACTGGGCTGGCAAGTTACAGAGAAGCATCAGTATACAAGCAAAATACAGAGAATTTCGCAATGGGCAGCAACAAAGCAAAAACAGCAAGATTTGACTTGTTAGCACAAAGGAAAAACGATAAGATTTGACTTTCCAATCAGGGATTCAGATGTTAGCAAAGGGTTTTAGGAAGCACTGTGCATCAGGATGACAACATGGTAGTAACAAGCAGACAGAACAGTGATAGTCAAAGGTGGTAGGAGTGTGTCCATAAGGAGGGAACTAACCCATAGTTCTGGAGGAGTCAAAGTCAAGGTAGTCCAGATTTCTTAGAGGATTGAGGTGGCAACATCATTGTGGTTAAGGAGCAGGGAGGACCCCAATTAGTGTTCCGGAAGTGGACAGGGACCAGACAAGGGCCTTAGAAGTGGGCCTTTGCTGAGAGGGCCGGCTAAAGCCTGCCGGTCCCTGGTCGGATGGAAGAAAACACTCAGCAACCAATGGGACTGCTGCACAGGGATAGGTGGTTCAGCACAGCCTGCCTCCACAAAAAAACATGGCAGCCATCTTGCAAGGTCCAAAAAACAGTCAAATAAGCAGGCTGTAGTAGGAAAACTTGTGCTTTCAAAATAGCAAGGCAGCTCCAGGTATTAAAAAGCTAAAAAATAAAATGGCAGCACGATGAAAATGCCAAATAAAACAGTCCTTTCCAACTATTTTATGCAAATTTCATTAAAAGGTTTGTGGGTCTGGTGTGTACGGGAATACTGTACCAGAAGGTCTCTTTGCACAAAGAAGTGCAGAAGGCTATGGTGCAAGTGGGCAAGGTAAGGGGCAAATTAACAAGGGGGGTCCTGGGAGTCCCTCTGCCAGACATTAGTCCTGGTTGCGAGAGACTTACCCAGAGTCTTTAGCTCACTATCTTTCACAGAGAAGAAATATCCTAAACATATCAGTCTTTGTCCTGCCCTGGGGCAGTCCAGCACCGAAATGCTAGGCAATTCTCCTCTGAACAAGAGTACCAACAGCATCCCCAAACACGTGTTTCGGTCTGGTTGGACCTCATCAGTAGGGAGGAGCTGTGCCTCTCTAAGAATAGTGAGCAAGGGGTCCACGTCTGGATTGGCCTAGTAACTTAGGGTGAGACCCAAAGTTACTTGCATATGCAAATTAACAAGGGGGGTTCTGGGAGTCCCTCTGCCAGACATTAGTCCTTGTTGCGAGAGACTAACCCAGAGTCTTTAGCTCACTATCTTTCACAGAGAAGAAATATCTTAAACATATCAGTCTTTGTCCTGCCGTGGGGCAGTCCAGCACTGAAATGCTAGGCAATTCTCCTCTGAACAAGAGTACCAACAGCATCCCCAGACACATGTTTCGGTCTGGTTGGACCTCATCAGTAGGGAGGAGCTGTGCCTCTCTAAGAATAGTGAGCAAGGGGTCCACGTCTGGATTGCCCTAGTAACGTAAGGTGAGACCCAAAGTTACTTGCATATGCAAATTAACAAGGGGGGGTCCTGGGAGTCCCTCTGCCAGACATTAGTCCTGGTTGCCCTAAGTTACTAGGGGAATCCAGACGTGGGGATGCTGTTGGTAGTTTTGTTCAGAGGAAAATTGCCTAGCATTTCGGTGCTGTCCTGCCCCAGGGCAGGACAAAGACTGATATGTTTGGGATATTTCTTCTCTGTGAAAGATAGTGAGCTAAAGACTCTGGGGAAGTCTCTCGTAACCAGGACTAATGTCTGGCAGAGAGACTCCCAGGACCCCCCTTGTCAATTTGCATATTCAAGTAACTTTGGGTCTCACCCTAAGTTACTAGGGCAATCCAGACGTGGACCTCTTGCTCACTATTTTTAGAGAGGCACAGCTCCTCCCTACTGATGAGGTCCAACCAGACCGAAACACGTGTCTGGGGATGCTGTTGGTACTCTTGTTCAGAGGAGAATTGCCTATCATTTCGGTGCTGGACTGTCCCAGGGCAGGACAAAGACTGATATGTTTGGGATATTTCTTCTCTGTGAAAGATAGTGAGCTAAAGACTCTGGGTAAGTCTCTCGTAACCAGGACTAATGTCTGGCAGAGGGACTCCCAGGACCCCCTTTGTCAATTTGCATATTCAAGTAACTTTGGGTCTCACCCTAAGTTACTAGGGAAATCCAGACGTGGACCCCTTGCTCACTATTCTTAGAGAGGCACAGCTCCTCCCTACTGATGAGGTCCAACCAGACCCAAACACGTGTCTGGCGATGCTGTTGGTACTCTTGTTCAGAGGAGAGTTGCCTAGCATTTCGGTGCTGGACTGCCCCAGGGCAGGACAAAGACTGATATGTTTGGGATATTTCTTCTCTGTGAAAGATAGTGAGCTAAAGACTCTGGGTAAGTCTCTCGTAACCAGGACTAATGCCTGGCAGAGAAACTCCCAGGACCCCCCTTGTCAAGGTAAGGGGCAGGCATCCTGGGTGTATGCATGAACTGTATGTATTTGTTTGCAGATAGTAACATGCAAGCTGTCGTGTGTGTGATATTTTTTGAAAAGGGTGCAGTAAGTGTGGTACTGCGGAGAACAAAAAACAACTTTGCAGTGTACACGATAAGTGGCAGGCATCCTACTGTATGCATGCATTGTGTGTCTGATATCGTATGATGTGCAATTGTATGCTATGGCAATCGTAATGCTCCTACACACACGTCTAGCAAAGCGCAACGAGGCAAGGGAGGGGAAACGGGGGGACAGAGACAACCACCCTACTAGGCCAGGTGTGACTTAGATCGCTGGAGTGCATGGCTGAAGGGAGGGGAAGGTACAGTACATGGGAAGAAGAACAACTGACCATAAGTAAAAATATGGGGCAAATTTGCTAAGTGCACAGATAAGTGCACACAATAGGTGGTGGATGCACTCTTAGGCATACAGAAAACAGTCCTCAGGTGCAGGGTTTGCTAGAAAGCCAGTGCAGGGGTTCGTCCTGGCAGGGGGAGGTGGAATGTGCCCAACATCAGTCACCAGGTAAGCAGTGCAGAATCAGTTTACGTCAGGCAGTTAGCTGGGAGAGGAGCAGAAACAGCAGATGCTAAGAGAAAGGCTCTGAGGTGTTTCCAGAACCGCCGATGGTTCCCCTCAAGTGTCAGGGAGGCTGTTGCAGAGGGAGGCCCCAGGCAAAAAAGCACATCTACCGCCAACTGTTTTTTTGCAGAAGCGTCTGGCCCTGTGGGAGTTGGAGGCGGATGAGGGAAGAGCTTGCGCACGCAGATATATAGGGAGTTAGAGTTGAAGGTATTGAGGTCCCAGGGCCCAGAAGGCCTTCTGCATAATGCAGAGTCTTCTCACTTTATTCCTCACAGCGAATGGGAGCTATTGGCGACATTTCCGTGCAGGCGAGATACCATCCCAAGTCGCGCACTCCTCTTCTGGATGCGTTCCAGAGGGCAGAGAGTAGAAGGGGGCAGATTTAAAAAGAGCCTGTTGCAATAGTGCAGGCTAGACAGAAGTACAGCTCTGCAGACAGTGATCTTTTGGAAAGTTGCTTTTGCTTGGTATGATACATTCATTGACAATTATTTTACGATTTATGTAGGAGGTGGGTTAGTGGGAAAAACATTTCATAGCATTGTCGGAGGGGAAGTAGAGAGTTCCTGTTTCGATGTTACACTGTATGATATGGGTAAATTAGAACGTTGCAAGCACATATCACTGAAGTGCCACTTCATGGTAGGGGATGGGAGAAAAACCAGTATGCTTTTAAAGAACGTAATGGCCGCTCAGTGGCAGATACAGTGCGCAGACGCACTTATAACACAGTCATACACATAGTGCAGAAAAAGTTTCCGTACCTCCATTTTGTGGTGATGGGTGTACAATTGGATGAATGTGGATGCACAAATCTTGCAATCTTTTACTGAACTTTCTACTGGACGTGCTGTCCAGTGACCGCACACGAGCAGGCTGAATTTGTAACGGTACCTATGAACTGTTGTGCAGAATTGACAGTGTTAGATGGTAATGTCTTCGATGGCATTGGTGGAATCGTGTGTGCCCATTTACCCGTACCCAATGAGGTCATGCTGGACATAAGGTAGTGGAAAGGGAAGACAGACTGCTCCTGCTTTACTGGGGTGCCTGCCTCGTGGTTCTTTGGGCACAGCACGTGCCACAATCTGCGCTTCTTACCTTGCTGGTCAATGGACATGGGACTTTCGTGATTATCCAATCAGGGATTGTGGGTGTGGGTCACAGGAAGGGACGGTCAAACTGCTGTACATTATAATCTGCGTAGTGAGGCTGGCTAACATGGTGAAACGCATTGTGTTGCCTATAGGTGATGCCTTTCTACTAGATCTGCACAAGTATGCCCTGGAAAGAAACTTTGATGGTAATTTCTGGTTGGACGGAGTGGACACATTGTGGAACGGTGTCTACGAGCGCAGTTTCTTCGACATGCATGCACTTTGAAAAGACCTGGCCACTTTTGCTCGAGCCGATGTTATCGTCATCCACTATGGCGGCATGCATATGGGTTACATGTCTTGTTTAGGCTTATTACGTCGACTGAAGAGGTTGCTAAATCTAGTGAAGATGCTTTTTTCCACTGAGAAGGTGCTTTTCTCATCCATAACACTACAAAGAGTATGGGACATTGCTCCTGGAAGTTGTTCCGAACCAGAGGCAGGAAGGTGTCTCATCAACAGAAGCATGTATATTTTTTTGTCCGCTGCTGGGATGTTCTTCTGCAACAATGACCTCATTAGTTGTGGAAATGCAGAATTTTTCCAAGCAAATGGCATTTCTTTGTCTTCCATTGGTAATGCTGTTTTATTTGCCCGTCTACAAGATGCGGTGAAGCGTTTACTGTAACAATGTCCGCACAAGAAAACACAAAATCAAATAAAAAGTGAAAAAGGTGTTTCTCTAGAAGCATCCCCCTATCCTGGTTGCAAGTTATTCCCCCATGCTCGCACGCAGCACAAAAGCCATATCTGGGGATTTTCAGGATGGCAGCCATGGAAATGGGATTGTGGAGCCAGATGGATTTTGCAACAACGTTTCTGGGCATGGTGTGTACACAGAGGACTGTTGTACAAAACTAATACTGTTACATGGAGAGCTCTTCAATGTCATTGGTGGAAGCGTGTGGAACTTTTTAGCAGTACGCAATGACGTAGTGCTCCAAAGAAGAAACTGGAAAGGGAAGAAAGAATTTTTCTGCTTCATTGGGACACGCCCTCACCGCCCCTGGAGAAACGCACGTGTACATACTCCACTTTGCCGCTAGCTACCCATGAGATTGGGACAATGGGGACTATCAGAGCTGCGGTTGTGGGTCACAGCAAGTCCCGTTCATAATTTTCTCCATTACTGTGCATACTCAGCCGGCCTGACATGGTTACTATTAGTTGCAGACGCACTGTAGCATTGCCGATTTGGTGCATCATTACTTACAGGGCAAACCTATGTGGCCTGCTGCTCTGT
This sequence comes from Ambystoma mexicanum, assembly GCF_040938575.1. Lineage (NCBI taxonomy): Eukaryota > Metazoa > Chordata > Amphibia > Caudata > Ambystomatidae > Ambystoma > Ambystoma mexicanum. The sequence goes on along the minus strand of NC_090931.1, from coordinate 229,304,606 downwards.
TGTGAAAAGCTGCAAACAGATTGCACAGCACCTATGGGGTGTGCCCTTTTGTAGGGTTGCTGTGGACAACTTTCACCCGGAAAGCATGCCTACATTGTTGCTTACAGTGCTAATGTTTTTATTTTTTTATTTTGTGAAAATAAAGAAAAACATAGCTTTATCCGGCCGCCCTATGCTACACAGTGCCTTCAGTCAGGAAGTCCATTTTCAATGTTGACTGATGTCATCAACATTAAAAAGGACGCTGCTAGTGGGAAGGGGGAGCCGGGACGGGAAGCGCCCAACACTAATGAAAGTGTTTGGAACGTGGGCTTTCCTTTGTGAATAAAGCCAGCGTTCCAAGCATTTTCATTGGCTAAGGGTGCCTCCCAGTGTGCTAATTATCGGTGATCACAGAATATTGTTGAGATCTATCTAGCTTTGCATGTATGGGATTGATAAAAGCACAACTATCTGGAAAGCAGAAAAGTATTGCACATATGGGACACACCAATTGGGTTACTGTCATGGGTATCAGGCAGGTAGTTGGGGCAAGCTGAGTGGAGGCTTGGCAGGCCTGGCATAGGCACACCAAGAACCCATAGCAGATCTCTCCTTTTAATTCCTTCCTAGTGTTTGTAGTAGCTTCCTGGTTACCACTTCCTGTTGCCAAACAGGAAGTGCATGACAATTCATGAGCTCCCTAGTGTTTGGGTGTAGCTGGCTATATAAACCACAACCAAGATTCTTCCAGTGCTTCGAGTTGCTTACTGTGAGCTGTATCAGCAACACACTTGCCGTGCTCTGGATCAGCCAGCTCTGCTTACCTGCTCTGGATCATCTACTTCTGCTTACCTGCTCCGGATCATCCTGCTAGATCATCCTGCTTCTGCTTACCTGCTCCAGTTCATTCTGCTTCTGCTTACCCACTCAGGATCATTCTGCTTCTGCTTACTTGCTCCGGAGGAACCTCCGTTCTTACTCCACGCCGCAGCAATCTCCAGTCAAGAGGGGACTTCTACACCGGCACCTGTAAGAACAAAGAAGAACTGGGTTAACAAGCGCACATCAGTAACACTGCGCATACTCACCGAATCTTCTCGCAACGCTGGAATCCAGGTCAGTTGTACGAGCGCACAAACCCTTGCAAAAGAAAGAAGAGACATTATTCATTGCGCTCGCCCCTATAACGCGGACACTTATTTCGCTACTCTCTCTCTCAACGCGGTGCATACTTACCAAAGCCTCCGTGCACACTTCCCAAACCACCAAGTCTCCAGTAGCGCTGAATCCGGACTTGAGGCGCTACTACCACATAATTTCTCCTGCAGGGGAAAAAGAGAGACATTACCAGGCGCGCTCGAATTGAAGGCGCTGTGCCTACCTACCAGCAGCTAGCTTCTACACGCATTGCTACTCACCCACAAAAACACCGGCAAACAAAGACATTACGGACAACTTTGGACACTCAACATTCTCCGTGCAACGTTCACTTGTGGGAAAGACTTTCTGGCCAGTGAAGAAACTGGCGCCTTGAACACTCGGCCTCGCTGTGAAGGCATACAACAGCGTGTGGCATCTGAACTCTGCCTACAGACATTGGCCTCAATCACATGAGTGAATTGCGCCCCTGCGAATGCATGACGGAGTGCACACCCTACTAAAGGACAAGGTAAGCCCTTAGGGGACATCACAACACACAGTTAAGAGAAGGGAAGGGCCCAGGGGAATCCGGTGAATTCAAGTCTAAGTGTACACCTTGTATTTGACAGGTATCCCTCTGGGTGAAACAGGGGAAGTGAGAACTCAGGGTCAAGGGAGGCTCATCCATCGCTCCTGCAGAGACACAGGTGAGTGTGATACTTACAGCTAGGCTGCAGAGGTAGCAAAGGAGCTGGGATGGGGGTTCACCAGAGGTGGAGAAATATGGTTGATTTGCACAATTGGCAAGATGTTCTTTAAAGAGCAGACTCCATATTAACCTGGGTGTGGGGGAGAACCTGATACTCACAGTTCACGCATGCAAGGGAATGTCTTCCACTATATCTTCAGAAATTCCCCAGCCCTGTAACCGGTATGAATTTTATGCGTTTCAGGTTAAATCAATTGCCTGTCTACGAGAAAATCAGGAATTGGAATGGCCCAAATACCTTGGGTGATTTGAAGGCATGAGAGAGGGAAAAGAGGTTCTGTGGTGAAAACAAATCTTATGAAACCCTGAAACACCTGGTTGTTGTATGTATGTTTTTTGATAGTGAACGAACAAGGTATTTCGGGGATAAGACAATTGACAGCTCAGAGGTGGCCAGACATTATTTTGGTTTTGTTGTATGTGGGGCACTGCTATTTCTTTGGTTTTAGCTTTGAATAATTTTCTTACATTTTTAAGTTCTGAATTGGATAAGAAAAATTTAGTATTGGAAACAAAAAGTGTTTTAAATTGAATTTTCTGTATTTTAATGCATTGTCTTTTAACTTATAGAAGCTGTGTTCTTTTCTTTCTGATTGTAAGTCTAATTTTTTTAATCTGTCGTTTTTCTTTTATTTTGGTGTGTATGGTTTTTTGTAAACTGTAAATGCAACAATGAAAAAAAAACTGCTGCTGCTATATACAACAGACTTTCTGCAGGCATTGCAGCAAATTAAGCATGGTACCTTGGCATTCCAAATAGTCACTTTATCACCACACCCTACACTGTCTCTGCAGATGGCTATGATTAATGCCAGATCTGCAGTTAAACATGCTGTCACACTTAATGATCTTATTATTTCATCTAAGCTAGAGATCCTTTTCATAACAGAATCTTTGTTTAGTGCCAGTTCTGCGGCACATTTCCATGTATTGGTTCGGGAAATGTTTCAAATAAAGTGGGCAAACAGTCGATGAGGGGAGGAGGAGACGTTATTATTGCAAGGTCCCCAATGGAGCTAATTAATTTCCAAATACCAACTTGGGATACGATTTTTCAAATTCTTACCTGAACTTTACACGTATCCCCTAATGATTCTCACCATCTAGTTCTTTGTTATAGACCCCCGGTCCCTGCCAGCTCTTTTTTAAATGACCTTGATGCCTATCTTGGGACGGAGGCACTACATCACTCAAACATAATTATTTTGGGTGATTTGTAATGTATGGTGCAATGAACCTGACAACCGGAATACATCCAGCTCAAGGAAATCATGCAATCCATGAACCTTTGAAAACTAGCTGAGCCAGCATCTCATATATGTAGTCATTTTTTGAGGCATAGTAATGTTTATAGGAAAAACTGTGCCACCAGGAGAATACACCTGTTACATGGTCAGACCAGTATGTGGTAATCTTCGCCATCCTAATGGGACAGATATGATATGGGAAAATTCCAGTTGCTGACATTCAACTGGTATGCAGTAAAAACAGAAATGGCCACTATCACAGGTGCCCAATTACTTTATGGTCCGACTGGTCTTTCACCTAACTCAAAATGCTCTGAGTTATATCAAACCTATATGTCTTGTCTACAAAACAATTGTGAAGCCTTTGCCCCTATAAAAAGCACCAATAAACCTGGAAACGGGAATAACCAATGGAACAATGAATCATTAAAAGTCCTGAAAAAAGACTATTGATAGAAATAAAAGTTATGGTTAAAGACTAGAACTCTTGCAGACCGTTGTTAGGAAGGCATGGTATCAAAGTAAGACAGACCCAAGTGATCACAGTTCATGGGTGTTTATTAAACTGTAAAAATTGGTGAGATAAACACCCAATCTAAACATAAATCTAATATGGGATCAAGCCATGGCCATCAAATAATAATAATAATACAGTCCTAGTGGAGTATAGTGAAATAAAAAGGGCCTATACTAAAAAAAAAGGACTATTGCCAATCCTTACCGCTATGCTACAAAATAGTGTGGGAAAAGAAAGGAGTGTTCACAAAATGATAAGTCAGGATGTTATGGTTGTGGTCTCCCTTCCACACGTTTGAAGCATGGGACAAGACGGGACTCTCAAGCACAGCACACTTTTGGGCTTCTCCAATCCAAGCTCACTGTTTCTTTTCTCAATATCAGGGCCTTCTGTGCCCAAGTCCTTTATGCAAAGTCTCTTGCTTCAGAGGGCCTGATGTATTATAAACAAAACAAAAGTATCTTCTATCAATCTTCACGTCATGCGACCACTACTCACCCGAGGATCCCCCTTAGCCGAGCGCCAATCATCTCTCAGTTGGATTCACGTTTGTCAACACAATGCAGTTCACTTAGCTTTTCAATTTACAACGTGTCAAAGACTTTTGACTGTACAAGGGGTTTGACTTGACCCTTGTATGACCACTGTGACATCTGATGCCAGCCTCCCCTAGGGCCTTTTGGTTCTTGTAGTTTTCTCAGTTCAACATATCCTCCTTGTTCAGGAGCGGGGTATTCATTAGAGTCTTTTGAATGAGCGCCCACGTTGCACCAGACCACTCTAACCCTGATACTTAGCTTGTTCACAAAAGACCTTTGTCTATTATCATCTTTTCTTCACACAAATGTTGCCACTGCAACCTTGAGTTTAACACAGTCCGGTCCACTATCCGTTTCTTCTGACTCACCAGCTCTGCTGAAGTCGTTGGCTATTCAAGTCAAGGACAGTACCACAGTGGAAAGCTCTTTTCCCCGCCCTGGCTATCAGTGTGGCAGGGCCCTGTGTACTGTTGACATGTGTCACACCAATCGCCAGCTGCAATTCCCGTATTTACCGTTCTTCTATCGAAGGCTTTGCGGGTCTGGGTTGAAAAGGGCAACGACAATACCCTCCTTATCGTCCTTTATGTTTCCACCCCCTTTCTCCTCCGTTTGAACTGCTGTCCCGGAATAGCTTGTTCCTCGTGCGTTCGGCCTTGCTCAAAGTGTGCTCTCGTGCTCTGCCTTTTATTCCTCTGGGGAAGGGAAAGAGCCATCGGGTGTGTGTAGTTATCGGCAATTGCCTGACTCTGCCTGACCCTTGTGTTGGGACATGTCAGGTAAACGGCTCTGGTGTTAGTCTGTTGTCTTTCGCTGTGTGAGAAAGTGTTTGTGTAGGAAAAGGGGGTGGGGTAGAGCTTCTAAATATCCTACTGGGTAGGATTGGGAAAAGGTGTCATAAGGAAGCGGGTAACATGTCCCACCCTTCGGTGTCCCACTTCCACACCTCGAAGACCCCCCATCCAGGTGATCCTCCCACACTGGTCCACCCCAAGGAACTGGATCCAATAGCAATGGCCATAGTCCTGGCCACCTGGATGACAGATCCCCGGGGACTAGCGGGTGAGACCCCTTCAGGTTTCTCATATACCCTTCCTCCATGCGATGTAGCCGCATCTGTTTCACTGGGGACTGGCAAAGGGAATCTACATTCCCCTGATCTTTTCCTTTACAGTGTTCTACAGTGGAACAGTAGGGTTGCAGGTCTATAAACCATTGCATGACACAAGGGTTGGAGTCTTTGCATTGCATAATCCAAACTAGGGTGAATGATATGTGACTAATGTGAATTTCCTTGCTAAGCAGTAGTATCTAAGGTGGATAATGACCCACTTGATGGCCAGGGCCTCTAATTCCAGCACAGAGTACTTTTTTTCACACGGGAATAGCTTGCGACTTGTAAACAAGATGGGATGTTCTAATCTGTCGCAAACTTGATTGGGCTGCTCCTAACATTGTAAGGGAGGCGTCTGTTTGCAAAATGACATTTTTAGAGAAATCTACTACCTTTAGGATCGGATTCGGGCACAGGGTTTGTTTCATTCTTAAGTTTATCCGTCAGTCTAGTGTTCTTTTCTGAAAAGTTTGGGTTAAACCTACCGTAATATCCCTAGAAAGGCTCTAAGATATCTTTTGGTTTTGGGTGTTGGTGTATCTAAGATGGAATTCACTTTCTCATGTTGCGGTTGTACATTCCCATTACCTACAAAGAAGCTGAGGTATATCACGGCTGATTGGGCCTATCTCCATTTAGATGGATTATCAGTCAGGCCGGCCTCTCTGAGGACTTTCATAATAGTATACAAACTGAAGAGAATGTCCTCCCAGGTTTTACTATATATGACGATATCATTATTATAAGATCCACAGAAATCGGAATAAGGTTGTAAGAGGTTATCCATAAGGCACTGGAAAGTGGCTGCAGTGCTGTGTAAGCTGAAAAGGAGGACTTTGAATTTAAATAGTCCTAGGGGCATTGACAACAGTTTTTTCCTTACCTGGCCCATATACTGGCACTTGCCGGTACCCTTTTGTTAAGTCTAGGGTGGATAGAAAGGTTGCAGATCCGAGTTTATCAATTAGGTCATTGATGCGTGGCATGGGATAGGCATCGAAGTTGGAGATTGCATTGACTTTAAGGCAATCTATGCAAAACCTCCAGGAGTGGTCCGGTTTAGTGACTAATATGATAGGGGAGGACTATGGGCTTGAAGAAGGTTTGATAATATTGGCTTTCAACATTTTATTTACTTCCTCCACCACCATCTGTTTATGGGCTTGCAGGAGTCTATACGGCTTCTAATGAACCACTTTTCCTTTAGTTGTTGTTATATAGTGGTAGGTTCCTTTATGCTTCCTGGTTTTTCTGAAAATACATTGGGAAATTATGCAACTACAGCTGTTAAATCTTCTTGTTGTTGATTGTATAGCTCTGGAGTAATTAACTCAAAGTTGTCTATTTCTTAGGGAAACAAACCAGATATTACTTTGGCAGGGGTGGCTGATGCATTCTATTTCCACTCCTTTAGGAGATGTATGTGTTATAAATGGACTTATTGTTTCCTGTCCGGTTGGGCTACTTTATAAGTACAAGTTCCTTTTTGTTCTAATATTTTGTAGGGGCCATGCCACTTAGAGACACGCTTTTTCTGAAGTGGGTAAGAGGACCTGTACTTTCTGTCCTATGGAGAATGATCTGAGGCTCACTTTCTTGTCATAAGTGGATTTTTGTTGGCTCTGGGATTTTTCCATATGAGTACAGATTCGATCTCGAACAAGTCTCATATGCTCTCGCATTCTAGTAGCAGTTTGTGAGATGGGAATGGGTGCCTCCTCTCGTTATTCCCAGGTTTCCCGGAGCATGTCCAGGACATTTCTGGGCTCTCTACCATAAAGCAGTTCAAAAGTAGAGAATTCTGTCGAGGCCTGACGGGTTTCCTTACTGCAAATAGTGCCCAAGGGATCATTCGGTCTCAGTTTTTCCCGTCCTTATCTGCCAATTTTCATAGGATTAATTTCAGAGTTTTATTGACTCTTTCTACCAAGCCATCAGTTTGCAGATGGTACACAGAAGTTCATAAGGTTGTAAAATGGAGTAGCTCTTTGACTTCTGCCAAATGTCTGCTCATAATGTTTGAATCTTGATTGGTTAGTATTTCCTTGGGGAAACCGACCCTGGAGAAATACAGTAGGAGGATTTGATGTGTGGTATTATTTCGCATTGGGAATGCTTCGGGTATCTGGTTGCATAGTCAACAATCACAAGGACATATTTGTTGCCTAATCTGGATCTTTCTAGAAGGCCAATGATGTCCATCCCGATTGTTGAAAAATTGATTTCTATGATTGGTAAAGGATTCAGAGGATCATGTAATGGGATGTGCATGCTGGTTTTCTGGCAGATTTTGCACGTCTGGATAAAGGTCTTTATATCGGCGTGACTATCTGGCCAGTAAAATTTCCCACTGATATGTGCCTGGGTTTTGGCTTGTCCTAAGTGTCCCCCGGTGAGATGGGAATGTGCAATTTCCAGTACAACCTTTCGATGGGTCATGGGATCACTAACTGCCTCTTTACTAAGCCTTCTGTAGATGTTTCCCTTCCATATCGCAACCCTTGCTTTAAGAAGAAAATGGGACCTCCCTTCTTTATACCTTTTTTTTCAGGAATAGCCTTTAGAAAATCTTCAGCGAGAGCTGGATCATTTTGCTGGGCGAAGGCTAGGTCGGGATAGATCGTAGGCTCTTCTCTTTTCCTTTTTTGATTTTAACAGGTTTATCCGCTTCCCCAAAGCCTAGTGCACCTCTTCCTGTTTCATCTGGTTCACTTTCCTTAAACTGAGGAAATTGAGCCTTGTCCAGTATTCCGTGAGCAATTTGTTCCCCACGTTGTACTTCAAATGGGATTTCACCATGATTCTGTAAGAGAACCTTTACGTCTCCCAAGAAGTCGGGATCGATGAAGCCTGCTAAAACATCTATAGCGAACTTCCACACTAGGCCGGATTTTGAGGCCAATCTTATGTAACACCCCAGAGGGGTGAATCAAGACGAAATTGGTAGGAATAATTCCTCTTTTCTCAGGGGGAATAACAGCTTCCCTACTGCTACAGATATTGAAACCTATCAACTCTTTCGTGGCAACAGAGGGGCTAGAAGCTCTAGGAAGGCATGGTATTAAAGTAAGACAGACACAAGTGATCACAGTTTGTGGAAAATGAAATCTACCTTTGGCCTAGCCCCATATGGGCGACCATTTGTTAAACTCCAACTATCTACCTCAGGGGGAGGTGGACCAATCTGACCCCCCCCATTATTGCCTTCAAAATATATCCCAACTAATCTATCTCAGGAACTCAGGGCGGTGTGCATTGTGCGCTGTGTTACTGCAAAATAGGACATACACAACAAACCAAACACTAAGAAATGACACTTCATTGAAATAATAACATGAAAAGAAAACACACAAGTCACTGCAATTATAACAAGAAAACACATTTATTCATGCCCCCCAGTGTGCATGGTAAGCAGTACTAACAAATCATGGGTGCAATCTACTGGCTTCTATGCAAGCAATCTAATAACAATTATCCAGTCCTGCTGGATCTATAATGCTAATAACAATGCATGCCTAGTAACAACAAATACGGCCTAATAACAATTCACAAGCGTCAGCATTTCTCTCTCTCATCACTAAACATCACACATCAGCTCTCTATCATAAGAGAATCTGCCTGCATGAATCTCCCCTTGAATCAGTGTGTCAAACTCCACACGTGTGTGCAAATTCCACCATGTCAATAGGCCTTAAATCAGCAATCAGCAATACTCCCCTATGCATGATATGATCAATCTGCTCCAAGCACGACTTGTCTCCCTCGCCTCTCCAGCTCCCTTGCAGCCAGTTTCCCTGCACAGCCTCGTACCAGGCCGCTTTCTCTTGGCCTCTCAGTGGTCTGGTCTCCTCTTCCAACTGCTCACTCAAACTGCCTCAAGCCTCTGCTAAGCTCATCTGATCTCCTGCCAACTGCTCTCTGCCAGATCGATCCCGAACTCTGCTCTCATCTGCACTCCCAGTCTGCGCTGCCAAGCTGCATGTCAGCCAAAGCCATCCGATTCTGATTCTACTGCAAAACCCTTCCCCTGGATATACTATTCAATGACGTACATATATCTCTGTGGTAACATATCTCTTCTGCAAGCATTCACTCTTTCTGCAAGCAAGCATTTCTAATTACATCAAGCGTCAGACTGTCTGTCAACGTCAGTCATGCTCTCTCTTAGCTCACTGTGTTCTTTGTCACTGTGACATCTCAAAGCAAGATGGAACCACTTTCAAACTGCGTCTCCTCTGTCTGTCTGTGCATGTGGCCTTCCTTCTATCTTACCATCCTCCCATTCAGCTAAAGTCTTCTCTACTGAAAAGCTCTCCATGCAAGCTACGACCATCAAATAATAAAAATACAGTCCTAGTGGAGTCTAGTCAAATAAAAAATGTTACGCTCACCTGACTCCCACGGAGGCGCTGGCCTGGTTCGCGCTGCTGTGACCTCTTCTAAGGTGATGCGCAGGGTTCGGAAGACAGACTGGACCGGGCCCCCAAATCTGGCTTGTCTGGCTCGCAGAAGTATCCTTCTGTAGGCGAAAATAGGGGATTAATTGTCTGCGGGGTATTGCAATCGGCCTCCCACTTTCCCCTCTCACCCTCCTCGAAACCCTTCTGTGATTCTTCGTAGCGTCTCACCTTAGGGTCTGGAAGGACGAGCTCTCCATCCTGCTTCTGATGCAGGGGCGCGTTGGTATCCAGTTACTTCACTGGATTTTCGGATTGGTGAGAACCAAACTTGCTTGGCTTCCAGGTAAGTTTTTTGATAAGAGGTTCCCCTTGTGTCCATGCATTAGAGCGTTTTTTGGTAATGTCTTTTCATTCGCTCATTAACGCTGATGTCTCTTTTTCCCCTTAGGGGCCGGGGTCCGGAAATGCCAGGATGCAGCGCGGACCCGAAATGAAGAGGGAATGAATCAGCAGGTAAGTCTTAACATGGAGATTTAGCTTTCCTTATTCCCTTCTCTCTCTCTCACCTTTTGTTCTGGTCTTTTTCTCCCTAGGCGCTGGGGCGTGACTGCGAATCCGGATGATCGCTGCTGAACATGGAGGCGCCCTGTAAAGGTGAGTGGAATGCGGCGCTGCAGCGATCGACGCGATGAGCTTTTAAATAAAAGTTTTCCTTTTCAGGATTGTCGGCGAGATGTCTCCGGGATGCGGATTTAGCAAGTAAGGACTTTTCCTTCTTCTGTTCTCTTCTTCTCTTCCTTTGCAGGTGATCCAGGATGCTGGCAGGCGTGGCAGAAGTCAGGATGCAGGAGCAGACACGGTGAGCATCCAGCTGCTAGATGCAGAACAACGCGAAGCATGTGTGGCTGTTCGGGTGGGGTTTAAATAGCCTTGGAAGAAGTTCCAGGTATGTATCCTTTCTCCAATCAGGTATGTATCCTTCCCCGACCACGCCCGGATGGTAAATTAGTCCCAAAGGTAAGGTAGTTCCTTTCAGGCCTCAAGGAGGTCGGGATCCTGCAGCATGGTCTGCATCAGGTAAGTGCACCCAAGCATTCCCATAATGAGCCTGGCGCCAGGACTGATGTCTTTTATGAGCCTGGCGCCATAGGTGCCAGGACACTGTCCAAAGGGACCCTATATGGGGTTGCTGGGTCCTTCCTTGGGGACTGGATGTCCGCTTTCGGGGACGCAGGGCTTGAACCGGCTCCCCGGGAGCGGGCATCATGACAGCACTCCCCCCCAAGGCCCCTCCCAAGGTTGTTCCCTCCGGGGGTTTTGGTTTGTCTGGGAAGAGTCGGTGGAATTTCCTGACTAATCGAGGTGCATGCACATGGTCGCTGGGTTCCCACGACCTCTACTGAGGTCCGTACCCCTTCCAAATCAATTAGGTAGAACAGTTTTGACCTAAATATGTTTGAGTCTAAAAATTTTCTTCACTTCGAATTCGGGCTCCCCATCTATTAGAATAGGTTCTGGAGGTTTGAGTAGTCGGGTTCTGGGTACCACTGGTTTCAGAAGTGACACATGAAAAACAGGGTGAATTCGCATACTAGCTGGTAAATCAAGTTTAACAGCCACTGGGTTAATTATTGCCGTAATAGAATAAGGTCCCAGATATTTTGGGTTAAAAGTTCGAGGCCCTTTGAGTGGTAAATGTCTGGTAGCTAACCACACTTGATCCCCAATCTGATACGGAGATGCTTCACTCCGATGTAGATCAGCATTCTCCTTGTATTTTCTCTTGGCTTGTCGTAAATGCGTAGTTGCCTCTTTGAAGGCTTGGGTAATTGTAGAATGCAGATGTTCTACTGCAGGCATTCCGAGGTTCTGAGGTGAGTCAAGGTTTGAGGTTCGAGGGTGATGCCCAAACAAAGTATAAAAAGGACTGTGGCGAGTTCCAGAGTGTACCGAATTATTATATGCGTATTCGGCTATCCAAAGAATGTCTTTCCAGTTGCTTTCAGATTGCTGTAACATACACCGTAAGTACTGCTCAAGGGTCGGATTTGTCCTCTCGGTCTGACCATCGGTCTGAGGGTGGTGACTGGTCGATAATCTTACGTCGATCTGCGCCATTTGACAACATTTGCGCCAGAAGTGGGAAATGAATTGGCTTCCCGGTCAGAGATTAGTATAGATGGGAATCCATGTAGCCGAACAATATTTTCGAGCAATTCTTTGGCTAGGACAGAAGCTGAAGGTAAACCTTTCAAAGGAATAAAGTGGGCCATTTTGGAAAACAAATCCACAATTACCAGAATAGTATTGTACCCCGAACAAGGAGGCAGGTCCGTAATGAAATCCATTGATAGGGTGTGCCAGGGTGCTGGCGGTATGTCTAGAGGTTGAAGGAGACCGGCTGGTCTTTTCTTTTGACTTTTATTTTGGGCGCAAACACCACAGGACATCACAAAAGATGGAACATCTTTTCGCCAAGAGGGCCACCAAAATTGTCGTTTCACCTTTTCCTCTGTCTTGGCAATACCGGGGTGTTCCTCTATTAATGTATCATGATAACCGGAAATAACTAGTTTGTGTAATTCCTTATGTGGCAGGAATAAGCGCCCTTGGAAATAAGGTAAACCATTATCTATGGTAAAGTCTGATCCCTTTTGTATCCATTCCTGTAAGGTTGTAGGGTCCAGGAGTTGTTTCACTCTGACTTGAATGTCTTCAAGCGTCTGTAACAAAGTCATGCCTAGAATCCTCTGTTCGGGAATTATTGGTACTGGTTCTGAGTTTGTATCAGATTCTCCCATTCCAATTCGGGATAAGGCGTCTGCTTTGCCATTCTCTCAGCCAGGTCGATAGGTAATCACGAAATCAAATTCAGCGAAAAACAAAGCCCATCGGAGCTGCCGTGATGACTGAGACTTGGCGGTTTTCAAATACTGTAAATTCCGGTGATCAGTGATCACTGTGATGGTATGTCGAGCGCCAAGCAGATAATGCCGCCAGGCTTTAAAAGCGGACTTAATGGCTAACAGTTCTTTGTCTGTGATTGCATAATTAACCTCGGGTGCCGAAAATTTTCTGGACCAAAATGCTACAGGATGCAGTTGGTTGGTTTCGGGATCTCTTTGGGACAGGACAGCTCCCATGGCTAGGCTGGATGCGTCAGTCTCGACGACATAAGGGAGATCTGGACGCAGGTGTTTCAATATAGGTGCGGAGGTAAACTTAGCTTTTAAATCCTGAAAGGCCTGCTCGGCTTCTTCAGACCATTCAAAACGTTTATTTTTCCTCAAGAGTGCAGTAATGGGTTGTACCACGCTTGAAAATTCCGGGATAAACCTGCGATAGAAATTGGCAAAGCCGAGCATGCTTTGAACCCCTTTTACAGAGCTAGGTGATGGCCATTTGAGGATGGCATCCACTTTTCTTGAGTCCATTCGGACTCCTTTGAGTGTCAGGATGAAACCTAGAAACTCGACTTCTGTGGTATGGAAAACACATTTCTCCAATTTAGCAAATAGTTTGTGTTGGCGCAGTTTTTCAAGTACTGCCCTGACGTGTTTTCTGTGATCAGATTCCGAAGAGGAGTACACCAGAATGTCATCGATATATACGACAACACAAACATCGATGAGTTCCCGAAGGACATCATTCATGAAGTATTGGAAGGCAGACGGCGCGTTACACAATCCGAAAGGCATCACCTGGTACTTGAATAATCCGTATTTAGTACAGAAGGCAGTTTTCCATTCGTCGCCTTCTTTAACTCGTACCAGATGATAAGCCCCCCGGAGATATAACTTGGTGTATATGCAAGCGTCCTTCACCTGGTCAAGGAGTTCAGGGATCAGAGGCAGAGGATAACGGTTTTTAACCGTTATCTGGTTCAATGCGCGGTAATCGATACAAGTTCTAAGTTCGCCTTCTTTTTTGGGCACGAAGAACAAAGCCGAGGATGCCGGGGACTTTGACGGGCGAATAAAACCATTAGCTAGGTATTGATCCAAATATTGTCTCAAATGCAGATTCTCAGGTTCGGTAAGGGCATAAATCCTGCTACAAGGGGGTTGTGCACCGGGCACCACATCGATTTGGCAATCATACGATCTGTGAGGAGGTAACGTTTTGGCCTGTTCCTTTTGGAAGACGTCCTGAAAGTCTTGTTATTCCGGAGGTAGTTGCATGGAGGCAGAGGTTACAGATGCTAGATTAATCTTCAGGTTTTCTGGGTAGCAGGTTTGTGTACAATCCGGGAAGGTTATTCTCTTAGCTCGCCAATCAATTTGAGGATTATGTGTCTCTAACCAAGGGATTCCAAGAATAACCTGAAACTGTGGAGCCTTGATTACATCAAACACAACACCCTCCCGATGGCCGTCGGGACCAATAAGAGTCACCTCAGTAGTGGAATGTGTTACCGGTCCAGAGGCAATTTCAGTTCCATCGACTGTGGTGATGACATCTTTGCTGGTTTTAGGACGGAGAGGGAGGTTAATCCTAGAGACCAATTCACGATCCACATAGTTTCCAATAGCCCCACTATCGATGTATGCCTTTATTGCATGCAACCGCTTAGGCTGTTCTGGATCTACGAGAACCATTGGCACAATGAAATGCGAGGTCTGAGAGTTAGTTTTCAAGCTCGGCAAGCGGACCCCTACACTTGTCGGGCGGAGTCGTTTCCCGAAACAGAGTCTTCATGGTTTTTATCAGCGGCTCCTACCGCCTTTCGGGGCGGTTTTGCCGGGCAATCTCGTAGAAAGTGTCCAGAATTCCCACAATAAAGACATAATTTTAACTGCCGCCTCCTTTCACATTCCTTTTGAGCTAAGGGTCCTTTAACCCCTCCAATTTGCATAGGCTCAGAGACATCAAATCCCTTGGGATTAGCATGGGTCTTGACCAACACCCGGGTCTCAAAACCTGACCGATCTGCTTTTCTGTTTTGAAGTCTGTGATCCAATTGGACCACTAAGTCTATATACTCTGTGCATTCTTGGGGCGGATTTACAACTTGGGCCAAGACATCTTTAAGTTCTCCGCGTAGGCCTCGATAAAACAACGTGACTGTTTTATCCTCTGGCCATCCCGTTTCCACAATTAGTCTATTAAAGGTTGCAATATAGGATAGGAGGTCCTGATTGCCCTGTCGCAGGGATAGAAGTTCGTCATCCAGAGCCTGCCCCTGAGAGTGTCGAGCAAATAACCTTTCCATGCTTGCTTGAAACCTTTGAAAATCATGGAGAATCGGGTCATCTTGAGTAACCAGTGGAACTGACCAATCGGCAGCGCAGCCGCTGAGATATGACAATACAAAGGCTACCTTTGTCTGATCATTAGGGAAGGCCCCAGGTCTGCATAGGAAGTGCAAACGACACTGATTCATGAATACGGCGAATCGTTTGGGGTCACCAGCAAAGCGTTCGGGTGGGGCCAGCGGCATGTTTCCAGGTAGATTAATCTGCACAGGGTTACTGGAAACCACAGGAGCGGGGTTCCCTCCGGAACCGGGTAGAGGAGTTTGCCCAGCTTGACCTTGCGGTCATCAGTTCTTTCCTTTGATATTATTAATTCCCTCCTGAGGGCATTAGTCTCTTGACGAGCGGCATGTACTTCGGCCCGTAATTCCCCCAGTAATTGGGCCAACTGATCAGTCTCAGAACTTTCCATAGCGCCTGGGTGGGAATTTGTAGGAAGGCTTCGTGTTCTGTTACGCTCACCTGACTCCCACGGAGGCGCTGGCCTGGTTCGCGCTGCTGTGACCTCTTCTAAGGTGATGCGCAGGGTTCGGAAGACGGACTGGACTGGGCCCCCAAATCTGGCTTGTCTGGCTTGCAGAAGTATCCTTCTGTAGGCGAAAATAGGGGATTAACTGTCTGCGGGGTAATGCAATCGGCCTCCCACTTTCCCCTCTCACCCTCCTCGAAACCCTTCTGTGATTCCTCGTAGCGTCTCACCTTAGGGTCTGGAAGGACGAGCTCTCCATCCTGCTTCTGATGCAGGGGCGCGTTGGTATCCAGTTACTTCACTGGATTTTCGGATTGGTGAGAACCAAACTTGCTTGGCTTCCAGGTAAGTTTTTTGATAAGAGGTTCCCCTTGTGTCCATGCATTAATGTACTAATGCTAGTGTCTTTTTCCCCATAGGGGCCGGGGTACGGAATTCCGGGGAACAGGCACCGACCCGAGATGAGAGGTGAAATCCTTGTAGAAATCGGGTAAGTCTTTAATGAGCGTTTTTTGGTAATGTCTTTTCATTCGCTCATTAACGCTGGTGTCTCTTTTTCCCCTTAGGGGCCGGGGTCCGGAAATGCCAGGATGCGGCGCGGACCCAAAATGAAGAGGGAATGAATCAACAGGTAAGTCTTAACATGGAGATTTAGCTTTCCTTATTCCCTTCTCTCGCTCACCTTTTGTTCTGGTCTTTTTCTCCCTAGGCGCTGGGGCGTGACTGCGAATCCGGATGATCGCTGCTGAACATGGAGGCGCCCTGTAAAGGTGAGTGGAATGCGGCGCTGCAGTGATCGACGCTATGAGCTTTGAAATAAAAGTTTTCCTTTTCAGGATTGTCGGCGAGATGCCTCCGGGATGCGGTTTTAGCAGGTAAGGACTTTTCCTTCTTCTGTTCTCTTCTTCTCTTCCTTTGCAGGTGATCCAGGATGCTGGCAGCCGTGGCAGAAGTCAGGATGCAGGAGCAGACACGGTGAGCGTCCAGCTGCTAGATGCAGAACAACGTGAAGCACGTGTGGCTGTTCGGGTGGGGTTTAAATAGCCTTGGAAGAAGTTCCAGGTATGTATCCTTCCTCCAATCAGGTATGTATCCTTCCCCGACCACGCCCGGATGGTAAATTAGTCCCACAGGTAAAGTAGTTCCTTTCAGGCCTCAAGGAGGCTGGGATCCTGCAGCATGGTCTGCATCAGGTAAGTGCACCCAAGCATTCCCATAATGAGCCTGGCGCCTATGGCGCCAGGACACTGTCCAAAGGGCCTCTATATGGGGTTGCTGGGTCCTTCCTTGGGTCTGGATGTCCGCTTTCGGGGACACAGGGCTTGAACCGGCTCCCCGGGAGCGGGCATCATGACAAAAAATACCTATACTAAAAGAAAAAAACGATTGCCAATCCTTAATAATGTGCTACAAAATAGTGTGGGATAATGTTCACAAAAAAGAAAGAAGTGTTCACAAAATGATACATCAGGATGTTATGGCCGGGGTCTCCCTTCCCCATGTTTGAAGCACGGGACAAGGCGGGACTCTCAAGCTCAGCACAAGTCTGGGCTTCTCCGGCCCAAGCTCACAGTTCCTTTTCTCAATATCAGGGCCTTCTCTGCACAGGTCTCTGTTATGCAAAGTCTCTTGTTTCAGAGAGCCTGATGTATCATAAACAAAACAAAAGTTCCTTCTATCAATCTTCACGTCGGGTGACCACTCCTCACCTGAGGATCCATCTCAGCCAGGCTCTGATCCCTTTCACAACGTCAGCCTCCATCAGTCGGGCTCAGACCAACAACTCCCTGTGGACATCTCTGTCTGGTTCACGTTTGTCACCACAATGCAGTTCACTTAGCTTTTCAATTTACAATGTGTCAAAGACCTTCGACTGAACAAGGGGTTTGACTTGACCCTTGTATGACCACTTTGACATCTCACGCAGGCCTCCCCTCGGGCCTCTTGGTTCTTGTAGTTTTCTCAGTTCAACATATCCTCCTTGTTCAGGAGTGGGGTATTCGTTAGTCTTTCGAATGAGCGCCCATGTGGCGCCAGACCACTCTAACCCTGATACCTTGCTTGTTTACAAAAGACAGTTGTCTATTATCTTCTTTTCTTTGCTCAATTGTTGTCACTGCAACCTTGAGCTTAACACAGTCCAGTCCATGATCAGTTTCTTCGGACTCACCAGCTGTGCTGAACTCGTTGGCTTTTCTTCCGCTGGAGTCAAGGACGGTACCAAGGCGGCAAGCTCTTTTCCTCGCATTGGCTATCAGTGCGGGAGGGCCCCTGTACCGTTGACATCTGTCACACCAATCGCCAGCTGTGATTCCCAGTCTTACGGTTATTCTATCGATGGCTTCACGGGTCTGGGTTGAAATGGGCAAGGCAACTCCCTACTTGTCGTCCTTTCTGTTTCCAACGCCTTTCTCCACTGTTTGAACTGGCCTCCTGGAATAGATGCTTCCTCGTGTGGTCGGCCTTGCTCAAAGTGTGCTCTCATGCTCTGCCTTTTATCCCTGTGTGGAAGGAAAAGGGCCATCAGGTGTGTAGTTATTGGCAATTGCCTGACTCTGCCTGACCCTTGTGTTGGGACATGTCAGGTAAAGACTCTGGTGTTAGTCTGTCGTCTTTCATGGTGTGAGAAAGTGTTTTGTAGGAAAGGGGTGCGGGGTGTAGAGCTTCTAAATATCCTACGGGGTAGGATTGGGCAAAGGTGTCATAAGCATGGGGGTACCGCGTTTCACCCTTCGGTGTCCCAATTCCACTCCCCGAAGACGCCCCCTCCAGGTGATCCTCACACACCGGTCCATTCCCAGGAACTGGATCCAATAGTGATGGCCGTATCCTGGCCACCTGGATGACAGATCTCGGGGGACTAGCAAGTGAGACACCTTCAGGTTTCTTACACCATCTAGAGGCCAAAACAGCATGTCTATAAAAAGTGCATTGTTTTAGCTAAAGTCTCATGTTTTCAAAAACAGATCAACCTCACCCAGAACAGACAGCATGCATTATCTCTCATCTTTCTCCATTTTAGCTTTGTCAAATGAATGTAATGCTTTTTTTTGCAGATAAAATTGATCAGATCAGGACTGAAATTGACTCCCAGCCTCTTCCCCAACAAGTAGCTATGTCAAACAAAGAGACAACCCCTATGGAAGACTTGACACGTCCTATGTTTGTACTCTTTCCTGTGGATCTGGCAACAGTCTCTAATCTTATAATTAGTAGGCTTGCGTGTAAGCATAACTATGATCCTATCCATGCATCTCTTGTTAAACGACATGTGCCGACCTTAAGCGGGCCTGTTTTTCTGTTATAAATGCCTCTCTAACTCAGGGGTATTTTCCAACGGATTTGAAAACATCATATCTAATGCCTCTCCTGAAGAAAACCACACTGGACCGTAAAGTATTTTCTAATTACCATCTGATTGCAGGCCTTTCCTGGCCATCTAAAATCCTGGCAAAAATTGTCACGTTGCAATTGCAGAATTTTCTCCAAGAACAAGGAATCCTGGATATCTATCAATCAGGATTTAGGCCAGGACTGCACTTGTCTCAGTCTGGGACAATATCTTGAAGGCTGCCAATGAGGGTAATCTTAGCATGCTATTCATTCTAGACCTGTTGGCAGCCTTCGATTCAGTTGACTTTGAGATTCTTTTTTCAAGGCTTTCCAGAGTCGCCCAGATGTCCACGGAATCACTGACTTGGTTTACTTCTTTTTAAACCAATCGAAACACAGCAAGTCACGCTCGTCTGACACACCTCAGATTCTTAACCGGTCAATTGTGGAGTGCCCCAGGGCTCTCCCCTGTCCCCTCTATTATTTAATGCCTACATTTGCCAACTGCTGGAGATTTTTTCACAATTTGACCTACAATACCACACATGTCGACGATGCACAAATCTACGTCCGGCTAAAAGAACCAGTGAAAGCAATGGACACAGTACTATCTTGTGCCAGTAAAATTAAAAGTTGGATGCTGGAAAACAAGCTGCAACTAAAATCCATCAAAAATTGAAATCATAGCATTTGGGTCTAAGAAACAACTGGCTAATACCCTAAAGTGTGTTTCCTGCCCAGTGCTTTTTGAGGTCCCAACATCGTTTTCATCCAAGGTAAAAAAAACCTGGATGTATTTGGCAAGCACATTTAAATTGCAACCTGCTGGTAAATGAAATTGTTAAAGCTGTTTATTTTCACCTGAAACTGCTGAAACCTTTGCTACCACTTATTTCAGACCAAGCTCGTTCACTTCCAGTTGGTACACCAGTCAATTCTAGGTTACACCATTGTAACATGGGAATACCAAAAGGCCAAATGCAACGTTTGCAGGTCGCCCAAAATGCAGCCGTTGGGCTTGTTTATTCACAGCTTGAACTCTCGGCCATTTCTCAGTTTTGGAGGAATCTCCACTGTTTACCGGAACAGCAGAAGGTCCTGTTTAAGACCCTCAGGCTAACATTTAAATGTGTTCATGGGTCCCCACCACATTTGTCTCCTCAAAGATTGACTATCATGCAGATCGCTGTCTTCGATCATCAGGACACTATCTTCTTGTGGTTCCACCATCGAGATCTGTTTCATAGGCAATAGACGGTTTTCCTGTGCAGGTTCCCAAGCTTCGAACTCGCTGCCATATGACCATAGGAAAATTAAATCCCTGTGTGAATTTAGACAAAGTTGAAGACTTCTCTTTTTGAATAGTTGTTCGTCTTGAATATCTGTCTTCCTGTTCCTATTGCTTATACCATCTGCGCCCAGATGCAATTTTCTTTGCTTGTTTCCAATGGATCTGCACTTAACACATTTAAAAATCAAATCAGAGTAGGGTCTTTGTGTCCTTCCTTCATGAAGTGTAGGGTGGAAACACTGCATTATTACCTTGTTTCAGACAGGTTGCATAGCAGTAAAATGTATGGCTCTGGCTGTAATGTTAACTGTTTGTTTGCTTGACAGTTGGCAAATCCCACTTGAAGTAGAGCTTGCCATTCTGCACCTGGGCTACTGCATTACTTCGTTATGAAAAACAGCCCAAACCACAAGTATTCTAATGCCACGCACAGCTACAAAAAGAATCGGGGGAACATTGGTGAGGGACCAAGTTGGTTACCAGATTTACAGCAGCAGCATGTGCAGGAAAAGGCTGAGGCATCTAAGGCTCTCATTGAGGTGTGTGTGCGTGAAGGAAGCAACTGTACTGAAGATATTAGGGGAGCACTTTCTTTTGATGTTGGCTATGAAAGTTGCTGCATTTATGTGAGTGGAAGAGTTGGGGCAGGTTCCCTAAGTGTAGGCTATTTAAACCCCTCTTGGGACTTCCCTTCCTAACCTTACTTACTATATAAAAGAGTTAGTGATCTAATGGGGAATAGGGATAGTGCTTTGCACTTACTTGGTGAGATTCAGGCTAGTTCACTCACGCCCACGCTCACTTCTCTTATATTCTTACTGGCTTTCCCTCTACCTTACTTCTCCCACCAATCTCCTGTCCCTCCAATGTTTCACTCCTCCTAGTTCTCACATCCAGACTTGATGTTACTTCGCCCACTCCACTATTCCTACTAGCTTTTTCCGCCTACTACTACTCTCCTACTCCTTCCACTAATAACCTCGTCCCATTACTACTAATCTCCTACCAATACCATTCTTCTCCTCCCACCATGTCGTTCTCCTACCACCGCTACTACTCGTCTCCTCCCAGTGTAACTCTCCTCCTGCCACTATTAGAATCTTCCTCTCACTTCTATTCTCCTCCTACCAACAACACAAACACCCTCCTTTCACCCCGTACCACTCACTTCACATTCACTCTCTACTCTCAAACCTTTATTCACTCGCCACACACATCCGCTCTACAGAAGCACGTCTACTGCTGATCCTATACCTCTTCTGCCCCATGAATCTTCTTCACCAGCAGCTGTTCCCTCCTTGCTCCACCTCTAACCTCACCTGAAAAACCCACACTTCCTGTCCCCTGCTTAAATCCCCGTCTGCAGTGATGATTGGCCGCATCTTCCTGGTCAATCAATCTCGGTCTTCCTCACCGGGGTGTGTATGTGTGAGGGAAATTTCGAAAAGGTGGCCTAACCCCGCCAACTATCACCACGCTGGCTCATCGAGTCCTGGAGATGGCAGCCCCGGGCAACCAGTGTCCATGTTCGTGTTCCGGGACCCTAGTTTGTTGGTTCTCCGGTAATTCTCTTAGGGAATAACAATTCTTCAACCCTTTTCTCTCCCTAGTGGCTTGCAGGGTGGTCTGGGTGTTGAGTGGGTTTGCCAGTTCTTTCTAGCCGCTCCGTGAGGTTCTCTGTATGACTGCAGCCTATCTCCCTCTGCGCCGAGAGTGCTGATGTCTCTGCTGCATACTGGCTCTGGCATTGCTGTTCCTTTTCTCTGCTGTATCTCTCTCAGCAGGCCAAATTCGCAGCGGTCAGGCACGGTTACTTCATTCTGGTGGATTACCGTTGCTGGAGAAGCTCTGTAACACATAGAAAAATGCTGGCAAATATCTGTCTTCAGAAGTAAGGTTTACAAACATGCTGGCATGGGTGCAAAGGGGACAGGAATTGGGTCCCTCTTTGCTGACCCCTTGGGGATAGGATGGGCTCTGTTAGGCCTCCCACCCCGTGCTGAAGGGGGGTCCCATACTTTCTTGACAAGTCCAGATTACTGCCCTTATCGTAATAGCATTGCTAGGTTGCTGGATAATCCACTGCTTAGCTGAAAGGTCAATCAAAGTGGGAACAGGAAAGAGAAGAAGTGGGATTTAAAGGCATAAGAAAAGTGTCTACAGCAGGAGTGTTTTAATTCAAGACATTCACAACGATTGCGATAGGATGGTCAGCTCGAATTAATTCCCAACAGTTGTTTATCATGCTTAAAAGGACAAACCAAAGCAATTCCCTTATTGACAAAGAATTGGCTTCAAAATAACTCAATCTTGGTCAGGTTAGTCATGCCCAAAGTATGCATTCGTGTCTGTGAGGTTTCAAGAGAAGTCCAAGGTGGAAGAGGAGTGCCCTGCAGCCGTCGTGACATAAACCTGTGTCACCGTAGCCTGACACTTATCCTACCCATTACTGTCCTTCTGTGGGCAACATTTGAAGGTGCATAGGCAGAGCAGTGAAACCGAGATGGCAGATGACAGCCGCCAGATTGTGAAAACTGGAACACCCCTTCATTACTGGTTGCCCAGCTGAGATCGTGGCAATCAGATTGCAGCAAGAGACACTGGAAAATACTTACCTGGCTGCAGGGCTTTAAGTGGGCAATGGCGAACCGGGGCCAAGCCCTAGGGGTCTCCAGAAAGGGTTCCCGAGTTGGCACCCAGCGCCTAGCCCAATCCATGCTGAGACCTCAGGAGCCCATGCAGCTGAAGCGTGCACAGTTACATGGACTGCCTGCAGGTGTCAGTACTTCAGAAGTTACTGACATCTGCATACAGTCAGTGTAACCGTGGCTTCGGGCTGCCAGATGACTCTGAACTCCGAAACAGGAGGAGGGCGGAGGGCCCAGTCTTGCCTTTTGTTTCTAAGTAAAGAGTCGTCACACAGCATGGAGCCTCGGTTAAAAGGCTTCATGTTGCGTGAGGACTCTTTACTCAGAATCCAAAGGAGCACTGGGCCCTTCAACACTCCTGTTTCAGAGTAAAGAGTCATAATGCAGCAGACAGCCCCTTCAGTCAAGTAGCCTGTTAGGCAAGATTGTATGCAGTAACCTTTGGGTGCACTACAACAACCCTGACCTCCTGGCAATAGGAGCCCAACCTTTGGTATAAGTCTGTACTAGACAGGTTGGTAGCGTGTTGAGCAGCCCGGCTTATCTCAAGAGTGGTCCATGTGAGCAGTAGGGGAGTTACACAGAGATTTACAGTGACAACTATTCAAATAACCTCTTACACACAAGGTTTCTTGATTAAACAATTATTAATTTATTTAACAGTCAGTTTGAATAAGCCTTCAGAAGGGGCAATATAATAGCAACACACAAATACACTCCAAAATAAACACTCTTAGTTTCTCTAAATCAGCAAGTACCCATTTGGGATGGCACACAGACACTTACTACACCCTCAGGTGAATTAAATAGCTATGACACTGTGGACATTAATAAATCACTGTTGCATTTAAAACATTAGTTAAGAGTATGTCAAAGAAAAGGTTTATTGGAATAGAACAAGAGATCTCACAAATATTCTGAAGCAGGTAAGTACTTCTGGTAACCCCCAATGCAAAGTAAGTTAACGCCTTCCTGGAAGGAAGACAAAACACACAGTCAGAGGGAAGAAGAGTCATTCAGGGAGCCAGGTCAGGCCAAAGTCAATTGGACAAAAGTCTAGGTGAGATGAAGCAATTCATGCAGGTAGGTAAAAGTCTTGCACAATGTTTTAGATGTCTTTGTAGAAAAGAAGAAATCAAAGTAGGGCCACAAGCTGATTAGGCTTGTTAGGTAAAGGAGCTGATGGCAACTCTACAGAAGCAACCAAGACAAGTCTCCACTGAGACCAAGTGAGGTTACACAACAAGAGGTAACTTCTCTTAGACTGTACAGTACCTTTGGTTAGAAGAAATGGTTCCAGCTGGCTTCTGTTCATGTGCAGCTCTGCAGATCTAGTGTTCCTGGGCCTCACTCGTGGGGACAGAAGGGAGGATGTCTGGAGGACTCCTGCACTGCAACGGGACGGTCAGCGACAGAAAAGGACCAACTTCTACTCAGTGGCAATTTGCGGTTTCAGCTCCTCGCGTCTCAGCAAATAGCACCACCGCAGACTCTTGGCTGTTGAGATGGGCTTTCCTTGCATCTGGGGTCCAGCACACTGTTGCAGTGGCTCAGGCTCGGTCAGTCCTGCTTCTTGGGAGTCTGGAGGATCTTCCTGGAGCTCTTGGCCAACTTAAAAGCAACGCACACGATCTGGTGTTCCTCTCCCTTGCTCTTCAATTCCAGCAGCAACTGCAGTGGAAATACAACTAGCTTCGAGAGGTTGTGCAGGTGGCTTATTTTGGAGTTGATTGGTCCCACCAACTCTAGGGGAGAATTCGTCCTTGCAGGGCTTCTCTAGTCGAGACAAATTCGGAGCTTCAGCATAGCAGCAGGGCTTCACCAGGCAAACGAACGGTCCAGGAATTGCAGCAGGCATCTCCTCCAAGTTGTTTCCTTCATCCAGTGGTCGACTCTGCCTTCCAAGCCAAAAGGCCTTTACTTTTATGCAGGTTTCTCCCATTAATTCCAGCCTAGCTGCCAGTCAAACAGCAGGGTAGCTGTCCTTGCCGGACAGCCAGCCGGCCAATCACCTTTGGGTGCATTCCTGTAATCAAGGGGATTAAGCACAGGGAGTTTCGACCAGCTCCCTCAATTTCTTCCCTGCCAGACATAGTGGAGCCAGAGGCGGGCTTCACTCGTGAATATAAGACAAAATGAACAAAGGGACCAAACCTGGTTTGGCGCACAGAGTAATTCTCAAGAAGGACCTTTCTACAAAGAAATGGCAAAAAAAGAAGACCGGGCCATTTTTATAATGCCTCCCACGGTAAAATCACACCACAGTAGTAAACCACTGCCACCAGCCATTCATCGAGGAAAGGGTAACATACAAATGTTACATGAGAAGCTAGACAAAGAGGATACTAAGTAACCCATCCAGTACAGTAAAATAGTGTGTGATGGGTCTAGAAAGTTACAATTTAAGTAAAGTCAATTTCACTTCACTGCTCTTAGAAACAGTAGTTTATCCAAGAGAAGGTATTTAAACCTTTGGGAAATCCGAAAGACTTCCCTGTGCCACTGCACTGAAGGTGCTGGGTGCTACAATGTAAAAGATGATGCCTATGGAGTTTGTCAGACTCCACAACCAAAAGAAACACAGTGCACAAGTCATAGCAAAAATACATGAGAGAGTGGGAAAAAAGGGTCTCGCTCTCTCCAGGTAAAAAATGTAAGTCCTCAAAATCCAGCAAAGGTGCAGGGGGTCTCTAAGGTAGAGAGGAATTAGCACATTTCTGAGAATTCTCCTTAACATAGCCCATGTTTTTTAACCACACAGCGACTTGAATGAAAGGACTGCCTGCTCTGCGTGAGAGCTGGGGCACACTGGTGTCACACCTTTGGTGTGCCTAGCCACTAGGGGCTGGGCGCATCAAAGGTAATTATAGCAGTGCGCCCCAGCTCCCCTGCTTCCACCACCCGCCTCCCTCGCCCCGTTTGGCAAGGGGGGGCTCTCGTTAGGGAGAGTAACCTAAGTTATGCTGCGGCCCTACTGAGAACCCCCCACCCCTCTCAATTTAGCATCCCACTTAATTCACTGCCTGGGTGGCATAGCAAACTTGAGAGCTCTGTGAAAACCACACTGCCGCAGCCCTCTACAACCTGTAGTTTGGCCTTCTCCCTTTGCGCCTAGGTAGGTGCACACACACATGTGAGGTACTGTTTTCGTTGGGACACCTGTGGGAATATGGGAAGGTAGGACATGTGGTATTTTCTCTTGGTTTTGATAACTTTTGCTACTGCACTTTGTTACACAACCCTTTCATTTCCCAAATCTGACATACATTTAAGCACTGCTTTAGGCACTGTGCACTTTTGTAACCTACAAAAGTCACCTACCCTTCAAAGGGTCTGCTTGTGCTCTTTCAACAAAATGTATGCTTGCCATTCCTCACTGTTAGGCAGAATTATATGCAGTACCCTTTGGGAACACCACACACAATTAAGACTACAAGTGACAGTACGATTTCACCTTTGGTACAAGCCTGTACTACACAGTTATAAGTGGTAACAGTAGCAGAGCAGCCAGACTTATCTCGAGTAAGTGAACAGTATCAAATAGTTACACGAAGGACAGCAATTACTATGATTCAGGCAAACACTGACTCAAGGTTTTCAAGTAAAAGAAGTCCCTCAGGAGGGAGTTTGTTACAGTCCCTTTGAACTTCTCTATGGCCATCCAGTCAGAGGTCCATTGGCCCCGATCAAGGAAGGGTTGGAGAGTGCTCCTTCCCCCAAGCCAGTCAGAGTGACTGACTGTGTGATAGGTCTCCGGAGGAGAATGTCACACATGATGGCAGAAGCTAGTGATAACTTAAAAGCAGGTCAGGCTCTGGTCAAACATTGGCATGACCAGTAGGCCGGCATGGTTGAGTTCTCTCAAGACCAGCTTGTTTTAGTTATGGTGCCAACAAGGCACAGGGCCTTGTAGGACAAATGGATAGGACCCTTCAAGGTTGTGGGCAAACTTGGAAAGGTGAACTATCTGGTGTAGTTAGGCAGACCTAAGGAAGCTCCCAGAGTCATTCACACCAACCGTTTAAAGGTTTATGACTCGAGACCAGAAGTAGGAGCTTTGCTTCTGGCCTCAGCTCAAGAGGAAGAGGAGAGTGAACCTCTACCTGACCTCTGCAGAAGCCAACCATTAGATGAAGATAGGAGCTAATCTCTCTTCTAAGCTAACTTCTGACCAACAGGAGGAGTGCAAAGTTGTGTT
The DNA here is from genome assembly GCF_040938575.1 of Ambystoma mexicanum. Classification (NCBI taxonomy): domain Eukaryota; kingdom Metazoa; phylum Chordata; class Amphibia; order Caudata; family Ambystomatidae; genus Ambystoma; species Ambystoma mexicanum. The sequence continues at coordinate 229,277,704 of NC_090931.1, read as the reverse complement.
GAATCAGTTTGCCTCCCTGTTTTCACTATCACCAGGCTTGACCTCTTGGGGCCAGCATGATATTCTCACTGGTGACTGTTTACCTGTGAAACGCAGATGTTACAGAATGTCAGAACATGTGAGATCCCACATCAAAGGAGAGGTCAACAAGATGCTTGATCTCGGGGTTATAGAGCCATCTACAAGTCCGTGGTCTAGTCCAGTTGTTCTAGTACCATAGGCAGGATCCAAGGAGTTGAGATTCTGTGTGGACTATAGAGCTCTAAATGCAGTCACTAAGACTGATGCCCATCCTTTGCCAAGGACAGATGAACTGGTGGATAGACTTGGTTTAGCCATGTACCTCAGTACATTTGACCTAACCTCAGCCTATCGGCAAATAGCACTGACACACCATGCCAAGGATAAAACTGCATTTTCTACCCCAGCAGGCCTCTACCAGTTAAGGTTATGCCTTTTGGACTAAAGAATGCAGCACCTGCTACATTTCAAAGGATGGTTAATCAAGTTCTGAATGGGATGGATGACTTCTACATGGCATACTTGGATGACATTGCAGTGTTTAGCCCTACATGGAAAGAACATATTGACCAACTGGGATATGTTTTGTAGGCTCTTGAGCAGGCCCATCTGACCATAAAGGCAAGCAAATGTCAAATTGGTCAGAGCAAAGTGGTTTACCTTGGTCATGAAGTAGGAGGAGGTGAGATAAGGCCATTGCCCAGCAAAGTACAAGCTGAGCAAAACTGGGCCACCCCTACTACTCAAACCCAACTGAGAGCTTTTCCAGGTCTCACTGGGTACTACAGGAATTCCATAGAGAAATATGGGACCATAGCTTCTCCCTTGAATGTATTCTCCTCTCCAAAATTCCCTAAAAAGGTTAGATGGAATGAGGAGTGCACTCAAGCCTTTGAACCCCTGAAGAAAGCCCTTTGTCAAGCTCCAGTCCTAAGAGCTCCTGATTACCACCAACCCTTCATTGTGCAGACAGATGCCTCCAATTTAGGTATAGGTGCAGTCCTTAGTCAACTGGATGAGAAAGGTAGGGAACACCCCATTTGCTTCATCAGTAGGAAACTGAAGGAACCAGAGACATGGTGGGCAACCATAGAGCGTGAATGCTTTGCCATTGTGTGGAGTATGAAGAAGTTTATACCATACTTGTATGGATCTACTTTTGTGATTGAAACTGACCACCAGCCCTTGCGATGGTTAATGCAAATGAAAGGGGAAACCCCAAAACTTCTAAGATGGTCAATCTGCCTGCAAGGGTTTGATTTTTCCATTGAGCACAGAGCAGGATGTCACCACTAAAATGCTGATGGTCTCTCTAGGATGTTTTTAACCGACTAGAGGTAGAGATTATTCATCCAGGAGTGGATTAAATCCTCTTGTCCCTTAGTCTGGGGGGGAGGGGTGTTAGGGAGAATTCTCATAAATGGTTGATTTCCCTTACCTGCTGAGTCTCTCAGCAGCTTTCTAGGATTTATTTGTTTCACCTGGTAAGAGTGTGAGCCTTTTTTCCCCCTTCTTACATGTGTTTTGCCATGTGTATTTCTACGTTGTGTGTGATCTTGGGAACTGGAGCCTAACCTACTCCAGGGCACCATATTTTCCATGTGTGTTACACAGCACCTTCAGTGCAGTGACACAGGGTTGTCTTTTAGACTTTCCACTGACTCCATTTTTCTGGAGGTGACTACTGTCCCCCAGAAAAGATAAAGTTGCCATTAACTTTATTTAGTCACTTTTACCACAGACCCCGTACACCCCATCTTCCATTGAGTATTGGAAAGGGTTAATTCTTATCCCTTTTTGTCTGTGCCTCTCGGAGCATTGTTTCGCTCTGTTAGGCAGAAACCTGTGCAGTTCCCTTAGGGACCACTGCAAAAGGCTTAGGACTACAGGTGTTGGCAGTAAACCCAATTGGTAGCAGTCTGAACCACCCAGATTTACCTGGTAGCTGTGGCTGAGCAGTCAGACTTCTCTCAAGAAGAGTTAGACAGTATCTACAGTATACACATTAGGTACAGAAATACAGTAGCAAAAGCAAACACTGACCAGAGCTTTGGTATAAAAGTATATAATTATTTATTTAAAAACACACTTGTAAAATACACTAACACTAATATGGCAAGCAAGTTCCAAACACAGTCACTTAGAAATATATACACCTCCCTTATTCCTTATTAGACAAGTCTTAGTTAACACCACTTATTTCCAGACAGAGGTGAGCGCTTAACTAAAGATGGCACTCCAATAAGTTATCAAAAAAGGGAGGGAAAAGGCAGAAATTAGAAAAGCACACAACACAACACTTTAGAAATACTCAGCAAGGCAGGAAAGTCAAAGTCTACTGGTGAGCCAAAAAGTTCAGAGGCCCGGTTCCCTCTTAGAGAGAGTAGAACACAAATGTGCCCAGGATCACACAGTTTAAAAGGCTTGAAAAGTGTTGCAGAGTGTTTAAAAAGGCAGGAGTTCAGCTCAGAAAAGTTCAGTTAGCCAGCCTAGGGCCAACCCAAGTGGTAAATTGAGGATTTAAGAGACACCCCACGCAGACCGTTGCGAGAGAGGCCAGGCGGACACAGTACCTTGAAAGTGGAGATGGTCCTCCAGCGGGGGCAGTTGTTCCTGGCAGCGGGTGCAAGTCACGGTGTCGTCTAGAAGAAGAGAAGATCTCGACGTGTAGGAAAGCTGATGGTCGTTGCACTGCCAGGGAAGAAACAAGCCGCGGAATTCTCCGGTTAAAAAGGTACTACCCTTTTATTCACGGTAGTGGAAAAACAGAGTATCCCGGTTGCCGGGGTGCTTGGCAAAGGCAAGGCGGCCACGAGATGATCCGGGAAGGCGTAAAGGCGGGCAAACTGGTTATCCCCACCAGTCAAAGGAAGAAGACTCTTCGGGCTGAAGATCTCCTCTGTCGTTGGAAGAAGTGTTGAGTCGGTTCAGCAGGGCTCCACTGGTGGTGTCGTCATTGCAGGTCGGCTCAGCTTCTCCCTCTTTGGATTCTTTGGTCCTGTGGCGACATCTGAAGTCCCAGTCCCCAAAGCCCTGCTTTTATGCAAAAAAACCCCATTCACCAGTCATAGCTGTCAATCAAACATGCTAAGTGGTGAGCCGGGCGGCTCACCACTGGGCCAATCATACAAGAGTGCGACTTGAGTTGCCAAGGCAACTCAGTCCAGGGTCCCTAAACCCCCCTCCCACACATCCTGTATACCCAGACAGAGTGGCACCACTTTTGGAGGCTTCTGTGCAGAAGCCCGCCAAAAGTGGAACAAAGGGCTCGACTTGGGTTTGGAGTTACAGAGGTGAACATAAACGCCATTTTAAAACCGAGTCCTGGCAAAAAGACCCAACCGGGGAATAAATATTAAATAAATAACCCGGCGGTATCTTTAACATTGCACCAAAAAGTGGTGCGTTTAAAATGAATGGGAAAATCCCATAGGAAATATTCTTGAGGAATGTTTCACGTGGTAACCAATGCCATCAGCCAGAAACTCGACAAGGGGGGACTGCACAGTGCCCCCTTGAAAACAGACCCAGGGGTAATCTAATTAACCCCTTCCAGTACTTCCTCAATATGATGGTTTGTACTGGTTCTGTTCACAAATTTGGACTAATAAAGTCAATGGTGACTTTACATGCCCTGGGAGACAGTAGTCAGTCCCAGGGTATGGAGTCTATGTTTGGGGGTCACTATGACACCCCTATGTTACTGCACTGAGGGTGCGGTGTAACACACATCCCAAAAACACATGAAGCCCTATGGAGTAAAAGACCCCATAGCCCATGAAACACATTACAAAGTGAAAGGATATCTCAAATCATGTCTAAGAGTGGGAGAAAAAGAGTCTCACTCTTAGCAGGAGAAAAAAATAAACCCCAAAAATCCAGAAAAGCTGCTGGGGGACTCACTAGGTTTGGGAAATTAGCCTTAACAGAGAATTCTCCCTAACACTCGCCCCCCCCCCCCAGACTAAGGGACAGGAGGATTTAATCCACTCCTGGATGAATCTCATACCTCTAGTCGGTTACAAACACCCTAGAGAGACCATCAGCATTTTGGTGGAGACACCCTAACTTATGTTCAGTGGTAGAGTCAAAGGTTTTCCTTTGTAAGCTATATGACCTACAAACCCTTTGAGGAACAGCAGTCTTTTTAAAGTTATAGGGGATCTGGTTGACCAGTCCCTCAGAAGTTGTTACAATTTCTGAACCTGTGTTAGGCTTTTTCCAGGGGTCCTTATAAAGGATTCCCTTAGATCTAGAGGGGCCTCCAGTGGTCCTCTCCACCTCTCTGTTGGGAGAAGGTTGGGTTTTTGGCCTCTTGGTTGGCGGTGATGGAGATAAGCAAGGTACATGCTTCTCCTTCCTCTTAGATATACCTTTACCTACTTTAGGAGTTTCCCCCTTAAGACTCGGAATTGAGTTGGAGTCTTCTGTGGAAGGTCCAACAGTCTGAAGGTTTTTGGCCTTAGACTTTTCTTTTCTGGTTTTCCACCAGCACTTAGAATTACCAGTTCTCTTAGGCCTAGTTAGAGTTCCAGTAGGTCTATCCACCTCTTCCTCAGAAGCAGGGGGAGTCAAAGACTCTAAAACTGGGGGAACAATGATGGAGCTTGGTTGGGGCTCCCATTTCCCTAACATTTTAGCCTGAAATTTGCCTGGGTCAGAGGTCAATTTACCAACACCAGGGCTTGTAGTGGGGTTGTCAGTAGAGGGTCCCACAGGCTTAGAGTGGTTCCTTAAGGTGGCCTCTCTAGCCAATTTGGTTAGGTTCTGGGTCTCCATACTGGGAGGCCTGGGGGTACTGGATACTACTCCTAGAGTTTTTAGATCATTCCCCAACAGGACTCTCCCAGGCACCTCAGTCTGAACACTGACAGGAATCAACACGGTCATGTCATTACACTGAATGAGGGCTGGTAGAATTGGAACCATCTGGACAGGGCCTCCAGACATCTTAGTGGGACCTTTGGGTGCCTTAGCAACATCCTCAGGCCTGAAAAAGCTTTCATCCACTACTGTTCTGCTGGCCCCAGAGTCTCGACTGGCAGGAGTATCCTGACCATTGACAAGAACACTGTCCACATAATAAACTTTAGAGTTTTCTGGTATGGAGTTGTACACACTCCTATTCTGATTACTAACCAGACCCATGGACTCTACTGTTACACTTGCTTGAAGACCCAAAGGTTATTCAGCAAAGACTTCAAAGTGAGCACTAGCCATTTGGACTTCCTCCTCAGGAGTGAAGGCTAACAAGACTGTGCTGATCCCTGTAGGTTTACCCTTAAATCTGGGATCTCCTTTGATGTGGTCAGTTGTCCCACAGAGATAGCATGTTCCAAATGCTCTCTGGAAGGGTGGCTTAGTCTGACCTCCTTCTGGTTTTGACCAGAAGGTACACTAGCCTGTTGTGGTTTCCCTTGGGATTTACCCTGGTTATTTTGTTGTTTGGGGCCCTCTTTTCGTTGGGAGGTATTAGAAATCTCTTGGTTCCCTTTTTGTGGCTGCTTTCCCTCATCCTTTTTCTGAGTGACCCCTGAGTCCTTGTGAGTAGCCCTGTTGGCAACCCACAAGTCAGCAGCCTTAGCTAGTCTTGTAGGATCTAATTCCTTTGAATCAGCCAAGTGCTGTCTGAGCTCCGGAGAGCAGGCATCATAAATTGACTCCAACATTACAAGATTTCTCATTCCCTCATAAGTGTTCACCTTGTAACCCTTAATCCATCCCTCTAAGTTTTTCAAACTTTCACTCACCCAGGTAGCCCAAGGGGTACCATCATTCTTTTTGAGGGTCCTAAACCTCTTAAGGTACTGGAAGGGGTCTTCCCAAATCTAGCTATCAAAGCTAGCTTCACACATTCATAATCCTTCCTATCCTCCTCCCCCAACTCCAATAACGCATCAGTTGCAACAGGGGGGAGCCTAGAGAACAACCAGGTAAGTAAGGCATTTCCTGTGATGTTGTGGAGCCCATGATTATATTGAAACAGACTCAACCAATCCAATACATCCAATTTAGGCTCAAACATACCAATCAATTCCTTTGGCATCCGGGGTCTTTTGGGACTGGAACTTCTAGAGGAGCCAGAGAGAGAAGCATTTTCAACAGACAATTTCTTCATCTCTAGCTCATGCTTGAGCTCCATTTCTCTGAGCCTTAGTTCAGATTGGGCAGTTAGTTTTCTGAATCCTAATTCAAGCTTCATTTTTTCTATTTCAAGATATTGAGGATTAAGTGTGGGACCTGGTAAAGGTCCAGTAAGTACAGCTGGTAGAGCAGACAGAGGCCTAGGGGGGGCAGTTACAACAGCCTCACCCTCCTCTTCTGACTCTTCCTCCAGATTATGAATACTTTGATCCATATCAACATCATCACTGCTATCTACATTTGCTGGAGTGGTAGGTTCCTCTGAACCACCATCCAGACTTTGGTTTGCTAACAACCTTTCTATTAGCTCCATTTTCTTGCCTTTAGTCAGGAGATTTTTATGCTTACAGAGAACTCTTAAACAATCAGCAGTTTTTGTAGCAAGGGACTCTTGACTATAAGTTTCCATAGTAGACAGGCTTAGAAAATAAACTTTTTAGTGTTAAGCTTTGTGATTAGTTGCACTAAGGTATCTATAAGCACACTAAAATGTATACTCAATACAAATCCCACCGCTGTACACCAGTGTTAGGCCGTAACCCGTGCAGTTCCCTTAGGGACCACTGCAAAAGGCTTAGGACTACAGGTGTTGGCAGAAAACCCAATTGGTAGCAGTCTGCACCACCCAGATTTACCTGGTAGCTGTGGCTGAGCAGTCAGACTTCTCTCAAGAAGAGTTAGACAGTATATAGAGTATACACATTAGGTACAGAAATACAGTAGCACAAGCAAACACTGACCAGAGCTTTGGTATAAATGTATATAATTATTTATTTAAAAACACACTTGTAAAATACACTAACACTAATATGGCAAGCAAGTTCCAAACACAGTCACTTAGAAATATATACACCTCCCTTATTCCTTATTAGACAAGTCTTAGTTAACACCACTTATTTCCAGACAGAGGTGAGCGCTTAATTAAAGATGGCACTCCAATAAGTTATCAAAAGAGGGAGGGAAAAGGCAGAAATTAGAAAAGCACACAACACAACACTTTAGAAATACTCAGCAAGGCAGGAAAGTCAAAGTCTTCTGGTGAGCGAAAAGGTTCAGAGGCCCGGCTCCCTCTTAGAGAGAGTGGAACACAAATGTGCCCAGGATCACACAGTTTAAAAGGCTTGAAAAGTCTTGCAGAGAGTTTAAAAAGGCAGGAGTTCAGCTCAGAAAAGTTCAGTTAGCCAGCCTAGGGCCAACCCAAGTGGTAAATTGAGGATTTAAGAGACACCCCACACAGACCGTTGCGAGGGAGGCCAGATGGACACAGTACCTTGAAATTGGAGAGGATCCTCCAGTGGGGGCAGTTGTTCCTGGCAGTGGGTGCAAGTCACGGCGTCGTCCAGGGGAAGAGAAGATCTCGACGTGGAGGAAAGCTGAAGGTCGTTGTACTGCCAGGGAAGAAACCAGCCGCTGAGTTCTCCGGTTAACAGGTACTACCCTTTTATTCGCGGTAGTGGAAAAACAGGGTATCCCGGTTGCCGGGGTGCTTGGCACAGGCAAGGCGGCCACGAGATGGTCTGGGAAGGCGAAAATGCGGGCAAACTGGTTATCCCCACCAGTCAAAGGAAGAAGACTCTTCGGGCTGAAGATCTCCTCTGTCGTTGGAAGAAGTAGTGAGTCGGTTCAGCAGGGTTCCACCGGTGGTGTCGTCGTTGCAGGTCGGCTCAGCTTCTCCCTCTTCGGATTCTTTGGTCCTGTGGCGACGTCTGAAGTCCCAGTCCTCAAAGCCCTGCTTTTATGCAGAAAACCCCCATTCACCCGTCCTAGCTGTCAATCAAACATGCTAAGTGGTGAGTCGGGCGGCTCACCACTGGGCCAATCATACAAGAGTGCGACTTGAGTTTCCAAGGCAACTCAGTTCAGGGTGCCTAAATCCCCCCTCCCACACATCCTGTATACCCAGACAGAGTGGCACCAAAGTGGAACAAAGGGCTCGACTTGGGTTTGGAGTTACAGAGGCGAACACAAACGCCATTTTAAAACCCCAACCGGGGAATAAATATTAAATAAATAACCCGGCGGTATCTTTAACATTGCACCAAAAAGTGTGTGTGTTTAAAATGAATGGGAAAATCCCATAGGAAATATTCTTGAGGAATATTTCGCGTGGTAACCACTGCCACCAGCCAGAAACTCGACAAGGGGGGACTGCACAGTGCCCCCTTGAAAACAGACCCAGGGGTAATCTAATTAACCCCTTCCATTACTTCCACAATATGATGGTTTGCACTGGTTCTGTTCACAAATGTGGACTAATATAGCCAATGGTGACTTTACATGCTCTGGGAGACAGTAGTCAGTCCCAGGGTATGGAGTCTATGTTTGGGGGTCACTATGACACCCCTGTGTCACTGCACTGAGGGTGCGGTGTAACACACATCCCAAAAACACATGAAGCCCTATGGAGTAAAAGACCCCATAGCCCATAAAACACATTACAAAGTCAAAGGATATCTCAAATCATGTCTAAGAGTGGGAGAAAAAGAGTCTCACTCTTAGCAGGAGAAAAAAATAAACCCCAAAAATCCAGCAAAGCTGCTGGGGAACTCACTAGGTTTGGGAAATTTGCCTTAACAGAGAATTCTCCCTAACACGCTCCCTTTACATTAAGACTTGGCTGGTGGCAGTGGTATCTACCCTAACTTTTATACTGCGATTATCTTATATAAACGTGGTAATGTTTTAGGCTATTATATTAGCCTCAAACATAAACCCGCTTGACCATATATATTTTATAACGGTTCCGGCTCGGTTTATTCGCCATTTCTTTTTGTTAAAGTTTTTCTCTTGTTTTACTCTGTGCGGAAGCCCTCCTTTTGGCGCCTGAGATTCTGGGTAGGCAGGATGTGATGGAGGGGTTTTAGGACCCCTGTCATGGGTTCCCTTGGTAACCCAAGTTGCACTCCTGTTTGATTGGCTGGGTGACTGTCCTGGCCAGGACAGCCACCCTGCTGTGTGATTGACAGCCAGGCTATATGAATGGGGGGAAAACTGCATAAAAGCGGGTCTCTGGGACTGGAAGAGCAGAGTCGCCACTAGAACGAAAGAACCAACGAGGAACTGGCAGAAGAGGACCCCTACAACGACTGAACCGCCCTGTGAAGCCCTGCTGCAGGTCCGAATCTCCAGAATCCAACCACAGAGAAGATCCTCCAGGAAACTTCTTCACTTCAGCTGGTGGGACCAACCAGTTCACCCAAACTGCCTGCAAGCCAGGACCCCTCCTCTGGTCGAATTCACTGTAAAGAGCTACAGTAGGCCGGATAGCCAGGAAGGTCGGACCCTGCTTGGGTTTTAAGGAGCGCACCTTTTATTTGTTGCTTTGATCTGCTGCTGGTTTCTTCCCTGGGTAGTGCAGGACCCCCCCAGTCTTTCTCCTTCTGATCAGTCCGACAGTCGCTTCAGGAACCGTGAGCCTGCAGGAACTACCAGGAACGTCTGCCTCAGCTTCAGCCCCCTCTCCGTTTTAAGGTAATGTGCAAATCCGGCTGTTCGTTTCGTTCAGCCGCGGTGAAAGTGTTTGAAATCTTTCTCCAATCCAAGGGCTTGTCCTTCTCTTTGAGCTAACTTTTCTACCAACCAACCTCGTCTGGAAACCGTGCCACGAACTTTACCGCGAACTACACTGAACTGTATTATGTTGAGCAAAAGACTTTTGAACCATTGACTTTGGCCCTGAGCCTTTTCTATCTGATTTTATCATTGTAGTCTCTCTTGTTCGCTTGTCCTGATTACTTACCTGTTGGTGTGGATTCATTTCTGTTAACTTCTGTCTTTCCCTCCCTTTTAAATTGCTGGCGTGCCATTTTGCTCCCACTTCATTTGTGAGCTTCACTTGTCTGGAATTTAAGGGAAGTGGTGTGGTGTTTTAAGAGAGTGATTTTTAGACTGCTTATAATAGTGTAATGTTATACAACTGAAGAGTGAAATAAATGTATATTCTTTTACTTGAAAACCTTGAGTCAGTGTTTGCCTGAATCATAGTAATTGCTGTCCTATGTGCAACTATTTGATACTGCTCACTTACTCTTGAGATACGACTGGCTGCTCTACTACTGCTACCATTTTAACTGTGTAGTACAGGCTTGTACGTACCAAAGGTGAAATTGTACTGTCACTTGTAGTCTTAATTGTGTGTGGTGTTCCCGAAGGGTACTGCATATCATTCTGCCTAAAACACACCACATTTGTTTTCCTTATGTACACATGCTAAGTGCATCTGTATATGCCGTCAGCATAAACATACTGTGTACCATGGCTCAGTTTTTGGCTTGTGGTAATGCTTGCTTTGTGAAACATTCAGAAAAATGTATGATTTCTTAACAAGAAGAGTCGTGGGAATGTAGCGGTGTATTGCTTTTCTCAATATTCATAGAAGCCATTTCCTTACAGGTCCAACCATATCCAGCACATACCTTTTTTCTGCCATTTTTCCCCAAACTATGGGAATTTTACCTACATAGTTGTTGCCTGACCTGCGCAAATGACCCCTTGCTAAACCTGGAATTTTGTCTACTTTTCAGAAATGTATGCCTTTCTGTCTTCCCATTCAGCTTTCCTACCCTCCTCTTCCATTCCGTCCATGCATGTCCTATTGGAAAAAAAAAGTTAAAAATCGCCCACTTCTCACAAAACTGATGGTAACCTTATAAAAATATGTTTTATTTGTTTCCACTCAACTTGTTCTTGAAAGCCTGCAAAATGGCAAATTCAGAACAGCAAACCATTTGTTCCGCGGTCTTACAAGCAAAAAAACACAGGCTTTCTTTGTACATCATTTTATTGGCATTTTTTGAAAAAACACAAAATGTGCTCTTTTGTAATTTTATCTCACCCCCCTACAGCAAACTAGGATTCTACCTAGATGTGGGAGGAAAAGGGGCCGAATTTGGCCCAGATGTCACATGCAACAAAGAATTTACAAGGGATTCAATGGCGACATACCAAAATCACCAAAAAAGGGCTCGACACTGGAAGCGAAAACTGTTGAGAGTATTGATAGTTATCAGTTGTAATGCTGAAAATATCCTCCTTGTCTGTTCTCCAAACCCCACCCACACACCTCTCTCACCAGCACACCTCACAAGCCTCACCAATTCCCCATCACTACATGCATTCCCATACCTCTCACTCTGTCATACACATACTCATGTGCTCTGTCACAATGCCAACTCACAATTTGCACTCCCCAGTCCTTGCCACCCTCCAAATCATACTCCCAGCTCACACCTTACGCTCCCCAATTTTCCCGCAGTATACAGTGCTTCATTCTTTCATGTACTTCTGCATCTTGCATTCTTTCTCCCATTCTATCGCACTCTTCCCTCATTCTTTCTACCAATCTGCAGCCCAAAGCCTCTTTCTGGCCAACCGCTCCCTCTCTGCTTTTAGGCCCACTGCTCCCCCTGGGCTCGCGCTCACCTCTAGTTCCTGTACCTCCACTCCCTCTCTGGTTTCTGGCCCGCTGCTCCCTCTCTGATGTCGGGCCCAACCCCCACCCCATTGCTTCCTCTCTGCTCTCTTGCCCATCGCTTCCCCACTCTGACCCACTACGCTCCCTCTGCTTTCTTGCCTACCACTCCATATCTCACCCACCACACCCCTCTCTCTCCTGTCCCTCATATTGTGACAATGTTTACATTTTTTTTAAATGTAGATTTATGGCCCAATTCCTCAAAAAATGGGGCATCTAAAAAGAATGGAGGATATGCTATTTTTAGATTACCTATTTTTTGGAAATGAGCAGGTCACCTTATTCTCAACGGTGACCTGCGCATTTCCACAGGGCTGAGCTGTGGCACAAATGATGTGCTGGCTGCTGGCATGCCGCCTTTTGTGTCAGAAGCACTCTCCTGACAATGTCCTACAGCCTCCCAGTGCATTTCTCTGTGGAGGCCTTTAAGGGGCCACCCCCCGTAAAATGTGACCCAAACAAACAATGTCTATCCTATTTGAGGAACAGAAATGCAAGTGAGATAACAGTGGTTAATAACTCTGCTGTCACAAAAAAAGGATGACCACGTCAGGAAGACCCCATCATGCAGTGGCACCCACTGTGTGCCTATTCGAAGCAGACGCATAGGGTTCCCTACAATTTCTGCACATTTAAAAGCGTATCTCATTTGTAAATTTGGGTTACGCTTTTAAATGTGCAGAAAAAGACCTTGATTTGCAGACAGCCAAGGGGTGAAATAGGCCATCTGAAAAGGGCGCATATAAGATGCACCCATTCAGACAGGCTTTTTTATAGTGCCATAGTGGATTGGGCTGCTCATCTTTTGGCGCAAGTGACGAGATGTGCTTACGCGTTCAATTTCTTGCGTCAAAACTGTGTTTGAGAATCTTGCCCTGCATTGATTTTTTTTTTATGGTTGTTTTTGCAAGAACTGCCGTTTACGCTGGTGTTTTTGCTAAAACAGCAATTTCTGCACTTATGCACTTCTTTTTGCAAAACGCCAGTTTTTGCAGCATTTACGGATTCGCAAAAACACTATAAGCTGGAGGGTCTGAATAAAAGATGGCGCGCTCACGTGAATGACAAATGTATCTTTAACAATAACGGCCATACCACCACCCCTCTATTGGAATGCGATCAGTACTGAAGGTGTGGTAACCAGTAGGCAATGCAAGCGATGCTGCCTTATTAGTAGAGTCTGAAAGCCAAGTTTCAGTGAAGCAGGCTATATCTAAAAGCTGGGTCTGTATAAGGTCTGCTACTTCTAGAGCATGTTTGGCAAGTGACCGAGTAGTTAAAAATGCCATATTAAGTGAACGTGACACAGAAGGATCAGCCTTCATAATGTTATATGCAGGCTGAACCATGGCATAGCCAGAAGAATTAATGGTTTTGGTGGCGTTGTCACATGCTGAAGAGGCTAAAATCTCAGCGTAGTCAGTATGCAAGACCATTCCTATATAGGAACAGACTGGGGTGTGCCTGCACTTTTTTGAGCCAAGGTAAATTGTTTCTTAAGTTCCACTGTACCCGTTCTTCTGATCCATAAAGTTCCAAGTCAAATGCGTGTTCACAGAATTTCCCTTTTAATTTTTGTTTTTTTGAGTTTCAGCCCTTTCTGGATGACACGTGTTTCGGCTTTTAGACAATGCCTTTTTCAAATCCGGGCTGATAAAGTTTTGCAAATCAAAGAAAAACAAAAAGAAGGACATAGAAACACATATGTGTATGCCATGTCTAAGTTTGTATCAAACACATGTGACTTCTTTGTGCAAGACCACATACCCTGTTGTATTTATCCAAATATATCACCTCATGCATTCTAATACACGAACGTATGTAGAGGAGATGTTGCAAAAAACAACATTATTTATAATTTTTCACACTTTATTTTGTATAAGACAATTCTTGTTGCTCTGTGACATACTTTCAAGACTGTTTTGGCAACAGACATACAGTGTAACAACTTAATGATCTGTATTGTATATATGTAATGTCAACAAACACGAGTAGACGCAATACATTCCCTCAGGGGCCAACACAAACTTAAATACTTAAATAGAGAAGGGGTGATATATAAAGAAACTCCAGGAACCGGAATCCTTCGCACCTCTCTTCTGTATACTCAGCAAAGAAGACAACATTTTCTGGGATACATGACAACTTTTTGAAGATATGATTTTACTTATAGCACTCAGGGCATGGCGCTTTTGGTATGTATAAACAATTTATAATTGCGTCGAACATACAAACCTTTTTCGGGCAGGTATGACAACGTTTCAGGAAAACTGATCTAATTTTAAAAATCATGATTTGGTGCTTCGTTCATATACATTGAAAACATTTATGTTCAAAAATACCAACTGCAAGAATTAACCACAGGATTTTAGGATTAATCACTAGCCTGCCCGAAAATAATATATGGATTGTGCAAAAGTGATCTAACTAAAAGAAAGATATGGCAAACGATCCCAAAACATGGCTGCCACTTTTGGCATACTGATGAAAAGGGACGACGGACTTAGGTACACCGCACGTTTAAGAATACACAACAAGCCCGGAGCCGACGGCTATCCGACGCTTGAGGCAGAAACAAGAACAGACTTTTCAGGTAAGCCCTAGATCGGGGAGGGAAGCCCACCGTATGCTTAAGGCACGCACTGGATCGTGTCACTATAAGAACCCCATATGAACTATAAATACTAAAAGCTGAATAAACATATGTTTTAGAAACGTGTGAATTTAAGAAACCGGCATGAGTAAACTGTAAGGTTATTTATATGTGTCTAGTAAACAATAGGGTCAACTAAACCGTGATAGGATCATACTGTGTGAGAGAATGTTTCAAACCATGAGTTAAGACAATTTCTAATTTCTGAAGGAAAGCGAAATGGTCATTTTTTAAAAGTGATGTGTGTGCTTATTTCTTTTGTATAGGAGGGATTGAGCCCTTGAAATGTAGATTTCCACACAAGACGGGAATACAAATAAAACTAATTTTGGAAGCCCAACGCATATTAAGGGTAAGACTCTATATATGAAAGTAATATTCATTCCCTGAACCATAGAAATAACTGGCCAACGAACGCTAGCACAGCCACATTTTATAATAATAAAGGGTGATAACCCAGTACCATTATTCTTCTACTTCACCCCCTTCCCTCAACCCACTGCTCCCACAGGTGTTTTCACACAATCACAATAGGTGTATTAGAATGCATGAGGTGATATATTTGGATAAATACAGCAGGTTATGTGGTCTTGCACAAAGAAGTCACATGTGTTTGATACATACTTAGACATGGCATACACATATGTGTTATAAATGCGTTTCTATGTCCTTCTTTTTGTTTTTCTTTGATTTGCAAAACTGTATCATCCCGGATTTGAAAAAGGCAATGTCTAAAATCCAAAACACGTGTCATCCAGGAAGGGCTGAAAACTCAAATAAACAAAAATAAAAAGAGAAATTCTGTGAACACGCATTTGACTTGGAACTTTATTGATTGGAAGAACGGTTACAGTGAACCTTAAGAAACAACTTACCTTGGTGCAAAAAAGTGCAGGCACACCCCAGTCTGTTTGTGTTTTACATACAGAGTAAAGGGACTCATTGTCTCCGTAGTGACCTACACTTATGCGACAAAAAGAAGATTAACTAACATATTGTTCAACCCTAAGGATTTCTAAGCAGCTACCAAATCAGGTCGAGAAGGTACAAATAATAAGATATCACCAAAAGGTTCCTCAAAGCTACAACACTCCTATATAGGAACTGATAGTATTCTGACCTACAACATGTTGGCCTGGTAGCTCAGTATCCATTACGCCATCAGTACCGATACCGGCATCCACATTAGTAATGCAGTGTAAATCGTGCATAGAGTATCAATCATTAAGAGTAATACTAAGGTGCTGGAGTGCAGCATTGATACAGGATTGTTTCCTGAGCTCACTAACTGAGGGCACTGCTTTACCGATATTACTTCTGCCATCAGCGATGGCTTGCAGAGCCTGCATGTCCACAGTGGTAAAATGTCAGCAACGAGAAAAGGCACAGCAAACACGTGCCAACACGGACCGGCACAGACCGGCTAAACCCTCACGCGCCGGCGCTCACGCACCTGAAATGCAAATAGATGGTACAGGGAACTACAATACAGATAGATAATGCAGTTCAAGCACTAATAGGTTCCTGAATGAAAGTGAGGCAGCGTCAGAGTTTCTAAAGGATACAAATCATACAGCAAGGTTCTATTTTCAAATTTATAAGCACAGTCAAAGAGAAGTAATAAAAGATCACAAAACCAACAGTAAGATTAAGTTAATTTCAAATATATTTAAAATATTTCAAAAAACAAAGCCTATGTGTGCAAATTAGCAAAAAGGGCAGCATAAAATAGCTGAGCAACCTAGATGCTATGTCAGTTTCGATTGAACGCCACCTATAAACCAAAGCTATTTCATTGGAGTACAGCTAGTAGGGAGATGACATATGAGGAGAGACAAACACCATCTGGGAGTTTGGTTATTTACCCACCGATAGAATGACCATGGCCAAGCTAATCACTAAGGCCATTTCCACCCAGTATTGGTCCTCCTAGCCCAAAACACATCCTCCTAGAACATCTATCAAGCAGTATCATCCGACCATGGCCTGACAGTGTTATATTTAGGCAATCCACTAAAAATTAATAGCTGAATTGCAGCTGTACATGCACCACATGTTTACTAAACATCTCTTCAGTCACTGAAGGCCTGTCAAGACAAGGGCTCTGTCACTCTCTCTGCGCTGTCACTCTTTCTATCTGCACTGTCACTCGCTCTCTGCGCTGTCACTCTCTCAAATTGCACTGCTACACCCTCTCCTGGCACTGTGGCTCTCTGTTCCCACCCATCCCCATTTTACCTTTGCTGTCCCTCTCACCGTAGCACCATTGAGGATATGCCCTATGGCACCCTTGTTCCTTAATCGCCAACCCTCAACTTTGCTCGCAGCCCTTTTTCTTTCATCCGCACTCTCATACTTTTACTTTGTCTCTTAACCTCCCACTCTCACCTTTTCTCACTCGTTTCCTCTTGCTTATCATCGATTGCAACCTCTCTCAATGGCTTCCTTCCTTTCTCTATGCCACTTGTCATTATTTTGCATGTCACTATCCCTTCTTGCATTCTCCCTTGAAAATCTGCACCCCCTTCCTTGCACACAGGTGACTATTAATGCAAAATGCAAAGAGCAGCAGTAAACGGCAAAACGATAGGCCTTGCCAGTGTTCGTTTCTCTGTCTGATCCCACCTTATTCTTCTCCCGTTGGCTATTTACTACCCATCCAAATTTGATTCACAGGATCTATAATTAACCCGAGTTTTTTACGCTAATGTGTCTATAGTGGGGAGATGGGGCTTCATTACGAGCATGCTGGACCGGTATCAACGGTGCCGGTAAGCCTGCCGGCACCGTTTTTACTGGACCGGCACACTCCAAGTCTGCAGGCGGCTGCTGTCCCGCCCGCCAGGCCTGACATGCCGGGTGGGACGTCACCCGCCCGCAGACTTTCTGGGATGCACCAGCACCGCTATTAACGGTGCCAGTGCTTCCATCATCCCCATTGGGATTAACATTTTTTCGGCGCCTGACTTCCAGGAACAGTAGGGTCATAATGCCCCGGTGTTTCCGTGGAGCCAGGCACCAGAAAAATGAACGAGGCCCATGGTCACTGCAGGGCACATCCTGAACTTCAAAGTTACTCACTGCTGGGCACTGTGCAACATCCACAGTGAAATAATCAATTGTGTTTTTTCCCGTAATGTTTGCAAAGGTCTGTCCGATTGGACGATCGCCCAGGAAGCAACTATTGTGTCTTCTCATCATCCTATCTAATCAGACAACTAACATGTTGGCATAGAAGTGTCCTCATTGTGGTAAAAAAAAGACTCTCTGAAGGACCTTTACCCAGCTTTATGTTGTTAATCGCCCCCAGTTAACAACGCTTGGTTACTTCCCACAACTTTACTTTGAACCATTTTTACTCCCTCGCCCAGTTCGTTTAAGCACTTTGAAGCATTTGCTGGATCTACCCAATTGTATAAATTTATCAAACATAGGGTTTCTCTGCTTGAAAGAAGCAGGCATGACATTTCTCAAGTCTAAATCATATTGTGTAAAAGTCAGATCTAAATAAGTGGAAATCCATATCGACAATCCATATCTCAACACAGGAGTATAAAAAGATGGGAATCCATCCAGAACAACTTAGTTCACAGCCCACGTTTTCTGCCTCACTGTTATGTCCATTCCTTCTGCAAATGATTGATAAAGAAGACATTTGGCCATGGTAAGCTACACTTCGTCCAAGAGTCTATTTTAATCTGTCCATTATCAGCTGTACGGTTTGTGCACTCTGTCGGTATTCCCAGGCTCTATCACCAAAACGTGTTCACTGTGTGACCTTGTTTATAGATGTAGTGTGAAACTGAGTTCCGGTTTTAATAGCATGCTGATCTGCAAGGATTTTCCCTTCCACCTCTGTAATTCAACTCTCCAGTTTCCTGTGAAAAGCTTTCAATTCGGCCTAGGAGATGATTGCCTTTTTTTGTTGCTAAATTCAATATCTGTCCCCACTCGCACTTTACTTTTTTACTATGGGTTACTGTCTAAGTTAAAACAATAAATATGAATGAATTCTGTCTGTTTAAGATAACTGGCAGAATTGGTTGATCAATTGCGATGCTATATTACCACTTACACTTCTCTTACTTAAACCAAACATTCCTAATTCATTCATCGCTGCTCTTCCAAAAGTCACTCCTTAAACCAAACCCTTCCCGGCTTAATCCAGAGTCTGCGTCACAGTTCCACCTGTGTGATTCTTTTCGCATGAGTCCTGCAGAAAAACCTCTAGCCCAGTCCACAATTACCTCACTCTTCTCTCCAGTCCGCATGATACTACTATTTATAGCAGTTAATCTTAGATCTAAATTGAAATTTGATCCTTGGGATTCAGATGACTGTCAAGGGGCTGGTGAAAGGCCTCTTTCCCCCTTTCCCCAGAGGTCGAATCTGGGGCCCATAGCCACCTCTCAAACACAATCAAAGATGAAACCAGAATCAGTCTGTAGGCCAAAGTCATTGAATAGTCACAAACCAAACAAGTCTTGACGGGAGGTTGCTTAAGCCTTCAATCGATAGGTCTATGTGCAAGCGTGCAAATGTACAATTACGCAATTGTGCAAGCATTTGAGCCGCTGTGTGCTTCCATGAGGTTAGTCTGATTTCTTTAAAACCCCATGGAACATTTCAGAGCCCAGAGAAAGAAAAAACAGTCCATTCCTTGCCTGAGGAGGATTATGGGGATTGATTTTCAAACATCAAATATCAGAACTTTAGAAACATTTGGAAGCTTTTAGCATCTTCAGTCACAGCCTGGCAAAGAGCTCCAGGTTCCACTGCCCCCAACAGGCCCTTCAAAGCTCCCCCAGGCTCATCAACACTATGGCCACAGCCTTCACACTGCACAGGATTTATGCCCTGGAGTCGACTTAGCTTCCAAGTGCCCAGGTATATGATTATTATAGCATTTATTGAGTAGAGACCTATCTTTGTGAAGCCACAGATTGCTTTACACTTCACAGGAGGAAGTACACAGTGATGGAAGCAGAGATACAAGGGAGCCGAGAGATGACAACTGGGGAGGGCGGGCAATCTCCACAAGCCACTAAAGGAGAAAACAAGAGGGAGCAGTTTGCCAAGTTTAAGGTTGGGTAGAGAGTGATATCTATAATGAATGGCTGGTAGGCATCAGATATAAAGACACTGCTTGCGGTCTATAGGGATTATCGGAAAACAGACCGCTCCACTCCCGTAGGCTTCTTTGGTGACCACAAAGCTACTTGGCATCTCCGTCCATACCGATGAACCACGAAAGCAACCTCTTACGCGTCCAAGTGCCAAACAGCATGCCACGCTTCTGCCACTCCTCATTTCCTCTTCTCGAGAGGCATCATGGCACCTGCTCCCGCACATGTAAACCAATCACCAACAGCTAACGTGACAAATCAGGATTTAGCCCGCTATCCATTCCCACTCCACTCACTTCCCCTTCTTGTGTAGCTATGTGGCACCTCCTCCCGCACACCTAAACCACACCACCGACAGATAATGTGAAACAGTGGGTAGCTCATGTGAAACAGTGGGTAACAACCTTCTCTGTTTCCCTCTCCTGGGTGTGTGTGTGTGCGTGTGTGTGTATCATGAGCAATTAGGAACCTAAGTTCTTCTCTTCATTTACCTGGAGCACTAGGGGATCCTCTGTTCACAGTGGACACTTTGAGAATGGAGTTAATCAATTAATTCTAAGAAGGTGCACGTCTCATTGTCATAATTTGGAAACAAGAGACGTGTCTGTGCTTTGTTTGGGAAAGCTGCGCATTACTACTGCATGCTATTCCTGGAAGAAAAAACGCCCAGTGCCCATGCCCAAAACTGCAATTGAGAGCCGTCAAATCTCTTTGCCAAAGTAACAGTGCTATTACGTTACCCATATTACAAGGGATTACTTCCTCTGATCTGCAGAGGTTGATCTGAATGCTCGGAAACCTCCATACAGAAAATAGGACAATGAGCGAAAACCTGGCCGCTGTGAGCCAGTTTTCTTGGTCAATTTGGGCACACATTTTCTGTCCAGCTGAGAGATTGCCAGCAACTGTAGTGGCCCTCAATTAACACAAGGCACTTCGCTGAGGTAAAAGTGTTTGTTGGGACACCTGATGTAACAGGGTAGGCGCGGATTTGTCCAGGGCTGGGGGTAGCACTCAGTTAAATCGTGTTACCCCTGTGCAGTTGACTTCACTGCACAATAAATATCCTGGGTAGTATTTACTTTACCTGACTGCTAGAGCTCCCACATGGCTTTGCTTCAGCCATGGTATTACACTCTGCAGTGATAGGGATCTGCTGGAGGAGCAGACTTGAGTAGGAGGGCTGATTCCCTCATTCAGGAGTAGCGCTGAGGACCTGCCATCCTCCTGGTGCCCCGCTCCGACTCTGCTCCACTTCCGGCTCCTCTTGCGCTTCCTGCACGTTTTCTCGCTAGATCTCGCTCTCTCGAGATCTCGCTGATAGGTCCTCACAGCAACGTTCCTTGATAAATGTGCTTTAAGTTGTACGTGTTCAAGTAGTGTTCAGTTTGTCATGAAAAGTAGTGTTCAGTTTGTCATGAAAAGTCACGATTTGTGAACATGACCCTTTTGCTTGTGTCGCCCAGGACAATTTTATATTCCGATTCCTCCCTATGGATCGGCACTTAAAATGCAACGCCTGAAGACATGCAAGCTGGTTACTTCTGATTACTCGTGCAGTGCTCTGATAGGAAATATCCTGCCCATGTACTCACATTGCCAGTTCATTGTATCAAATTAGAAACAGAGGTTCGCCGTAAACTTTCAGCAAAGCCATAGAAGCACTTTTTCAGTCGTTTGGTCATAGCCATTCAAACCTGGACAAAGCGATGATAATGTTGCAGTTAATGTAGGAATTTCTTTCATACTTGCATTTCACCCTCAAGGGACCCATTAAGCATTTCGTGGTAAATCATCGATAAATCTACCAATTTATGCCAAATATCGTTTGCTGTTTGTTACCTCCACTTGATTCAGTGGCATTACCACAGGATTATGAGTGGCTGCACTGGGATGTAGATGCCATTTTTTGCAGTCCACAGGACCCATGGGGATTTTGGAAGGACTTTGCGCCCTGATGCCTCTGGGCCTGAAGGTGCGCGTTACAAATAAAACAAATACAAAATACAGATACTTATCGTGAGCGGTAAAACCTCCCAGTAAATCCACTGTGGGGAGTCCTTCAATTTGCTTTAAAACCTGGGATTTGGTGGGGCTGTAAAAGTGGAGGTAATTCTGTTACTGCCAAAAAGTTGCAGTAACGCTATTAATGCCTCTTGTTTACTGAACTGCCACCTTTGCATGACCTGGGCATATGTTATCCAGAGTATGTTTGCAATAGCTTATTTTGCGTGCCTACAACCAACTGGGAATACGTCGTCATAGGACATCGTAGAAAATTCCTTTTCTTAGACAGATGTATTGAGCTACGACACAGTACATGCAATCTCCAGGAGTGGGCAGGTGGTAGAAGCATTTACGTATTTGGCTGACCCACAGGTGGTTGCTGCTCATTACTGCCTCCTGCATTGATGATGTATCAATATCTCATGATGGAAGGGAACCGCCCCTAAAGTGGTCCCTGAATATAGACGACATGATTCCTGGGTTATATTCCTGGCAGAGAAACGTTCATAACACCTGCCCCACAAGCTTTCATATTCCTCCCTAGCCATCCTCATTTACTTAATCATCTGCTACTGCTACACTATGCCTGCCACTTTGGCCTGTTTTCCCTATTCATTATGTTTCCAGACCTGTTTGCGCTGGAATTAGATGAGCCTTTTATTTTTTTATTTTCAGTCAGCCCCTCACATTTGAATTAGACATTTTATTTTTTTATTTTTCTAACGCTATCACTGGAAATAAATATGGCAGGAGTCGCGATGAGCAGCCTCCTACCCTGGGAATGTCACCAACATCCGTGATGTTCTTATCAAGGTCATTGATCTACAAGCTGAACAGTAATGGGGTGAGAACGCACCTTTGACATACTCTGAGCCTGCATGGAAAAAGTATAGACAGTTCGACGTTAGACTCGTACTTCTCTCTGACTTCCAAATCTGAGAGAAGTGCTTTCAAACAATTCAAGGATATTCCATAAAGGAATCTCGTTGGCGGAGTCAAAGGAACTCAAGAGGTCCAGGAAAGCCAGAGTGGCAAGGATCTTGTACCCAAAACATGTATTTTCTGACAGCCATGGACAAATTCAGCGCCTGTCCGAATGTGCAGAGCCTTCCACAGTAACCAAACTGGACTTTCAAGATCAGGTAAAATTCTTTAACCCAGTCCAGGAGTTCATCATCAAAAGTGCGCCAAACATTTTTGATGTTGCATTGTGCATACAAATTGGCCATTAGCGTTTAGGGTCAGATTGGGACCACAACAGATCTTTTCCAACTCGCTGGCGCGTTCACATGCTTACATCTCCTATTAAAAACAGATTGTAAAAGATCAAATTTAAATATATCCACAGGACAGTAATGAGGACGTGGGGATTCATGGGGGGCTACCTGAAGTAGTACTTCACTCCCCTAGCCTTATGTAAATGCTAGCTAGCCTTATGTAAATGCCAGAGTGGTGTCCTCTATACCACTGCTACCCTTTGGAGTAGAATGCGTGTATGCAACACACGCTTCCATTTCGCTTACTGCATCACACAATGATGAGAGATGTGCCACTAAGTCACACTGGGATTTTAGCCAATGCAAACTGGTGACAGTATCTGCCTGCCAGTCCAGTTTCAACAAGAGACCAAAATATAACATGTCTACACATAAGGTGACAGTATTTAGCATGTCCCACCCTTTCTCATTCATTCTCGCTGCTCGAATGGGGGTCTTGTAATTATGAATGCAACATCATCTCAAGGGGAAACCTTCAGTGATTGCAACAAGAACTGCTTAGATAATCTAAAGTACCCAACATACCAACTCAGCTCACCTTCAGAATTGAACATGCCTTTTGCCAGTTGAAAGAGGTGTAATCAATTCCTACATGTTTTCAACCTTGACAAATCCATCTCCACATCAACATCTTTCACAAGGAGCAGAAATCGGTGTCTGAACCCATTTGGGCGCAAACCCATCTCTGTCACATTTAAAGGCCCTTCTGATCGGGACTCTGCTTCCTGCTGCAAACCAAATAGCAGGAGGCATGCTGTTATAGGTAAAAAAAAATGTGTAGGACCATTTAAGTGGGTTGTGATCTCTTTCCCCAGAGGGAATAACTTCCAGATCTTGCAATAGTGGCAAATCTTTGATGGGCAATACACAAAAATCCCATAAAAGTAAAATTCGACAGATAATCTGAGGGAGACAGACATTAACTGACATTACTCCACCTCTGTAGAGATATACCACAAAGGCCTTGTTACGAGAGGACTGTGGGGCTGGTCATTGTGGCGCCCTTGGTGTCATCTCTCCTGCATTCGTGTGTGTTCTGCCAAGATGGTGTCCTCTCCTTCCAGTGATGGTTCAGTTCTTCGAGTAGGAATGGATGGTGCTCCGCCCCTATACCCGGATATGGTACATCAGGTCATGGAACCGACACAGCAGTGCGTCGCTACTGCTTATTGTTACCGTGCTACGTGAGTTATCACCTTTCCAGTGCTAACTTGTTCCGTGAATTCTTTCACACCTTTCAACCCCTAGGGAACCTTCGTTCTCCCGCGGATCGTCATTCCTTCCCGCAGCTATTTCTGCTATCGGACTGTCTACTGATTCTGTATCCGACAACGTAGGTGCCCTTTCTCTTCATGACATTTCCACCCTGAGTGATCTCTCGCTAGAGTTAACATTCTTATCTCCTTTACAGAAGGGGTGGATGACCACGGTAGGTAGGACTACATTCCCCAGCATTCCACGCGGTCTCTTTGTGGACTCCTCCGCCTCTGTTACGTGCTTGTGGCCTCTCAGTCCCGGTACGTGGGGAATACCATTAATCATACCTTTATTCCTTCCCAGTCTTTCTCTGCATTCCCCAAATCATATTACCAGTCTTTATTGAAGGTTCTGACCTTTTCAATGGCGTATGAAGTCACGCCTCCCGGTTCCATACAAACGGTTCTCACAGCTCCACGTAGAGGTACACATCACGTCATACAGGAACATACATCCATATCCAAAACGATCACTAACCCTCTTTCTCTAGCTTGCAGTCACCCCATGGGTTAGGAGATTCAAGCAGATCACAGCCAGTCATTATCCAGTTGCGACACTTCTAGGATTTCTAGCTACAAAGACAGTCCCTACCTAAGTTACCATCGCTCACGATCATCACAGAGTTTTCTCCCCCAAGATGGCTTCCCTGTCGCTCTCTCTCGGTGCTGGTTTTCCAGGCATAGGAAGAGTGCATCAGGTGAACTTCTCCACTCTTCAAGCAGAGTCCGAAGACCAGGTTAGTGGCTCATAGTTTCTATTTTCTGCATGTTGAACACTGGGGTGGTTGCCACTATACGTTTACATTTTCTTTTTACTTTTTTTTTATTTGTTTTGGTTACATAGTAACCTTTACAAAAACAATATAAAACAAATAAGAACAGATCTTAAAAATACATACATAACATTTGGTTACATGGATTCGAATACATTCCTTATATAATACAACCAAAAAGTATAAATGGTTTATACATCTAAATGAACCATACTAGAACAGAATGAAAAAAGACATACAAGATGCATAAGTCTACAAATTGTTGTAGCTGAACTACCTCCCTATAGTTCACATACGTTTATCTCATACAGTATGAGGAGTACAGAATAACAGATATAAATGCCTCAAAAGAGATATCGGCTGCCACCCAGTGCTTACCTGCAGGAGATGGGGTCTTGAGTATTCCATTATGGAGCAACAATTTCAGCAGTTAGTGACAGCCATGCAGGCTCTTTCGGCTGAGGTACAACAACTCAAATAGGAGAATATGGCATTACGGCACCAAGTGGGTCACTCTGCTCTGAGGTCCCTGTGGGACCTCTGCCCTCTGGGTGCTTCGATGGTAATCCGCATTCACTGAAAGAGTTCTTGGAGTCTTGTTTGCCTTTAAGGCAGCCTTTTTTCCCCACTGACCGATACAAGTTGGGTCACATGATTTCTCAAATGACTGCTGCAGCCTTGGCTTGTGCAACCCCTTTAGTCACCAGTAATCATCCCATTCTAGAGTCTTATTCCGCCTTTCGTAATAGTGTAAAAATTATGTTTGGAAGACAAGAAGTGACTATTGCATCACAAGAGCGTTTGTTGGATTTCAAACAAGGGAACCAAGACATATTGTCCTATATTACCAGATTCAAGCAAATGGCGGCTGACACTGCTTGGTCAGATGACACCCTGATCCCAATATTTAGATGAGGTCTTTCAAAAGTATTAAAAGATGAGGTATCCCCGGTCCCTCGTCCTCATAACATGACCGAATGTATAACCTTAGTGATGCAACTGGACTATCGCCTCCAAGAACAACATCATGAGAAAAGGAAGGGGCAAACCCCTAGACAGCACTCATAGGGGTTGCTCTCTCCTAATAAGACAGTTTTGACTTAGGAACCTATGCAGTTGGGGTTCACTTGTGGCCCTCTGTCTACAGAGGAGCGTTCTAGACAGAAACCCCTGGGTTTATGCATGTACTGTGGGGCCAATACTCATAACGTCAAGGAATGTCCCATTGCCCCTCCCAAGAAAGCGGGAAATGCCAGTGCCCGGCCGTGAGGGGAACGACGGTTCAGGGCCCACATACAACCACTAGTTCCCTGCTTAATACCCATTCAAGCCCCCCTGGTCCTTCTTCAGAAAACACCATGATATTGCTCAGTGTTTCTCTCTCATGGAGCAACATACGTCTTGAGAACGTGCCAGCCTTGATAGACAGCGGGGCAGCTGGCAATTTCATAGATGATTCCTGGGCCCAGAACCATGGTATCCCTAGATCCGCTAAAACTATGATCATTCCGGTGGAGAGCGTGGATGGTAGCCCTCTCATGTCTGGGCCTATCAAAGACTCCCTAATCATGACCATGGCTTCCCACTGGAAGCCCTGATCCTAGACATCATTAGGACAGCACATTATCCAGTCATCCTCGGACTGCCCTGGTTAAGGAACCAGAACCCTTATATCAATTGGTCGACGGCGACTCTCTTCTCAGGCTCTGAGCAGTGTATTCATTGATATCTGGGACAAAGTATTACTCAGCCGAGAAATGACCCAGATACAAGAGCCGAGAGTTCTACTAGTAAGCTACTGAACCAGATATCGACTGTTCCCCCGAGTATCAACAATATCTGTGGGTATTCTCTCAGACTGAGTACTCTGAACTCCCTCCACTTTGACGGGATGATTGTGCCATTGAATTAGTCCCTGACAGTCCGCTTCCATTCGGGCGAATGTACATCCTTTCGGCTAAAGCGAAAGAGGTCCTGAAAGACTACTTGCATACACATCTACAAAGCGGCCTTATCACCGAATCCACTTCACCTGCGGCTGCCTCTTTGTTTTTTATCCCAAAGAAAAACACCTCTGAACTCCGCCCGTGTATTGATTTTAGGGGGTTAAACAAGATCACAGTCCCTGATAAGTACCCCATGCCTCTTATCCCTGACATTCTGGAGGCTGTCCACGGCGCCAAAGTCTACACCAAACTCGATTTACGAGGGGCTTATCACCTGATCCGCATCAAAGCCGGCGACGAATGGAAGACAGCGTTTAGAACCCCCTTTGGCCATTACCAATACCGGGTGATGCCATTCGGCCTAGCAAATGCCCCTGCGGTCTTTCAAAGATTTATGGACCACATCTTCGCAGACTTATCCTAACACTATGTCATCATCTATCTAGATGATATCCTGGTCTTTTCGTGTACCTTAACGGACCACATACAGCATGTGAAAGAAGTCCTACAGCATCTGCAGCAAAATCATCTATTCTGTAAGATAGAAAAATGCGAATTTCACGAAACGTGTGTTACATATTTGAGGTACATCCTTTCCCAACAAGGCATCTCTATGGACCCCACCAAAGTTTCTGCCATTACAGAATGGCCTTCACCTGGATCAGTCAAGGATATCGAAAGATTGTTGGGCTTTGCCAATTTTTACCGGCGTTTCATACCCCGCTTCTTGACCCTTACACTGCCGTTGACTCATCTTCTAAAAAAGGGTGTTCCCTTCGATTTGACACCCGAGTCCCAGGATTCCGTTGATGGCCTAAAGACTCTCTTCACTAAGGCCCCCATCCTGGCTGTTCCGGATCAACAGGTACGATTCATTGTTGAATCGGATGCATCTAATTATGCGGTGGGTGCCGTTCTCCTCCAACCTGATAATAAAAACATTGAGCGGCCAATAGCCTATCTATCAAAACATTTTCTCCTGCCGAGAACAACTACACAGTGTTAGAGAAAGAACTGCTTGCGATCAAACGTGCCTTTGAAGAATAGCGACACCTTCTCTTGGGGTCCCAACACCCAATAGAAGTGAGAACCGATCATCATAATCTTTGAACTCTTCAATATGCGCAGACATGTAACAGCCGTCAAGCCTGGTGGGCTCGCTTCTTTTCACCCTTTCGCATTGTGTTCACTTTCATCCCAGGTAGAACTAATCTGAAAGCTGATGCATTGTCCCGGAGGGACCCGTTGGAATACACTCTATTCAAATCGGAACCCATGTTCCCTAGGGCAGTCTTTGTGCCCGTGGTTCATAACTTTCTGCAAAAGGTTGAAGCCATAACTAGAGATTAGGTATCCACCCATCCTGAACTGATCTCACAGTATAACCTAACAAAGAGTAAGGGCCTCTGTTCAGAGATGAAAGTGTTTGCCTTCCTGATGAAGGTCTCCACAAGGAGATGATACGACTTTGCCATGATACACGGGCAGCAGGTCATTGTGGTTCTGCAAACACTCTTGAGCTAATCCAGAGGCGTTTCTGGTGGCCTACAGTTAGGAAGGATGTTCAGGAGTACATCGCATCCTGTCCTGTTTGCCTCCAAACCAAGTACCCTCGAAATCCTCCCATAGGGGAACTGGTTACAATGCAACTCCCCACTAAACCCTGGCAAATCATTTCCACAGATTGTATTGTGGATCTCCCCATTTCAGAGGGCTGTATCACCATAATGGTCACGGTGGATTTATAAACGAAGATGGCCCACTTCATCCCACTACCATCAGTCCCCCTAGCGACACAAATGGCACAGGTATTTTTGGACCGTATCTTTTCACTTCACGGTCTCCCAGAGACAATTATATCAGATCGTGGTGCACAATACACCTCAAGATACTGGTGCCACCTGTGTAACATACTGGGAATACCCCGCACCTTCAGTTTGGGTTATCACACACAGACAAACGGTCAGACTGAGCACCTCAACCAAACCCTAGAAGGCTACCTAAGGTGCTGTATATCTGCTGCCCAAGACAACTGGAAGGATCCGTTACCATTGGCAGAGTTTGCATATAACAACGCAGCACATTCTGCTACTCGAGCCAGCCCATTCTACAGTACATATGGATATCATCCTTCAGTATTAACTTCCTTGGTACCTCAGGCATCCCTGTTCCCAAGTCTAGATAGTCTGGTGGATGCCCTTCAACAGGGTCATCGAAGAGCTCATGAGGCCCTGCTAGAAGCCCAGACTAGGAGCAAGAAACAGGCAGACAGACATCGGACCCCGGCACCTTCTATCCAAGTCGGGGATTTGGTGTGGTTGGCTAGCAGGTTCCTACCCAGACGTCTTGTTCCTTCTAAGCTGTCTCCTAAATTCTACGTCCCTTTTCCTGTTCTAGAAAAGAAGGGGCCCGCTGCATTTAGATTACAGCTTACACAGTCTTGGAAGAGCATTCACCCCACCTTTCACATTTCACAGCTGAAGCCTTTCATCGGACTGTCTACTTATTCTAAATCCGACAGCGTAGGTGCCCTTTCCCTTCATGGCATTTCCACCCTGAGTGATCCCTCGATAGGTTAACATTATTATCTCCTTAACAGAAGGCGTGCATGACCGTGGTAGCTAGGACTACATTCCCCAGCATTCCACACGGTCTCTCTGTGGACTCCTCCACCTCTGTTACGTCCTTGTGGCCTCTCAGTCCCGGTAGGTGGGGAATACGATTAATCATACCTTTATTCCTTCCCAATCTTTCTCTGAATTTCCCAAATCCTATTACCGGTCTTTATTGAAGCATCCAACCTTTTCACTGGCGTACAAAGTCCCGCCTCCCGGTTCCGCCTCCCGGTTTCATACAAACGGTTCTCACAGCTCCATGTAGAGGTACGCATCACGTCATACAGGAACAGACATCTGTATCCAAAACCCTCACTAACCCTCTTTCTCTATCTTGCAGTCACCCTGTGAGTTAGGAGATTCAAGCAAATCACAGCCAGTCATTATCCAGTTGGGACTCTTCTACGATCTCTAGCTACAAAGACGGTCCCTACCTAAGTTACCATCGCTCACGAGCATCACAGGGTTTTCTCCCCCAAGAGGGTTTCCCTGGCGCTCTCTCTCGTGGCCGGTATTCCAGGCGTAGGAAGAGTGCATCAGGTGACCTTCTCCACTCTTCAAGCAGAGTCCGAAGACCAGGTTAGTGGCTCATTGTTTCTATTTTCTGCATGTTGAACACTGGGGTGGTTTCCACTATTCGTTTATCTCATAAAGTATGAGGAGTACAGAGTAACAGATAACAGGCCTAGCCATGGGCATCTATTCTCGAATTGGCCAAGACATATTGTGGTATGCCTAATGCACGCTCTTCTCTATGGTCAAATGGAGCACTAGGCTTTTCCAAGCCTAGTTTGTTTTAGCAAATGAGCTTCATTTATTTATCGGTATAAACATTTTGGGTTACAATCAAAATGTTCATCATAACTCTGCAACGCTAACCATGATGTCCCAGGTTAGTGTGAGTGTTGTTAAAAAGGAAATAACTCCCAAGCCTAGTGTGCAACATGTACTTAATGATTAGAGTATACAACTCATTAATCATATTAATATTTGTCAGATATAAAAGATCTTGTGGGCAACCTGAAGACTGTTTGCGCATCGCGGGTGCTATCTTTCCTTCCAAGATGGTGCCCGCTGTTACTCTGGAAAGGTCGCGTGACGGTCTAGTCTCTGACTCGTTCCTCGGTACAGCGGGCTCTTAGGCAGATGCTGCCAGAGCGCAGCACACCTCAATGCTAGTGTTTCTAGTACCTAGCTCAGCGCTTACCTACCTCCTGGGTTCCTTCCTTACCCCTGCTCTTCCTTCCTTCCTGGTTCATGTGTTCTTCCTGCTTGGTTTCTGTCTCTGCCTCCTTCAGTGCTCCTGTATCGCCTCTTCCATCCGTGTACCATCAGTGCTGCCGGATCTCTGCCCCCAGCCATGTTCCATCAGTGCTGCGGGTCTCCATACAGGTTTTTTTTTCCCTTGAAGGGTTTTTTCTTGATTGTGGCAGTCTTCCAGGAGTCCCCTTGCCGGAGTATTTATTCCTCGGGCAGGGTGGCATCTGGGGAGGTTCGCCCCTTTCTCCATGAAACCCGTACAAAACAAAAACCACAAAAAAACAAAAAAGCCAAGCAAATCTTCAAGCAAGAAAACACAGGTGAGCAACCCCTCTGAAAGCTCAGACTCTGACAGTTTGTCAGGATTCCTGCTATCAAGAGAACACTCAGGAGTCCAATCAATACCAGACCTATCAGAGGCTTCAACACCCGGGCTGCAAGAGCAGTAATCTTCCCACATCACCGAAGGAAATCAAAGACTACGGCTATCGTATGCTTTCGAGTCCGTGAGTGAGCAGCTTGGAGATTGCCATGGCGACTGGGGCATCCGTTGCGGTCGCCATGCAACGTTCCACGCTTTAGAGGCAGGTTCACTGGTCCCCACGCAACTGATAGTTGAGCTTCCGGGTCCCAAGGAACGCTGCTCCTGATTTAGAAATTCTGAAGACCGGTGGGTGAAGTCTCTGTTCTTGCTTTTTCCTTGCTCCCGTTTTGTCCCCCACATTGATTCCTGGTTTCCCTTGCCCTTCTGCCTTTGAACTGCCTTCTTGCTCTCAACGACCACAGAGTGAAGAACAACCTGCTAATCTTACCGGCATTATCCTTGTTCAGCCTTGCATGGTAAACAGACCCGGACTGCCATTACGACCAGCTACTTTGTGACGAATTTGTCCTTGTTCAGCCTGGCATGGTAAACAGAACGTGACTCCTTCTACAGAACGCTATTTCTTGCCGACTTTTTTATCATCACGGTTCGTTCTACAAGCAGACTTGGACCACAAGATCTACCAGCTTACCAGTGACAGTGGTCGCTCCTCTCAAGCACCTGGTGCCACTCCTCTATCTGAACCCGATGTGCGCCCCATGTGTGTTGCCCTAATTTCAGCACAGGAACCCAAGGACTTCCACCCCTGGCGCTTGATTGACATTAGGCATCCTCGTTCCGTCGTGACAGGTGGTCCCTTGGGACTAGAGACTACTGACCACTGTCGTATTAGGCGTCCCGTGCTGTCAGGGCAGGATTCTTTGGGGCAACACACACTGGGTGCTGTATCTGGACTGACCCTCCAAACTTGCGCAGGTGGTAAGTGTCTCTATGTCTTTGCCTGTAACAGCTCGTTACCCCTGGGTGGTTGTATCATAGATTCTTGTTATTTCTTAGGAATTCCTCCTGTCCATTCAGAGACAACCGACCTGCAATTAGAGCAGGGGTTTCCTGCTGCTACTCCACTGGGGGTCCTTGACACTCATATACAGGTTAGCCAATCTTCTACAGTCTTGGCATAGTCAGACACTTTCCCTGTAACCGTTATTGATTATCCTTGTCTTAGTTACAGTATCCCGGTTTGGCTGATGTCCTCATCTATCAACCAATGTTTCCTGGGTCCAGCTGGTGTCCATCTCTCAACTAATTGATCTCACTGCATGTGTGTTTCATTCAGAGAGTTACATTGGTGGGGAGATTTCTTCGCCTACACTACAGGGGCAAGATCTCTCGTCCACACCACAAGACCATACCAGGTACCTGACATAATAAGATACCTACCATAGAGAATGGACACCAACAAAACCCTGGCTACTTTGATGCATATGGTAGTGGAACTCTGCACAGAAATGGCAGCAGACCAATGCCGCTTCTCAGACATATACGCAGATGATGGCCGAACTCCGTACAGAAATGGCTTCGGCCCATGCTTCCACGCAGGGTCAGATTGAGGGGTTACCGGGCGGGGGCCCATCTGGGGGCAGCAGTGCCATTACTTGCATCTGCTTCTGGTGCACCTGACCCGGTTCCATGCCCGCCTATGCCCCCGGTCTGCCTGACCTCCCAGTTCACTTTGGCACCTCGAGAACGCTTTCATGGCAACCCTAAGGTGTATCACACCTTCCTGAACCAGTGCAGGTTACACTTTCTGTGTCGCCCTAATGCCTTTCCTGATTCCACCACGAACGTGGCCTTTGTGTTGTCCCATTTGGGGGGGAACCGCTGCAGCCTAAGCCAACCCTTTACTCCAGGCTGGTAGCCCACTGCTATTTGACTGTGATGCCCTTCTGGACGCCATGAGTTGACACAAGTTATAAGACACAAGCTACGGAACTCTGGAACTCCTAGGCGTACAACAAGGGGATGCTTCTCTTTCTTACATTGCCAAGTCCATTCAACTCGTGGCCGAAATTGACTGGCCGGAGGACAAGAAGCCCTCCTTGTTCTAGATGGGCCTAGCAGACAATCTGAAGGACACCTTAGCCATGGTACGGTGGTTCTGACAGCCTTTCATGAACTGTTAGACCTTGTAATACAGATCGATGCTAGGGGGGGCTGAAAGAAAGCGAAAAAAGAGGGGTCCAGTTCCAGTTGTTACAGTACCACATCCCAACACTCAGGGAAATGCGGAGCCTATGCAAAACGGTGCTATACAGGGGCTTTGACCGCTGCCGAGAGAGAAAGGCGGCGGACCACCAATCTCTGTTTCTATTGCGGTTCCTCAGAACATTTCCTGAAAGCCTGTACCAAAAAACCCAAGAAGTCGGGAAACGGGAAAGCTCGGTGATGGATGGAGCCCAATCACTGAGTTCCATGTCCTTGGGCTCCAGTTCTCTCACAATCACATTCACTTTTTGTCTCCTTTCGGGCTCCTCGTGGCTCGGGGTAGTGGTGTTAGACTCAGTGGCCACTGGGAACTACATTGACCATGTATATGCTCATGACAAAGGCATCCCTATGCTCACGAAAGAACGTCCTGAACTCGTGAACCCTGTGGATGGTTCCACTTTGGTCTCTAGTCTGGTTACCAAACATACGGTATTCATGGACATGACCATTGTTACGGGTCATGGGGAATCCATACGTTTCAACGTCATCACCGCCCCACAATATAAGGTCATCTTGGGTCTCCCATGGTTGAAATCGCACAACCCGGTTATAGACTGGGTGGCTGAAGAAGTCTTCTTTTCATCTAATTATTGTGAGGAACACTTCATGGATACTCCTGACTTGGTCAAGAGCCCTTTTTATTCATTGTTGGACACTGCTCCCGTTATATGATATGATATGATAGTTTATTTATATAGCGCCTATACACAATGTGTTTCAAAGCGCTTCAAGGCAAGGGAGGGAACAAGGGAAAATACAATTACATTCCTACAGGCCATGAACAGTAAGGATGTGAATCGTACTCGGCATGACAACATTTCAGATAGTGCAAGAGCTAAGACATAGATAAGGAAGGGAGAGAGTGGGAAGGAAATGGAAACAGACAGGCGACTACCGTACTAGGCCTGACAACATTTCTGGTAGAGCCAGAGAAAAACAAAAGGTGAGGGAGAGGGGTGCAGAAAGCTAGGGGAGGAACAAAACAAACGACTATCATACTAGGCCTGACGACATTTCAGATAATGCTGGGGAGGGGGGAGGAGACAGATGAGGTTGCTATCATACTAGGTCCAGGGACAATTCTGATAGAGTAAGTGCATAGAAGAAAGTAAGGGGAGGAGATAGGAAAAGGGAGAAGGGAAAGGAGGAGAGAACAGAGAGTTGGCAGTCAAAAGAGTGGAGAAGCAAGAGGGGAGAGTGCATACAATTGCAGAAGTCAGTAGTAACACATTGGGGCCTCATTACGAGAAGTGCAGTAAAAACGCGTCCATTACCAGCATGGAGGAACTAACGGGTCCGTGCTTGTATGACGCTGCTAATAACGGGTGATTACGAGTGCGCGAGCACGTGCGAACCCCCATGCCGGTAGTGGGCATACCGCCATGGCGCTAAAGGCCCTCCAACGCCCCATAGCACCATCACGGGACCCGCCGATACCGCCTCTGCCTAGGAGGCACCCCTTATTACCGACCCGGTAATAATAGCATGCTATTACCGGGCTCGTAATACCAGACCCGGAAGTAACGTCATTGTGTCGGAATGGGAAATGCGCCGGCAGCCATCTTTAAAAAACACAATCCATTGCAATCCTCCCAAACCAACAGTTGTGTTCAGGAGAGACCAGCGCCAATCCCTTCACCATGTCAAAGGCTACCCGGAAAACAACCCCCTGTCTGCGCAAAAAGCATTTTTAAGATGAAGAACTTAACATGCTGGCAGACACCCTTGCCGCACATGCAAATGAGATCAACCTGCAGAACCTGAAGAGGGAGGTGCAGCAGCGCAAAAAGGAGATCTGGGAGGAGGTAGCCCGCAAGGTCTCGGCAGTCGGCACCACCCCACGGACAGTGAAG
This sequence comes from Ambystoma mexicanum, assembly GCF_040938575.1. Taxonomy (NCBI): domain Eukaryota; kingdom Metazoa; phylum Chordata; class Amphibia; order Caudata; family Ambystomatidae; genus Ambystoma; species Ambystoma mexicanum. Next base: position 229,242,707 of record NC_090931.1, on the reverse strand, counting down.
GCAGGGGCGCCTCCAAAGTGTGGCCAAGGGGGGCCACTGCCACCCTTATAGAAAGGCTGGCCCCCCTATTGGCCACCCCCGTGAAAAAGCAACAAAAATATTTTTTTTTTCGCACTGAACTGTGCATGGACATGCCCAGTTCAGTGCGAAAAAAAGGATTTATTTTTTCCTTTTTTGCTGTGTCCCACAGCCTTTGATGGTCTGGGGCAAGAGAATGAATTAAGGCATAAAAAATGTATGCCAAGAACATATAGCCTGCAGGGCGGGAGTCGTTGCAACGTGTGTCCCACTGTATTCAATGCGTGTGTGTGGCCCATATGTTGGGCAGTGCCGAGTGGCTCCAGGTTGCCTCTGTCTGTTTCTCTGGGGTTGGCAGACGTCACACCCATGTAGCAGCGTGCAGGCACCATGTCCAGAGCAGCAGACCACACAATAGATGTTTTGACCAGCTCCCAGAGGCACAGCAGTTACCCTGCACCCATCTATGTCTGCGGTGCTAGTGCACACACAGTCAGCGCCCCCACCGTCACTTCTCTTTTCTCGGCTACAACAGAGCCTATCCTGTGAGTGGCTCGATCAACACCTTCTGTTTTGCCTTTTGGCTCTGGTGAGAAATGTTGCACTTTATTTCCCTTCCTTGCTTTAAGCTGAAGCCTAAATTGAATTACCTCAAGGCTGCCAAGCTCAAATTACAGGCGGTCCTGCAAGCAGCTAAGCAGGGGAGAGACAGCACTCCTGTGTATGGATGTAGGGGCGGTGGGACGCGTCCTCTAATTGGCCAGCTCCAGGTGCCGGTGGCTTGCCTGGGCAGGTCCCCAAATGTGAGCCCAGGACAGGGGAGTGAGCCAGAAGTGTGCGTTCCCCTATCCGCAGAGTGGTGCATTTCTTTGCACGCACCTAAGAAAGACGGCCCGGCAGACAGAAGCAGCAGGGGCCATGCAGGAACCGATGCCGGTAGCCCACAGCCAGCCTCACCTCCACACTACGGATCTCATCAGTTTAAGGGGAGCCCATAAGCCACACTGCTGGCAAGCTAGCAGAGGTGCATTCCCATGAGCTTGCTACCCAGGGCCAGGCCAGTTATACAGCTGCATTTCACTGCAGATATATCCCAGAGCCATTAAAATTAAAGCAAGCCATCTTAAATGTAACGCCACCATTCACTGGCAATGCATGGAGTCAAAGCGCCAGTGGAAAGGCAATCGCATCTCTTCAAGCCCAAAGTGAAACAGGAACATCATTAGAGAGCTGTGGAAGGGAATCCACTGCATTATGGAAATTATAATGTATTATGTATTTATACTGGACCCCTTACTGCAACAGTAGTCTCACCTAGCCAAGGCTCCTCCCGCGCTGGTGTATTGTGCCCACACGGCAGAGTAGCAGGTTATCACAAGTGCGGGTCAGGGAGGTAAAGAGAAACTCATGTGGTGTGCCTAAGGCTGTCAGTGGTACTGCATGCAAAGGAGACCTGGGCTGCAACGCTGAGAGATGATTCCACCAGGCAGGCAAGAAGCAAGCACTTCAGAGCTGAGAGGTAAGCAGAGTGTGTCTGGAGATACAGTCTGAAGAACAAGAGTATTCCTAAGAAAGTCTAACTTTTAAATTGCCTGGGTTTTTTATGCACACTGACAGGTGGTGACTTTACCTAGGTTGTGTTCTCAGTGAAACAGAAAATAATAAAGGAAAGATGTAACATTCTTAAAACTAAATTTGGGACGACAGAAGAACTGCCATTTCAGAAACTGAAAATAAGCCTTTTGGTAGACCCTCATTTTACCATCAACCTGTCTTCCCTAAGATTCCTTTGTGGAGACCAGTGCGTAAAATGTACTGGGTGTATTCCCATCATAAATGCAGTCCAAAGACAAGATACATCTAGTATTCTATTTCTACATAAGTCAAACCCTGCTGAGTGCACCATATTTGATAGGCATGTTGGCAATTAAAAACTTGTGAGTGAGGATTTAGAGGATTCTCTGGCTATGATATGATATATGATATTTTAGCTGTATCGCGCTCATACACAAGTGTTTCCGAGCGCGACAAGGCAAGGGAAGGGAACAAGGGAAGACAAAACAACGATCTTACTAGGCCCAGTGACACTGAGTACGCGCAAGTGCAGGGTGGAGTGTAGGGGGGGGAGTGCAAGGGAGATGGGAAAAGTGGAAAGGGCTGAGCAAGGGGTACAACATTACAAAAGGTAGTGCAGCCAGCAAGGTGGCAGGTGCAGGTGGTAGGCGGGTTCTCGGTAAATGTTTGGTCCCTTACAATCAATGTGCTCCTTTAATTTAAAACTGTATATTTGACTTTTCAAGTCAAAGTTGAACAACTATTCTATTTGAAGAACAATAAATTGCCCAACATGCATATACACATCACATATTCCTTACATAGCACAAGCAGGATTGTGAAACTCAAAATGTGAACCGTACTGGTATTAGTGTAAGCGCATCCGGTACATTAATTAGTTAACAGTTAAATAATCAATGGAATTATATCAATATGCAATTTCTTAACTCTCATATATACATAGTTTTCAACTGGACTATTGCTGCATCGGCATAATAGATTTCCTGAAATTCAGTTATGTGTTTGTTTTGGTGTGCCACCCCAAGATTTCCTTTGGCCTCATCAGGCCACCCCTATAAAACATTTCTGTGGGCGCCACTGAGTGAAGGACTGCAAAAAGAGGTGGGATGACCTCGACCTCAGGGTTCGGAATATCCTGGACAGCAACAGGAGGGAGGCCATGGCGACAGGCGGGGGTCCCCACTCACCTGTCAAACTGTCACGCTGGGAGGAGACTGCAAGCACGTTAATTCAGATGGAGTCCATCGAGGGATTTGGGGAGATGATGGAGACGGGTGCCGCAACATCTGCAAATGGAGGTGACTGACCCTGCAGGTCCCTGCATGGGAAACCATGACGTAGCACAAGTGATGTGGAAAAGAGTCTAGGCAAGGCAATGCATGTCCCAACACACACATGAACATATCCTTGTGCAGATGGAGGGCCAAACCCTGCCACACTGAAATGCATGCTGAGTGCCAATCCCATTACCAACACACAGTCTACACACACGGACCGTGCCCATGTAAAACATCACACAAACCACAACACAACGGCATGCCACCTGCCATCCATCAAACGCCAAAATGCCCCCTTCAAACTACCCTGTGTGACACACCTGTAAGATATGAATGCATGGTAAATGAAATACTCCACAGCACCATATAATACATCTAGCATGTAACACCATCACTGATGCCCTGCATCTCTTCTACCCCCTAGGCACCGATGAAGAAGATGCCAGCGAGGATCCAACCGCAATGGCATCCACGTCCCGGCCAAAGACAACGGCCACCGACAACACCACCTCTGGGGCAGCCTCGAAGCCCACACCAACACCCGGGCGCCTGACACCGTGGACACTGAGCTGGCTACACCAGTGGAAGGCGAGGCTGTTGACCCACTGAGCAACACTGATACTGCAGTGGAGGAGTATGTGGTCCAGGATGGACTGACCCATGTGCCATGTCCACACTCCCCAAGCCCCGTTTCCACCCCCCCACCCCACACTCAGCCCTCACCCACCTGCAGCAGTGCGGATCCCTTGCTGCAAGATTCTGACCTCAGCAGCCTCCCCGAGGACAGCACTGCAAATGTAGGCCCGACAGCACCCTCGATCACTGCTGCTCCCACCAACAACCTTGAGGCACGGCTAGCGAGGGTGGAGGCCAGACAGGACTCTATGTTGGACCTGCTCAGACAGTATGTCGCCGATGGGGAGGACACGAGGCGTGAGATGGCCCAGGCCATAGCGGGGACCACAGCCGCCATAGCGGCGAACACTGCCGCCGTCAATGCCTCGGCATTGTTGATGAGGGACAGTCTGGGAGCCATCACGCAGGTCCTCACCTCCATCCTGCTGCACATGCAGCAGCCACAACCTGCACCAGCCGTGCAAATCCCCACGGCTTCCACCCCATCCACCACACCCGCTTCCTCTGCCCCGACTTCCTCTGCACCCTCCAGCCCTGTGCGTCTAACAAGACGGAGTGCGAGGCACTCTGAAATGCTGCCCCTGGACATCATGAAGTCCAGGAAATAGTGTTGGAGAACTGTGGGAGTGGCTCAGATGGTGTTGGCGGTGTATGGGACTATTAGGGGGACTTCATTGGGGGTTTTTGGGAGTTCACTGGGGGTTTTGGGAGTTCACTGGAGAGTTGGGGGGGTTGCACTTTGTTCAGTTCATGTCAATACACCTGTTGTGTTAAAACACATTCAATGGTTGGACATTGTTCATTTCATGTGTTTCCATTTAATTAATGACGGTGTACGGTGCCCAACTCCCCACATTCCCTGTGTGTATGTCCACATGGACACAGTGTACCATGTGTCACTGACACATATCTAGCAACGTCCCTGTGGGTCGAAATATTCGTCAATCAGTGATTGGCGTACTGCACGGCCATCCTGTGCATCACGTACTGGCAGGGGTGCTGCTTCTCCTCCGTCTTCATCCTCATCATCCTCACCCGGTGCATGCATGTCAATGTCAGGTGGCAGTGGTACATTTCACATGTTGTGCAGCATGACACAGGCCATGGTGGTCTTTGCCACCTTCTCAGGCGCATAAAGGAGTGTTCCACCAGACCTGCTTAGGCAGGGGAACCGTGCCTTCAACAGGCCAAAGGTCTGCTCAATCACAACACGGTACGGGTATGTACCCGATTGTACTCCTCTTCATGGTTGTTCTGTGGGTTCCGCACACGGGTAAGCAGCCACGGCTTCAAGGGATATCCTCCATCACCTGCAAGCGAATACAGATAGGTCTATGTGAGTCACTCTGAGCTGCCACCTTCATGACTCACAGTCATGGCCACAGCTATTTGCTGTCGACCTGAACATGTCCCTGTATGTATGCACGAATATTGTTTAGATGCATTATATACTGCAATATGGTGTGGTAGTCTGGATGGCGTTGTACAGATGATGCAGGGTGAATTCATGAATGCTGATGCGGATGTACTGTGGTTGTAGGACAATGTTTTGCCTCCCATTTTTGCTGTGAATACTACACTGTGCATGGTCACACTAGCCACATTGGCACAGTTGCAATCATGTTTAGTCATGCATTGCTTGACATACCCATGGTGGCCAGGTTGTGCGTCTTAAATGCTGTGATTGATATACGTAATTGGTCAAATGTGTGCCAGTGATGTGTTATGTTGGAGTATGCATCCCCCCAATTCCCACCCAGGTGGGGTATGCATCCCCCCATTCCCACCCAGGTGGAGTATGCACTCCCCTCCCATTCCCACCCAGGTGGAGTATGCATCCCAACACATCACTACCCTGATGCAATGACATGGGCCAGTCAGTGAACACTCCAAGCAGCCAGGCACGTCTTCCAGCATGTCGCTCCATGTGACGGGGTAGCGTGGAGTTACACAGCACCATGGCATCATGTGTTGATCCGGGAAATCTGGCACAGCAATGTGTGATGATCTTGCTGGAGTCACATACCATTTGCACATTGATGGAGTGGTATTGCTTGCGATTGCGGTACACCGCCTCTACGGTGTGGGGGACTACCAATTCTACATGGGTGCAGTCCAGGACACCAACACAATTGGGCAAGCCTGCCAGTGCATGGAAGCCTACTTTGGTGTCGGCTATCTCCTGGGCAGTCTGTGATAGGGATATGTGGGTGCTTGCTTGCTTCAGGAGGGCATCCAGCACTTGGTACAGCATGCGTGAAAATAGTGGTTGTGAAATGCCATGCAGCTGGCCCACTGCGTGCTGGTAGGTGCCTGTGGCCAGGAAGTGGAGCACAGACACCACTTTTAGTAGCAGGGGGATGGCAGTGCGTATTTCTATGAGGCTGGCGATGTCATTGTTTGTCATGTCCACTATGGTGGTGATGGTGTCTCCCGGTCCAACCGGTACAGGGTGTGGATCTGGTCAGGGGTTAGATTGAATGGACTGGGTCTGATGCGAGGGATTGGTGGCTGCCTACGAGGTACTACTGTCTGCAGTGGTGGTCATTGCTGGGCCTGTCTCACCCTCCTTCTCCTGCGTCTCCTCTGTGCTGCCTGTTGTTGGTGCTGTAGTTGTTGTTGCTGTAGTTGTAGCACTATAGGCATGTCCTCCAGTGCCATGTTTGCAACAGCTAGTGGTATCATTTTGGTTTAGGAAGGGGTGTGGTGTGTGGGGGTACTCCTTTTATACTGGTCCAGGCTCCATTGACTCCACCCGTGGTGATTGTGTGCACATGTGGCAGTTGGCTTGAATGCTGATTGCTCTTTACGGGTGGTCTGCGATGCCTGTATGGCCGTCATTGTGCAGGCGCTAATTACCACCTTCGGGATGCCGGTATTTGCATGCCCGCGTGGGTTGTGATGTCCTCCTATTACCGGCATCCCGGTATTTACTCCACAAAGGGGCGCGTGTATGCGCGCATGCCAGTATGAGGGGGCACAGTACGGGCGGTGGCGGTATTGGCGGGTTGTCGGATCGTAATGCCCCAGACCCATTAACGATGCCGATATTACCATTCCGCCTTCCTTTTTTCATTACCTCCATTCTCGTAATGAGGCCCATAATGTTGCAAACCAGGATACAAGATGTTGATGGGAACAACATGATTCAGGGCCACCAGTACAAGATGCCAAGGAAGTTCAGCATGCATTTTGAGAAAGAGTGACGCACCGTGAATGAATGAAGTCCATAAAAGTCAAATCCAGCATTGGCCACAAGACGGTGATGGTGAAACCAGAATTTATCAGGACAGACTCCTGCAGAAGTAGGCATGAGGGTGGTGAGGGGGTAACAGGGTAGAAGAATCAAGCAAAAAAGGCAACACCTGTGTGCAAGAATGGTGGGCGCACAAGGGAACATCACGGGGGGCAGAAGGGTTGGGGATGGCCTGTAGGGACAGAGGGAGTAACACATGTTGGTGCATGATTACCTGCTGTCTGAGCAGGGGGTCGGGCCCTGCGTCCTCCTGGTCCGAACAGGTCCAAACAGGAATTGCCCTTTTCTTCATCTGCCCTTCAATTAGGACGCCCGGGCGAGAGACGCCCTTGATCTAATAGTTAAGAGCAGGAAGGAAGAGACAGGGCTAAGAAGGTGGGTGGTGCTTAGGCCAGGTGACCTACATCCACTTGCACCTGCTCCCCATCTACAAAGGAAAAGAGGCTGGATGGCTCCTTAAGTAGAGAAAATGAGCGGCAAGCAGGAAGGGACCAGGTGGGCGGGGCTTGCTAAGTGATGAGGAAGGCACCAGGTGGGCGGGGCTTAGGCCAGGTGACCTAGATCCACTTGCACCTGCTCCCCATCTGCAAAGGAAAAGATGCTGGAGGGCTCCTTAAGTAGAGAAAAAGAGCGGCAAGCAGGAAGGCACCAGGTGGGCGGGGCTTGCTAATTGGTGAAAAAGAGCGGCAGGAAGGCACCAGGTAGGTGGGGCTTAGGCCAGATGACCTAGATCCACTTGCACCTGCTCCCCATCTGCAAAGGAAAAGAGGCTAGAGGGCTCCTTAAGTAGGGAAAAAGCGCGGCAAGCAGGAAGGCACCAGGTGGGCGCGGCTTAGGCTCTGTGACCTAGATTCACTTGCACCTGCTCCCCATCTGCATATAGGAGCACTTACCACTGTTGTGTTGCTCAAAAAGTACCGTGCCTCCCAGGACGTTTTCAGTTCCAAGGGTGCCGACATTCTGCCCCCACATAGGGCTTATGACTGCCCTATGGATCTAATCCCTGGGGCTAAGAGTCCCTCTGGCTGTATTTAATGTTTAACAATCAAAAAAGATGCAAGTTTGAAGGAGTATATCGATAAGGCCCTGGCTACTGGCTTTATACAACCTTCACGTTCCCCGGTGGCTTCTCCCATGTTCTTTGTTCTTAAGAAGGAGGGGGATCTCCATCCCTGCATTGATTATCGTGCCCTCAACTCAGTGACAATTCGGAACCAATACCTTATTCCTCTCATTTCGGTCCTGTTAGATCAGTTGGGGTCTGCTAAACTATTTACCAAGTTAGACCTAAGAGGTGCTTATAATCTGGTTCGTATGCGCCGAGGTGATGAATGGAAAACAGCCTTCAAGACAAAGGGCCTCATCACGAGTTGGCCGGTAACGCCGGCGCTAATAGCGCTGGCATTATCTGCCCTACCGCCAAACCCACCGGCGCTATTAGCACCGGATCACGGGTTTGGCGGATTTAGAAATCCCCATTCCCCATTGAGCCCATTCAGGAATGCACCATTCCCCATTAGGCTCAATGGGGAAATTTCACGCTCTTACCACCGGCGGATTTCCCCCTAAGAGCTGGGGGGAAATCAGCCGAATCCATGATTTGCCGGACCCTTAAATCCGGTGGTAATAGCGCTACCGCCGGATTTAAGGGTTACCGCCCAACTCGTGACGAGGCCCAAAGTCTGGTCTATATGAATACTGTGTGATGCCATTCGGCCTCTGCAACGCCCCGGCCACCATTCAGCATTTCATAAATTATGTGTTCCATGACATGTTGGACCGTTTCCTTGTTGTTTACTTCGACGACACATTGATATATTCCACCTCATACAAAATCCCACGTTGAACATGTATCCCTGGTTCTCCAGCATCTCAGGGACAACCATTTGTATGCTAAGTTGGAAAAATGTGTGTTCCATGTGACCCCGGTCGAGTTTCTAGGCCACGACATCACCGACAAGGGCATACAAATGAGCACCTCAAAAGTCCAAGCAATCCTGGATTGCCTGGCACCAAGTAATATCAAGACCTTACAGTCCTTTCTTGGCTTTGCTAACTATTACAGGCGTTTCATCAAGTCTTTTTCTATAATCGTTGCACCACTGACGTCTCTTACGAGCCCGAAAAAACCTTTTTGGTGGGGACAAGCCTCCCAGCATGCCTTTGATACATTGAAATCCGCTTTTACGTCAGCCCCGGTCCTCCTCTACCCAAATCCTGATTTACCATACGCAGTTGAAGCGGATGCATCAGAAACGGCTGAAGGGGCGATCTTGTCTCAGAAGTGCAAAGATACGGATGTCCTACACCCGGTGGCTTTTCATTCACAAAAACTGACTTCGTTTGAAGCCAATTACACCATCACCAAGAAAGAACTCTTGGCTGTACGGGACGCATTTCTCGTATGGAGGCACTATCTATTGGGAAGCGCATTGCCAGTGCAGGTGTATACAGATCACTGCAACCTCCTGGCCTTGCAGTCGGTAAAATGTACCACAGCTCGCCATGCTCGGTGGCACGAGTTCTTCTCCATCTACCTCTTCGTAGTAACATACCGACCGGGTTCAAGGCATTCGAAAGCTGACGCGTTGTCACGACTCCATGGTACCCCAGCCTGTCCCAAGACTGGTGGTCCCGTATTGTTGCCCCAGCATGTGGTCTGTGCCTGTACCTTGCAAACCCCTTTATGCACTGTGTTGTCTGATTGGGTGCGTACACATCCACAAGAGATTTGGGACTACAACCTTCAAATGTATCGGGTCTCCCTTACTACCGTAGTTCCATTTACCTGCCTGAGGGCTCCCCTTGTGTCACGGCCCTTAAGTGTGTTCATGATTTATTTATTTATTTATATTTATATAGCGCGCAAGCAGCCCATGGGCTTTGAGGCGCTGTACTTGCAAGAGCTTAGTTACAGGAATAGTAGCATTCAGTGGTACATTATGAATACTACAAGGCATAGAACTGATATTCTGGTTGGTACAATTAGTCATTACAATACAGTGGGAACATATGATATGTATTCAACTGATGCGACGCACCTTATGTGAATAGGATGGTTTTCATGGTTTTGCGGAAGGCGCTGAGGGAGGCCTCACCTCGGATTGTGTAAGGTAGGGCGTTCCAGTTAGTGGGTGCGAGATATGGGAAGCTGGATCTGCCCGCTCTGGCTTTTTTTTTACTAATGGCACAGAGAGCATGTTGGTATATGGTGATCTGGTTGGCCTAGTAGAGGAGACGGGGTGGATCCTTTGAGAGAGGTAGTCAGGGGCAGTAAGGTGAATGCACTTGTCGGTCAGTGTCAGAGTCTTGAAGACGATCCTTTCTTTTATTTCTAAATAATAATTATTCCTTTCTAAAACGACCCCCAGGTTTTTAATCTAAAGGTTTTGATCTAAATCTAAAACGACCCCCAGGGTTTTAACCTTTTTCAAGGGTAATAGCGTGACTTTACGGAGTAGAAAACTAAGATAGGGACAGCCCAACTTAGTGTCATGACCACAGGTTAGTTTATTTTCCCATACTTGTCCTAAGAGTTGCAGGTTCATAGGGAATTTATTTGCCCTAGTTAGTTATTGATTCTAACTCCCCATATTAATGGTTGGTTGAGTTTCTTTAATGGCCGCTAGGTGGCGCCTCTGATCAGTTAGTTAGCGGGTCTAGTTGTTTTCATGTGCCAGCTATTTAAGCCCCGCCCCTCAGGAGGCTCACGCTTCGCGTCGTTTGTCTGAGTTCAGACTGAACGCTCGCCGCGTACCTCCGTTCCCTGTCACCGCTCAATATACCTTGTCCACAGAAAATTCCATTCATTCCTTGAGTAACTTTAATTAGTTATCAGCTCCCTTCCTGTGTTTTCCAGTTGCTGCCGTTCCCGGCTCAGTCACAGTCCATAGTTGAAGTCCTGTCATAGCGGTCTCCTCATCTCTCAGTTCGTAGCAGTCTTCTCTCACGCAAGTACACCTATTATATGCAAATGCATTTACTTCGTTTTTGTTGCTTTGTTGCTTTATCAGATACATTGAAATTGTGTATGAATGTTATTTGAATTCCTCACGCATTTTCAGGATATTACGTTGTTTTTAGCGGGTTCGCGACCTTTCCTGTCGAGTTTTGTCTTGGAAGCTGATTTTCTAGTCAGATATTTTTGGTCACACTAAGGTTCATATTACGCTCAGTGATAAGGTGTTTTCCTGTTTCCGTCTCGTAGTGTAGTGAGGTAGTTTTTTCTGTAATTTTACACTTGCATTACACCTCAGCTTATTGCCCCCTTTTAGGTTCAAATAGCATAGGGTTTATGTCATTGTTTTAGTGCCATTTAGTCCCTTTCAAAAGAAACTGTTATCCAGTGTCCCATCTTCAGAACTTGCGCCCCTGTATAGAACAGGATGGAGAGCTCAACTAATTAAATACCAAGGTGAGATATTTGCTGGCTCCCATATTACCAGTTTTGACCTTCTGTTTTACAAGAGAAAACTAAGGAAGGGAAAATTGTTATTTTCTTCACAGAAATTCAGTGTCTAGTTCCCAGGAAGGTAGAAGTCAGTTGGAGTTCCAGAAGGTTCCCGCAGAGTTTTCAGGTGAGCGTTACAGAACGCGAAGCCACTTTTAAAAAAAAAAAATACTCTGCCTGGACATTATGGAAACTCCAGAAGTAGACCAGTTGGCTCAGTTATTGGGAGAACTAAGGGCTGAGGTCCATGCAGCCCGCTCAGAAACCAGTGCTCTCCGGAGAGAATTAATTGTTAACCGGGATCGCACTGAGGAGTTAGCTCGTCAGATGTTGCAAGCCCAAGCGGGTCAAACTCCCTTGCCTTCTGCCAGTGCATCTGCCCCCGTTTCAGTCATGCCTCCCTCACCAGTTCAAGTAATTGTTCCCGGCAATATCCCATTAGCTCCTCCTGAACGCTTTCTAGGAGATCCTAAGAAGTTTGCGGTTTTTCTCAACCAATGCCAGCTTCATTTCCTCTGTCGCCCTGGGGTATTTCCTTCTGATCAGGCCAAGATAGCGTTTATATTATCCTATTTGGGTGGTTATGCAGCTGATTGGTCAATCCCGTTAGTAAATAGGGATGATCCGATTTTGAGAAATCTTGTAGATTTTCAGAAGGAGATGGAGAAATTGTTTGCACGTCATGCTCTGGATAATGAGTTGCTTTCACTTCGCCAAGGTAACCAGGAATTGTTGGCATATGTAGCAACTTTTAACAGATTGGTGGCAGAAACAAATTGGCCCACAGAGAAAAGAACCACCTTATTTCAGAGAGGATTACGTAATGAATTGAAGGACGTCCTGGCTCAGGTGGTGAATCCTCCAGAAGGAATTGCAGAATTCATTGATCTAACGGTACAACTTGACCAAAGATTGCAAGACAGAAGAATGGATCGCTCTCGTTCAGTAAACAGAACTTATTTTGTGCGCCCCAAGGAAAATCAGTTGAGAACCAGTTCAGAGAGTTCCGTTGAACCCATGCAGTTGGGAGCCGTCAGAGAACCGATATCACAAGCTAAAAGAGACAAGAGACGCCAACAACAGTTGTGTCTTTACTGTGGTAAGGCTGGTCATTTTCTCAAGGAGTGTCCTATTAAACCTTCCAGGAAGCCTATTGGAGGTGTTAACCCAGACAAGAAGGACTCGGGTTCGGAAAACTCCAGTGCCCGACAAGTGTAGAGGTCAACTTGTCGAGCATGGAAAAAGGTTTGGTGACCTCACATTTTGTTTTTCCCATTACCTTATCCAGTACGAAACAGCCCACCAGAATGCAGACTTTGCAAGCCTACATCCATTGTGGAGCAGTTGGGAATTATATGGATATCGATTTGGCAACTAGGATGGGTTTTCCTCGTACGAACAAGCACGAAGCTGAAAATGTATCAGCAGTCGATGGTACGCCCTTGGCTTCAGGTCCTGTTACTCAATGCACGGAGAACCTTATTATGTGTTGTCAGGGAAAACATGAAGAGAGAATCACGTTCGACCTTATTAGCGCTCCCCAACTCCAAATTATACTTGGCTTACCCTGGTTGGAGAAACATAACCCAAGGATTGATTGGCGAACTCGGTCTTTGACCTTTGCTGCTGAGTGTAGAGAATCTTGCTGTAAAACAAACACCCAGGATGATTCCCGTTTAATGGAGAAGGTCTCTGTATCAACGTTAGGAATCATCGGCTTACTACCTCACGAGTATGCAGAATTTTCGAGACGTCTTTGAAGAGAAATTGGCCGAGGAGCTTCCTCCACATCGGCCCTATGATTGTCAGATTGATCTTCTTCCTGGAAGTGAAATTCCGTGTAGTCGGATTTATTCACTAACGGAGAAAGAAGATGCTCACCTAAAGAAATACGTAGACCAATACTTAGCCAACGGTTTCATCCGACCCTCTAAGTCTCCTGCTGCTTCGCCTCTTTTTTTTGTTGCAAAAAAGGAAGGCGATCTCAGAACTTGCATCGATTACCGAGCACTCAAACCAGATTACTGTCAAGAATCGATATCCTATTCCCCTCATTTCAAATTTGTTGGACCAAATTAATGGATCTCAGATATTCATCAAGCTGGATCTTAGAGGGGCGTATCACCTGATCCGAGTGAAGGAAGGCGACGAGTGGAAGACTGCCTTTCGCACAAAGTATGGCCTTTTCGAATACCAAGTCATGTCATTCGGGTTATGCAACGCTCCAGCAGCATTTCAGTGCTTTATGAATGACGTTTTGAAAGAATTGCTCGATGTCTGGGGAGTAGTATATATTGACGATATCTTGATCTTTTCAGCAACCCCCTCGGAGCATGTGAATCACGTTTCAGCAGTTTTGAAAAGATTGCGAGAGCACTCCCTTTTTGTGAAGATGGAAAAGTGTTCATTTCATGTTCCTGAAGTAGAGTTTCTAGGGTTTGTGCTGTCCTCTCAAGGAGTGAAGATGGATGTTCGTAAGGTAGAGGTGATTCTTTCATGGCCAGTTCCAACTTCGGTGAAAGGAGTCCAAAGTTTTTTAGGTTTTGCAAATTTCTATAGAAGATTTGTGGAAAATTTCTCGCAGTTGGTTCATCCAATCACGTCTTTGCTTAAAAAGAACCAGAAGTTTGCCTGGACACCAGAGGCCACCATTGCTTTTCAGACTCTCAAGTCCAAGTTTACTGAGGCTCCTATTTTGAGACATCCTCGTCCTGACTTACCTTTTATTGTAGAGACAGATGCCTCGAGTGCTGCCATGGGGGCTGTTTTGTCTCAACGAGATCCACAGACTCAAGTTTTGCATCCAGTGGCGTTTTGGTCGAAAACATTTTCAGCTGCAGAACGAAATTATACCATTACCGACAGGGAACTGTTGGCAATCAAGTGCGCCTTAAAGGAATGGAGACATTATTTGCTAGGTGCCCAACACACAGTCACCATCCTTACCGACCACCGAAACTTGCAGTATCTCCGCTCAGTCAAGGCCCAATCGGCTAGACAACTGCGATGGGCTTTATTCTTCGCAGAGTACGACTTTGTCATCACTTTTCAGCCAGGAGTTCGAAATGGGAAGGCCGACGCCTTGCCCCGGATTGGCAATGAAGATGAGACCTTTGTTCCCCAAGTTCCAAACAACATCATTGCTGGAGACAGGGTTTTAGAATTGCTAAACACTTCAGACCCTTTTTATGAAGAACTGCGGAAGGAAGTCAAGAGGAATGTGGTTCCTGAAGAGCTGCTTACCTGGACAAATCGAGGCGATCAATTCACCCTGCAGGAGGATATCCCGCATTATCAAAATCGCTTGTACCTACCTACTGAAGAATTGAGAAGACAAGTAATTGCTAACTACCATAGCTCCTTGATTGAGGGACATCCAGGGGTCACAAAGTCTTTGGAAAAAATCAAGAGACACTACTGGTGGCCTACATGGCGCAAAGATGTCATTCAATTTATTCAAACCTGTGGAACCTGTGCACAAAATAAGAATACTAAGAAAAGACCGGCCGGTCTTCTTCAACCTTTGGATGTACCACCGAGTCCTTGGCATACCGTGTCAATGGATTTTATTACCGATCTTCCTCCATGTAGGGGTTTTGACACCATTCTAGTGGTGGTTGACTTATTCTCCAAGATGGCACATTTTATCGCAGTCCAAGGACTTCCGACAGCTTCTGGATTGGCCAAGATATTTCTGGAGAATATTGTTAAGGCGCATGGTTTTCCCTCCATTGTAATCTCAGATCGAGGTAGTCAATTTGTTTCTAAATTTTGGAGGCAATGTTGTGCTCTGGCCAAGATTGATGTTCGACTATCCACCAGCCATCATCCCCAAACCGATAGTCAGACGGAGCGCACCAACCAGACCTTAGAACAGTATTTATGATGCATGCTTCACCAAACAGAAGACTCTTGGTTGGATATATTGTGGGTGGCAGAATATGCTTACAACAATTCAACTCATTCCTCTACTGGGCTTACTCCATTCTATACATTACATGGCAAACATCCTCGAACTTCAGCCTTTGACCCTCCAGAACCTTTAGAGATGCCTGCTGTGAAAACTCTCCATGAATTCATCTCAACGGCCCACACTAGGGCTCAAGCTAGCTTGTCCGCAGCCAAGGAAAGTCAGAAGAAGTTTGCTGACCGCCATCGAAGTGTAGCTCCTAGGTTTCAAGTCGGAGACTCTGTGTGGCTATCCTCCAGAAATTTGATGTTGAAAGGTTCAAAGAAATTTCTTCCTCGATTTTTGGGTCCGTTCTCCATAGAAGCCATCATCAACCCAGTGGCAATGAAATTGACCCTTCCTCGGAAGATGCAAATTCATCCAGTTTTTCATGTGTCTTTACTGAAACCAGTAACGCCAGATACTCGTTTAGAACCAGGTCCTGCTCCCGTTGAGTTTGAAGACAATCAATCTGAATATGAAGTGAAGGATATTTTAGACTCCAAGATTGTCAGGCAAAAGGTTTTTTATCTGATTGACTGGAAGGGTTACGGTCCCTTAGATAGATCCTGGGAACCTAAAGAAAACATACATGCCACTAGATTGTTAAAAAGGTTTCATCAGAATCACCCCAATAAACCGGGAGGAGAGTCCTTGAGGAGGGGTACTGTCATGACCACAGGTTAGTTTATTTTCCCATACTTGTCCTAAGAGTTGCAGGTTCATAGGGAATTTATTTGCCCCAGTTAGTTATTGATTCTAACTCCCCATATTAATGGTTGGTTGAGTTTCTTTAATGGCCGCTAGGTGGTGCCTCTGGTCAGTTAGTTAGCGGGTCTAGTTGTTTTCATGTGCCAGCTATTTAAGCCCCGCCCCTCAGGAGGCTCACGCTTCGCGTCGTTTGTCTGAGTTCAGACTGAACGCTCGCCGCGTACCTCCGTTCCCTGTCACCGCTCAATATACCTTGTCCACAGAAAATTCCATTCATTCCTTGAGTAACTTTAATTAGTTATCAGCTCCCTTCCTGTGTTTTCCAGTTGCTGCCGTTCCCGGCTCAGTCACAGTCCATAGTTGAAGTCCTGTCATAGCGGTCTCCTCATCTCTCAGTTCGTAGCAGTCTTCTCTCATGCAAGTACACCTATTATATGCAAATGCATTTGCTTCGTTTTTGTTGCTTTGTTGCCTTATCAGATACATTGAAATTGTGTATGAATGTTATTTGAATTCCTCACGCATTTTCAGGATATTACGTTGTTTTTAGCGGGTTCGCGCCCTTTCCTGTGGAGTTTTGTCTTGGAAGCTGATTTTCTAGTCAGATATTTTTGGTCACACTAAGGTTCATATTACGCTCAGTGATAAGGTGTTTTCCTGTTTCCGTCTCGTAGTGTAGTGAGGTAGTTTTTTCTGTAATTCTACACCTCAGCTTATTGCCCCCTTTTAGGTTCAAATAGCATAGGGTTTATGTCATTGTTTTAGTGCCATTTAGTCCCTTTCAAAAGAAACTGTTATCCAGTGTCCCATCTTCAGAACTTGCGCCCCTGTATAGAACAGGATGGAGAGCTCAACTAATTAAATACCAAGGTGAGATATTTGCTGGCTCCCATATTACCAGTTTTGACCTTCTGTTTTACAAGAGAAAACTAAGGAAGGGAAAATTGTTATTTTCTTCACAGAAATTCAGTGTCTAGTTCCCAGGAAGGTAGAAGTCAGTTGGAGTTCCAGAAGGTTCCCGCAGAGTTTTCAGGTGAGCGTTACACTTAGAGAGTTAGGATGAAGAGCCAACAATAATGCGCTCCGTCTTACTCTTGTTGAGTGCAAGATTGTTCCTCAACATCCAAACCTCTATGGACGAATATACACTATTTAATTCAGCCTTGTCCACTGAGTGAGTACCCACCACGGGGACGACACGCTGGGTATCGTCCGCGTAGTTTGTGAACATGATCCTCTCTTGGTCCAGTGATGCAAAGAATTGGACCATGAATATTTTGTAAAGACAAGGGGATATGCAGGCACCCTGTGGAATGCCGAAATCAATGGGAATAGGAGGGGCTTCCGCTTCCCTGAAAAAAACTCTGCTTTCACGGTTGTTAAAAAAAAGAAGCAATCCATTGCGCTGCTAACGGGGAGAAATTGGCTACTGCCTCCAACCTGTCGACCAGAATAGAATGGTCAACCAGGTCAAAGGCAGCAGACAAATCAAAGAGCATTAACATAGAAGCAATGGACAAGTTTTAATAATTAGTGCAGAACAAGGATCCCCTTTACAGGAAGTGACTTTGAGACTTTTCACTATACCTGAAAGCTCCTCCTCCGAGATAGGGGAGAAATTATACTGCAGAATTGCAGGATTTCTTATAAAGGGATCTGTCCCCTCCTTATTGGAAGTGGACGACTGCTCTTTTTTCCTGCGAGTCAGATCTGCCCTGATAACATTCAGTTTATTCGTCATGGCGTCCTGAATGCTCAGGCACCAAGCGGCATCCTTATCAACTGAAACTGCAACAGGTAAGCCTATGTTCTCCTCCTCTTTGAGTATTTTGAAGAGTTCTCTCGACTCTAATTGGGCCTTCGAAATCCTTGAATTAAGATCATTTTTCTTAGCTTCGATGATGGCCAATTTGTAGGCTTTGGCTGTGCTTCTGTATTTGGCCAGGGCGTTAGGCGAAGGACAAGATTTCCAACTCTGAAATAATTTCAAGGATTTGAGTTTTCTCAGTTCGGATGAATACCAGGGTTTATTTCTCATACCCTCCTTGGGTTTTCTGTTTTTCAAGAGGGACAAAGATTTAGTGATGTCTTCTAGGTTGATTAAAAGGGCACTAGCCATGTCTGTAGAGGAATCCTGAGTTAGGAATTGAATGGAGGGATTCAACAACGGTTCGACTCTTTCACGAGAAATTAATTTAACATGTTTACAAAGAGAACTCTGCGATCTCTTAGATTTAAGTTTCAATGTAAAATCTGCCTGGATAGAGAAATACACAAATGAATGGTCAGACCAGGGGCAAGGAAGAACATACAAATCCTTAGTTTGGACATTAATAGATGTTCAAACTTATCGTGCCTCTCTCTGTCTTGTTTGCTAGCACCCTGCCCTGTGTCCTTCCTTAGTGTTCCCCCTTCCCTCTCCCTTCCTCTTCTCTCCTCTCCTCTCCCTACCTACTCTATGGTACTCTCTGCCTCTCCTATTTTCTCTAATTGCTTCTCTATCGACTATCCTGCTCTCCTCAGTAAATCTAGTAGGAAGAAGTTTAAAAAGGACATCCTGGTCTCCAACCCAGGCCTCCCTATCGCCGACACCTATACCAGTGCCTCCTCCAGGCAAACTTTCACTGGCATCCTCTTTGTCGTTCTCTCGCCAGACTTATGGACCCTACATATGGTCTCTGTGCTCTCTCCCTTCTCCTCCTCTCCCATTAATGGTGGCACCCATTGGGATGCCCTCCTGGCCTCCTTCCACTCCTCTAAAGTCATTATTAATGTTTATGTAAATGGCACCGTCTTGGTCCAAGGCCCTCAGGCCAACCTTCTCCTCTTCGATAGACGCCTCCCGCGCCTCATCAATTTTCTTTCCTCTCCTGCTGTCCCCTCTCCCCCATCCACAGCTTCCTCACCTTCCCCTGCTGCCTCTTCCTTGGCTACCCTGCCCCCTCCTCCTTCCCTTTCTGCCCCCCCTCTGGCTTCTTCTACACCTCTGCAGTTCGTACCTCTGATGTGTACCCCTCCCCGGAAGTCTTTCAAGGACGTCAACCTTCTCCATATTGCCACTCTTAACTCTTGATCAACTGTCAAACACTCCTCTGACATCTGCCACCTTCTGGAGGAACTTGACCTTGATGTGCTCTGTCTCACTGAGACATGGTTCACGTCCAGCTCTGTCACAAGCTTTGACACTCTCCTCCTTGACGGCTACAAGATCCTCTCTGCGCCCAGATCCAACCGTTCCGGAGGGGGTGTAGCCCTTATCTTCCCCGAGTAGATTCCTGCCTCTGTCCTTCCTACGCAGGCCTACTCCTCTTTCGAATGCCTAGTCTGCAGGCTTTCTATCTCTCATAGCCATTCCCTTACTGTGGCTACTCTATCGGCCACCTGGTCGGAACTCCTCTTTCCTCTCTGAGTGGGCGGACCTATCCTCTTCCCTCCTAGTCTCGACCATTCAGCTCATCCTTCTTGGAGACTTCAACATCCACTTGGATGCTTCCTGTCCTTCCGCTGGACTCTTTCGCAACTCTGCGACTCTCTCGCACCCTCTATTCTCCCCTCTGGCATGACGCACTCTGCAGGGCACACTCTGGATGTTTTGATCTCCTCTGACCTTCCCCTTTCCATCCCTCTCACCACTCCTCTCTCCTGGAGTGATCACTTTCGCCTTTCCTCCCAGCTCACCCTCTCTCCCCCTCAGACCAAGCCAACTCCATCACTGCCTCCCACTTTCTCGGTCATTCGACCCATGAAGCGTGTGTCAGTTGAGGCTTTCACCACCACCTTCTCTTGTCCCCCTACGCCTTTGGCTGACTCACACCCTGACACAGCCCTCTCCATGCTACACTCTGCCATCTCTGACACTCTCGGTGTTCTTGCCCATGTCATGAGGATCCGTCTGAAGCCCAAATCTAAGTGCAACTCCTGGTACGACTCTGACCTTGTCACCCTTAAACGCAAGTGCAGGGTGGCTGAGAGGAAATAGCGCGCTTCATGTACATCCTCCTGTATTACAATGCGTCCAATATGAGACAGAACAATTATGCAGTTCACTAACCTGGGCAGCGGGCGGACTCCGCACCAGCAACAAGGCAGATAGTGAAGGCTTCCCGGGAAACCCTGCTCCCTCCCAGCCGTTAGCTTCAGCTGAGGAGGAATCACAGTCCCCAGGGAAAACCCTCCGGGGAAGAAAAACCCTGTGTTGTAGTGACAGGATACTGTAGACCTTCAGGATGAATCAGCCAGCTTCCCTTCAAAAGATCCGGTGCAGACGAAGCTGGTCCTGGACGGAAGAAAGGAGAGGTAAGTTTTCTCCACTTTCGATCGTCTGTTGTTGTTACGAATAGCTATGTTAACTTACTCCGGGTATGGATTTGAGAGATTCGAGAAGTCTGTGTAAAGTCTTCGAGAAGGGGGTGAGTCCTACGAGGAAAGAGAGAGAGTTTCCGGAAACCCGAAGCGGAGTTTAGTATTAGAGCTAAGAATGGGGAGAGGATTTGAAGGGAACTATAAACCCTCAAGACTCACTCTTTAGGTTGGAAGCGGACCTTAGGGGAGAGGAGGTGAGCGGACGGAGTACGGAAAATGGCCTAATGGAGGAAAGGGGAGAGAGCACAGATAGTTAGATACAGAAAACTATAGATAGGAGGACGGAACATGAAACAGATTCCCTAGGAACGAACTTACGAAGCGCCGATCTGGAGAGTAGCGACGCATTTGCTGAACTTCCTGGTCGGGTTATATGGAGTCACATGATCGTCGCGGCGTGAAGGAAAACAACGTGCAACCTCTGCAGCGGGAGCTTCACAATCAGATTCAGAGGCGTCCGCCATCTTGGGTGAGTAGGAATGCATTGTGTTGTACACCCGATGTTGTCGCCAAAGCGACCACCGGTGCAAAGGTGTAACAGTATGCCCCCTCCTACGAGGCGCATAACCCGGCTTCCCAGGGTGCCGCCTGAAAAACCGTCGAACCAACGAGGGAGCATGAACCCCCGATGCCAATTCCCAAGTCCGTTCGGCAGGAGAATAGCCCTTCCAGTCCACAAGAAATTGCAACCGGCCTCTGTGATATCTGGAATCGCAAATTTCTGCCACTTCATACTCTGGTCCCGTATCAGTCATCATCGGAGGAGGACGAACTGCAGGGGTGCGTTGAAATCTATCCTTCACGGATAGTTTGATCTGGGAGACGTGAAAGACCGGATGAAGACGGGCCCAGGAAGGAGGCAGCGCTAGGCGGACTGCCACCGGACCGACAAAAGATTTCACTTTAAACGGTCCAAAATATCTGGGCGACAGCTTGGACGGCACCAGATGTCTCGGGAGGAACCGGGCAGATAACCAGACCGCATCCCCGACTTGAAGGGATGGCAGATCTAGTCGACGGCGATTAGCTGCCCTCTTGGCTCGATCTTGGGCGGCCTGCAGAGCTATACGAGCGAGCTGTTGACCCTTCTGAATACCATCGACTAGACTGTCTATTCCAGGACAATTGGCGGAGGACTTAGAGATGGATGGTTCAAAGGATGGATGAAAACCATAGGAACAGTAAAAAGGACTGGTCTTTAGTGCCGAATGACTGGCATTATTGTATGCATATTCAGCCAAGGGTAGGAGATCTCCCCAATCATCCTGTGCCGCAGAAACAAAACAGCGCAAATATGTCTCCAGTGTTTGGTTTAGGCGCTCAGTCTGCCCATTTGTTTGGGGATGATATCCTGAGCTAAGGGCTCTATTGATTCCCAATGATTGACAAATACCCTTCCAAAATTGCGAGATATATTGGGGACCCCGATCAGACACAATAGTGTTAGGAAGACCGTGTCTAGAGAATATTTCTGAAATAAAGATCTTTGACATAAGAGCAGCCCCAGGGAGTTTTTGCAGAGGAATGAAATGGGCCATCTTCGTGAAATAGTCAATAGTCACCATAACGGTGGTGTAACCCGAGGACAACGGAAGGTCGACAATGAAGTCAGTGGAAATGACTTGCCAGGGCTTGTCCGGAATTGGCATACAGGTGAGTAAACCAAAAGGTGGATACCTGGGAGTCTTAGACTGTAGACAAACCGTGCATGCTGATACATAATCTTGGACATCCTTGGTTATCCCTGGCCACCAAAAATGACGAGTAGTCAGCTCAAGGGTGTTTTGATATCCTCGATGCCCGGCTGCCTTGGAGTCATGACACATGAACAGGACTTCTTTCTGAAGTGTCGGGGTCGGAATGAATACTTGATCCTTAAAAAAGTAGTATCCCTTCTCCTGAGTCAGCGAATGAGTCTCTTGTAAGTTCCTGCAGATTGGATCTAGACGTGCCGTTTCCTGTCTGACAATATGTAGAAAATCAGTCACTGTCGCCAGAAATGTAGCTTTAGGAAAGAAAGGCTCGGAATGGAACTTTTTGATAGGAGGATCCTTTCTTGAAAGCGCATCTGCTCGGAGGTTTTGATTCCCGGGAAGGAAAGTGAATTCTATCCGATACGGTAAAAAAAAATGAGCCCAGCGAGCTTGTCGACTGTTTGTGGTATGGGCTTGTTGCAATACCTTGAGGTTGTGATGGTCGGTTCGAACCTCGACCGGGTAGGCCGAGCCCAGCAATAGATGTCTCCACTCCTCAAAGGCTCGCTTGATTGCCAGCAATTCCTTATCAAGGACTGAATAATTTATTTCCGAGGAGGAGAAGGTCTTGGAGAGATAAGCAACTGGTCCTTCTTCTCCTGACTCGTCCTTTTGCAAAAGAATTGCTCCTAGAGCATGGTGAGACGCATCAGTCTCGACAATGAATGGTCGAGACTGGTCTGGGGTGAGCAAAACGGAAGCAGACGTGAAAAGATTCTTTAGTTCCGAAAAGGCTTTCTGCGCAGGGTCATCCCAAACGAAAGTTTTCCCCTTCTTCAGAAGCCTGGTAATGGGAAGCACGGTCTCGGAGAATCCTGGGATGAATTTTCTATAAAAATTAGCGAACCCCAAAAATCGTTGGATCTCTTTGACGTTCGAAGGGGAAGGCCAATCTAATATAGCCGAGATCTTCCGAGGGTCCATAGAAATCCCCTGGGCAGACAGCACGAACCCAAGATACGTCACTTGGTTCCTGTGGAACTCGCATTTTGCCAGTTTGCAATACAGCTGGTTGGCCTTAAGTCGGTCTAATACCAAATTGACATGTCGGATGTGTTCCTCTATTTTCTGTGAAAAGACTAGAATATCATCCAAATAGACGATTACATAGTGAAGGAGTACATCGGCGAATAGATGGTCCATAAAGCGCTGAAAAACAGCGGGAGCATTAGCCAACCCAAACGGCATCACCCTATATTCGTAGTGACCGAATGGGGTCCGAAAGGCAGTCTTCCACTCGTCGCCAGGGGCGATGCGAATCAAGTGATATGCCCCTCGTAAATCCAACTTGGTATAGAGCGAAGCCCCTTGAACGGCTTCCAGGATGTCTGGGATAAGCGGCATTGGATACTTATCCGGGATGGTGACCTTATTGAGCCCTCGATAGTCTATGCATGGCCGTAGTTCCTCTGTATCCCTTTTGGGAATAAAGAATAACGAAGCACCGGCGGGTGATTTGGACTCAGTTATAAGACCGTTTTGAAGATTAGTCTGAAGGTAGTCTTTGAGAGCCTTTTTCTCCGGTTGGGATAAGATGTACATTCGGCCAAAAGGTATCGGTTGATCAGGGAACAAATCCAAATGACAGTCATCCCGACGGTGAGGAGGTAATGTAGGGTATTCTGGCTGGGAAAATATGGACTGAAATTGTTGATGACACCTCGGGATCTGACTGACCATCCCAATCGAGGAGCCTTCGGTTGGAACTACCATCATGGAAGGTGCTTGAATGCCAACAGATGATTGAGTAAGACAATGGGAAACACAATATTCGGAACCTAGAAACAAAGTTCCTGCCTTCCAGTTTATAAAAGGATTATGGGTTCGCAGCCACGGTAAGCCCAAAATAATGGGAAAATGAGCAGTTTTTATCAGGTCAAAAACTAACGTCTCCTGGTGGGTTGAAATTAGGCATGTAAGAGGAGTAGTCTGTTCTCGAATGGGTCCAGAACTAAGGGGACAACCATCCACCCCCTGAATGGGTGTTATACACGTCTTGGCGGATCTAATGATTCCATGCTTCGCAGCCCATTGGTCATCAATAAAGTTGCCAGCTGCTCCGCAATCGATCAATGCCGGAACCCCACGTAGCTCTAAGTCTGGTAATTTCAAGATCAGGGGAAGTACTAACATAGTGTGTTCCGTAATGTCCTCTTTAAGAGAAGTACCAAGTCTCTTTGGGGAACTCCTTTCAGGACCTCCTGCCGTGGTTCCCCTTACGACAGGGTCTTGGCGTTTCCCCGCATCGGATTCCTTGTCCGACGAGGAGGGACGACGGGACAATCCTTCAGCATGTGAGATGAAGCCCCACAGTACATACATAGGCCCTGACTCATCCGTCTTTCTCTTTCGCCCTCTGACAAAGGGCCTCTGGCCACTCCTATTTGCATGGGTTCGTCGGGTTTCTGGGATCGAGAAACCGGGGAAGGAGAACTGGAGAATAGTTGAGAGGGTTTCCCTCTCTTCTTCTCATGGAAGCGTTCATGGAGACGGTAATCAATCTGCATGGTGAGCGCAATCATCTCGGCTAAATTGGCGGGACGAGGAACCTTCGAGACTTCATCTTTCAGTTCCTCGGAAAGACCTCTGCGAAACAGCGTGAGGAGACCGTCATCCGGCCACCCTGTTTCAGCTGAGAGCTGTTTAAATTGAGTCACGTAACTCATAAGATCCTTATTTCCCTGTTTTAAATCTAGCAGTTTCTCCTGAGTAGAGACTGAAATTTCCTGCCTACTAAACATAGACCGCAAACTGTTAGTAAAGGCTGGGTATGAGTCTAGAATGGCATTTTCTGAGGTGACTAAGGGAGTCGCCCAGGCCAATGCAGGGCCTGCCAAGTGGGATATCAGATAACCTACTTTGTCCTTATCAGAAGGGAAAAAACGTGCTTTGAAGGTAAACTGAACCAGGCAACTATCCAGGAACTCCTTGAGTTTGTGCGGGTTTCCGTCATACTTATCGGTATGCAAGGCATAAGGAGGAGTTTCTGAAAACGCTCGAGCGACCTGTTGTCTTAACTGAGCATTGTCTTGTTTTAGGGATTGCATCTCCAGAGACATAGACTGCATAGCAGCCATCAATTGTTGCATTTGTTGCTCCATCGGAGTCCACCGTCTGCACAAGAGCCTGTGATAGGATGTTTCCTTATGTTGGGCGTCGCTAACTATTACAATGCGTCCAATATGAGACAGAACAATTATGCAGTTCACTAACCTGGGCAGCGGGCGGACTCCGCACCAGCAACAAGGCAGATAGTGAAGGCTTCCCGGGAAACCCTGCTCCCTCCCAGCCGTTAGCTTCAGCTGAGGAGGAATCACAGTCCCCAGGGAAAACCCTCCGGGGAAGAAAAACCCTGTGTTGTAGTGACAGGATACTGTAGACCTTCAGGATGAATCAGCCAGCTTCCCTTCAAAAGATCCGGTGCAGACGAAGCTGGTCCTGGACGGAAGAAAGGAGAGGTAAGTTTTCTCCACTTTCGATCGTCTGTTGTTGTTACGAATAGCTATGTTAACTTACTCCGGGTATGGATTTGAGAGATTCGAGAAGTCTGTGTAAAGTCTTCGAGAAGGGGGTGAGTCCTACGAGGAAAGAGAGAGAGTTTCCGGAAACCCGAAGCGGAGTTTAGTATTAGAGCTAAGAATGGGGAGAGGATTTGAAGGGAACTATAAACCCTCAAGACTCACTCTTTAGGTTGGAAGCGGACCTTAGGGGAGAGGAGGTGAGCGGACGGAGTACGGAAAATGGCCTAATGGAGGAAAGGGGAGAGAGCACAGATAGTTAGATACAGAAAACTATAGATAGGAGGACGGAACATGAAACAGATTCCCTAGGAACGAACTTACGAAGCGCCGATCTGGAGAGTAGCGACGCATTTGCTGAACTTCCTGGTCGGGTTATATGGAGTCACATGATCGTCGCGGCGTGAAGGAAAACAACGTGCAACCTCTGCAGCGGGAGCTTCACAATCAGATTCAGAGGCGTCCGCCATCTTGGGTGAGTAGGAATGCATTGTGTTGTACACCCGATGTTGTCGCCAAAGCGACCACCGGTGCAAAGGTGTAACATCCTGATAAACTGGCCTGCCGCCTGCTCCAAAGGCAATTCCAGCTCTCTGTCCTCACCAAGAAGAGAGCTCACATGCAAGCCTGCGTCTCTGCGCCATCTAACAACTCGGCCGAACTCTTTAAAATCTGCAGGGAACTGGCCAATCCTGCCGCAGTCTCTACCTCTCCTATCCCTTCCCAGGCCCTCTGCATGGCACTGGCTTCTCATTTCATCTCAAAGACTCAGGCCATCCTGTCCTCTCTCTCCTCCTCTCCACCTCCTCCCTCTTCTCCCTGCTCTTCCTCTGGCCCTTCTTCGGTCACCTCTCCTCGCTCCTTCTCTGCCTTTCCCCTGTTCTCCCCTGATGAGGTTTCTAGACCAGTCCGATCTATGAAAGTCTCGTCAAAGCAGGTTCATCCCTGTTCCTCCAAAACCATCAAGGACCACATTGGCCCCCTGGCTCCTGCCCTGGCTGACTTCTGCAACCACTCATTCGCTGCCGGGGTCTTCCCTTCTTCCCTGAAGCACTCCCTTGTCCACCCTCTTCTTAATAAACCATCTGCCGACCCGTCCTGCCTGGCTAACTATCGGCCAATCTCTATCTGGCCTTCTCCCAGCTTAATCTTTACACTGAATCTGTTGGTTGTCTCCATGATCATCAGTTTGGCTTCAGAGCTGCCAGAAGGACGGAAACTGCTTTCCTGAACATCCGTGAAGACCTGCTCCCCAACCTTAATTCCAACACCCCCTGTGTCCTTATTTTACTGTATCTCTCTTCTGCCTTTGACACGGTCAACCATGCCATCTTGCTCAACCGTCTCTGTGATAGCCTGGGGATCACCGGGCAGGCCCTGGCGTGGCTGTCTTCTTTCCTCTCTGATCGACCCTCCCAGGTCCAACTTGGGTCCTTCCTCTCCTCTATTTTTATCTCTACCTGTGGTGTTCCCCAGGGGTCTAACCTCTCTCCCTGGCTGTTCAACCAATACCTGGCACTTCTTGCCCACCGCATTGCCGCAGTCTGCCCCAATTTCCAATGCTATGCTGATGACACTCAGCTCATTTTCAAGCTACCCTCAGCCACCTCCTCTCCCTCTCTCATCTCTGACTGCCTGTCCGCCATCCAGGAGTGGTGTGCCGCCAATGATCTTTGCCTTAATGCCAGTAAGACCGAGATTCTTCTCCTCGGCACACCCGCTCCCTTCTTTCCCGTCACTCTCTGGCCGGCCTCTCTTGGCCCCCTCCCTGTGAGGCTAAAAACCTCAGGATCATCTTCGAATCCACACTCTTCTTCTCTCCTCACATCTCTGAGGTCTTGAAGAAATCACACTACCAGCTGCACCTCCTCAGAGGTATTCTTCCTTTCCTCTCCTTCACCCAGAAGCTCACTGTCTCCAGAGCTACGGTTCTTTCAAGGTTGGACTACTTCAACAGTCTCTTTCGAAATCTGCCTGCCTCTACTCTCCGCCCTCTGCAACTCATCCAGAACAGGACTGCGAGACTTGTCCTTGACTTCAAGTGCAGGGATCGGATCTCTCCAGGACTGAAATCTCTGCACTGGCTCCCAGTGGCAGCGAGGATTACGTTCCAAACCCTCTACATTGTCCACCAGGCCTTCTGGGGCCTCAATACCTGCAACTTTCTCTTTCCAAATATCTGCCTTCTCAAGCTCTTCGCTCATCCACCTCCAATTCCCTCAGGGTTAGTCGCTTCTCCAAGAAACAAGTTGGTGTAGATTTTTCTTCGGCTGGGGCCTCCCTCTGGAACTGCCTCCCTGAAACTTGAGGAGAATCATCTCTGGTTCCGGAAACACCTCAAAACCTTTCTCTTTGCTTCTGCTTTTTCTCCTCCTCTCCCCTGTTGACTTCCTGGTTTAAACTTAAATTGTACTGGTTACCTGGCCACCCTGTGATCTCGGGCCCAGGTCCCCTGGGACTAGTTAGGGAGTCGCCTTCAGGTTTCTCACATTTGCTTTTGAGAGTAGCCCAGTCAACAGGAAATGGTTGCATATAGTGTACGACGTAGTTGAGGAATGCATCTGCGATCGACGGGCCCGGTCGGCTACCTGGATAAGTAGTCAGCCGGATTTGCTTCTTTTCCTGGGCAGTGACAATGTTGAACTTGTAATCCTGTAGGTGTAGGCCCACCTTGCAATTATTTGGGGCATTCTTGCCTTCAGGTTGCCAAAAATAGCCAGGAGAGCCTGATGGCCCGTGATGACTGTGAATGCTTTTCCATAGAAAAAAAACGTAAAAATAATCACAGGCCCATACAGCGGCTAGGCTTTTTCAGCCTGTGAGTGTGCCTGTTCTGTGTGCGACCTTCCGTCTTACGTATGCCACTATGAACTGATTGTGCTTATTTTCTCGATCCTGTTGAGTCAAAATGGCACCCAGGCTTACTGGGCTGTCATCTACAACCACCTTTGAGGTTCTGTCAATGTGAAAGTATGCCATGTACTCTGCCTTCGAAATGTTATATCAGATGTTCTCGAAAGGCTTCCTGGCATTCTGGTGTCCATTGGAACGCTTGGTTACGTTTCATAAGTTGTCTGAGGGGCGTACTAATGGTGGCATAGGTAGGTATCTTGAGCATTAGCTGGCTATCCCGAGGAAAAAGTGTAGCTCAGACACATTCTGCAGTCTTGTGGCATTGTTTAGCACTGCCACTTTGTCAGCGTCGGGTGTCATGCCTCGTTCAGAGAAAATGTGTCAGAGGAATCTCAGCTAGCCCTTTTGTTCAATATCACTCCGGCGCGTGGCATCATGTTCCTCAATGGATTTTCCGAATATGTAATCCAAGTAATTTCAGCAGTTACGGATATGTCTTATGATTTTATGAATTTCCGCTTGAAAGATTTCGGGTGCAGCCGATATCGTGAAACTGAGTTGTTTCTATCGGAATAGGCCCATGTGTGTCACAAATCTGGTAATATATTGCATCTCTAGGGTGATATCTAGTTGGTGATATCCTTTTGTGATGTCAAGTTTTGAGAACAACCTTGCTCCTTGGAGCAGGTGAATCATGTCTGTGATTTGTGGCGCCTGTTGTCTTTCCCTTTGCATCACCTCATTTGCCCTCCTCATATCTAGGCATACCCATATGGACCCTTTGGCTGCTTTCTTGCAGACTGGTACTGTAGGGGCTACCCAGGGCGTGGGCCCTACTGCAAGCTCAATGACAGGTTGGTTGGTCTAATAGTTTGAGTTCATCCTCCACATGTTTCTGTATATTGACTGGGATGCCACGGTAGTGTTGGGCTATCGGCTTGCCATTGGGGTATTTTGCAGTTTCTGAGCTTGCCAAGCCCTTTGAACAGTTTTGGGAATGCCCTTTCAATGTCTTCTGCCTTCGCCAGGTATTTGTGTCATCAACTGGTAGAGAACATGTACCAACGCCATGTCTACTGCAGTCTTGAAACTTAGGATACAACCGCTGTTGGTCTCTGTCTTCAGCATGTAGAGTTGGAGGCCTGCTGCGTGTGATTTGTGTGAGCAAACTGCTGATAGTACTCCCTTGCATGGCCGGGGTGTGGTGGACCCATATTGGTAGATGTTTATGGTAGGCGGTTTTTACTTTGGAGGCTGCTGGAGACTGTTTTATGCCTCCTCGCTTAGGATGTTTACCGTCCCCTCGTGTCGATGAGGAATACGGCAGGGTGTTGTTGACATGCATTATCACTGCGGGGTTATGATCTGGTGCTCTTATGGTCATCCGCTCTGCATCTTCTTTTTTCACTGCCGGTTCCGGCCTTGCGAGGGCCTGTCTGCGTGGCTCTCCATCTCTCT
This sequence comes from Ambystoma mexicanum, assembly GCF_040938575.1. Lineage (NCBI taxonomy): Eukaryota > Metazoa > Chordata > Amphibia > Caudata > Ambystomatidae > Ambystoma > Ambystoma mexicanum. The sequence goes on along the minus strand of NC_090931.1, from coordinate 229,212,890 downwards.
TTCGGCAGTCTTTTCCCTTGTTTCGGCAGGGGTGTGTTCTTGCAGAAAGCCTGGAAGTGATCTTTGCCTCCGCATGCTGCTTATTGTTTTCCCATTGCGGGGCACGCACCCATATGGGGGTACTTGTACCTACAAACACACATAGTCGCTATGCCTGGGAGCATAGTTAGTGGACAGGGTGAGTTTGCTCACGCTCTCCACCTCTGCCTGTTGAGGTTTTATGGTCACCTTGTTCATGGTGTCCATTTGTTGATCAATGGCTGATTCCATTCGGGCTAATGTGAGTATTACCTCAAGGGGCCTTTGCATTTGCAACTCTTTCTTTCGGAATACCTGGGATTCGCACCCCGCAATGACTTGGGAGCGCAACACTTCATTGATAGAGTATCTGTGGAATTCGCGATGTTTGATCTTGAAGCGCAGTCTCGTGTCAAAGCTGAGTGTTTTTACCCTTCTCCTGGCGTGTCGTGTGGAATATGTTCCTCTCATAGTCTACATTTCGAGGGGATTGGGTCCTCCGACGTATTCCATATCTATGACAGTAATCACCACAGCTGTGCTGCTTCGGAAAACTTTCGGCATCTGCGTCCTGCGTCGATGACGTCGATACGCTGTCCTCGAGGGCCTCCGTCGAGCCGACGTCACTGGATGTTATAAGTAGGATGCACGACACCCTAGCCTCAGTTCCGTTTTTTCCGCGAACTTGTTCGCTTCGGAGATATCGGCGCGCCTCGGTTCTACTGAATTCTGTTCTTTCGGTTCTTCAAACCTGTTCGTTTGTGTATTAGCAATTATGTCTTCGGCTTCTTCCACCCCGCGGTCGGGTTTTAAGAAGTGTCGGGTTTGCCGGTCCAAGATGTCGTTGACGGACACGCACAACACTTGCCTCTGGGGCCTCGGGGAGGACCACGATAGGGATGACTGTGTCGACTCTCTTGCGGGAGCGCAAGAAGAAGCTGTCGGTGGGTAAGGTGGTGGCGAAATAATTACACAGCGTCTCATGTACGTCGCGGGAGGAGCCTATCTCAGTGTCCATCTGCTTTCCTACTATCCCTCTCACTGCAGAACCCACTGCAAGTGAGAGCATATTCTTTACCCTGGTATCTGTGAGTCCCATGGCTCCTACATGGATCTTGGCCCTAGATTGCTAGTGTCCCACATATCAAATTCAGGTGGCAGGTGCATTACCTGCATCTCACTTGAGGGTGTCTGAAATGAGCCTGAAGTCCTTGTGGGTACGGCTGCCAGTATTTCTCCGTCTGACATGGTGAGATCCTTCTTGGGTCGTGGAGCATGTGATCAGCCTTGTTCTGCTTTCGCACTGTTCAGTCAGGCCTCACCATTGTGCTGTAATTTGCTTCTACACCCCTGGACGAGTGAATATGCTGCTTCTGGTGGCCGTGTGTGTGGGCTGTGATTAGCAACTGTGTGCTGCTTGCAGGTGGTTTCTCCTGTAATGTCCCTGCGTGTCGCCGTGTAAACTGGTTATTCTTGCCTACGACAAGCGGTGAAAAAACAAAATGAGGGAAGTGTGCCAATGCACTACTGCCGGTGTTCACCAGCACTTCTCCCTCAGCATCACCTGCCCTCCCCTAAGTGTGTGGGGAAGCGGGGTGTGCCAGACTTGTCTGCTGGATGGATGCCAACGTCGGCTTCTTTCTGTGGTCCTTCGCGGCTCCCCGCACGCACCGGTTGCTTGTGTGCAGCACGTGACGTGGGATTGCAGCGCAGGTCCTTTCCTTCTCGTTGCCAATGTGAGGGTCCACCCTTGACAACGCAATAGAGCACTACTCCGTGGATCAAAGGAAATGCAGGACACAAGACAAGTGTGCATTCAATTCTTTATTCACCTTGTAACTAAAATCCTCAACGCCCCAATACCCCTCCCGAGCCCCACGTTGTTGTATGGGCGGGGGACCTGCGGGGCCCTCGCCGGCATTCACACGTGCGCAGGCATGCGTCCCACAAGAACACACATGGGACGCATGTTGCCTGCTCAGGTCCTGGCTGCAACTGCCATCCGGGACTGTCTTTATTGAACACGCGCATGCGCGATCCTCGTTATGGGCTGCGCATGCGCAATATGGCGTATTCACTAGGCAACATCCCTCCTTTTTCCCCAAACAAGAAACAACTATAACATTAGCACACAACAATAACAACTTAGGAGTTCACAAACAGTTCTCAACCGGTTACGAGGCAGGGTCCATGATAAAGTCCTGGAACCTCTGCGGTGGCTTCCGCCCCGCCCGGCTCGGGTACCTTCTGGACTCCTCTCGAGGTGCCTCTGGTGTCCCTGGAGCTTCTGGCAGTCCATCGTCCCTTGGTGGTGACCCTGCCCCGGGTCCGGGCACCTCAGGCATCACTGGAGGAGGCGCCACCTCAATCCGCTTGAAGTATGACACATTCCGCGTGATGGTGCCCCTGGTATTGGCTGCGGTGATCATGGACCCCTTGACATGGGTCACGCCCAGTGGCTAGGCTTCATATGGGAGAGACAGTTTCCCCTCCGGCCTGCGATTCCGGACCAACACAGTGTCCCCTACTGCAATCGACTTCTCCGGCAAGTTCCGTCGGGCGTGCTCCCGATCGTTTTGGACAGCCCTCTCCACGCGTACTCGGTTGTTGTCAATCACTCCAGGACTCCGTCCTTCCACTTCGGGCACCAGTCCTCTGGGAGACCGCTTGAATAGGGCCTCGGCTGGCGCAACCCTGGTGGACTGATGTGGGGTTGTGCGGTACTCATGCAGAAATTCGAAGAGGTTTCGGCGGAGCTCCTCTCCTCCATTCATCGAGATTCGGAAGACTTTGAGTGTCCGCATAAAAAGCTCCACCTCCCCATTTGCCCTGGGCCAGAGTGGGGTGACCTTCCGGTGCTTGATCCTCCTCTCCTCACAGTACTGGGCAAATTGCTGCCCCTGGAATGGCGAGCCATTGTCAGAACAAATCTCGATGGGGAACCCGTGGGTGGCGAACATCTTCTCCAGGGCCAGAATGGTGTGATCGCTGGCCGTGGATTCCACCTGCTCCACCTCGGGATAACGCGACCACTGGTCAACAACTGCAAGAAAGTACATTCCTCTGCCCGTGGACCCGAAGTCGGCATGCACCGTCCCCCAAGGTTGTTCACTTCTTTCCATTGCCTGGAAGGGCGGCCCTCTTTCCACTGGACTAGCCGCCTGGCACGGTATGCATGCACGCACAAATTCATCCACCCTGCTCTCCAGGTCCGGGAACCACACCTTCAACCTTCAACCTTGTTCACTAGGCGTGCCTTCGTTTTTGCCGTCCCCTGGTGACCTTTTCTGGGCGAGCTGCAGCACTTACCCCACCAATGCTCGCGGGATGACGATTTGGCACCCCCTCAGCATATGGCCGTCGTCTGCGATTGACAGCTCGTTGCGTACCTTCCATAGTGCTTGGAGATCCTTTTGTGCCCCACTCTCCCTTCTGGCATTGTTCGTGAGCACTTCACGCCACTCCCCACTGTCCATGGCTTCCTTGATGACCAGGAACACCTCATCCACATTTGAAGCCTCTCCGCAATCTCCTGGCACGCCAGGGCCACCGGCAAGGCTGCCTCCACCACGTGCTGCACCATTTCCACGCAGTCTACCACCTCGGCAGAGTCTCGAGGGCGCCCTACCCCCGGGTGACGGGACAGACGCTGGATCGTGAGTGCCCAGGCGATACTGTAACTTGACCCCATACTCCATGAGTGACAGCATCCATCTCTCGCTGCGCGGTGGGGGCTTGGACAAGGCACCGGCCATGATCGGAATCAGTGGCTTGTGGCAGTTATCATAACCACGGGCTTCCCCAGGATGTAGATCCGGAAGTGCTTGCAGCCCCATAGGATGGTCAGGGCCTTGCGCTCAATTTGCGAATACCGCTTTTCTGTCTCTGTCAGCGCCTTACGGGCATAGGCGATGGGACGCATGGTCCCCTGCGGACCTGCCTGCATGAGCACCACTCCCAACTCTACCGGGCTGGCGTCCACCACTATTTCCGATTCCCTGTCCGGATTGAAATACGCCATGGTCTCCTGACCCGACAAGGCGTTCTTGATCTCAGCGAACGCCCTCTGTTCCTTCGCAGTCCAGACCCACGCCGCGGCATTCCTTGTCAAGGCCCGCAATGTTTCCGACAGCGACGCCAGTTCGCGAATGAATTGTCCACAATAGTTGACCATGCCGAAGAAGCTCCTTATCTCAGCTGGAGACTCTGGCGGGGCCGCCTCATGAATGTCCCTTACTTTCTCTGGATCAGGCAAGATGCCTCCTGCATGGAACACAAACCCGAAAAATTCTATTCGGTCCTTCAGAAACTCACATTTCTTCCGGTGCAGGGTCAGCCTCAGGCTTTTGAGTCTTTCCAGTGCCCGCTCCAGATGCTTCAGGTGTTCTGCTTCCGACTGTGCGAACACCAGAATGTCATCTGACATATTGATCACCTCTTTCAGTCCCGCCAGGGCCCCCCGGATGGCGTTCTGGAAAACTTCCGCCGCCGACGAGACACCAAAGCTGAGCCTCTTAAACTGGTACAGCCCCTCGTGAGTTGTGAAGGTGGTGATATATCTCGACTTCGGGTGAAGTTCCAGTTGATGGTAGCCAGACCTCAGGTCCAGCTAGGAGAAGACTTTCGCTCCCTGCAGCTCGCCGACGATGTCATTCAGCGTGGGCGTGAGGTGACGCTCCCTTTTGATGGCTCATGTCCACACAGATGCAGACGGCTCCTGGCTGTTTGGGCTTTGGGGCAACGACAATTGGGGAGACCCACAGGGTTGGACCCTCAACCGTCTCAATAATGTCCAAGTCAGTGAGCGACTGAAGTTCCTTCTCCACTTGTGCCCTTAGGTGGAAGGGTATTCTACGGTGTTTGAGGGCTGTCGGCCTTACAGAACCATCAATGTGAAGCCTGATGGGATCACCCTTTAGTTCATCGTTCAATATCTGTATGGTATACGGCCAGCGTAAAATGTACAATGTCAAGGGCTTCGGAAGCAGCACAACTCAGGAGGGAGTGCGGGATCACGCTCGTCACAAAGAACCTCACCTTGATTTTGTTCGGCCCATGTGACACCGGCGCCACAAACACTCCTTGTATCGGAAGTGGCGTGTCTCCACCAAAAGAATATATCCGGGCCTTTGACTCTGTCAGCTTGGGAGGGCCTGGGAGGGCCTCATGGTGTTCTGCCACTAACACGCAGACTGACGCGCCAGTGTCTATCAGAACGGGAGTGGGTAACTCACCAATGTTCACTGTGCACGTCGGTTGCCTGTTCCCTCTGGGTCCGGTAGCAATGCTAGAAACGAAGAAGAATTCCTCCTCCTCTTCTTCCTCCTCAGCTATGTCCAGATCCTGCATGCCTTGCTCAACCGACGACACGTACTTCACTCTCCGGGCATTACCCCCGCCTATTCTCGCTGGCCCCCTCGACGCCGTCACTGGGGTGGAGGCCCTGCACACCCTTGCATAGTGTCCTGGCGTGCCACACCGGCCACAGACCCTCGTCTTCGCCGGGCATTCCCCCACATGCAGCAGGTCATACCCACAACAAGGATATGACTGCGGAGTACCAGCCGCAGAGGGACTATCCACCCTCCCTGGGGCAGAGCGTCCGATTGCAAATGCGTCTTTGCCCTTCCCAGGGTGCATAGCAGCGTCCATTTTCGCCCCTCTGGACTTCGCCAGTTCATATGCTCTTCCTGTGTCGAGGATCTGTTGCAGCGTCAGGCCCGGCTCACTTAGCACGTGCCTTCTCAGCTTCCCTGAGCTACACCCTTGAAGCAGCTGGTTCCGCACTATCTCCTTCTCATTCACCCACCTGCAGGTACTTGCGAGGTGCCTCAGCCGTGCACAGAACTGGTCCAGTGACTCCTCCCCTTGCTGCCTTTCCGCACACATAATAAATCTGTCAAAATCGACATTCATCATGGGGAGAAAATGGTCTTGGAGGGGCTGTTTTACTGCATCATACGTAACCACCTGAAGATTTAGAGAATCATAAATCCTGTGGACCTCTGTGCCCGCTGAGTACACCATGGTGGCAACTTTCGCATCATCATCCGTCTCCCCTGATGCCCTGAAAAACATTTCCAACTTCTAAACCCATAGAAGCCACTTTGGCCCCAGCTTGGATGGTGGGCCAGTGGTGTCAAATTTGGGCATAGGTGCACGGGTGCTGTGTATTCTGCGTGGTACAGGCACAGGGGCTCCCTCTTCTTCTCCCTCCTCACCCATGATGGCAATAGGATGAGGTAATCACTGCCAGGTAACCCCTGGATGTTAGCACAGGCAATCCAGCCTCAGGATGGGTGCACAGGTTCCCCAACACCAGATAATGTAGAAAATGGTCCTGCAGCAATGGATGGTGAAGCCTCCAGCCGTCTCCACTGACTTCCTGTTTTTTTTTTTTTAGTTGCATCCACAGCCCCTCAGACTGAGAGGGCCATGGAATGTCCCAAAAATTGTACTTTACAGCAAATGATCGCAGCCAGCGCACAAGCACCCGTCTGGGCCGCAACCGCTGCGATCCGCATGGTAATCAAGATGGCCGCCGGCCATGTGCATAGGCCCGTGACGGCACGGAGAAGAGACACTATCTCCGACTCAATCGGAGCAATGACTCGTGCCTCCGCTGCTGCTGCTCCTCGTCGCCAGTGTTGTATGGGAAGAACACACACGGGACGCGTGTTTCCTGCTCAGGTCCCGGCTGCAACTGCCGGCCGGGACCGTCTTTATTGAACACGCGCATGCGCGAGCCTCGTTAAGGGCTGCGCATGCGCAATATGGCGTATTCACTACGCAACACACGTCCCTTCCCTTACCAGTCACCTCACCATGGCCACTCCCATGACCCAACAACTGTGATGAACTGTGAACCGCTGGCATCTTCTCCATGGGCTGGTGCAGGGCGAAGCTGCCTCAGAATTCGTGCAAATCTCACCGTCTTAAATCTAGAATGGACCCCGAATGGCGTTAGATGTGTCAAACTACAACACGAGTCACGATAGCTCTTTCTGTAACATTTGAGGCATAGGGCCTCATTAGGACCCAGGCGGATTTCGCGGTGCTAAATGCACCGCGAAGCATGGCGGAAAGCCGCCGATAGCGCCATGGGGGTTGGCGGATTTACCGCCCCATTCCGACCTTGGCGGGGCGGTAAATCCCCAATCCCCATTCTGCCCTTCCCCATTCCCATTTTTGCCCCATAGGGTATAATGGGAGTGGGGAAGGAGTTAATTACGCCACCGTAAAATACGGTGGCGTAATTAACAACGAGGTCCCGTAGCGCCATGGTTTTCTCCGCCTGGTAAAACCAGGCGGAAAAGGCCGCCATGGCGCTACGGGAACTCGTAGTATGGCGGAGAGGTACGCCATGCACTACGCTGGCGTAAAACCCTCTCCGCCAGGGTCCTAATGAGGCCCATAGACCAGGTTGGAAATCGGGCAAAATATCGACACTTTTTAAATGTTTGAATCATTAATGTCGAGGGCTCACTACAGATTGGACACTTACTTCAAAAGATAAAAGGTGAAATGACTCGGTCAGACGGATGAGCATTCAAAAAAATGATCTATGTGATTATTGCGACCACTTTTATTACGACGGCTGAAAATGATGACTTTTCTTTTTGTACATTTTTTTAAAACCCCCCTTACACCACATACATTTGAGGGTGGAGACCCCAACCTTCCATATTACCATTATATGACATACCTCCCCATATATATATATACATATATATATGGAAAGAGAGGAGGAGAAGGCGAATCGCACTCCCGCAGGCACAAACATGAATGCCAGGTTCAAAAGGTTCGGAAAAAAACAAACAGACACAGTGTAAGAATTACTGATGTCTTTAATGTTTTCATAAGGTAAAAACAAAACGCATCGTGCAAAAAGCAAGTACACGATACATAGCAGCACATAGAAGACAGGACAACAACAGGACGCCTAGGGGCAGCAGCCTGCAAACAACGCGTTTCGCGCTATACTAAGCGTCATATATATATATGAAAAAGTCACCATTTTCGGCCGTCGTAATTGTGAGGGCGACAAAAACAATGGCCTCCGAGTCACACAGCGCTCTGCAATAGATGAAATAAACCATTGAGCTATATTACAAGTTATCGTATACAATAATTGGCCAACAGCACAACTACACTGACCTGGAATTGCAGTTAATCGAGGCTTTACTCACTAAGGGTCAGATTCTGATCTTGCCTGTGCTTATGACCTGATCCTAATGGATTTCCGGGTATGATAAAGTTAGCAGAGGGGCTGTGGAGTTATGCAAGGGAGAACACGCTTGGTATCAACAGGCAAAAGACCCAGGCCATGCTGCTCTTTAACCAAAACAGAGTGGTACACCCAGTCTTTTGGAGTGTCTGAGAAATTATCCTAATACAGGAGGTGCACACAAATCTCAGTAATAAATCTGAGTTTGATATGTATTTAAATAGAAATACTGTAAAAGGCGGTATGCGTCAGTAGTGGGGCCCAGAAGGGTAATTTCTCAAAACCCCTTCAAATAAATGAAAACCAGAAAGACGCAAGGCCTCACTATCTGCGCTTCCAACCTATGTCATGGGCGAGAGGGTATGACAAAACCACTAACAGTTACAGGTAGTGCTGCTTGAAACTTGGTTATAGGTAGTGCTTCTTGAAACTCCCTTAAACCTCTGAGAGGTTACCATATAGGACATATGATAAGGTAACACAAGGATATTCCCAATTATACTTTTGGAGTACTTGATCCACTTGACAATTTTTACATACAAAGTTTTTTTAAACAAAAGTATTTTTAATTTGTCATATGATTCTTAGGCAAAAACTGCCAAAACGCCACCACGTGTTTCAACCCCAACTGGGCCGTCTTCAGAGCGTAAAACTATCACTATCATACCATGACAACCAAAAGAACATGTTTCCACACCCAAAACAGGGGGAATATAACCATGAACAGTGTTGGACAACAATGAAAATAAATAGTTCAATTATAAAAAAACATTAAGGCAAGAAAGAGAAGGAAGAGAGCAAGGGGGGTGGGGGAGGGGAGAAAAAACAAGGGAAATCATGAGTGGGCAGTTATCCATTTAAGGCAATTGGCAATATTATGTTTCAGACAGAAAATGTAACATTACAATAAAGTCCAAAATAGCGCTTGGTGAGTATTTCCACATCACAAAGGGACAAGTGATATTAACTGAAAAGTACCTGATCTGTAGGGTACATGGTACTAGTTGTATGCAAAAGACTGCATGTTGCTGGGTACATTATCCATTTTAGTTTCAGAAAACCTAACAAAAAAGGAAGGAAACAGCCAATCTGTAATGGCAGACAAGCCCTGCTATTTCCATGTATTCTTAACCGATGACAATAAGAAATAGCAGTTTTTATACATATTGGGGTGAGTAGCATACTCCAGCTTACCTTAAATTAACAGAAAAAATAGAAAGCGTGATGCTCTTTCAGTACGGCTACTATTCAAATTAGCGCTTCCATAGTAAAGAGTTGTAGTCTGTTAACAATCCCGTGTTCTGTAACAAGACTAAAGACAGAAAGGGAAGAAAAGGTTGGTTGGTCTAACGCTGAGCCCGTGTATCTGTATAATTTAACAGGAGACGTAACGCAATAAAAGTTTGAGGAGCCTTGCAAGGCTTACCAATTGGCAGCTTCAATGCTTTCATGACTAATGGTTTCTGCCGTCCGGCCGGTCGCAGCCTAGCGGAATGTGAGTGTTGTCATGGCTGACCTATAACAGCCCAGCAAATAGAAATAGATTTTGGTCTTGTGATCAAGTTAAGCAAACGTTGCCTAGCAACCCCATGTACCTCACTCGCGTTGTGTCCTGTGCGAGGCTAGCAGATCTGTTATTGCAAGTCAGTAAGAAGGTATCCTGATAACACTGTGATATTAGTCTAAATATCATAGACACTAGGTTTAATTGAGTCGCGTTTAAAACAGAACATCAGTTAGAATCAAAGAATTAGTCTGGTTGTATTTCGTAGTCTTGTCCACTGGTTGAGCGCCCCCTAATGTACGAACATGGAATAGTTAAATGTGTAAAATCCTCACGGCTGCAAAATAAAGCATGTCCGTGCTGACGCAGATATTTGCATTCATAGTTAAAATAGCCTTCCCAAATATATAGTGGATGCAAGTGCCATGCTATGTGCCATTGTACTAGGACGAATTCCAAAAATATTTTTTTATTGTCAAAACGGAACATGCAAAGTGTCATAGTCACACAAGTAGATACTGTGTAGCTAATATCTCTGGTTAGAATTTTTGAGGGGTCATTAGGGTTCAAAAACGAATGCCGCTAATAGTTTAGTGTTAAATGCTGGCGTTGAAATGGTATACAGCGTGGTATTGGTCATCTAATAGTCCGAGTACATTTTTACATGAAATGTGTTAATATGTATACGGATCGGATATCCATAAATGGGACACTAGATGGTGAGAGCACATGAGGTCACCGGTATTGTCATTTAAATGAGGTAATGTTAAGTCTGCATTGCTATATCCAATGTACCCTCAAACTGGGGGTGATTTCATATTTGTGATGTGGTAGTGTCACAGCCCACATGTAGTGGGTGAGTTAGTCAGCCTCTTGTGATTTGGTGGTATCACCAAGTCTCAAACAAGTATAGGTCAAATAAGTAAATATTACTCTAACCAATCATAGGAATACATTTAACTCATGTTCTTGATTTAAGCCAAGTTGTACACATCGTAGTCTACAGATCATACGTGCTTCCGCTTGTCTTAGTTTCAATTGTCTGTCTCCACCTCTTTCGTGTTGCTTGATGTGTTTAAGTCCAACAAATCTTATATCACATTGGTGTGCCATTTGATGCTCCTTTTGCCAATGTGATGCGAAGGGCAGTTTGGCATCTTGGCTATTCAGGTTTCACTTTCTTGCACACACATATGATTGCATATATGATGTTTTTAGACCTGAAGTTAATAAAGTCCGTGATAGTAACTTTCAAATTACCATGACAAGTGAATATTTTGGTAGGCGAAAAGGCAAACTGACAAAAATTACAAGTGCCACACTTATGGAAACAGTTTGGTTTGATATTCTGAATAAGCCAGTTTTCCTGTCTTTTGTAACCAGATTTCAGGAATATTTCTAAGGGTACGAGCCTTTGACATTATAATCATCGGTTTCTCTGTAATATACGATGCCAAATATGGGCCAGTAACAGGAGATTCCAATGTTTGCTCAAGGTATGATAAATGAATTTGGAATCGCTCGAAAATTTTGTGATAAAGTTCACATACTTAGGAAAAGTGGTGGATCTCTTGGCTGGTTGCCCGAGGTCTGTGTGAGGCTAGAGGATCGTGGTGTTGTTTTCACATCTCGTAATGCTTTGTTAATGATTGGGATAGTATAGCCTCTCTCTTGAAATCTGGTGCTTATTGACTTACATTCTGCTTCAAAATGTTTATCCTCACTACAGTTTCTCCTGGCTCTCAGAAATTCCCCACGTGGTATATTTTTAATGACATTTGGTCGATGACTGCTTGTGGCATGCAAGATAGAGTTCACAGCTGTCTCTTTGCGAAAGGTGCATGTCTGAATGGTATTTTCAGATATATAAACTTTTAGATCCAGGAACTTAATTTCTGTAGCATCAATGTGTCCAGTAAACTTAATCCCAAAGTTATTCTGATTAAGGTGCTGCATAAATTCATTAAATTGGGTGAGTGTGCCTGTCCAAATTGCAAAAACATTGTCAATGTATCTCCTCCATGTGTGAATATATTGACTAAAGGGGTTGTTTTGAAAGATATGTAGATCTTCAAAGTATGCCATAAATAAATTGGCTAAGAAAGGGGCATATTTGGCACCCATTGCTATCCCCTTGGTTTGGGTGTAGTATGTGTCATTAAATATAAACTGGTTATGTTTAAGAGTGAATTCCACAAAAGTTTTTAACATTTGAACATGCAAAGCATGAGATGCTGTATGGGATCTAACTGAATGATCAATGGTCTTGAGTGCTAGTGTGTGTTCAATGGATGTGTACAATGCAGTAACATCTAGGGTAACCAGAAAATAGTGTGATTCCCATGTGGTATTGTTAAGTATTTGCATGGTGTGAGCTGTATCTTTAAGGTACGCCGGAATAGTGAGTACTAGATCCTTTATGCAAGAGTCAATATATGTGGCCAGGTTCTCAGTGGCCCCTCCTTGAACACTCTTTATAGGTCTCACAGATGGTAAGTTAGTGAACGGTTTATGTACCTTAGGTAGCAGGTAAAGAGTTGGCATCAGAGGTCGGGTATTTGTCAAAAAATGTTTTTCATCATCAGTTAGCAAACCTAACTGATACCAATGTTGTGTAAGTTCCTGAAGTTCTTGAACTGTCTCAGCCGTTGGGTTATGGGTAAGTATTTGATAGCAGCCTGGTGTTGCTAGGTGTTCTCCGACCATTCTAATATAGTCGGATTTATTTAAGATAACAATATTGCCTCCTTTATCAGCCTCCTTTATCACCAGTGTGTTGTCCGCAGCAAGATCTTCAAGTGCTAATTGCTCAGATTTGGACAGGTTATGGTTCTTACTAGTATAACCCCTGTGTCTCCCATCCATATGTTGATGGATTTCCCTGGTAATTGCTCTATAAAAGATTTCTATTGCATTATCACCAATTGTGGGTGGCGTACATTTTGATCTGTTCTTATGTTCCAGAATATCCATATTGCGTTGATGTACACCTAGGTCACGTTGAATCTCAGATAAAGATTGGCTGGTTTCTTCTGCCAGATTCGCAAGGAGATGTATGTTTTCAACTTCCTGAATGCTCCTTGAACTAGTTGGTGGTAGGATTATATCAGGTTTGTAGAATATGGGTTTGTTGTGAAAATGTTTCTTCAGTTTCAATTTTCTGGTAAATTTGTAGAGGTCTATTTGTACCTCCGTCATGTCAGATACTATACTGGGTGCAAAGGAGAGGCCATAATTGAGAACAGTTATTTGTTGTTTTGATAGTTGTTTGTCCGAAAGGTTTATAACTAGACTTTGAGGATTGGCTTCGGCTTGGGTTGTTTGAGACTGGATCTCGTGAATCTTTTCCTTGTATCTCTGATTCCCTCTCCTCTTTGCTCCTCCTCCTCTTCTTCCTCTGAGGTTGTGGGAGTTGTTGGAATATTTTGGCCTAAAGGGAACGGTTTTTGAAAGCGTACTTGCTTAACATTCAGATTGAAGCTCGGTATGTTGCCCTTTTTGTACCTCTTAATTTCCGCCAAAAACCCTCTTCTCATGTGTCGTGCTTCCTCCAAGATTTTTGCTTGGTCAAGGTCCTGTGGGCTACTTGTCCCTGGTTCTGATTCAGAGTCCATACCTGATGTGACTGGTGATATGCTAGTCGTTTTAATTAGTGCTTGATCTCCATCGTATTTTGCCTGGAACGTGTATACTCTGTCATTAATATAATCTTTTTCATCTCTTTAGAACTTCCTAAACTTTCTTAATTTGATACCATCTTGATATTCACCTAGAATAGTATGCATCTTGTCATAGTTTTTATCCTTGGTTGCTGTTGGGTTAGGCATTTCCGAAATTTCCTTCTGAACCTGGTCTATTTCTGAAGTGACTCTGGTATCTTCTCGCTCGGCATGTTTCACTAAGATTTTCATCATATTCTCTGAGCTAATAGTCAGGTTCGCTTCCCAATCTGAGGCTCGATCCTGATTATCCTGCCTGATGGGTGAGGTCCGGAAATATTAATATTCTTAGACCCCTAGGAATGATATTTTGTTTTAGGTAGTTTTTAAGTGAGACTTGCTCCCAGTATTCATTAATTTCCTTTTTGCTAAATCATTCCAATTTGATGAATTTCTGTGCCAATGTATCAGTTTTGTGTATGCGATTTCTGAATGGATTACTATCTGTGCGCCGAGGGGCAAAAAGGGCAGCACTATCCTCATCTCTATTCTGCAGATATTGTACCATATTCAAATTGGCGTAATAGTGTCGGAAAAGTGTTTGTGCAGCACTCCTAGGGAAATAACAATTGGAGTGTCTGAGAAATTATCCTAATCCAGGTACGGAGTTGTGCGAAGCAATGGTGAAGGGGCAAATTGATCAAAGGTGTGAGGAGCGTTGCGACTCATTGGATGTCGCAAATAATATTTTGCTTAATCTGATTTCTATGAATAAAGTACAGAGAATTTTAGGGAAGGACACGTCCTCACACTTTGAGCAAAATCTAAAATTAGCTCTGAAACGGCAGAATGTGCAACTTATTGATTCCAATAAGGACATATGGACGAACGTGTCCTACAAGCGTAGGAAGTCGCTGGGCAGTGACCCAAAGGAGAACATAAGTACGCCTGTTCAAATTATCTGTTTTTTAACCAGATAAATTCACAAAAGAGAGCTATTAACTCTAAACAGGTGCAGCTGAATTCAACGCACCAAAGTGTACGATCGGTCCAGCATTCTAGTTCAATTACATCGGGATCATGTGACCTGTCTGATTCTTTGTTCATAGAACACCCCTTTCCAAAAGTAAGGAGGAGAAGAGTTCTTAGGACACAGAAGACGACGAAGCGCATGTAGAACTCCTTGTTCCCCACAGATGACCATGACCTCAGGTGAAGTTCCAGTAACTTCTTTATTTAGTTCCAGTACATTATGATGGTCATATAATGTCAGGTACATCTGGGTTCAGGGCAACATACACCTGCATCCTCCCAGGTAGGCTTACATCTCCCAACTGACCACATAGAACCCCAGTCACACATAAACATTCTAACCCTTAACACTCCATTGTCAATCAATACACTGACCAAAGGTTCCATTAGGATGCAGGATAATACCAAATCCCTACAGCGCACCTTGAGGCCAAGATCTTGGAGGCCAAGGAATCTATGATAACAACTGAGCTACAATCTGCAATAATTTCATCAATAGCGATTTCTATGGCCCCCTTTATGAAATTATACGAGAATCTAAATGATTCACTGAAGGACCTTACAACACTGACCGCCTTATTGAACACTAAGGTGGTATATTTGGTACAAATATGTAGCCAGTCTTCAGGAAATGTAAATGATGTACTGAAAAATCTGGATATTTCACTTAAAGCATCACGTGAGCAAAAGAGAAACGACGCAACTGACAAAAAATTATTGGCAGAAGTTGCCCGTGAAGCTTTGGCTCTATTTAAACATGAAGGTTGGGGTCCAGCAGGCCTCCAACGACAAAGTGATTTTACTAACACCGATGCACCAGGAAGACCTCCTAAACAGTCTTTGGCTGTGTCCTCAGAATTACCGCCGCAATTGGCTAAAGTCGCTGCTGAGGGTTACTTTTTTGGAACAACGAAGGTTCTTCAAGCGCCGATCGAGACTTTACTAACTCCACAAGATGGCGCCATTGATCGCGATGGTTCTAAGAGTGTAGATCTGGAATCTTGTTCTCACTTGGGCAGGGTCAATATAGTGCTCAATCCTCAGGCCCAAGTTGACAACACTACTCACAAGTGCGATCAAATTGCTGATATTTCTTTCAATACAGCCTTCAAACAAGCAAGAGCCTGTAAAAAACGGCTGTGTATTGATGACCAAACGCCAACAACATCTAATATGGAAACTCAAGCAAGCACAGAGAAAAGTGTGTTACTCGGTACTCAAAGTATGGAGAAACGTAACGTATTCGCCATCTTTGGAGGTACTCCAAGTACTCGTTTCAAATCGGTGGAATCCAAAACCAAAGTTGCAAAGCCTGCAAAAAAACCTAAAAACTTGCCGGCAAAGAAAAGTCACAAAAATACAGGAGCTAGAAAATTCCTGAGGAACATAAAATTGGTGCAAATTGTGACAAAAATTGTAATAAACCTGATTTGAAAGAAAATGCACAGAAATTGGAGGAGCTAGAAAAAGGTCTCTCTCAACAAGCATTGAAAGAGAAGGAAGTGTCATCAAATGATATTTCGGTAGAGCTCTTAAACATGTCCACATATGATGAGGTGGAAGAAATTGAGGCCATATCATCAGCCCTGCAGAGGCCACAAAGTGAGAACATGGGTATTCAAATACCTCACGGTCTTGCTTCAATGACCGCGTCTAGTGTAGGTCAAGAACACAAGGTTAGGGAGAATTCTGCGTCTGAGGTTCAGAGTTCAAGGGATGTAGATCAAGTGGCTTCTCTACAGATCACAAGAGTCAAGAATACTAGAACCTGTTGCCTTGTTACTGAACCAGAAAATTCAACAACAGACCTCAGTGTTCCATTAAGTCCTCCATTTTTGTCCATGCATGAAAGAAGGTTGAAACTATGTACTAAACAAGAAAGTGCACATCGTACAGGACGAGAGGAGTCCCGTTCGGGGATGTTGAGAAATGGAGAAATGGAGAACTGGACGTCAGGTGTGCTCTAGGAAACACAAAGGCAGTTGGCGATACTTCTAATACCCATGAGAATGAAAATTTACCATGTGCAAAATTCGACTCACGAGTGACAGTCCGCGCAAAGAACAGAGAGAATCCTAAAAGGGTCAAAGGAGGCGCGCCGGTATTCAAGCTGCTGATCCAGAGGCTCGACTCTGTGGATAAGTTGATTTTAAATCATGCTAACATTATCCACTTATTTGATCTGATTCCAAGCCTATGTGCCATTAAGTCAAATGATCTAAAGATCGTTGAATTTCCAAATGAAAAACGGAATGATAAAGTAATTCTCCATGTGTCTTCATCGTTAATAGCTAACACAATCATGGAGGCGAACGCTGCGCTCTTTTCATTGGGGTTTGAAGTCTATGAGTTGGCAGCTCCGAGTGTGAATTCTCCTGAAAGAATTGTACAAGGCAACGGGGACACGTTGAGCTGTTTACAACAAAGCACACTATTACGTTGCCACAATAACGTTACAAACTTCCGCTTGGAGGATACCAATGATAGAGAAAAGGACAGTAGCCTCGCTGTCAGAGTGCCGTGTGAAAATGTAAGACTTGATGAGAAAAAAGAACTCAGGTCAAAACGCAATGAAAACTCAAGTCCTCATGAGGCAACAAAAACAGACATAAGAATTACGATATGTGGAGGCCCCAATTCAAAAATGACATTAGATAAGGACTTCAACAGACTGAGTACTAAGGACACTAATTGTGACTTGGGTTGGGTAGCAGCCACGCTTAACACAAATGCCCAACAATAATGTCAGGAATCGCCATCCTCAAGTGAGTGTCTAATGGCCTCGTGGAACACGCGAGGCTTTATTCACCTTTTTAATACAAATTGGTTGGAAGGTATAACGATTGCCTGTTTACAGGAAACGTGGTTACAAGAAAGTCCACTCTCAAGTGACTATGAAGTGGCACTGAATCCTGCAATAAAGTTGGAGAAAGGACACCCGATGGTGGGACTGTTAACACTAGTTAACAAGGCCTCTGGTTTCAGGATCTCAAAGTCGATCAATCATTCTCCTTTTATTCAAGAAACTACGATCACAAAGGAGAAGCTGTGTTCTAAAGATACTGATGAAATAATAATCTTAAATGTGTACTGGAACCATCAGAGGGCTGGAAGAATAGAATTTGTTGAATAAATTGCGGAAATCCTTGATTCCCTGTTTTTGCTTAGGGAGAACGCAAATATTATGATTTGTGGGGATCTGAACATTGACCTTTTTAAACCTACTACAAATGATAAAAAGGTGCTTGCTCACAACTGGTTGGAAGAAATGGAAGTAAGACAATTGCAAATGCTAAATGGGAACACGATTGGAGATCTATTACCGGCAGCAACGAGGCAACGGGCTGACACTACATCCATAATTGACTATATGTTTGTGTCCATGGATTTGCATGTCCGAATAAAGTCCCTTAAGATCAGGAACCAAATCAGTAGTGATCATAAAATGCTGATAACAAGTTTTATAACAACATCAAAAGAGTTTTTTTCAACGTGGCAACATAGAGTCTTAGCCACAGCAAACAGGGTTAGACTACGTTTGGAAACGCATGAGGTCACCCAGTTGGCAACAGCTTATTGTCATCGTAGCAGCCAAACGGAATGCGACCAGTTATTGCTCCAATTCAAGATCAAGAATGTAGGGCTTAAAAACCCAAATATGGTGCGTAAACATTGGTTTGATCCAGAAATACAGATTCACAAAAGGCAGATGAGACAAGCTATTCACCAGGCTCAATTAAAGGATCAACCGAATCGAAATAAGGCCATTAGAGCAGCTAAACAAAGGTATAAAAACTGGCTGAAAGCCCACGAACATTTGACCATCCAAAATGATGCGGAATCCATGTTATCTGTATTAAAGAATAAAGACTCGAGAATTCTAGAGGATTATTAATAATATGCAGGCCCCGCAAAAGGCTTTGCAAACATGTCTGGTGATAGAAAAGGACTGAATTTTTCATTTTGAGGACCTATATAAGGGGCATAAGATTGTCGACAGCGGGAAAGAACTGCTGTTCCCTCCTCGAGCAATCAATTACTGCAAGAATGATATCATGTCTATAATCTTGAAGGCCAATAACTCGAGAGCTCCTGGCCCGGATGGACTAACTAACTATACCATCAAACAACACCCTGAGATTTGGGCTGAGTTTTGTTTAGCCTTATTTGAAAGAATAAATAACTCGGGTCAATCTCCCAAATCATGGAAATCGGCGGTTATAGTACCGATATTCAAAAAAGGAGATAGATCAAATCCCAGAAATTACCGGCCAGTGGCACTATTAGATGTCTTGGGGAAGATCTATGCCACCGTCTTGCAGCAAAAACTGGTAGCGTGGGCTGTCAAAACGGCGCATTTGACACCGTTGATCGGAAATTATTATAGCCGAAATTGCACCAGTCGGGGTGTCCAGAAGAGCTAGTAGCCGCAATCCAGGAGCTTCATACGGATACCTCTATCAAGATTCGACTTGACCAACTGGGGTCCTTGTCATCGACAATCAAAACACACAGGGGGGTAAAACAAGGTTGCACGCTTGCTGCAGCAATATTTAGCTTGTATATATCGGATTTGGGCAATTCCATAGATGCAGTGATCTCATACCCGCCGAAAATAAATAAAACACACGTAAGTTGGCTTTTATATGCTGACGATCTGGTGGTTATGGATTTAACACCTGTCGGCTTGCAACGAAAATTAGATGCAATCCAGACCTATGTAAGAGAGAATCGCCTGTTGATCAACGCAAACAAAAGTGAAGTCTTAATATTTAAAAACCTGAGAGGGGCCACTTCGAGAAAAGCAAAAAAATTAAAATGTTTTTTGAGTGGGTCACCAATGTCGATATCTCAAAATGTCAAATATTTAGGAATGGTCTTAAGTTCCTGTATTAATGATTCCCCTTGGGTAGCAGATACTAAAAGAAAATTCACCCAGCTAGTAAGTCAAGCGCTGCTCATGAAAAAGAAATTTGGGAAATTCTCATTGGAGCCGGTACGGCTATTTTATCAACAAAAAGTCGTGCCGGTATTGATCTACGGAGCAGAAAATGCCCTGGGATGTTCTCATGAGGTATGGTCTTCACTGGAGAACCAATTCTGGTCAAAAGTGTTGGGTCTACCGAGAGGGACTATGACTTCAAGGTCAGAATTTGGTGGCCTTGTGGATGGACAGATGTGAATGTTTATTGGAAGAATTTGACATCAAGATCAATTTGCTCCATGAAAACCCACTCGCTGCAAAAACGAAAATCTGGCGTTTAGATTGGGAGAGAACTTGCTCTGAAAGAGCCATGGCAAAATTGATAAGTGTCCCACCAGAAGTACGTGCTTTCAACACGGCTCAGCGCTATATCGGCTTATTCCCAGAACCCAATGCACGGAGACGTTTTATGTTATTTCGCATGAATTTGTTCAAAACGAAAGAGCGCTTACAAACATGGAAACGTAACAAAGACATAAATCTCAGGTGCAGATTCTGCACAAAAGCACCTGAGTCATTGAAACATTTAGTTTTATTTTGTAACAGTTTTCGAAACGAAAGAACTCTGCATTTGGGACCATGGAGTGTAATCCACCCTTCCTTGTGTGCGGAGGAATGGTGGGGATACATGTTTAATGGAACTGACTTGAAATTGTTAATTCCATTGACGCAATTTCTAGCGATAATTGAACATCAGTTAAGCATAGTTTCTGGTGTTTAGGAAGCGAGTTGCGAATGAAGGCACATTGGGCAATAAGAAGCTAGACGCAATGGGAAGAGGATAGTTGATGATCTTAAATGTATGTTACTTGTGGATTGTTGATGTATGTAAAGATTTTAAAGGTTTGTATAAACTGTATAAAATAAAATAAAAAAAACATTAAAAAACTATTTTTGGAATTCTTCCTAGTACAATGGCACATAGCATGGCACTTGCATCCACTATATATTTGGGAAGGCTATTTTTACTATGAATGCAAATATCTGCGTCAGCACGGACATGCTTTATTTTGCAGCCGTGAGGATTTTACACATTTAACTATTCCATGTTAGTACTTTAGGGGGCGCTCAACCAGTGGACAAGACTACGAAATACAACCAGACTAATTTTTTTATTCTAAATGTTCTGTTTTAAATGCGACTCAATTAAACCTAGTGTCTATGATATTTAGACTAATATCACAGTGATATATTGTATGGACCTATGAATGATGAGCTGCCTGCATGTATGTCTTGTATCTTAAATTTGGATTATGTATTTTAAATTCTGTACTAGCTGTTGTATGTTTACTTTTATTTTTTGTATGTGTAATGCCTTTGACTGTAACACATTAAAGTATAAAATAAAAATAAATAAAATAAGAAAGGTCAGCACTATAATACAACAACACCTTTTTGTTTTTATTATTGTATTTTGGTTGAAAAGAATTCAACTGTAACAATATATTACCATTAAAACATTTTACATAGCATGATTTACAAACACATAGATGCAAAAATGTATAATAAAAGCAGAGAAGAGGAAAAGAACACTAAAACATTGATATATAACGTCATACATGTCTTCACATTAACAATAAATTAAAACAAACATAATTACCATGTATGACAAATACAAGTGTAAAATATCATAAACTATTTTTTCAACCTCCCAGTTGTAAAATGCTCAAAGCAGATCACTAGCAAGGATAAAGAAATAGATTTCCCTACTAGGTATCCCTGCCACAAATATTCGCTTTCAACAAATATCTGGGAATACACAAATGTATTAATATTGGTGCACGTGTGGACAAAAGAAATGGGCAGTAGATTATAAGGTGTTTCAAATTTTCTGGCTCCTCCAAATTATTGCAAAATCTGCAATGCCCTCACACCCTTTAACTGTGGATTGTGCTGTCTAATGATTTCACTCGTTGAATAGAAGTACTATCTCAATCTGCAAAATTCCACCCTTGCTAAAGGACATGGAAAAAGATTGAGATGGAGCACAAATGTTTCCAGCCGTTTGTGGTCAAACTGTAAGTGGCTCGTAGACTTAAAGCCATGATAAGCTTCTGTTTTAATCCAGCCTCCCTGTCGACACTTTATACTTCTATAGATACAGAATCTAAAAATGTCCTTTGATCACGGGCAGATACTTCTCTTATTTTACATGGACATCCGAAGCGGACCACCGGTGAAAAAATTTGAAAGAGTGACAGCTGGTGTGCATACACCCACCTTGCTCTCTAAGGGAGTTCACACAACCTTTTTGTTTATCGACCCCTTATGTATTACTATACAAGGAAGTAGCTGCCAAGGAATGTGTTTGGGTGTTATGAAGGTGAATTGCTGTTTTATATGCTTGGGCAGGTTCTTTCACAGGTAGGTGGTTATAGGGGAATAAATATTCTGTTGGCCATTTTGCTAGTGAGGCGGGCCAGTCAAGTGTAATGGTAAAAGCCGTACTCCATGTTTGCTGCCACCTTAAACTCCATGGGATTTTAATTTATTTGGCAGGGGGAGTTGAGGAGCAAAACTGATTTAACACGTCCTAATGTTCTTCTAGATCCACTTTTGTTTGCCCTTTCCTTCAAAAGGTTCCCACACATGCAATTGTAAACCTTCCACCACAGAGGTGGAAGGTTGACAAACACAGGTGAAACACACTTTTCCAATCACACAATTGATACCTATGGATGGCCAACACACATAAACTTATTTTTCCAAACTCCTCTGCCGTACTACCCAATGAGGAGCTCTCTAACAAGATTTGCTCCAATCAGCAGCTTTGTAAGAAGCAAGTTAGGAGCCTGAGTTTCCCTTTCCCAGCTGCGCAGTGATTTCATTTTGGGCTATTTTTGCAGAACGTTGGGCTGTTTCTGGGTTACTTCTAGTGGCAGATCTGTTTTTGGTTCTCGCAAGGCTGCATTTTTATAAACACCCACCCAAAGCCCTCTCTCTCTCCATCCCCCACCCCCATTACGTGAGCTGGTTGGGTTTTGTTTGGGCTATTTTAGATAACTTTTGACAAGTCCTTCAAGGCTGCTTTGTTCATATTTTTCTCCCCAGTCAATCACCCACCCACCCTCTTCTCACCCATCGTCTCAACCCCCACCCTCTCTATACCCACCCACCCTACCCGACCCTTTCTACCCTACCCGCCCTAATCCCGTCTGTCTACGCCCACCCTCTGTACACCTGCCCTACACCCACTGTCTCTACCCTAGCAACCCACCCTACCGAAACCCCACACTCTATACCCCATCGACCCTACCCCCACTCTACAAACCCCCACTCTCTCTACCAAAACCGCCCACCCTATCCCTGCTCTCTCCACCCGCCCTAACCCACTCTCTTGACACTGACCTACCCTACATCCGCTCTCTACAAACCCCTGATCGCTCTACCAAAACCACATACCCCTGCACTCTCCACCCACCCTAACCAACTCTCTCTAACTCATCAACCCACCCTACCCCCGCACTATCTACAACAGCCAGGCAGGTCAGACCAGGCGTTAAGGAAGGGACCCGCTAAGGGACCTCGGAATATGGAGGTAAGGGATTACCGGCACCCTTCACGCAAGTGAATTTGTGACTCACCAGGACAAACGGGGAATGGTCCATTGCTTGTGTCTGGATCCTTATAGAATGAGCGTATGTGCATATTTGTAGTTGGTTTAGTCGAGGAGAGCGTCAACTTCTTGATGGAGCGTGTTAATGGCGTAGAGCGTGTTTGTTTGGAATCTTTCCGTTTAGCACAGGCTGTTAGACAGAATCATATGCAGTGCCCTTAGGGACCACTGCACACAATTAAGACTACAAGTAGTAGTACAATTTCACCTTTGGTACAAGCCCGTACTGCACAGTAAAAGTGGTAGAAATGGCTGAGCAGCCAGACTATTTCAAGAGCAAATGAGCAGTAGTAGAGATTACACAAAGGTCTACAATTACTGTGACTCAAGCAAACACCAACTCAAGGTTTCTGGTTAAAACAAATATATAAGTACATTTATTTTCAAACCTTTTTCACAAAACATTTCACTTCTATTAAAATAAAACCACACTCCAAATATACTACACACAACCAATTCCCCTTGTGCAGATCAATTCAAGGTAAGTACATTTGGATTTGACAAACCGGTGTTGTGAAACAAAGGGTTTACTGTGGGTTAATACGCAATCACTTTTTGACAGTAATGAAAGTTCGGTCTTATGAAAGAAAAGCGTACCCGTGGGAAGAAATGTAACCGAAGTCAAACACACTTACCACATGAATTAACACGAGAGAATAGGGGATAAAAATCATAGGCAATACTTTTGTCAAGGCAAATAGAATCAGAGGATACTTTCTAAAAAGTAGATAAAAGTCAATAGGCCTGCGCCAGTGTCAAATGGACCAGGAATCATGTTGTCAAGGATCACAAGGTTAGAACAGTTCACGATTCGAGATTGCCAGGAGTACTTGTATATTGTCAAAAGGGAAGCAAAAGTTATAAGAGGGAAGGAAGAAAGGACAAGCCTTTGGCGAGGAAAAAGGGTTCACCCCAATTCCTCAGTCGGACACAGTACCTTATTCGTTTGAAGAAAGCTGGTGCTACGACAGTTGTTCCTGGTATTTCCTGCAGACTCACGGTTCCTGGAGCTTCAGTCGTGGGGACAAGAAGGAGGACGTCTGGTGCGATCTGCACTACCCAGGGATGAAGCCAGCAGCAGCGAAGCAACAGTGAATAAAAGGGGCGCTCCTTTAAAACAGGAGAGGCTCTTCAGATGGCTATCCGGACCACTACAGCTGCATGCAGCGATTTCAACCAAGAAGAGGATTCTCTGACTGTTGAAGGTGAGCTGGTTGATCTCAGGGGAAGAAGACTCCGGACTGGATCTTCTCTGTCATTGAAGGGTAGATAGCTCAGGACTGCACCAGGGCTTCATCGGGACTCGGGAGTTGCAGCAGCCGCCTTCTTCTCCGCTTCTGTTCGGTTCTTGCAGTTCCAGTGGCAACTCTGACTTCCAGCCCAAGAGTCCTGCCTTTTATGCCAAAATCCCCCATTCACACAGCCTAGCTGTCAATCACTCAGCAGGGGGTTTGTCCGGCCCGACAACCACTTCAGCCAATCAACACAAAGTTCCACTTGGGTCTCCAAGGAGACCCTGTGCACGGGGTGACTAAACCCCTGCCTCACATTCAGCCCACCTAGACACCCTATGCCAAAGGAGGGCTTCTGGACAGAAGCCCGCCAAGGGACGGCGAACAAAGAAGGCAAACCTGGTTTGGCACGAAAAGTAAAACACAAGAAGGATTTTAACAAAAAGAAATGGCGACTAAACCCGACCGAAGCCAAAATAAAAAGTATTTGGTCAAGCGGGTTTGTGTTCGAGACTAATACAATAGCCTAAAACAGTACCACGTTTATATACTATAATCGTGGTAGAAAAGTTAGGGTGGGTACTACTGCCACCAGCCAAGTCTTAATGTTAAGGGAGCCAAACAAGGCTCCAAGAGGCACAGACAAAAAGGGGTAGGAATTAACCCTTTCCAATACCCCATGTAAGATGGGGTGTACTGGGTCTGCAGTTTAAAGTGACTATATAAAGTTAATGGGAACTTTACCTGTTTCTGGGGGACAGTAGTCAGGCCAAGAAAAATTGAGTCAGGGGGAAGTCTGAAAGCCAACCCTGTGTTACTGCACTAAAGGTGCTGTGTAACGCACACAAAACGTGGGGCTCATGGAGTGGTGTGGCTCCAGAGCTCAAGATCACACAAAAAGTAGAAATACACATGGCAAAACACATGTAAGAGTGGGAAAAAAAGGTTCACACTCTTACCAGGTGGAAAAAATAACCCCAGCAATCCAGCAAATCTGCTGAGGGACTCACTAAGTGAGGGAAATTAGCCATAAATGAGAAATCTCCCCAACACAGGCAGCAGGTGATCTGGATTGGACATTGTTGTTGTGAACGAGGGACGGAGGAGGCATACCAGTCCTCAAAGTAAATACACCTCGGTGCATTTATCAACCAAGATTGAAGATATGCAAACAGATGTTTTCACTACCAACCCTCCGGATGGAGAAAGATGCTAATATGAAAGCCTATCTATTCGCGAAAGTACCAACACAGTAGAATCACCTGACCGCAACAGCGCGACAAGCGCGGCAAAGCGGCCAACCGATACTTCCGGGTACTTCTCTTGGGTGCACGCGCGTGCTGACTTTTGTAGTGATGCACCAAAAGGGGCCGGGCTCTTGCAGCTAAAGAGCAAATACGCTCTTAGTAGTGCCTAAATAACAAAGGAAAAGTTGATATTTTAATATAAAGGCACTTCCAATGATGATAAAATGCAACAGTAGTCCAATGAAACAGTGCTATGCCGTTGAGCAGAAGGTTGAAAAGCCAAATCCACTGAAAGGGAAGCAGAGAGAGCGGCCAAGCGGATACTTCCGGGTACTTCGCTTGGGTGCGTGTTGGTTAGTATCACATTTATCAAGCACCTTGAGGAGAAAATGACAGTTGGAGATAGGGCGCAGGTTACCAGGGTCGCTTGGGTCCAGTCCTGCTCTTAAACCAGAGGGGTGATAGTGGCTTTCTTTATGGAATCAGCGACTTGATTATTGGCAAAAGAAGAGTTTACAAATCACATCAGAAAGGGTGCAAAGATATCCTTGTAGTCCAAGAAAAAGTTAGGGGGAATGGTGTTCTCTCGGAACTGAGAAGGGAGCATGGTAGAGAGGGTAGCCATCATGTCTGCAAGAGAGACCAGAGCAAAGCTAAACATCTGCTCTGATTTATGGATCAGAGGAATAGGAGGAGGACAAAGAGGTAGATGTTCATCAGCCAAAAGTTTAGCTCTGATTTTATCCTGCACCTTGTCAACCTTGGCTTTAAAGAGAGTCTGTACATCAGCACAGACTTGATCCATGGGAGGTATAGCGATGGAAAGAGTGCTGGGTTTCCCTAAGGACTTTATAATTTCAAAACTGTTTGCTTCCTCTGTATGTTATAGAATTTTATTTTTTAGCTCTGTTAATAGGATTTTCCACTGGGCGTTATTATCTACTGATGGGCATTTAAGCCATTAAGTCGCCGCCTGAGGTTTCTGAATTTTCATTTGGCACAGATCCTGTGTGAACCATTTCTAGTGAGAAGGATTATCTGTAACCAGCTTACTCCTAACTGGCTCCACACGATTCAGCATGGAGAGCATAAAGTTATTAAAGGGGTCAGTCAGTAAGGATAGGAGGGTGCAGAACAGATGTGGCACACATGATGCTATCAAGACAGTCTTTCAGGCCCAGCTGCGTAATCTTCTTAAAGTTTGGTTTATAACGGTTTTCGGAGGGTTTACTGGTTTAGGAGATGAGCCAGGAGTAAGAATTGTAAAGGAGACATGATAGTGATCGGACCAGATGCAAGGGAGGGTGTCCATCGCATTGACTTCGAGATTATTTGCTACAACCCAGTCAAGGGTGTGACCCCCTGATATGAGTGGGCGCATCAAGGACGTGGAAATCGAGGTTATTTAACGCCTTCTCTAGAATGGTTACTTGCTGGTCGGCGAAGTCATTACGCCTACGATTGAAGTCCCCAACTAGTCAGGTTGAACAGTTAGGTAATGTAATGAGAAGGTGGAAAAGATCTTCATCAAAATAAAGTGTTTCAGCTGGAGGACGATAGATGAAGACAAAGTTAATGCAACTATTCGTTGACAATGTCAATTTGAGATGCAGAACCTCACAATCGTTAAAGGAGCAAGGTTATTTAAAGAGATTAAAGTATTTGGCCAGAAAGGCAGTTCTGACAGAAGATACTGCAGCCATCTGGGGTGGCCAGCTCAATCTGTGGGCCACTAGATGCATTTAGCCATGACTCTGTAAGGCACAGTAAGTCCGAGTCTCCCTCCTTAATATATTCATGAATATTAGTGGCGTCTTAGAGAGTGAGCGGGTGTTAAGTAGAGCACATTTCAAATTTGTGTTGACGTTATTGGTTTTTGCAGTCTTGGGAGGGGTAATGTGCAAGGTTGCCTCTGACTGATGGAGAGGAAAAGATTAATCATCCATCTCAAAGTCTAAACTGCAAGACAGGGGTAGAACGCAGGAATTTTTAACTGATTTAGTGGCTGAAAGTCACTCATAGTGAGAGGTAATCCACTGGGGGATACAGCTAGAGCCGACAGGGCCAGACGGAATACATGATTATCTAAAGGGAGTGGCTCTTCTATGCATAGGTCCTTATTGATTTTTTTAAGAGCAAAAATCTTGTGGGCAGTCATCCTTACGTATGAGAATAGAATTGGCTAAACACAGGGCAACTGGGAGGTCTAATCTCAAGGAGAGATATTTATCCATGATGGCAAGGCAGCATGCCTTTTAGGCCGCAAGCAGCAGATTGAGGCTATATAGGTAACCCATGTTGGTACCGACGATAGGGCGTCTGATTGCTCACAGAGTACAGGACACAATTCGAAGGGACAACCCCTGTGAGCATAAAGAGCAGATTAGATTGAAGTATCATGTCTTTCCACACCTTTCCAAGGAGTACCAGGCCACCAAATGGGTGCAGCAGCTTTCGTCAATGGACGGAATACAGTGGAATGTACAACTATCAACACAGAAGAAAGATGGCCGAGCACACAATAAGCATGCAGTGAGTTATACTTCAGAAGGTTTCAAAAAGAGTACAGAGCAGGCTTGCGGGAGGAAGAAGCCAACACGTCGATTCTGGCAATGACTAGGGCAGATTGGGCTTGTCTCAGGTGCGCCAGCGCTGGTGCACCTGGTCACCTGATTTGAGGAGCCTGGGGCTGCTGGGAAATGTAGTTTCCCTGGCCAAGTAGTTCAAGCAAAATGCATAGAACTAAATGCTGCTTTTAAGGTGAATAGGTTAACCTCACATGCAGCCAGGCACACAATCTACAGAACTTGATGCAATCTCACAGGAATTTACAAAAAGTACTTTGATTTCAAAAAGTTTCCCTTTGAGTCTCTCTTTTTCTGTGAAGTATGCCTACCAATACAATATTGATCTCCCCCAAGACAAACTGTGTACCCCATGGTGCAATTTGAACTACCATCCCGAAATGCTCTTGCTTTCTCCCTCTTTTCCCCATCATAACTCAGCAAGTCAAGTGCTTGCCCCATCTTGCATCGCACACGTTTAAATCTCTACTGTTTTCGAATGAGCCCTTCATCATTCTCATTCTGTAACCATTAAATTGGGCAAATGTAACACTTATTTTTTTTATTTTTTTTATTATGGTGTATTTGGTTAGTTAAAACCTTAAACACTTAGTAAAAATACATTGCAATGAACCATCATTTTTTCAAATACCACATATTTCTAACAAAAACTGCATTACAGTGTTTCAACACCTAATATACAATTATAGTTATCTTTATCCTCATCCCATCACAATTCATATTAACATATAAAATTTGATTAATTCATTCCATTTTCTATTAAAAAGCATTTCTCAAAATATATACTATTATCTTCATATAATGTCTCTATAATCCCACATCTAATCCAAAAATATTATATATCTTAAAAATTATTTAATAATTTGATTTCAAAGCTGCCTCTTACTAAACCTGCTTGGGTTACATGACCATTATCTAGCTTCCCCCTGCTCAATGTGAGTGAATGTTCCATATAATTCTGACTTTTTAATTCCAACTTTCTGATATTTCTCTACTCTCTAATTCACTAGTTTCAATTTATCCCATTCTGATAATATTCTTTTCCAAACATAAAATGCAGCTCCCACATACGCCATAGGCTCTGCGATATAAATAGTGGTCCAAAACTGATTTGACATAATCATTCTGTCATCATAGACCAGGTCCTTATAACCATTGTGATACCATCCCTCCAATTTATTTACAGCCAGTAAGTAAATGCCTAGACGTCTCGATCTCCAGTTTAGAAAGCCTACAAATTCTTTTTTTGATAGGTGCTCTACGCCAAGCTCCCATATACTCATAACTTGGTAACATGTTCAACCTCAACAACATAATAAATCTGGAGAATTCTCCATTTCCAACCTTCAACAGATTGTTCCGAGGTTTGTTAGGTAACATTCCCTGTAGTCAGTATGCTGAAAACCTGCTCTTTTTAGCTAACATATCCAAGTTATTAATTAGATCCCATTGTAAAGTTTTTTTCTTCAGCATTTTATACAGAAAATTCACATTATCTGTTTCTTTTGACAATTGCATATTAATCATATTCAGAATGGTGAGAGAAGTGTTTTTCAGGTCCTTCGATGCTTCTTTAGTTTTTCCTTGTTTGTTCACAGTTATGCCTATCATCTTCAACAGATTGTCATACTCCTTTACTTCTAGTGTTTTTTATATATAATTTACAACATCTAATTTTCCATAGTGTCAGCAAAGAAGTCTGTCCTAATTCGCATCTGATGGCCTCAATAGGGGTTGATTTAGCTAATCTCAGAGATGGTCTCCAGAGTTTACCTTCAAATCCCTAGTAAACCTGGACACCACTGTTTCTAATGCATAAATGGCACTAGGGATTATGCAAATTTTGTATACTTACAATAATCCTCTATCGAGTGTCCACCCTTGGTAGACCTATAAGCTCTGATAATGCTCTATTTTTTAACCACCTTTCTCGCTATCATTTCCTCATAATATTGTCTAGCGGGATTATGTGTTATTGGCATTCCCAAATATGGATACGTTTCCACTACCTCGATATCCTGTGAGTCAACTTTCCATCTAAATTTACATCTTTCCTTCTTACCTCCCTTTCCCCCAAATATGAGAATCTTAGTTTTGTCCACATTCATAGTAAGATTATTTTCTCTAGCATACTGATTCAGTTCACAAAGCATCCTTTTGAGACCTATGGGCGTTTTATCCATAAGAATGATGTCATCCGCATATGACATCCAACTTATAGTCAAATCTGCAATCTTAGGTGGGAAGTTATTTATGTCATGAAAGCTTTTACCCATGTCGGCCACATATAAATTATATAGAGTAGGCGATTTCACACATCCCTGTTTGAGCCCCATATTAGTTTTAATGTATGTTGACATTTCCTTTCCTTCCTTCACACAGATGGTTAATGTAGTCTCCCTATACATTTCTTTAAGATAACACTTAAGATAACACTTATCTTTACAGCAATTAGGAATCTTCCATGAAGAGGGAAATTGGGACGGTCCCTTCCCCCGACCCCCATCTAAGCTATGGCCAATGACGTCACGACCCAAGCACCCGCAGCGGGATGAGTCCGACCCTCTGGCTGCCACCCCGGACGTCAAGATCCACCGTGGCCCCGCCCCATCCAGAGCACAAGGTGAGAAACCAGGTGGAACTGAGGCCGATCATATGGACCAGCTCGACTAAACGTCAACAACCAACACTGCCATCATTAGAGATGTCATGAAGACCTAGCCACGACGGACAGAAACACACATGCTGCCAGGCACCTGGATCAGACACACACCAATCTACATGAAGAACACGCTCAGTGCTATGACGTAGAGGACCGCGCACATTCGCAGGTATGCATCGTTATTATTTTTCACATAGGCCAACTACTACATCGCAGAAAAGCAAGATGCCAGAAGAGCTTGTGTATATGCTTGCAGACGCTTTATGCTACTAACACCCTGAAGACAAGATCCTGTAGATGAACTGATGTTGCAGGAACCAATAAGCACCCTCATGACCCTCGCCTTATGGGCCTTATACCGCCACATCTAACCAAGCCAAAGGTAGGCTGCAAACCAGAGGCCTCAGAGCTGAAACAGCCCAGACGAAGCTACAAGGTGCTGATCATGCAGCACAACCCTGACTGGAGCCCCACAGCCAAGGTCGCGAAGTTACAATCAACATGCTGCGCTCCCGACGCCAAGGTTACACCTGCTAAAGACTTCCCGGAGAAGAAATACAAATCAAATCCCCGTAATTCTGGCTCAGCCACGGTCTGTCAACACGTGACCAGGCCGACCTGATATGATGCCATGCTCCAAGGACTGAAGAAGCTCTGGCGTCTCACGGCTAAGACCCAGCCGCAACATAGAAGTAACAAGTTGGACACCGGCAGCGATGTGAAAGGAGTGCTCTAATTGCAAGTAGCAAGACTGTCCATGGTCCACCACTGACACATAGTCATACATTGTTGCCAGCACCAGGTACATCGCGAGCTGGTAACAACGATGGTCCCAATCTTGGGGGCTCGTGGATGGACCAATCGGGACACAAGGGGCTAACCCCTGACGTCACCACAACACAGCCAATCACTAACTCCCTTCATGTAACTATTTTAATGTAGCAATTCTTAGGGACGACCCAAGTGTAACACCTGGTCTCTTCTCTACCAATAATATCTCCTTTTATACTGTCCTATACTGACCCTACCACTCAGGGAACCAACCCGGGGTAGCGTTAGGTTTGGGGGTGAGTTTTCGCAAATGACGCACATTGTGGCGTCACTCAGCTAGAAAAAGGGCCTGCAAGCCCATTTCCAACGAAAGGTTTCTGGGTACCTACGCTCCATAAACCTGTCCCTGTCTGTTTCTATGCAATAAACAGCAGTAACCCTTTGCTCTTGTGTGTGCCTCATACTCCTTTGGGACACGGAAGGTGTTGGGGCCTTCCCACCTCTGAGGGTCCGCGGCCTGCTCTGCCGACCTCCAGGAATCTACCCCAACAATTTGGAGGCACTGCTGAGATAAGTCACAGCAAGACCATTTGCGTCAAGGTGGCCCGGCAACGCGGCCCCCTCTGCCGTTGCCCCCTTTTGGAGGACTGCAGGACCATCGCGGAACTGCGAGACGACCGGACTGCGAAATCCGGAGATTGGTCGTCGGAGCCGACTTCAGAAATTTCCCACCAGCCGTTGGTGAGTGTCCAGGTGCGGTCCGGATGAGGGGAGGCGGCAAACCGATTGGGAGGGGCGGCTGCAGCCGAGCGGCACCGGCAGGCGAGAGCCCGATGTGAGTATGGAACACGCAATCAGCAACATAATATTGTACGGGTGACGGGAGGAATTATGAATAGGGCGGGGGTGGTTTTACAGTGTTGCACCAATTTGGTTAATCAGCAGTGATCGATAAGTGAGGCGTAGTAGGGAACGGAAAGAGAACTGTCCCTTCTTGAGTTGTTGAGCATACTGGGTGGGGCACCGAGCTCCAACGTGTTGACTGGAGGATCGCGCTGATTGGTTTAGATTGCAAACACATGTATGGGGGTGTGGCATTCCTGTGAGTCAACATTGTAGTTCGATGAGTAGATGAGGATTCCTATTAATTGAATGTTTTAGCTCCGTGAATATATGACATATTCCCACAGGAGGTAGCTAGATTGTTTCTCAGTGCGGAAGATAGTTGGCTGGTTAACCTCCCCTGGCGAGGGGGTGTATCACACGGTAGGCAAAGCAGCAGGTGTAGCTCAACAATAATAAAAGGGTGATTAATGAATACTCCACCGCAGACGTGGTGG
This sequence comes from Ambystoma mexicanum, assembly GCF_040938575.1. Lineage (NCBI taxonomy): Eukaryota > Metazoa > Chordata > Amphibia > Caudata > Ambystomatidae > Ambystoma > Ambystoma mexicanum. Next base: position 229,180,013 of record NC_090931.1, on the reverse strand, counting down.
GAAGAGAGCTGTGGGGAATGTTACTGTTGAAATTGGCACGCATTATATGTTGCAACTGCGTGTATTAATAATACGTAGTACTAGGTGGTGGCATCACCCATAGGGTTTGCATAGGACATTGCGGTTCTCTTCAGCGAAATTGCAGCCGCGGCACGCGGCTGAGGCAGGGTGAAGGGGGGCAGGCAGCCACGCACGGAGAACGCCGGCACGTCTTCGATCGAAGGGGGTTGCGCCGAGCAACAGTGCGATCTGTGGTAGTGGAAGGGTACAGACAGGCGCTGCGCAGGCAGTGGGAAAGCAGAGAGGAAGAGGGGTTAGGAGATTAATGCCGGTGCGCCGAGTAGCGGCCGATCTGACAAGGTGGGGCGACTCAGAAGCACGCTACGCTGGGCACGAGGATGCAGGGGGCCTCGCGCGCCACGGGTTGCAGGGGACCCTAGCTCCGAAGGGAGGTGTCAGTGAAGGGCAATAGCCCGGCGGAAGGATAAGAGAGTGGTGGTGAACAGTGCAAGAGTGTTGTAAGAGTATTGCAACGCTAGAAGTGTTTTTTTTCCCCTTTAGAGCGGAGAGTCGGAAGTCCCCAACTAAGGGGCCAGGTAACGGTGGGGTATATACCTGTATATTTGAAAATGTCTTTATTTTACGGGGTAGGAGCAGACAATGGGTTCTGCACATTAACAACACCTCTCCAGCACATCTGCGCAACACTACCACCGCACAGAGACAAAATAGTAACGTATGGTATTGAATGGACTAAAGGGACAGATGAAAGGATCAGGATACCGTGGCCGCCCAACGGTAGTTTCAACAGGGAAATCCAAAATTCACTGCTTGCGTATCCACACAACACATACAAGGGGAAGAGATTAGAAAGCCACTTAGAGGTCTTCGACCTTTGGAGGATGTTTCAGGGGCACTGCCTGGGGATGATGAACATGCAGGAGGTAAAGAAAGAGGAGGTGTGCGAAGGGGAGGGATGTAGTGCGCCCCAGGCTCCTCCTCCTCCCAGCAACGCGAGGAGCGCGGAGGAGAGCTAAGAAGAGGCAGAGGGATCGTACATGATAAAAGAACTAAAAAATTAGAGCGAGGGAGCGGGAGGGGAGACATACCCAATCAAAGAGGTAAAGAAAGAGACCAAAGGTCTGTACCCAATGAGATAATAGAGAGAAGCAGCCCGACCCAGACAATTAACAGCAGCTGAGGGATACTCAATCCCTGCAAATAGCCCACCCCTGTACGCACAAGAAGATCACTACCAGGAAGGGTCGGGTGTAGGGGGTACAGTAGACACCAAAGAGATACAGGCGAACTCTGATAGCATAAAGAAGACACAACTAGACCTAGCAGGTATAGGACCAAACGAATGGATAGTAGCACAGGTGTATTGAAACTATGGGGGACGGTGACGGGAAAAGAGGAGGAGGTGATTCAAAAAGTAGACAAGGCGAAGGAAGGACACACTCAGAGGGAGACTGAGGTGTGTACCAGGGAAACAGGGAACATAGCAGAGGAAGCAGTGGCAGTGCTGGAGACAAAACTAGCCGAATTACGGGAGGCGCAAAGCTTACTCACTACACAGCTCGAGCTAAAGGAACTGGAGAAGGAGGCGAAGCTGCAAGAAGAAAGGGAAGCGCGAACAAAATTAAAACAGCAGGAGGAAGAGAAGAGGAAGAGGGAGGAGGACCGCATACGGGGGATTGCAGAAAGAGTAGCACGTATGGAGCAACGGGAGATTAGGAGGAAAGAAGAGGAATGGGAAGAGAACGACAGGGGAAATGACGCTATGGAAGAAAAAGATTCTGTCAGAAAGTGCACATAAGTTCGAGGAAGGGAGAATAATAGAGAGCATACTGGCAAAAAAGGGCGGGGAAAGGAGTGACAAGGATAGACATGCGAGGGTGTTGGGACAGGTAAGTGACGCAATACGGGGAGACGCAAGGGTGCTAGGGAAGGTGAGCGACGCAATAATGAAGGAACTACGCAGAGCAAGAGCGGAGTTAGAGAGTGAGGATGAACGACCAGGCAGCCAAGAGCTAAGAGGAAGTAACAAAGCAACAAGAAGTACACTGAACTCACGTGGTGGCGAAGTAGCCGCAAAACCCCAAATGGGGGCAGACACAGAGGATACAGGTAAGTACACAGACATAGGGCCTCATTACACGTTAGGCGGTAAGGGTTTACCGGTACCAGTAAGGGCACCGGTACCGCTAAACCCTTACCGCCTTACTATGAGTTCCCTTTGCGGGACCCGACCTTAACAGCTGGTTTTACCAGCCGTTAAAGTAGGGTGCCGCAAAGGGACCTTGGAGCTAATTACGGTACCGCAATTTGCGGTAGCGTAATTAGCACCTTCCCCATTCCCATTGAGCCCTATGGGGGCAAAAATGGGAATGGGGAAGTGCCTTGGTGAATGGGGAATTACCGTCCCCGCTCACCTTGGAGTAAGGCGGTAATTCCGCCATCCTCCAAGGCGGACACCGTAAAATACTGACGGCAACCATAGCACTAATAGCACCATGGTTACCGCCTACCGTGTAATGAGGCCCATAGACATAGAAACAGTAACAGTACGATAACTGCACCCACACGCAAAATTGTCATTCTTGGAGGGATTCTTTAGTGATGAGGAGGAAGGTTCGTGCAGAGGACAGAGCGATGGGAGCGGAGAAGGTTTTAGCAAACTATACATCACACGCACAGGCACTGGGTCGTCATGGGAATGTAGAACACAGGAGGGAGGAACAACTGGATGGGAGGGCAACAGCACACAGAGGGAAGAGACGCTACAACCAGTAGCGCCACCAGCCCATCACACACCCTATGTCAACAGACTTGGGGACCTCCCAGGGCGCAGAATGGAAGGATCAACAATAGCACACAACAAGGTCCAGGCGGGTAGACGGGGAGGTCATAAGGGCATAGGGGACACACAACGTGCGCAACACAATACTGACTTTATCGATGAGTTAACAGATATGGAGGAAGAGAGTAACAACATACACATTACACGACACAGACGTACGCCAGACAAAATAACAGAATACACACAGATGTCACTATTAAAGAGAGGTGGGACAAGGCCCCAATATGTCCCATGGAAACATGCAGACAAAGACAACATCAAATGTAGACTACCCTCTCTAAGCGGAGGAGCGGGGAAATGGATATACGAAATGGAGACGCTAACTGCAGGACACAGGTTAGCGGTTAGGGATGTTAAAGGGCTATTAATTTCAATTTTGGGTGATGCTGCAGATGACATTTGGAAGAGGGCGGGATTCCCAGGGGTGACCATCGGTGACACATCACATGACGGGCGCCTTTTGCAAACTTCAGACACGCACTATGGCAAGCGCTGAGGGTGCAGTACCCTGACACATCAGACATAGGGGCGATCACATCACGTAAAATGCGCGAGGACGAGGACCCTGTTAATAACATCCAGGAAATTCAGGAGAAATGGCGCCTGGAAACGCGGAAGCCATGGGACAAAACATTAGCTACATTTTACCACATACTGATACAGGTACTCCCAGAACCAGTACAGAGGCAGTTAGTGGGGATGGAAACAAAAGCATGGCCAGAGATACAGTTAACGATAGTACACCATTGTAGGTTATGGCTAGAAAAGATGAAGCAGAAAGAAGAAGACAGAAAGGCAGACGAGGCAAAACTGGTCCAAAAGAAACTGTCAAAATATGCCCTGGAAGGGGCACTAATAACAGGCCCCGCCCCACAGGTGCAAGCCCCTGCACAACAACCACCACCACCAACAACACTGTCACAGCAATTACCCATTATGACACAGCAATTGCCACCCCCTCTCCCATACACGGCACAACACCCATATGTAATACCCATGGTACACGCCAATGGGTAACGGCTACACAAACAACTACAGAGGTAAGGGCGGGTTAACCAGAGGGAGGGGGTTTGGTCCAGCAGCACACCAGCAAGGAGGAGGGTTCAGAGGGTATTACCAATATGGACAACAGGGGTATTCGGACAGTACAGGAGGATACCCATGGCGAGCTAGGGAGCCGCCCACGTGCTGGATTTGTGGGTTAGTAGAACACGTATCACACACATGCAGGGCAAGGCCGACACAAGCAGGATGGGGAGAGCAAGGGCCACAGGGTTACAACGGGGGACCCAATAACTAATACCAACCACAACTACCACAGACAAATGAGGTGCACATGGAACAGCAAGGAGATATGACACAATTACAGCCACAACAGCAGCCTTACATGCCAACCACCGCACAGCAAGTACAGCCTGTTATGCAGAATCCTGTGCAGTGCCCTTAGGGACCACTACACACAATTAAGACTACAGGTGGCAATACAAGTTTTACCTTTGGTACAAGCCTGTACTACTAGGTTAAAGTGGTAGCAGTAGCGGAGCAGCCAGGCTTATCTCAAGAGTATATGAGCAGTAGCAGAGATTACACAAAGGGACCACAATTACTGTGACTCAAGTAAACACTGACTCAAGGTTTCAGGTAAAAAAAAATATAAGTACATTTATTTTTAAACCATTTGTTATACACACGACACTTCTATTAATTCAAAAACCACATGTAAAATATACAACTAACCAATTCACTTTGTACGGTATACTTCAAGGTAATTACCCTGTGTTTTAGCGGGCCGGTGTTGTGAAACAAAAGACTTTACTGGGAATACACTTGCGATCACTTTTTGACAGTAATGACAGTTCGTTCTTACTAAGGAAACGCGTACCCGCGGCAAGAAATGTTACCGGGGCAAAAACATACCTAGCACCTGAGATACCCAGAGAAAGTTGGGGGCAAAAATCATAGGCAATACTTTTGTCAAGGCAGACAGAATCAGAGAACACTCTTAGACAGAAATTCAAAAATCAATAGGCCGGATCCAGTGTCAAGTGGAACAGGGTTCCTGTTGTCGAGGATCACACAGTCAGATAGTTCACGATTCAACGTAGCCAGGAGTACTTGGATATTGTCAACAAGGAAGCAAAAGTTATAAGAAGGAGGGAAGACAAGGGCAAGCCTTGGAGATGAAGAAAAGGGATTCACCCTAATTCCTCAAGCAGAACACAGTACCTTATTCACAGAAGAGGCTGGTGCCACGGCAGTTGTTCCTGGTAGTTTCCTGGAGAGCCACGGTTCCTGGAGCTTCGGGACGAAGGAGGACGTCTGGAGGGGTCCGCACCACACAGGGCTGAAGCCGGTAGCAGCGACGGTGAATAAAAGGTGTGCTTCTTAAAAACAGGAGAGGCTCTTAAGATGGCTATCCAGACCACTACAGCACTGTGCAGCGATTTCGACCACGAAAAGAATCCTCTGGCTGTAGAAGATGAGCTGGTTATCCCCACCAAGCTCAAGGGAAGAAGACTCCGGGCTGGATCTTCTCTGGTCGTCGAAGGGTAGATAGCTCAGGACTGCAGAAGGGCTTCACCGGGACGGGGTAGTTGCAGCAGTTGACTTCTTCTCTGCTTCTCTTCGGTTCCTTGTATTTCCAGTGGCGACTCTGACTTCTAGCCCAAGAGACTTGCCTTTTATGTGAAAATCCCCCATTCACACAGCCTGGCTGTCAATCACGCAGCAAGGGGGTTGTCCGGCCAGGACAACCACCTCAGCCAATCATGGCAAAGTGCGACTTGGGTTTCCTAGGATACCCTGTGCAGGGGATGACTAGACCCTTCCCTCACATTCAGCCCACCTAGACACCCAGGAGCCTAGCGGAGGGCTTCTTAGCAGAAGCCACCAAAAGACAGTGAACAAATAAGGCAAACCTGGTTTGCCGCGCAACGTAAAACACAAGACGGACTTTAACAAAAAGAAATCACGAATAAACCAGACCGGAGCCAAAAGAAAAAGTATTTGGTCAAGCGGGTTTAAGTTCGAGGCTAATATAGTAGTCTAAAACAATGCCACGTTTATATAGTATAAGCACAGTGGAAAAGTTAGGATAGATACCACTGCCACCAGCCAAGTCTTAATGTTAAAAGAGTGAAACAATGCTCTAGGAGGTACAGATAAAAAGGGCTAAGGATTAACCCTTTCCCAGTACTCCATGTAAGATGGGGTGTACTGGATCTGTGGTTAAATGACTAAGTAAAGTTAATGGCAACTTTACCTTTTTTCTGGGGGACAGTAGTAGTCCTCAGAAATGGAGTTGGTGGGAAGTCTAAAAGACAACCCTGTGTTACTGCACTGGGGGTGCTGTGTAACACACAAAAGAAGGGGACTACTGAAGTGGTGTACTTCAGAGTCCACAATCACAAAAACAGATGAAATACACATGGCAAAACACAAGTAAGAGTGGGAAAAAAAGGGTACACTCTTACCAAGTGGAAAGACAAACTCCAGAAATCCAGAAAAGCTGCTGGGGGACTCACTAGGTAAGGGAAATTAGCCATTAAATGAGAATTCTCCCTAACACTTGCCCCCCCCCCCCCCCAGACTAAGGGACAGGAGGATTTAATCCACTCCTGGATGGTTCTCATACCTCTAGTCGGTTACAAACATCCTAGAGAGACCATCAGCATTTTGGTGGTGACTTCCTGCTCTGTGCTCAATGGAAAAATCAAATCCTTGCAGGCAGATTGACCATCTGAGTAACTTTGGGTTTTCCCCTTTCATTTGCATCAGCCATCTCAAGGGTTGGTGGTCAGTCTGAATGGTGAAGGTAGATCCATACAAGTATGGTCTAAACCTCTTCAGTGACCACACAATAGCAAAACATTCACGTTCTATTGTTGCCCACCTTGTCTCTGGATCCTTTAACTTCCTGCTGATGAAACAAATGGGGTGTTCCCTACATTTCTCAGCCAGTTGACTAAGGACTGCACCTATACCTACATTTGAAGCATCAGTTTGTACAATGAAGGGTTGGTGATAGTCAGGAGCTCTTAGGACTGTAGCTTGACAAAGGGCTTTCTTTAGACCTTCAAAGGCTTGATTGCACTCCTCGTTCCACCTGACCTTTTTAGGAAATTTGGGAGAGGAGATGACATTTAAGGGAGAAGCTATAGTCCCATAGTTCTCTATGAAGTTCCTGTAATACCAAGTGAGACCTAAGAAGGCTCTCGCTTGGGTTTGAGTAGTAGGGGTGGCCCAGTTTTGTACAGCTTGTACTTTGCTAGGCAATGGCCTTATTTCACCTCTTCCTACCTCATGTCCAAGGTAGACCACTGTACTCTGATTAATTTGACATTGCTTGCCTTTATGGTCAGATGGGCCTGTTCCAGAGCCTGCAATACATAGCCTAGGTGTTCAATATGTTCTTTCCATGTAGGACTGAACACTGCAATGTCATCCAAGTATGACATGCAGACGTTCTCCATCCCATTCAGAACTTGATTGACCATCCACTGAAATGTAGCAGGTGCATTCTTTAGTCCAAAAGGCATTACCTTAAATTGGTAGAGGCCAGCTGGGGTGGAGAATGCAGTTTTCTCCTTGGCATGGTCTGTCAGAGCTATTTGCCAATAGCCTGATGTTGGGTCAAATGTGCTGAGGTACTTGGCTGCACCAAGTTTGTCCACCAGCTCATCTGTCCTAGGCAAAGGATAGGCATCAGTCTTAGTGGCTGCATTTAGAGCTCTATAGTCCATGCAGAATCTCAACTCATTGGATCCTGCCTTTGGTACAAGCACAACTGGGCTAGACCATGGGCTAGTAGAGGGCTCTATAACCCCAAGATCAAGCATCTTGTTGACCTCATTCCTTATATGGGTTCTTACATTGTCTGACATCCTGTACCCCCTGCTTTTGACAGGCAAACAGTCGCCAGTGAGTATATCATGTTGACCGCAGGGGGTTAAGCCTGGTGAAAGTGAGAACAGGGAGGCAAACTGATTTAACAGTAACTTGCACTCATCCTGCTGGTCAGATGTGAGACTGGAAGAGAGATTAACTCCTTCCACTTGCTCATCTAAAGGTAAGCCTCTGAGGAGGTCAGGCAGAGGTTCACTCTCCTCCTCCTGAGTTGAAGCTAGAAGCAGAGCTTCTCCTATGTCAGGTCTAGAGACATAAGCCTTTAAACGGTTGGTGTGAAAGACTCTGGGAGCCTCTTTAGGATTGCCTAAGTCCACCAGATAGTTCACCTCTCCAGGTTTACCCACAACTTTGAAGGGTCCTATCCATTTGTCCTCCAAGGCCCTCTGCCTTGTGGGGACCATAACAAGAACACGCTGGTTTTGAGAGAACTCAACCATTTTAGTCTTCTGGTCATGCCAATGTTTGACCAGAGCTTGACCAGCCTTCAAGTTATCACTTGCCTCTGCCATCATGTATGACATTCCCCTCCGGAGACCTATCACATAGTCAGTCACTCTAACTGGCTTGGGGGAAGGAGCACTCTCCAACCCCTCCTTAATCAGGGCCAATTGACCTCTGACTGGATGGCCATAGACATGTTCGAAGGGACTGAATCCTACTCCCTCCTGAGGGACTTCTCTATATACAAAGAGAAGGCATGGCAGTAGAAGGTCCCACTTTCTCTTAAGGGGTTCTTCTAAAGCACCTATCATGCTCTTCATAGTTTTGTTAAATCTCTCCACCAACCCATTGGTTTGGCGATGGTAGGCAGTTGAGAACTTGTAGGTGACTCCACAGGTTTTCCATATGGCTTGCATGTAGTGGGACATAAAATGTGATCCCCTGTCAGATATCACCTCCTTAGGAAAACCTACCCTGGTAAAAATACCAAGTAGGGCCTTAGTCACAGCCGGAGACGTAACAGACCTCATAGATATGGCTTCAGGAAATCTAGTGGCATGATCCACTACAACCAGGATAAACCTGTTGCCTGAAGATGTGGGAGGGTCAAGAGGACCAACAATGTCAATCCCATCCCTCTCAAAAGGAACTCCCACCACTGAGAAGGCACCAAGGGTGCCACATTCTTGGCTCCACTCTTGCCAGGGGTTTGGCAAGTGTGGCAACTTCTGCAGAATTTGTCTACTTCTGAGCCCATCTTAGGCCAGTAGAACTAGAGGGAGAGCCTTTCCTTGGTCTTCTTAAAACTTAAGTGACCAGCCAAAGGTATCTCGTGGGCTAACTGCAGAAACTGGAGTCGGTTCACTAGAGGTACTACACGTTTTTTGCAGTCTCCAGGGGTTGACTCAGTCGGTTCAATGTAGAGGAGGCCATCTTCCCTGTGTAGCCTATACTTCCCAGGCTCAGTCCCATTGAGCTGAGAAGCTGCCTGTAGGCGAAGACCTTCCAAGGTAGGACACTCTCTTTGTCCTTTGCTGAATTCTGCCCTGTTGGGTCCACCGTCTGCCAGTAAAGACTGCAGCTCAGGATGGTTAACAGGGTCAAGATCTCCTACCAGAGTAAGATCTTCTTCTAGATCTGATTCCTCAGTATCTAGCTGAACCATACAGGGTTGAACCTCACATTCCGCCTCAGCTGGTGGAGGATTAACAGATGTGACTTTGGACAGTCTTGGAGATTTCCTTCTTGGCACAGGGGTGGTTGCTGGTTTCTTGCTGGCAGACTTGGGTTTCCCTTTTGTCTCTTTCTGTCCTGCAATAGCAGTAAGTCAGTCCTGTGGACTTGGAGTGATAGTTTCCTCTATCATATCCCCTGGATAGCCTCTCAAGGTTGTCTCCCTTGCAGACCTTGTGAGCTCAAGCTTCCTTCTGCTGGGAGGCCTGGGGGTACTGGACACAACTCCAAGAGTTTTAAGGTCATTACCCAGCAGGACCCTCCCAAGTACGTTATTCTGCACACTTACAGGTATTCTGATAGTCATGTCATTACACTGGATGAGAGCTGGTAACTGGGGAACCATTTGCACAGGGCCTCCTGCTAACTTGGTTAGGTGTTTGGGTGCCTTAGCAACATCCTCCACCTTGAAAAAGCATTAATCAACCACAGTTATGCTGCCTCCAGTGTCTCTGATGGCAGGGGTTTCCTGACCATTCACAAGAACACTATCTTTGTAATACTCTTTAGTATTATCTGGGATTGAGTTATAGACATCTAAGTTCTGTTGTTCCCAAAGACCCAAGGACACTAAAGAAACACTAGCTGAGACTCTCATGGGCTCATCAGCTAGTAACAGAAAGCTTCCACTGGTCATAGGTACTTCATCCACCTGGGAGAAGGCTAAGGAGACAGTGTTGACCCCTGAAGGTTTACCCTTACATCTGGAATATCCTTTCACATGGTCAGGTAACCCACAAACAAAGAATTTTCCAAATGCTCTCTGGAATGGGGGTTTGCTCTGACCTCCATCTGGTTTGGGACCAGATGGTACACTAGCCTGATTCGGTTTCCCTTGTGGCTTACCCTGGTTATGTTTGGGGCCCTCTTTTGGATTGGAATTATTGGAATTCTCTTTGTTGTCTTTCTTTGGCTGCTTTTCCTCATCCTTTTTCTGAGTTACCCCAGAATCTTTGTGAGTAGCCCTGTTGGCATCCCACAAGTCAGCAGCCTTAGCTAGCTTCTTAGGATCTATCTCCTTTGAATCAGCCAAGTGCTGTCTAACCTCAGGGGAGCAGACAAAAACTAGACTCCAACATTACAAGATTCTTCAGAACCTTCATAAGTGTTAACTTTGTAACCCTTAACCCAACCATCTAAGTGTTTCAAACATTCACACACCCAGGTAGCCCAAGGGGTACCATCATGCTTTGTGAGGGTTCTAAACCTCTTAAGATACTGGGAAGGGGTCTTCCCAAATCTAGCTATTAATGCTAGCTTCACACACTCATAATCCTGTTTATCCTCCTCCCCAACTCCATTACAGCATCACTTGCAACAGGGGGAAGCCTAGAGAAAAGCCAGGGAATCGGCTGATTCCCTGAGATACCTTGAATCCCAGGATTGTACTCAAACATTGCTAACCAATCAAAAACATCAAGTTTAGTCTCATACATACCAATCATTTCCTTTGGCATACGGGGTCTCTTAGGGCTGGAAGACATAGAAGACTCTGGGAGAGAAGCATTTTCTACAGACAATTTCTTCATCTCTAGTTCATGATTCAGCTCAATTTCTCTGAGCCTTAACTCTTGATGTTTCATGGCAGTTTGTGCGTCAATACGTTTCACTTCCAATTCAAGGCTCATGTTCTCAAGTGCAATAAACTCAAGAGTAAGTGTAGGACCTGTGGGGGTCCCTGCGGACAGAGGTTATGCTTTCTGAGCAGGCAAAGGAGTTGTAGGATTTCCTAACAAGGACTCATCTACTTCTTCTAAAGTAACACTCTCAGAATCAGAAACATCAGTATCCAAATTTGCCGGAGGGGTAGGCCCTTCTGACCCACTCCCCATACTTTGTTTTCCTATTAACTTTGCAATCAATTCAGATTTCTTTCCTTTACCAGAGAGACTCCTCTCCCTACACATGGTTCTCAAAACCTCAGCAGTGTAGTTCAAGAGACCCTCTTCAGTGTAGCTTTCCATATTTGACATGATTCTTAGTTAAATAGAATTAGTGGTGTTAGCCTTGTGGTTTAGTTGAACCCAAGCAATAGCAGCACTCTAGGTGTAATCACTCTACTTCCAAATCCTCACCGCTGTAGACCAGTGTTAGGCAGAATCCTGTGCAATGCCCTTAGGGTACCACTACACACAATTAAGACTACAGGTGGCAACACAAGTTTTACCTTTGGTACAAGCCTGTCCTACTATGTTAAAGTGGTAGCTGTAGCGGAGCAGCCAGGCTTATCTCAAGAGTATATGAGCAGTAGCAGAGATTACAGAAAGGGACCACAATTACTGTGACTCAAGCAAAAATTGACTCAAGGTTTCAGGTAAAACAAAATATAAGTACATTTATTTTTAAACCATTTGTTATACACACAACACTTCTATTAATTCAAAAACCACCCATAAAATATACTACAACTAACCAATTAACTTTGTACAGTATACTTCAAGGTAAGTACCCTGTGTTTTAGCGGGCCGGTGTTGTGAAACAAAAGACGCTACCGGGAATACACTTGCAATCACTTTTTGACAGTAATGACAGTTCGGTCTTACTAAAGAAACGCGTATCCGCAGCAAGAAATGTTACCGGGGCAAAAACACACTTAGCACCTGAGATACCCAGAGAGAGTTGGGGGCAAAAATCATAGGCAATACTTTTGTCAAGGCAGACAGAATCAGAGAACACTCTTAGACAGAAATTCAAAAGTCAATAGGCCGGAGCCAGTGTCAAGTGGAACCGGGTTCCTGTTGTTGAGGATCACACAGTCAGATAGTTTGCGATTCAATGTAGCCAGGAGTGCTTAGATATTGTCAACAGAGGAAGCAAAAGTTATAAGAAGGAGGGAAGACAAGGGCAAGCCTTGGAGATGAAGAAAAGTGATTCACCCTAATTCCTCAAGCAGAACACAGTACCTTCACAGAAGAGGCTGGTGCCACGGCAGTTGTTCCTGGTAGTTTCCTGCAGACCCACGGTTCCTGGAGCTTCGGGACGAAGGAGGACGTCTGGAGGGGTCTGCCCCACACAGGGATGAAGCCGGCAGCAGTGACGGTGAATAAAAGGTGCGCTCCTTAAAAACAGGAGAGGCTCTTCAGATGGCTATCCGGACCACTACAGCAGTGTGCAGCGTTTTCGACCACGAAGAGGATCCTCTGGCTGTAGAAGACGAGCTGGTTATCCCCACCAAGCTGAAGGGAAGAAGACTCCGGACAGGATCTTCTCTGGTCGTCGAAGGGTAGATAGCTCAGGGCTGCAGCAGGTCTTCACTGGGACGGGGTAGTTGCAGCAGTCGACTTCTTCTCTGCTTCTCTTCGGTTCCTTGTAGTTGCAGTGGCGACTCTGACTTCTAGCCCAAGAGACCTGCCTTTTATGTGAAAATCCCCCATTCACACAGCCTGGCTGTCAATCACGCAGCAGGTAGGTTGTCCGGCCCGGACAACCACCTCAGCCAATCATGGCAAAGTGCGACTTGGGTTTCCTAGGATACCCTGTGCAGGGGGTGACTACACTCTTCCCTCACATTCAGCCTACCTAGACACCCAGGCGCCTAGAGGAGGGCTTCTTGGCAGAAGCCCACCATAAGACCGTGACCAAAGAAGGCAAACCTGATTTGCCGTGCAAAGTAAAACACAAAAAGGACTTTAACAAAAAGAAATGGCGAATAAATCCCGACCGGAGCCAAAAGAAAAAGTATTTGGTGAAGCGGGTTTAAGTTTGAGGCTAATATAATAGCCTAAAACAATACCACGTTTATATAGTATGATCGCGGTAGAAAGGTTAGGGTAGATACCACTGCTACCAGCCAAGTCTAAATGTTAAAAGCGCGCAATAATGCTCTAGGAGGTACAGATAAAAAAGAGCTAAGGATTAAGCCTTTCCAGTACTCCATGTAAGATGGGGTGTACTGGATCTGTGGTTAAATGACTAAGTAAAGTTAATGGCAACTTTACCCTTTTCTGGGGGACAGTAGTTAGCCTCAGAAATGGAGTCGGTGTGAAGTCTAAAAGACAACCCTGTGTTACTGCACTGAGGGTGCTGTGTAACAAACAAAAGAAGGGGGTTACTGAAGTTGTGCACTTCAGAATCCACAATCACAAAAACAGATGAAATACACAAGTAAGAGTGGGGAAAAAGGGTACACTCTTACCAAGTGGAAGAACAAACTCCAGAAATCCAGCAAAGCTGCTGGGGGACTCACTAGGTAAGGGAAATTAGCCATTAAATGAGAATTCTCCCTAACAGAGCCCCAACCAGCCCAACACCAAGCACAACAGCAAATGACAGCAGCACAACAACAACAACACATTCACACGGTACAACTGCTCACACAAGTACAAGACAAGACACAGCAACCCATGCACACGACAGTACCATAGACACACATGGGGAGAGTAACAATAGTGCAACATAACCCCTACACAGGAAATTGACAATCATTATACCCCCTATAGGACAGCCCACAGAGTTCCTTGTTGTGTCCCATCCTGTCGGTAACACCTAACCCTGCGGAGAAACCATCCATAAGGGTGGCGATAGGTGACCAAACCTTTTATTTCCTAGTTGACACAGGGGCCACTAGATCCTGTATTAGGGAAGGGAAGTCCAACTTGTCAGGCGATGCCATGCACACTCAAGAATTTTCTGTGGCTCGTTGGGTGGTTCCTTTTACTGATAACATCTCCTTATCTGTCGGAGATCACGACCTATCCATGCCCTTGTTATACTCAAAACAATCACCAATAAATATATTAGGGCCAGACATCATGAGTAAGTTGAATATGACTATTTCTTTCACTGACAAGGGAATAGTATGCTCAACACCAGGCATACAAATGCTCACAGCACGACACATACTTCAGGCCTACTTTGGCAAGACAGTGGCTAGGGCAGAACCTGAGGATGGGGAGATCTTCCAATATGGGACAGACATGGCAATGGCATGGCTACCGGGGATTGAGGGTAAAGTATGGACGAGGCCTGCAGCATACCGCTTCAGGCCAGAAACGCCCACAGGTGAGGAGGAAGGAACAATAATATCAGAAGACATCAAATGTATTGGAGCAACCAAAGATTATATTGCAGTGCACACCGAGGATGGGTAAGGAAAGGTATGGTGGGCAGTGATAGCACTGGCTGAAGGGTGCAAGCTGACGCAGGTGTCAGATGAGGAACTGTTCTCAGACGAAGTAGGAGATGGAAAGATAGTGTTCCAGATGAAGGTCTACGTTTGGTTAAGGGTGACATACCAGGAGGTGGCCCAGAAAATAGCAATGGCGCTAGAAGTGCCCGTCCCCACACAATCAGACTCATACGAGGAAGACTTGGCCACTGTAACTGGCTCATTATGGACTATTACTCCCTATGATGTGGGGTGCATAAAGAGCATTGGAGGGGTAAAAATAAAACTAAAGAATGGAGCAATGCTGCCCAGGGTGAAATAGTACCCACTATCCAAAGAAGCTGATGAAGGGATTTATGATACAATAAGTGCTCTAGTGGAAAGAGGAATATTGGTCCCATCAGAATCTCCATGCAACACTGCGGTATACCCTGTATGCAAGGCTAAAGGAGGGTCTTGGCGTTTCATACAAGATTTGAGACCACTTAACCACATTGTAGAGGCAGAGTACCCGGTAGCAGTTAACCCTGCCACAATAATGTGTGGAATACCAGAAGAGGCATCATGGTTCACCGTGATTGACCTTAAGAATGCGTTTTTCTAATTACCAATGCACCCTGACTCACAAGATCTGACGAGTTTCACATACCGCAACATAAATGGAAACATACTAGGTTACCCCAAGGATACTGCGAGTCACCATCCATCTTTAACAGAGTTATACAGAAGGACCTAGGGAATGTAGAGCTTGAAAGCACGGTGTTGCAGTATGTAGATGATATCCTCATCTGCAGCACCACTGAGGAAAAGTGCAGGAAGGACTCTATAAGAATGCTCACGGTACTGGCCAAAAAAGGGTACACGGTTGCCAAGGAAAAATCACAATACTGTCAGGAACAGGTCCTGTACATAGGGCAGATTATCTTACAGAAAGGAAGGAACATTGCACCACAAGGGGCAGAAGCAATAAGGAACAGACCACAGCCACAAACGATCAGGGAATTGCAACAATTTCTGGGCCTGTGCAACTACTGCAGAGCATGGGTTTTTGACTACATCACATACATAGAGCCCCTACTAGAGGCTCTCAGGAAGGCACAGAGGCGGGCGAGAAAGTTGGGGTGGACAAGAGAAATGATTGATGCATTTAATGAACTTAAAGAGGCCATTTCAATCGCACCAGTTCTGGGCACACCCAACTATGAAAATGAATTCTACATATTTTCACATTGCGATGGTGCAGTAATGAAGGCAGTACTAGCACAAAAAACAAGCATGGGGCACAAACCAATAGCATTTTACTGCGGACACTTAGACCCGGTGATGATGGGACACTTCCCGTGCGAACAAAACTTGGCTGCTGCAGCTTTCACAGTAGAAAAATCATCTTACATTACTATGTGCTGCTCCACCACACTATACGTAGAACACGCCCTCTTCACAATCCTGCATAAACCTAAATCCACACTGACTACCCAGAGAGCAACAGGGTATGAAATTATTTTGTCCAGACCTGAGTTGAAAATAGTAAGATGCAGCAATGTCAATCCAGCACAGTTCATTGCAGAGGAAGTGGTAGAAGGAGAATATGCACACAATTGTACACATGGGGCCTCATTCTGAGTTCAGAGGTAACCACGCCGCTATTTGCGGCATGGCTGCCTCCGAAATCGTCCAAACTCCGGCCTGGAGTATTTTGGCGAGATGTGGAACCTCCAAGAAAAAAAAAAGATAAGGGGAGGGCTAAACAGATGATAATGAAAGATGGGTACATGCACATCCCAGAGACATAGATTATGGAACTGCAGGCAGCAGCTCCAATGGCAGAAAACGAACTGTAGGTTTAAAGAGGATGCACTATGTCCCCCACAGATGCGCTATGGAGACAGAATAACACAGGGAAAGTTGTGATGCCCTTGGCCCTACTAAAAACAGCGGTGGTCCAACTACACCACCCCACTCATACAGAAAAGGAAGTAATTGCAGCACAAATAAAAGAATCCTGGTTCTATCCTGAGCTAAACTCACATGTTGCCAACTTCATCAGCAACTGTCTCACCTGCCAACAATTCACGGCCGGTCACACGCTGCAAGTGAACATCCTTGACATGATCAACGTATGTCAAGGATACAGATACATGATTGTAGTAGTTTGCCCATTTTCAAGGTGGATTGAGGCTGGCCCGTGCTCCAATTCAGACGCATTTAGGGCAGCTACATTTTTAGTAAGGGAGGTCTTCCCGAGGTGGGGGGTTTGTGAAGTATTGAGATCAGACAACGGACTCCATTTTGCGAATGAATTATTTTAGCACATAACTGCCTTGCTGGGGATTAAACATAAGTTTGCATGTGCATACCACCCACAAGCCAATGGCGAATATGAACGCCTAAACGGCCTCTTGAAAGAAGCAATAGCCAAGACGCAGCAAACAACCAAAAAGAGTTGGCTCTACAGCCTTCCTCTGGCTCTGTTTGAATTGAGAAATAAGCCTGGTTCAGACCACCACCTCACACCCAATGAGGTGGTGACTGGACGTCAAATGCACCTCCCACTCACCCCACCAACGAGAGCAATGTACGACTGTGAAGCCACAAATACTGTTTTTGGTGAAGAAATGTTTGAGTATGTCTCTTCCCTGGTTACTAGTGCCTCTTTTATCTCTCAACAGATTCATCAGTTGGCGGCCGGCTCAGGGAACAGCCAACAGGAAGCAACCAACAACGAAGAGCAGACTGGACAGTGGGCAGTGAAAGAAGGAGACATAGTACTCCTTAGAAACTATTGGAGAAAGTGGAACGCCCCTAGATTTGCGGGGCCTCAAACTGTCGAAAAGGTGTCCCCAAGGGCAGTCAAGTTGTCCGACAAGGACGTTTGGACACACATCCACGACATCAAGCCCTACAAAGCACAGACCTTGCCCCACCACTACAGTGACAGGGCTAGCACTTCAGCAACAACCGCCGACGACATGGACACAGCACCAACGCCAGCTACACCCAAGGACATATACGAACAACCACCCATAGTCCACCCTATGATACCGAGGTCTTTGACACAAAACGTCCCCACGGTTGTACTAATATACATTTAACTATGATGGTGAATTAGGAAATGAAGGTTAAATTATGGGCACTTACTAGTAAAAAGAACTCCGACAAGGACACTTGAAATATACACAACACTGTGTAAACAAGTGCCTGCTCTCTTCTCCTTTTTGTTTTGCATATGCAGGTATCGTGCATAGTAATTATTGGATGCAAATATCTGACAAAAAACATCAGCCACTGCCCAGGCTCAAATGCTACCCACATACGACATCCCAGAATGCCCTATCACACCAATTTATATATATAATTAAAAGACCAAAGTACATAAGGCCCAGATGGCTACGCATTTACTACAACGCGTTTCTCCTACTAATATTACGCTCATATCCACAACTACACGGAGCCTTACCTGCTCTAAGTGATAGGACGGAAAGGAAGGCGTGGGAGGAGCTTTTCGCCTGGACATTGAATGACCACTTGATACGCAGGGCTTGAATAACAGATACTAACAAATAACGCACATTTTGAGACATTTTCAGGCGGGCACCTATACCACCTATACCATCCAAAGTAAATTAGCTGCCTGACGACAGCACAGGTTAAGGTAAACATGCCAGTGGTTATAGCAACTGTAATAAAAATGCTAGGGATATTTTTGACCACTGGCCTAATAACTGCCGTTGTCTGGGGCAGGCCTACTATGCCATACGTGTGACTGCAAAATCCAATACAAACATTCCCCTACCCCAGCTGCAAAGAACACTGTATCAGGTGGTACGAGTAGCATGGGGCCAAACGTAAAAAAAGGTAAACATAGTGTTTCCATCGATGTACATGGGGTGGACACATATCTTACTGAATCTGCACAGGTCTCTAAAAACATGTGGTATAAACACATGTTCAAAATGGCAAGGACACAACAAAGGACAACTGCTACGTGTGCTCATTGATCCCGTGTGCCATGAGCGCCTCCAGAACATTTGTAGCAACTGAAGTACCAACGACCACGGCAGAATGCCTCCTATATCTGGCGCTATTTCAAACACGAGGACGATTCCAAGGGAAAATAGCAACACTAAGATGGAAATCAAGGTCAACATACCCTTACGAAAACAATTGAATTAAAACCCTACCGATGTTTGACAACTATTGGCAGCTGACTGAAGGGCTATAGTACGTAACTGATGGACCAGACAAAAGGGCAAACAAAAGAAGTAACAGTGAACTACCTGCCATGTAAATGGAATGCAAGGGAGATCGGAGGTGAACCAGGATGCTGGGAAAGACCACTAATACTGATCTATGGCAAGGTGTATATGAAGAACGGATAGGCGGATGGAGTTGTGGGAACGACAAATGCTACAATGAGTGGGCAAAGAGTGCAGCACTACTAACATGGTTGGACAAAGAGGAGGAACCCATAACGATAATTCCCCATGCAGCCCCCACACTATGTTACCGTTGTGAAATGGAGTATCTACTTCTGGTACACATCAACGTACCCTCCCTGGTAGTACCGCAGAAACACATCAACATGGAGAACTTCCCTAAGATGGATGGGGGAAACAGAAGGAAAAGAAGATGCCTGGGGCAAGAAGACAGCACCTCGCGGAGTGACACCACCACAGAAAAACCACTAACAAGAATAAAAAGACAAGGAGAACCACTCACAGGAAATTACCTTTGGGGAAGGACAGAAACAGCATTGAGTGGAGAGGGCGCTAGAGGGCCAACCAAGATGGCCGCTCTCACCTGAGCTCCCGCTCGGCCCGAAATAAATCCTGCTGAATCCTGCGGTTCCCGGCTGCACATTGAAAAACAGAAGGCTTCTCCCTGCTTCTGGGTGCTCTGAACATTCCTCGGCGGAATCTGGGGGAGAAT
This sequence comes from Ambystoma mexicanum, assembly GCF_040938575.1. NCBI lineage: Eukaryota > Metazoa > Chordata > Amphibia > Caudata > Ambystomatidae > Ambystoma > Ambystoma mexicanum. Next base: position 229,160,532 of record NC_090931.1, on the reverse strand, counting down.
CGACCAGCTCGGGACCCCGCGTCGCTGCATCGGCGTGGGGGCCGGGGCCTGCCTGGGCGCCGGACGGGCGCCGGGGAGAGAGGTGTGGCTTGGCGGAGGACGCGGAGCAGCCGTTCCTTCCCTCGGGAATCCATCATCCACGAGCGCCGGCAGCCCTCGTGGGGTGCCGCCGCCCCCCCCCGGGGCCGGTCCGGGTCCCGTCGCGTGCTGGTGCGGCGTCGGAGCTCCGGACGCGGGGCTGAGGCCTGGGCTGGTGGAGACGCCGAGGGCCCATCCTTCCCGAGACCACCTCGCCGGCGGACCCCCAGGAGGCTGGGTGTCGCCGCATGACGATCCGGAGTGGCCCCCCCCTCCTCCCGGCTGCGACTCCTGCGCGCCGATCGGGGTGACGTCCCTCCCGATTCCCCGGGGCTGCTGTGCCGGGCCGCGCCGATCCGGGAGGCGGAGACGCGAGCGGTGGAGGTCGGGACACCCGTCCGAAGGACAAAGACCTGAGGTACGTGCCGAAGATCTCCACGAGCCACGAGAATATTTTGCTTCACTCCCAAAACGCGGCCCCCGGCGAAGCTGTCCGTTAGTGGCGACGACCCAGGGGGCTGATCTCCCCCAGGGCCTTGGTGAGACCCAGTCTCGGCCACATCGCCCCAAATCTCCTGACACTGTACTGGTAGTCACACCTCCGCCGGCCTAGCGTCACTCCCGCCACCAATTCTCCCCCAGTCTCGGCAACAACTACAAGCCACCTAGCCGCCACGGACCCTCTTTGCTTGGAAGGCTCACATACATCAGCCAAGATGGGCAAAGTGGACAAACTACAAAAAAAGCTGACATTTGATAGCAACACGGCACCCAAAACCCCAAACCCACAACAAGAAGATGACCCTCCACCATGCAGCTCTGGGCAACCAGTAACCGAAAGTTATCCGATGGAAATAAAAGAACTCCTTTTAGATCTAAAAGCAGGCATAGGGAGTCTGAACAACAAGCTGGACAGTCTATCCTCCAAAGTCGACCTGATGCAACATCGCCTAGACACACATACAGAACGGCTAAATGACACCGAACAGAGAATCTCGAACCTCGATGACGGTGCCGCATCCCTCTCCAACAAGGTCACGCGACTCGAAAACCAAATGGCCGCAACAATGGCCAAATGCGAGGACCTGGAGGGTCGCTCTAGGCGAAACATCCGTATTGTTGGGGTCAGGGAAAGCGACACCCCGAGGAAGATGGAGGACTTTGTGGAGTCGGTGTGCCTCACCCTCTTCGACCGAGACTCCTTCTCGCAAATGTTCATGATAGAGAGGGCCCACAGGACCCCGTCCTCCAGACCGGCCCCGGGTGCACCTCCCAGAGTCATCATAGCAAGGTTGCTCAACTTCAGAGATCGTGACACCATCCTGCGACTAGCAAGGGAGAAAGGCGACTTACACCACGACGGAGACAAAATCCATATTTATCCCGATTTCTCATCGACAGTACAGACCCAGAGAAGAGCCTTCACCAGCGCCAAACAAAGACTTCGAGAGGCAAAGCTCGTATATTCTATGATGTTTCCTGCACGTCTCAGGGTACAACATAATGAGCAGACCCACTTCTTTAATTCTCCTGAGGAAGTACACCTATTTCTGGACCGTAACGGTTGCCCAGCTCACGACCCTCAACGACCCCGCGCACGGAGAGAGAGGGTCCCCAGGAATCCTCCATAAAACCCGGGCCCGACCCCGAAACGCACACAAACTGCCGGAACACGCTCACGCCCCATTAAACAATAGGGCAGAGTTCTTGGAGAGGCCCCTAGCGCCCCGAGCACAGCATCTGTTCCCTCACTCAGGTTGGGGGGGATCCCGTCGGACATGTTGGGGGTTGTCCGCGTAATGGGATTAGTTCTAAGGACTGTTGGATTGTTTACTGTTTTTTGTTCAGGGATGGACTAACAACCACCCTCCTGGCACCGCCAGAACTTGTTATGTACGAATTTCTCACAAGGAAAAGCCGGCACCCTCCCATGATGCCTCCCCTCAGACTCGCTCCCCACTCTCTACTCCCAGTCGCCATGCGCCATACGCCATGGGATATATTACGACATGCTCCAAGCCCATCATGTCACGAACAATGTACACCAACCACAGGACAAATGCGTTCCCAACGCAATTTCGAGTTTTCTCTTACTCTCAACATTCAAGGTTGCAACATGGAATATAAGGGGTGGTAACATCCCATCCAAAACCCGCAAAATCCTCCAATACCTAAGGAGACATGAAATTGACGTGGCAATGTTACAGGAAACCCACCTAACACCCGAGAAAGAACGCACATGGGCCAAATCGTGGGGATGCCATAGATATTATTCGTCATACTCCTCCTACTCCAGAGGAGTGGCCATACTGGTACACAGAAGAACCAACTTCCGTCTAACGCACGTTGCAAAAGACTCCATAGGAAGATCCGTCCTAGTCAAGGGCATAATAGCAGGCAAGGCGATAACCTTCATTAATTCCTACGCCCCTAATGTAGATGGTCCAGACAACTTTGGCTGGGTAGTGTCGCAACTCTCCTCACTCGAGCACTCCACGGTGGTTTGGGGGGGCGACATGAACACTGTCATAGACCCGGCCAAGGACAGATCACACTCCTCGTCACAACAGACCTCTAAAGCCAGCTTGCAAATAACAGAAATTTGCCGAGCCTTCGACCTAAAGGACGCCTGGAGAACGGTTAATGGGGACCTGAGGGACTACACCTTCCACTCAGCAGTCCACAATACCAGCTCTCGGATCGACTACCTATTCTCATCCAGAACAGGCCCCCTGCAGCCCGGTCCCTGTCACATCCTGCCACGGACTCTATCAGACCACTCTCCAATGGTCCTTTGTCTCCTCCCCTCCCAATCTGTTCCCAGACTACAGAATTGGCGCTTCAAGACGGGCTCCATGCTAGACACGGTCTTCGCAGCAGAGCTAAAGGAAGAGGTTGAGATTTTTCTTGAAGCCAATATAGGGTCGGTATCCTCGGCCGGTGTGCTGTGGGAGTCCCTGAAATGCTTCGTAAGGGGCGTATGTCAGACTAAAGAGAGCGGCATCATCAAATTCATTAGACGTGAACTTACAACCTGCGAGGACCACCTCAAAGACCTTGAATGCCAAACCAGAGACTCGAGCGAACCAAAGGCGAAAGCTGCCCTGAAAGAGGAACTGCTGAGGTTTCACGCACTCGCCGAGCGCGAACTGAAATTTCTCCACCGCAGCACAGTAATCAGACAATACGGCGAGGGACAAAAACCTGGAGCTCTCCTGGCGAGGTTGGTGAGAGCTGACCACACACCGACGCCTATTACGGAAATCCGTAGTCAACAGGGAAGAACATTGTCCACAGATGTCGACATGGCAGAAGAATTTGGACGCTTCTCTCAAGAACTCTATAGTTCCCAACACCCCGAAAATTCCGATGCGCCACTGAGCTACCTGAGGGAGACCGAATTATACTGGGTAGAGGCACAGCTGAGAGAACCCCTCAATGAACGGATCTCCCCAGCAGAAATAACTGAAGCAATCAAATCGCTCCCGAACACCAAAGCCCCCGGCCCTGATGGCCTGACCGGAGAATTCTATAAAGCCTTCACGTCTACCCTTGCTCCCCTTTTGACCGATGTATACAATGAAGCCCTGGAGAAAGGTACCCTACCTCAGACCTTGCGTGAAGCCAATGTGATTCTCCTGCTTAAAACAGACAAGCCACCAGATGAATGTGCCTCCTACCGCCCCATCTCCCTCTTAAATCTAGATAACAAGATTCTAGCAAAAATCCTAACGAATAGACTGATGCCGCTAATGCCTGCTCTAGTTCTTGCTGACCAGGCGGGATTCATACCAGGCCGCAATACCACTTTCGGCATTAGGAGACTGTTTGGAGTGATGGGAGCACTAGACCCAGCCCAACAAGCCATCGCCCTCCTTCTTGATGCTGAAAAAGCATTCGACTCGGTGGAATGGCCATTCCTATTCTCAGTACTCGCAAGGATGGGCCTGGGGGCTCGCTTCATTAAACTAGTTTCTCTGCTATACACTAAACCTACAGCCAACATAATAGTCGGTACAGCCAGATCGTCCATCATCAACCTGCAACGAGGCACCAGACAGGGCTGCCCACTGTCAGCTCTACTATTCGCCCTGGTAATGGAACCCCTTGCCTCCAATTTACGTGAGCATAGTCAACACCGAGGTCTGGTCATAGGCCCGCACAGACTCATCATCTCACTGTACGCGGATGACGTGGTTCTTTACATAAGAGACCCAGTAGAAAACCTGAACCCAATCATGCGCGAAGTGATCAAATTCGGGGCAGCATCTGGCCTCAAAATTAATCAAACAAAATCAATCATCTTCCCGCTCACCCCGGCGACTCAGCCATTTAAAGATGACTTCCACCTCACCTGGAAATTATCCAAGGTGCGATACCTGGGCATTCAAATGTCGCTAAATCACCAAGAAATATTCCAGGACAATTACGAAGTGGTCTTCAAGTCCCTAACAGAAAGGGTAGCCCGCTGGAAAACCCTACCCCTAACACTATGGGGCAGAGCCTCTCTTGTCAAAATGGTGATTCTGCCGAAGCTTCTCTATCTCTTCACCAACATTCCCATCCTACTTCCACAACTCTTCCTGAAAAAACTAAGGAGTCTGGTCCTGGAATTGCTGTGGGCCGGCAAACCCGCCAGAGTGGCTCACTCCACGCTAGCCCTCCCAGTAACAAAAGGCGGCCTGGCACTCCCCGATTTGGAGAGGTACTACTGGGCGGCTCAGGCACAATTTCTCAGCCACTGGTACGCCACAAACCCTGTCCGACCACACGTGCAAATTGAAAGAGCCCTAGCCTCGCCGAACCTACTGAGAGCCATCATCTTCGCAAATATCCCGGTCCCCAACGATACGATGAATGTAATCCTAACAACATACAAGATATGGAAGCTATTGGCGCAAAGGTACAATATCGACACAAGATACTCTCCACTCCTACCAGCAAAATTCATACCCGGGATCCCGTTGACGTCCGAAAAAGTTTATCTCCAATGGCTAGAGAAACTTCAAATCAGGAATCTGGGGGACCTCTTCACAGATGACGGTTTCCTAACTCCCGACCAGGTGAGGGAAAAAGGCGGCACTACCTCGCTAGAAATATTTATCTATTTCAGGGTACGCCACACGCTGCGAGCAATCCTACCTTCCTTTCCGCAGCAACCCCAAATATGGCAGCTCTTGCACTCGGCAATCCAATCTCAAGGTGAGGGGAGACCTCTCTCACAGATCTACAGAACCATAACTACAGACTCGTCCTCCACAGTGTCCCGAGCCAAATCTAGATGGGAAAAAGCCCTAAATTTAACTTTCTCCGACACCGACTGGTCCTTTATCCTTAGACAGACCCAGAAGATTGCCCTCAATACCCGCCTCAAGTTAATCCACTTCAACTACCTGCATCAAACGTACTTCACTCCTGCAAAAGCAAAAATGCAGAGTCCAGACTCCTCCTTCGGATGTGAGAGGTGTGGACTGGTGTCGGCAGACTTTTTACATCTGGCTTGGGACTGCCCTAAACTGGCCTCATTCTGGCCCCAGGTGCTGGAAATCACGAGTAAGATAATCGGTGAACCGATTCTCCCAGCCAACACTGCAGCTCTGCTGGGCATGACCAGACTGTTGAAGGCCCCTACGAGAAAGTTAGCAGGTATTCTACTGACACTGGCTCGCAGAAGAGTTGCCATGGCATGGAGCCGCGGTCCTCCCCCAACTATCACCGCATGGCGCAGAGACATACTCTATTGCCAGGATGTCGAGACAGACTTCATTAAGTTGCTACCACAGCACACACGCCCACCTGACATCTGGGGACCTTTGGTAACTTTTTTGATGAATGAGTCAGTGGGGGCGCCGACCTCCCCAACCACCACGCAGTAAAAACAGTATCCGTCTCGGACGCATACTCATAGCCTTGGTGCAGTACACAATATATAAGGGTCGGGAGGCGTGGGGGGGAGTAGAGGGGGAGGTTGGGAGGGACATGGCTAGGCTAATTCCACCCTAATGTGGGTGAGAAGTTGTTTGTTGTTTGGAAAATAATAAAAAATAAATATTTAAAAAAAAAAAAGAAACAGCATTGAGTGAAATCCCACGAGCACACAGATTGTTCAGTAGAGCAGCAATGTTCTTTTCCTCTGTAATACATCCAGGAGTGCAGGCATATGCAAATGCAAAATGGCTACAGATAACCAGGTGGGAGCTGATGATGACGATCAACTCCAAAGTAAACGGCTTTAACTCAATAAAGGAAGAACTAAGAGCAATAAGGATGGTGGCCTTACAAAACAGGTATGTGCTGGATTTTCTGACGGCAATGGAAGGAGGTGTTTGCGCCAAAATTGAAAGTTCCTGCCGCACGTTCATCCCTGCAAAAGACGAGGATAACGGCACTCTATCAGTAGCAGTATCACAACTGGCCAAGATGCACGCGAAGATGGAAGAAGAAGCTAAGGGGGTGAAAAAGGATGGTAGCTGGTTTTCATACCTATGGTCTTGGATGTCATCATGGTTAGCAGATGGCCTCAAGGTTTTGGCAGCATGCATGATTCTAGGAATGGCATCACTGATGGGGATAAAACTATGGATGGCAAGATCAAAGCGTACTGCAGAGGAAATGATCGGCATGCACATCCTAATGCCCACCGAAGACGACATACACACAGACATCATCATCAAAGAACGCAAACGACTGCGCCAACAGATAGTGGAAGCAGACTTGCACCCCCATCAATAAAAGTTGAGAATCCACGGAATCCGAAGAGCTATGTTAGAAAATGGGTTTATTGCAAGCCCGGTGGTGGATGTGTGTATATGTACTGGTCGTTTGATGATCACGTGGACCGGTACGGACACCTGGCAGGTATAACGAAGGTATGGAGAGTATGAGGAGATAAAAGAGTGGATAATTTTGTGGTCGACATGAGGGCGGACAGAAGAGGGAAACTGGAATGGCCCCTTCCCCCATCCAAACTATGGCCAGTGATGTCACAACCTAAGCACCCGCAGTGGGATGAGCCCGACCCTCCCACTGCCACCCCAGATGTCAAGATCCACCGTGGCTATGCTCCATCCTGAGCACGAGGTGGGAAAGCGGGTGGAGCTGAGGCGATCATATGGACCAGCCATATAAACGTCACCAACCAACACCGCCATCATTAGAGATGAAATGACGACCTAGCCATGACGGAGAGAATCACACATGCTGCCAGGCACCTGGATCAGACACACGCCAATCTACATGAAGAACACGCTCAGTGCTATGACGTAGAATACCTTGCACACTCACAGACATGCATCGTTATTATTTTTCACATAGGCCAACTACTAAATCGCAGAAACGCAAGACACCAGAAGAGCTTGTGTATATGCTTGCAGACGCTTCATGCTACTAAGACCCTGAAGACAAGACCCTGTAGATGAACTGATATACTAGGAACCAATCAGCACCCTCATGACCCTCACCTTATGGGCCTTATACCGGCACATATAACCAAGCCAAAGATAGGCCGCAAACCAGAGGTCTCATAGCTGAAACAGCCCAGACGAAGCTACAAGGTGCTGATCATGCAGCACAACCCTGACTGGAGGCCCACAGCCAAGGTTGCAAAGTTGACGTATGGCACCCCTTTTTCTAATTAGGAACTACCATTGCCTTGTCCACATATTTTTGGGGTTTTCTCTATATTGTTAAATGCGGCCATAGCCTCTGACCACCAGCCGGGTGACCCCCTTCAGCCGACTTGAGGTTCAGACAGCTTGGCAACATGAAGTTAATACTGACTGAATTTTCAGTCTGGTTTTATATTGGCACTTTGTTTCACTATGCACTTTATTCTACAACAATCTGCTGCTATTTAGAGATGATCTCGTAACAAAATTTAAAATTTAATATGTATGTTTTAACAAATGGAATTTAAATAAAATATTCATGTTTTTCAATTATTGTTTGGTTTATATGGTCTGATCTGTGATTCCGAATTTCGGGGGCCCCCTCTCTCCCCAACCCATTGCCGGTCACCACTTTAACTTGAATTTTGTTTCCGCTGACACACTCTCTGTTCACTGCAAAGTTGCAATCAACATGCCGTGCTCCCGACGCCAAGGTTACACCTGCTCCTGCTAAAGACTTCCCAGAGCAGAAATACAAATCAAATCCCAGTAATTCTGCCTCAGCCACGGTCTCTCAACACGTGACCAGGCCGACCTGATATGATGCCAAGCTCCAAGGACAGAAGAAGCTCTGGGGTCTCACGGCTAAGACCCAGCCGCAACATAGAAGTAACAAGTTGGACACTGGCAGCGATGGGAAAGGAGCACTCTAATAGCAAATAGAAAGACCTGTCCGTTGTCCACCACTGACACATGGGGCCTCATTACACGTTGTGCGGTAAGGGAATACCGGTACCGGTAATGAATTACCGGTACCGGTAATTTCCCAAGCCAATCACGACCTGGACCCACCGCTATTAGCACACCCATTAATTACGGTGCCATTAATAGCGGCAAGGCCGCGGGCGCGCGACCCCATGCCGGAATTAGCGCCATGGCGCTAATACCAGGGCGTCACAAGCCATGCGGACATGGCATTAGCGGCATGGAAAACACCTAAAAACCCCTTACCGGCATGGCGCAAATAACGGCATCGAAAAGTACCCGTTAAGAGACCTGAGCAGTGTACCCATCTGCCACAGGTGGACACAATCAGCACAGGTGTATGCAATGGAGACAGGCAGCACAAAAGAGCACACCACACCCCATCCCACACCAAGATGGTCCCAATAGCAGCAGCATGACATGATGGGCTGGAGTACATGATAGCAGTGCAACACCAACAACAACAGCCAGCACCAGAGGTGAGCCGTAACAGGTACCCATTCCTCACACCATACAGGCGATGCCAGCTATCCACTGAGGAGGTGGCTCCTAACCCCTGTACGGAACCCACAAAACCATCAGGAAGAGGACAACAATATTGCACATCCTTCCAATGACAGTGCTCGCTGCCTAAGCGGCCTGGGTGTGGCACTCCTGTACGGCTGTGTCAAAGTGGCAAAGACAACCATGGCATGTGTAGAGCATCACAAAATGTGCATATGATGGAATGTGCCTATGCCACTTGAAATTGACACGCAACCACCAGAAGAGTATGATGTGGCTGGGGATGAGTACGGGTGGAATGCCCCGGCAGGACATGAAAGAGGCAGTGCCAAGGAGGCACACGATGTGCATCAGCATCTGATTCTGGAATCTCATCAGGCACCAAGGTTAAATAGCATGGACGTAGACGGGTATTGTTGCCCTGGTGCATGTTTCGAGGCCCACAAAGGACCCTGTCCACAATGAATGACACATACACAATAATGGAGACCACGCTTGGGTTTCAAACTCAGAACAGTGTATATTGAACATAATGTGATAAAAAGTGCATTACCCCAACTCCACAAATACACCCTTACCCCCTCCCCCCTCAACACACCCAAATACACCCTTACCCCTCTCCCCCCTCAACACACCCAAATACACCCTTACCCCCCTCCCCCTCAACACACCCAAATACACCCTTACCCACCTCCCCCCTCAACACTCCCATGTGAGTCTCATGGCGTGAATATGTCCATCGCCACATGTGGCACCCGAATCTTGGTGGCCCTATTTGCCAGTGCCTGCATCGCTATCTGGTGTTTGTGAAGCGGTGTGCCGCAGGTTCCGCATAGACCGGCGTAGGGGACTAGTATGACGTGAACTCCCAGACGAGGAGGGGTCTGGTTCTTCCTGGGCCATGAGTGGGCACTGACGCTCAATTGCATCTGCTATGCGGTTCATGGCCTGCCACAGTTGGGCCATTTCACTGCAGATTCGGTTGGTGCATGCCTCCATGCCCTCCCTCGTCTGCTGTGCAAGTGTAGCAATGTCCTCCCTCAGGCGGGCTGTCTCAGCCACATGTTGCCCTACTAGACCACTCCTCTCAGTCTGCCTCTGAAAGATGGACAAGAGGTCATGTAGCATGGTGGGCGCTGGTGGGATGGCTGATGCACCTGGATCCATTGCACTTGCATCAGGAGAGAATACCTGGGGGCTCCATGGCCCTTCAGGGGTGGGTGATTCTCCATGACTACCCGGACCTGAAGAGAACCTCGGGCTTGCCAGTAAGGGGCTTGTTGGTCTGGGGCTCTGGTTTTCATCATCAATGGCAGGTGTTTCCTCCTCATCTGAAGGTGGGGCAGTGGCTGCTGCCTCACCCGTTGCGCTGGTGGCAGCAGAGTGCATTCCCTCGATGCTGCCTTCACCTGCTGGGAGACACACTTCCGTGGGTGCCACGACGGGAGCAGGCATGGCCTGTGGATGCGTACAACTGGTGTTCCGGCTGCCTTTGTCCCTGTGGTCATGGTCACTCGTCCTGGCTGCCCTTGCGGATGTGGCGGTGTCCCCTGTGGCATCCCTCCTGGGTTTTTTGCTGGATGTGGGAGCAGGTGTGGAAGTGCGTGCCTCCTCAGTGTCAGTGTGTGATCCTGTACGGGTGAGAAATGTGGAAAACCATCAGTCATGGGTCAACCTGCCTTGAGCTAAATGAATACGTCATGCCGTTCTATGCATTTAGGGCTCTTTAGTGTGGATGCAGGTAATGGGGATGTTGGGTGGGTCATGCATGAATGGCTCTGTGTTGTACGGGTATGTGGTGATGCATGCATGTTTGTTTGTGGCTGGATCCACGGCATTCATATGGACACATAATTGGGGGGAATATCACACTTCACTGTGCATTGTTTGATGCATACACTCGCCTCCATCGGACGAAATGGCCACGCCATGCTCCATTTGTCCAACTCCCTCGATGGATTCCACCCCGATAGTTGATGCACACGTCTCCTCCCACTCAGTGAGCTAGATTGGCAATTCACTGCCTCCTCCTGTGCCCGTAGCCAGGTTGCGGTTAACGGATAGAATGTTCCGCACACGGAGCCGGAGGTCATCCCACCTCTTTCGGCAGTCTTTAACTGTGCGGGTTGTGGTGCCTACCGCGCTGACCTTGTGGGCTACCTCTTCCCAGATGGCCTTCTTCTTCACAATGGTCTCCCGACGCATGTCGTTATTGAAGACCACCTGTGCATTTTCTACTAGTGTCTGCGTGAGCATAAGGAGCTCCTCCTTGCTAAATTTCTCCTTGCGTTGCCGCTCATATGATTTATTAACGGCCTTGGGCATCTTTACGGTGTCCTTGGTGTATTTTCCAACGTGGTTCCTGGTAAGGTGTCCTGTAAGGTGTCCTGGATAAGGAGGATGGCAATGGATTGTGTTTTTAAAGATGGCTGCCGTGCTCTTTCCCGTTCCGGTGCGATGACGCTATTTCCGGTTCTGCAAAATTACGGTAACCGCTATTTATGAAGACCGCTATTTGCATGTGGCGGCAGGTCGGAAGTGCTAACAGCGCTTTCGACGATGCAGTTAAGGGACTTTTTGGGGACTTTTGCGGCATGGCGGTAGGCTCATTACCGGCATGGCGGTAGGCTCGTGCCCGCGATCTCGTAATGGCATGCAATTTGCGGCCTCTTGCGAGGGCGGACACGCTAATTACGCCATGCCGGTAATTGGCGATTTTTACCGTCTACCGTGTAATGAGGCCCATAGTCATACATTGTTGCCAGCAGCAGGTACATCGCGAGCTGGGAACAACGATGGTCCAAAGCTTGGGGGCTTGTGGATGGACCAATCAGGACACGAGGGGCTAACCCCTGACGGCACCACAACACAGCCAATCACTAACTCACTTCATGAAACTATTTTCTGGTAGCAATTCATAGGGATGACCCAAGCGTACCACCGGGTCTCTTCTGTACCAATAATATCTCTTTCTATACTGACCTGTACTGACCCTACCACTCTGGGATTCAACCCGGGGTAGAGTTCGGTTTGGGGGTGAGTTTTCGCAGATGACGCACATTGTGGCATCAATCAGCTAGAATAAGGGCCTGCGAGCCCAATTCCCATGAGAAGTTCCTGGGTACCTACGCTCCATGAATCTGTCCCTATCTGTTTCTATGCAATAAGCAGCAGTAACCCTTTGCTCTTGTGTGTGCCTCATACTCTTTTGGGACACAGAAGGTGTTGGGGCCTTCCCACCTCTGGGGGTCCGCGGACGGCTCTGCCGACCTCCAGGAATCTATCCCAACAGCCATTAAGCACTTTGTACCAATGTGTTATTCGTAATGTTCATTGTTTTATGCATTAATCCTTGAACAGTTTTCAATAGTTATGTTTTGTTTCAAGTGGCTTACAGCGACTGCCAAGCTTCAGTTTGAGCTATGTATTAGAGTTACCCCCAAATACATTAAATGTAATTTATTTTAAATGAGCCAACAGACAACCACAATATTCACTGTTTTAATTAAATCTTTTTTTTGAGGTTTCCTTTTTTAGGACTTTTGATGCAGCTGCCAATTCCAGACCTAGCCTGAGTGAGACTGAGCTTGAAGTCATTGAGATGTTCAACCGAATGGATGCGCAAGTGCCCAAAGTCACTTTCCGTCATTTCAACCGCACAACCAGCTCTGTAAATAGCCTGGCCACCATTAAAGACCGAAAGATTGATTACTGCATGGGGGATCAATTAATCATTCGACTCGACATGTTCGATCATCTAGGCAATCAAAAGAAACATGGAGGTGACTTCTTGAGGGCCAGAATCTTCTCACCCGAAATCAGAGCAGGAGCTTCTGGAAAAATTGAGGATTTCAACAACGGAACATACAATGTCAATTTTACCCTTTTTTGGGAGGGAAGTGTTAAAGTATCGTTGCTGTTGTTTCATTCTAGCGAGGGTGTTTCAGCCCTCTGGAGAGCAAGGAATGAAAGCTATGAATATATTAGTTTCACTGGTACCTTCAAAAATCTGACACGCGACGTTCACACCGAGTGCGGTTTTCACATAAACACAACAAAGGAATTGTGTGAGTACCTCGACCAGCGTGATGGAGAGTTTTTCTACTGCATTAAACCTGAAAATGTGCTGTGTGAGGCTTTCACCCACTTGATGTCAAAAAACCGAGACCACTCGAACCTGAGCGATCTGGAAAAGGAGCTCTTCCACAGGTAAACACATCTATTAATATGGCGTGATATAGAGCATTCATTGTAGAGCAATAACGATGACAATGTGATGGATGGAAAATTAGAGATCAATTATGACAAAATGGTCCCTTCACACCCATTGATATTAGCGTGTCTGTTTAATTATTGAAGGGGAGAAACCATTTTGCCCCTGCCTCCGATGGGAAGAGTTTTGCCCACACAGTTAGTCCTTATTAGGCAGTCAACATGTATTATAGATGAGCATATTTACGTCCAAGCCCCAACTTAAAACTGCAAAAGAAGTTCTCTCTGCTTTCTGATCCCTTGTGTAGGAATGACTTGGTTCTCCACTAAATTAAAGTAACAACGAGGCACACCCTTTTTTAGTCTGGGCTAACAGAATTAGCAGCAACTATTGCATTAGAATACAGGTAGAGATAAATGCATATGAGGATGGTACACACATGTACCCCCTCATAGTGTATGGTTGTTTGCCCACCCATTGACTGCCCATTGCCATGCTAATCCCTATGGCCATTCCCACCCATTTCTTGCCCCTCCCCGCCCAAAACACATCCTCATGGGAATTCTTTGAGCTAGCTTTAATCAAGCCTCACCATCAAACTTAGCACTGGAAGTGCCTGCCAGTGTTTTCTCAAAGCAATCTTCTGAAAGTTCATTACTTCATTGGAGTTGTAAACGCTCTACTGATGTAATACAAATGTCTAACCACATCTGTCTTCAGCTACTAGACTTATAAGCACTTTGCATGTCCTACACAGAAGGCCTATTAAAAAAAAAAAAAGTATGGCAAAGCGAATAGTTTTGGCTTGTGTATACGTATCCGGTATTTGCCAAGCACTGTTATTAGATTCCCAGGTGCTTGCACCCTTTTGCGGCTGCTACCCTCAATGGCCAGTTAATACCATTACGGCTGTGCCGGTGAGTGCCTTTCCCATGCCTACAAAAGCCCAACCTGTTGGCATTGCCTATGCTTGTCTTTTTGTGCAGGGAATGCAAAATCTTAAGATCCACTTAAACAATAACTTAGCTCCATGTGCGCCACAGCTAGTTACTCTTTGATGAGAAAAGTACCCCGAACAAAGCAACACCAAGCCTACAAACATGAGTTGCACTTGTTAGAAAATATGAGTTTCCCAATTCGTGGAGGACCCTTCATCAATTCTATACTAGATTTGATAACCTACCATTCCTCTTAGTCTTAGGGGAAGTTTCAGAAAATGTACTGCTTCACCTACTAGCACTGGGTCTGCAACCTTTGCTTGCCAGATTTTTTCTAGTACAGCAGGACAGGACAATATGCAGAGTGCAAAGAGAGATCAGTATCAATCACAATGAAAAACAGTAAATTATGCAAGAAAATCAATAGGGTGCAGAGTTATAGATAAATATTGTGCTACGGGTCTGCAAAGTTCCTTTATTCTTTATCACATATTGTGAGACAGGCATAGTGTCAAGAGAGATGACGCAGACAACAGATGTGCATTTGCAAACAAAACTTTATTAGGATGGTTTAACATCAAACCTGCCCTATGTTAAATTGGGATTTTCCATTTCCGAAAGAATGTAAGGAAAGTCTGTATCTACAAGTCCAAAATAAGAGTCTGTCTGTGTCCAAATCTATGCTTGTCATCACAACTATAACTAAACAGTGGGGGAATCTTCTCGGCAAAATATAAGTGTTCAAAAGTAAAGGTTAAGCTACTTTCAGCGTGAGTTCTTCTTGAATTTCCTATTTCAAGTTCAATACAGTTCCAATAGAGATTCACTTCAATAGTGCTTGGTCAAGTTCTGAAATTACCTTCTCCAAGTTGAAATGTATCGCAGTTCGCACAAAGAGGAGGTCTTGGGATTCCATTCCCCAAGTTCAAATGTATTGCAGTTCACACAAAACGGAGGTCCTGGGACTCCCTTCCCCAAGACTTCAATTTAGCACTCTCGTTGGGTTCATCTGTTCAAAGTTCAAAAGAAAATACAGGGTCCGCTTGACCCACCTTTTAGGTTTGCTTCACCAATTGTTTCACACTTCTTTGTGGTTGGTTCACCATTCAGGGTTTCCTGGCCTAGGCGCCGTTGTCAGACCACACAGTCGACCTATCACAGGTCACACAACCAGTAACCCTATACTTTGTCTTTGGCTTGATACTTGATATTGAAAACGTTCACATTAGGAGACTTTCTGATCTGGGCGCAGGTGTCAGACCACACGGTCCACCCATCACAGGTCACGCATCCATAAATCTCCCCAAAGATGTTGCTTAGTGGTGCTCAAAACAACTCTTCAATTTCATCATAGATCTTTCTGTTTATATTTCTATGTGCTATTTGAAATGTCCATTTGACTTAGTGTTCCTTTACCATTCAGCACATTGTAGTTTGATAAAATAGAAAGCTTTCTTTCAGTTCGGTATTCAATAGATGCAGCAATTACTTGTGATCACTGAAATAGCAATTTTCTTGCAGTTTGGTATTTAATAAATGCAGCGTTCACTTGCACTCATGGACCACTGCTTACTTTTGGTCCCTCAGTGCGCTCCAGTCTCCCCAGTAAGAATCTGTAGAAATGACTGGAAAAAAAAGGAATGGGATATTTATCCGAATTTCAGCTGAACGAAGAAATTATGAAATAGCTGAACATTTCGAATAAATATCCAAGTCGCATGTAGTGAGCATGGGGACAAGAGGTGTCCCCCGCACCCTTGTTCACTATAATCGCAGGGGGGTTGAGGGGTTTAAAAAAAAGGACCCAGCGGTGCCAGTTCCCATGCACATAAGTGAAGGCAACCTGTGTCACAGAGCAATGGAGGAGTCGGCGACACACAGCGAAATGTGCCGCTAAAAAGTAAGTAGGGGGGTGCTGGTTGCCAGAAATATCAGCGGGAGAAAAAAACGAAAGTCATTTTTGTTTAAATGACTTTAGTTTTTTTCTCCCTCAGACATTTCTGATTCTGACAAACCATGGACAAAACCTCCTAGTGTCGTCAGACACTTACCAGCTCTTTGCAGCTACTCTCAGCGGCTCTGCCGAATGGGCAAAAAAACAGCCAGTTCACCGGGCACATCGCCACGCACAATCCGACTTCTGTGCTCTGCTCCACCACTGCTATACGGCAGCGCTTGCTGCCTGCCTTCACATGCGAGGGTTCCTGGTCCTGCCCATTTCCTCTGGCAGGTCGCCCGGGATCATTGCTTGCGTCTCGGCTTCTTGGTCCTTCAGCACAGCGGATTCTCTCCTCACTCTCCCTTCTGCTGCTTCTTGTATTCTTCTGGGCTCCACCTTTTATACTCTTTTCCATTCTTAACAGGCTGCAGGTGGAGTGAGTTACACCCAATTGCCTGAAATCCTGTTAGTGTGACATGCCTGATCTTCATTACTGGATGCCTCCAGGCCCCTGTTCTTCGTCCCAGTACTAGTGGCGTTTGCAATAGGAAGTGTGCACTACTCTTAGATGCCTGTTCCTCTTCTGAGTACTTGAGTGGGAAACTACAGGGAAAAATGGGATAAGATTGACAATATCCCATGAAGACTGAGGGGAGGGTCAGTTAGGTCATTATTAGGGAAGGGAGATACTATGTCTCACCTTCAGGTACCCTCTCCCAAATCCCCAAAGACCCTCCACCCAGGTGGTTCTCCCTCGTTTGTCCACCCCCAGGGTTGGGATCCAAAAGTGATGGCCCTTCGCTGGCCACCTGAACAGAGTGTCCCTGGGGAGTAGATGTGAGAGTACCTTCAGGTTTCTCACAATATCCACATGATAATAAAGCCAAATAAAAAAAAAACACAAATACACATAAATTGCCTCATTATCAGCCATCACATCCCCATTAGGCCAAGGGTTGCTACCCCCAGCTTTGTGAGGGAACATGCACTTCTTTTTGTTTTTCCTGCTTCTCATCACACAGTGAATATCCCTGTGCAGGGCTTCAGTATCAGCCTGAATCCAAAGTTATGGAACTGCCTCAAAACCTGAATGTGGAGGCTGAGGGCAAGGGAGAAATATTAATTTTGGTTGGTGGGTGTGCAGACTGTCTGAGAGGACTTTGAGGTTTGTGGGAGATACCAGAGTAGGCCTCTCGGAGAAATTACCAGGGATTCTGGCCTGCCCCGATTGCATGACGATTGCTTGACAAATGCTGTTTGTTGCACTAATAGGCAAACATCCCCAAAGGCCCACTCAGAACAGCACTTCACTATTCTAGAGTGAGTTTTGAGGCAGCTGTTAGCCGGCCGACCAACATACTAAGGAAGGTGAAATGGGTGCCTATCGTCCTCCTATTTCAAGCAACCCTTTCTCTGAACAAACATTCCTTGCTCCCCAAAACCCTTTGTATATACTTTAAGGTAATTGATAGAGTTTGCAGTTTGCTCCTTGCCTTCATCTGCCAATTCCCAGTTCCTTGGTGTACAATGTATCTGTTTGAGATATCTGGAGAGTGAGATTTACAACAGTGATGTGAGAAAGTGCAACGGGACCTGTCTGCTAAAGTTCAGTGATAGGAGTGCAGAAAGAACAAGTTTTTTTTAATGTCTTGTAAGGTCTACTCCTCTCTTTCAGACTAACCGACTACCCTCTAAGATCCCCTACTACCTTTCACAATACACACAAATCCCTCACGTGTGGCTGGCACAGGCCTAGCGGTTAGCACAACACCACTAATCAAGCATAGACTACGCTTTTACTCTTTAGCCCTTGCAAGTGCTGCAGTCTATCAGATCTTGGGCTTTCCCCTTCAAATAACATACTCCCAAGTGTTTCAGCCAAACATATTGCAGCAAAATGGCCGGCATCCAACCACACCACAGGATTCACATCTGCCTCTCCTTGTACCCCACTAACAACCCTCTGCACATGTGTATGAACATGAATCTAATTGAGAGTTCCTGAACTGATGAATCAAACGTGCATTTTGAAAAGGTTTGCCTGATTAGTGCTTTGTAATGGTATCCAGTAATTATACCGAATATTAAATAGAGAATGAAATGTTAATCATAAATAACGCAAAATACAGAATTTATATTTAAAAAATATATGTGAGGTGTGGGGTTGGGTGGGGTTATAAACAGGGGGAAACAGGAGGTTGGGGGGCAAAAAGAAATAAAATTTGTATTTTTTTGTTATTTGTGGTTCATTAACGTTTCATTCTATAACTTTTCATTCAGTAAAATCACAGTAAACCTTTTGTAATACATGGTGATCCCTAATAATAATGCGAAAGTGGTTCACGAAAGTGGTCTTTTTGTGGCGACCTGGTGAGTCTTTTGGTAGTGTCCTTGAATACAGGGAGGAGCCTCAGGCAGTAGTTTCCATATTATCCGTGGCACCCACCGTAGCGTGGCGTGCAAGTGGTTCACGAAAGTGGTCTGTTTGTGGTGACCCGGCAAGTCTTTTGGCAGTGTCCTTGAATCCTGGGAGGAACCTCGGGCAGCAGTTTCCATATTATCTGCAGCACAAAGCACAGCACGGCATGGAAGTGGTTCGCGAGAGCAGTCAGTTAGTTGTTTGTTTAGGGGAAGGTGGGGGTGGTGAACATCCTTTTTCCCCCTCCTCCCTCTTTTGCAGTACAATATTCTCTCCTGCCGAAGCAAGTACGAGGCGGCGCTCAACCTGCTCCGGGCACGAGGTGAGATTTGGGGAGACTATGTGTACCGGGCCGCACTTCAACACATAACACTGTGTGAGTGGCAGAGCCTTTTTTTGGGGTGTTAACTGCTGAAAACTGTTGAAAATGCTGGTGAAAGCCCAGGGGCGCTCTAAAACCTCCCTTGCACACAATTGCAAGGTGTACAGCCTTGGATCTGGGAAAGCCCCTCGAACACCGACGAAAAGGGGAACACATCCATAAAGAGATCAAATATGCTGGTGAACCTTGAACAATCAGATCCTGTACCAGCGAATCAAGATGGGGTAAGAGGTACATTAATGCTTATTTCCCCTCCAAGCATGGGGGGGTCGAAGAAAGCCACCAAACATCTCTATTGTGGAGGAGGATGTGGGCCCCAATCAGGAGAGCCAGAGCTTCTTGCTTCATGAAATTGACAATAATTCATTGTTCAAGCTGTGTTATGCCTTACATGGAAGCTTAGAAAACATCTCTGCCAAGGAAGCAGGTCATTCAAATACATCGGCAATGAAAAGGGAAACTACTAACTTTGGGTGTTTGAGCGAGGTAGCCATAATGAGGGCGCAGATGTTTTTCATACTGAAAAGAGAGACTATCTGGAAGCCCCAAAATGGTTTATGAAACAAAAACGTACCATCTCCTGCCAATAACAACTTTAGTCCGCAAGCTACTTTGGTGGATGGCTCCAATAGTGGCTTTAGTCTTGGGGTTCTTCAATTTCCAGTCAAAATTTTGTTGAAACTTTGTGGGGCAATTCATGAAGACATTAAAAATCAAGGGGCTATGATGTCACTTCTCCTAGATATGACTTGCTCAAACAAGCAGCCTCACAGCAACTCTAAACCTCATACTGAAGCCTCTAATGTTCCAGCACAGCAATGCACCGTACATCGCTCCAGCTGATCCAAAAATTGTAAATGAAGCGTATGAAGTGGGCCAAGTTTCACAATCTAGTCTACTTACCTGTAAAGATACAGCAAAAAAGCGCTTACAAACCTTGGCAGTGAAGGCAAAAAAGGGCCAGAATACACAGGTGGTCACCATTGAGTCCGAGGCCCTTAACTCCACGGTGAAATCAGATATGATTATACATTCTAAAAAGTCAAGGAATCGAGCCGCCTGCCGTAAAAGGAGATCCACCCAAGGAGCTGGTACTGTGACTAGCTGGCTGATGAATGAAAATGGTCCACAACAGGCAATTATCATTGTGCCTCATGTGCCTATTAGTCGGCCTAGTGTTCAGCAGGAAAGGGTGGCCATGCCTGTCGTAATCGAAGAAGAGGATGAAACCTCCCAGAACTATGAGTCACTAAGTGTTTTCCCAGTTGAGGAACAAGAGGTTCGGACATTTGATCTTAAAGTCCTTACAACTGCGCCAGTGTCAGTCACGAAGGGCAGCCGTAACATGAACAGGTCGACCTTTATGGCGCTACTTTGTAAAGTCCCCTCCCTGACACTTGAAATTTGGTGATTTTGATTTCATGGAACCCCTCACCTCCAGATCGGGTAAGGCCACCAGAATCCATTGCTGTCTGCCCAAAACAGCCTCTATGATTCGACAGTACCAGGCATCTCTGAAGTACTTGGGGTTTGAGCTGGATAAAAAGGAGCAAATTACATTGGGCCTCATTACACGGACGGCGGTAAGGGTTAACGGTCACCGTTAATGGCAACGGTGACCGTTAACCCTTACCGCCGTACTACGAGGTCCCTTTGCGGGTTGGAGGAACTAACGCCTGCTTCTTGCAGGCGTTAAGTACCAACCCGCTAAGGGACCTCGGAGCTAATTACGGCACCGCAAAATTGCGGTGCCGTAATTAGCGCCTTCCCCATTCCCATAGAGCCCTATGGGGCTGAAATGGGAATGGGGAAGGGCAATGGCGGAAAGGGGATTTACCGCCCCTCCAACCTTGGAATGGGGCGGTAAATCCCCTTTCCGCCAAGGCGGTGCCGGTAATTTACCGGCATGGTCCAGGGTGCTAATAGCACCCTGGATTACCGCCTTCCGTGTAATGAGGCCCATTGTGTCCGTGTGCTGTCCCCAGTGCAAGGGTCCACAACCTGCTGTGAAAGCCCCTACTCTAAATGTAGTACCTGACTCGGGAGTTAAGTTTCATGACATCAAGGGCTGGGAATGATTGCAGAGTCCTTCCCAAATCCAGGCATAACCACTGAAGCTGTAAGATATTGGGCCTCATTACGAGGTTGGCGGAATGGATTTACCGGCACCGGTAAACCCATTCCGCCCTATTACGAGGTTCCCTTGCGGGACCCGCACAGAACGTCTGGTCAGACCAGACGTCCTTTGCGGGTCCCGCAAGGGGACAAAGGAGTTAATAACGGGCCCTTTACTAGCTCCATCCCCATTCCCATTGAGCCCTATGGGGGCTCGAATGGGAATGGGGAATGGTTTTTTGAGTGGGGACTTACCGGGTCCTCCAAGGTTGGAATGACCCGGTAAGTTCCCATTCAGGGAACCCGGACCCGGACACGATTTTGGAGGCAGCCATGGCGCTAATAGCACCATGGCTACCTCCTAACTCGTAATGAGGCCCATTGAGTTAGAACACTCGTGGCTTTTTACACTGGATGTGTAAGGGGGGGTCCTGGTATGCCCTGCTCGAATTTGACATTTTTGCTCTTCAAGAGACCTCAGTAACATTTGATGTCAATATTGACAGGTTTGTTGTATTTCAATCTAAGACTGTTAAAGGGAAAGTGGGCTGACCGTCTGGGGATCTTGATTGGGGTCATAAACGATTTAAATCCCTCAATAGGGATGGCCTTACAGTTTATTTTTTTAGGGCTGAAAATATCCCACAGGCCCCCGCCCCCCACACCATCCCCTCTGACTATCTTCCGCCGATTCCCATCTGGGACAGAGCAAGGAAGAGTGGTATTTATTTTGTTGTTCTTTCCCCTCGGAGACCATCCTGCTACTTTTCCTTCCGTAGTGAGTGGGCATTTTGACCTCCCTTCAGTGTTTTAGGTTGTGGGGTATTGTGGTATGGGATGGAACCCCCCTCCTTTTCCTTTCCTAGGTCCCTGCGGTCCTCCCCGGACTCCCTCCTGCCCCCAGGCTGGAAGTGAAGGAAGTTAGTCATTCTGGACATAGGAAGCAAAATAGAGGTTCACTATATGATACAAAATTTATTCCCACGGAAATATTACAGAAAATTAAAGACCCAATATTTGAGAAACACATATGGCCTCATCACGAGTTGGGCGCCAACCCCAGCGCTATTACTGCCGGGGCTATTAGCCCTACTGCCAAACCTCTGGCGCTATTAGCGCCGCATCAGGGGTTTGGTGGAACGGTAAGTCCCCATTCCCCATTGGACCCATTTGGGAATTTTCCATTCCCCATTGAGCCCAATGGGGAATATTTGGCGCTATTACCGCCAGTGGCGGATTTGCCCACAGCTCAGAATTGTGGGAAAATCTGCCAAGCCCGTGATTTGGCTGTCCCTTAACTGCACCGGTAATAGCGTTACTGCCGCATTCAAGGTTTACCGCCAAACTCGTGATGAGGCCCATAGAACGTTTTTGCATAGAAAACACATTTATGGACATCAGTTTCAATGACAGTTTTAAACTATATTTTTTATTTTTTATTTTTCATTGCTATTAATTCAATTGCTCCAAGTTATATATGTTTTGGTCTCCATCCAGGGTTTTCCTTCTCATTTCTCATTTCTCATTCCTCAGATGGTGCCTCAACTCGACCTTCAATGGGCTCCTCAATCAGTCGTAAAGCTTGTCTGGTATGACAGTCTTTCAACTGATTGATGTGGACCAATTTTTCAGCCATTTGTTCTCCTTTTGGGATATGGATCTTGTAGGCAACACGTGATATTGTATCTACAATTTCAAAGCGCCAACGTCAAGACAGAAGGGATTTGGTCTGGTTTTTCTGGAAAATGTACAGGTAAACCTTGTCACTTGCCTCATACTCATTCTTGGCGATTTTAATTTATTTATTTGCTAATTTGCATAGCGCCTTAGCCCGGGGCATCACGGTGCTGTTGCGAAACCAGTTACATACAAGAATAAAAAACAAGCAACCTTGTGCAGTGTCTTACAATGTCCACAGGCCCACTACAGAAAGAGGGTAGTTGAGAGACTTGATTTCAAGTCTCTTATTATAAGTTCTGAGAGCCAGTCTTTAGGCAAATAGCCAAGTTTTAAGGCTTTTCCGAATAGCCAGCAAGAAGCTTCTACTCTTAGGGCTCGCGAGGGGGCGTTCCAATTGAATGTTGCCGCCATCGGGGAAACTGGAGCCTCCTCCTCTGGCTCTTATGTATTTATTTATTTATTAATTGTGATATTTATAAAGTGTGCCGAACCTGAGAGCATCTGGGCTCTGGTTTGCGTGAAAGTAGTGGTTACAAACATCGGTGGTACATACATGGTGCAAATCTCTGAGTTTCTGGTCTATGTGGAGGTGACGATTGCCACGTGCCTATAGAGTTGTGCGAGTTCAGTTACTTTTGGAGGTCTTTGGAGAAGAGACAGGTATTGAGGCCCCTGCGGAAGGACCAGAAGGAGGCATCTGATCTTAGAGCTAGAGGCAGGGCATTCCAGTGTTTGGAAGCGAGGCTGCTGCCTCTGGGCTTCTGATGCCTGTATCTGGGAATGACGAGTAAGTGTGAGTAGGCAGCCCGCGTAGGTCTGATGGATTGGGCTTTGGAGAATTTTCTGTACAAGTAAGTCAGGGCAATGTTTGATAGACATTTGTGGGTCAGAGACAGTGTTCTTGGTCAGGGAGCCCGAGGATATTTTGTCTAGTTGTGGAGATGCGGTCTTTTTTAGGGATGTTTAGTGCAGGATTTACAGCGTTATTCTGAATGACCTGTAATTATTTTATATTGCAGGAGTTGGAGCCTGCAAAGAGAGAGTTACAGTAGTCAATCCTGCATAGTATAAGGACTCTAGCAAGTGTGATGCAGCGATCACGAAAGGGCCTGTAGGCATTGATCAGTTTAGAGATGTATCATGCTGCCGATGCGATAGCATTTACCTGTCTAGTTGGGTATAATGCAGAGTCTAAGTAAACTCCTGGGATTTTTATCTATTTAGCGACTGTGGTGATGTTCCTGTCGATAATGAAGGATTTGTAGGAGTCGTTGAGTTTGTTTAACTGTGATTGTGTGCCAATAAGGAGCAGTTCTGTTTTCTCATCATTTAGGTATAGTCGGTGTCGTACCATTCAGGCCTCAATGGATTAGTAGATTTCCCTCAGTGCGTTGGAATCAGTGTCATAGTTGCCAGCGATAGGTAGGAGGATTTGGGTGTCATCCGCATAGTAAGTGTAGGTGACATCAAGGTCATCTAGGAGGTTATAGAGGGGCTTAGTAAAGATATTGTATAGTGTTGGTGAGCCACATGAGCTTTGTGGCACTCTGCAAGTGAATGGGGCTGGAGGGGCTGCTGCAGAGATGGAGAACACTCTCATTGTGCGGTTAGATAAGAAGGACTCTATCCAAGCTATGGCTTTGGTCGAGAAATGGGCAGATGAGCAGAGGGGTTGGCAGAGCAGTTTTTGTGATTGACCAAGTCAAAGGCCGTTTAGAGGTCAAGTAAGAGGAGGATGGCGAGATTACCCTTGTCTTTGATTTCATCCATTTGAATTTTTAGGTCCAAGAGCACGGATTCTGTTTCATCACGAGGCCGGAACCACGATTGGCATAGGCCGATGAGGTTGTGAGTTTCCAGTTGTTTAGGGATTTGCAGGTAGGCTGCTCTGTCAAGTATTTTAAGGAGGAAGGGAACGGTTGTGATACAGTGGTAGTTTGTGGGAAAGTTGGCGTTTAATGTAGGCTTCTTGAGGAGGGGGAGTACCCGAGCTTCTTTTATATTCTCTGGCACATTGCCAGTTGAGAAGGAGTTATTGATCAGCGCTGTAATGAAAGGGGCAAGCTGTTTGGCATAATCTTTTACAAAAGAGGCTGGGCATAGTCTCGTTAGCATCTGGATGGTTTCAAGCCTTTGATCATTTTGGTAGTTTCAGTGATCGTGACCGGGGCAAATTCAAACCAAGAAGTTGAGATAGGGGATGGGGGTGTTGGTCCAGAGGCTGGTCAGCTGACGAGAGTTTGTTTTTTTGCTGCAATTTTGTTTTGGAGTAGGGAGATTTTGTTGAGGAGTGTGTTTTGGATGTTCAAGCACCAAGGGAGGTCTTTAATGCAATTATCTGGTGAGGGAGCTGATGTTTCGAGTTCACATGAGATAGCAAAAAGCTCTCTTGAATATGAGTTTGCTTTTTAAATCCTCTAGTTGTATATATGGCCCATGTGTTGAATAGGGCAGGGAAGTGTTGTTTGTTCACATCTGAGGATATTAGTTTCCAAGCAGTCTCAGCTGCTCTTTTTGTGGAGCGTAAGGCTTTAAGATTTGGGGTTTAACAAGAATTCAGTTGAGCTATTGGTTTGGGTTTATGGTTGCTCAAGGGTGCTACCTTGTTAATGGCTTCTATGAGAATTTGGTTATAAAGCTTGACCATGGAGGTAGGGTTAGAGTATGCATGTGAATAGGCTATTAGAGGTAACAGCAGGGGGAGTAGGTTGGCTGGAGTGATGTTATGCAATTTTTACTTTTGGTAGGGTCAGGCTATGAGCGTGGATGTCCCTTACCGGTCTGGTGGATTTAGACTTCACTATTTCTTGTGACAAATATTGTGGGGTAAAGTTGGATAAATATTTGTGGGTGATTGTGAGAATTCTGAAGATAATTCTTTCTCGAATAGGGAGCCAATGGACTCTTTTTCTCACAGCTGAAAAGTGGCCCCTTTTCAGGATGTTGAGCGCAGCTCATAGAGCGTTGCTTTGGATTATTTGTAGTTTAAGATCTGTTTGGACGTACCTGCAAAGAGTGCGTTGCAATAAACCAGTCTGGCCCCCAGTGATTGCTCGGGTGATAGTTAGACAGTTAGACAGCTGGTGGGAATCAGGAATTGTCTAGCTGCGTTAATGTGTAGTCAGCTGATTGGGCGATCATGTTAACTTGTCTAGTGAGGGAGAGGGATGCATCTGTATCGTGTCTCTGGTGAAGGAGGTGAACTGTGGGTCAAGTTTCTTCAGCAAGGTTGGAGATCCCATCAGTAGGATCTCAGTCTTTTCATCAATGAAACACGGGTGGTTCTCTGCCATCCAGGCTTGAATGGTTGACTAAGTTTTGTTGATGGTGAGGGAGTCCTTATCATGAATGCCTACAGTGGGAGCAGGATTTAGGTGTCATCGGCATAGTTTGTGTAGCATATGCTGATGTTATCCAGGAGGTCGAATAGGGGCTTGGTGAAAATGTTGTAGAGGGAAGGGGAGACACAAGATCCTTGCAAGGAAGTGTGTATTGGTGGTGCACTGGCAAGGTCTGAACACTCTTGTGGATCTACCTTCCAAAAAGGAGGCTTTCCAGGATGTTGCTTCATGCAAGAAATTCACTCCGTCAGTGAGGTGGTGCCAAACAGTGTTGTGATCCACCAGATCGAAGACGGCCGAGAGGTCAAGTAAGAGGAGGAGCATTGGTTTACTTTCGTCTCTAACGGTTTCTAACTTATTTTTTAGGTCCAGAAGCGCTGATTCCGTGCCTTGGCCTGGCCGAAATCCAGATTGGCACATCCTTGGGATATGGTTAGTTTCTAGGTAGGATTGTAGTTGTCTGTATGCCACCCTGTCCAATATCTTTAGCAGGAAAGGTTACTGTTATGATGGGGAAGTAGTTGTTCGGAACTGATGGGCCAAGTGAAGGTTTTTTTTAACAATGGGAGCACCCATGATTCTTTGAGGCTGACCGGTACCAGGCTAGAGCTAAATGGGGAGTTGATGAAATTTGGTGATGACTCGTACTAGGTCTTCTGAACAGCCTTTGACAATGGCTGGGCACATGTCCCCTTTACATCTTGATGGTTTTTACTTTTTAAGACTGTTGGCTGTTTCTATTTCTTATATTTCCCTCAGGTGGAATTGAGGTGAATTAGGTGGTTTGGTCGAGGTAATGTGGTGAGGGTGTGCTTTGCAAAAGGCTTGTTTTTTTAAAATTTTCTGTTGTAGTGTGTTAATTTTCAAGGGCATGGCGTTCTGGACTTTGAGGCGCCAGTTCTCATCTTTGGTGATAGTGGACTGGGGGAGAAAGGCGACTCTAACTCCCAGAGGATTTTGAAGATTTCCTGTGAGTGGAGTTCATGTTAACTATTCTTTTGTTATAGGTGGCTGCTTTTGCTGTGAAAATGGCCTGCTTGTATTCTTAGTCTGTCAAGTTAAACACGTTTTTTGAGGTGACTAATGGAGCTTTTCTCCATATGGCTTCCGCCGGTCTTTTCTTTTTTGTGCACAGGCCAAGAGGTCTGGGGTAATACAAACTTTGATGTGACTTGCTGGTTTGGCTTTCCTATGGAGTAGTGGTGCCACCAGGCTTACTGCTTTGGTTAGTTTATTGGTGTAGATGTCTACAAGGACTTGCGGGTCTGTAGAGTAAAGGTGTTCTGGGTAGAGTGGGGTGAGGAGGGGGGAGATAGTTTCTTTGGATATGGATATCTTCCAGGAGCTGCGAGACATGGTAGGGGGCAAAGCCGGGGTAGGAGTTTGTTGTTTCCACTGGGGGAAGTAGAAACTCATAGTGTGGTGGTCTGACCACGGGCAAGGGACATTAGTGCTGATGGCGATGTGGCTATTCATGTCGGTTATCCAGTGTAGTGTTCTACCTTTAGTATGAATAGGCGCAGAGAAACAGTGTTTGAAACCTAGGTTTGCAATGGCAGTAGCGGTTCTGTCTGCAGGTCATTAAGGCCTAGATTAACGGCCCCCAGAAGTATGATTCTCGATGTAGGCTTGATGATATCACCAATCCTATGCAAGAAGTCAGCCTCAAAGAGGGAGGTTGGGCCTGGGGGTCGATAGATAATGTGAATGGTGGTTCAATCTGATGGGGAAGATGTAAGCTTCACAGAGAGGAGCTCGCAATTCCCATCCATAGGCCTATCGAGAGGTCTGATTTGTAGGAAGTCTCTAAAGATGAGTGCTACCCCTACACCCCTTATATCCATTATGTCATATCTAAGTATAGTGAAGCCTTCAGGGAGAGCCAGGGATAAGGCAGGGCTTGAGGCTTGGTGGAGCCAGGTTTCCGTAATGGCTAGCAGTTCTAGTTTTTACAAAGTAATTAAGTCATTGATGTCTAGGGCAGGGAGCGATCTAGCATTGATGAGGGTTCCTTGGAGTAGTGTGTGGGGAAGGACTGGTTGAGGTATGGGTAGTGTAGTGTGGGGTAACCACAAAATGGAGTTGAAAGGCGATTGCCTCCCGTTTATGCCTCAGTATTATAACACATCGATAACAGAAGGCTAATTAATTTACAAAGTTATTCCTAATGCTGAATCCCTCTCGTATCGATTGATTGAAGGCCCTAGTGAGTGCTGCTGAGCCGACTACACAGGATGTCGAGATCCTGACCCTAAACTCTCTATAACACTTTCCTAGTGTCTACAAGTGTCATGATGCCTACTCCCTGGAATCCAGTTCAGGGCCAGCGTCCCCGAAAGCAGACATCATGTCCCTAGGGAGGGACCCAGCAACCCCTTATAGGGGCTCTTTGGACATTGTCCTGGCGCCTTTGGCGCCAGGCTCATAGAAGCCATCAGTCCTGGCACCATAGGCGCCAGGCTCATTATGGAAGTGCTTGGATGAACTTATCTGATGCAGACCATGCTGCCGGATCCAGACCTCCTTGAGGTCTGAAAGGGACTATTTTACCTATGGGACTATTTTACCACTCGGGCGTGGCTGAGGAAGAATACTTACCTGGAACTACTTTGGGGGCTATTTAAACCACGCCCAGACAGCAGCTCACGCTTCGCGTTGTTCTGCATCTAGCAGCTGGACGCTCACCGTGTCTGCTCCTGCATCCTGGCTCCAGCCACGCCCGCCTGCAACCTGGAACACCTGAAAAGAAAGGAAAGGAGAGAAAGGTGAATAATTGAACTTTACCTACCTCCATCCGGAGTCCGGAACCATCACTCCGACGATCCTGAGAAAAGACATTATTTTTAGAAGCGCATCGCATCGCTCGCTGCAGCGCCGCGTTCCACTCACGCATTAGTGGGTGAAAGCAAGATCACTAAGGGAACCATCCATCAAAAAGACTCACCAGAGTTACATTCGGCGAATCTATTCCTCTACGCGGATTCTTCATCCTACATCTGAAATAGAGAAAAGGACAACAGACAATTAAGGCTTGAACTTTTGCAACTGAATACTTACGGCCTCATATATCGGAAAAGTCAAGCGGAGTTGAATACTCACCAAACCCGAGATCCAGTGAAGTAACTGGAAATCAACGCGCCCCTGCATCGGAAGCAGGATGGAGAGCTCGTCCTTTCAGACTCTAAGGTGAGACTCTACGGGGAATCGCGGAGGGGGTTCGAGGAGTGTGAGAAGGGGAAGGGGGGGAATCCGACACATTATCCAGCAGACAGTTAATCCCCTTTTCCATCTACAGAAGGATTCTTTTACGGGCCAGACAGGCGAGGTTTGGGGGTCCGGTCCAGTCCGTCCTCCGAGTCCTGCGCATCACCTTAGAAGAGGTCATAGCAGTCCAGAACAGATCGACGCCTCCGTGGGAATCAGGTGAGCGTTACAGAACGCGAAGCCTACCTACAATTTCCCACCCAGGCGCTATGGAGACTTCCGAGACAGACCAGCTGGCCCAGCTATTGGGGGAATTACGGGCTGAATTTCATTCCGCTCGCCAGGAGACGAATGCCCTCAGGAGAGAGTTAATTGTATCTAAAGAACAAACTGATGATCTTGCCAGACAGCTATTACAAAGTCAGGCTGGTCAAACTCCTTTACCAAGTTCTGGGGGTAATTCTGCCCCAGTGGTTTCAAATAACCCCGTGCAAATTAATCTACCTGGAAATATGCCACTGGCCCCACCAGAACGTTTTGTCGGGGACCCCAAAAGGTTCGCCGTATTCATGAATCAATGCCGATTGCACTTCCTCTGCAGACCTGGGGCCTTCCCTAACGACCAAACCAAGGTCGCTTTTGTACTATCATATCTCAGCGGCTGTGCTGCGGATTGGTCAGTTCCACTGGTTATTCAAGATGACCCAATTCTTCGGTACTTTCAAGCCTTCCAGACAAGCATGGAAAGACTTTTTGCGCGGCATTCTCAGGGACAGGCACTGGTCAACAAGCTTCTATCCCTACGACAGGGTAACCAGGACCTCTTAGCCTCTATCGCGACCTTCAATAGGTTAATTGTGGAGACTGGATGGCCGGAGGATAAAAGAATCACGTTATTCCATCGAGGTCTACGTGGAGAACTTAAGGATGTCCTGGCGCAGGTCGTAAATCCACCCCAAGACTGCTCTGAATATATAGATTGGTGGTCCAATTAGATCACAGGCTTGAAAACAGAAAGGCAGGTTGGTCCAAGTTTGAGACCAGGGTTTTGGTCAAAACCCATGTTAACCCCAAGGGTGCCGATGTTACTGAACCTATGCAAATTGGAGGGGTTAAAGGACCTTTAACTCAAAAAGAGCGTGAACAAAGACGGCAAATGCAATTATGCCTTTATTGTGCGGCTTCTGGACACTTTTTACGAGATTGCCCTATAAAACCGTCTAAGAAGGCGGTAGGAGTCGCTAATAAGAACCTGATGGAATCTGAGTCGGGAAACGACCACGCCCGACAAGCGTAGGGGTCCGCTTGCCGGGCTTAAAAACTAACTCTCTGATCTCGCATTTCATCATGCCAATGGTCTTCGTAAATCCGAAGCAGCCTGGGCGGTTACATGCCATTAAGGCATACATCGATAGTGGGGCTATAGGAAACTATGTGGATCGTGAATTGGCTTCCAGGATCAACCTCCCTCTTTGCCCTAAAACCAGTAAGGATGTCATCACCACAGTGGATGGAACCGAAATCGCCTGTGGGCCGGTAACACACTCCACTACAGAAGTGACATTGTTGGGTCAAGACGGACATCGGGAGGCAATTGTGTTTGATGTAATCAAGGCTTCGCAATTTCAAGTAATTCTAGGAAGAGGATAACCTTTCCAGATTGTGCACAAACCTGTTCTCCAAGAAATCCAAATATTGGCATAGCTACAGTAACCCCTGTCATTTTGCAAATACCGCCAGAATACCAAGAATTTCAAGACGTCTTCCAAAAGGAACAGGCCAACACTCTACCGCCTCACAGGTCGTACGATTGTCAGATCGATCTATTGCCCGGTGCACAGCCCCCTTGCAGCAGGATCTATGCCCTTACCGAACCCGAGAATCTTCATTTACGACAATATCTAGATCAGTACCTAACCAATGGTTTTATTCGCCCGTCTAAGTCTCCTGCATCCTCGGCTTTATTCTTCGTGCCTAAAAAAGAAGGCGACCTCAGAACTTGTATTGACTACCGCACATTGAACCAGATAACTGTTAAAAACCGATACCCTTTGCCTCTGATCCCTGAACTCCTTGACCAGGTGAAGGATGCCTGCATATACACCAAGTTAGATCTCCGGGGGGCCTACCATCTGGTGCGAAAAACGAAGGCGATGAATGGAAAACTGCCTTCCGCACCAAATATGGGCTATTCGAGTACCAGGTGATGCCTTTCGGATTGTGCAATGCACCGGCTGCCTTCCAATACTTCATGAACGATGTCTTTCGGGAACTCATCGACGTTTGTGTTGTCGTATATATCGATGACATTCTTGTGTACTCCTCTTCGGAATCTGATCATAGAAAACATGTCAGGGCAGTTCTTGAGAAATTGCGCCAACACAAACTATTTGCTAAACTTGAAAAATGTGTTTTCCATGCCACGGAAGTCGAGTTTCTTGGTTTCATCCTGACACCTAAAGGAGTCCGCATGGACTCACGAAAAGTGGATGCTATCCTCAAATGGCCATCGCCTAGCTCCGTGAAAGGTGTTCAAAGCATGCTTGGCTTTGCCAATTTTTATCGCAGGTTTATCCCGGAATTTTCTCATGTTGTTCAACCCATCACTGCGCTCTTAAGGAAAAATAAACGTTTCGAATGGTCTGAAGAAGCCGAGCAGGCCTTTCAGGAACTAAAAGCTAAATTTACCTCTGCACCTGTATTGAAGCACCCGCGCCCAGATCTCCCTTATGTCGTCGAAACTGACGCATCCAGCCTAGCCATGGGAGCTGTCCTGTCTCAAAGAGATCCCAAAACTAACCAACTGCATCCCGTTGCATTTTGGTCCAGAAAATTCTCGGCACCCGAGGTTAACTACACAATCACTGACAAAGAACTGTTAGCCATTAAATCCGCCTTTAAAGCCTGGAGGCATTATCTACTTGACGCTAGATCACCGACCACCGGAACTTACAGTATTTAAAGACCGCCAAGGCTCAGTCATCTCGACAGCTCCGTTGGGCTTTGTTTTTTGCGGAATTCGATTTTGTAATCACCTACCGTCCTGGCTGTAAGAATGGCAAAGCGGACGCTCTATCCCGAATAGGAATGGGAGAAACTGATACTAACTCAGAACCTGTACCGATAATTCCCGAACAGAGAATTTTGGGCATGACTTCTCTACAAACGCTTGAAGACATTCAAGCTAGAGTTAAACAACTCCTGGACCCTACGGACTTACAGGATTGGGTACAAAAGGGATCTGACTTTACTATAAATAATGATTTACCTTATTTCCAAGGGCGCTTTTTTCTGCCACACAAGGAATTACAAGAGCTTGTTATTTCTCGTTATCATGATATACTAATAGAGGGGCACCCCGGTATTGCCAAGACGGAAGAAAAGGTGAAACCACAATTCTGGTGGCCTTCTTGGCGAAAAGATGTTAAATCATGTGTGAAGTCCTGTGGTGTTTGCGCCCAAAATAAAGGCCAAAAGAAAAGACCAGCCGGTCTCCTTCAACCTTTAGACATTCCGCCAGCACCTTGGCACACCCTGTCATTGGATTTTATTACGGACTTACCTCCTTGTTCAGAATATAACACTATTCTTGTTATTGTGGATTTATTTTCCAAAATGGCCCACTTCATTCCATTGAAAGGTTTACCTTCAGCTTCAGTTCTAGCCAAAGAATTCCTTGAAAATATTGTTCGTTTACATGGATTCCCGTCTGTACTAATCTCAGACCGGGGAAGCCAATTCATTTCCCACTTTTGGCGTAGATGTTGTCAATTGGCACAAATCGATGTAAGATTATCGACTAGTCACCACCCTCAGACCGATGGTCAAACAGAGAGGACGAATCAGACCCTTGAGCAATATTTACGGTGTATGTTGCAGCAAACTGAAAGTAACTGGAAAGACATTCTTTGGATAGCCGAATATGCATATAATAATTCGGTACACTCTGGAACTGGGCAAAGTCCTTTTTATACTTTATATGGGCATCACCCTCGAACCTCAGACCTCGACTTGCCTCAAGGCCTCGGAATGCCCGCAGTGGACCATCTGCATTCTACAATTACCCAAGCCTTCAAAGAAGCAACTACACATTTACAACAAGCCAAGAGAAAATACAAGAAGAATGCTGACCTGCATCGGAGTGAAGCACCTCAGTACCAGATTGGGGACCAAGTATGGCTGGCTACCAGGCACTTATCGCTCAAGTGACCTCGAACTTTTAATCCAAAATATCTGGGGCCTTACTCCATTACGGCCATAATCAAGCCAGCGGCCGTTAAACACCAGTGCAACCTGGAACCAGACTAATCAAGCCTCCAGAACCCATTCAAATAGATGGAGAACCTGAATTCGAGGTGAAGAACATTTTAGATTCAAAGATGTTAAGGTCAAAACTTTTCTATCTAATCGATTGGAAGGGATACAGGCCTCAGGAGAGGTCGTGGGAACCCAGTGACCATATACATGCACCTTGATTAATTAAGAAATTCCACCGGATCTTCCCAAACAAACCAAAACCCCCGGAGGGAACAATCTTGGGGGGGGACTTGGGGGAGAGTGCTGTCAAGATGCCTACTCCCGGGAAGCCAGTTCAGGGCCAGCGTCCCCGAAAGCAGACATCATGTCCCCAGGGAGGGACCCAGCAACCCCTTATAGGGGCTCTTTGGACATTGTCCTGGCGCCTTTGGCGCCAGGCTCATAGAAGGCATCAGTCCTGGCACCATAGGCGCCAGGCTCATTATGGGAGTGCTTGGATGGACTTATCTGATGCAGACCATGCTGCCGGATCTAGACCTCCTTGAGGTCTGAAAGGGACTATTTTACCTATGGGACTATTTTACCACTCGGGCGTGGCTGAGGAACAATACTTACCTGGAACTACTTTGGGGGCTATTTAAACCACGCCCAGACAGCAGCTCACGCTTCGCGTTGTTCTGCATCTAGTAGCTGGACGCTCACCGTGCATCCTGGCTCCAGCCACGCCCGCCTGCAACCTGGAACACCTGAAAAGGAAGGAAAGGAGAGAAAGGTGAATAATTGAACTTTACCTACCTCCATCCGGAGTCCGGAACCATCACTCCGACGATCCTGAGAAAAGACATCGCCGCGTTCCACTCACCTTCACGAGGCGCCCTCGGGCTCTTCAGCCACCATTGGCACCATCCGTCTCCTTTCAGCACCTAAGGGGAAAAAGAGACAAAACAAAGGTGAGCGAAGGAACAGATCGAGGAAGGCCTGATTCTTCCACCTTAAGACTTACCTGATTATTGTTGGGACAATCTTTCCTCACCTCGGGTCGGCGCCGCTTCTTTGGCACTTCCGTACCCCGGCCCCTAAGGGGAAAAAGACACACGCATTAGTGCGTGAAAGCAAGATCACTAAGGGAACCATCCATCAAAAAGACTCACCAGAGTTACCTTCGGCGAATCCATTCCTCTATGCGGATTCTTCATCCTACATCTGAAATAGAGAAAAGGACAACGGACAATTAAGGCTTGAACTTTTGCAACTGAATACTTACGGCCTCATATCGGAAAAGTCAAGCGGAGTTGAATGCTCACCAAACCCGAGATCCAGTGAAGTAACTGGAAATCAACGCGCCCCTGCATCGGAAGCTCGTCCTTTCAGACTCTAAGGTGAGACTCTACGGGGAATCGCGGAGGGGTTTCGAGGAGTGTGAGAGGGGGAAGGGGGGGAATCCAACACATTATCCAGCAGACAGTTAATCGCCTTTTCCATCTACAGAAGGATTCTTCTACGGTCCAGACAGGCGAGGTTTGGGGGTCCAGTCCAGTCCGTCTTCCGAGTCCTGCGCATCATCTTAGAAGAGGTGATAGCAGTCCAGAACAGATCGGCGCCTCCGTGGGGATCAGGTGAGCGTTACAACAAGTGCACACAACATGGAGGTTATCGTTAAAACAACAAAGTGACTCTATGACCTGACGGTCAATAGAAGTATTCTTAAAAACAACCTATTTTCTAACCAATGTGGTGTAGTGGAGAGAAAATATGTGTGATGATAACTAAAACAATTTATTTTAACAAACCCTTTTTTTTATTTATAAGGGTGTTGGGGTCTGGGTTATCAACCAGTCCTCTTGACAACAGTCAATCGGTTTCAGCGGGATTCTTGATTGGCCGCTTTCTTCAGGACGAATACACTACTTAATTCTGGTATTCTTAAGGTATCTTCAAACCTATGAAGTGTTATAGGATGTCTTCCGTGGTCCAGAGTGGATATAGTGGAATAATCAAAGACAAGAAAGACAGGTGGGACTGACATCAGTCTCAAGTACTATTAAAACCCTTTAAAAGACGTATATTGGAAGGTGCTGTAACTTTAAAATGGAGTTCTCCTTACCTCTATATATCAAAGTACTAAATCATGTAGTCCGTTATATGCTGCAGGTCTCTTGGCCTCAGCTGCATAAACGGTTAGGTCTTTAACGTTCAATTCTGTGTGGGGAAGATGTGTGGCTCGCTCTTCTCTCCAGAATTGTTCTCACTGTAATGGGGAGGAGTATCAGATTGTAGTATAAATACTTTTATGGGCATTCTCAAGTGTCTGCACTCAGATATTTTACATGTATAGTGCCTCTCATTCACTATCATTTATCACGCTAGGTGAACTACATCTAGTGTTTCTCAACTCTATTACAATTTATAGTGTTTAAGGGACATTCGTCTGCTAATCAGGATATTTGTTTATCTCGCAGTCGTGGGGCATACTGGAGCGTATAGATACAGAAGGTGGGGGCGCCGCCAGACACGCTTACCTCTGTCTCCTTATCTCGCCGCCTCTCGTTATGCGATCCGTTTCGACGCCATCTTTGGCCATGTTTACATATATCACCGTGTTACGTGCATGTGATCGCGTATCGACTACAGATATAGCGCAGGTTTACCTGGGAGTTGTAGTCTATTATTCCAGTGTCATATTTACATAGAACATTCTGTGATCCCGTAATGGAGACTGTGTTTGCGTATATTGCTGCGTCGTGTTCACTGTAAAAATAGCTCGAAATTACCTATGGATTGTAATCAGTGATGCTATGCCATGTTAGTATAAATCGCCGCATTGTATTCACTCGAACGTATAATTACTATAACAGATGCCGGGGAATACCTGGGGCTTGTAGTTCAAGTTTAGTCCACTTCGGATCACCAATATTCTCAAAGTGTTTAATGTATTCGTCCCCTTAAAACGGGGACCATTAACTTTATAGAACCGCCAGGGTTTGCCAACAGTTCTCCTCATTTAAGCCTACTGTCAGGATTCGCCCATGGAAGCTGTGGAGCTCATGGCGTCTCTGATAATAGTATACTGTCGGTCTAGTCCTCACCCAACATGGCGTCTCTGGACTATAAGACACAACCACGCCCCCTTTCCGGCGCGTTGTATCTGTGTTTCCTTCAGACTCTTCAACGCTGCGAGCTACGGATCGTCCTTCCACAGTTCTTCTCAGAGTTTCCCGCTTAGCCTTTGGCTTTCCTTGCCTCCGTTCAGTCTGCCCTTCATATCTTCTTTTCTCACCCTTCTCGCCTGTGATCTGGTTTCTGCCTTCCTTCGTTACTTTCTTTCTGTCCTGTCCGCTCGTTCTTTATTTTGCACTTACTCGATGTTGTTGACGCTTTATTGTTTCTGGTTTCTTTCCCTGACCGCGGCACTTTTTTTCCTTTCATTTCACAGCGCCGCGGCACTCTCGTCTTGTTCGCGGTCGCGGAGCTGTTTATTTTAGGCATCCGCGATCACGACTTGGGTGCCTTCACTCTCTGGGTTCTGCCAGAGCTCTCGGTAAGTGGGAACTGTTTTTGTATATATTCCCTTTCTTTCTTCCAAGATCCTAGGATTCCCCTCTTCAGACTCCTATCGAGGTTCAAGCTTCCTTATACCGTTTTCCGCATCATAACCGGGAGTTGCTCATAAAAGACTCCAATTTATCTACAGTCTTTGACTATCCATCTCAAGGAAGAAATACATCCTACCAGGGTTTTTTGTGCCTTTTGGTCTTTTTCCCTGCCATTGGAGGTTTGGCTCTTCGGGGTTCCCCTTGGGCAGGTGTTCCTTCCCTGTCAAGGTGGCCTCTGAGGGAGCCAGGCCTTACTTACGCGATAAGAAGAAGACATCCCAAAGGCAGTCGCCTGCCGAAGACAAGAAAGCTAAGAGAAGACCCACCACAGAAACCAAGGACAACACCTCAGAAGGTTCAGGTGAGGAGGAGGTTGGGAAAGGAGGGTACTCACCTGGTGAGTCTGACAGTATACAACGCCAAAAGATCCCCATGGCGTCCTTGGAGCAGTATCAGGAGTTGGTGGTGGCGATGCAGAACCTTACGGTTGAAGTACAGGCATTGAAAGCAGAGAATGTAGCTTTAAGA
Organism: Ambystoma mexicanum; assembly: GCF_040938575.1. NCBI lineage: Eukaryota > Metazoa > Chordata > Amphibia > Caudata > Ambystomatidae > Ambystoma > Ambystoma mexicanum. The sequence goes on along the minus strand of NC_090931.1, from coordinate 229,122,969 downwards.
CAGCAGGTAGTCCTGCAAAGAGATGACCGGGGAGATCTACCCCCTATGGCCCTGTCGTTTGGGAAATATGATGGGCATCCTGGAGGTCTCAAGGAGTTCTTGGATGCCTGCCAGGTGTATTTCGCATTCCGTTCCTACGCCTACCAGACAGCCCAGTCCAGAGTGGGATTCATCATAGCTAACCTGATTGGTAACGCTTTGGCTTGGGCCACTCCGTTGGTCACAAACAATGACCTTGCGCTACAAGATTACGACCGCTTCACACAATTGTTCAAGGAGAGATTCGATCGGCCGGAGGTCCTGTACACTTCTTTTGAGGCCATTTTGGATGTGATACAGGGCACTACAGATGTCCAAACCTACTTATCCCGTTTTATCCGGCTTGCCACAAAGGCAGACTGGCCGGACTCTGCCAAACAGACTATATTCCGAAGAGGCCTTCATGAGGATATCAAGGACGAGCTGGCTCGGATTGCTCGCCCGTCGTCCTTTCAGGAACTCACTACTATAGCCTTACAGATTGAATTGCGTCTTAACGAACTACGAAAAGAAAGGAGAAGACCTCGTCCACTGACTGACTACCACACCTCTTTTCCAACCTTCCCGAGAAAACACCGGAGGGGATGAACCCATGCAGATCGGAACAACCAGGGGGCCTCTAACTCCAGAAGAACAAAGAAGACGCCGCGAAGCAGGACTGTGTATGTACTGTGGCTCTTCCAAGCATCTACTTCGCAACTGCCCAGAAGTACCACCTCGGCGAAAGGAAAACTCCAGCCCCCGAATCTATGCAAGGGAGGTGTCGGGGGAACCAGCTACAGCCCTTGCTTCATTACAAGACCAATAACAGGGGGCGAAGACAATAGACTCATGGTATTCAAGGTCCAACTCTGGATAACGAGTCCTGAGCCCATCGAGGTGTTGGCCATGCTGGACTGCGGGGCCGCAGGGAATTTTCTTGACATAGACTGGGCCAGGAAGAACAAGGTGCCCGAGCGCCTCAAGACTAAACCCATTCCAGTGGAAGGAGTGGATGGTACTCCTCTGTCCTCAGGGCCCATAGTCAAGGAGTCCGTTCCCTTACGGATGAAGATGGAACAGCATACAGAAGACATGGTATTTGATATGATTAAGGCGGCACACTTTCCGTTGGTCATCGGAATTCCCTGGCTTCGAAGGCACAACCCTTCAATTGACTGGTACACAAACAAGGTGTGTTTTGATTCGGATTACTGTCAAGTACATTGCATGGAGGTCCCTAACCTCCAGATTGGAGTAGAAGTGATGAGTAATCCAATAAAGAAGACAGTATCTTCTATCCCACTCCAGGACCAGGAATACGCTGAAGTCTTCAAGGATATATTGCCAAGAGTTCTTCCTCCCCACAGGTCGGAAGATTGTGCCATCAACATCGAGCCTTCCTCTCAAGTTCCGTTTGGTCGGATGTACCCTTTGCGTTTGCCAGAAAACAAGGCTTTAATAGATTACCTAGACGCTCACCTCCAGAACAGACTGATCCAAGAATCCAGGTCATCTTGCGGAGCTTCACTGTTCTTTATACCTAAAAAGGACTCGGCAGAACTCAGACCCTGCATAGATTACCTGGGGCTTAATCAGGTAACGGTTAGAGACCGCTACCCCATGCCCTTGATAAGAGACGTTCTGGAAGCAGTTCAAGGAAACACAGTTCTATACCAAATTGGACCTCAGAGGAGCCTATCATCTTCTGAGGATCCGTAAGGGTGATGAGTGGAAGACTGCATTTCGGACACCTTTAGATCTCTTCGAATATAAGGTGATGCCGTTCGGGCTTGTGAACGCTCCCGCCATATTCCGGTGGTTTATGGACAGGATATTTTCAGACTTATTGTTTGTGTCAGTAGTGGTTTACTTGGATGACATTTTGGTGTACTCACGCAGCCTTCCAGAACAAAGAGATCAGGTCAAGGAAGTATTATCCCGTTTACAGGCCAACCAACTATTAGTCAGGCCCGAGAAGTGTACTTTTGAAGCCAGGTCAGTATCTTATCTAGGCTTTATTCTCTCTGCGGCAGGAGTACAGATGGACTCAAGTAAGATACGTGCTATCCAAGACTGGAAAGAACCCCAAAATGTCAAGGAGATACAAAGATTCCTAGGGTTGGCGAACTTTTATAGACAATTCATTCCAAATTTTTCCCAGCTAGTACAACCCATCACAAATTTGCTCAAGAAGGGCGTCAAGTTTTGATTTGATCAAGACCAGAGGGAGTCCTTCCAGTGTTTAAAGGAACATTTCTCTACAGCCCCTATTCTAGTCCAGCCAGATCAGAACCGACCCTTTGTCCAAAAAAAAGAAATTGGTTTAGTTATCATCAGACATATTTTCTCTCCACTACACCACAGTGGTTAGAAAATAGGTTGTTTTTAAGAATACTTCTATTGACCGTCAGGTCATAGTCACTTTGTTATTTTAACGATAAGACACACGCTGTGGGGGCGGAAAGATTAAAACACAGAATACCGACCTCCATGTTGTGTGCACTTGTAGACACTAGGAAAGTGTTTTAGAGAGTTTAGGGTCAGGATCTCGACATCCCTTGTAGTCGGCTCAGCAGCACTCATTAGGGCCTTCAATCAATCGATACGAGATTTTTTACAGATAGGGGCATTTAACTTTGTGCTAGCGATTCAGCGTTAGGAATAACTTTGTAAATTAATTAGCCTTCTGTTATTAGTGTAGTGTGGGGCCTGGGCATTTGTATGTTGGTGTTTCTAGGTAAGGTGGTCTTGGCGTTGTGGGGTGTGGCCTGGGTGTTTTGGTGTTTATGAGCAGGTGGAGACTGATTGGGGCAGTGGTGGGCTGCCTTCTCTTTCCATGAGTGGGACTGCTGCCCGTATATTGATATAGTGTTGTGTGATTGTATTTATAGTGTTCTTTAAGGAGAACTTTCAGTGTTAGAGGTGGTTGAGAGGTCACTGGGGAGTATTCTTAGGCTAAGATGATGATTCCTTCTTGTCATATTTGCTGGGAGGTGGGAGGGGCTTTATTTAGTTCATCTGTAGCCTAGTCTGCTGTTCTGTGCTGCTATGATAGCGAAGTCCGGGGTGACTACTTCCATGAGTTGGGTATCCTTAACGTAGATGGCAGCGTGGGGGTAGTGCCTTTCTTAGCTCTTCTCAGTTTGTAAGATTTGTCAGGAGGACCACTTGCGTCAAGTCTGCTGACTGGTATAGTGTAGACGTCATGTCCAATGGCCACTGCGCAGTTCAGGAGGGTGGGTATGGGTGTGCCGGAAGCCAGAGATGGCAGGGAGAGCGTAACGCTTGCCTTCTCAGTCTATATGTATGGCATGTTGGAGGGCTTAGTGTGGAGGTGGGGTTTGGGGGGTAGTCTGGTGTTGTATCCCCTGTATCGGGCTTACGGTCGGGGCAGTGTTCAAAGAGTGTGTGTGATGTTCTGTAGCATTGTGGAGGTTGCACATTACCACAGCTATGGGGTTGCCCTTTGGGGCACTGCCTTTGTGATCGGCAAGTGGGCAGTAGCTCCTGGAGGTGCTCTGTAGGTCTACAGACTTATCTGTGTGGGAGATTGGCAAAGGACTACAGGTGGGAGGAACGGAGTTGGGCAGGAGACTGGATAATCACGTGAGTATAGCAGGCATGCAAGCCCCCCCATAACATCAACATAGGAGCTGACAGTACAATTGTATGCATCAGGCTTACCTTTAGGTTGAGTCTGCTCAGAGCGGGCTCTGCATGGGCTGGTCTGCATCCATTGCGGCGAGCAGCAGAGAGCTGCAGAGTGTGTTACTGTCCTTAAAACACAGCCTTTAGTATCAGCCAGCTCTGCAATCCAGCTTCGGTCGGGGCTGGATCTTTGATGTACTGCAAGCCAATCCTCTTGCTTCATAGAGCCTCGTACCTTGAAGGTGCAGATCGTAGTGCCTGAGGTGGCCATCTTATCAGGGAAGCAATTGCATACACAACGCTCTGGAATAACATGCTTCTGCATGTACAAATGTGGTCTCAGTGATGCTCTTGTTCACAGCCGAGCGAACAAGAGCAACATGTACTTGTTTCCTCTAGAGGAGTGAATCACTGACCCAATGAAATCGACTTGCAAATCTGATCTAAGTAGTGTCATTCCCCTTCTTTGTAGGGGAGCTCAGCGTGCGAGTGAACTGGGTTGGAATTGAGCATACACACAAGACACCCCTTTAGGTAAATGTCAAGGTCCTGGCCCATGTGAGGCCAGTAAGCAACCTTGCACAAGATTTCCAATGTCGCATGAAACCTCCTATGACCGGCAGTGGCCACGTCATGCCCGTGGTTCAACATCAGGCTTTGGAACTGCTGACGGTCACATCCAGATTGGGCTCTCCGTACCAACAAACCGTCTTGGATCAGTAACATCTTGGAAAACATCGTCAACACCCGGAGATTCTCTTTATCAGCATAATCCAATTCTGTTAGAGGGAAACTCACAGGGTCTTCAATGTGTCAATAACATTTTCCAATATTCAGGCCCTCTTTCTGTGCAGTGATCATATCTGCATCTGTTGTATCTTTACTCCACTAGGCAGTCAAGAGTTCACTGTTGTCACGTGTTTGTGACCTGGTGACAGCAGCGACTTGAATTTCATCCAGTAGGGATTTGGTTTCTATGAAATCCCCCTGCAGAGCTCTGGTTTTAGCCAGCTGGCCAGCTAGGTCATTCCCAGTTTCATCTGGCCCCTCTATTTTTGAATTACCTCTTATTTTCTCCCAATAGAGATCACCAGATTATCAATTGACTGGATCAGTTTGCCATACTCTAATGGTTCGTTGTTGGCACAAAGCAAGCCTCTAGCCCATTACGGACATAATCAGACTCTGTGATTATGACCAGTTCTTTGAGTTGGTGGTGCACTACATTGAGGATGGCTTGATAAACGGCCATCAACTCTGCCACCTGACTACTTCAGGGTCCTTTTTTTTTAACCAGCAGAGGTTTCCAGGGTATCATTCACCCAGGCATTCCCAATGCCAGCTACTAGTTCTTTCCCCCCTTTATTATCAACATGGTAGGGAGCACCCATCAACATAAACTGTAGGTATCCCCTGACACGTGTCTTCTTCATGGACCTTCTGCGGGGACTTTAAGTATGCCTCCATGTTGTTGGTCATTCGATTTTTATTCTCGAGACAATTTTCTTGAGCACAATTATGCAAGTCCGCCAACCCTTGCGCTAGGGGACTCTTCTTGTTTTGCCCATATCTGATCTCCACATGAAAGCCATGCATGGACAGAAACCAGGAACTATTGCAAGGGTTGGTGGGGGGTCTCAACAATTATGTGCTTCCCCTGGATGAACCAGCAGTAATTTTTCAATGCCCACACTGTTGTCAGGAGTGCCTTTTCACAGTAATTGAATTTTTCCCCCACAGAGGACAACGTTTTTCTCGCTTACAAGATGACTTTGTTGACCTTGTCATGCTTTTGGTACAACACCACTGTTAGGCAAGTATCTGAGAACCCCGTCTCCAAGAATAACTTCTTGGTGTCTTTATAGGGTAAGCCAAACAAGGTGCCTGGGAAAGGCTTATTTTCAGTTGTTTAACTCCCTAAGAGTGTTCTGGACCGGACTCCACTCCCACTTGACTACAGTCTTTCTTAAATGGACCAAAGGTCGAGTGACCTCTGCGTCGTCTTCAATGAACTTTCGACTATAATTAGTGAGTCCAAGAAGGCTTCTTAATTCTTGCAGTGTAGTAGGGTCTTTTAATGTCAATAATGCTTCCACCTTCTTCACCTGGGGATTAAGGCGCTCAGGGGGGGATCTCGTATCCTAAGAAGTTCACTTGGGTCTTACACCACTGTGCTTTCTGAAAGGAGAATTTTGCTCTTGCTTTCTGCAACCGGGTTAGAACATAACAGATTTCTGCTGTATGTTCCTCCACAGTTGAGCTCTTGATCAGAACATCTACGTAGGCCATGTTTCCCCTTTTGCCCAAATCAGACATGGCCTTTTGCAGAAAGATGTCAAACTAATTACCAGAGTTTATCGATCCAAAGGCGGTTAGGGTCCACATTTTATTGCTGCCCCCCGAAGGTAAATGCCAGCTTGTATTGGTCTTTCCTACTCATGGGCACTGTCAAGTAGCCATTGGTCAAATCAATGGCGATGTATACTTTTGACCCGTGGATCTGTGCCAGCCCTTGATCAATATAGTGAAGTGGCCATTTTGACACGTGGCCCAGTTTGTTCAACCCCCACAGGTCTGTGCATAGTCTCCATTGGTCTCTTGGTTTAAGTATCTCCAGAACCGGGTTGTTAAAGGTACCGTGGATTGGACAAATTATCCCACGGGATGCTAAATTCTTAATAATCTCCAGGAGTGACTCCATGGACGCGAGAGGTAACTGGTGTTGTTTAACAAATACTGGAGCCATCTCGGGGTGCGTGGGCATTCCAAGAAGACCTGTTTCAGCCTTTGTATTTGCTCCTTGGTCTCACAGGCATCAGCAAGATTGATCCGTTTTCGACCATCTGCAGGAAACCTGCTAAGACTTGAAGCTTGGCAATTTCAGTGGCACCCTCCAGTTGGGAGGAGAATTTTTTTTATGGTGTTACCCTGGACAAGAGGTTCCAGGGATTTTACCTTGCGATCCTTGACTTTGAGTTTATATGTTTGTTTATATGTTTATATATTTATAAGGTGCAGAAAGCCCGCAGGCATCGGGGTGCTCAAACAAAAACACAAGAATGACAAAAGAAAGAAAAACGGGACAAAAGAAAACATAACAAATCAGAAGGGGTTAAAAATCGGTGAAAGATGCAAGTTTTCAGCTGTCAACGAACCATAGTTCATGAGCACTACCTCATTCCTCCTGATGTCACAGGACACCTCTTCCACTACATAAGGGCAGGAAGAGTACAAAAGAAATTTCCCCCTTGTCTGGAAAACAATCTTTTTTTGTGCAATGCTGATTTTAAAGCAATCATTTGGGATTGATTCATTGATTTCATTACCTAAATCAATAGAATAATGTTGGGCATCAATCGCCATTCCAGTAAAGGAGTCTGCACCAAAAGTGATACTTGGGTCTCTGTTATCCACCAATATTCAAATGGGGTCATGTTCTAGGTCCACTATAGGTGTCAGATTTAAAGATAAACCTTGGTGTTGGAGATGAGGAATTCAAATTTATATAAGCGTCCTAGGCCCTCATTACGACCCAGGCGCAAAGCGAAAAACGATGGCGGTAAACGATTACCGCCATCGTCTTCCGCTAGGGCCGATTACGACCCGTGACCGTAAACTACGATGTCATTAGCGGCATCGTAGCTAACGCTGCCGCTGACTGCGCCAAGGGCGCGCGCACGCGAACATCCACACCGTACTTAGCGCCATGGCGGAAAGGTACGCGAATGCCGACCCAAGCGGACATGCCCCTAACGCCATCACCCAGCCCGTTAAGTACCTTACCGCCATGGTGCTAATTACGCCATCGCGAACCAACCGTAAAGGGCCATGTAAAGTGAATGCAGCTGCCACAGGTGCACAGAAACAGCACAGGTGAAGGCAATACAGACTCAGGAAGTACAAAAAGAGCACACCCCACCCCTTCCCACACCCAGTCACACTCCACAATGATACCAATAGGACTAGCAATGTTGGGGCTGGAGGACCTGATAGCAATGCGAGTGCTACAACAGCAACTACAACAACAACAACAACAACAACAACAACAACAGGCTGCACAGAGGAGACGCAGGAGGAGAAGGAGGGCAAGGCAGGCCCAGCACGCCCCACCAGCACAGCCAGTGCCACCACGCAGGCAGCCCCCAATCCCACGCATCAGAGCCAGCCCATTCAACCTCACCACTGAGCAGATCCACACCCTGTACCGACTGGACCGGGACACCATCACCACCATTGTGGACATGATACACAACAACATCGTCAGCATGATTGAAACACCCACTGCCACCCCCCACCTACTGAAGGTAGTGTCCGTGCTCCACTTCCTGGCCACAGGCAGCTACCAGCACACAGTGGGGCACTTGCATGGCATATCACAACCATTATTCTCGGGTACACTGATGCAAGTGCTCGATGCCCTCCTCAAGCACACAGATGACCACATCTCATTACCACGGTCTGCCCAGGAGATTGCCAACACCAAAGTGGGTTTCCATGCACTGGCCGCCATACCTGGTTGCATTGGTGCCATTGACTGCACCCATGTTGAATTGGTGGTCCCACATGCCATGGAGGTACCGTACCGCAACCGTAAACATTTCCACTCAATCAACGTGCAAATGGTCTGTGACTCTAACAGGATCATCACACATTGTTGTGCCAGATACCCCGGATCAACCCATGATTCTATGGTCCTTCGGAACTCCACAATACCATGCTACATGGAGCGACATGCAGGCCCAAGATCCTACCTACTCGGTGAGTCTAATGTCATGAGCATGGAAATGCAAAGTGGGTGTTGAATGATGTACCAATGCATATTTCATCTGGCAGATACAGGGGGGTGATGCATACGTCACATGGGTGCAACTAGCAGTAGCCAGATCATTCCCTGTGGCAGCACTGACGTCAACAGAGTAGTGTACACATCATGCCTGACCTAATCATCCCAACATGTGAATGAAAGTGCATCCCAAAAACGACACAACCATCTGCAAGTGCATTGTGCAAATTGTGACCGCATTGACCCTAAAGAAAACCACCAACATGCACGTCACCATGCACCAACTACTGAAAGGCCTGTCCCCCAGAACTGCGCACAAAGGAGGCACATGACAGACAGGAACATCAATGCACCAATACAAGACCCACAAACTGTCCCCATTGACACCAGTAATGCTCACTGAGGTCATAATGAGCCAGACATCAAAGTTGCTATCATGTGAGCTTCAAGCTCACAGGACACGTGCAAGGTCACATGAATGACGGCCTGACCGGACACAGTGGATGGCCACTCACAAGGCAATCGTCCCCCCTGCATTGTGTTTTTGCATGCAAAACAGTACATGAGAGCCATGAACACATACTGGTTGCACAGTGTAAATCCATAACCACAACTCCAATTGGTGCACAGTAACAGTCAGAATCAAGGCATGGTTGTGCGTCATGTTCACATGTCAATCTCGTTCCTGACACATTCTATTCTCACATTTTACAGGTGATGCGGGCTATCCCCTGAAGAGGTGGCTCCTCACACCAGTGCGGAACCCATCGAACCTGCATGAGGAGGACTACAACCATGCCCATGCACGTACCCGTGTGGTGATAGAGCATGCTTTTGGCCTACTGAAGGCACGTTTCCGCTGACTCAGCAGGTCTGGCGGGGCACTCCTGTACCGCCATGAGAAGGTTGCAAAGATCGTCATGGCATGTGTCATGCTACACAATATGTGCATCAGACGAAACGTGCCTCTGCCCCCTGACGCAGAACCACAACCACCTGATGATGGGGATGATGATGATGGGGATGGGGCAGCACCTCAGGGAGGCAGCGATGCACAGGAGGGGCATATAATGCGTCAGAATGTCATTGACCGATACTTCTAGCACACACAGCGAGTGTGTAACATATGGATGGCACTTGGGGCACTGTGTGTGTCTGGTATGTCAACACTGTGGACTGTAAAACAATAAGGCACACATACGCAATGAGCAATGTCCACACATTTCGTTTGTGAGAAAATAAAAAGTGTATTGTTCTTCTGAATAGGTATAACAGAACCCCTCCCCCTCCCCCCTGAACACTCCAACACACCCAATTCCCCCCTCCCCCTCCCCCCTGAACACTCCAACACACCCAATTCCCCCCTCCCCCTCCCCCCTGAACACTCCAACACACCCAATTCCCCCCTCCCCCCTGAACACTCCAACACACCCAATTCCCCCCTCCCCCCTGAACACTCCAACACACCCAATTCCCCCCTCCCCCTCCCCCCTGAACACTCCAACACACCCAATTCCCCCCTCCCCCTCCCCCCTGAACACTCCAACACACCCAATTCCCCCCTCACTCTCCCCCCTGAACACTCCAACACACCCAATTCCCCCCTCACCCTCCCCCCTGAACACCCTGCAAACATGTGACAGTGCCCGTGGTGAAGTGTGTATAGTTTACACACTATTGACTGCCCCCTCTCCCGGAACCTGGGGCCCCCCTGCCTGTGCTCCTCAGGGTCCTGGATGACCTGCGGACGGGAGAGGCTTGTGCTGAACTTGCAGCTGAGGATGTACCGGGCTGCTCATTACGGCATGTGTCCAGAATTGTCTGGATGAGCTGGCTCATCATCTGCCGCACTGCAGCAAGTTCGGTCCATATGTCCCTGCTGGCAGTTTGGATGGCAGCCCTGATGCCATCAGCACTCCTCTCCATGGCTGCACTGGCACTTCCACATTCTGCAACATGCTGCGTGAGGAGTGTGCCCAGTGCTTCCTGCCTGTTGGCAATCTGCTCCAGCGACAGCTGGAATTCTGGCCCAATGGAGGGTGCCAATGGGGGACCAATGGGACTACTCCCATCTTCCACAACTCCCACTGGGCTTGGTGTTGCTGGCCATGAATTAGGTGGCGATGGGCCCTGGGTGTCATCTCCATGATGGCTGATTGGGGATAGGTGTGGTGAGTGCAGTTGCGTGTTGTGGTCAAGTCCAGTGTCATCCTCCACATCACTGTCGGAGCAGGCAGCGATGGCTGCAGTCTCCCCAACATTACTGCTCCCTGCTGACACATTGCCCTCAGTGGGCAACAGTGGGTGTTGTTGGGCTGCAGGCGCTGTCACGACCCCTTCCTCGGGGGACTTTGCTGCCCTGGCCTCTTCAGCCTGGCGTGGTTTCGGCCTGGGTCCAGCAGAGGTGGATGCACGGTTCCCTTCTCCCACTTTCCTGGCCTTCTTGGCTGGGGTGCTGGTGCTGTCGTCCCTGCCAGTGTCCGATTACGAGCCTGTGGTGGAGCAGAGGAGGGTGACTGCTATTGATGGTTCAGCGGACATTGAGCAGGCATTGTGAAGAGTGTAATGGATAGATGGTGGAGTTAGTAGCCCGTGACATACAGGTTGCCTCCCTTTAGGTTCGGTTTTGCATGCAGGTGTGTGTCTGCCTACTGTACAGTGTACATGCTGCATGTGCGCAGGGTGTGGCTCATCTGCTGATGTGTTGCGTCTGCCACATTGTGATTGTCACGTGCAAGTGTATCAGGGTGTCTTGCAAGGCTGGCTATGAGGCACCTACCTGTCTCTCTAGATGTCGGGGCCCCTCTCTCCATCTCGCCGACACCTTCGATGCACTCAATGCCAATCAGAGAGGCACATGTCTCCTCCCATGGCTGCATCTTCAGTGGGGAGTCTGCTCCCCCGCCAGTTCCCAGGGCCAGGTTACGGTTGGCTGGCATAATGCCCCGGACCCTGATCCGCAGGTCGTCCCATCTCTTGCGGCACTGTTTGGAGGTGCGTGGGGTGGTTCCAACAGCACTGACACGTTGTGCCACAAGTTCCCACACCTCCTTTTTGCGGCCTATGGCTGTCCGGGTCATCTCAGTGGAGAAGACAACATCGGCCTTCTCCTGGAGCGGGTCTGCAAGCATTTGCAGTTCCTCACGACTGAAGCGCTCCTGCCGCTGCCTGTCACATGCCTTCTTGACAACTTTAGGCATGGTTGGCTGTGGAAATGGGTGGGTTATGGGAATGTCAGGGTTTGAGGGTTGGTTGTGGTGTGGTTGGGTAGGATGGCAATGGATTGTGTTTTTTAAGATGGCCGCTGTGCTGTTTCCCGTTCCGCCGCGATTACGCTATTTCCGGTTCCTCCTAATTGCGGTCACCGCTAATTACGGTGACCGCTGACTACGGTCGGCGCAATGATGGGTGGCGGTAGGTCACCCTGCGCTGTTAACAAGGGCGGTAAGGGCTGTTTACGGCATGGCGTAGTTTACGTTACCGCCATGGCGTAATGCTCGTGCGCGATGGGTCGTAATATGGCGCTCTTATCGCCATCGGACCATGGCGTTAACGCTCATTACGCCATGGCGGTAATTTCGATCACTTACCGTCTGGGTCGTAATGAGGGCCCTAGTGTTTGAGGTTCTGTCCTCGCTTAATTTTGAGGGGAATTGTGAATTTTCGCACCTGTCATGGGATGATAACCTCTTCTCGCACTTGATCAGAATGCTTATTCAGTGTTAAAGCCCATGGGATCAACCCCAGTCGTGACCAGGTTTTATTATTAATTAGGTTCAAATTGATTGCAAATTGGTTGTTAATGTCACCAACTAAACAAAAGGCGGAAGGAACATCCCTCACAAACCAAAAATGATGTTCTATGCTTTTGTTGCCAATGGACATTTTTAGCATACACCTGCTAGGCAGGAACTGTTTGGAATTTTGTGTTTCCAGACCTCCTTCACATTTATCAATCAATTGATAGTCTGATCTTTTGGGAGTTTCCAATCATTCTCTGATGAAAATTCTTCCTTATTCAGGCATACTCTGGCAAGCACAGGCTCCTACCCCTCATGTATCTGAATGGGGGAAAAACAGTTGTTCACCCTTTTTCTGAATATCCATCAGACTGAGCTGGTTCTTCATTGTCTTGTTTCACGGGACTCAATATTTCTTCTGATTTTGGACTGGTGTAAAATGTCATTGTGTTCCCTTCCAGTGTGGAATGCCACTTAAAACTGTGAGGAAGGTTGATTTTCAAGAAGGGTTCCCATCACCAGTTTGTTCTTTTACAGACATAAGTGATGTCTGGGACCTGGTTATTCCTGAAATGGAATTCTACATTCTCTGGCCGCTGGTCAATTAAATGGCAGCTACTGTTCATGCTGCCATAATTAGTGCTCATTTTTAGTTTTATCGGCCAATTAGTCTGGGTCCAGAGGATCTTGTTTACACAGTTGATCAGAGGTGATGGCCTCCTTGGGAGATCGTTCCACTCCCTCTGGAGTCACAACTCACCGGGTGTTTCAAATGATGTCGCCCAATTTTTATTTCCAAATTCGCAGTCCCTTCGACAGAAATGTCATTCCTGTTGAAATTGTGAAGTTGACCGGGAAGTAGGAGTTGAGGGGAATATGGCAGTAGGTCTGAGTTTAGTGGGTCAGAGGCCTTTTTGAATAGGAGGGTGGCTTGGGATCCAGTATCCACCAGAGCCGATAATTCACACTGACCTTGCACCTTGACCGGCGCATAAAATCTGCCATCCTTCTCCTCCAGGGTGCAGAGAAAGTGAGTTATTTGCCAGCACAACAGTCATTTTCTTGATATTGCACTCTGACACTGTGTGACCTTGGGCAATTTTCTGTGTCGAAGATCGGGGATCTGTAAGGAACATTGTGCAACTAATAATGGGTGGATTTGGGGAATCCTCTTTCTCCCCTGTTTCTTTGCTCTCCCCCTTTCCGTGGAGACAGTTCTCAGAACCCATTTGGGGGAAGGACATCTCCTCAGTTTCAATTCTGTCTGGCTTGCATGTTTGGGGTGGAAGAGTTCTTGATCTGGGTCGGTCTCCTTACTTACCCTGTCTAACGCAGGGTCTTTTGGGACCCATTTTTCTTTGGGAGGCACCCCCCCATTCCTCCAAGAGAAGGATTGCTTACCTGAATCTTCCAGGGGCTCTTCTATTTCAAAGGGCATGATCTTTAACTCCACCACAAATCGGGTTCTCTCCTACTTAACCTTTGCTCTTTGGGTTCTAATTTCCCGGGGGTAGAATGGGTCCCTTACAGCGTGACCGCTTTCTAGGGCTTCTGTTTGGGTATGAAAAGAAGATTCTTCTATGGCTTGACATCTCCCCTCCACCCGGGCCCCCTTCTTTAGGAACCTGTGGCTTCTCAGACGTTTCTTCCTGTCATCTCCCCTGCGATGTATCAGACCTGTGTGTTGGGGAATTCTGGGAAGCAGGGCTAGGTTGAGGATTGGACTGAGCCCTCTGCATGCACCACATATCGTCCGTCAGTTGCTGGATTTGTTGTTCCAGCTGCAAGACTTTTTCTGGGTTGTTGGGAGGTCTTGAGTCATACCTTTGCTGTTCCCAGAAAGGGTAACTGTCCCTTTGAATGGATAGTGTCCTCCAATGTATTTCTCATCTTCGATATTCGATATCCAGCTTGAGCTGCGTCGGAACATTTTTTGTCAGAGGGTGCCGTGTGTCGATGCAGTCGGGTTGATGTCCCTCTAAGGCCTCCGTCTCGAGGATGATGTCATCGAAGGCATATATAGCACGCGCAGCACCCGTTGGCTTCTGTTCTGTTTTTCCGCGAATGCTATCGCTTCGAGAAATACAGTGCGCTTCATTACTACATCGCAAGTATGTCTTTTTTGTCGACACTGACAACCCTGAAAATTGGGTTCAAGAAGTGTTGAGATTGGTACTCGAAAATGTCGTTGACCAATCCACACCGTGTATGTATATGGTGTCTCGGGGGGGAGCATAAGACCTCAGCCTGCTCCAAGTGCCAGTCGATGACCGGAAAGGCCCTGAAGGAGCAAAAGGGGAAATTGGCAGTAGATCAAAACCCCAAAAATCACCTTCTACCCCAACCAAAAAACCTTTGACTGACGAGTCGAGAGGCGACTCTCCTCGGAAGAAGAAAGTTAAAAGATCGACATCAAAAAGTGGCTCCCACCACTCGTTGTCGAAGTCCAAAAAGAGGCACCATAGGTCGCCTTCTTCTACTTTGTCGGACACCTCCCCTGAGAGGGTATCTTGCCCCACAAAAAAATCCACTCCTGCTGAATGGGAAGCTTTTAGAGCAGAAATACTAAAACTATTTGGAAAGCAAAAACCCACAGCAAGCCATGCCCCTACCGCGCCTTCCAAAGAAGCCGTTAAGGAAAGGGCTCGACCTAAATCCTGCATGCCCTCGAGCCCGGGACGAAGGCCTGATTCTCATCGAGAACCGTCAAGGCCTTGATGAGATGACAATTCATCGAAGCATCCATCATGCTGAAAACATAAGCACAGGTCGAGGTAATTGACACCATTGACGCCATTGATGCCTGCTGCACCTTCGGCGCCAGCCAAGCCCTTGACATTGTCGTTTGACACCAACGGCATCGATGCCAGCTGCACGACCAATGCCAGCTGCACCTTCGACATTGACCCCGGCTGCGCCCTCGACACCATCGGTGCCGTTGACGTCGGGCACCCCATCCAAACCTATGGTGCCATTGAAAGTTATTTCGATGACTCCTCGAGCGTCAAATCCACAATTTGTCAAACACTTGATGTCTGAAAAAACGTATGTTCCTTTCCCAAGAAAAGAATATTTTAAATCCCTTATCTCAATATATGAGTAGAATGAGCCCTCAGACAACGATGCACCCTTTGGCCTTGATTTTGGCACACCAAATGTGCCTGAAAGTTTCATTTCTGAGGAATCAAGGTTGAAAGACCTTTATGAAACCTTAGATGGCCAGTGGGGTAGACAACTCACCGGAGCTAGAATCTGGAAGGCCAGAAGCTGGGGAACATGCTGGTGCATCTTATAGACAGCTAATCTCCAAGGTGGTAATATATATGGGGTGGAGTGGACCTCCGTTACCATTTGAGAAGGATGATTTTACGGATATCCTAGATAAGAGTCCATAGTTGGATCCTGTACTCTCTTTCCATAATGCACTCTAAAAAATGGTGGCAGCAAATTAGGAGACGCCAGAATCTAATCCGCCTGTGAATAAGAATCTGACCAGAAAATACCACCCTTCCAGTAGTGACCCGACTACCTGTTCAAACAGCCCGATCCAGAGAGTCTGGTGGTGCAGGCAGATACTGTAACTTCCAAGCAGGCAGCTTACCCTACCATCCCTCCAGATAGGGACGACAAAGAGTAGATGGATGGGCCAGGAAAGTATTTTCTGCAGGGAGTATGGTGCTCAAATCCGCCAACTCCACATGTGCCCTTGCAAAATTCTCATTCACTCTATGGGACCTCATTTCCATGGCGGCAGAGCACATTCCAAAAGGGGAAGAAAGAGACAGTTTCTTGGCCATAATTGGAGACGGCAAAGAAACCATGTGCGAGTCTCTTCAGTCGGGTCTGGATTCTGCTGACAGCATCAGCAGAGCCATGGCTACTAGCACCGTTATACGCAGATTTCCGTGGTTGAAGAAGTCTGGCTTTGAACCGGATGTGCAATCCGTACTCTTCAACATGCCTTTGACGGGTCTCACCTTTTTGATAGCAAGGCTGACGAGAGCCTTGAGAAGTTGCAGACCTCAAAGGCGGCAGACAAATCTTTAAGTGCTGCTATTAGGCAGCCTGAGCCTTTTTGCCTATTGGACAACCTTGAATATATTTTTGCTACAACTCCTCTGTGGGAAGAGCGAGAGGAATGGCTTGTCAAAGGGGCCAAAGATGATTCCCTTGTGGTGGACGAGGGAGAGGTGCGAAGCCAGTTCAAGCAGGCATCTGCCACTGCATCAGCCACCTCAAAACCTCTCTGAGGTCTTGAGTCACAGTTTACCAGCGGTAGACAAGACTGTCTCAACATCTAGAACAATGGCGAGACATGACTTCGGATGCTTGGGCATTGGAAACCATAGCCCACGCCGACTGCCTTCTTTCATTCAAAGATCTCAGAGCAATCCACCGGGATCCACTCTTTGGGATTTCCATATCCGCTCCTTGTACAGGAAATGTTAACCCTGCTGAAGAAAGGTTCTATTGAGCCGGTGCCTGTAGCGGAGAGGAACACAGGATGGTACTCTCCATACTTCATAATACCCAAAAAGGATGGAGGACAGAGATCCTTCTTGGACTTGAGATACTGAAACAAGTTGCTCAGGAAGGACAAGTTCGAGATGGTCACACTTTCTCAGATCGATCATGCCATCCAACTCAAGGATTGGATGGTGTCATTGGACCTTCAGGATGCTTATTTTCATGTGCCAATACATTTAAAGCACAGAAAATACCTGAGGTTCCCCGTTGGCGGTTCTCGTTATCAGTTTCGATTTCTGCCATTCGGGCTGACCACCGCCCCGAGGGTTTTCAACAAACTGATGGCGGTGGTGGCAGCAAGTCTCAGGAGAGGGGGGATTCACATCTACCCCTACATGGACGATTGGCTGATCAGGGCGAGTCCTCCCGAACAAGTCCTGGATCTTCTCAACGTCACCTGCCACTCTCTTCACAAACTGGGCTTCTCCCTCAATTACAAGAAGTCCCATATGCCACCTTCCCAAAAGCTCCAGTTCATTGGGGCTGTACTGGATACATCCTTGGGAAAGCTTGCCAGATGGTCTCCATATTTCAGTATGCCGGCCTTCGATTTTCTGAGGTTGCTCGGTCTTATGGCATCCTGCATTTTTCTAGTGCCAGAGGCTTGCCTGAGAATGAGATTCCTTCAATGGGCCCTCAGAACTCAATGGTCCCAGTTCTCAGGAAAGATGTCGAACCTACTTCAGGTTCCAAGCAGGATCGTACAGGATGTTCTGTGGTGGGCCTGTGAGGACAACATTCTGAAGGGAGAACCTTTTTGGCAAACATGGCTGGAGATAACAGTAGTGACGGACGCCTCACTCAAGTGGTGGGGTGACCACACCACTGATCTGACAGTCAGCGGTCGTTGGTCTCCATCGGAGTTCAAACTACATATGAATCGTTTGGCACCGAGGGCAATTAGACTAGCGCTGACATTGTTCCTGCCCTCTGTATGGGGAAAGAATGTCCTGATAATGACGGACAACATGGTGGCCATGTACTACCTCAACAAAAGAGGAGGCGTAGGGTCACTACCACTGTGCAGAGAGGCAATGCAGCTCTGGTACTGGGCAATTCAAGAAGGAATCTCTCTATCGGAAGTTCACCTAGCTGGAAGGGGGGAACACGGCGGCGGACTCTCTGAGCAGGCAGAGCACAGTCTCCCGAGAGTGGGAACTAGCTCAGGAAGTCCTTCAAGAGAGGTTCACTCTTTGTGGAACCCCTCAAGTGGATCTGTTTGTGACCAGTGTCAACAGGAAGTGCGAACTGCACTGCTCCAGGGAATTTCCCCCAAGAGGAGCTATACGAGACGTGTTTGTAGTGGACTGGGAGTTTCCACTCTGTACCCGTTTCCTCCAGTCCCCATCTTTCCACATGTGATCAGGAGGTTGAGATAGTTCGGGAAACGCATGGAACAAACTCTGCAACTGGTGCAGAGACAAGACTGTAGACCCTTTTCTGTGCAAAACACCTTAGGTGTTATCCTTTCTACTATCCTTAGCCAACCTGGGGCTCCACGTTGGAACTATTAAGGGCTATTTAGCGTAGGTTAGACCCTCGCAAAGCTCTGAGCTTTTATATATCTAGGCTATCAAAACTTTGCATTGATGATCAGCTTTTCATTGGCTATGCAGGCCACATACTGGTTCAGGCTGTTACGAAACAGACCTTATCTGGGTGGATCATTCGGGCTATTTCGGAAATGTTACAAACTGGCAGGCTAGGAGCCTCCTGAAGTGCCCATTTCACCAGCGGCATAGCTACCTCCACAGCCGTGCAGTGTGGTGTACCGATAAAAAGTATTTGTGAGCCAGCAACGTGGTCTACTATTCACACGCTCATGAAACATTACTGCCTGGAGTCTTTCCTCGGTCCAGATGGGAGCTTTGGAAAAGCAGTCCTGCATTTGGTTCATGAAAACCTTTAAAAGAAAAACTACATTCTTACTCCCTCCACCAAATCTAATACTGCTTTGGCAGTCTATCAAAAATGATGAATACATGAGAGGACACTATCCATGCGAAGAACAAGTTACTTAACTGGTAATGTTCTTTCGAATGGATGTTCCTCCCACATATTCCGAATCACCCTCCCAACCTACCCCACAGTTGGATTTCCCATGCTATTACAGCTTTCGCTATTTCAAAGTTGAGTATGGTCATTCCTGTGGTTATGCAGGTATTTCTACTGTAAGAACAACAGAACTGAAGCCAACGGGCGCTGCGCATGCTATATATGCCTTCGATGACATCATCCTCGAGATGGAGGCCCTCGAGGGACATCAACTTGACTGCATCGACACACAGTGCCCTCTGCTGAAAAATATTTCAGAAGCAGCTCAAGCTGGATATAGAATATCAAAGATGAGGAATACGTGGGAGGAATATCCAATCAAAAGAACATTTCCAGGGGTAAGTAACTTTCTCCTCTCCCAGGGTAGCTTGGGTACTGGAATGTCCCCCCATCATTTTCCATCCCAAGTCTTCCTTCTTCTGTGTTCAGGGATCTGTTGTCCTGGAACCGGGGAGAGAGAGAGGACGATTGTTCTGGAAGTTATGATTCGGGCGCTATCTGGGGCAAAAGGTTCAGGTTGGGAGATGGAGTGATACTTCTCCTGAGGGAAGTTTCCCAGGGCAGTACTTAGCTCTTTGTGCCCAACCCCACCATACCCCATGATTGGTTTGGTACCCTTGTACCTAGGGCTTACATAGGTGGCAGGGCCAGAGTAATCATTGTTCTGGACCCCTGCCTGTCTACCATTCGATTGGGCCAGGGTGGAGGTTCCCTCTGCCTTCCCTTTTGCTTATTAGCAAGAGGGTTCTTTTTAGGTCCCCCCCGTTTCCAGATCCAAAGGAGGGGTAGCTTTCACCTCCGCCACCTTCGCAGCAGCAGGTGTATTAGATGGTTTGGTGGCTTTTGGGTGTTTTTACTCTCAGTGGGCTTCTAAGCCTCATGGAAATCTGGTGGCCTGTTCAGTTACCCAATACAGGGTCCTGCGCTCATGAAAATCGGGCACCAAATGAATAATATATTTGGGGAGCAGATGGAAATAGGTACTATGTGTGTTAACCCACCGGGAAGTCTGCGCAAATACACGCTTTAACTCCTGCACAAACACCCTAGGTGCCTGATCCTCCCAACATTGCAAATTATATACAGCATATGGGCCTCTTGTGGGTTCCTGTGTGTGAAAAAAAGGCATTAAAATGGCCACCCTATAAGTGGACCATTTATAATGATTCTGGTCCTCCAGCCGGTAAAGAAACTGAAGTACTCGGGTGAGAATGTCCATTTCGCAAATGCAATGCAATTCACATCATTTCTGATCTGGAGTGAGGCCATCATCTGCTCATAAAGTTCCAAGTGCTTTGTGAGAAACCTAAACGTGTCTCACCAGCTAGTCCCTGGGGATCTGTCATCCAGGTGGCTAAGACACAGCCATCGCTATTGGATCCAGTTCCTGGGGGTGGACCAGTGTGGGAGCATCACCTGTATGAGGGGTCTTTAGGGAGTGGAAGTGGGACACCGAAGGGTGAGACGCGGTATCCCCTTTCCTGTAACTTCTTTTGCCCATCCTACTAGGATACCTGGAAGCTCAACCCCCCCTCCCCTTTCCTGACACAAACACTTTCTCACAAACAGTTCATCGTGAGCGACAACGGACTAATACTAGAGCCGTATACCTGACATGTCCCAACACCCTGGTCAGGCAAGGTCAGACAATTACTAATCATTACTCACACCAGACTCCCATCGCACTTCCCCCCACGGAATAAAAGGCAGAGCACGAAAGCACAATCTGAGCAAGGAAAAGCACACGAGGAAGCAGCAGTTCCAAGGTGGCGATTTAACACAAGGAGAAAGGCGGCAAGACCGTAGAGGGTCACAATGAAGGAAGTACCCTTGACCTCTAGAAACTGTTACTTTTACGAGCCTTGGAAAGTGAGAAGTCTAAGACCGGGAACTACAACTGGACAAGCCTACGCTGTGCATCAAAATTATCCAGGGACGCTCCTGTGTCGATAACTCGGGCTGGTAGGAGCAATTTCCCCTGTGGTACTGTCCTTGGCTGCTGCAAGAAAGCAGTGCAAGTAGAAGCAGCACAGCCGGTGAGTCGGAGTAACCGATACAAAATCAGCTTGTGTTTGAACCAAGGTTGCAAGCAGCAACATTGTATGAAGAAATCCACAAAGGACAGTGTTTGAAGTGCATGTGATGAGAGGCGCAAACAAGTGGAAACTAAAGGAGTGAATGTACTTGGAAAAAGCCAAACCAGATACTGTCTATAGAGTGGTCCGGCACCATGTGAGTGCTAATTCCGAAGGTCTCTGTTAGGTATCCAACTGAATTTCAACTGCATTGTAAGAAGGGAACTTTGTATCAAAGTGGTTCTGCAACAGATCAAGGTAAACCCTGTGCACATTCAAAAGTGTTTGATAAGTATAAAGGGAACTGCAAATGGTCTGAGTCTGGCTGAGGGAGACTAATTGAATGTGAAGAAGGGATCTGAGCCAGCTGAGGGGATCCCGGGTGAACCATGAGTCACCCGAGAAGGAATAAAGGGATCTGAGCCCTGCTCAAGGGCATCCGGGGTGAACCATGAGTCACCTGAGAAGGAATCATTTTGGAATCTTAAAATAAAGGGATCTGAGCCCGACTGAGGGGGGTCCAAAGAGAAGCACCCCAATCACATAATTATAAGAAAATAACTTTCTATTTTGTTTTGTACATCAGGCCCTCCCAATCATGTGACTTTGATGGAAAAGAGACTTGAGCACAGAAGGCCCTTATGCTGGAATTGGAACTGTATACTTGTGTCAAGAAAGCCAGAGTGTGTGCTTGGCTCGAGTAAACCGCCTTGCCCCCTGAAAACGTGGGGAAGGGAGGCCAGTGGCCCGAACATACTGACTTATCATTTTGTGAACACTTCTTTTATATTCATTAACATTACCCCACACTATTTGTATTTGTAGTACTGCATTATTGTTATTTGATGGTCGTAGCTTGCTCCCATCCGTAGAGTTAGGTTTAGATAGGCGTTTTCACGCCGTTGTGATATTTCAATAAACACCCTTGAACTTTGGTCATTTGTGTCTGTCTTACTTCGATACCATGCCTTACTTACAGCTCCCACACTGAATACTTGGTATTGTTATGGTATGAGGTCAGGAAGCTCTTTTTGTCCTTGATTTTTCTGATTGGGTCTTTAACGAAGCCCTCGGTTTTACTGTCTTTCTTATCCTCTGCACCCGAGTCCATTAATTTTCGGACTCAGAGCTGCTATTTGGACTCCATTCCCTGTCCTCTAGGCGATCCCAATCGCTGTAAAATTGGGGATATCTTCCAGACTCATATAATTTTGGCTCCACTTGCCTAGACCTCTGTGAACTCTCAGGGTCACTTTACCAGTGGTCACTTTTAGGCCCAGGATAAAACAGTTTCATCGTCCAGCGAGTCTGGGGACATACCCATCCTCCTTTGAATGTATGGAGGTTTTTATTATGCCCTTCCTAGGCTGGAGCTCGGGTTTTGCTCCTCCAGTGAAGTGGGACGGTGTGGTCTCTTTGTAGTCTCATCTATAGCCATCTATCTCCCTGATTTTCTCATCATAGGACATTTCATGGTCTGAAGCACTCGCAATATTCCTTTGAGTCTTCCAGGGCACACTGGTCCGGCCCCCTTACCTTTTGTGTGGTAGAAATGAGTACTCATCAATATCAGACAAGGGCTGGCTTTCTGGATCAGTTTAGCTAAGCTTGGGTAAGTCCAACTGCCTCATGTTCCCCATTTCTTTATCAGTGGCATGCATGAGGTCAGTTCCCATTTGTGCATGGGAAATGGTGGATATCTGGCCTGAGGTTTCTACTGGGAGGGGCCACTCTCCTTGATCAGAAGGCCCTAACCCATACCCTGATTGGTCAGTGTGCATAAAGGCCTGTTTATATTTTTCAATTTCCCTTATACAATCCTGAAACCTACTTCTCCCTGTCCTTATTTCCTGTTAGTATTCAGAGAGCTAGCTTTTTAATTCTGACACCAAGGCCTGACTAGTCTCAAGCACACTGCTGTGTACCACTAATCAAACCTTCATTTGCTGTAATTCCTCCTGAAATGCTAATTTTCTTTCTAGGAGTCCTGTATTATGCATGCATATTCTTGTCGCTTGTCTTTCAAGAAACAAATCTTTTTCCTCCGCGTCCCTGCAATTCGCTGCCTGTGACAGGTCAGCTTCTGCTTGCTTCACACCCTCCACAAGTTCTATGTTCTCTTGCCCCATTCTAGTCATTTCCTGAAAATCTGACTGACCCCTTTCTGCATCCATTTTCCAATTGAATGAATCTTGTTCTTTAGTCATTTGTAAATTCTGTTGCTTCAGAATATTTATGTCCTGAAGCATTTAGTCAAACTCCTGTTGTGAGTCAATCTCATTAATGATGAACTGACTGTTTTCCATTTCCAATGTCTTCATTTGTTGTTTGAGGGACACAATGTAATCTAACAACTCTATATTATAACCAGTCTAGTCATTCAATTTGCATTGGAGGTAGCTCACAGTTTCTGCACTCTCTTTGTATGTGTCTTTCAGTACAGCAAACTTTATTTCTCCCTCTGCACTGGCCTGTATGTGGGTTTTCCCCTCACTGTGTAATTGTTCAATGAGGTTTTGTTGTTTAACTTCAAAAATCTCACACCGTTGCGCTTTATCTTCTAACTGTCTGATTTCTTTCTGGGCATGTTTATATTTCTCAGATGACTCGGCATACCAGCCTTCCTATTTTGCACTCGCTCTTCCACTAACTGCAAGTGAAAATACAAATAAGCTGTGATCTGGGCTATTTGGCTCAGTTCTTCATGAGCATTTTGGATCTTGTAAAATACCTCTAATACTTTGTGTAATATCTCACCTTCCAGCCAAATGTCAGTGCTCACTGATGTAACCCCCTGGACCATTCTGGTTTACCAGCTCCCGGCTTCGTCCTTACTCTATTCTCCTCGATTGAAAAGCTTAGCCAGGAGAGGTTTCCTTGCATCACCCACTTCTACAGTAGTCATTTTTTAATATGGCTTTTTGCAACTTTGTAACACTTTCTTTGAGCAGGGTCAAAATCACCCTGTTCCTGCTTGATTTCCACACACAATGCCAAATCAAAAATCAATTCTAATCAATCTTCTTTTTGCCTCGGTACTCTATGCAATCTTATTTTTCTACACCTATACACCTCTCTGGAACTCAGCAGTCAAGTCCTTATGGTACTTTAACATAGCAATAACAACTTTCTATCCAACTCAATGCGATTACACCATAATGGAATCTGTCACAATACGCTTGTCATGAGTCAAAAGACAGCAAGCAAAATCACAGATGAGCCCCCACTTTTGTAATGATATATTTGGATACAACGCTCAACATAGGGAGTCCCCCCAACCACCCCCAATTAAACGAGACCACAACACACAGTTGGTTGGGTTCAACCCACCCTATCTATGACTCATATAGAGCCACGTGGACCTCTCCTCCTCTGCCAAGAATTTTCCAAGAACCAGCCAGGGGTATAGGCAGATATGTATGTATTTATAATTTATGTTCAATTAATCTTTAATGACAAGACACACAACCTTCTCTGGGGCACACAACCAAACTTCAACAATTAACAGGGAAATAATACTTGATAAAGTTTTGAGTGAAAACAAAGCGCTGTTTTAACATGAGAATAGGTGGTACATGCCATCCTTTATTTTATTCCCTGCACACTTTAAAATGATTGCAGTTTCGTAAAAACAGATTTGGGAAAATGCAGTTGGCAAATAGCAGCCAGTTTCCTTTTTACCCCAAAATAATCTAAAATCATTCCGCTAGCAGGGTCACATATATTGCTCTATGGAAATTACATAAATTTCTCTTTGCCAAGCATTTCTCGCCCCCAACACCAAAGACCCAGACATCAGTGATATGCTGCACCCTTCTGTTTAAAGGCCAGGTCTAGGGAGTGGGAACAGTTTAGGAATTGGGTTTGGATCCAAGGGCAACCCTTTGTTTAAATGCATTGGTTAAGAAGTGTTGACAATTGCAAATTTAGTTTTTGTGGTTAGGACACCCCAATTACTTTGTGACTATAGCATTATTCCTGCTAGAAGAGGGGGTGGAAGTTTCATACTCTTCTAAGCACCCCCCTGCGTCAATTTATTTGGGAGTTAATTAAATTAAAATATACTAAGGGTCTAAACAATTTGCCCCCCACCCACTATGAAGGGAAGATATTAAGGCACACTTGGTTTCTAATGGATCAATTTTACTTACTTGGGACCTCTGTTTTGGGGTGCTCAGGGAAGACAGCCAGGCTCCTCTTTGGACAGCATAGGGTTTGGTCACTTCAGTCAGAGATCGTCACCAGCTTTCATCCCCCACCTGGCTTCTCCTTAAGGATCAGGGACGAGTCAGCTGTTGGCTTCCCCCAGTTTCTCTCTCACAGGCAAGGTTTAAGGCCTCTCAATGTTAAGGCCTCTCCACCCAAGATGTCAGGCAACTGTCTCAGGATACCCCCAGGTGGATTAAGGGTAAATCCTGGAAGTTGTTTGGCAGCTCTCCCTCAGGGTTGGTTTTTTAGGCAGCTTTTCTCCTTGTCCTCCCTGTCTGCATAGAGCAAATATTTTTAATGTATCCGCCACACCTCCAATTATTACAATTAGTAGGTGCCAGTTTGTTGGTGCTAACTTTCCCATTGGAGGATCATTCTCTATTCATCCCCCCAATAGCCAACCCATCCCTTTGGATAGGCTAGGGGAGTTTTGTGATTGAAGTGAAGTGAATAAATACACACCTTCTATCATTTGCATTTTCTTAACATGACCGCTTTCTTCCTCAAGTCCCAACATGGCAAATTTTAGTAACTTACTGATAAATGCCATAATATATAGATATTAATATTCACCTCCTCATGAAAATCAGTAGGGGGGTCACTTTCATTTCGGCACGCTGTAACACAGGTACGCTATAGTTTTTAGCACTTTTAAAATGAACATAGTTGGGAATATGAACATTCCTAATCAGATATTTGATTCCATAAGTCATCAGCTAGCCATCTTTCAGATTCAGTACATTTGCGGGGCAGCTAAAAACGCCCTTTTCAATGTAACATAAAACTGCCAACCACATCAAAATGAAAGTCACATTAATACCATTGCCTGAAGATTAGCTTCAAAATGAGATCGTCCACAAGCCCATAAGCCTCTCAGTCTCAACATCATTAAATAAAAAACATTTGCGATGAAAGTCAATAACCACATAATTTGCATGGACAAAAGGTAGATTCAGTTTTTCATTTCCCTGGACCCACGTGGTTCAGGCCTGTGGATTAGGCTGTTGGTTCAGGCCTGCAATAAAATTATCAATTACTTTTGTGTAGCCTAAAAGCTTAGCTGAGTTATACATCAAAGATTGTATCTTCTCCCCTAGTGAAACCAGTAAATTAGTCCAAAACATTTCTTCAATTTGGGGTATTTTTCAAAGTTCATCTTCACTTGATCATATCCTCTGTTTATATAGCCCATCAATAAATACCAGTCACGCTCGGGCTATATCCTTCTGTTTGGTCTTGAAACTTTCAAAGCAATTGTTTATCAGCTGGGAACACCCGAACAAAGCTAGGAGTGGGGGAAGATTGTTTTGAATCTCTGTTTTTGAAGTCAGCCCCACTGTCCATTAGATATTTCAGTTTGGCTAACCCAGAGGCTTGCTTTTGGCTTGGCAGACAGCAATTTTTTATTAATGTGGCAAACTTAAATTGAAGGGCTGCTGTCCAGTTTGGTCACTCACAAATGTATTTTTATTTGCATGATGTCCGTTGTTGTGCAGAAAAATGAGTCTTAGTCACCAGAAATGAAAGACTCTAACATAGTTTTCAATTTCGCAAGCGAGGCCCACTTTGTGCTCTGAATTGTCATAGGGCACAGTCTTCTATCAATGGTAGATACAGGGTGGTTTAGATAATTGGGGTTTCTGTTTCTCTGGGAATCCTTCTCCCACACCCTCTTCAATTCATTCTCAAACAGAAATTTCTCAGTGGTAAAAATCATTTTCTACAGATTTCGGCAATGTGTAATCACAGGAGCATGCCCGTGCCACCTTAGTCACTCTTCCACTATCAGTCACCTTAGCTAATGCAAGCCTCTTAAACATTTGTGCATAGTTCTGTGTCTGTGGTGCGATAACATTTCCAGGGAGCAACCACACAATACAGTTACTCCTCACACTACCACTGTGACAGCAAGCTATATTCCAGAATATCAATACTCTGCGATTAGCTGTGTGTTTGACAAAACTCTCCTTCACCTGCTGGAACCCCTTTTCGATATCTTGCCAGGACTCACCTGGAACATTCAGGGGGCTACTGGTTGAGTGATAATATTCCAAAGGGGGGAGGGGTCATCAGTATGAGCTGCCCAGACATACCTTCAAGAACCCCCGATGGCGCTCCTTAAATTGCAGAATGGGGTTTAACAAGATCCACAACCGCAGGAGAACTTGTTTAATTTTGATTTTTGATTTTGATTTTGAGTCATTTCTTACGCACACCAGACAGATAACTGTATTTGGGCGCAGATGTTAACTAAAAATTGGATGTACCGCTGTGGGAGCCTAAAATAGCCCTAAAAGGATATATTCATTTGAATAGGAAGGTTTTGAGTTCTTTTCTGAACCTTGCCAAAGTAGTGCTTCAGCGGATGCCAAAGGGCAGTTGGTACCATAGCTTAGGCCCGAACACACAGAACCTCCTATCGCCTTTAAAGGTGCATTTTGTCCTAGGGACACATAACATGAGTTTATCTCCTGATTGGAGGTCTCTGGATGGGTGTTAGTGAAGGATTCTAGTATTTAGGTATTGGGGTGCAAGTTTGTGATAACACTTGTACACCAAGCATGCCACCTTAAATTTTATACGATCCTCCACCATCAGCCAGTGCAATGCTTTCCTGGCTGTGGACACATAATCTCTTTTACCCAGGTGGCCCGTTAATCTAACTGCCGCTTTCTGGGCCCTCTGTAGTCTTAACATTTGTTTCCCAGGCATCCCTGTCATGAGACTATTACAATAGTCTAGGTGGGAATTCACCAAAGTTCCCACCACCACTGGATAATCTTGAGGTATTAAAAAGGGGAGTATATTCCTAAACAGGCGCAGGGAATAGTATACTGGTTTTACTTTTGCCCCTACCTCGGCTTCGCTGGCAAGATTTTCTTGCCAGATATACCCGAGGTTCTTCACTTTCTTTGAGAACGGAATACTCACTCCCAAAATCTGTGGGGTGATATTTGTAACTTTTTCTCTATTTTTTTTCTCCCATCTGAATAATATTATTTCTGTTTTGCCTGCATTAAGTTGAAATTGGTTGCAGGCCATCCATTTTTTTATATCTTGCATACATCGGTCTATCATCTCAAATGCCTCAGGTAGATTGTCTGTCTCCACATAAATCTGTGTGTCGTCGGCATATGAGTGAAAACGTAGACCGTGTTTCCTCAAGATGTCGAACAGTGATCGAATATATAGATTGAAGATCAGAGGTGAAAGTACTGATCCCTGGGGAACTCTGCACCTCAGTTGTATTAATTCTGAGGGAAACGCTCCCAGTATCACCTGCTGAGTTCTGTCCTGTAAAAAGGCGTCAAACCAATCCACCACTACTTTGGCTGCTCTGCCAATATTTTCGATCCGTTGAAGTATAATCTTATGGTTGATTGTGTCGAACGCTGCAGACAGGTCGAGCATCAATAATATTGAATTGCTTCCCCTGTCTGCAGCCTACAGTAGGTCATCCTGGATTGCGATTGATGTTCATCTAAGATATCTCTACTATCAACGAACTGCTGAAATTGATTACAGACAATTTTAGGTGGTACCTAATCTATTGTGGGGACGATATGTCTTTCCTCCCACAGAGAAATGTATTTATTTGCAATTGCTTTAGTTTTTGATTATTCATGATTACTTCTTTACATTGAGCATGCATTTACATTTTTTTAACTTATTTTTTTGAAGGTCCAGCATTGGTGCAGAAATAAAAAAAACGTTTGAAACGATTCACGTCTCTCGGTGTAAAAGTAAGTTTGTTTTGGGTTTGTGTGGGTGTGGCTTAATGTAATATTTATTCAAATCTGAATAACAATGCCTAAATAAAAAACAAAATCTTTCTCTATTAGCCAAACCTTTCTGGGACTTGCTCTTTAAATCTACAAGGTCCACGAATAAGGACAAGCCATCAAAATGTCTTTTTAATACACATCTGGTCTCGGTCAATGCCCACGTGGAAAAGGGAGTTCTTCCCACCTGGCCCAAAAACAAGTCTAGGAAAAAAACATCCATTATAGGAGTTCTCTGGTCCACCTATTCAGTTTGAAATGCACTCCATGTTTTCAGAAGAACCATATAAAATACATTTGGAAACAGTGATCCTCAATGGGAGTAATTTTCATAGACGGAGATTGTCCATAAAAGCTTAGTCTGGATTATTGACAGATGTGCATGCACAAAAGTGAAAAACTCATTTGTTTGCAGAAGAGGCATAATGTGATTATATTAACATATTTGACAGTGTGTGGGATGTTGGAAGCGCAATGCGGACACAGTTGAATTTAGTGTTTTAAAAGGGTTTTGCATATACAGTATTATGTAATGCACGGGTTTTATTGGCAGAGATGGCAGGCAGAAGTTAATTTGGGATTATGGAGGCAAGAAAGAAATTGTTATGTTTGCAAGTGGGTGAGGCAGCGACAGAGTTAGATTTTGATGCCAGGAGTTGAGAAGCTTCTGAGGGGGCAGCAACATTTTAAATTATTCAAGGTTATTATCGGCAGGTGAATATTTGTAGTGGAGGGCCATTAATATTTCCTCTAATTGGCATATATAGCCAAGCATTATCGAGGAAGCTCTACAGTATGTAGGGGGGGGTCGGTTGGGCTCTCCCCTGAGATTTTTTTTAAAAAATGGGTTGAAATGATGTATTTTACAGCACAATCCATGAGAAAATGGGGTAAAAAGACCTACAATTCACACTCAGTTGTTTAGGACAACACATGATAAGATCCATCAGATGC
This sequence comes from Ambystoma mexicanum, assembly GCF_040938575.1. Classification (NCBI taxonomy): domain Eukaryota; kingdom Metazoa; phylum Chordata; class Amphibia; order Caudata; family Ambystomatidae; genus Ambystoma; species Ambystoma mexicanum. Next base: position 229,093,175 of record NC_090931.1, on the reverse strand, counting down.
TAGGTCACCAGGAGTATATAAGAGCATGTTATAATATTTTAATGATGCCTATGTCTACAATATATATTCCAATCCTTAACACAAAAAAGCACTTTAATGATGCAGCCCCCACAATGTATGCCAGCATTGGCGCTGGAAATCACTTTCATGATGCAGCACCCCCAATATAGGCCAGCATTAACACTGTATGTGATCTTATAGTGCCCACAATATATGCTAGCAGTCGCACTGGGAATCACATTCATGATCCCGCACCCAGAGTAAATGTCATAATTCTCACTGTAAACCTCTTTTATGATGCATAAACACAACATATGCCAGCACTATAGACCACTTTCATGATCATGTGCCCCCATTAAATGCCATCATTCCCACTGTAATTCACATTGAAGTTGCCATGTCCACAATATATGCCAGTATCCCCACTGTAAATCACTTTGATGTCATGCCCACAATGTAACCAAGCATTGACACAGTAAATCACCATTATGATGCTGCGTAAAATATGTATGCTAGCATCCCACTATAAATCACTTTGCTGTCATTGTACCCATAAAATAAACCAGCATTCCCATTCTAAATGGCTTTCAGGATTTTGCAAACACAGTAAATCTGGCATTGGCAGTGTAAATCAAGTTGATAATTATGGTTCGCCCCATCTCTTCCAAACATTATCTATGCATTATTGTCACTCACGTGCACAGACAGACACGCTCTCATCTATTCAGTCGCACATACACTTACAGACATGCACAAATTCACATGCTCCCTGTCATGCACACATATTTAAACTCTTGCATGCACACACATATACACAAAGCAAGACATTTAAAGCATGAATGCAATAACTGACCTTTACACTCACTCCAATCTTCTCTCCAGTTCAGCTAGGCAGTACAGCAGAAAACATTGCACCGTGGCAGTTGACAGAAGTAACAGGTGGCAGTGCCATGGGGCGGATGAGACATTGTCATGCAGGCTGTGGCTTGGGCTGCATCAAGAGGAGCTTGAATGTCCCCGCTATGCTCATCCTTTACCTGTGCTCATTTTATTTTTTATAAATTCAATGTTCACCACAAAGCAACATGTATACATAAGGGAAAACTCCATCACTGTTGGGAACTGGAGAACACTGAGGCATATACACAAGATATATTCCCAACAGGCTAGATTTTTTAAAAAAAAATTGACTCTACTCTTGGAGGGAGGAGGAGGAAACTGCGAGGTGGCTACTTTGAGTGCATGTGGCACACAAGTGTCTCAGATTGTTTGTGAGCCGGCTCGCGAACAATCAGCGACACGTCTGTGTCCAGTGCTGTGTATAACGGCCTTTGCTCCAACACCGGTATGACACATGCACTCGAAGTAGCCGCCTTGCGGTTTCTTCTTCCTCTCTCCATGAGTAGAGGCAACCCTACCACTCATCATCTGGATGATAAGCACCCACTGTTTGTCGACTATAATGCTGTCCTTTAAATGTGAATGCAGTTTATGCCAATGCGACTTGGGGAGTAAGCATGTCACGATATCCAGATCCCCCACCCCCACTATGTTCGCGAAGCCCGCAAGTCAAAGCTTAGACGGGTTTCCTTGACCAGAGAAGGGAAGGAGGGTTAGGGTCTCGATGGTTGGATAGTTAGGGGGAAGGTAGGTAAACCGGGGTGAGGACAAGGTAGAGGCTATGGACAGGACAGGGGGAATATAGGGTAAGATTGATTGCTGCACACTTTTGTTCAGGTGTCCTCAGCCCTTACTAACTATTCTTTACATGAGCACCAATTTGCACATAAGCTCGCCCCTCCGCTATCTAGCCCTATGTCAACAGACCACTACACAGTTTCAAACAATACAATTAGCATGCAGACTTAGCTCTGGTCTTTAGAGTCCTGTCCATGAAGGGCGGTCGAGTTCTTGGGCACGTCTGTGAAATGTTCTCTCCAATGGTCCAAGTTAAAAGAAATGACAAGCATTAAAATGTGTCCTCTGAGTTTGCCAGCATTCACACCATGCCACACTCACACACACACACAGTGTTGCCTTCTCAAGGCACGGATTTTGCAAGAAAGATGCACCAAGAACAAGTGATGTACAGTAGAGTGTACGAGTAGTAGCAAGCGGTCTTCCTGCAGACCCTTGCGAGCGTAATTATAGGCTTCACTGGATTCACACGAGCGGTCTTCCTGCAGACCCTCGTAAATGCGTGTGCGTTCAAAACTTGGTAGGATGTCACTGGAGTTTTCGCCTCGTGGGTCTTCCTTGGTCTCCAGGAGGCAGAAACACCCCAACAACAATGCGGACCCCTGCACGGGTTAATTTCTCCCAAAAATGCTGCCTGCGCACTACGGTGCCGAAGTTACACCCACTTATCTTTTCGTAGTGGTGCAGGGGCTCTGGATGGGCAAACGATGGCCCCCTGCACTTTCACCGCAATCCCTTTTAGGCTTAGGCATGAAGAGGTACTTATCTTGTGGAGGCGAGGGGCCGGGCTGCTGCTCGGGTGGGGCTGGGCCCCTCGCATGTGATTTTGCTGGAGCTCCGGTCCACACGTCCTCTCGTCGTGGAGTCTCAAGCGCAAGCCCCGTGCCTGGGGCTCTGCGCATGCACGTTGGGGTGCCACGCCCTTCCTGGTCCCTGATTGGCCCGGATTGGCCCAAAGCATGCTGGGAATTGTAGTCACTCGGCGCCGGCTGCTGGGCAATGTAGTTTTTAGCGCATTTTTCCTGCACATAGGTCAAAGCAGCCTTTTATATGGTTGCAACTTCCCACGCAGAGCCTGTTCTGCCACAATAGTCCCCACAACACCCTTGTGAGTAGCCTGCCTATGTGTCTGCCTGCCTGTATCCCTGACAGAGCAGGGCGGCATGCTGCGAGTACCTCAAATGGTCGACTCCGGACAGATTACTATGCTTCGACTCCTAGAAGTGCTTTTTATCGCCCTTGAGCTCTGTATAATTAGGAGCCTGATGAAGGTGCATTACCTCACATCTCAGCCGAAATGTCCGGCATGCTCCGAATATGTTATGTACCTAGCATTTGTAGAAAATATTAAATGTTATACACAATAATTGACAAATTGCATCCAATATGTTAAAGGGTATATATTCCAAAGTATTTCTTCAAAATTCAGATGGGAAACTTACCCAACCAATAAATATGACAGAGATGCACCCGCTACTTGCATGTATAGGGACTGAATGTAAATGATAAAATATTGAGATCTATGCCTGTGCTATCCCTATTGTGACAACATGAGAATATGTGTGCATAAGGTGCTATCATGGACGTAGACCTGGGATATGTATATTAGCTATCAATTTGTTTTGAGTACTAAATTACTATGTGTTTGTTTGTATGTATTAAAGTGTTGTCCTTTGGGACAGTTTTAAAACCTTTTTATATTGAGCAGTTATATATTTTTCTAATGCAGAATTGATTCCAATAAATGTATTTTTCGATTCATTCAATATATGAAGATTTACTAATTTAGTTTTCAAATAGATAGCAGAGCTACATATTAGCGTGAATACAGCGTGGAGCACAGCACACAATCTAGCCTTTCCAGTACGAGCTGACAGTTCTGTTCCAGCTGGCACAGCACACGCTCAAGCTCTCTCAGCATGACCATTCAGTTCTGTTACAGCTATCGGGGTCTTTTGATAGTAACATCTCTTTTCAGTAAAAGTATTTTGCCCTCGAGGGCCGGATGTATTCCACAATAAACAAACACAAAGTTCTGTTCTACAAACACTTTGGGTGATGGCTTTACCCTTTAGTCCCCCTCTTCTGGGCGCTGACCCCTCAGACGTATTGAACAAATGAACAAGACAGTTCCTTTCTCCGTGAACTTTGGGTGATAACTTTCCACCCCTGGATCTCCCTCAGCCAGGCTAGGAACCCAGATGACAAGGGGGACACTTCCGTTCCCGTTGTCTTGCCAGGCTTCTTGCGTTCACGAATCTTAATGTCTTTTTAAATGGGCCTTGCCCCTTGTTGCCGGGCTCCCTCTGCTGGGTTCACTCTCGCGACTGCTTTAACATTCAGTGATTATATCACTCTTCCGGGCGTAGACCCTTCGCAATCTTTTCTGCCTCTCTCCGCCGGGTTCACTATGGCTTCTTTGTCTCTCACTTATTTCAATGTCTTTCAGAACAGTTAATCGTGGACATCCCTCGACCGGGTTCATGTCTGTCAACACATTGTTTCTTGGAGCCTTAGTCTTCGTCCCTCTTTACTGGCGTCCCTCCTTCAGGTTCACTCTTGCCGTTTCAATACTTTCAATATTGGTGGGATTCATTTCCCTTTTACTTTCACCATGCGGGATTCACTTCCCTTATACTTGTTAACTATTTGCAGATCAAAGTCTTTCGATTGTACAGGGATTTTGCTTGACCTCCTGTATGACCACTTTGACCTGTTTTGGTGGCTCTCCTACAGCCTTCTGATATCAGTAGTTTTACTCAGACAGGGATCGACCAGAGTCTCCCGAGCTAGCACTCAGGTGGTGCCGATTCCCTCTGCAGCTGGTCTCCTCTTAACACCCTTAAAGTTCTTTGAACTCTGTTCAACATGCCACCTTGCGACTTTCATTCACCACAGCCCGGTTATTATCGGCCTCCCCTTTGACTCATAGGCTGTGATGAGCCGCTTGGCTTTTCTTCTTCACTGGAGTCAGGTATGGTACCACGGTTGCGGGGCCTTCCCACGCTCCTGCTTATCGGCGTAGACACGCTGTGGGTACCGCAGCTTCTGCTGCAACACACTCCCTCTATTGTCCTCGGTCTAACGATTCCTTGTGTGGAGGTTTCGCGGGATTGAGTCGAAAAGTGCAAGGTTGTATCTTTCATTGTCAGCCTCTCGATGCTTGCCACCTTTCTCCTCCTCTTGAACTGCCGGGTCTGGATAGCCGTCTCGTCATGCTGTTTGCCTCGCTCATACTGCGCTCTCTTGCTCCAACTTTTATCCCTGAGGGGAAAAGGAAGGGCCATTAGGTGTGTGTGATTCGAGTTAATTGCCTAACTCTGCCTGACCCTTTGGTTGGGACATGTCAGGTAAACCGTTTTAACATTAGCCTGGTTTTTATCATAGTGTAAAAGGCAACTCGGAAAGTTAGGATTTGTAGGGTTTATGAAATGAACAGGAATGACGAGGATTCTTATTGTAAAATAAACAAGGGAAATTGTAGGATGGGTAGGGTTTGGTCAAAGCTGACCGGGAGTTTGGAAAATAATAATTAAAGGAACAAGGAGAAAAGTGAATGTGTGTATTCTGATTTGGACCAGGAAAAGTGGGATTCTGGGAGTTGTGGTTCTTAGCAAGTTGGAAAGATGCGAATGGGTTGTTGGCTTTATCTTTGGGTAAGGAAGATTCAATGGGTGGAAGGGATGATGAGCGAGAATAGGTTATAAAAGCTTCAGGGACTTTGTTCCACTCGCCATCCTCCCCGTGATGGTACCGTGTCTCACCTGGGGTATTCCCTCAAGCATAACCCTGGGTTCCCCTACCCAGGTGATCCTCCCCCACTGGTCCACCACCAGGAACTGCATCCAATAGCGATGGCCGTGTCCTGGCCACCCAAATAAGGGATTCCTGGGCTCTAACCGGGGGAGTACCCTTAGGTTTTTTACATTCTCCAGCATTGGATCTTTCATGGATTCACATGCTGTCATGATGCCTACCCCCGGAGCACCAGGCCAAGCCCAGCACCCCCGGAAGCAGGCATCATGCCCTCGGGTAAAAGCCCAGCGGCCCCTTATAGGGGCTCTTTGGACTCAGTCCTGGCGCCTTTGGCGCCAGGCTCATGTTGGACATCAGTCCTGGCGCCATAGGCGCCAGGCTCATAAAGGGAGGTGTTTTGTGCACTTACCTGATGCAGACCATGCTGCACGCTTCAGGCCTCCCTGAGACCTGAAAGGGACTATTTTTTCATAGGGACTATTTTTTCACTCGGGCGTGGCCAGGGAAGGATACATACCTAGTTGGGGAAGGATACATACCTGGGACTTCTTTGGAAGCTATTTAAGCCACGCCCAGACAGCAGCTCATGCTTCGCGTTGTTCTGCTTCCTGCAGCTTAACGCTCACCGTGTCTGCTCCTGCTCCTGGATTTCAGCCACGCCTGCCTCGAACCTGGAAGACCTGCAAGGAAGGAAGAGAAGAGAAAGGTGAAAACCAAGGACTATTTCAAACTTCTTACCTGCATCCGGAATCTTCTCGCCAGCATCCCTGAAGAAAGACTTCCATTTAAAAGCATTGCGTTGCTCGCTGCAGCGCCACGCTTCACTCACCTGTCCTCGAGACATCTCCCGGCTCCATCGCGGCTGTCAGCATCGGACGCCACATCTCTGCACCTAGGGGAGAGAGGAAGAAACAAAAGGTGAGCAGAAGGAACACAGAAGGAAAGCCTGATTAACAGCCATAATACTTACCGGCTTTTCTTCCACATTTCGGGTCGGCGCCGCCCCGTTGGCAGGTACCGTATCCCGGCCCCTATGGGGAAAGGACAAGAGACATTTCTGGGGAATGATAAGGACATTTACTCACCTCGGCAGTTTAACCCCTCGACGCATCGCCTTCTGCACCTGAAATAAAGGACAGATCACAGGTTAGAAAGACAACATAAAGGGGGCCTCACTTGAACTTTGAACTTTCATACTTACGGCGCATCGCTCAGGAAAGTCAAGTGGATTTTGCCAGCACCATTCTGAAAACCAGTGAAGTGACTGGACGAACGCGCGCCCCTGCACCAGAAGCAGGATGGAGAGTTCATCCTTCCAAACCATAAGGTGAGCTTAAACCGAGGTTTGGAGGAAGTTAGAGAGGAACGAAGGGGGAAAGGGGGGAGCTAGCACACTATTCTGCAGACTGTTAATCCCCTTTCTCATCTGCAGAAGGATATTCCTACGGGCCAGGCAAGCACGATTTGGAGGTCCTGTCCAATCGGTGTTCCGGGTCCTGCGCATCACGCTAGAAGAGGCCACAGCAATCCAGACTAGACCAGCGCCCCCGTGAGAACCAGGTGAGCGTTACACATGCTTAGAATATTCCTCGTCGTCAGGCTGGGAGCCCTCGGTACATTTATAAAGACGTTTCCCATAGGAAAAATTTCGACACTTCTGTGTCCTATCTACGTCGTTTTGGGCCGCTTACGCATGCCCCAATAGGACGTAGCGGTATAAATGCCCCGCCCCCGCGGCTCCCTTCAGATTTCAACCGTCTTCCAAAGTAGTGGGATCACCTTGCCTCATCTACTATTTTTGCTAGGTTGTTTTTTCGTTTTTCCTAATGTCTGGAAAAGCTCTTTTTCGTCCGTGTGCTACATGCGGATTAAAGAAGGTGTATGAAGGAGATGGTCATATGGACTGTATATATTGTCTCCACCCTAACCATTCGGCAGACAATTGTGACATCTGTAAAAGCTTCTCTCAGAAGACCCTCAAAGACCGGAATAGGCGGTTGGTGGCTTGGTTGAATAACGGAGCGGGTGCGTACCCCCCTTCGGAGGTAGGCTCCACGCATAGCTTGGCCTCAACAGCTAAATCTCTAGGGGCCCCCCCGCCGTTCCGTATCGGCTGAACCTCCTGCGAAGAAAGTGCGTTCGATGGAGAAAGGCTCCTCGCAAAACATTCCACGAGAGAATCTTCGTTGAAAACGAAAACCTCGTTGTCTTCCTCCTGGTCAAAGAAGGAGAGAAAAGACCTGTCAAGATCCTCCTCAGGTGATCATCATAGATCATCCTCGAGTCGAGATTCTTCAAAACACAAATCAAGTTAAAAAAAGGCGGGAACGCTTCAGGGCTCTGTGCATCCACCAGCGTCGTCGACGGGAGTGCGATCGTCGACGCCCTCACTACCATTGACGCAGATCGTTTTTCATGGGTTCCGCCAAGTCAGATGACGGCGATGACAACGGTGACCGTCGAGAAATTAGCCTCGTCGACGGAGGCTCCACAGGAGGGCTGGCGACCGGAGGTGTATGACCCGGTTTTACCAGAAACCTTGTTGCAGCAGGAGGCAGCCCTGTCCATATCCTCCGTGGATGACAAACGTGAGCAGGTGGCTCAGCCTGCGGAACTTGGGTTGCAAGGGGTTAGCTCTCTTACTCTTTTGAGCGGGGAGAATATCCCGGTTACAACTCCGTTACTTAATCCTCAAACTGTTTTATCCCTGGAAGTTCTGTCTACATTACAAAACTTGTTGAAGAAATGAGATGAAAAGTTACCTCAGGTTGCTGCTCCAGCGAGACCAGTCGACGACGAGCCAGGCCCTTCCCATCGACCAACTCCTATGGCGTCGACGGTGGCGCCGGTCCGTGAAGGCCTTCCATGTGCGCGCCCGGAAGAAAGAGAACTGCCGGAATCCGAGTCAGAGAGAGAGCCTATATCGGATAAATCGTTATCCCCCTCTAGGGACCCCGACCTGGGAGTCGGTGGCGGAGATGGAAGCTCCAAGAAGCCCAGCCCAACCGTCACCTCTGGATGACTTTGGTTCTTTCCACACAATGATGAGTATGGCTTGTACAGAATTTGGACTGGCCCAGGAGGAGTAGAAAAAAGACTGTTTTTTGATTGATCATATGGGAAAGAGGAGAAAATCGGTGTTTTCGGTCCCCATTTTAGATCATGTATGGCAAGAGGGACTACAAACGATGCATCATCCGTTCTCGGAGCCGGCGATAAAAGGTAGACTGGAAAAGAAATATAAGGCTCCCGAGTCTGCTCCAAAATGTTTGTCCTCTCAACCTTGTCCAGAGTCGGTGGTATTGGCGGCTGCTGCAAGAAAGCCAAGGTCTCAACATAAATGCACAACTCCTCCGGAGAACGAGGCCAGGAGACAAGATGCCTTTGGCAAAAAGGTGTTGTCGGTGGGTAGAACAACGGTGATGGCGGTCAATTCTCTAGCTATTATGGCGAGGTATGACAGAGAGATGTGGCATTGTTTAGCACCCATACTGGAATATCTGCCAGACGAACACAGAAAGGCTGCGATGTTACTTGTTCGAGAGGGGGAAGAGGCCTCTAATCACTCTATAAATATTGCTGTAGACCTGGCAGAATCAGGCTTTAAGCAGGTTAACAACGGAGTGGTTCTGAGGAGACAGGCCTGGCTCAAATGCAGCAACTTTCGACCTGAAGTGCAATATAAAGTGTTGGATTTGCCTTTTGAAGGAGACTTTCTTTTTGGGGAGAAGGTGGATGAGGCCTTGAAAGGTATGAAGGAAGACTCAGACACAGCACGTTCTCTTGGGGCTCTCCAGAGTGGCAGAAGTTTTCGTTCGTTTCGCCCCTTTAGAGGAGTGTCAGGAAATTCCCGGTTCTCGTCATCAAGGGACCGTACTTTCAATAGACCGCCGTACTCCTCTCAGGGCTACAGGTGGGCTTCTCAAACCGCAAGAAGACGTTGAGACTATCAAGCCTCAAGGAAAAGGGGAGGTTACTCATAAAGGCCAGCAATGACAAGTTTCAGAACGTCCTGGGAGGCAGGGTGTCTCACTGTGTCAACGAGTGGGAAAAGATAACCTCGGACCGGTGGGTATTAGACACTGTGAAGTTCGGTCATTCCTTACAATTCAAAAGCAAGCCGTCGCACATCCCACCAGTGTTTTCGGCTCAACCCCACCTGAAAATTTTAAAACAGGAGGTAGTACTTATGCTACAAAAAGGGGCTATAGAATTGGTACCTGTGTCACAGAGAGGGCAAGGAGGGTACTCCCGATACTTCGTCGTGAAGAAGCCCAACGGAAAATGGCGTCCCATTCTCGACCTACGAGACCTCAACAAAACATTTAAAAATCTGAAATTCAAAATGCTCACACTTCAGCAGGAAGTGATCCGGTCGATTCAACAGGGGGATTTTCTGGTGTTGTTGGATCTCCAGGATGCGTATTTTCATATACCAATGCGTCAACGACACAGAGAGTTCCTAAGGTTTGTAGTCGGGCGGACCCACTACCAGTTCACAGTGCTCCCATTCGGACTAAAATCATCACCCAGGACGTTCACAAAGTGCCTAGCCCCGGTTGCAGCATGGTTAAGAAAACAGGGTCATCATGTTTACCCTTATCTGGACGATTGGTTAGTGAGGGGGTCGTCCCCTATGAAAACCCAAACAAGTCTAGAGGCTGCCATGCAACTTCTGTGACGACTAGGATTTGCGGTCAACTTCGAAAAGTCCTCATTAACTCCCTCAAGAAGCTTAGTGTTTTTGGGTGCAGAGTTCGAAACTCAGTCAGGATTGGTGAGACCATCTGTGGAGAGGGTCCACAGGCTCAATCAGCTGGCAAGACAGTGGAGAGTCAACACCAAAGTGTCGATAAGGAGATATATGTTGATATTGGGAGCCATGGCTTCGTGTATCCCCTTGGTGAACATCTGTCGCCTCTTCATGAGGCCAATTCAAGAATTCCTGGCAGACCGATGGGTCCAGAGCCAAGGACTTTGGTCGGACAAACTGACCGTCAACAACAAGCTCCTATGAGCACCTTGATGGTGTCAAGTCTTCGAAAACCTAGCCAGAGGGGTTCCCCTGCAGGAACCGGAGTTTCACATGACCATAGTGACGGACGCGTCTCTGACTGGATGGGGAGCGCATCTGGGCTCTCTCCAAACGCAAGGCTGGTGGTCGTCGGAGGAGTCAGTCCTTCATATCAACGTGCTGGTGTTGAGGGCAGTGCTTTGGGCCTTGAAAGCTTTTCTGCCGCACATAAAAGGGTCAGTGGTGAGAATACTGACAGACAACACGACAACAATGTTTTACTGGAGAAAACAAGGAGGTACTCGCTCCAGAACTCTTTCCACCGAAGCTCAGGAAGTATGGCAGTGGGCTCTACAACAAAATATAACTATAGTAGCCCACCATCTTCCGGGAGTAAAACGCGTACAAGCGGATTCTCTCAGCAGGGAAATGGATCAGATACACGAATGGGAATTGAACGAACATCAGTTGTTGAAGATTTTCAGAAAGTGGGGACAGCCTTCTCTGGATCTCTTTGCGACGTGAGAGAACAAGAAGTGCGAACAGTACGCCAGCAGATGGCCACAGATCGATTCACTGGGGGAAGCGTTCTCCTTCCCTTGGACGGATAAGTTTCTATACGCCTTTCCCCTGTTTCCACTCATACGACGGACCCTGCAATGGATTCACAGATACCGATGTCGAGTGATCTTAGTGGCTCCTTATTGGCCGAGGCAGGCGTGGTTCTCCGACCTGCTACAGCTATCAATAGCGCGGCCAGTAAGGTTTCAGAAGGTTCCGAACCTCCTGACCCGAGACAAGGGAACAGTGTGGCATCACGATCTGGACAGTCTCAACCTGACAGCATGGCTCCTGACTTCTCGGAGTTTGGTACCCTAACTATTTCATCGAATTGCCATTGAATTTTGCAAGCCGCGCGGGCTCCGTCCACGAACACTTCGTACGCATGCAAGTGGAGGAGATTCTGCATGTGGTGTGAAGATCAGCCAGGGTTAGAGCCCCTGAATATAACTCCGGAACAGCTTCTGCCATATTTGCTGCATTTAGCAGAGAGTGGGTTATCTTTTTCATCGATAAAGGTTCACCTGGCAGCCATTTCAAGATTCACGCGAAGAAGGCATTCGTTACCATTGTTTAGTGATAGGCTGATAAAGCACTTCATGAAAGTTTTATTTCGCACATTTCCACCAAATAAAAAGTTTCCTCCGAACTGGAGTCTTAACCTAGTGTTGACGGAACTAATGAAAGCTCCCTTTGAACCTATGGCTTCCTCATCTATGAAATTCTTATTGTGGAAGTTGGCTTTTTTGGTGGCTATCACTTCAAGACAACGACTCTCGGAGATACAAGCATTAGTCGTAGATCCTCCATACTTGAGATTTTTTAAGGACAAGGTGGTGCTGGCAACCAACCCTCATTTCATACCGAAAATTCCTACTGTCTTTCATAAACATTTGTCGATTCTACTACCTACATTCTTCGCGGCTCCTTCATCGGTCGCGGAAAAAGCTCTCCATACATTGGACGTGAAAAGAGCTCTAAAGTTTTACCTTCATCGTACTCAGCAATTTAGAAATACAAAACAACTGTTTGTGGTTTATGGACCGTCGGAAAAAGGAAAGGCGATCTCAAAACAAGCACTGGCTCGATGGGTCTCGTCAACGATTGCCTTTTGTCACTCGAAAGCGGGGAAGCCGCTGCAAAGGCGTCCGAGAGCCCATTCCACAAGATCAACTTCATCTTCGGCGGCGTTGTGGGCCGGGATTCCGCTGGGAGACATCTGTCAGGCGGCATCCTGGTCGGTGCCACATACATTTACCTGCCATTATTGCCTCGAACGGCAGCATGCAGACGATGTACAGATGGGACGAGCAGTCCTACGTCATCTGTTTCAGTGAGGTAAGCTCTGTTCAGGGGAATGTCCTTTAATAAATATATATATATATATATTTCTGAGGCTTGTGGAATCTGCTTAGATCACATGCTGTGCATAGGCCGGCATCTAGTGGAAGTTGCGGAGTATTACAGTTTGTTTTTCGAAACTCAAAATGGGCGTCGACACAGGGCGTGCCAGTAATACTATCCCTAGTGTGACGTCCGCTGTACCCATGATCCCTCACGTATCTAAGACTCTCAGATTGTTTTTTTCCGCCATACTGGTCGGAAGCATCCCGTGGAGTTCCCTTGCCTTAGCCATCATTTTGCAAAAATATCTTGATATTTCCCCATTTCTTCACCCCAACGTTGAGCCACCGAACTTCGACACTCGACGCTGGCCCGGAGAAGGAATGAACCGTCGAGAGCTGCACGACGAACTTGGGACTAGGAAGGCCTCTGGCCTCGGCCCGGGCCTTGGAAGGCCTCTGGCCTCGGCCCTGCAAGTAGGGAGAGTGGGGGGTGGTACATACTCCACACTCTTAAATATATAGGTACATCTTCTTATATATTCCTATACTCACTAGCCCGCTGCCACAGGGTGCGTATGGAGGGTACCCCTTTCCAATTTTGCCCCAAGTGCAACCACAAGTACCCTTGGGTTGACAGACACGCCACGTGTAACCTCTGCTTGCAGAGTGACCACCCTGAGGGGAACTGCAGAGCGTGCAGTTGGTTTAAACCGAAGACCCTAAAGGACCGTTCGACCAAACGTTGGGCTCACCACGCCAGGCGACAAGAGGCCATGGCAGCGGAGGGCGCCTTCATTGATGGCAGCGACGCCGTGCTTTCAGACCGCGAGGGCAACGTGGCATCGAGAGACAGCCAAGCGCAAGTCCCCGACCTCGGAAGGTTGTCTGGCAAGGCAGCTATGGGGAAAACCCCCGCCGACACGAGCGCTACCCACAGCACTTCCACCAAACACGCGAAGTCCAACCGAGACTCGACGCGCACATCGAGTTCTCGGAAAGAGGCACACAGAGAACGGTCCACCGAATCGGTGTCCTCTGGGTATTCACTATCAAGATCGCCGCATGACACCAGGCAACCATCCACTGTTGCCAAGAGTACCTCGCTCACTAAAGTTATAGAGGTTCGATGGTTGGAAGACGAAGCCGACCTCTATCCCTAGGCCGCACTCCAGTAGTCGGCGTCAGCAGATCGCGTGACGACTGCCCCCGAGTCCCGACCTCCACACTCTAGAGATAGGGACACTACCCCCGATTCTAGACGCCAGACGTTGAAAAGCTCAGAAGGAGCGAACACACTGGGGAAACACTTTTCCACCCACGGGCAGGGGGGAAAACAACAAAAGAAGCATTCTCAACCTTCTTCTACACCACAGAAACAGACAGACAAGTCTCAGTCTTCTGTCAATTTACCCAGGACCCCTGCACAAGGCCATAGGTCCAGTCATGATACAACAGGGAAACTCTCCCAGGAAAGAGTAATCCCCAGCTCTAAGGAATGGTCTAGTGAGGACATAGACAGAGTTATGTCTAGGATGTCATCCCTGGCAGACTTCTATACCAAGAATCCTGAGCACTTCCTCTCCTATAACCCTGACGGGGGTACACCCTCTAGCTCTAGGGACCCGCAACCCCCAAGTAAAAAGTCCCGGGTTGAAGCACCAACACAAGGTCGGTCTTCGGACCCATTCTGTATACAGCCCTACTCTCATTATATTGAGGATCCACTTGTGATTGAGGATCCAGATTTGGACACGTTGGGAGACCAAACTGGGACGGACTACTATGGGCATGACGAGGACCAAGAGGAGGACGAGGATGATCCAGAAACTTACAGAGTAGATTCCCCAGTAGGCAAAGAACCTCCGGTTACCGACTCCCCTGTCGACAACCAACCTCCCTTGAATGAGGTTTTGTCCAGAGCGGCAGAACACTTCTACATTGATACACAGGGAGCACAAGAAGAGAGGGATTTTGCCGAAGAATTAGTGGGAGAAAGGAGACCTGTTGCCCAGGCCATCCCTATCCTCAAATCTATACAAAGGAGAATAGACCCTTCCCTTGTAAATCCTAACCTCACCAGGGCGGTAAACCCCAGGATCGAAAAACTATTCAGGGCAGCCCAGTCAGACCTGCTGTACATAAGGGGGCATCTAAGACCGGACTCCCTGGTATTGACAAACACCCGAAAGAGGGCGGGAACGCCCCTATCATCGTCTGAAGCTCCTCCCGACAAGGAGAGCAAAAAGATTTATGGTTTGGTTAGGAAAGTAGCCTCCACTTACGCCTACCAGGCAAGGATTGCCAACTCCACCACCCTACTGGCGAGTTACAACTGCCACCAGTGGGAAGAAGTCGCAGCACTCATCGACTCCGCCCCGGAACCTTTAAAGGCCCAGTTGGCACGGGTGGTGTCGGAGGGAAGATGTCATGATCTCTGCTTCAAAAAAGGTCAGGGATTTCCCAACTCCCTTGGAAGCAGATCCATAACCCAGGTTCCGAGTGCCTAAATCTCCAAAACCTATCCTAGTTGATGGAGAACTCGAGTTTGAAGTCAAAAGCATTCTGGACTCCAAGATCTCCAAATCTAAACTATTTTACCTAATTGACTGGAAAGGCTACGGCCCCCAAGAGAGATCCTGGGAACCTGCTGAATATGTCCACGCTCCTCCCCTAATCAAAAGATTTCACCGAACATTTCCTGACAAGCCAAAACCCCTGGAGAAGCCCGGTTTGGGAGGGGCCTTGAGGGGGGGTACTGTCACGATCTCTGCTTCCAAAAGGTCAGGGTTTTCCCAACTCCCTTGGAAGCAGATCCATAACCCAGGTTCCGAGTGCCAACCAGTCCCAATTGGGACCTTTTGGACCCAGTCCTGGCGCCAGTGGCACCAGGCTCATAAATATGCCCAGTCCCAGCGCTGGAAGCGCCGGGCTCATAATGCTTGGGTGGACTTACCTGCAGCAGACCATGCTGCTTACTTGCCTGCCAGTTGAGCCTCTGATCCTCTTCTGTTTGGAACTACTTTTCCTGTTGGGTGGGGCAGGAGCCACCCCCTAGATTCAGAACACTGGAACTCTTCTGGAAAGCAGGAACTCTTTTCTTACCTAGGCGTGGCTGTGGAAGGAGACACCTAAGCACTACAGGAGGCTATTTAAACCACACCCGATGGATGAATCTTGCTTTGCGTTATTCTGCATCCTCTGCAGCAGAACGCTCATCGTGTCTTCTGCATCTGATCCTGGGCCTAAGGAAAAAGGCTTACCATCCTGAATCCAGTCTTCAGCAACACCTATAAAGACAAGAAAGAACAGGTTAGCATTACGGTCTTCAGTGACAGCTCTTCACTTACCTGGTCCATCGGCTGTCACCAACGCCTTGCGCTGCATTCCGGCATCTGAAAGACAACGGCTTACCTACTCTTCGTATGCTCCGGAGGTCTTCACACTGCATTCCGGCATCTGAAAGCCAAAAGCTTACCAACTCTTCGCACGCTCCGGAGGCCTTCGGCGCTGCATCCCGCATCTGAAAGACAAAACAAGGTGCGTTTAAAGACATTGGGGAACTTTAATACTCACGTGCCATTACTCCTTTCCACATCTAACCCAGTGGGTATTCCGGCACCCTGCAGCCGCTCCGAACTTGTACCTGCAAAATAAAAAGACAGTTAGAGCGCATCGTGAAGCAGGCAACAAGCGCTTACTTACGTGCTTCCAGGCGCTTCTATTCATCACACGGGCTCCATCTTCAACTCACTTCAGCCCGTCATCCGCCATCGCCGGAACCCTGCAAAACAAGAAACATCATAACTAAAGACTTTAAAGACATTAGAATTACTCGAAACTTACCGTTCGTGCAGTAAACGACGGACAGCAGTCCTCTGAAGTCAAGAGGCCTGCTCCCCTTATCCAGTGAAGAAACTGGTTACAGCACCCTGCCCCGAGGCAGATGGAGAGCACGGCGTTCACTTACCTAAGGTGAGAGCGTTAACCTTTGGGGTTCTACAGGAGAAGAGAAAGGGAAGAAGAGAGAGACATTCAATAACCCAGTTCTTTAATCCCATATTTTCTATCTGCAGACATCTTACCCTTCGAGTCAGACATACAGTGCACAGAGGTCCAGCCCAAAGAGCCAGCCGTGTGTTACACATCACCTTTGAAGATACGGTATACGCCCAGTCAAGACCGGCGCCTCTACGGGAATCAGGCGAGCGTTACAGAACGCAAAGCCTACCACAAAACTCCCGTCCAGGCGCTATGGAAACCTCGGATACCGACCAGCTAGCCCAGTTACTTGGGGAACTAAGGGCAGAAGTGCATGCAGCCCGTCAGGAAACGAACGCTCTAAGAAGGGAACTGATTATTTCCAAGGAGCGAACAGATGATCTCGCTAGACAATTGCTACAGTCACAAGCCGGACAGACCCCGTTACCCGCATCTGGGGGAAATCTTCCTTCTACATCCTCTATGAATCCAGTGCAGATCAACCTACCTGGGAATGTACCTCTGGCTCCGCCCGAACGATTTTCTGGTGACCCAAAGAGGTTTGCAGTATTTATCAATCAGTGCCGGTTGCATTTCTTATGCCGGCCAGCAGCCTTTCCAACTGATCAAGCTAAAGTAGCTTTTGTGCTTTCGTACCTTAGTGGCAATGCGGCAGACTGGTCGATCCCTCTAGTAAATCAAGATGATCCGGTCCTCCATGATTTTCAAGCTTTTCAGCTCAGTATGGAAAAACTGTTCGCAAGACATTCACAGGGGCAGGCCTTGGACAATGAGCTTCTTTCGTTGCGACAAGGTAATCAAGACCTTTTGGCTTATATTGCGTCTTTCAACAGACTGATAGTGGAAACTCAATGGCCTGAGGACAAAAGGATTACGCTGTTTTATAGAGGTCTACGTGGAGAGCTCAAAGATGTGTTAGCCCAAGTAGTGAATCCCCCACAAGATTGTTCGGACTATATAGACTTAGTCGTTCAAATAGATCACAGACTGCAGAACAGGAAGGCCGATCGTTCCAAGTTTGATGCTCGAGTATTTTCCAAACCGCCAACTCCTTCCAAAGGAGTAGACTCCGGGGAACCCATGCAAATAGGGGGTCCGAAAGGTCCTCTAACACAAAAGGAGCGGGAAAGGAGAAAACAGTTGCAATTATGCCTCTATTGCGGAAACTCAGGGCACTTTCTTCGAGACTGTCCGGTGAAACCTGCCAAGAAGGCAGTAGGAGCTGCAGTTACCAAAGTTACAAACTCTGAGCAGGGAAACGACCTCGCCCGACAAGAATAGAGGTCCTCTTGCCGAGCGTGAAAACCAGTTCCGTGACCTCGCATTTCGTGATACCTATGGTCCTCATTAGCCCTGATAATCCGGATCGATTACATGCAATTGAAGCTTACGTCGACAGCGGTGCCATCGGCAATTATGTGGATCATGAAATGGTTTTGAGGATGAATCTAACTCTTTGTCCCAAGGCTGTAAAGGACGTCATTACTACGGTGGATGGTACGGAGATAGCCTCCGGGCCAGTAACGCATACCACTCAAGAGGTGACGCTAGTAAGTCAAGATGGACACCATGAGAAGATCGTGTTCGATGTGATCAAGGCCCCTCAGTTTCAGATTATTCTAGGAATACCTTGGTTAGAGAAACACAATCCTCTGATCGATTGGCGAGCAAGAACGGTCCAGTTTCCAGAATGTGTCTCTACTTGTCACCCTCCACCTGGTGTTGCACTGGCAGCAATTTCTTCAGAGACTCCCCAGTTACCTCCCGAATACCTAGAATACCAAGATGTTTTCCGGAAGGATCAGGCTAACTCTCTACCTCCTCATAGGTCTTATGACTGCCAGATAGACCTGATACCTGGATCTACTCCTCCTTGTAGTAGAATTTATGCCCTCACCGAGCCTGAGAACCTTCACCTTCGACAATACCTGGATCAATACCTGGCAAATGGGTTTATTCGTCCTTCCAAGTCCCCTGCTTCTTCAGCTTTGTTCTTCGTTCCAAAAAAGGAAGGAGACCTTAGAACTTGTATAGATTATCGCTCCCTGAACCAGATCACCGTTAAGAATAGATATCCGTTACCTTTGATCCCTGAACTCCTGGACCAAGTCAGAAAAGCATGCATATATACAAAGCTGGATCTTAGAGGAGCTTACCACTTGGTACGAGTAAAAGAGGGCGATGAATGGAAGACGGCCTTCCGCACCAAGTATGGGCTATTTGAATATCAGGTCATGCCCTTCGGACTTTGCAATGCCCCGGCCGCCTTTCAATATTTTATGAACGATGTCCTCAGAGAGCTCATAGATGTGTGTGTTGTTTACATTGACGACATCCTCGTTTATTCTTCATCGGAATCTGAACATCGGAAACACGTGAAAATGGTCCTCGAAAGATTGCGTCAACACAAACTTTTCGCTTTTCAACGTGACTGAAGTTGAATTCTTGGGATTCATATTATCACCTGGCGGAGTGCGTATGGATTCAAAGAAGGTCGATGCAGTTCTCAAATGGCCATCACCATCCTCCGTAAAAGGTGTGCAAAGCATGTTAGGCTTCGCTAACTTTTACCGCAGGTTTATCCCCGAATTCTCTCGAATAGTCCAGCCCATCACTGCCTTGTTAAAGAAAAACAAAAGTTTTGAATGGTCTACCGAGGCGGAACAAGCTTTCCAGGATTTGAAGACTAAATTTATCTCTGCACCAATCTTAAAACACCCTCGCCCCGAACTCCCCTACATCGTGGAAACTGATGCTTCAAGCCTTGCCATGGGGGCAGTTCTATCACAAAAGGACCTGGTAACCAATCAGTTGCATCCCGTGGCATTTTGGTCCCGCAAATTCTCGCCTCCTGAAATCAATTACACGATTACTGACAAGGAACTTCTGGCTATCAAGTCTGCCTTTAAGGCTTGGCGGCATTATCTGCTGGGGGCCCGACACACCGTTACTGTGATTACGGATCACCGAAACCTGCAATATTTGAAAACCGCAAAAGCCCAATCCTCTAGACAACTCCGTTGGGCATTATTCTTTGCCGAGTTTGACTTCATAATTACCTATCGACCTGGTACAAAGAACGGTAAAGCTGATGCCCTTTCTCGGATGGGAGTGGAAGAACACTTGATCAACCCTAAACCTGTACCAATCATTCCCGAACAAAGAATTCTGGGTGTAATCGCCACAGAATCCATAGAGGAAGTTAAGGATAAAGCCAGGCAACTTGTAACTTCAGCAGACATACAGAATTGGCATCTGCAGGGAAAGGACTTTGCAGTAAAGGACAACTTATTGTATTTCCAAGAACGATTATACCTACCCAGCACAGATTTACAGAAAAAGTAATCTCTTGTTATCACGATTCTTTAATGGAAGGACATCCCGGTATGGCCAAGACCTCAGAAAAGATCAAGCGCTACTTCTGGTGGCCGTCTTGGAAAAAAGATATCAGAGACTTTTTAATGTCCTGTGGAGTATGCGCCCAAAACAAGAGTCAAAAGGAAAGACCAGCAGGCCTCTTACGCCCTATTGACATCCCACCTCGCCCTTGGCATACGCTTTCTATGGACTTTATCACCGATCTACCTCCATGCTCCGGATACAATACGATTCTAGTAATCGTGGACTTATTCTCCAAGATGGCGCATTTCATTCCGCTCAAAGGCTTGCCAACAGCAGCAACTCTGGCCCGAGAATTTCTCGAAAACATCGTCCGACTGCACGGTTTTCCTTCGGTTCTAATTTCGGATCGAGGTAGTCAATTTATTTCTCATTTTTGGCGAAGTTGCTGTCGGTCAGCTCAAATTGATGTGAGACTATCGACCAGTCACCACCCTCAGACCGACGGACAAACCGAGAGGACCAATCAAACTCTGGAACAGTATTTACGCTGCATGCTGCAACAAACTGAAAAAACTTGGAAAGACATCCTTTGGATAGCCGAATATGCCTACAATAACTCTGTCCATACGGGAACTGGGAAAACCCCGTTTTTTTCTTTTGTACGGCAGTCACCCTCGAACCTCGGAGTTGGATCCCCTCCAAGATCTTGAAACGCCAGCAGTAGACTACCTGCATTCTACAATCACCCAAGCCTTTAAGGAAGCTGTTTCTCACCTTCAAAGGGCTAAAGAACAATACAAGAAAGGAGCAGATCAACATCGGAAGGAAGCCCCTCAATATCAAGTAGGGGATCAAGTCTGGTTATCCACCAAATATCTACCTCTAAAAGGGCCACGCACATTCAACCCAAGATACCTTGGTCCCTATTCCATCACTACCATTGTAAACCCTGTAGCGGTCAAGTTGGACTTGCCCCCGCACATGAAGATACATCCGGTCTTCCACGTCTCTCTATTAAAACCCGTGCAACCTCAAACCCGACTAACTAAATCTCCAAAACCTATCCTAGTTGATGGAGAACTCGAGTTTGAAGTCAAAAGCATTCTGGACTCCAAGATCTCCAAATCTAAACTATTTTACCTAATTGACTGGAAAGGCTACGGCCCCCAAGAGAGATCCTGGGAACCTGCTGAATATGTCCACGCTCCTCGCCTAATCAAAAGATTTCACCGAACATTTCCTGACAAGCCAAAACCCCCGGAGAAGCCCGGTTTGGGAGGGGCCTTGAGGGGGGGTACTGTCACGATCTCTGCTTCCAAAAGGTCAGGGTTTTCCCAACTCCCTTGGAAGCAGATCCATAACCCAGGTTCCGAGTGCCAACCAGTCCCAATTGGGACCTTTTGGACCCAGTCCTGGCGCCAGTGGCACCAGGCTCATAAATATGCCCAGTCCCAGCGCTGGAAGCGCCGGGCTCATAATGCTTGGGTGGACTTACCTGCAGCAGACCATGCTGCTTACTTGCCTGCCAGTTGAGCCTCTGATCCTCTTCTGTTTGGAACTACTTTTCCTGTTGGGTGGGGCAGGAGCCACCCCCTAGATTCAGAACACTGGAACTCTTCTGGAAAGCAGGAACTCTTTTCTTACCTAGGCGTGGCTGTGGAAGGAGACACCTAAGCACTACAGGAGGCTATTTAAACCACACCCGATGGATGAATCTTGCTTTGCGTTATTCTGCATCCTCTGCAGCAGAACGCTCATCGTGTCTTCTGCATCTGATCCTGGGCCTAAGGAAAAAGGCTTACCATCCTGAATCCAGTCTTCAGCAACACCTATAAAGACAAGAAAGAACAGGTTAGCATTACGGTCTTCAGTGACAGCTCTTCACTTACCTGGTCCATCGGCTGTCACCAACGGCTCGCGCTGCATTCCGGCATCTGAAAGACAACGGCTTACCTACTCTTCGTGCGCTCCGGAGGTCTTCACACTGCATTCCGGCATCTGAAAGCCAAAAGCTTACCAACTCTTCGCACGCTCCGGAGGCCTTCGGCGCTGCATCCCGCATCTGAAAGACAAAACAAGGTGCGTTTAAAGACATTGGGGAACTTTAATACTCACGTGCCATTACTCCTTTCCACATCTAACCCAGTGGGTATTCCGGCACCCTGCAGCCGCTCCGAACTTGTACCTGCAAAATAAAAAGACAGTTAGAGCGCATCGTGAAGCAGGCAACAAGCGCTTACTTACGTGCTTCCAGGCGCTTCTATTCATCACACGGGCTCCATCTTCAACTCACTTCAGCCCGTCATCCGCCATCGCCGGAACCCTGCAAAACAAGAAACATCATAACTAAAGACTTTAAAGACATTAGAATTACTCGAAACTTACCGTTCGTGCAGTAAACGACGGACAGCAGTCCTCTGAAGTCAAGAGGCCTGCTCCCCTTATCCAGTGAAGAAACTGGTTACAGCACCCTGCCCCGAGGCAGATGGAGAGCACGGCGTTCACTTACCTAAGGTGAGAGTGTTAACCTTTGGGGTTCTACAGGAGAAGAGAAAGGGAAGAAGAGAGAGACATTCAATAACCCAGTTCCTTAATCCCATATTTTCTATCTGCAGACATCTTACCCTTCGAGTCAGACATACAGTGCACAGAGGTCCAGCCCAAAGAGCCAGCCGTGTGTTACACATCACCTTTGAAGATACGGTATACGCCCAGTCAAGACCGGCGCCTCTACGGGAATCAGGTGAGCGTTACAGAAGAGCCGTGTCCGGTTGCATCTTAAAAGCAACCTTTGATGCCGCGGATAACGCCGGCAGATTGATAGCAGAGAGCACTGTTATCAAAAGACATGCTTGGTTAAGGCAATCTGGGTTCAAACCCGAGACCCAAGCATCGTTAATAGACAAACCGGTGGAGCCTGATCTACTGTTTGGCAAGGCGGTAGAGGACGCGCTAAAAAATGCCAAGGATGAGTACGAGACTCTTAAATCCTTGGGCCAATTAACCAACAAACCCCCGAATCAAAGGGGGAATGGCAATTTTCGTCGCCCACGTGGCCAAAATTCCCAAAGAGGCTCCAACTATTCCCAGGGGCAGGGCACACCATGGAACAACAGCAGCCAGCAGTCTACCCAGGGTTGTGGCAGGGGTAACAAAAGAGGACGTGGTAAGGGTAGAGGCAGCCCCAATAGAGGTGGTGGCACGCCTCCCCCAAAACAGTGACGTTCCGTTCAGGGTCCCTTCCCACGCATCCCCAGTAGGGGGACGCATTTCCAACTTCACCCAAGCTTGGGAAGGGATCACATCAGACAGATGGGTGCTGTCCACAGTGTCCGCAGGATACTGCATAGAACTGTTAGAGCATTCCCGAAACCACCCTCCACGACAAAGAGTACATTCATTAGACCACCAGAAGATCCTCCTCGAAGAGATCGCCAATCTTCTAGCAAAGGACGCGATATAACTCGTCCCGGGACACCAGGTAAACAAGGGTATTTATTCAACTTACTTCCTTGTGCCAAAAAAAAGATTTGACAATGCGCCAGTATTGGACTTACGGCCTGCAAACAAGTATGTCAAGCCCCAAAAATTTTGCATGACTACTCTCCAAGAGGTAATCCTCCTCCTAAAAAAGGGGGATTACATAGCAACATTGGACATGAAAGATGCCTATTTTCATATTTCCATGTTCCCAGCGCACAGAAGGTACTTGCGCTTCAAGGTGGACAGTCAGCACTACCAGTTCAAGGTACTGCCCTTAGGGATAGCCTCGGCTCCAAGGGTATTCACCAAGGTACTGGCGGTGGCGGCGCCACACCTACGCAGGGAGGCAATCCCAGTGTACCCTTACCTGGACGACTGGCTCATCACGGCGGAGACCCCAGTAATTTGCAGAACAAACATTCAAAGAACGATCAACCTCCTCTTCGAATTAGGTTTCTCCATAAACGAGAAAAAGTCAAGTCTGGTGCCAAGCAACTCCAAACATTTCCTAGGAGCTATCCTAAGCACACAGGAGGGGTTGGCCTTTCCATCACAGGAAAGAATTCGGAATATACTGCTGCAAATTCCGCAATATCAAGCCGGTCGCCAGATAACGGTACGCAAAGCTATGCGTTTGCTGGGCATGATGGCGTCATGTATTTACCTGGTCCCCCACGCGCGCCTGCGCATGCGTCCCATGCAAGAATGGTTGGCAAAACAGTGGTCTCAGGCAAGTGGTCAGTGGGACGATCTAGTGGTCGTTTCGCCAACACTTGCACAAAGCCTTCACTGGTGGACAAGAGAAAATCTGTCCAAGGGGAAACCCTTTTACGATCTCGAGATACAGGCAGTAGTCACAACGGACGCATGCCTGTCAGGGTGGGGAGCACACCATCTCCACCACACAGCTCAGGGTCTCTGGTCTCACTCAATGGCCAAGAATCATATCAACCTGCTAGAGCTTCTGGCAGTATTCAGAGCGCTTCAAGCGTCCGAGTCCTACCTGGTGAACCTGTCAGTGCAGATCCTGACGGACAGCACTACAACTATGTTTTACCTGAACAAGCAAGGAGGGACTCGTTTGCCAAATCTGTCCAAGCTTGCCCAGAAAATCTGCATATGGACACTCAGACAGAATTTCTTCCTGTCATCTCAACATGTTCCAGGGGATCTCAATTCTCTGGCGGACGCTTTGAGCAGAGATCCCCTCCCAGAGGAACACGAATGGTGTCTACACAGAGAAATCGTAGAAGATATCTTCTCTCAGTGGGGCTTCCGACTATAGACCTATTCGTCACAAGCAAAAACAGACAGTGCCCAGGATTCGCATCCAGGTTCCCCCAACCAGACTCCCAGGGGAACGCCCTCTGGAGGAACTGGTCAGGGATGTTTGCGTACGCTTTTCCACCAACACCTCTCATCAGGAAGGTGGTCAACAAGATGAACAGAGAATCATCGATGACGCTCGTCCTAGTTGCTCCCATGTGGGCGAGACAACCGTGGTTCCCAAACTTAGGCAGACTAGCTGTGCGCGAACCCGTCAAACTCCCGGGCTGGTACAACCTACTGTCCCAGCACCAGGTCAGAAAGTGCATCCTCAACCCAACTCAATGAACCTGGCAGCATGGCTCCTGAGGTCATAGAGTTCGGACATCTCCATTTACCGCAGAGATGTATGGACATCCTAAGAGAATCTAGGATGCCAAACACGAGGCACTGCTACTTCGACAAATGGAAAAGATTTGTTATCTGATGCCAGAATGAGCAAATCAACCCAGTTGATTGCACTCCTTCCACAATTGTGACATACATGCTCCACCTGCTGGGCGCAGGGTTGGTTTTTAACTCACTAAAGTTACACCTGGCAGCTCTGTCAAGCATACACCACATCCCATAAGAAGGTGTTGTGGTGGAGTACCAGTGGTTAAAGCTTTCATGGAAGGAGTAAAGAGACTTCACCCTCCAATTTCAAACCCACCACCAGGATGGGACCTTAACGTGGTGCTATCTAAACTCATGGGCCCCCCTTTCGAGCCCATGCATAAGAGCAGTCTCAAAACACATGACTTATAAGACGGCCTTCTTAGTAGCAATTACATCGATAAGAAGGGTCAGTGAAATTCAGGCTCTGTCAGTGCAGGATCCTTTCTTTACGGTTCATAAAGATAAACTGGTTTTACGTACACACCATAGGTTCTCACCTAAGTCTATTTCTAAATTCCACGTGAACCAGTCCATCGAGCTTCCGGCTTTCTTCCAAGACCCACAAAGCTCGGCTGAGGTGAAACTACACACCCTAGATGTGCATAGGGCGGTCCTATACTATGTAAACAAAACCAGACCGCTAAGGAAAACAGACCAACTGTTTGTCTCCATAGCTACAGGCAAAGAGGGAGATTGTGTCTCTAAAGGTGCCATCTCTAAGTGGATTGTTAACTGTATCCAGCTGTGTTACTCCCTTTCTGAAAAAAACTTTGCCTTTCACGCCAAGAGCCCACTCTACAAGAGGCATTGGGGCCACTCTGGCTTTCATTGCAAATGTACCCCTTGACACCATTTGCAAAGCAGCTACTTGGAGCTCTATTCACACTTTTACTCAGCACTACTGCATTGACCCCCATTCCAAGACAGATACTCAAGTGGGACAAGCGGTTCTAAGACATTTATTTGCTCATGATCCTTCTCACAACCCACCTCCTTCTTCTAACACTGCTTGCTAATCTATGCACAGCATGTGATCTAAGCAGATTCCACAAGCCTCAGAAGGGATGCATTACTCACCGTAATCGTATTTCTGATGCTTATATCTGCTTAGATTCACATGCGACCCACCCTTCCTCCCCTCTGAGATAAGGCGCATGGATGATTGTAGTCTTATTTTATCTATCTATCTATCTATCTATCTATCTATCTATCTATCTATCTATCTATCTATCTATCTATCTATCTGCTTGGATTATCTGTACTCCCGCTACTCCTCATGCTATCTCATGTCAGGAAAATACAATCTGAGGGGCCTAGAAGCGTGAGGGATCATGGGTACAGCGGACGTCACACTAGGGATAGTATTACTGGCATGCCCTGTGTTGACGCCCATTTTCGAGTTTCGAAAAACAAACTGTAATACTCCGCAGCTTCCACTAGATGTCGGCCTATGCACAGCATGTGAATCTAAGCAGATGCAAGCATCAGAAATACGATTACGGTGAGTAATGTATCCCATATCGTAATATATTATGGTTGTTGTTGTTATTCTCTTTAAGCTAGCGTGTAACCGCTGAAGTTTAAAAAAAAAAGAGAAAATATGTGGTTGGGATGTTATTGGTTTGCATTCACACCGCCAAATCAGGAGTACCGCTATGCAATCTATTCTAAGCATGTGAATCCATGAAAGATCCAATGCTGGAGAAGGGAATAGTTTCTTACCTGTAACTCCATTTCTCCAGCATTGGTATCTTTCATGGATTCATATGCGTCCGGCGGCCTCCCCTACATGCAAACAATATATACCCCATCCTACTTTGGGGGGTGAAAATCTGAAGGGAGCCGCGGGGGCGGGGCATTTATACCGCTACGTCCTATTGGGGCATGCGTAAGCGGCCCAAAACGACGTAGATAGGACACAAAAGTGTCAAAATTTTTCCTATGGGAAACGTCTTTATAAATGTACCGAGGGTTCCCAGCCTGACCACGGGGAATATTCTAACCATGTGAATCCATGAAAAATACCAATGATGGAGAAATGGAGTTACAGGTAAGAAACTATTCCCATATGCACCACCAAACAACAGCCCAACGGATGCCTGTTGGTTATCCACCGGGACATGTGGAGGACCCAAGGAGAACACCCCCCTCACCCTTGGATTGACAACTGGGGAGAGGGTGTTGTTATTCAGGAAAGGCAGGACTTCCTCAGAGCAAAGGTGAAATATAGACACACCTGCCCTTGTTTAGTCATGTTATTTGTAGGAATAAGAAATATAAGAATTAGCTAGATTTGAAATAAACTCTGATGTTTTTATCAAGAAATTGTCCCAAAAACTGTATTTGATTCAGAGCTCCTGCTTCCAAGCTCTTATATCACTTCATGCTGCATGTGTAAGCAGGGACCTGTTGTTGTTGTTGAGAAGAAGCTTCCTTGGTTTGATTTACTTGATACTGTGCAACAAGCCAGAATTAACTGCATCTGCGTGCTGATCTTAATCAAGCTTTAACCTTTCCATCAAGAGGCCAGTTTAGGCCCTGATAATTGACCACTGCCTTCATTAAACAAATGGGTCTTGAATGCGTTCCGAAATTGGGTCAACTCTTCCAGGTTGCTAATGCTCCAGGGGATGGAACCCCAATGTTTTGGTCCATTGACTGAGAAGCATATGTCTCCTGTGGTGATCCAGCATGAAGGGGGACTAACAGGCAGCAGTTTATCAGATGAACGTAGAGAACGGGTTGGTTTGTATAATCCTTTCTGCTAAGTAGGTGGGGGCAAGACCGTGTACGCATTTATAAACCATGCACAAAATCTTAGTCTATTCTCTGTTTGGCCGGAAGCCAGTGTAAGGATTTACACAGCGCTGAGATGGGATTGACTTTTGGGACTTTCAAAATAAGTCTGACTCCGACATTTTGGGCTTTCTGAAGCTTGCTTAACTGGCCCTTACGGATACCACCTAGTACGCAGTTACCGTAGTCCAGTCTAGAATTAAAGTCCCTATTACTGCGGCATGATCTTGAGATGGGATGTATGGAAGTACCAAACGCAAAAGGAGCAGAGAGTAGAAATCGGACTGCATTTTGGCCCCTACTTGGCTATTGCACCCGAAATCAGATTGAGATATGTAACCCAAGTTCTTAATCTTGGGTGCATAGTTCAACTTATAACTCATGAAGTGTGGGACTGGCATGAGGTGAGGGAGGATCACCTGGGTAGGGGAATACAGGGTTGTCTTTGTGAGAATACCCCAGGCGAGATGCAGTATTCTGACAGGGTGACAAAAGAGGGGTTGAAGTCCCGGAGGCTCCACGGGAAACACTGATTCCCATCACCCTAATCCAGGTTTAGTTTTCCCTAACTCCAATCCTGTCATCAATGACCAAAGGGGAAGGAAGAAAAACTAACTAAAACTAAGCGAGGAGTCTGATGTTAATATCCATTCATCCTCTACTAATTAAATTTACAGGGAACACCATAGAAACTCATGTTTTCAACCATCAAGATTATGGAAGGGGCAACCATCTCCTTGAGGGAAAACCAGGTTACAGGATGTCCCTATATCCATTGTCCATTTCCTGATAGAAGAACAGGAAATAGATCTACCCTCCGAAACCCTTCCATCAGGCCCTCCCCATTTTGAACCAATACTGAGACGAGGAAGAGGTAACTGGGAGCAGTAACACATAGAAACAACATGGGGACAGTAAGGGAAACCGACTATAGAAACAACTTAAACTGTCCCACGTACTAATTTGTTACTCACACCTGACTCCACCTGACTGTTTTCACAACTATAAAAGGTGTAGTTTTTTTTCAAGAGTGAATCACCTGCGGATGCTGTCTGGACCAGAGGAGCCAAGATGTGACGAATCAACTCCCGGGGCACCAGTGGTCCAAGGATGAATATTGGTTTCTAAACCATCAATCAACCCCACACCTCTAGTACACCAGAAGGGATCCGAACAGATTGGAGTACAAGTAAATTATAAGACCTCCTTGTCCAGTTTTGGTAACGTGGACGGAACAGCAGGCTTATCACCGCAAGGTCGAGGATCGTCAGTAGTTTCAACACAGCGAGAATACAATGATTACCCAATGAAAAAAGGGACTGTTCAGTCAAGGTTGTATACAAATATCTACTTTATTATTACTACAACAGACAGTTCTAGCACACTACAATTACAACCCACACTTTAAAGGAACACATAGGACAGACAGTTTCACGAAGGAAAGGGATACACTCTGGATACTGACGGGAGCGTAGCTGGTAAAGTAATCGGTCCTATAGTTTAAGATTATTTGGTTTCAACACCAAAGGGGCAAAGGGTCATAACTGTCTCTAGGGGCCTTCGGAGAAGGACAGGGGGACAGAACCACAATGTACCTGGTGCTGAAGAAGTTCTTGGTGCTCGACACCATCGAGGAGGTTCCAGGGCTCTTCGCAGCCCGTGAGACAGTGTTAGTGGCAGGAGACAGCTGCGGTAGCAGGCATTTCGGCAAGCGAGGCTGGACGGACGTCTGCAGGCTGTCTGGCATGGCGGCTCGGGCCACAAATCTTTGTCTCTGTGCTGTTTAGCGGATCTGGAATGCTGGTCAAGGCGTCTCAGACGGCAATGGTGACTGCGGCGTGACAACAGTCAGTGATGCAGCCAGATGTGGTTCGAGGACCCGGCTGTCTCGAAATTGTTCTTTAAAAGATGGATGCTGACTGATAGCCGGTCCGATAGCGCAGCGAGTAGATCGCTCGCTTTGACATCTGTGTAGAGCCTGCTGACGCAGGTTCGAATCCCGGCAAGGCCAAACTCAGCCTTTCTTCCTTCCGAGGTGGATAAATGGGCACCACACACCGTGGGTAATATTAAGCAGCCCTCAGATACCCAAGGGTTCGTAGTGCTATATAAATGCTAAATTATTATTATTATTATTTATTTATGCTTGTGTGGCACTCCTCCTAGCCTCTTCGCACGCTGTGTCCTTTCAAGGCGGACGGCCCAAAGCTCAGGACACTGATTGCAGGCAACAGCCTTGTCCTTTGTCCAGAGACTCTCCGGCACTTCCCACCTAGGAAGCCTCTTGTCAGAAACTAGCAGGGCACTCTGTGTGCTGGCTGGGTACCGGTTCTGGAGCTGCTGGATGGGTCCTCTGAGTCCGGTATCTCTCTCTGTTCCCTGGGGGATGTTTAGGGGAGGGATCTTGCTTCCCTCTTAGAACTCCTGGCCTGCCTTCACTAGCTGAAGATGTAAGGTAGACTGTACCTTCAGTTCGGGTCCAAATGAGTCCTTCTTACTCCTTGCAAAGTCTTCAGATGATCTGATCAGTGAGAGGCTCAGCCCTCTTTTAAAGCCAAACGGGCCCCAGTGATTGGTGCAG
Organism: Ambystoma mexicanum; assembly: GCF_040938575.1. Classification (NCBI taxonomy): domain Eukaryota; kingdom Metazoa; phylum Chordata; class Amphibia; order Caudata; family Ambystomatidae; genus Ambystoma; species Ambystoma mexicanum. Next base: position 229,062,895 of record NC_090931.1, on the reverse strand, counting down.
GCTAAGCCCACCTTAATGAACCAATCCTGGGTTCCCACCAACAATCTTCAGAGATGCTTCAGGTCAGAATCAGAACACTTGACAACAGACCGGGGAAGGATGACAACACATACTTCTAAGTCCCACCCATCTTCCTGTATGCTCTACATCAAAGTGTCTCCCTGATTAACGGAGTCCTATGCAGCGCTTGGTCACAACATGGGCCTCCTTTGAATTAAGGGGTTGCAGGTAGTCTTTCGTCTCCTACAATTCACATACTTCCCTGCTCTGAAAGGAGTGGTTCCAGCCAGGACATTCACTGTCAAGTTGACACATTGGATTACAAAGAAGCGTTGGTCTCTGGTCTCCATTGTTACTTCCTGCTACCATGTCTTCCCTGAGGCCTGCTAATTAACATTTTTCAGTATTCGCCACCACCAGCAAGGTGTAACAGTGGAGAGTGCTAATCCATGGGGCCTTGAAATGCTAATCAGGCTGCCCAGGGGCAGAGGCTTTTGATGTACCCACAGCTGTCAGGTGTCCGCTACAAATGACTGGGGAGAATGGTGCTGGTATGCTGTGTCCTCCCAGAGAACATTACTATTTTTCTGCTCTGCAGTGAGCGTGTAAAATATGTGCAGGAATGGCCCCACATATTTTCGGAGGTTAATCTCCCATCATTCTTTTTGAATAAACAAAACAATCAAATAGCTCAGGCGAGCACGCTCTCCCTGTGTGGATGGTCGAATTCATCACACAATGAGCAGAGTCTGACAGGAGCTGAGGGCTGGAGGATAACGCTGTGCCGATACGCTGGCCTGGTGCTTGTGAGGGGCTGGAGCGTGGCGAGGGAGCCGTGTCTCCAAGGAGCCAGAATGTGGCTGCCTGCATCCTTCTGGTGGCGTACAGGAACGTGCTTGTTCCCTTGGGACCTGTGCCTGCCCAAAGGGGGTCTGAGGGGAAGGTGGTGAGACCCTGGACCCTGTGTATCCTGAATGGACTGCCGCTCAACGTGATGCTGCCCGGTGAGTTTCGTGAAAGCAGTGAGAAAGAAACTCGGGGGCTTACGTGTGACTGTAGCGGAGCGAGATAAAGGCACAGAATATAAAGTGGCACAGAGCGAAAAGCAAGCGACAGAAGGTAAAAAGATTATGAAGCTGAAAGCGATTGGAAAAGAGTGTGAAAGCAAGCAAGTGCATGAGAAAGCAAGAAGGGTACAGGTGCGTGCACGAAAGTAAGGAAAGTGCAAGTGTGCACAAGAAAGAAAGCTAAAGACACAAAGGAAAATAAGAAGTGGTACCACCCACATATCCATCCACCCGAGGCCTTTCCCCTGGTGCTGCCATTTTTGGTGCCCTCCTCCAGCTCTGCCCCAGCGCTTCCCCTTTCCTTCCCACATTATCCCCTGGGATATCACCCAACCCCCACCCACCACCACTTCACGTGTCTGCTGGGGCTCCCTGCATCAGAGCGCCTTCATGTCGGGCCACCATCATGGAAAGAGAATGGACACTTAGTCCCTTTCTATGTGGAATGGCGACAGCCATCTTGTTTTTTTTCTCAAAGGAAAATTAGCTCATAGTACTCGCAGAGACTATCTACAGTGAAAATAAGTAAATAAAACTATCCACACTGCGGTCAGATCCCTGGCCTGCAAATAGCTATAGTTGTCATAGTTGTTATGAGGGAAGGGGGCGTGTGTACCAGTTCCAGTATTGGTCTTGAGCCATCACCGAGGCCCGAGCTAATAACGGTCCATTACCAGCCCTTGTACATCCTCCGACGCAGGGTTGATGCCATATTGCTTTAGTCATTGGTCTTCTCTCACTGCAGTATCTCTTGATTGGCTAGTGATTGGTACTTTGTCATTATAAACTACCTCATTGAAATCCCCTACATTTTGTGTGATCCAAGTATGCCCTTGTTTCGCAGAGATTTTGGTTTCCCTCATGCTGTGACAGACAGCGGGGTTGCGTCGAATAGTAGGGCCAACCACTTGTACTTCTTACTATTTGAGAACAGTCTCCGGTCACCCACCATGATAGATGGTTTATATGTTTATTGCTTCTGACTTTATCTGCTATTGGCAGCTTCTCAACACGATTGAACATTGTCATCTGCGCATTGGGTTCTGCATGTTTTGAACACCTTCATTTTAAACGTTATTTTGTTCGTCTGGAATTCAACCAGTTTTTTTTTTAATTATGGATTATGGGGTGTCTCCCACATACCTTCATTTCTTCACAACGCCACCTGCTGCCCATCCCCTTCATCCACCCCTCCCACCTCCCTGCCCCAGCATACAAATACACTTAGGAAAACAATTGGTTGAACTCTGGTTAAATAAAAGTGCACAACCTAAATTAAAACTATTAAAAAGAAGTTGTTGAAAACACAGTATATGGCAATTATCGGTACCTGATGCGGTGGGTGAAATGGTAATGTTGAGCGTATGAATCTCCCCAACAATACCTCCACTGGAGACACAATTGTTGATGAGTGTGTTTGTGTCCGGGTTTCTCACAATCATCAATGCATGGCCCCATTACGTTTTAATTTTGAAATTTTGCTATACATAACATGTTTCTTGAGTGAATGCATGAACTACTCTACAGGCAAATCCCAGTTGACAAATACGGGCCATTGTCCAATCATATAGCCTCTGGAATATTATGAGGTGCTAAATTTCTTTCTAGAATGAGAATGACGTCCACAAAACAGTTGCACAGTCCAGTTCATGTATGGGTATGAGTGGCTTATGGCCAGTCACCACCACAAGCAAGTTACATTAAACATGAATGTGGGTGTGTCAGCAGCTCTATGTAATGGAAATCATCTCCTTTCCTGTTTGTGAGTATTGTTGTGGCTTTATGAATATTTGTTACATGGCCATAAGATTCCCCAGGGTGTATGGAGCCATCCCAGGTACGGGCAGCCCCTAAGCCACAAAGAGAGACTCTCAACAAGAACTATCACAGTGGTTTTATGTGGCTCAGCATAATCCATTGTTGTCTTTGTTGTGTTGGAGGTAAAGGCGTCTGATCAGCCCCAATAAATTATCAAGGCACTGTAGTCTTTAACCTTATTTCCATATTCGTTGCCCGGTTTGGGATGAAACAGCCACTGGCATTGAATATACCCATGAAATTCCACATCTATGTAATGATAGCAGTAGGGAACTTTGCCTTAATGTCACATTCTCACAGAAGAAGACGCTGACAGACGATCAGTGGTGAAAACATTTCTGAAAAAATTCTACCCTATGTTAAATTAATTTGCACTTCTTGTGGTGCAGGTATATTCTTTGATAACGAAGAATCTCCCTCTCTTGTTTGACCTCAGCATATTGCCACTGACATTAAGTACTTCTTTGACACTATCAAGATGGCACCAAAACTATCTTGGAAAGCCCTCACATCAGAGGGGACATCAAAACTGAGCCACACTGTGCCGTAGGAATGAGATGATATTTACACTTTATGGCTTATTGGCCAAGCTCATCTCCAGACCTATCATAACTACTTTCAGCTGTTTGCACTTTCCTGCTGATAAAGTCAGGTAGAAAGAGGAGCCACAGAACTCAAGCCCTCCTCATCTCTTTTGCCATCGTCCACAGCATTTTCAGTTGTTATGGAGAAAGGTATAAGTTAATAAATGGCGATTCAGAGTGTGTACCACGTATTGTGTGTAATGGTTCAAAAATTGTTCACTCACTTATGTATTGCAATAACCGAGAGAGCTCCGTTTGCACTAGGGGCTGACTGATGTGAATAGGTAGCCCTGGCAAACCTTGCCAGGAAATTGGAAGTACCCCTTATTAAAGAATCCTATATCTGTATAGCTATTTTGAAAAACTTTACAAAAATAAACTCCGTAGTGATATGTCAATCACTTCATATATTTAGTATTTGCATAAGAGAGTAGACTGTGGTAATGCCTGTTGAAGTGTCAGAGAGCAGGCGCTGGGACTCTGAGTGCCGGCGAGAAGAGGTGCTCAGAACCACTGTGCTAGAACTAAAGAGAAGTTGCTGAAAACCCTTGTCAAAGCCCTACAGAAGAGACATGGAAACTCTACTGGAGCACTTGATAGGAGTTGCTAATAACCCTGTGGGAGCACTTCGGAGGAGGTACAAATACCTCCCAGAAATAGAATAAGGTGCTGAGACGCCTTGGCTAGAGCAGCTGTGCTACAATCCTTTAGACATCCTTGAGTGAATTTGCTGATAGCCCAATGGGTGCTATTGAGACTTTATTTAAATACATTGTTCAAGTGCTAGAGAGAAGGCAATCAGAACCCCTGTGTGAGTGCTTGAGATGAAGTACTGAAGCCCTGCCAGAGCACAATACCCCTGCGAGAGTGCTAGAGGGAAAGCACTGAGAACCCCTGTGAGAATGCTTGGGATTAGATATTAAAACCTGGAAAATATTCAAACTAAGGGAATAGTCCACCCTGACAAAACAAAAGTAAGAAGCACTGTTGGAAGAGACGGTTGAAGTGGAGGGAGAGATCGATATGGGTCTATTATTCTCAATTCCTGAGACAAAAGGTATAAAGGAAAATCCTTGCTCTGCGGTGAAAGATACCTAAATTACTGCTCCACTGAGGTGAAGTGGGGAGAAAAAAAGGAAATATTGAGCGTAAGAAGGAGCATGAATGTGAACAGAAAAATGCTGATGGTAATTATGGATCCTCAGAAGACTTTGCAACAATGAAAAGAAATGAAATTGAAGAAATATGCAACCTCATTTCTACAAGAGAACAAGACAAACCAAAATGAGAAACCCAAAAAGATAGTGGATAAGGTAGATTGTTGGGTAAAATAAATGATTGATAAATTTCTCAGAGAAGAATATAGTAAGATTTAGGGGAAATGAAAACCACTAGAGAACACACAAGTGGTCGAAAGAAGAAGCTGAGAGCGAGCCAGAAGTTACAAGATGCCTGTCTACTCGACAACACTTCTAAACCACTGGCAGATTTCACCCACTCTTCACACAGAATTTGATACTAATGCAAATACCTGGTATATGTGAGAAAGTGGAGGAGCCCGGGACTAGTGGCCTCAGCCACAACAGATGCAAATGTGCTTTGGTAGCCTACACAACTCTAATGTGATATTTGCCCTACGGGATGGGAGCACAATGCACGTAAAATTCTCTGCAAATATCCTTCACACTTAAACAATGCATTTTTTGAAGGAATGCAAGCGTGTGTTAAGTACTTGCAGCATTTATTCTCACATTTCAGCCATTCTTACAATGCATAACCTACTTTCCAGATGTTTGAGATGTTAAACAATGTGAGACGCCACTATTGAAAGAGTTCAATGAGTTCATTCCAGAAGACCACAAAACATTTAGCCAAAACATGGCTCCACTGAGTAGTGTTCTGCCTTTAACATACCTGCTGAATATAAATAATCAAAAGTGGAGAGGCAACATGTTAGCTTTGGTGAGGCATAACTAGCACAGCTGGTGTTTGTCATGCACATCTACTCATAAAGGTTATGAAGAAGACCAGCTCTGTGTGCCTTTCCTTGTCTCCCTCCTCTACACACTTTTTAAGGTTAAAGTGTCTTCCTTTTAGCCTGCATGCGGATAAGAGCCAAATAAAAAAAACACATATTTTGCAGTAATGCATTGGAGAAATGCTTGGAAGAGCAGATCCTTCTCAAAAAGTCAAGAGCAACGCCTACAGATTTGCACTCTGAGAATACAAGGACTTTTTCATTACCCTCTACTGGCTACACTCTGTGCCATTTTCGGAGGTAAAATCCTGTTCTACAATCTGCTGGCATTAAGACGGCCGTTTGAGACTTGCAACCAGTCTCCATTACTCAGTGCGACTAAGGACATGATATCAGAATGGTTCCATGTCTTAAAATAGCCGTGTATACAAAATATTGCGGCATAAATGCTGTGGTTTTGCCGCCACAATCATGTAAAGAATGCGGGGGATACCCCCGGAACCCCTGGACCCATTATACCATTTAAGAGGAGCGGGGGATACCCCCGCATCTCCCGCTTCCCTTAAATGGTATAATGGGGTACACCTTTACCGGGTCAAACCACAGCTTTTTTGCAGCAATTTTTTTTACCGGCAACATTTTTGCCGTGATTTTATTACCTGATACCATCAGAATGTGGACGTACAGCTGAACAGCTGCTATCTATATATTGGCAGAAACCATGCCACCAGGCCAGGGAAGGAACGTTGAACCATTACAACACTATTTCACAGAAAGATTAATGATTCATTGCAATACTAGTCCATCAAGAGGTCTCTGTAGCAGTCACCATTTTTCCAAGTAGCTCTCAAAATCGTAATCTTCCACCCAGCTAAAGCTCAATTGGAGACATGTTGTTCTGCATCTACGAGCATTGTGTCTGAATGCAGAAGTCTCCATGTATAATCTAATACACTGTTATTCTTAACAGTGAATGACCACCATGTTTACAGCAGTATATTATACAACCCGCCCTTTCGTACAGTTGGCAACACAAGAAGAAAAGAGTAAAGTAGTGAAATTTGACACTGACATGCACATGAAAGCAATAGCGGTGTCAATTGTGGGAAGAAACGAGAGTTAACACACTCACCACAGTTTATTTCATGCCAGTGGCCTTCCTCTAGGATAGATGGTCCAGAGCTGCATTCAATTTTCAAAGGCACCTCCAGAAGCAATTTTTCTGGCTGCCCCAGCAAAGAGAAGCACACGTAAACCTTTTGTCAGCTACCCCCCATGAGCCACTCCTGCTCAGAGGAGAGCCAAGACCATATTGTATTTAGCCCCTGCGTGCACCCTGTAGGATAGGCATCTCGGCCTCTTTCCCATGCTCTGCACACACTGAGAGCCACTAAGAGGGCTAGCAACAGAGGTGAATCGTGTGTACCAGCTCGCCCAATAAAGGGAGATTCTTATCTATAGTTTCTGTTAGCTTCATCACAGGGGAGGGATTCATTTGCCTTCAATTTATAATATCTCGTGGACGAATCATGCCCCCCTCCACCTGCAAAAAGGACTTGTGTACTGCATCCACACTCAAGGTTGATTTTAGTACCATCACAATGTGGGCCTCATTTTTAGAACAACTTTTCTAATCTCATATAGGCATAGTAGATGTCTGGATACACACACTAAGCAGCATACCCATCGGTAAGCTTGGCAGATGAGTGTGCTTGATGCCTAACTCCGAAAATATAAAGGATGAGCCCTATCGCTGAGTGGGCGTGACAAGGCCTTTGTGTATATTGTCTCACGTAAGGCAGTGACACGGAGGAGTTGCGAGTTACCTTTTATACATATTTGTTTTTGGTTTATTTTTAAATGTGGGAGAGCCCCGCCCCCTCCCTCCTACCTTACCGATTACCCTTAACCCACCTCACACCTATATTGTAGTTAAATGTCCCCAAATTCCAAACAAAACCAGTAAAAACGTGATAATTTCTCATGCTATTCTTTTCAATAAGATAATGTCTACGGATGTGAATAAAATGGTGCAAAGAAGTATTTCTCACAAAATATTTCTGTTTTGTAGTTGAATATATTTTTACTCGCATATAAAATACTCCCACTGGGAACAGGACTTACTTTTTTACTCCCTAAAAATCATTTTACTTCCAAATTTCAAAAATATGGAGTAAAGTACCCACATTTCAAAATCCTATCTGGAGCACTGGAAGATGACTTGTAATATCACCCTATTTTGGGTGCGGGTCCCAAACCTGTGTTTCTATGTTTCTTTAGTCTCCAGACTTGGTTTACTCTACTGCCAAGTACTTCCACAAAGAAGATGACTTGTGTTCCTTTCTTGATACATGCCCTTAGGGTTGGGGGCCTGATCTGTGACCCTATTGGTGAACCACTTCTTCTTATGACTCTCCCCACTTCTCTCTTATTTTAGGAGTTATGTCCCATCCCCTAGGATTTAGATTTGATCTCCTTGTGTGACTCTGGACCCTTTCATACCTCCAGGACCATCCCGTTTACTCCTGTAGCTTCCGGGACTTCTGTGGTGGGCTCCGGTCTGCCTTCGGTGTGCTTGGGTCTCTGGTGGCTTCCGCTGGCTTTTCCTGCACTGCAGCAGCTACACAACTTCTGTCCTTCAACATTATGCGTGCCCGCTACAGACTGCGTGGTCCACCTCCCCTGCAAGGTCTGGTTATTGCTTCGCCCAGGGTCTGCCGTCGTTGGACCCGCTCGGGAAGCTGTCTGCTCCTTTTCAGAGTCCCTGTCTGCAGCCACTTGAATTTCCTGTGCCAAGCAGCTTTCTGGTCTTCGGTTCCTCCTGGGATGGCTGAGCAACATTGTTGCTCCTTTGCTGCTTTTTATCTTACACTGCCGTGGATGACTAGAATGCTCATCCAGATTACATGGAGCGTTCTTCATGGCTCTGCACCTCCTCCTTGTCCCAGTACTTGTCTAGTATACTCGCTTAGGGTAGTCCCTTCTTCGTCTCAGTATTTCTCAGTCACTGACTTACAAAAGTACGTGGGCATACTGGACATAGTTTTAGGGGTTATGCGGTATGGCGGAGTGTAGGGTGTTGGATGAGGAATGTCGTAACTAGTTCTCCCTTGTCCAGTGGGGAGGTCTATTCCATGAGATCCTCCCACTGAGTACCACCCCCAGGGGGACAATTGGGCAGTGGGCTCACCATCCTGGCCTGATGGTAAGGGGCTCCCACCTGTGGAGAAGTGACGCATTTCGGGATTTGTCACAATCCCTAGAGAAAAACATTGTGTCTAGTGAAGTAGCGATTTTAAAACAAATTAAGAGCTACCTCAAAAAGAAAATACCATTAGCCTAAAATGCCGAGTAAAATGCCTGACAAAATCAAATTACTAAAGGAAAACAAGGAATTCAAATGTGTAGTGTTACTAGGAAAGCATAAAAACTGAAAAAATACTAAAGAAACCAAATGCAAATAATTTAAACTATAACAGAAACATATAACTCCTAATTACTAGTTTAGTATGCTCTCAAATGCCCCGGAGCCACTCTTTACAAGTGTGGACTGGACCTTCCTCACATGGCTCCAGTCTACCTAAACCTGAAATGGGAAGTCTCAAGATTCTTTAAAGCGTTATGCATTTGTCCCAAATTGTGGCTTCCAAATCTCACTCAGCCAGCATTCAGGCACTTCCCAGCCTTCGATATTAACCAAATTCCAGAAGTGATCTGGGTGATTCCGATAAATTCACGAGGCTGCCATGCGCATCACCAAATCGGTAAAGTGGATTTGGCTAGACAGATTGGCTTACAGAGCTATGAGGGTTGCCACAAAATCCCCAGAAGGTTGGAAGTGGCACATGACTCATTTTTGGGCAAGTTGACCTACTTTAACCATCCAAATTAGACTCCTTTTACTATGCTATAGGGTCATGGTATCCTAACCTCTTCAGACTCCAGTCCCAAAATTGTACCCCCTTGATGACAAATATGCCACATTGCAAACAGTTTTCTGCAAATCAAGGATGCCCTGGTGGCATGAAGACGTAACTCAGTTAGGTAGTATCAACTATCACAAAGCAAAGGCAGTTTAGATGGGCCAGTTATAAATCTATCGCCTTATTCATAATCACTCTCAAACTAGTTGTTTACAGGATACAGAGGACAACCCTTTTCATCATTATGTCCCTGGTTGTAATCTGAAACACTGCCATGTGTACTTCCTTAAGATCTAGACTTTGCTCTCCTATCCAATATCAATGTACCTGGAATAATTAGAGCAAACATATGATACATAACCAAAGTAAACAGAAGGAATAAATATTGTTGAAAGGATATTGTGTATGGTGCAGTCACTTCAGCCGGCCAACAGAAACCATTGCAACAAAGTTACACTGCTGGGCATTGTATACAAGTCTGTGGCCAATTTTTGAAAGATATGCTCAATAAAGGGAGGTATGCACCCAAGCCAGGCCTCTTCCATTCAGTTCTAAAGACCATATTGATCCCTTAAGCAGCTATCCTCAGATAAAAAGAAAAGGTAATCTGGTTATATATTCAAATAATCCAGTTCGTTCTCTGCAGGCCACTGATAGACCCCACTGGAGCCACACCACAGACTAGCTGGATAGGAAGGGGTGCTAAGTAACCTGCAAAATAAAGATGTTGGTCTCACAGGAGATGGGCTACACCCTGAGTTCTTACCTTACTATATTCACTGCAACATAGACACTAAAGTGAATTATTTAAGGGATCCTAACTGAGGCCCCTTTTTATTTTTCACATAACTCAATAAACATCATTAATAACACTAGTTCACCTAATACTCCTAGCCCGCTTTTTCCCCTGGCATGAATTCCCTCTGAGGGTTCTACCCTGCGAGTCCACCATCCAAGAGAGGGCTTGCAGATATATCATAGGGTAGGACTAACGGGAAAGACCCCTACTCTCTACCTGGCACCGGCCACTGTTGAGGAGGGACAGGAGCTGCCCCCAGTGGACGGTCCCATCCCATGGGCGAACTTTAGCATACTGCTGCTTCTTCTCCTTCCTGTCTCACGCCAAGGTATCCCTACACTTAACTCGTCTTACTAAAATAAAATACATAAGTAACCTTATATTCAACCATATAAACCTAAATCATCGCTAATTACTAATTATATGCCCTATAAAGCTAGATACTAAACACTGATAATTAGATACATGCGCCCCTGGGTGTTTTATTATTGAGTCTGGCCAGTTTGGTCCTGCTGCGTGCCATCTGCTCCATAGGCCCTGTGAGTGCCCGGCCTGCAGTGGGCACACTGTCCTTGGTCACGGTTGATGATAGACCACCCCTGGCATACACAGTCCACCTGATAATGTTCTCCTTGCCCTGGGGGGTTGCTTGAAGACAAGGTCGAATACCCTCCGCCCCTGGGAGCTGCCAATTGCTGTCTCTGGCTCCTTCTCCTCCCTTCAACAGTTTTTTCTTAACACTCCCTTTTCTCAACCTTCTTTCCTCTGCCCATTCCACTCTGTGGCAGGAGCTCTTGCTCCATTGTTCTTTCCCTTCTCTTTGTTTTCTTTCTACATTCCATCCATCCCTCGTGGTGAGTCTGGATGGCTCAGTCCACTGTACACAGGTAAGTTGTACAGTTAAATAGACAACCAAATCGCAAGCAATGCACAGTAAATAAATTACTCTCCATGTTGTGTGCTTCTTCATGTTTTTATTTTCTCTCGCGGGACAAGAATATAGCCTACGTAGCTAGGCCCAGATTCGGGTAAAACCTAAAATTAACTCTATATCAAACAAAGAGGTAAATGTAAACAAATGACATTGTAAGTAATGTGAACAGCAACAATGGAAACACATTACAAAAGTAAAAATAAACAAAATTAGGCTTTGGTCTTTAATATTAAAAATAAATGTGTGTGCAAAGCTTTATAAAGTGTTTTTAAAATGGGGTAACAATCCCAATACCCTCAGCACCCTCAAGCTATTCCTCATACACATCATTATTAAAAAAAGTTAATTATTGGAGGCGCAAGAGATCAGGTGTTAAAATGCCTGCTTTGTGTGGGATCTCTGCTGGGTGCTTGTTATCCTTTCTGTCCCAACATGATATTGAGCATAGGAACTACCCAAAAAGGCATATAAATCGTATTGCCCGCATAACTCTGTTTGCAACCCTTGTCGACTGCCATGATGCTCCCATTGTTGGCTGCTAGCACCTTCTTCTGCACTAGACTTGCACTGCTCACTGGGCTCATCTCGTCTCTGCGTTGTGTGGAAAGCATCCCCTTTGTGCTTTGTGCTCCACAGTGCATATTGGCCCAGGGCTACCATCCTCCTTCTCTCCTCTCTGGCTGTTTCTAGTGGGCAGTGGGGGCCTGTGGTTCAGCCTGCCGCAAGCAACAATTCTGATTGATTTTTATTGGACTGATGTTTTTTGGTGGCTGGCCCTGGAATCTCCTGCTGTGAAAATTGTTGTTTCTCTGGTCCACAGCACTTCTGTCTTGACAGTGTTGGTCTCTCGCTGGGCTTTCCTGGACCTGCTGAGGCCTGCTCTTGGGGTAGTGAACCTTTTTGACATATTTCATCTGGATTTCAAATTGAGTCTTTGAGCACCTCATAGAGTACTTTGGTCTCCGTTCTGATGTCCCTTGTCTGAGATTTTGAAGCACCATTGACTGATTGGTGCTAGTTTGATTTGCAGAGCGGAAGAATTCTGACCCAGCTAATGATGTATTCTGTCTCTTTCAACCGTTATTCATTATAATACTCTGATGCTCCTTGTGGTGTAACACCTATGCTCTTGCCCTCCGAGCAGCACTGTTTGCCTCTTTGGAGGAAGTGTCCCTGTTGCTCTGTTATGCTCTGATATTCTGACCTGCAGTTTGATGATTTGGAATCAATGTTTCGACACAATGAACCCTGCTTCATTGGGATCCCTGAAAATTCCATTAAAGGAAATACTGAGCTATTTCTTAAAGGCCTACTTAAAAACTTTTTTGGGTGAGTCTCCTTTCTCCCTGCAGTTTACTGTGGAAACGGCACATCATGCCCAAATCCAATCCAATTATGTCCCCTGTCCTATGTCCCATTCTATGATTGCCCGGATGCTGAACTAGCATGACAGGGACCTTTATCTGCAATATGCCAAGCAGCGAGGAGAACTGTGTTTTTTCTGTTCAGCAGGATATCTCTTTAACCAGACTTCTGAACTTCGTTTCAGGCTTCTGGCAAATAGTTTACAGTGGTCAAGCAATTCCTCAAGGAGACGCATGTTCTGTATGCTATGCTTTAACCAGTCAAATTGGGTATTCAGCATGAGTCAGCTGCTATTTTTCATCTCACCCTCAGATGCTATCTCCTATATTGAAGCCAAGGTCCCAGAGCCCTCTCCCCACTCTGGGCATGAATCTCTTTCAGTCTTGTCTGACAATCCTTGTCTGACTGGTAGTGTTGGTCATGTGAGGAGAGCTGATGAACACCATGTGGTATTTGACATGTTAGATTTCGTAGTACTGGGCTTCTTTCATCATTGTGTTTTACTCTGCTTTTTGTTCTTGAAATCTTTTACATTGGATTGAATTGCGATATGCAGTTGTTGTGCCATGCCAGTGCGCTAATATGTCTACTCGTTTATTTGCTATGAGCACACCTGATGTCTCCCAGCTAGTTGATTTGGTCATAGTTCCCTCTTGGCATTTGTTTCCAAAATGTTGGGTTTTTAGGAATCACTATCATGTTGTAGCACAAGGTGAAGTTGGAGGATTATTGGTTTGGGGTTGTTAGCCAAACTAGCTTGATGGTTGCTCTTGTTTAATGTAGGTTACAAAGGTGAGTATTGTTTTCTTACAAGATATGCTTCATGCGGTTACGGGCTCTCAATCTGCTCTTGGGCCTCACTTACTTCTTTCATGAGTTGGAATGCCCCAGGCATCTTCTTAAGTCTACAAGGCATGTTGCATATGTGTTCCATCCTTCAATTAAGGTGGCAATGCTGCAAGACACCCATGCTATGCCCAGCAGAGCTTTGCCAAACCATGTGGTTGTAAACAGTAGTACACTTCTTATTCCTCTCAGTCACATGGTCTACTCACCCTTATATATCATGCTCTTGACTTTTAATGTACTAACACTTCTATTGAACCTTTGGGCAGATAAGTGGTGGTAGTAGAAGGGTTGCTCACAGGCTGTAGAGTGCTCAATTCATCCCTATTATGGGACAAACTTGGTCATGGTTTCTTCCTACTCCACCTTATGTGAAGCCTTTAAAGAGTATATTAGTGCAATTCACTCAGAGTTAAACATTACTGAAACACACCTTCTTTCTTTAGAACAATAATGCACTTTCTTTTTTATCTATGATTTCAGAAATCTATCAAAGGGAAACTGCAAGTGGTATATTCCTTAGTTGTGGGGATGACAAACTCTGGATCAGTTGGGCGCTGATGGGGCATGGTGGCCCAATGGTCGCTTGTTGGGCGATTAGATCAATTATATGGTCCAGTCAGGTCATAGTCATTAATGTGTTTATTTCTGGTTAGTTAGCACGAAAGAAAACATCATTGTAGAAATGAATGACAAGTTTTTGACATAGTAACTCGCTACACAGCCGACGCACGTTTCAACCTAAGTCTTTTTCAAGGCAAATTGAGTTAAGGGTGGACATCAATTGCTGTAAACTGGTCCTCCCAGATAAGGACGCTAGGGGGGCTGGATAGCCGATCGTTGGCCGGATCCGGCGAGTTTGTTGCGTGCGAGCGTTCTCTGAACGCAAGGCACAACTACCTATTAAACTCATCAGCATGGCGGTGATTGACCTGGTTGCATCAGTGCTAGACTTTTAGATAAGGAACTTAAATCTGCACTGTTCATGAGTTTGACAGTTCTCTCTTGTATCACTGTCGATATCAACGTGTGCTTCACTAGGTGCTACTCGACTTTGCAAATCATGACAGGCTTTGGCGGTTTATGGGGAAATAGGGCTTGGGGGAAATAGTATGTGCTACTGTAGATCACTTCTGTGGGAATGGTCTGGGGTCTGCCAGCTTAGTGTCACAATTCTACAAAGATTTTATGGAAATATTGGCCCTTATCTGCTCAAGTTCTGACAGTAATCCTAGTCAATTACCTCCTACTTTTCAAGAAGTGGTTAAGCTTAATAAACCTTGTACTAGCTGTATGGATCAATGTCGTTGAAAAATGTTGATGACAAAATCATTGCTAATCATTGCTAATCTACTCTAGATTTCTCCCATACATGCCTAACCTGTTCATTCGGACTGATCTGTTTTCATACCTCACAGATTCATCATGCTTAACATTATGTGGCTCTTCTGCACTATGTCACAATTGGACGCTAAGGTTTCAGTTGTTGCCACAGCCCTGGATGCTTAGAAATCTTTTTATTCAATCTCCTGGGTTATCCTGTTCTCCACACTTTTGCATATTCATTTTGGTTCATATTTCCTCAGTTGTATGCAGCTATTATATACAGATCTAGTAGACTGTGCTTGTACCAATGCAACTCTCTACTACATTTTCCTTGGGTCGGGGTACTTGGCAAGCATGTCCCCTCTCTCCTTGTTTTTTCACTCTCACAGACAAACATCTAGCATCTGTTATCCTAGACAGACATCGATATAAGTGGTTCAATTTACCACCACTTTGGACATCATCTCGGATGAGAACGATATCCCGTTGGTCATTTATAACCTCTCTACTAATGTAGATTCTATTTTGGAAAAGGTTTGTACTTTTGCCTCTTTTTCCAGATTTACCAATAAGGTTTCAAATCTGAATGATTTCCGTTTGTTTCTTCTATAATGCCTCCAACCAACCTTCATGGTTTCGGCTTGTCTTTTATTTAGATTTCTTATCTGGGGATAGCCCTGTCCAATAATTGTAGGGAGTTCTGTGATTTGAACCTGAGAAAATATCTTCGAACCTTGTCCACAATGTTGAAGACCTGGTTCACATCTCCTCATCTGGTCTATACTTTAAAATGGTAGTTCTAGCAAAACCATAATTCTTTTTTATTATTAATCACATTTTGGCTGCAAAGAGGATTTTTGGACTCACTTTCTAGTATGTTCATAAGGATGGTGTCGAGCACTGATGAGCTTGGCTGATTTGGACGGACGTGGTTCTTCCCTCCAATCTGAGAGGGATTTCAGCTCTGGATTTTGAGTTCTTGTTTCTCAAGCCCATTTTGCCTCTCATTGGTATACTTCAGATTCTGCACCTTTTGATCCAGTTTGTGCATGGGCTATAATCGTTTGGCCACTTCAGACTGTGATTCCCCCCGAGCAACATGTTTCCTATTGTAATTTGTTTCTCTGGATGATTTTCAGTGTAAGATAATGGTCAGTTATATTCTCTTGGTGCATTATAATAGTATGCAAGCTGTTTTCAGTTGCAAAAGACCATCTTTTCCTTGAGAACCTGAGTCAATCATATTTACAATGTATTATTCATTTCAAGGGTTTTAAGAGACTTCATTTCTTCTGTTTTACAACTGTATATGCTTTGGACCCGTCCTAGTCTTACTAACTTTGGAACAGGTTTTCTGCAACACTTTTTGAAGACTTTGATATCCTTGCTTCCCCATCTCCCACTAAATATCTCTTTAGTGATATTGGCAAATTTGTGGTGATCATGTGCATGTTCTTGTACCTTGATTGTCTGATTGCTAAACAATATTTTCTTAAACATTGGTTATCCAGACATCCTCATCGTGCAAGGAATAGAGCAGGGAATTGTTGTATGCTGATGGTATGGGACCATACGAATGGTTGAATGACTTCTCCTTTTCAACCTCCGAGAAACACTTGGACAGGTTTCCGAAACGTACAACATGATCAAAATGAAGTGAACACAGGCTACCCCACCCATACACACGTTGGTGGATGGATACAAGCTATGAATTGTACTTAAGTTAACCACTAATCAGCATGCATGTTCAGAAAAATTAAAACAATTTATTCAAAAGAAGACAAATATATGTGGTATCGGGGGTGGCGCTGTTGAGCAGCCCAAGATGGCTGCCTAGCTCCTGAGCTCCATGCAGACTTGGCTGTCATCAACTGCGGCTCCCTTTGCCTAATTACTTATTACTTTTGGTGGAGCAGTTTCTATTTCCCTTCCGACTGCCTGGCCGCTGTTCTGACTCAAATCGGCGTCGGGAAGCCTGTGAACGGGTCATCTGGGCCGGCCGCCTGGAGGCGTCCCGGGCTTCAGCGGGCGCCCGGCTTCCGCCTCCTCCACTCGGCCCTCCTCCGTCTGCTGCTGTGTGCCCTCCTCCCTCCCTCGGAGGACCCGCTGCGTGGCTGCATTTACACGCTTGCAGCAGGCCTCTCCCATCGAGCACGGCGGCTCCCCTGGAGTGCGCTGTCGGCGGGAGGCTGCTGCGGGTCCCGTGCTTGCGCGCGCCTCCCATCGCTTCTCCTGCCGACGGCGCCGTGAAGGGAACATCACGGGGGCCAGCGCTGGAGTGCGCCCCTGCCTCTTTTGCCAACTAAGCCGGAGTGCTCGGCTCTACACGGCGGCTGGGCTGGATCCTGGCTGCCTTGGCGGCACCCAGCTTACATCCCTCAGCCTCGGAGAGTGTGCGGCGGGGGCCGGCGTGCCCCCACTCCTCCTCCTGCGGACGACACCAGAGCGAACGCTTCGGCTCGGCGGCTGGGCTTGAGCCTAGCCGCCCTGACAGCATACGGCCCGTGTTCTCGGGCGGAAGGGAGGCCTCCTCTTCCACTGCAGCAGCGCTGAAGTGCTTCTTTCAGCACGGTGGCCGGGCCGGAGCCTGGCTCCCCTGCTCCGGGGCTGTAAACTTCGCTATTGAGGTGAGGAGCGGGAGGGGGGGTGGCCCGTGCTGCAGAGCTCTGGGTCCACCGGGCTGTCCCCCATCTCCCTGGCTGGCTGCGCTTGGGGGGCCTGAACCTCGCACTCCATTCTAAGGAAGGGCACAACACCTGGACTGCCTGCCCCTGTGAGGCCCCTGGACCGCTAGGCACTGCCTACTACGCCACATCTTGTTGCTGCAACCCCAGACTGCACTGGGGTTCCCCCTCATTATGTTGGCGACCCGTGGCTGCAGCATCCTTGATCCAGTGAGATATTAGACCTGCACCTCCCACCCACTCTATTGTGGGTATCTGGCGAACAGAATCTGGTCAGAAATCCCTGGTCTAACCGAAGGGGAACCTCTACACTTTTTGTTGGGGACCTGTCACTCTATGGGACTGAATATCCGCTGCTACTGGTTCTTGTATGGTCTCATGCTCCCTAATATAGCTGCAGCCTGGCCGACTACCCTGCCGCTGTAATTTACCCAGTCCACCGCCATGGGTGCAGTGCTCGACGGATGTCATTGCTCTGATCCTTTCGACCCCTCGCTTTCTCTGGACTGCCACATCCACACGCACAGCCACACGGAATCTGGTTTTTGGACTGCCACTGGTGTCCTATCTGTGGTTGTCTGACATTTGAGTCCCTGGCCCGCTCTTTCTACTCCATTATCTGCCCTGGTGGCCCTTCGTAATCTCTGAGTCTATATCCGCAATGCCGAATAGATCCAGGGGGTCATCTGGGAGGGGAACCATGGATAAATTTGCCAAATCTGTCCCGAGGGCGGAGGCGGGGCACACCTCTTCCTTGCAGTACGACCTGGCTAGTGATACACCCTCTGGAGCGAGAACCCCTGATCTGACTACACTCATGGAGTCCATGGCTAAGAACTTTGCCTCCTTTCACGAGAAATTAGACGACATTAACGCTAATGTTGCTTCCCTTAAGACTCGAGTGGACCAGGCAGGCACCAGAATCACTGAAACCGAAGGCAGGATATCTACGAATGAGGATGAAATCCGTGTGCTGCAGAGTACCGTCGCCTCCTTGTTGCGTGACATGAAGAGTGTGCAGGCTAAGTGCGATGACCTCGAATCACGCTCTCGTAGAAATAACCTACGCATAATTGGGGTCCCTGAGAATGCCCTCAAGGGGTGCATGGAGGATGCCGTTGAGGCTCTACTCAAGGATCTACTAGACAATCCTGCTCTCTCACCGTACTTTACTGTTGAACGTGCACCTAGGGCCCTCTCTCCGCGGCCCAAGCCGGGGGATATCCCAAGGCCCATCATCGCCAGGATTCTTAATTACCGGGACAGAGACCTCATTCTTCGCCTGGCCCGAGAAAAGGGAGATCTACGCCTTGAATCCCACATCGTTAGGGTCTTCCCATACTTCTCAATAGCGGTGCAACAGGAACGGTGTCAATTCCTTGGGGTTAAGAAACTGCTTAGAGAATGCAATGTCCCGTATGCCATCCTGTTTCCGGCACGTCTCAAAATTACTCACAACAACAAATTGTACTTCTTCACGGTCCCGGACGAGGCGGTCAAATTCATTGAAACACACATACCACTTCATAATCCGCAGGCTGATCGCCCCAATCCTGACTGACTAGATGTGTTACAGCTTGCCATGGCTCCACATGGTAGATAATCCTTCATTACACATGGGTCGATGGCAATGCTTTCTCATTAACCATGCGGACTAGGCCCCCTCAGCGTACATTCAGACCGCGGCCCGGCTCGGGCTCTGTGGCCCTCTCTCTCTTTTCCCCCCTTGGGGTGTGGAGCTGGTCCCTGCCATTGGCTGCCTCTTCAGTCACACCCTGGTTCCAATAGCTCCCTGGATTTGGGGCTCTACATGGACTCCCTACTATGCAGAAACTTGTTTCTGACAGCCTTTGCTGTCCTACATAATGGTCAAGTAGCTATCTGCACAGCAACAGCGCACCTCACTGCAATTGCAATGCTTATGTTGTGTTGGATGGTACTGCTTGTTGGCCCCAGTTGGGCTCTGGTTGGGGCATATCCCTGTTGGATTTTGTCCTCCGACCTCCACTTTCTAGTCGGGTTAGTTGCTGGTACATGCATCCGGGGGGAGGGGGGGCGGTGAGTTCTACTGCAAGGTTGGGGTGGGCAGTGAGGATGGGGGGTGGTATGGTTGGTGGTTGGGGTATTGGTATTGAAAATGACAGGGGCAGTCTGGCAGAACGTATGACATCAGGGCTCTTTTCATTCATCATGCAAGTTTCAACAGCGACTATGGGATGTACCCTGATCTTCTGAAATGTCCATCATAGTGATGTCCTGGAATGTCCGGGGTTTAAGTAACTACATCAAGGCGCGTAAGATCATGGTCTACGCCAACAGGCACGGCTGTAAAATATTGCTTTTGCAGGAAACACACTCTAAGGGCCAGCTGTCTAGATGCATGGCACCATCATGGTGTCCCTATAGATATTCCACTGCTTACTCGACCCGTGCTAGAGGGGTATTGACAATGATACACAGATCACTTAAGTTTGTTCTCCGTAAGAGTTACATTGATTCGGAGGGCAGGTATGTTATCCTGCATTGTGCAATAGCTAACAGGGAATATTTATTGGTCAATACCTATGGTCCTAATGTGGACTCTCCCGACTTTGTTGACCAGGTAGCATCCATATTGCTAGGATACGTGGGGGTGCAGATCATATGGGGGGGGACATGAACTTCATATTAGACGTCACACTGGACAGAATGGGCACAGCCCCTAGGCTGCTCACTGACGCTGCCCGCAGGCTCTTGGCGCATAGTGCTACTCTTGACATTTGTGATGCATGGCGAGTAATGCACCCACAGGGGCGTGAATATACTCATTATTCATCTGTGCACGATAGCTCCTCCAGAATTTACCTGTTTTTCCTCTCTGGTACCCTGTTGGGGAGGGTGGGGGAAATCAAAATATTGGCACGTACACTGTCGGACCATTCACCTGTCCACCTGTCCCTGGAATTGGGAGTGCCCGTCCCTACAATTAACGCAAGGCGTTTCAAATCATTGGCACTACAGGATATAGTATCCAAGGCTGATATTTTGTCCGACATCCAGTCCTATTTTGAGTTTAACACGCCTCAGTCCACTTCCTTGGGGGTACGGTGGGAGGCTTTCAAAGTTTTCATAAGGGGAATGTCCATATCCAGGGAGGCGGGAGTCCTCAAAGCCATTAGGGCTGCCCTTGCCCGCTCTGAGGCCAAACTACGCAAACTTCAGAGTGCTCATCCTGCATCCATAGACCCTGCCACCCTCTCCCAGATCAGTGAGGAACTTCGAGTCTTTAACGAGCAGGCCACAAGGGAGGTTCAGTACTTCAGTCGTCCACAGGCGGCACGTAAATACAGGCAGGGGGACAGGCCCGGCAGGATGCTGGTGGCATTGGCTAGGGGTGAGTGGGGCCAGGCGCAGATCGTTGGCGTCAGGGACAGCCTGGGGGCGGAACGGTGGTCAGACCAACACATTTTGGAAGTCTTTGCGGACTTTTACTCAGACCTGTACTCCCAACCCTCTGAGCACAGTGAGTCCCAGATGCGCGACCTCCTCGAGCAGATCCCAACAACCGTCGTCTCCCCCGCAACCAGAGACCAATTGGACTCCCCATCCTACTGGATGAAATAGTCGAGGCTATATCCAAATTTCCCAAAGGGAAAGCACCTGGTTCGTACGGACTAACAGCTGAGTTTTATCAGGAGCACGTGGCCATTCTGGCCCCCAAACTGTTAGAAGTTTGGAACGAGTCTCACCAGCTGGGCACCCTTCCCCCTACACTGCGTGAAGCCGTCATCACGGTCTTGCTTAAACCTGGTAAACCGGCTGATGAGTGTGGATCTTATAGGCCCCTCTCGCTAATGAACTTGGACATCAAGATCTTCGCCAAAGTGATTGCTGCCGCTTCCTCCCGGTCATGCCGTACATGGTGCATGATAATCAATCAGGTTTCGTACCTGGGAAATCGACATCCCATAACATTAGAAGACTGATTAATGTCATGTCGCGCATTGACCACAGTGTGAGTGCGGTTGCGGTCACGCTGGATGCCCAGAAGGCGTTCGACATGGTGTCCTGGAGATATATTTGGTTGGTGCCGGAGACGATGGGCATAGGGCCTAATATGCTGGCATACATTAAGTTGCTGTACACTTCCCCGGTGGCCAGGGTTTGAGTGAACTCCAAGACGTCTGGTCTGTTCCCTCTCTTTAGAGGTACGTGGCAAGGGTGCCCCTTTTCCCCGATACTGTTCGCCTTGGCGATAGAGCCGATGGCCGACTACGTCAGGGAGCGGCATGTACGTAAAGAGGTACGGCTAAAAGACTCCCCTGAGATTATCTCACTCTATGTGGACGATGTATTACTCTTCGTAAGAGACCCAGATGTCCATCTAGACCCGATCCTACGTGACATTACTCGCATAGGTATGTACTCTGGGTTCACTATAAATTACACTAAATCGGAGATCTTCCCACTTACCAGTTCCACGATACAACCCACCATCGAGAACCCGCTTCGTTGGTCCCCGAATGGGATCAAGTACTTGGGAGTCCAGGTGTCTCTGTCCAAAGGTTCGCTTCTAGCAGACAACTACCGGGATGCTGCAGAGCAGGCGGAGGTCAAAATTGTGCGCTGGCGTACGCTTCCACTATCATTGGCTGGAAGACTATCGCTGGTAAAAATGATCCTTCTCCCCAAGTTGCTATATGTTTACAGTAATGTCCCTGTCTGGCCTTTACGGACCACTGTCCATTTCTTTTGACTTCGAATTGCGGAGAGAATTTGTTGGGGTTGAATCTGTTGAAGGAATTAAATGCGGTAATTCATTGTTCTTCTGATGGAGTGCGTTTGACGATTTCACCACAGCAATTTTCTGTTTCACAATTTTTTACCAGACCTTTGCCACCCGAATTGCGTAATGTCCCAGAGTGTTTGTGGGCGGCTGACGACAATGATGTCGGTGTTCTACAGATTGAGCCTGTTAGAATACTCTTGAAACATGGTATTAAGCTGCCACGCATCCCGCAGTATAAAATATCGGTTGAAGGTGAGCAAGCTTTGAAGAGCATTGTTTCCGATTTTGTGCATCGTGGGGTGATTGAGGAGATTGCAGGAAGCTTGTGCAATAGTCCGATTTTACCCGTGTACAAAAAAGGCGATAATGCCATTCCGTTTCGTTTTATAATTGATTTGCGTGCCATCAATAGAGTTGTCGCTCCGCAATTTCCAATTGTGCCCGATGTGACGACGATATTAACTATGATTCCAGCTACGGCTACTTACTTTAGTGTTGTGGACCTGAAGAATGCTTTCTTCAGTATTCCTATACACAAGACAGAAGATATTTGTTCGCGTTCACCTTAGGGGGACGCTCGTTCACATTTACTCGTGCACCTCAAGGTTACACCAAGAGTCCTAGCATTTATAGTAGGGCTTTGAAAGAACAGCTTGATACTCTTGAATTACCCTCTACTTGTACGCTGCTTCAGTACGTTGACGACTTGCTTTTAGCAG
The DNA here is from genome assembly GCF_040938575.1 of Ambystoma mexicanum. Classification (NCBI taxonomy): domain Eukaryota; kingdom Metazoa; phylum Chordata; class Amphibia; order Caudata; family Ambystomatidae; genus Ambystoma; species Ambystoma mexicanum. Next base: position 229,040,084 of record NC_090931.1, on the reverse strand, counting down.
CAGATTCTGAGAGCTCTTGTAAAGAAGGCACTGTGTTGTTGCTCATCCATCTAGCTAAGCATGGTCACAAAGCTTTGCTTAAAAAGTTTCAATATTGTTGCCAGGAGGCCCTGTCAAAGGAGGGAAGAAGATTGACACCTGAAAGAATAAAACACATCTCTGGCATGTCTGTCCCAAATACACAGAAGGAAGTCAGAGCCTTGATAGGTATGGCTTCTTACTGTAGGTTATGGATCCCAAATTTTTCACTAGTGATAAAACCGATGTTGGCCTTGACAAAGAAGGGCATTTCTTCGCCAATGCCATGGAAATTGGAACATCAACAATCATTTGAGCTTCTCAAAACCGCATTACGCTCTGCACCGGTTTTGGGTACACCAAATTACAACAAGGCCTTTGTGTTGTTTGTGCATGAATGTGATGGATGTGCTTTGGCTGTCTTAACGCAGGAACATGGAGGGAAGAATAGGCCGTGCGGTTACTACTCTTCTGCCCTTGATCCTGTCGCATGCGCTTTGCCAAGATGTTTGCGAGCTGTCGCTGCTGCTGCCGCGTCTGTAAAGCAGAGTGAGGGAATGGTCCTAGGCCATGATCTAACCCTGATGGTACCTCACTCTGTAGATGTCCTATTGAACAAAACCCAAACGCAACACCTCACTTTCGCACGATTGACGAGATATGAATTGATCTTGTTTGCTCCCCACATCCAAATTAGGAGGTGTTGTGTTCTTAATCCGGCTGAACTCCTACCTTTCCCGCAAAATACTGTTTGCGGTGTTGATGAGTCACATGACTGCCTGTATACTACTGAACAAGAAACAAAGGGCAGAATTGATCTTAAGGATACCCCTTTGGATAATGCACAAGGGGAGCTGTTTTGTGATGGCTCCTGCTTCAAACTTCCCGATGGTACATCCACAGCTGCTTATGCAGTCTCTACATTGAGTACGGTTGTAGAGACCAAGAGAATTAAGCATAACTCTGCGCAGGCCGCAGAGATTATAGCATTAACCCAAGCTTGTGAGCTTTCCGAAGGGCTAACAGTGAATATATATACTGACAGTCAGTATGCTTTTGGGGTGGCTCACAACTTTGGTCAGAGAGGGGGTTTCTAACTTCACATGGGACCAAGATTCAGCATGGCCCCCTGATAGTACAATTGCTCTCGGCGCTCGCGCTCCCTAGTCAGTTAGCGATCATGAAATGCGCAGTGCATCGCAAGATCACAGATGATGTAGGAAAAGGGAATGCTTTCACTGATCAGATAGCCAGACAAACTGCCACAGATCTTCACACAGAAATGTATGCTCTAAGAGAAACTAGGGATAGCTATGTAATGGACGAGGATATTGGGTCTGTACAGGATATCCAAGCTGATGCCACAATGGAAGAATCTATGAAGTGGGCTGAAGGCTTGGGGAAATTAGATGATGATGGGTGTTGGGGGGACACAGTTGAAGGGAAATGGTTGCTTCCTAATGCCTACATAGTAATGATGGTTACCATGGCACACAGTCCCACACATGTGTGTGCTCAACAGATCACGAAAATGTTAGAGAAAGTATGGGTAAATGATAAGATTTCGAAAATTGCTCAGCATTGTGTCCAAAATTGCATGATTTGCCTACAGCACAATGTGGGAAAGGGAACAGCAACTCCAAGGGGTAGCTTTGGGCCTCCTTCTGTCCCTTTTGAAGTGATTCATTTTGATTTTATTGAGATGGAGCGGTGCAATAGCTTAAAATATGTCCTTGTGGTCATTTGTGCCTTTAGTAAATGGGTTGAGGCTTTCCCTGTCGAAGATGCTACAGCCATGACCACTGCGAAAATTATGATAAAAGAATATTTCCTGCGGTTTGGGTTGCCAAGACTCATTTGGTCGGACAATGGTCCACATTTTGTTGCTGCTGTAATTTTGCAGATATGTACGGCACTACATATTGATAATCGATTTCATTCGGCTAGACATCCTCAAAGTGCCGGGTTGGTAGAGAGAGATAACGGTATCCTAAAGAACAAGCTCGCTAAGACGTGTGCCGGCACCAAACTAAAATGGCCGGACGCCTTACCGATCGTGTTACTAGCCATGCGCACTACCCCTCAAACTAAGACTGGGCTCTCTCCATTTGAGGTGGTGATGGGGAGGCCTGCCAATATTTGGGGTCTTCCGAAACCTAAAGCGCTGAGAAGTGTTGAGAATGTATTGCTTTCAGACTACTGTAACCAGTTGACTAAAAATCTGTATTTCATTTATCATCAGGTACTATCAGCTTTACCTGTACGCTACGAAGGCCCAGGTCACAACATCCGGCCTGGAAGTTGGGTCCTGGTGAGAGCATACGAGCGGTCCTCTTGCCTCGCGCCTCGCTGGCGGGGACCATTCCAGCTCTTGTTGGTCACCCAAACGGCAGTGCGGGTGGCTGGAAAGAAGAATTGGATCCACGCGACGCATGTCAAGAAACTTCCTCACCCAACGCCACACGTTACAGAAGAAGCAGAACCCCTCGCTAACGCTGCAATCGACGATCCAGAAGCAGCAAATAACACTGTGAGTGAGTCAGAGAATCTCTCTGATCCCGTGGGGTTTGGGGAACCTTCCATTTTGTCTCCACACTCTTTGGAAAAGTCATTTCCAGAAACCATTGCCCCGAATTCTGCAACTTCCATTGCATCTAATACGTTGCTTCCCTCAGGAAGTGACGTTACTTCGGCGGAGAAAATAGACCTACGGCACGGATTTTGACTGTGCATTTGGAAAAGGAAAGGATCATTGAGGGCTTGTTTTTGGCCAAATTTGAGGAAGAAAAAGGGATTCTGTTGGCTAAGGGTAGTGGAAGGACTAAGAAGCCGCGCGACCGGGGGGTCGCCAGCAACGAACATTGGGGTTTCCATCCGAAGACGACGATGCTCGCCACCGCTACTGCTCGTATTGGACTTGTAACTAAGGGGGTGACCAACTTGGACAATGAACAATGTGCCTGGGCCCCGAAAACGTATTGCTGTGTTTTGATGATAATAATTGGGATTTTAATAGTCACTGCTTTAGGATTTTGGTACTTCGAGGAGATTTATCCTCTAGAGCCTCTTTTGCCAACTAAAATTGCACCTACTGTTTTTACTCCTTTTGTACATCTGCATACTCTGTCACCTAGGGACTCTCAGCATAGACAAAAGTATCACAACAATACTTTGATGTTGATTATGAATTCGACACATGCCATTTTTAACAAAACCAATTGTTGGGTCTTCTCGCATTTACCGCAACATGGGGATAAGGAGCTAGGTTGGTATATTCATCCCTTACCTTTGACGACTGCTTGTTATGCCTATTCCCAGAGCACTGTTCTTTGGCCGTTGGAATGATAGTATCTCGGGGAACTTTGATGGAACTAATTTGAATAGTTTTGAAAAACGTGTACTGACTCCCCTGGGATGCTCGCGTTTCGCAAATAGGAGTAAGCTCAACGTTGCTTCTATTAGGCCTTCTGATAGACTATCTCGTCCTTTCCAATCTTTGATTTCCTTTAAAATGGCTCCGATAGGCAATAAGGATGCCGTGCCTCCTTCTTACTCTGTTAACCATAGCCCCGATTCAGTTTCTTTCTGCATACAGAGGAATGGCACCCGGTCAATGGGAGATTTTAAAGGTTGTGCCAACGTTGCAAATTTGACTGGGGAAAACAGACCTTTGTATGTAGGCGAACCTGTCTATTTCGTTTGCGGTAATGTAGCATTTCCATGGTTGCCCAGGGATTGGCAGGGAACCTGTTATTTAGGGATCCTGTTACCTGGGGTGTTCATGGCAAGCACCTTGGAAGTTTCAAAGGCTCGTCCACGGCGGGACGAGAATGGTGATACTCCTGCACAAATCCTGGGAGATATAGCAAAATCAGTTGTGCCATTTTGGGGGCAGATAGCAAATTCCGAAGATATCAGGAGACTAGCGAGAGTACTGGAGAGAACCATCAACCGGACCACAGATATACTCTATGACATGACATTAGAGCAGAAAGCGATAAGATTAGTAGCACTCCAGAACCGGATGGCATTAGATGTCATTCTGGCTGAACGTGGTGGAGTATGTAAATTAGTGGGGTCCGCTTGCTTTGTTTTCGTACCAGATTCCTCCCCGACTATTTTCAAGGCAATTCAGAATCTGCACGTCCTTAGCTCAGAAGGGCATGTTCCCGAGGGGAACTGGAATCTTAGTGCTTGGTTTTGGGATTTCTTGCGATCTTGGGGCTGGAAGGTGCTTTCAGTGTTGCAGATCATTTTGGGAATTCTGCTATTCCTTTGTTGTTGTATCCAATGTCTGCCTAGTATATGTTTGATGCTAGGGGGATGTTGCGCTCAGGCGATAAGTATGATAGGACATAAAGTATATGCCTCGGATAAAACTTCCAAGGAGTATGTGTTAAAAGAGATTTTAGTGAACGACCTGATGGCCATAGATATCTCTGACAGCGATTCAGGGTGTATGGATGATGACGTATGGAGTTACTTGCAAAGAAATCAGAAGTAGTCTTAGCACTTGGCATAGGTCAAAAGGAGGGTTTGTCAAACTGGATATTATATTATGCCTCCTATTGTAACGATTGTATGTATATTGGCCTACCCCAAGTCGCTTAAAACTGTATGCGAATAACTCTCTACGGCAAGGTCTTGACCTTAGAAATTGATGTAAGCCGCCATCTTGAATCAAGCCGCCATTTTAGGTTCTCTTGCTGTGTAAAAGTCACCCTGTACATCAAAATGGCGGACAATGTCATTCCGAACAGAATCTGGTCATCATGACCTCAGTACAGCTAATGTATAACTTGCCTGCGGGCCACTTGTTAGGGTCGTGATCTGAGACCCTGTCCTTCTGTTAACCTGTGTGTAAATCGATTACCTGTATCAACGGAACTGATCTATGCGCATACTGACAAATATATTAAAGGTTGACCTGGCAGAGACACTAGACCAGTAATACATTCATGGAATGGTTAACCCGCGAAGGGGTTGGACAAAAGGCTGGAGAAATGTATAAAAGCCTGAATGTCCCAATGTACAGTCTCTCACTGAATGCATCGAACTCCGTTGAAGTTCGTTGTGTTGTACCGAGGGCCGATAGCTATCCGATTTGTCATTGACTTTTGTAACTGCTTAAGCGTAAAATGAAGTACTTTGTATGTTCCTTTGTAACCTGTGTTTGGTGTGTTTCCTTTGGGCTTCCCGGCCTCATATTATTTTTCTGTTTTCACAACCTGACATATCTAAAATCTTAATGCACGGAGAATCGAGATGGATACACCGTTTGGACAAGTATTACAATGGCCTCAACGAGTCCTTCAACCCAGCTTGCATTAAGGCTCTAACACATATGGGACTCACCATTCAACACATATGGGACTCACCCTAGCACATAATAGGGTGGGAGTCGTGCACAAAGATCCTCCTATACTATCCCACTTCCCCCACCTGCAGATTGCAACAACATGATCTGGCATCTCTATGCACACCACATCATATTGCGATGCAGGCTTACGTGCATACACTCCACTAAGAACATAGCCTGTACATCTATGGCACCACCCCCAGGCCATAGGCAACTCCCTTTACGACCTACATAGAAATCAGGGACTGCTCCCTGCCCGGGCCACTCGATCACTCAATGGTCATTCCGCCACCCCGGCATCCGCCTGTACCCCCCTAAGGACCACAGACTCACAAGTACTTCAAAAAGAGGGCAGGTGCACCCACAACTCTATTCGATTTTTTTCCTCATTGTTACCTAATGTCAGTCGTCTGTGCCCGAGACACCAATTTGCTATCCAGCCATTTAGCCATGTTATTTCACCAGCAAATGCGGCCCCATGGACTACGAGCCCGGTCCCGCCCCAGGAACTCGGAGCTTCGGCGTCGTCTGTTTCCCAGATGACGCCACTCAGCAAGCACGCTGTGACCCGTGCCTCCCCACTACGCACGATGCACCAATGAGTGCAGGGCAAGCTGCTGTCATGATGCCTACCCCCGGGGACCCAGACCAAGTCCAGCAACCCCAGAAGCAGGCATCAAGTTACCCCAAGCAAGCCCAACAACCCCCGCTAGGGGCTATTTGGGTGCAGTCCTGGCGCCTATGGCGCCAGGCTCATATGGAGAGTCAGACCTGGCGCCATAGGCGCCAGGCTCATAGATTAAAACATACTAATGCAGACCATGCTGCAAACTTACCTGATGCAGACCACGCTGCAAGAGCTCCAAGTCAAACGAGGCTTGGAATGGACTATTTTGCCTAGGGACCATTTTTTTACTCGGGTGGGGCTGTGGAAGAATACTTACCTGGGACTACTTTGGAGGCTATTTAAACCACGCCCGAAGAGCAGCACACGCTTTGTGTTATTATGCATCCAGCAGCGTAACGCTCACCGTGCCTGCAAGTCTGCATCCAGTCTTCTGCCACGCCCGCCTCGAGTTTGGAGCTCCTAGAAAAAGGGAGAAAGAAGGAGAAAAGGTTAGAACAAGAGCAATACCTTTGATCCTTACCTGAATTCCCGATCCATTACGCCTTCCAGCTGGAAGAAAGAAGTTATTTTATACGCGTCGCCTCGCCTGCTGCAGCGCCGCGCTGAACTCACCGGCCTTCGCAGCATCTTCACATTTCACTGCATCCTCCTGCATGTTGCCGCCGCTCTCCGGCACCTAAGGAGAGGACAAGAATAGCAAGGTGAGCCAAGGGAATACACAGAGGAATACCCCCCATAGACTTAACTGATTTTACCACCGGGGGTACTATTCTTCTTCACGGGTCGGAACAGCTTCCACTGCATCCAAGCCGAAACCCCGGCCCCTAAGGGGAAACAAAAGGACAGCAAGGTAAAACAAGGGACTAACAAGGGGAACCCTCCTCACCACAAAAGACTTACCTGATTTTACCGCCAGAGGCATTATTCCCCGAGACTTCATACTTTCTCTCAGCGCCTGAATAAGGGAGAAAGTAACAGGTTACATATGGACATTATTTTACCGAACTGTGTTGGATAATACAAATCCTTACCAGAACATTACCGGTGGGCACGAGGAACTCTTCAGTAGGGTCAAGCTGCAACCTGCAAGGAATCGGACAAGAGTGAAAGTCAGGCATTTGAACTCTTACGAACTACATACTTACGGCGTCTTGCCGGGAATATCGGAGTCAATATTGTCCTGGAACTCACCAATTCTTTCGAGCCAGTGAAGTAACTGGTTATCTACGCGCCTCTGCGCTCAATGCAGGATGGAAAGCTCATCTTTTCAAATCATCAGGTGATACTATAAGAGGGGACATCCAAGGTGATCAGTGGGGAAAACAGCGGGGTGGGGGGATTTACGCTCAACTCCACGGGTGGTTAATTCCCTTTCTCCATTTACAGAAGAATATTCCTACGGGCCAAGCAAACGAAGCTAGGTGGGCCAGTCCAGTCCGTCATCTCGGCCCTACGCGTCACATTGGTGGAGACCGCAGCAGCCCAGTCCAGATCGACGCCTCTGTGGGAGCCAGGTGAGCGTAACAGCTGGAACGGTCGCCATAACTACCTGCCGGCGTTTCTTACATTAGCACAACCCGCGCAGTCCTCGTTAGGACCAAGGATACAGCCGAAGGAACGAGAACACAATAGGGAGCATTGGAGCAAGAGAAGTAAGGTGAGAAAGCATAGTGAGGCTTCCTCTATCAATGGACCGCATGGAATGTTTTGAAGCATTGGTTGCACTCTTAGATATGACTGTTTACTTACTAGCATGACACGAGGGGGATAAAGAGGGGGAAACAAGTACCACCACATCTATCGCCACCCTCCTTTTCAAATGCACGGTGCCCTCCAGCAAATGTCATACCGCATGCTTATTCCACAGGACGTAGTAACATACACCCTCGTGCATTCCCAACAGTCCCCATGCTACACAAGCTCACCCTTGTGCCTGTCCACACAACAAACCATGTGTGCATTACAGCATGTCCCCTGAGATGATGTCTCTTTTACATACAGGCATCTAATGCCCTTCGGAGGAAGGCCATGGAGAGAAGAGGCCCCCCCTCCCCACATCTTCTGAACTAATCACAAGATGGCTCTCCAGCTACCGCAGAAGATCAGGTCTGCGTACAGAGACCACATACCAAGGTGACCTTGCTTTTGCGAGGAAAAGCATATACAGCCAACAACTGTCTAATATATGCTGGGTACCTATGAGCTCACCTGCGCCTCCTTTTTCTTTTCCTTCTTCTTTCCCTCCCTCTCGCTCTGCCATCATGCCATGTTAGAACACAGCACAACCCGCTCTGACGGATGGGCACACGAACTAAGGAAGCCACATCACCGTCCAAGGTCTGCACCAAGCAGATTACTGCCTCCTGCCCTGCGCAAGTGCCCCACTCGAACCGGATTACCCAGGGAACTTGGGATCCTGTTACCGACTACTCTACAAGTACAGCCGGTAACTTGAGCATATACATTTTTCTAAATAATTTGCTGAACTAGCAGCGATTCAAAAATTTGAGGAACTCTCACACTTCCTTCCTTTTTGTTTCTTCTTAAATTTGAAATAGGGTCTGCTCACTGGACACCCTGAAGAAGGTGCCCCGTACTATAAGTACACACATGCACTGAAACGTGTACACACGAGTCAGCACACAGAAGATGACTATGGACCTACTAATTCCAAATCCGTCTTCAAGTAGTCTGTTAACCTACCTTTCTTTGAACACGTTGGCTACATTTTGAGATATCCTTATAGTCCAAGACCCAGACCGTACAGGTCAACCTGAGCACTGGAGTTTAGGGACAACAAGAAATGGTGAAAGCAATGCAAGATTGGCTTCCTCACCTTTAGAAATGACTTAGTCCACAAACCCTGCTCAATTGCAAATCTTAAAAGAGATTGCTTCACAGAACTAATGTGAAATTTTCATACATTTTTTATGATTGCACTGAGTTATTTTACAACATTGTATATATGTTCTTGCAACCCATTAGGGGTGTATATATGTTCCTTCTCTCTTTGACTATGGAATTTTGAAAGTGCTATATATTATATTCATTTTCTGTTTACATTTGAATACATGTGTCACTGTAAAATTGTGTTACTGCACCACACACTTTGATTATATAAACTGCTTTTGCAATATACGTTTTTTCTGTATTGTTTTTGTCATTGCTTTACTCTCTTGTTTGGCATACACTGAGCTCACAATACTATATGTTTGGCCAAAGCTGTCCCAACAAGTAGACTCAGTTTTTGATCAAACAAAGAAATGTGATGAGTTCTTCGTTAGTTCCCTTGTCTAATACTACGTGACGACATAAGCAAGGACAAGGCAGGAACAATTTTGTGCCCCAACCCTTAGAAGGAGGGGCTCCATTCCAAATCTTTTCATGGGAAGGGGGACAACCTTTCTTTGTGGGCCACTCGCTTTTCTACACAACATAAATATTGTGTGTTCAGTAATTTGTTACTAAAATCATTGGAGTACAATAAGAAAAAGAAACCGGACATGAGGTGTACAGTACCGGCTGCTACACTCAGCAAGGTAATAAGATTTCTAATAATGTTCTCAGTAGTTATACTGCACCATAGGGTGACCAATAATGACACGAGCAACAGGATTACCCCTCCCTTTTTTTGGATTTTTGTAAGAAATTACTGAACACACTATTTATGTTGTGCAGAAACATGAGTGGCCCAAGATACCTAGAAAAAATTGAAGGTGGGTGGACAGTTTTGGTATATGGGTTTCATATATAAATAAACCTCTCATGGTCAGTTTTTAAACCTCGCTATGTTCTTTGTTTTAGTGTTTATCTGGAGGTGTTCTTCATAATTAGGGAACCATATATTCACATCGCCTTGAGTAGGGTGTCCCGAGGAAGGCCTGGAAGGAAGAATAAAACCTTGAACTGATGCAAGACACAGTCTTCCCTCTCTAGCCAGAAACACAATGTGTCGACATTGATAGTGCCACTTTTGTCGCACTGTTACTAACCTTACTTAGATTTAGAGCATATTCACAGTGACCGCCGTGCCCATGAAATAGTGAACGTTTTAAGTACAGCCGTCTCCAGTGGCTGTAGATGTACAATTATTGATTGCTGTCTAGTCTGTGTTAAATGTATGATATGTATTGCACAAAGGGTATCCGGTCATTGCATCGACAGCCATACCATCTAAAATAAAGCATCTAAAAAAAGCAGGGTTTAATTTAATAAAAATGGGTTTTAAAGGTTAAAGGTTAAAAAAGGGGGTTTGTTTTTTTTTTTAAAAATGCATTAGATTCCCCTTTTTAGATGCTTTTTTTTGATGGTATGGCATTAGATGATTTGGATGTCGATGGAATGACAACCACTGCAAAGTATGTTTTTTGATACTACATATATTTGTCTTCTTTTGAATACATTGTATTAATTTGTCTGACCATATTTGCTGATTAGTGGTTAACTTCAGTACAATCTGTAGCTTCTATCCATTCACTGACGTGTGTAAGGGCGGTGTAGCCTATGTTCACTTCATTTTTCTCACATAGTCTGTTCCATTATGAGACAGACCCCCCCAGTAACAAAAAAGAGGGATTTAGCCAGATTATACAAAACGAAATTACTTACAACAATAACCAGGGCATCACAAGGCAGTGAGAGTGTGTAGTTGATTTTTCTATCCACCTGTGTCAGTGTTTTCTTTTTGTTGCTATATTTTCGATATCCTTTTCTAACAACCTGCGAGAATGATTACAGTTGCCTACATTGTGTACATTACCAAGTCTGTGAATACTTATATTGTTTTCTGTCCTCCAATGTCTAAATAAAGTGCCAAACGTGTGGGCACCCACTCATACCCCCACAAAATGATGCTATTATGTCCAAATTAACAACTGACCCGTTCAACTGTGTGCACTTCTTTAAATTGCACCCTTTCCCTTGTCTCAATCTAAGTAAACATGTCATTTACCCCGTAGACTACCTGTGATTTGTGATCCTTGCACCTACCTTTTCAAATAGTAAACACTGTGAATTGCCTTTTCTAATATTTACTATCACTTGATTCAAGTAATGTTATTTTTAGAAAAGAATGTTATTAAAATCACATTATTTTCACTGCATTATTTTTCCTAGGGATTATTTTCCTGCTTTAATCTGATAGTATAGCATTAACCTGATCTTCACTCGATTGCTAGGTCAACCAAATGGCTTTGAAGACAGTAATGGCATACTTTGCTTTATCAGAGATCTGCAGCCAGGTGTTTTGACTATGCTGGCTAAAGCTGAAGGTGTAGTCCAAAACATCTCGAGAGATCAAGGTTACAGATCACTGGCTTCATGCTCCAAGAACTACAGAACTTTGAGTAGAAGCCACTATCCTGGTGAAATCACACAAACACCACTTGCACATAAATGGTAAACTTGGATTCGAACCTAAATTATCTAATTCTGCATCTGCCCTCTCGTGTAATACTAGAAATGATCTGCCCTAAGACTTAGTCAGTCTCTCATTGCAGTAGAAGATCTGCCACTGGCATCCCCAACCATACCATAATTCCAGCTCCCGTGGAAAAGAGAATCTTGATAAACCTTTTTTTATTTCATTTTTATTGTATATTTACAGGTATTTACAATACACAACACAAACCAATATAGCTTTCAAGCTGAGATGAATAAAGAAGATAAAAAAGGGGAAAAGAAAATCATGCTTCAATCCACAGTATACACAGTAAACCCACCGATTACAAACCTAGATCTTCAAACCTAGCCCAGATTTTCTCATATAGATAGCTTATTTTGTCTGGCGTATATGGTTAATTCAATTGGAGACAATTTGTTAAGTTTGTTAGTCCAAACATCATCCAATGGAGGTTGAACAGTTTTCCAACCTCTAAGAATCAAACTTGTCGCTACCATTGTAGCTTGAAACAGCCATCGCTTCTGAGTTGGTCAATTCTTCCAAAAAGAGTATTATCCCCTAATATCGGGGTTTCAAAATCAAACATCCAGTCTTGTCTCAGAACCTGGTTCATTATCATGCACACCTCACCCCAAAATGTTCTCACTCTAGCACAGTCCCAAATCATGTGTTCCATTGTCCCATCGAAGTGTCCACATCCCCAACATAACTTTTGAATCACACATACCCAAATCATACATTCAAACAGGCGTCCAGTAAATCAGAGCTTAAGCTGCTTTGCATGCTCTCCTTCATTACTACAAATCCTGTCCCATTTTGCTTCATCCATACCGGAAGATAGATTTTAGGACCATTTCTCTATCAGTGTTAAATTCCCTTTCCTGTCCTAGTTTCTAGTTCTTGACCACCTACTCCTCTTGAATCCCTAAAAGCCGATTTCTGTATCAAGAAGCGTAATAGCTGATTGACTGATGGCTGCCATCTAGTGGAACGAATAGTAGAGACCTAGGAAGGAGGTGGTAAAATTCAGAATCGTTCTTGGATCAGAGTTCTAATCCTACGACCAATAACAGCACCGATACTTGAGTGCCAACAAATTCCTCTTCCAATCATAAATGATGAAAATGCCCCCAAATGATTACAGATATACACCAAACTAGTGGCCCTAAATTGAACTTTTAAAGTATGCAGGGGGGGGGGGTATTTTAAATCGGGCAGAACTAAATTATAGCAAAATGTAAAACCAAGGCGTGAAGCAATTTACTCCTCTCTATTCCACTCCTGGAGATATTACATATGTTTTGTGGGTGAAGTTGAAAATGGGAGGGGCATTCATTTTAGCCTCATACTTGCCAATCTGCTTGCAAAATCTCTCTCTTTTACGGGTGCATGACATTTTCATTCTGGGGTAAAACGAATGGATTTCATGGAATTTGCCTGCATTTATCACCTGCTACAGGCACATTTCATAGTAATCCAATGTATATTGAGCCTGTAAAGTGTTATTTGCAGGAGGGAGGAATCTACATTTCCTTGCAAAACAGTGATTAAAGTGAAAGGATGAAGGCGATTTTGCCTGTTTTTCCTCTTTCATTTGCTACTCCTTTTTGTGAATGTGGAAATCTGCATTGAGGGGTACCAATATGATGTAAGTGATAACATTGGTGGTTCCACGCATTTAATTACCTTTTTTCCAAAAATGAGTCACACAGAGAACCCAATGTGCTTCTTCTGTAGTAAGGTTAGCACTTTAGTCCAGATACTGCAATATATGCCCCACATTTGGTCCCTATTTGCACTGAGATTCTATTTTTAAGTTATATTTTATTTTATTGTTTCAAGTGCAGGCTTAGCTCGAGAGCAACAGGGCGCTGCACAGGGTGTGGGTAGCCATCGATTGGGCAGACATGTTAGCAGTAGCGCACTTCTGTGAGTTACGGTCTGTGCACCCATTGGGATTAGTCCTTTGTGAGCTGTTGTGGAAAACGCAACGTTTGGTGAGCTTTGTGAAATTGGAGCATTAAGGAGGCATTCTGAGCATCTGGATCGAGTACCAGAGGGAAGGTGCTTGACTCTCTTGCCCAGCAGGTGTATGCAAGTACACTTTGGTCCAATAAGAAGAAACCGGAACTCTACTAGTATCTTTCAAGAAGCAGACCCTTGCAGAGACTACTGGAACTCCAAAGCAATCACCGAGACTTCCATGCACTGGTCCCTCTCATCACCAACCTAATCTGTACCTTCCCATGTACGATAGGCACACTATTCCGCCCCCCTCATTTAGTAGGTGCCCCTTTCCTTTAGATGTCATGTCCCCCCAACATTTTCAACAAAGTTACTCCACTGGCTCATCCCCTGGGCATCCCTTTGTCAGCCTGCTGCCAAACACTGGATTAACTCTCCTAGGTCGAGGATGATATGCCAAGTCATCATCATCATAAACATTATTTCGGTTAGTCAACCATAAAAGTACACACAGATAAAGACAATGAATTCATGGTACAGAAAAGAAAAGAAAAAATAAGTATTTTAACATAACACCATCATATCAAAGGTTGATATAACCACATAATTAATTAAATTCATTAAAATACAAAAAAGACCAGGAGTACATCTTTGCCACAAAGTGCATGTGCTTTTCATAATTAGATAAACATTTTAGAAAGGAAAAAAAAAGATACAGAATAAAACAGAATGAGGAGAGTCCACCACTGGCAGCCTCATCTAAATTACATCAATAATCTCGGCTCTTTACTCTCAATTACACTCTAAGCAGCCAAGCTCTATGGATATAATGAGCCGTTGCTCAGAGAACATGCATGTCCGAGTAGTGGCTCAGAAATCTCACAGCACAGACCGATTGTCTAACCTCTGCTTCTCTTAACATTGGCAACAAATACATTTTCCTCAGCTAAGTGCAACTCACCAGAATCACAGCCCGCTAACTCCTGTGCATGGCGAAAACAGAGTGGTAAAAAGCCTGGTTTACTTTCTATGATCATTGTTCACTGAACTCAGGCAGAAAGAGGAACAGGGATCGAAGAAGGATTAGGTAAGGAATGAAAGGGCTTTCTTGGATTCAGGGGCATGTGGCAGGCTGTGTGAGAGGGAAGCATGGGGGATGGAGCCCCTCCATTGATGGCGCATAGATGGAACAAGGTTGGGGATGAGGGGGTGAACGAGGGATTGGGGCAGGAATGTGTCGTGGAGTAAGGGGGTTGAATCCCCTAATTACAGAGCAGACGAGGAGTGTGAAGGCAGAGGGACAAGAGGTACATTCTGGGGAACAGAATTTAGCGTGAAGGCTGTATAAGCCCTATTCAGTGGCTGGGATTCAGTGGGTCAGATATTCAGGGAGAGGAGCCTCAGCACAATCACATGGAACCAAACCAGTCATAAACCTTTACTTTCGGAAAGGCAGGAAATCAGGACATCCCAATTTGGCATTGCAAACCCTTACACCACCAACTGCAATAAAGGGCCAAAGCATAGCTTTCCATTGTGACTTTAATTATAGCAGCCATGAATGGCGAAAATCGTCTTGGACAGAAAGGGGAGAGTGCAGGCAAAATAAGAGGAGCTGAGAAAGCGGGAAAAGAGGACAAAAACGGTAATAAGGAGATGGCCAAATGAGAAGGTTGGAAAGAGAAAGATGAAGAAGGGAGAAGAAGAGGGATTCCAAGAGGAGGGCAGGGAAACCGTATCAGATGAAAAGGGAGAACAATAGGGAAAGGAGATCAAACATATGGAGAAGAGAAAAAGATTGTGCTATGGAAGATGGGCTGAAAAGATGAAGAAAGAGTCTCAGAAATTAGATGAGACATCCAGGATCACAGCAAAATGTGCTTCTAGAGTTACCACTGCTCATCCCAGCAAATCATGTCAGCTTTGTTTATGGCCCCATTTACTTTTCGTCAGACAATTGTTATGGCAGGTTTCTAAGAAATGCATGTACGAGAAGGTTATGTTGTTAACTTTGGTCAAGACTATATTGAAAGGATCAGATTAGGGTCAAAAGAAAGGAAATGTATTACAAATGTGTGCTGGGATGGAGAATTGATGGTAGTTGCTACATTGTGATTGGCTGGAAAGAGGGACACACATTTGTTGAAGTGTACTTAAGGCATTTCATAGTATCACTTCATGATGTCTAGAGCTGACCATTGAAACATTTACATGTTAGAGCATATAGTGTATGTCTTCCCAATAGGGACCTGAAAAGTGTAGTGCTTTTTCGTCAACTTTCTTGTGTTTTTTCAGGAACTTCGACAATTATCGAACAGAAATGCAAGATCGGGATGAAGTCCCCATTCCCTAGTGGCCACTTCGTGCAAAATGTCTGGAAGCCGTCTTTTTGCACCCTCTCGTCCAAACCAGCCCTCGATCAGATCAATGGATGCCTGAAGAATAAGTCAGTCTATCTCATGGGAGATTCGACCCTGCGCCAGTGGATAGAGTACTTTGGAAGCATCATGAAAAGTATGTTTCTTTTTGCTTGTCCCAGTAGCTTGGCATTTATGTTATACTACCTCTATTACCACAAAATCCCCCTGCTTGTTCATGAAACCAACTTCATAGTGTATGGACGAGAGCATATAAGATGGCTGTCATAGTTCTGAGCCCAATATGTTTGTGGCTACTTATTAGAGTAATTAACTTGTGGTCAGGCCACATGTACAGCCTATGTAAACAGGAACAGGTGCTGCTTATTACACCTCAAGTACTGGCGACATTCTTCCGATATCCAATTGCAAACACATGCAAGACTAACTATCCTGGATCTTTAGGTTCAGAAAACTGAAACACCACAATTGGCAATGGGATCTGAGAGCCTTTCTATGTTTAACATATAGGCAACATGAAGTTTATACAGATCACATAGATGCATGCTATGTGCAAGCAACCCCCAGACAGCACGAGTCTTCCGGCAAACGTCAGGACGATCATGAGAAATCCACAGATTCGGTCCAGAGGCAAATCTACAATAAATATAATGGGATCATATTGAAGGGAATGTCGAGGAAAAAAGATTGTCAATCGGGAAATATTCAATTTTGTGCATTTGAGCACATTTACAGAGAACCCACTAATTAGTCAAGGCAACTGCAGTGTATAAAGGTCATGTGGTGATCACACAAACAATGAATAAATCACTCTTAGTTCAATGCAATGGCTTATTTTATATATATATATATATATATATTCACTGAATCCTTAGTTAAGGTGCAGTTATGTTGCAAAGAGTTAACGCAACAAAACCCTTGAAATTCAGCAGATGTGGGAAGTCATGTTAACGTGACGCGCTCCCATTGATGTCTCCCATAATGCCATATCCCCCATAATTCAATTTTGTATGTCATTGTGAATCCCTTCGCTTATAATATGTATGTGCTTTTGGGCTTTTCAATGGGAACGCGCCGAGTTAAGCTGGTCATCACTTTCCACATCTTGCTGTATTTCAAGGGTTTTGTAACGTTAAATCTGCACAACCTAACTGCACCATAACTAAGGTTTTTTTCAGTGAATTTCAAAGGTTTTGTTATACCATACTTTTTACGGCCCACTAGCGATGACCTTTGACGATCACCAGTGGCTACATCCTTTGGCCGTGTACACTGTACATGTTCCCGCAATATGTTTCTTTTGGACCACTAGGTGGCCACGGCCATTCTATCCATATCTTTCGGGCCCACAAGCCAGGGCCGTCAGGGCCATGTGCACTGTATATTTTGAAATACTACTGGGCGCTAGCCATGTCCTTCGCACGTGACCACAGCATTTAGCTGTGACCACTATACATGTTCCCCCTAATGTGTTTCAATTTCGACCCACTAGGTGACCACAGACCTTTGCCGTGGCCATTATACATGTCTTTTGGGATCCATGTAATAATGTCGCCACAAAAATATTGTCATGCAAAAATATCGCCGAAAAATTGTCGTTTTTTGTGGCGACATTATTGCATGGAACATGCGGGGGACACCCCCGCAACCCCCACTTTTTTTTATTTTTTTTGCCTCTGTCGCCATATATGGTCACCCAAATAATATCGCCACGACATTTTCCCAGCGATATTATTTACGGCGACCATATATGTGGCGATATTAATACCTGATACCATCTTTTGGGACTCTAGCCCAGGGCCTTTGGCCGTGTCCACTGTATATTTTAAAACACTATCTTCCTTTCATCCTTTTTCTCCTCCAAATGGCATTTTTTTTTTCACGGGACGAGGGATGTGACAACATTTTGTTGCAAAATATCAGCCAAATACGTCATGCAAGTCAAGTTATTAGGAATTAAATTTTCAGCTTTCCTGTGGAACCTGACACTCAATTTAATTATAGTGCTCAACTCAACTATAGTCCTGGCACCGCCGCACTATAATACACACACACACACACACACACATGTATGCATATATACATACACAAAATATATATTTAACATACATATCTAAAAAAAAGTATTTTGTAAATATTTTACATGAATGAGACCATACGACAATGGAAAAAAAGAAAAGGTTAAATGCTTTTTTAAATAAAATATTCATGATGTACATTGTTAATTTATATTAAAGAGATACATGCCAAATATAGGGATTCATTATAACATAGGCCGTGAACATGCAATTTTTGGAATTTGACATGTGGTAAATACCGCTTGATTATGAAGTGAATTACTTCATTAAAAATCTTCCATGCAAAAGGTCGATAAAATTTGTAAACCCCACTCCAAGGATAATTTTCATTTCACACAGCCCACATTTTTTAGGGATTCAAAAACGGGGATGAAATAGTGAGCACCTGAAATGCATCTGAAATGCCAACCCTGTACAGAGATGGATAAACCGTCTCTGGAAATGCATCATAACCAAGTCAATGGCCCTCATTACAACTCAGGCGTTAAGGGTTTAACGGCGCCGTCGGCGCCGTTAACCCTTAACGCCTGATTACAAGTGTCCCTTTGCGGGTTGGTGTTTAACGCCTGCTTTTAGCAGGCGTTAAAAATCCAACCCGCAAAGGGACTTTGGAGCTAATTACGGCACCGTAATTTACGGTGCCGTAATTAGCGCCTTCCCCATTCCCATTATGCCCTATGGGGGCAAAAATGGGAATGGGGAAGGGCAAATAGTGAATGGGGAATTACCGCCCCACTCACCTTGGAATGGGGCGGTAATTGCGCCATCCACCATGGCGGAATCGTAACCTTAGCGGCATGGACCATGGTGCTAATAGCACCATGGTCCTCCGCCAAGGTTGT
The DNA here is from genome assembly GCF_040938575.1 of Ambystoma mexicanum. NCBI lineage: Eukaryota > Metazoa > Chordata > Amphibia > Caudata > Ambystomatidae > Ambystoma > Ambystoma mexicanum. The sequence continues at coordinate 229,021,415 of NC_090931.1, read as the reverse complement.
AATGAGGGCCAATATCCACCCATTAATGCGTTATCCTAGGTAATCTTACAATGGGCAGATTTACCAGATGACTGCAAGCGTGAACAGTAATTACTGCAAGTAGTCATCAAGATAGGAAACAGCCTGGATCGGAATAAAGGTCTCAGGTAGATTGATTCCCGGGATTTTTGCGGGTGGTAATTATCGTTATCATAGTGGCAATCCCTGCATCCTGCCTTACTACAAGAATGCTGCCAAGATGGCAAACATTGATGAACATTCTGAAATGCTGTTTGCATTATTTCAGAAAAGCTGCTGGTATTTCTAGAACTTGCTTTATTTCATTTCCATCCATGTTTTGAGCAATGAATGGATTGTGTGAAGTTGGTAATGATGTTATTTAAAATGTAGTCTGATGAAAAGAAGCGTCCTTATTGACCCTTCTCTAAATTTCTTTGCAAAGGGGATACGAAGGTGGCCATCTGAGATGCCCACTTTTACCCATACAGATTATATTTCCTGGAGTTCAAGGAATGCACTGGAAAATATATTCACTTAATTAACACTACATGTTTAAATCAACTTGGGAGTTTTGCATTTTTTAAAATAATTTGTAAGTGGTCATAGCCCCTCCAGCTCACAGAGCCTGCACAGGAGAAAGAGAAGGAGATAGAAACAATAGAGAGAGACTGAGGGAAGGAGAAGACAGGTAGAAATACAGAGAGAGAGAGAGAAAGACGCAGTTAGCGATGGCGATAGTGGGATACTCTTTAGATAGTCCCAAGTACACCAATAGGAGAAAAACTCAAACTGAGTAACTCCTAGTGCACGAGCAAACCCAGTTTTATTCTGATACAAAGGACCATTTCAAAATGGTGATAGGAATAACACAGTTATAAACCAGAGGAATAACCAGATAATCATCATTGCCGATGTCATAGTTAGTAATTTAAAAACAAATTCTGGTCTCTCACTCAATTTGTTAGTGGAACATAGGACATATAGTTGCCTATCAGTGAACCTTTTACTTTTGGTTCTTTCACAACTAATAACTCCTCCTAGATGCATTTCAATCTACCATGCCATTGGTTGGCACTCTACAACACTAGTCGATAAGAGCGCAATTCGATTGGTCGGCTGTTTTCTCATCCGACCCCAGGCACTTTTATGCAGTGCCAAGGTATGCGGTGGGGAAAGGTGGGCGAATGGGTATTATCCAGTTTAAAGAAGTTACTCACTTCCAGTTCCCAGACCTGTGGCCTTATCTGCCAGTCTGTGTGTGGCCTTGGCATGTCGTCTCTGTCTGGATGTGCCAAGGAAGTGGCCCTATCTAATTGTGCCTGGAATATATGACCATTGTTTTCCATCACGTAGTAGTGGGCCACTGTTGAAAGCACAATTTCATCTATTGGATTTTCTGCTATTCTAACGTGTGTGTGTGCTTTCCTTCGGCAGCCACTTGCGGTGCTTTATATTAATCTGTTAGGGGATCAATCATGCTGCTTGGCATTTGCTGCTGTGTCTTGAAATGTATCCTCTTTCCCCTTTAACCAGGAAACTTGAATCTAGGGGTATTGCATTTGCTGTTGTGTTTGAAATTAGATGTTCCCCCCCATCCTGCAATCGCAAATCTGGGTGTTTTGCATTTACTGCAGCGTCTGAAACGTATGCTTTTTTCTCTCTATCCAGGAAGCTCAAATCTAGGTGTTTTGCATTTGCTGTTGTTTGAAATGTAGCCGTTTTTCCCTCTATCCAGAAATTTAGACACCCTTCTCTCCATCTAGCACCGTGCTCCCAGCTCTAGGTGCTCCACCGCCTCTACTGCGTCCAGCCTGAGCTGCACTCTAGCATTACAGCTGTGCTACGAGTGAAACAACAGCAGAATCATGTCTCCACATAATAAGGGTCCACCACCCCCACAGTACTCCGAATTTTAGGGATAACCTAAAGAATAAGGACACCTAAGGCACGCACCCAGGAAGCACCATCCACCTCTGCCTTCAAATCCCCTCCATACCCAATCTGCTAGCTGTCGGACAGTAAGCCCCCCCTCGACCACATCCCCCACATCCATAACCGCAGGCCACCGAAAACCACAAAGATGCCGAAGGACAACTACAACCAAAACAAAACTCAGGAAAGTCTTGCCAGCTGGCAAGGTCGCCTTCGGCTGAAACACAAAAACGCAAACTCATTAAATGAGTAGACACAATACTCCACAACATAGAACGGGACGATACGAGAGAAAACTAGGAGAAGGAATAAATGAAATGGAACCACACCATGGCATCATGCCAACAAACACAGACACGACAACGGAACACACACCCATAAGCATGACAGAAAATAGAAAAAAACTCTAAAAGGAGAAAATCTTTATACCTAATACCATACCTTGCGACGGGCCACCCAACAGAACAATTCACAACCACCAACAATGCTAGATGCTCCAGCAAGATACCGGGACCACACAGGAAAAGACCAGAAACATCCAGAAGGAATAAGGGAAAATGACACCCTCACTTCATGTATCACCATAACACTAGGTGGAACCAAAATCTTATTCATCACAGAAGCCTGGTTAGGTGACAACTACAAAGTCACACTACACAGCTGTCTACCCGACAACTTCAAATGCACACGGGTAAACAGAAAAGGAAAAAGAGGAGGAGGACTTGCAATAGTATGCAAAGAACAACTGAAAATAAAAACAAATGACTCGCTGAACATCAGAAACTGCGAATCCCCTGTCCTTCACCTGAGGGCGAACTAAAACGCAAAGCTCACATTGCTACTCCTTAATTGTCATGACCACAGGTTAGTTTATTTTCCCATACTTGTCCTAAGAGTTGCAGGTTCATAGGGAATTTATTTGCCCTAGCTAGTTATTGATTCTAACTCCCCATATTAATGGTTGGTTGAGTTTCTTTAATGGCCGCTAGGTGGCGCCTCTGGTCAGTTAGTTAGCGGGTCTAGTTGTTTTCATGTGCCAGCTATTTAAGCCCCGCCCATCAGGAGGCTCACGCTTGGCGTCGTTTGTCTGAGTTCAGACTGAACGCTCGCCGCGTACCTCCGTTCCCTGTCACCGCTCAATATACCTTGTCCACAGAAAATTCCATTCATTCCTTGAGTAACTTTAATTCGTTATCAGCTCCCTTCCTGTGTTTTCCAGTTGCTGCCGTTCCCGGCTCAGTCACAGTCCATAGTTGAAGTCCTGTCATAGCGGTCTCCTCATCTCTCAGTTCGTAGCAGTCTTCTCTCACGCAAGTACACCTATTATATTAAAATGCATTTGCTTCGTTTTAGTTGCTTTGTTGCCTTATCAGATACATTGAAATTGTGTATGAATGTTATTTGAATTCCTCACGCATTTTCAGGATATTACGTTGTTTTTAGCGGGTTCGCGCCCTTTCCTGTGGAGTTTTGTCTTGGAAGCTGATTTTCTAGTCAGATATTTTTGGTCACACTAAGGTTCATATTACGCTCAGTGATAAGGTGTTTTCCTGTTTCCGTCTCGTAATGTAGTGAGGTAGTTTTTTCTGTAATTCTACACTTGCATTACACCTCAGCTTATTGCCCCCTTTTAGGTTCAAATAGCATAGGGTTTATGTCATTGTTTTAGTGCCATTTAGTCCCTTTCAAAAGAAACTGTTATCCAGTGTCCCATCTTCAGAACTTGCGCCCCTGTATAGAACAGGATGGAGAGCTCAACTAATTAAATACCAAGGTGAGATATTTGCTGGCTCCCATATTACCAGTTTTGACCTTCTGTTTTACAAGAGAAAACTAAGGAAGGGAAAATTGTTATTTTCTTCACAGAAATTCAGTGTCTAGTTCCCAGGAAGGTAGAAGTCAGTTGGAGTTCCAGAAGGTTCCCGCAGAGTTTTCAGGTGAGCGTTACAGAACGCGAAGCCACTTTTAAAAAAAAAATACTCTGCCTGGACATTATGGAAACTCCAGAAGTAGACCAGTTGGCTCAGTTATTGGGAGAACTAAGGGCTGAGGTCCATGCAGCCCGCTCAGAAACCAGTGCTCTCCGGAGAGAATTAATTGTTAACCGGGATCGCACTGAGGAGTTAGCTCGTCAGATGTTGCAAGCCCAAGCGGGTCAAACTCCCTTGCCTTCTGCCAGTGCATCTGCCCCCGTTTCAGTCACGCCTCCCTCACCAGTTCAAGTAATTGTTCCCGGCAATATCCCATTAGCTCCTCCTGAACGCTTTCTAGGAGATCCTAAGAAGTTTGCGGTTTTTCTCAACCAATGCCAGCTTCATTTCCTCTGTCGCCCTGGGGTATTTCCTTCTGATCAGGCCAAGGTAGCGTTTATATTATCCTATTTGGGTGGTTATGCAGCTGATTGGTCAATCCCGTTAGTAAATAGGGATGATCCGATTTTGAGAAATCTTGTAGATTTTCAGAAGGAGATGGAGAAATTGTTTGCACGTCTTGCTCAGGGTCAGGCTCTGGATAATGAGTTGCTTTCACTTCGCCAAGGTAACCAGGAATTGTTGGCATATGTAGCAACCTTTAACAGATTGGTGGCAGAAACAAATTGGCCCACAGAGAAAAGAACCACCTTATTTCAGAGAGGATTACGTAATGAATTGAAGGACGTCCTGGCTCAGGTGGTGAATCCTCCAGAAGGAATTGCAGAATTCATTGATCTAACGGTACAACTTGACCAAAGATTGCAAGACAGAAGAATGGATCGCTCTCGTTCAGAAAACAGAACTTATTTTGTGCGCCCCAAGGAAAATCAGTTGAGAACCAGTTCAGAGAGTTCCGTTGAACCCATGCAGTTGGGAGCCGTCAGAGGACCGATATCACAAGCTGAAAGAGACAAGAGACGCCAACAACAGTTGTGTCTTTACTGTGGTAAGGCTGGTCATTTTCTCAAGGAGTGTCCTATTAAACCTTCCAGGAAGCCTATTGGAGGTGTTAACCCAGACAAGAAGGACTCGGGTTCGGAAAACTCCATTGCCCGACAAGTGTAGAGGTCAACTTGTCGAGCATGGAAAAAGGTTTGGTGACCTCACATTTTGTTTTTCCCATTACCTTATCCAGTACGAAACAGCCCACCAGAATGCAGACTTTGCAAGCCTACATCGATTGTGGAGCAGTTGGGAATTATATGGATATCGATTTGGCAACTAGGATGGGTTTTCCTCGTACGAACAAGCACGAAGCTGAAAATGTATCAGCAGTCGATGGTACGCCCTTGGCTTCAGGTCCTGTTACTCAATGCACGGAGAACCTTATTATGTTTTGTCAGGGAAAACATGAAGAGAGAATCACGTTCGACCTTATTAGCGCTCCCCAACTCCAAATTATACTTGGCTTACCCTGGTTGGAGAAACATAACCCAAGGATTGATTGGCGAACTCGGTCTTTGACCTTTGCTGCTAAGTGTAGAGAATCTTGCTGTAAAACAAACACCCAGGATGATTCCCGTTTAATGGAGAAGGTCTCTGTATCAACGTTAGGAATCATCGGTTTACTACCTCACGAGTATGCAGAATTTCGAGACGTCTTTGAAGAGAAATTGGCCGAGGAGCTTCCTCCACATCGGCCCTATGATTGTCAGATTGATCTTCTTCCTGGAAGTGAAATTCCGTGTAGTCGGATTTATTCACTAACGGAGAAAGAAGATGCTCACCTAAAGAAATACTTAGACCAATACTTAGCCAACGGTTTCATCCGACCCTCTAAGTCTCCTGCTGCTTCGCCTCTTTTTTTTGTTGCAAAAAAGGAAGGCGATCTCAGAACTTGCATCGATTACCGAGCACTCAACCAGATTACTGTCAAGAATCAATATCCTATTCCCCTCATTTCAAATTTGTTGGACCAAATTAAAGGATCTCAGATATTCACCAAGCTGGATCTTAGAGGGGCGTATCACCTGATCCGAGTGAAGGAAGGCGACGAGTGGAAGACTGCCTTTCGCACAAAGTATGGCCTCTTCGAATACCAAGTCATGCCATTCGGGTTATGCAACGCTCCAGCAGCATTTCAGTGCTTTATGAATGACGTTTTGAAAGATTTGCTCGATGTCTGCGCAGTAGTATATATTGCCGATATCTTGATCTTTTCAGCAACCCCCTCGGAGCATGTGAATCACGTTTCAGCAGTTTTGAAAAGATTGCGAGAGCACTCCCTTTTTGTGAAGATGGAAAAGTGTTCATTTCATGTTCCTGAAGTAGAGTTTCTAGGGTTTGTGCTGTCCTCTCAAGGAGTGAAGATGGATGTTCGTAAGGTAGAGGCGATTCTTTCATGGCCAGTTCCAACTTCGGTGAAAGGAGTCCAAAGTTTTTTAGGTTTTGCAAATTTCTATAGAAGAATTGTGGAAAATTTCTCGCAGTTGGTTCATCCAATCACGTCTTTGCTTAAAAAGAACCAGATGTTTGCCTGGACACCAGAGGCCACCGTTGCTTTTCAGACTCTCAAGTCCAAGTTTACTGAGGCTCCTATTTTGAGACATCCTCGTCCTGACTTACCTTTTATTGTAGAGACAGATGCCTCGAGTGCTGCCATGGGGGCTGTTTTGTCTCAACGAGATCCACAGACTCAAGTTTTGCATCCAGTGGCGTTTTGGTCGAAAAGATTTTCAGCTGCAGAACGAAATTATACCATTACCGACAGGGAACTGTTGGCAATCAAGTGCGCCTTAAAGGAATGGAGACATTATTTGCTAGGTGCCCAACACACAGTCACCATCCTTACCGACCACCGAAACTTGCAGTATCTCCGCTCAGTCAAGGCCCAATCGGCTAGACAACTGCGATGGGCTTTATTCTTCGCAGAGTACGACTTTGTCATCACTTTTCGGCCAGGAGTTCGAAATGGGAAGGCCGACGCCTTGTCCCGGATTGGCAATGAAGATGAGACCTTTGTTCCCCAAGTTCCAAACAACATCATTGCTGGAGACAGGGTTTTAGGATTGCTAAACACTTCAGACCCTTTTTATGAAGAACTGCGTAAGGAAGTCAAGAGGAATGTGGTTCCTGAAGAGCTGCTTACCTGGACAAATCGAGGCGATCAATTCACCCTGCAGGAGGATATCCCGCATTATCAAAATCGCTTGTACCTACCTACTGAAGAATTGAGAAGACAAGTAATTGCTAACTACCATAGCTCCTTGATTGAGGGACATCCAGGGGTCACAAAGTCTTTGGAAAAAATCAAGAGACACTACTGGTGGCCTACATGGCGCAAAGATGTCATTCAATTTATTCAAACCTGTTGAACCTGTGCACAAAATAAGAATACTAAGAAAAGACCGGCCGGTGTTCTTCAACCTTTGGATGTACCACCGAGTCCTTGGCATACCGTGTCAATGGATTTTATTACCGATCTTCCTCCATGTAGGGGTTTTGACACCATTCTAGTGGTGGTTGACTTATTCTCCAAGATGGCACATTTTATCGCAGTCCAAGGACTTCCGACAGCTTCTGGATTGGCCAAGATATTTCTGGAGAATATTGTTAAGGCGCATGGTTTTCCCTCCATTGTAATCTCAGATCGAGGTAGTCAATTTGTTTCTAAATTTTGGAGGCAATGTTGTGCTCTGGCCAAGATTGATGTTCGACTATCCACCAGCCATCATCCCCAAACTGATGGTCAGACGGAGCGCACCAACCAGACCTTAGAACAGTATTTACGATGCATGCTTCACCAAACAGAAGACTCTTGGTTGGATATATTGTGGGTGGCAGAATATGCTTACAACAATTCAACTCATTCCTCTACTGGGCTTACTCCATTCTATACATTACATGGCAAACATCCTCGAACTTCAGCCTTTGACCCTCCAGAACCTTTAGAGAAGCCTGCTGTGAAAACTCTCCATGAATTCATCTCAACGGCCCACACTAGGGCTCAAGCTAGCTTGTCCGCAGCCAAGGAAAGTCAGAAGAAGTTTGCTGACCGCCATCGAAGTGTAGCTCCTAGGTTTCAAGTCGGAGACTCTGTGTGGCTATCCTCCAGAAATTTGATGTTGAAAGGTTCAAAGAAATTTCTTCCTCGATTTTTGGGTCCGTTCTCCATAGAAGCCATCATCAACCCAGTGGCAATGAAATTTACCCTTCCTCGGAAGATGCGAATTCATCCAGTTTTTCATGTGTCTTTACTGAAACCAGTAACGCCAGATACTCGTTTAGAACCAGCTCCTGCTCCCGTTGAGTTTGAAGACAATCAATCTGAATATGAAGTGAAGGATATTTTAGACTCCAAGATTGTCAGGCACAAGGTTTTTTATCTGATTGACTGGAAGGGTTACGGTCCCTTAGATAGATCCTGGGAACCTAAAGAAAACATACATGCCACTAGATTGTTAAAAAGGTTTCATCAGAATCACCCCAATAAACCGGGAGGAGAGTCCTTGAGGAGGGGTACTGTCATGACCACAGGTTAGTTTATTTTCCCATACTTGTCCTAAGAGTTGCAGGTTCATAGGGAATTTATTTGCCCTAGCTAGTTATTGATTCTAACTCCCCATATTAATGGTTGGTTGAGTTTCTTTAATGGCCGCTAGGTGGCGCCTCTGGTCAGTTAGTTAGCGGGTCTAGTTGTTTTCATGTGCCAGCTATTTAAGCCCCGCCCCTCAGGAGGCTCACGCTTCGCGTCGTTTGTCTGAGTTCAGACTGAACGCTCGCCGCGTACCTCTGTTCCCTGTCACCGCTCAATATACCTTGTCCACAGAAAATTCCATTAATTCCTTGAGTAACTTTAATTAGTTATCAGCTCCCTTCCTGTGTTTTCCAGTTGCTGCCGTTCCCGGCTCAGTCACAGTCCATAGTTGAAGTCCTGTCATAGCGGTCTCCTCATCTCTCAGTTCGTAGTAGTCTTCTCTCACGCAAGTACACCTATTATATGCAAATGCATTTGCTTCGTTTTTGTTGCTTTGTTGCCTTATCAGATACATTGAAATTGTGTATGAATGTTATTTGAATTCCTCACGCATTTTCAGGATATTACGTTGTTTTTAGCGGGTTCGCGCCCTTTCCTGTGGAGTTTTGTCTTGGAAGCTGATTTTCTAGTCAGATATTTTTGGTCACACTAAGGTTCATATTACGCTCAGTGATAAGGTATTTTCCTGTTTCCGTCTCGTAGCGTAGTGAGGTAGTTTTTTCTGTAATTCTACACTTGCATTACACCTCAGCTTATTGCCCCCTTTTAGGTTCAAATAGCATAGGGTTTATGTCATTGTTTTAGTGCCATTTAGTCCCTTTCAAAAGAAACTGTTATCCAGTATCCCATCTTCAGAACTTGCGCCCCTGTATAGAACAGGATGGAGAGCTCAACTAATTAAATACCAAGGTGAGATATTTGCTGGCTCCCATATTACCAGTTTTGACCTTCTGTTTTACAAGAGAAAACTAAGGAAGGGAAAATTGTTATTTTCTTCACAGAAATTCAGTGTCTAGTTCCCAGGAAGGTAGAAGTCAGTTGGAGTTCCATAAGGTTCCCGCAGAGTTTTCAGGTGAGCGTTACATTAATAGACCACCGACATATGAGGCAACCTTTGTAGACCCCTTCATAGAAGCCATCACAAACCTGGCCATCAAACACAATCACCTGATAATCCTTGGGGGCTTCAACATATGGTTTGACGAAGAGAATGCAAACTCACAAAAATCCCTAATCAAGCAGCTTGGTACAATGAAATGGTTAGACGGACGCAGCAGGACACACTCTTGACCCAGTCTTCGCCAACAAAAAACTGATCTCAACTGTGCCACCAATGCAAATACTATTGAACGACCCTCTCATTATACCATTCATGATTCAACTACCAGCTAATACACACAAACAGCCATAAGAGCTTCCTGTGAACTGGAAAAGGAACTGGAATACCATTGAAAGTAGTAACTTAAAAGAACTGGAATCCTTCAAACCATCAACCGCAAACCTGGACAGAACCGACCTAGACAATAAAGCAGACCTAATCCAGAAATGGATCGCTGAAAAAATAGACAGCATCTCCCCAAATAAACCCTTCATCCCATAAGAAAAGAAAGCAATGGCAAGATCGTTTACACCCACCTCAATACAATGAAAAAAACTAAGCGGAAACTTGAACTAGAATGGGGGAAAAACTATAACCAGACAAAAGAATAAATTATCAAAACAAATCCAAGCGTACAAAAAAGAAATTCTCAAAGCCCAAAAGAAATACTATGACAACCGGATCACAAAAGCTACCAATACCCAGAAGGAAATGTTCAACATCATTAATGAGATGAGAAACTTACTTGGATGTAACGCACCAGTACCTTCCCAAAAACTGAGCAGTGACCTTGCAGACCACTTAAAAAATAAAACCACTGACATACATCGTTTCATACAAAGCAGACCAATCAAACAGACCATGCACCATGCCCCACCTACCCTGGAACCACAGAACAAGCTGAAAAGCTTCACCCAATTATCAGTAGAGAGATTCGTGAAGCTGGTGAAACATAGCAACAAAGCAGGCTCCCCAATGAACCCCTGCCCACCAGACCTCTAGAAATCAATGATTACACCGGGCATGCTATTGGAATGCCACAGAAACCTCTTCAACCAATTGCTCTCAACGGGGAGAGTACCGCAGGCTTTCATATCTGCGTACATCAAACCATTCCTCAAGGATACAACGGGCGATGTAGAAGACCTCTCTAACTACAGACCAATATCAAATATTACCTGTCCAGCAAAACTCCTAGAGACCTATGTCTACGAACAAACACTGTAACACGTAGAAAACCACCAACTATTGGACCAGACACAAGTCGGCTTCAGACCCATGAGAGGGACAGTGATGTCACTTCTCTCTATCTAGATTCCAACACAAACTCTGCACTGATACTACTTGACCTCTCTGCAGTGTTCGACAGTCAGCCACAACATCCTCATCAAGAGACTGGAAGAAATAGGGATCATCAACACTGCGCTGCTCTGGATTAAATTGTTTGCATCTGAAAGAACAAGCAGTATGGATAAAACCATTCATATCATAATAATAATTAGGCTTTTAATAATAATAATAATAATAATTAATAATAATAATAATTATTATTAATTATTATTATTATTATTATTATTATTATTATCATGCCACGGGATACCACCTGTGGAGTACCACAAGGATTTTCCCTATTCCCACTCTTCAATATCTACATGACTCCACTAATCAACCTCATCAAAAGGCATGGCCTCACCTGCTACAACTACGCAAATGACACCCAAATCATCTACAAAATCGAAGATGTACAAGAGGAGAACACAACTCTAGTAGACTGTCTCAAAGAACTCTACGAATGGATGAACACAAGCAGCCTCAAAGTCACCCCAGGCAAGACAGAAATCATGATTATTTACAAAAACCAGGGAAGCAACCAATGCATCCCATGGCTCGCAGAACTAGGTACAGCGCCCATGCCATCCAAAATAGTAAAAAACCTTTTAATCCTAATGGAAAATGAGCTTACCCTAGAACCACAAGCAAATGCAATGATCAAGAAATGCTTGATAAAGATTACTAACAGAATAACTTCAAAGCAAATCTGAAAATGAATGATCTCAAGTCGGCTCTATTAATGCTTATCTCAAGTAGATCAAGATATATTCATCAGGTGGTCCAGGTATTTTCAATTTGAATGTGGGGTATGATATCTTTGAAATGGGCCAACTCAGGTGAGGTACTGGGTTTGTTGTTGGTATTTTTAGTAAGTGAGTTCCAATTGTTTAGAGTTCAGTTAATTTAGGAGAGGTGCCCAAGGCGCTGGACACCTTGGAATGTGGTATACAAGTCCATATTTTACGCTGTTCTTTGTGTTTTGCATCTACCTTGGAGTGGGTGGGGTGGGGTTCACATCTACTTATTGTATAGGTGATCAGGGGCCACTATTTAAGCACATTCTGAATTTGAAAATGGGTGATGACTTAAGAGTGGTCACATGGAATGTAAATGGCTTAAACAATGTACAAAAAAAAACAAAGTTATGACATATTTAAATGATCTAAAAGGCGATGTGTGTCTTATTCAAGAGACGCATCTCATAAAGAAGGAAATGGATGATCTGAGGAAAGGGTGGGTTGGGAGAGTGTATGGGTCCACGTTTAACTCAAGATCTAGAGGTGTGGCAATCTTGATTAGAAAAAACGCCCCATTTAAAGTACTGAAAGAAGTGAATGAGGGAGAGGGTAGAATTGTTGCAATTTTGACCAATACTCAAGGCACAGAGGTTATTTTCTGTAATATATATGCGCCAACAGTGGATGACGGTACTTTTTTCAGGAAAGTTGCCCAAATCATACAAAATCTAGGGTCAAGAAATATGATTTTGGGTGGGGATTTCAATACGGTTCTAGATCGGGGCATGGATAGGATCAGTTCAAGACGAAATAGAAATATTGACATGCACTCTAGGGCATTGAAAGATCTATTGGAGGAGCACAATCTGAAAGATGGTTGGAGGATGGAAAATACCGCAGCCAGAGAATACACCTTCTATTCCAGAGCACATGCGACATATTCAAGGTTGGACATGCTTTTAACGTCTGGTAGAGTTTCTGAAAACTATTTGACAACCAGAATTGGAAACATAGTATTGACTGACCATGCCCATGGTACTATGGATCTGAAACTAGACTTTGCATTAAACAAACAGCATACTTGGAGACTAAATACCATGTTGTTGGACAACCAGGATGAGATGGACAAACGTTCCACAGAAAGTGATTACTTTGTGACAGAAAACTGCACAGGGGAGGTCAGGCTGGATATTGCATGGGAAGCGTTCAAGTGTACAGTATCTGGTATGCTCATCAGTTTGGCAAGTGGTTTGAAGAAAAACTTTGACAAAAGACATCTAGAATTGGAATAAAAAATTAAAGATATCTCTAGGAACTTGATGGCTTATCCAGCAAATTCAGTTATGGTCCAAGAACTAAAGAAATTGAAGATGGAATTGAAAACCCTAATTTCAGATCGAGCGGATAAGTACTTTCAGCAGAAATGCACTTATTTGGAAAGAGGAGAAAAATGCGATCGATGGCTGGCATTTAGGTTGAGAAAAAGAGAGTCAGAACGCACAATTACATCTATCAGAGGGATGGATGGGCAAATCACTTTCAAGCCAAAAGAAATTAATGAAGTTTTCAAGACATTCTACACAGACCTAATCAAAAATGAATCTCATATTACTTCAACTGATGGAGGGTTCCTAGAAGGACTGCAACTTCCAAAGATTAATGAGGATGAATAAAAAAATCTAGATGGAAACATAACGCTAGATGAAGTAAAGAAAGCAATTGGAAAACTAAATACTGGTAGATCACCTGGACCAGACGGATTACCGGTAGAATTCTACAAATGGTTACCCAATTCAGCACTGACTCTCTTATTGAACATGTTTACATCTTCCCATTCTAGGGGATTACTCCCCCCAACCACAAGACATGCTATGATCTTGGTGTTCTTAAAAAAAAGGCAAGGGTGACACACTAGCTTCAAGTTATAGACCAATTAACCTAATTAATGTCAATAACAAAATATTGGCTAAACTACTTGCGTTGAGACTGGAGAATCTACTGCGAAAATTAGTACATCAAGATCAATCAGGTTTTGTAAAGGAAAGAAGAACTTCCAGAAAACTACTACCTACTATATCTGTGGCAACAGAGTCATTAGAGGATTCTGCAGTCCTGTCTTTAGACGTCGAAAAGGCCTTTGACAGAGTAAATTGGCAATTTATGTTTATGGTCCTAGAGAAAATGGGATTTGGCATTCAGTATATATCTCGGGTAAAATTGCTCTATTCCAAACACACGGATGATGTGAACACCAATGGGCAAAGATCAGAGTTGTTTGAATTAGAGAGAGGTACAAGACAAGGATGTCCCTTGTCCCCTTTATTATTCGTCATTGGAATACAACCACTAGCTGTAGCACTGAGAGCAGAAGAAGGCCTTCAGGGTGTAAGTTGTTGGGGATTGCAACAAAAAATATGGTTATATGCCGACGATTTGTTATTAGTTCTCAAGAATCTGAGTCATTCATTGCCCAAACTTGGATATTTTGTTGGCCTTTAATCAATACTGTGGCTATAAAATAAATTGGGCTGAATCAGAGGTCCTGCCCTTGGTGCCGTTCTGCGACAAGAATGTTTTTAACACAGTGGGGTTTTAAGTGGTGTGCAGAAAAATTGTTATGCTTAAGAGTGTGGATTTTACCAAGTATCAGTGACTTTGTTAAAGAAAATATGAATGTGATTTGCACTACATACAAAACGGATATAGAGAGATGGAACATGCTGCATTTATCCTTATGGGGGAAGGTAAATGCATTGAAAATGGTCTCCACATCGAGAATAAATTACGTGCTAAGCATGATTCCGCTAGCCATTGAAAAGAAATATTGGCTGGAATCGTATAGACTCACTCAAAACTTTTTATGGGACCAAAAACCACCAAGTCTAAAAATAAGTAAATTACAACTGCCCTTAGAAACGGGGGGTTTGGGGGTACCTAATTATAGAGCATATCATTTGGCCTTTATGTCACAAACCCTGATTGAGTTTATAAAACCAGATCCTGATGAATGGGTGTGTGCTGAAACCAGTAACAGTGGTCCACTATTACCTAGGGCTTTATTAACAACTATACTGAGAAATTGTGGTGTAAATGTTCTCTTGACTAAAAGTCTGCAAAATTCCTGGAAAAGTCTGAATAGCTATTTGGGATTTGATGCATTAAGAGATCCTAGGGCCCCTGTTTGGTTGAATCTGAGTATTAAGTTGGAGGGTAAGACTTTGTTTTGGTCTGAGTGCTTTCTAGCAGGTGAGCAATGGTTAGAGGACCTTTTTGAAAATGGAAGATGGATGAATGCCAGAGAATTAAAATCAAAATGTAATATTTCAAATTTCTGCATGGCCGATTATCGAAGAATCAGGAAAGCAATTGGTGAGGTTGACTTGGAAATGAGACTTAACATTGAAATGCTGTGGCAAAAACCAAAAGTGGGAGAGTGTGGATTGGTAAGTCGTGTATATGGCTTCATCGTGGGAGAATATAAAAGCAATGATTTGTTGAGAGAGGAATGGAGTCGGAGGATTGGGAGCGACATCAATGAGGATCATTGGTCACGTATAACGTATGTGTACGAACATCAAGCATTGTTCTTTGAGTTTGACTGAGAGGTCACACCTTATTAAGATCATGAACAGGGTTTGTTGGACACCAGAAAGGTTAGAAAAAAGATGAATGGCTGACAGTTCTGATTGCTGGGCTTGCGTCCATGACACTGGCACATTGGAACATATGTTATGGAATTGTGCCAGAGTGAGGGGATTATGGTTCGAGTATGGCAGAATTTGCGAAAATGCTCTAAATGAAAGGATTGCCTTTGATTTTCAAACCTTAATATTAGGAAGTGATGTATTGTTGGAGGATATGTCTACATGTAAAAAACAAATTGGATTTTTAGAGGCGCAATAGTGGGAAAGAAAATAATTCTTAGAGGTTGGAAGACGGCAGACTCAGGTATTATTGAGTTGTGGGTTGCTGAAATGCATAATTTGGCAGAGATGGAAAGAGTGATGTTTCGGAAAGATAAAAAACTTGCTTTATTTGAAAAAATGTGGGGTAAATTCCTCACACTGTACTGATCAATGACCTATGATGTGACTCCTGAGGGGAAGTTGTAAATAAGTATAGGGATGTATTTGTGAATTTTGTGTTCAACATATTATTGTATTTTTTCATTGTTCTGTTTTAATTGTAAATACTGTAAACTAAAATAAAATTATCAACAAAAAAAGAAATGCTTCTACCTGCACCCAATCAAAAATATTCTACCATTCCTCTACTTCACACACAAAACTGACCATCATCTGCCTCCTGTCGAGGATAGACTACGCCAACAGCCTAAACCTCAGAATGCCTGATTATCTACTGAAGAAACTACAACACACACAGAACGCAGTAGCCAGACTTCTCCTCAAGCTCTCACGGAGCAACCACATCACTCCAGCGCTAAGGATGCTACATTTGGCTGCCATTCAAAAAATGAATTGCTTTCAAAACACGGTGCATAACACACAGAGCAATCCACGGTCAAGGAGCTGAATTCTTACAAATTAAAATTACCATTTACCAGCCAACCAGAACACTCTGACCCAGCAAGGACATCTGCCTGGAACCTAAACCATACACAAGGAAAAACATGGTGGATTTGCATTCTCTTGCATAGCACTAACATTTGCATCTCCCTCCCGAGAGAAATACGAAACATGAAGGACCATCTAAAATTCTGAAAACTCCTAAAAACTGGCTCTTTAACTCAGAACGGGACAAAAATGAATGAGCAACACCCACACACCTCGGAATGGACACTGAAATAGCAAGACGGAGGATTAGACCAGACCACGACAAGGTGCAGCGAAGTAGAGAGACATCCGAATGGGAGGGAGACCCAGCTGCACCCATCTCCATAGAGGGCCCTACCAGAAACTAAGGAGAGAGTTTGGAACATCCTAAGTTGAACCACAGACAGAAGGCATCAGAATTGAAGGGGAAAGAGTGGCAATTGAACACATAAATCAAGGGGCCCAGGGAGTCGATCGTGGCTGCACACCAGGATAGCACACCACAATGCACAATACTGGAAGAGACATATGCCACATGTGGCAAAAACGGAGGGGGTACGATAAAGCATCACCACTAACCAACCCACTAAAAAACTCATCCCTCTGCTTACACCTCTCAAACTCTAAACATAACACAACCATACCTATATAGCAAAACAAACCGCTTGCACTTCACTACACCGCAACAATGTAGCAAACCACACATAGCTCCGCACAACAGCACATGTCAACTACCGACTGAAAAATCACATTTACGGTCCGTGAACGGTGTAAACTGAACTGAAGCTGCCAACAGCACATCACAGCTCTCTTGCACTTTTTTCCTACTCAGTCCTACTCACTTACCCTGCCCTCTTGCTTTTTAGATCCACAAGAGCACCAGGGAACCACTCAGGTGGTGATGGTGCACAGTATAAATATCCTTTAACATAAAATAACTGTTTGAGAAGATGTTAAGACTTGTGGGAAACCGCAGGGTAGATAGACCTCTGAGAAAAATGAGCCGATATGCTGTACCCTGCCTAGCCCTTAAGACCAATGCCTTACAGACTTCTCGCGCAGGTCCCCCTCATCGAACCATGATAATGCTCTCTCCATTCACCCCTTCACACACTTCTAAATCAGCAGCTAATCAGCCCTAAAGCACTGGAGTCTATCAGAACTTGGGCTCTTTCCTGTGGATATCATATTCCCTGTGGTCTTCACCAATCCCATAAAAAGCATATCGGCACAGGAACTGGGTACTTTAGACCTGCACCACAGGTTTCTCATCTGCCTCTCCCACTGTCCAACTAATGTGACCCCACATACTTTTTATTACAGAGCAAAGCGCAGTGAGGCCACCAAAAGTGACGGAGGGTTGCTTTACAAGACCTCTTACATGTCAGGAACAGACAGATAGAATGGGGGAAGGGATAGAGAGCAGCAGAGATGAAAGTATAGAGACAGAGATGGAGAGACAGAGCGAGAGACTGAGGAGAGAGAACGAGAAACAGAGGGAGAGAGTACACCCCCGGTTAGAGGGGGTTCACTTTAAAATATGTATTATGGCAAATCGGTATGTCTGCGTTACCGAGGGATAATGCATGTTTTGCAGATTTAAAGTGGTCTTGTGCCTATCACAAAGTGAAGAACTGTAAAACAAGCTAAATAACTACATAAGGCTTACAGGAGTTCACAATTGGTACAATCCACAAATTCTTTTGCTGGAACACGATTGATTTATTATTGTAAAATGTATCAACTTACCCTTTACTATGTTACTCCTAAAAGACTTGCAATTGACTCCCAAATCGATTTTCAAGTTTTCTCCCGCATTGGATCTTTCATGGATTCACATGCTTAGAATGTTCCCCGTCGTCAGGCTGGGAACCCTAGGTATATTTATTAAGACGTTTTCCATAGGAAAAAATGTCGACACTTCTGTGTCCTGTCTACGTTGTTTTTGGGCTGCTTACGCATGACCCAATAGGATGTAGGGTATAAATAGCCCTACCCCCTTCAGATTTCAACCGTCTACAAAGTAGCGGGAGCACCTCGTGTTTTTTCTACTCTGTACAAGGTTGAATCTACTCTTTGCAAGTCTTTCTTTTACAATGTCTGGAAAGGCGTTGTGCTGCCCGTGTACTACGTGCGGACCGAAGAAAGTCTATGAAGGAGATGGGCACATGGATTGCCTGTATTGTCTACAGCCGCATCACTCTGTGGACAGTTGTGAGATTTGTAAGGGTTTCTCACAGAAGACGCTGAAAGATCGGAATAGGCGTCTGGTGACGTGGCTAAATGAGGGGACCTACCCTTCATCGGA
Source organism: Ambystoma mexicanum (assembly GCF_040938575.1). Taxonomy (NCBI): domain Eukaryota; kingdom Metazoa; phylum Chordata; class Amphibia; order Caudata; family Ambystomatidae; genus Ambystoma; species Ambystoma mexicanum. The sequence continues at coordinate 229,003,004 of NC_090931.1, read as the reverse complement.
GGTAGGATCTGCACACAGTCTGGCATCGAGGCCTAAATCTTTGGTAGTCCATCGCCAATCGGTGTCTGCAGAGCCTTCAGTGAAGAAGCCACGTTCTACGGAGAAACGTCCCTCAGAGAAACACCCGGCGAAAGAATCCTCTTCGAAACATGGACAAGATCGCCATCAAGGGAAGTCTTCTTCTTCATCTTCGTCAAAAAAGGGAAAGATCCTTTAAAGACCGCCTCCTCAGGAGACCATCACAGGTCTTCCTCGAGTAGAGACTCGACGAAACATAGGTCTAGCTCAAAAAAGGCGGGATCGCATAAAGAGCCCGCGTTACAGCCTCCACCATCGTCGATAGGGGTTCCGTCGTTGACGGGATCATTACCACCGCCGCAGGCAATACCTGCAGTGGTTTTGTCGACTCCGGCAGCGACGATTGAAAGGGCTTCCACATTGACATCGTGGATCCTCCAAAGGCTTGGCAGCCGGAGGTGTACGATGAGGTTTTGCCAGATACCCTATTGCAGCAGGAAGCAGCTTTCTCAATATCGTCAATGGAGGAAGACCGTGAACAGATTGTTGGTCCAGCGGATCTGGGATTGCAGGGCGTTGGCTCGTCGACAAGTTCAGGAGGGCAAAGTATCCCTGTTGCATTGTCTTTGCTAAACCCTCAGTCAGTATTATCCTTACAGGTGTTGACCACGCTGCAGTCTCTTTTGAGCCAATTGGATGCAAGGTTACCCCCCGTAGGTGCACCTACATGGATATCGGCGATGCCTGCCGACGACGAACCAGGTCCCGCTCCGCAGTTAACGACGGGGATGCCAGCCTCCCGTCCAGCTAGCAAGGAGCCTCCTCGCTCACACCCAGAAGAAGGGGAATTGCAAGATTTAGAGTCAGAACAAGGGCCTAGAGACTCTTTCTCACATTTTTCATCGTTCGCTTCGAGAGATCCTACATGGGAATCGAAGGCAGAAGTGGAAGCGCCTAGAAGACTGGCTCAGCCGTCGCGCCAGATGACATCGGCTCTTTTCATGCGATGATGGGCAAAGCCTGTATTGAATTTGGTCTGACCCTGGAGGAAGGAAAGAAGGAATGCTTATCATATGGGGAAGAGGAGGAAGTCAGTCTTCTTGGTGCCCATTCTGGACCACGTCCGGCAGGAAGGCATGTGAACCATGCGCCATCCATTTTCGGAACCGGCAATAAAGGGTAGGTTGCAAAAGAAATTCAAGGCCCCAGATTCTACACCTAAATGTTTGACCGCTCAGCCCTCCCCGAAGTCGGTAGTGTCGGCGGCAGCGGCTAGAAAAGCCAGCTCGCAGCATAAGTGTACAACACCTCCGGACAATGAAGCTAGAAGGCAGGATGCCTTTGGTAAGAAGGTCTTGTCAGTAGGATCAATGACGGTTAAGGCAGCTAACTCGCTGGTTATCATGGCAAGATACGACCGTGAGATGTGGCATTGTTTGCCCCCTATCCTGGAACACCTCCCGGATGAGCACAGAAAATCAGCCATGTTTCCGGTTCATGAGGGGGAAGAGGCATCAAACCACGTGATCAACATCGCTGTGGACTTGGCGGAATCCAGGTTCAAGCAAATAAACAACGGAGTGGTTTTGAGAAGGCAAGCCTGGCTGAAATGTACTAACTTTAGACCGGAGGTCCAGTATAAGGTGCTTGATATGCCATGTGAGGGTGAGCAGTTGGTCGGGGAGAGGTTGTCGAGGCCCTAAAAGGTATGAAAGAAGATACGGACACAGCAAGGTTGCTAGGAGCCCTACAAAGCGGGAGAGCATTTCGGTCCTTTCGCCTCTTCAGCAGAGCATCGGGGAATTCCCGATTTACCGCATACAGCGACCGGAGTTTCAGCAGGCCGTCATACTCCTCCCAAGGTTATAGGCGTGCTGTCCAAGCAACGCAAAGAGGCCGAGACTACCAGGCTTCGAGGAGAAAGGGATGATATTCATTGTCCACAAAAGGCAAGCAGTCAAAGTCCCAACAATGACGAGCTTCAGGACGTCCTGGGAGGCAGAGTGTCCCGTCGCGTCGACGAGTGGGAAAGAATAACATCAGACCGGTGCGTGTTAGACACGGTAAAACTAGGCCACTCTTTGCAGTTCAAGGGGACGCCGTCACAAATTCCACCTGTGTATTTGGTGCAACCCCATATTCACATATTACAACAAGAAGTGGTGCTTATGCTGCAAAAAGGGGCTATAGAATTTGTTCCAGTGGCCGAGAGAGGTCAGGGAGTTTACTCCCGTTACTTTGTGGTCAAAAAACCCAACGACAAGTGGCGACCCATTCTGGACCTTCAGGCTCTCAACAAGACTCTGCAAAGCCTGAAGTTCAAAATGCTTACGCTTCAGGAGGTCCTCCGATCCATACAGCCGGGAGATTTTCTGGCGTCGTTAGACCTACAAGACGCATATTTCCACATACCCATGCGTCGACGACACAGAAAGTTTCTAAGGTTCGTAGTCGGTCAGAGTCATTAGCAATTCAAAGTACTTCCTTTCGGACTAAAATCGTCTCCCAGGACGTTCACAAAATGCTTGGCTCCAGTGGCAGCTTGGCTACGAAGAAAAGGTCATCATGTTTACCCTTACCTGGACGATTGGCTGGTAAGGGGCTCGTCGCCGAGAAGGACACAAGGAAGTGTGTAGGCCACCATGCAACTTCTACAGCGTGTAGGCTTTGCAATCAACTTCGAGAAATCCTCCTTAGCTCCCTCAAGGAGCTTGATATTTCTGGGCACGGAATTCCAAACTCAATCAGGGCTAGGGAAGCCGTCCTTGGAGAGAGTTCAAAAACTCAAACAAAAAGCGAAGGAGTGGAAAGTGGGCACCAGAGTGTCAGTCTGGAAATACATGTCACTACTAGGGGCCATGGCGTCCTGTATCCCATTGGTGAACAACTGTCGCCTCTTCATGAGACCAATACAGGAGTTTCTGGCAGACCGATGGTCCCAAAGTCGAGGTTTATGGTCAGACAAGTTGAGCATCAGCAGCGAGCTTCTACGAGCACTTCAGTGGTGACAGCTCTCGGACAATTTGACGAAAGGGATGCCCCTTGAAGGAACCGGATTTTCAATCGACGGTGGTAACGGATGCATCGCTGAAAGGATGGGGAGCCCATCTGGGATCCCTACAAGTTTAAGGTCAATGGTCCCCAGCAGAGTCGACCTTTTACATCAACGTGCTGGAGTTAAGATCGGTACGTTGGGCTCTGAAATCCTTTTTAGCACGCATACAGGGATCAGTCGTAAGAATATTAACAGACAATACAACAACAATGTTCTACCTCAGGAAGCAAGGGGGCACTCGTTCCAGGACGCTCTCGAGCGAAGCTCAAGAAATATGGTGTTGGGCCCTCGAACAGGATATAAGCATAATGGCTTACCATCTTCCAGGAGTGAGCAATGTACAAGCATACTCTCTCAGCAGGGAGATGAATCAACTGCACGAGTGGGAATTGAACGTTCAACAACTGACAAACATCTTCAAGAAGTGGGGTCATCCTTCCCTGGATCTTTTCGCAACCCGAGAGAACAAGAAGTGCAAACATTACGCGAGCAGATGGCCACAACCTGGCTCGCTGGGGGAGGCATTCTCCTTCCCGTGGACGAACAAGTTTGCGTATGGTGTCCATCCGTTTCCACTCATCCGACGGACCCTCCAGTGGATTCACAAGTACCCATGTCGTGTAATTGTAGTGGCTCCTTAATGGGCGAGACAGTCATGGTTCTCAGACCTGCTCCAACTGCCCATAACAGAACCAGTGAGGTTCCAGAAGATTCTGAACCTTCTACCCCAAGACAAAGGAGCAGTTTGGCATCACGACCTGGACGCCCTCGGCCTGACAGCCTGGCTCCTGACTTCTCCGAGTTTGGGGACCGGAACATTTCCTCAGAGTGTCAACGAATTTTACAGGCAGCACGAGCTCCGTCCACGAACACTTCATATGCATGTAAGTGGAAGAGATTCTGTGTGTGGTGCAGGGATCCACCGGGGGTGGATCCCATAAACGTTGCGCCAGAACAGGTTCTTCCATATTTGCTACACTTAGCGGAGAAAGGATTAGCTTTCTCCTCCATAAAAGTTCATTTGGCAGCCATTTCAAGATTTACTCGTAAAAAAAGACATTCAACTCCAGACATAAAGTTTCCTCCTAACTGGAGTCTCAATCTGGTGCTGTCAGCACTAATGAAGGCTCCTTTTGAGCCTATGTCGTCGTCATCGTTGATGTTTTTGTCGTGGAAAATGGCTTTTTTAGTGGCTATTACCTCAGCAAGAAGACTTTCGGAATTGCAAGCATTGGTCATTGACGCCCCATACTTGCGGTTTTTCAAAGACAAGGTGGTATTGGCAACCAACCCTCATTTCATACTAAAAGTTCCGACTACATTCCACAGGCATTCTTCTATTGTTCTGCCAACATTCTTCGCGACAGCCTCTTCTGTTGCGGAAAAAGCTCTCCACATGTTGGATGTCAAAAGAGCTCTGAAGTTTTACCTCAGTCGTACTCAAGAGTTTAGGCGTACGAGACAACTGTTTGTGGTTTATGGACCTTCAGTGAAGTGAAAACAGATCTCTAAGCAAGGACTAGCCCGCTGGGTGTCGTCGACTATTGCCTTTTGTCACTCTAAAGCAGGGAAGCCTCTGGAAAGACATCCAAAGGCTCATTCAACAAGATTCACCTCGTCATCGGCGGTATTGTGGTCCGGAATCCCACTGGTGGACATCTGTCAAGCGGCATCATGGTCGGTGCCGCATACATTTACTCGGCATTATTGCCTAGAGCAACAGCATGAAGCGGATATGCAGATGGGATGAGCAGTCCTGCAACACCTGTTTCAGTAAGGTAAGCCCCACAGAGGAGTGTAAGCTCTTGTCAATATACCATAATTTGGGTTATTGTCAATGTACCGTGATGTTTTTTTTTTCGTATGCCTAACTGCATGTGCGGCTCTGATAATCTTGGTTTGCACTGCACACCTCCAAGTTAGGGGTAATGCTATATAATCTATTCTAAGCATGTGAATCCATGAAAGATCCAATGGTGGAGAAGGGGGTAGTTTCTTACCTGTAACTCCTTTTCTCCAGCGTTGGTATCTTTCATGGATTCACATGTGCCCGCCGGCCTCCCCTGAATGCAAACTTTATATGCCCCTGCTACTTTGGGGGTTAAAATCTGAAGGGAGCCGCGGGGCGTGGCTATTTATACCCTATGTCCTATTGGGTCATGCATAAGCAGCCCAAAAACGACATAGACAGGACGCAGAAGTGTCGAAATTTTTCCTATGGAAAACATCTTAATAAATATACGAGGGTTCCCAGCCTGACGACGGGGAATATTCTAAGCATGTGAATCCGTGAAAGATACCAACGCTGGAGAAATGGAGTTACAGGTAAGAAACTACTCCCTTCTATTGCTTGCTTAAAAACCAGCAAAAGTGATTGTTCTTAGGCGTGCATTAGGTTGTTGCAGGTATGTCAAAAGGATAGGTGAAATCTGTTTTTGAAACAATGGATAAGCACCAAATGCGCCACTTTTACTCCCTGAGAGCAGGCTATGTCCCCAATTAAAATAATATGGCCTAACATACTCTCAATAAAGAATAGGAAACAGCTGATAGACAGGAGTCTTGCCCCTTGATTTGACCAACAAATCTACATGGATATTTTCAGATCAATGGTACTAGCAGAGCAAAGGAAGGGAACTTTACAGTTGTCATTGTCTGTTATGAAGTGGAATCTTTAAGGTAAAAATGCATCTTTTAATCTACATGTTTTTCTAAGTGCAAATAAATATTACAAACATATATCTGTTGTAGACTTGAAATGCCCTTTAACTTGCCTAGAAAATACCACCACTGGCATTAGCAATGGCCTTTTTACACCCTTAGCATTTTACTCCCCACTTCAAAGAATAGAGAGTAAAATATCGAATTGCAGTATTGGATAGCTGAATGTTGATGGGGTGATGCTGTCTGAGGTCTTGCCATGGTCCATTTCAAAGTGCCTGAAGTGTAGGGGTGCAGGACTGCAATAACAGGGACAAGTCCCTGTGGTTATGAAAAGGAGGATATTAGGACACTGAATGACACAAGTCGCCTCTTTTCCTGCTTAGCGGGCTTATCCATTTATGTTCCTCTGTTGTCTGCATGTATAGAATTCAATAGTATATCATAAAGTGTTGTCTCCATTTATAAATCCCCTGAAGTAAAATGGGATAGGGACTCTCCCGCACACCTTGGCTCCAGGCAGGCAACCAGGGACCCAGGCTCCAAGCAGGGCCTAAGAAGTTACAGGGGACAGGAGGGTTTTGGAGAGAGATGCTACAGAGCAGTTCAGTAATAGCAAAGTCATAGCGAACATAGGACAAAGGCCAAATGTAGGGCAGAGATGCCTGGAGTAAATATGAAAATGCACCATCATCCAGCGTGATAACAATGCTCATGGGGCCCCAACTTGACTTAAATGAGCCAAGGACACAGGAATCATATCAGTCCTCATTTATAATGTGACACAAAGCTCCTATGGTAGCCAGTCCCGTAACTCTTTTGTGAAAAGAAGGCATGTTGGTGGCCTGTATGACACCACCAAAGACAAATCGCCCACAAAAAAGTCTTCGAAAGAGCTCCAGCAGGAGAAGGCTACAGGTGGGTAGACAGTCTAAAAAGTACAGCAACTTAGAAAGAGCTTTAGAAACACCATCCATCCTAGAGGGGAGCACATCTCAGAATCCACCCCAAAAGATTGCAGAAGCCTACAGGACAGCCACTTACCAAGAGCCAGACAGAACACCAGAAACGCCCCAATATAACCATTCCTCCGGGCAAAGCACACATTTATACCACACCTGAGGGACCGTGCAGAGGACTAGCAGTTCCCTGAAAGACCATCTGTAATCCCAGATAGTACCATTGATAGCAATGCAGTTCCGAACATGAGTAGAGAATATCTCAAATGTGATCAACAGCAGGAGGAGCTTTGCTAACACTAAGGACCCGGATATGCAATCAAGAGAGGCCTGGGAGTGTCTGTGCAATACATGCCTTGCATGGTTTGGAGTAAAAATAGGCTAGATTGGTATAGGAACTGGGAATCTAAAACTTAACGAGTTGTTGTTAATGAATGGGATCAACAGAGAGTGTGTGGAAACTGATTTATGCGTATTAGCCAAAGGTAAGAGATTTGCTTCCTGCTAAAAGGCATCATTCCCTAGGAAGTAAGCAGCTCTCACCTAGAAAAACCTGTCCAAAAAACCTGTCCATACATGGGAGATAACAATCCTTCTGAACACTCTGCCTCCCAGTGTCAGAAGTGGAACAACACCCCTTTTGCAAGTTGGAATGATCTATCGTGTTAATATCATTGTCCCCTTCATCCTATAATTGCTCAATAATTTTAAAGACTCTGATAGGTTAAGTAGAAAGACAGTCATTTTTCTAGATGAGGCAAATGGGGGATTCCTACATGGAATGAAATGGAACGTTGTCCGATTAAATGGAAGGGAAACCTGTCCATTCCCCTTGCAAACCATGCTCATGTCAAAGATACTGAATCAGTCCACACATACCATTCCACAGACATGGAAACAGCTGCAATACTTCCTATAACAAAATTCCTTTTTATTCTAAATACACCCGCGTTTATTATCAAGACTGGCGCTATGGGCTACGGGATCAGCTAGAAGGTCAGCAATGTCTTCGTCTTCACTAGAATTACCACATTCCCCGATCACCTCCTCCTCACCTGAATAGTCCAGTTTCTTTCTGCGGGGAAGTCCAATGTATGGTTTCTTCTTTTTTTGAAGATAGGGTCTACCTCGGAAGGAAGCCACCGTGACTCTATGACAGAGAAAACCTCGGTGACTCCCCTCCGCGACAGCCAGAGGGGAAAAAGCCGCTGGTTGGCAAAAAACCCCTGAATCCGGAGTGGTCGTAAGGGCAATGGAAGTCGCCGGATCCGTAGCAAGTAGATTGGTCCTACGCCAAATACCCTGGGACCGTGAGGTCAGCGTGTCAGTGCTGAACGACCATAGAAGGTTGCTGGATTCTAGTGAGTACCCCACAACGTGGAGGACAAGCGAGAACGGGAGAAAACAGAGATGTCCGAGGGAACCACAGAGAGCGAGAAGGAGCAGCGAGGGGGCAGCAGCACGGGAAGCAAAGGGAGAAAGGAAGCGGAACAAAGAGAGAGAGAGCAAACGGGAACGGGAGGAGAAGGAAACAAACAGGCGCTGAAATGGCGCTATAGAAGGACACACTGTCACAGGGAACTAGCGCAAGCAACGGGGGCGAGAAATAAACTCAGTTGCAAAGCACAGAGCCGTCGACAGCCGAGTGAGATCTTACAAACGGCGGCGGCCATCTTGGAAACAACTAGACCGTGGCTAGTAGACGGAGAAAACACGTAACGGAACACTTTAATGGCGTCCCTGTTTCCACCTTCGCCACAAACGCCAGTCGCCGGCGGCAGTGACAGTATGCCCCCTCCGAAGGCTTCTCCCTCCCGGCCTTTCAGGATGGAGCCGGTGGAACTTGTGTAACAATCGAGGAGAATGAATGTGAAAATGGGGTTCCCAAGTATCTTACGAGGAGGGATACCCCTTCCAATGTACGAGATATTCAAGACGTCCCCGATGATAACGGGAGTCACGTATCTGAGAAACTTCGTATTCCTCAAAGGTTGGAAAAGGCAAAGTCCATAACTTGGGGGGGTGCTTGTTTCCGGGTATCTGACACAAAGGGACGTAAGAGAGACGAGTGAAACACAGGGTGAATCCGCCCGTGTCCTCTAGGCAACTTGAGGCGGTAAGCCACAGGATTGATCCTTGAAGTTATTTCGAAAGGTCCGATGTAGCGGGGTGACAGCTTAGAAGGTCAAACCCATCGAGGAAGGAACTTGGTGGACAGCATGACCTTAGAGCCTTTATCCCAGGCAGGAACTTGTTTCCGGTGTTTGTCAGATTGCTCCTTGTAGTGTCTGCTAGCCTTAAGGAGGCTCTGACGGGCTGTGTTGTGGGCCTCCTTGATCTGCACGAGGGTGGTCTCCAAAGAAGGGATGTTAGTCTCCTCCCAGAATCCAGGAATGATGGACTGTGGGTTGAAACCGTAGGTACAGAAGAAGGGGCTAACCCCTGTAGCAGTGTGAACAGCGTTATTGTATGCAAGCTATGCTGTGGGGAGCAGGTCGACCCAATTGTCTTGCTGCTTATTTATGAAACACCTTAAGTACTGTTCTAGGGTTCCATTTAACCTTTCGGTCTGTCCATTTTTCTGGGGGTGAAACCCCGACAAAAGAGCTCTCTCAATGCCCAATGAGTTACACAGAATCTGGAGGTATATTGGCTGCCCCTATCCCCTATCGGAAATTATCTTTTGGGGAAGCCCATGTAGCCTGAAAATGGCCTTGCGGAAGACGTCGGCCATAACCGAGGCTGATGGGATCTTGGCCAAAGGAGAAAAATGTGCAAGTTTCGAGAACGTGTCCAAGGTTACCATTATGCAGGTACAGCCTCGGGAAACCGGTAACTCCACAATAAAATCCGTAGAAATGCATTTCCAGGGACTATGTGGGACCGGTTCCTGTTGTAACAACCCCAAAGGTTTCGAGGTGGAATATTTGCTTTGTAAGCACACCATACAGGATTATGTTGGGCCAAATGAAAGCTCTTTGTAGAAGCTCCAGAGTGCCTCTCACTCCTCGATGACCAGCTGTCGTGGAATCGTGGCACCACTGAGTGACCCGTCGTCTGAGACTTTTGGATGGAATGAACAGTCTTCCGTGGATGAAGTGCAAACCGTCCTTAGTGGTGACTGGTTGATTACCCACATTGAGAGTTGGTTCGTGGAGGTAGGCTCCTCTTACTTCTTCCAAAAAGCTAGTCACTGCAGATATGATCCGAGTACGAGGAAACATAAGCTCCTTGCTGTAGGGAAAGTTACCATCGTCTCTGCGAGAGAGAGCGTCGGCGACAAGATTTTGAGAGCCAGGAATGAATGTTATGACAAAATCAAACTGGGCAAAAAAATTAGCCCATCTGGCCTGACGGGTGTTATAACACTCTTGCTGCTTAAGTATTTGCAGATTCTTATGATCTGTTCGTATCTGGAATGGGTGTAGGCTCCCTTGGAGCAAATGCCTCCATTCCAAACAAGCCAACTTCATAGCAAGTAGTTCCTTTTCTATGACAGAGTAGTTGCATTGGCTAGGGTTCAAAGTCTTGGAGAAGTAAGCCACCGGATGCTCGAGGTCCTTGACTCTCTGAAGAAGAACGGCACCCACGGCAGCTGCAGAAGCGTCAGTCTCCAGAATAAAGGGTAGTAGTTGATCTGGTTGTTTCAAGATAGGAGCTGTACAGAACTTGTGTTTCAAACTGAGGAAGCTTTCTTAAGCCTCATTGGACCAGATGAAAGGACCTGTGGATTTCTTGAGAAGGGATGTGATGGGAAGAGTGAGTAAGGAAAACCTCGGAATACATTTCCGATAGAAATTTGCCAGCCCCAAAAAACGTTGAATATCCTTAACTGAAGAAGGCGACGGCCATGACAAGATGGCATCCACCTTCCTTGGGTCCATGGTAACCCCTTTGTCGGATAGGATGAATCCCAAGTATGACAACGAGGATTGAGCGAATGCACACTTCTCTGGTTTAACAAGAAGACTGTGATGCTGTAATCTGCGCAAAACCTCCTTGACATGCAGAGTATGCTCCTCCTGGCTCCGTGAGAAGACTAAAATGTCATCCAGGTAAACCACTGTGTTAAGATTCAGAAGGTCAGAAAATAATCGGTCCATTAATCTCTGGAAAATTGAAGGTGCATTGACAAGGCCAAACGGCATGACTTGGTATTCAAACAAACCATAGGGAGTGCGAAACGCTGTCTTCCACTCATCCCCAGTTCTTATGCAGAGTAGATGATAAGCATTCCGTAGATCTAGTTTAGTAAACACAACGGAGCCTTGAACAGCCTCTAGAATCTCTGAGATGATGGGCATAGGGTAACGATCCTTTATGGTCACTCTGTTTAACCCCCGATAGTCGATATAGGGCCGCAACTCCTTAGTATCCCGTTTGGGTATGAAAAACAGAGAGGCCCCTGCAGGGGATTTGGAAGACCTTATGAGTCCATTTGCTAAATTATCATCAAGGTAGCATCAGAGCACAGCCTTCTCGGATACAGAGAGAGGAAACATTCTCCCAAAGGAGACCAATGCCTGAGGTACAAGGTCGATACCACAATCCTCTGGACGATGTGGAGGAAGTTTGATGGGGGTCTGTTCCTGAAAGACTTCCGCGTATTCAGAAAGGAGCTCCGGTATGCAATGGATGGAACTACTTTCGACAGCGAACATGGTCTTTACAGTTTCGAACGTTGGTTCCGGAAGGCATTCTCGTAGACAGAAAGCGGAATGAAAACTTAGTAGATTCTTAGTCCAATCCACTGTTGGATTGTGTTTCCGGAGCCAGCCAATCCCTAATAAGACCGGAAAATGGGCTGCACGTATGATGTCAAATTTTATGGTTTCAGAATGCTGGTGAATGGATACTTGAATCTCCTCGGTGGTGTGAGTAATGAGTCCCGAACATAGAGGAGTACCATCCACTCCTTCGACCTTTTGGTCCTCTTTTTTTCTCAATCCTAAGCAGACCCACCTTATCAGCCCAAAAGGTGTCAAGGAAGTTTCCAGCTGCCCCACAATCCAGTAGAGCCTGTGTCTCTACTTCTCTCTTCCGGAAGCGGAGTTTGATGGCTATAACCATGAGACGCAAATCTTCGCACATCTGAGATGAAGCCACAGAAAGAGTAGTGTAGGAACAAGGCGCAGCCCCTCGATAGTCTGTTCCACTGACTATCGAGGGCGGTCGTTTCCCGATCTCCTTGGGGGCACATCAGGGAAATCTCTCAGCAGATGGTTGGCTGCTCCACAATACAAACAAAGATTCCCTTTGCGCCTCCTCTTCTTTTCTTCGGCAGTCAACGGAGATCTGGTGGTTCCGACCTGCATATGTTCATCTCTGACAGGACGCGATGCAGGTGAGGAGGCTGACGGGAGCGTATCCAAGAAAGGATGTGGACCTCGAGCCTTCATCTTTTCGTTCTTTCGTTCCGTCAGGCGAAAATCGATTCTCAGAACATCAGTCTGAAGATCTGAAAAGGTTGCTGGCCGAGGGATCCGGGCAAGTTCATCTTTAAGCTCTTCACGCAGGCCTCTGCGGAATATGGCGTACTGGGCCTGCTCTTGCCAACCGGCCTCTGCAGCGAGCTTCTTGAAGGTGGAAATATAGGACAGTAAGTCGGTACTCCCTTGACGCACATCCAGCAGGTCTTCGCTAGCCACGTGCGAGCATTCGGTTCGCAAAAAGGTGTGTATCAGTAGTTCCTTAAAGGCCGCATAGTCCTGCAGAACTGGGTCAGATAGCGATACCAATGGAGTAGCCCATGCCAAGGCATTTCCCGTCATGTGTGTGATCATGAAACCCACCTTGGAATGATCGGTGGAAAATGCATTCCTGCGGAAGGTGAAGTGCATATTACAGGCTTTCAGAAATTCCTTCACCTTTCTTTCTGAGCCATCGAATTTACCCGACACCAGGGGTAGTGGGGGCAAATCAGATGTCTGTTGTTCTCTTGCAGCCACTCTTTGCTGGAGCGCCACGTTGTCAGCTTTGAGTGTTTGGACTTCTGCGTTGAGGGTTTGAACAGTTGTCACTAGCTCTTGCAGTTGTTGTGGCGTAGCCAAAACTTCTTCCGGGCGTTGCAAGCTATCAAGACTGGCGCTATGGGCTACGGGATCAGCTAGAAGGTCAGCAATGTCTTTGTCTTCACTAGAATTACCACATTCCCCGATCACCTCCTCCTCACCTGAATAGTCCAGTTTCTTTCTGCGGGTAAGTCCATTGTATGGTTTCTTCTTTTTTTGAAGATAGGGTCTACCTCGGAAGGAAGCCACCGTGACTCTATGACAGAGAAAACCTCGGTGACTCCCCTCCGCGACAGCCAGAGGGGAAAAAGCTGCTGGATGGCAAAAAACCCCTGAATCCGGAGTGGTCGTAAGGGCAATGGAAGTCGCCGGATCCGTAGCAAGTAGATTGGTCCTCCGCCGAATACCCAGGGACCGTGAGGTCAGCGTGTCAGTGCTGACCGACCGTAGAAGGTAGCTGGATTCTAGTGAGTACCCCACAACGTGGAGGACAAGCGAGAACGGGAGAAAACAGAGATGACCAAGGGAACCACAGAGAGCGAGAAGGAGCAGCGAGGGGGCAGCAGCACGGGAAGCAAAGGGAGAAAGGAAGCGGATCAAGGAGAGAGAGAGCAAACGGGAACGGGAGGAGAAGGAAACAAACAGGCGCCGAAATGGTGCTATAGAAGGACACACTGTCACAGGGAACTAGCGCAAGCAACGGGGGCGAGAAATGAACTCAGTTGCAACGCGCAGAGCCGCCGGCAGCCGAGTGAGATATACAAGCGGCGGCGGCCATCTTGGAAACAACTAGACCGTGGCTAGTAGACGGAGAAAACACGTAACGTAACACTTTAATGGCGTCCCTGTTTCCACCTTCACCACAAACGCCAGTCACCGGCGGCAGTGACATTTATATAACATTTGCATTTATAAACAAAGCTGTAGAGCGGTCCAAGAAAATTCCCTTACAAAAAGATTTCTTGATAACCCTTGCACTCCCCTAGAAAAGCTGTTTTACCATTCCAAAACATGCAACCTTCTCTAGGAGTAATTAACGGTCTCCCCAAACCACCAGTACGGGCATCACACCTATTGTGATGGATTTAAAGAGGCAAATAATATCTAAAAATGCTGTGTCTTGTTCTTTTATTTTACCCATTTATTTTCCCTTTTCTTTTTTTTCCCTTTCTGTACTTAAGGCATTTATGAGCCACTTAAACGTGTTGTAAGTTAAACCAAAAAGTCGATTCTTTCTGAATTTTGCCCAACTCGTCTACAGGGTGAATGGACACATTTCCTTGACTATCCCAGTCAAAATGGTTAATTTAAAGATTAAAAATAAATTAATCATAAAATGCTATGCATTTTCATTAACTTTGTCTTCAGAACTCTATAAAGCAAACCCATTTTTCAAACATACTATAAATCATTCCCCCAAAACGTTGTGAATTAAATATAGTTTTAAGTTTCCCTTTTCTCCACTCATCCTGCACTCATTCATGCATATACCCCCTTGAACCTTTTAATTCCTATACAAATCGTCTTCAACTGCCACGGCCCGCGAGGAAGATCAGCATTTTCTCTGACATTTTTATAAGGTGATTGCACAACGGGTTGCCTCTCTACTCCGTCAACTGCATCATTGGGTATGCACCAGGTTGGCGGCAGGGCCCCCTGAATAAGCATCAATGTGGTGACACCAAACGGACTGTGTAGAGAATTGACCTCTTTGTGAATATTTGTCCAGTGCCCGTTTGGGGGCCAGCCTAAATGCTCATAATTACGCAGAAGCAATGTGGGCATGTATTCTTAGTGTTCATCTATGCAGGTGGTGTGTGGATGGGTGCATTGATTACACATCATTGTGTTGCAGATCTCTTGATGGACAGGAGTACTGAATGTACATAACTGCATGAACTGGGTTGGTGGCTCAGTCAGCATGCATCATTAGGTTGGTTTTGTGCAGATTCCAAGAAATTGCATCATTGTGCACTTTGTGCAGTTGACTTCATATGTCTTTGTGTCGGCGCAAAACATGCACCTTTTGTTATTAATAATGAGTTGGTGAGAACGCTGATTGTGTAGGCTCTTGGTGAATGGGTGCACACGTGTATAATTGTAGAGATGACAGGGGGTTGTGTGCCTTCAAAGTACATCATTATGCGGGTTCCAGTTTCCTGATCTGTGGAGCAGGGGCAGAATTGTGTTTCAAAAAAGTGTGCCATTTTCTTCTACGTATTTGTCATTATATATTGAAGGTCCCTAAAGGTTGACAGCCTATACAGCATTCCTGGTCCGTATTCATATTACTACTGATATGCCTATATGCTGCCTTTTGTCTGTTCTCAGGGTGTGTTTTGAGCCCGTGGCCAGGTTGGGAAAAGCTTCCTGCACCTGTTAAACCAAACCTGTGAACATCCCATTCCTGCACAAGCATGAAAGAGGTTATGCAACATCCCCCTCTTCCATCCTGTTAAGCTCTCCCCCACCCATTACTCTTTATACAGAAGTTATGAGGATTAAAAACGACTTTGCGCATGTCAAAATTCTATATGTTTTTTTAATCAAATGGTGACAAAGCAAATTACTACTATTATTAGGGTATTTATTGAGCACATACCTAGCTTCGAGAAGCAACAGAGTGCTTTACAGGGGTATACAACAGTACAGATGCATAACAGAACGCCTTTCAGAGGTAATAGACCAGGTATACAGCAGGGGGTAGGATACAGAGGAGGGGTACAGCTGTTCCGGTCGGAGGGTAGGAGAGGGGCGGGCGTTGTCTAGCGAGTCAGATTGCACGAGGTGTGACATGATGGCCTAGGTGTTGAGGAGAGACTCCTTGAAGAGGTGGGTCTTGAGTTCTTTTCTAAATTGTAGGAGTGTGGGGGTGAGTTTGATGCTGACAGGGAGGAGGTTCCATAGGCTTTAGACATTGACAAGGAAGGCTTTCTTTCCGGTCCTTTCCTTTTTGCAGCAGTGGATTTCAAGTTTGCAAGTGTCCTGGTTTCTGGTAGTGTGCTGTCCGCCAGAGATGCTAAATTTCTCTGCGAGGTATCTTGGTGACTTGAGAGTGACTGCCTTGTAGATGATGCAGCAAGACTTGAAGATGATTTGTGCGTGCAGTAAGAGCCAGTGAAGGTCGATGAGGGCCAGGTAATGTGGTTGTATCTGCATAGGCCCTTGATGGGGCATGCAGCCGCGCGTAGGTCACTTCTCAGGGACACAAGGGAGGATGACAGAAGGCCTTTGAGGAGAACATTGCCCCATCCAAGTCAGATAGGACTAGTGCTTGCATGGTGTATCTAAAGTTGTCGAGAGGGAAGAAGGGGTTAACTTTCCACAGGAGGGAGAGCTGATACCAAGCTGTCTCAATTTACTTAGCTTTGTGTGTCTTGAAGGAGAGGTTTTTGACGATGTGGAACCTGAGGGACTTGGCGCAGGAGGTGAGCTTGGCTGTGAACCTCTAAGTGTTCATGGTTGATAGCCAGGTCTGTAGGTCTGGGTGTTCAGTACTGTTGGTTAGGAGTAGGAATTTGGTCTTAGAGGGGTTGAGCTTCAAGTATGCATTGGCCATCCAAGACTCGATGAGCAAGAGCCAGGGTTTGAGCCTATGAATGTCCTTGATGGAGTTGATCTTGAGGTATAGCTATGTGTCGTCGGCATATTGGTGGATGTTTTGTGTGGCTAGGAAGGCTGCCAGCAGCTCCATGTATAGATTGGAGATCACTCGGGGTAGGATGGGAACCGTCCAGGACTCCCCAGGTGACTGGTAGCATTAGCGATCTAGAGGAGTCCATCAGAACAAACTGCTGGCAGTTGGCGAGGTAGGACTTGAACCAGTGTAGCACAAGGTTGTTGATTCCCATGCGCCGATGTAGGGTGTCCATAAACGGCTGGTGGTCTACTGTGTCAAAAGCAGCCGAGAGGTCGAGTAGAACCAGGAGGCAAGGGTGGCATTCATCAAGGGTGTTCAGGGCATCGCCACTCACCTATATGGTTGCTGTTTCTGTGCTGCATCTATGTTGGAACCCAGATTGTAATGTTTGGAGGACATCATTGGAGTTGATGTGTTGCTTCAGTTGTGTGGCATCTTTCTCAATCATCTTACCTAGGATGGGAAGATGGGTGATGAGGCGATAGTTACCTAGGTTGTTTGGATCCAGAGTGGGTTTCTTTAGTAGAGGGAGGATTTGTCCTGTCCTTAGCAGCGATGGGAAGGTGTTGAGTTAGGGAGCAGTTAATGATATCCATGTAGCGAAGGAGAGCTTCAGCGGGTAGGGTCTTGAGGATGGATGCTAGGAGGGTGTCATCTGTATGCAATGTGGGTTTGAGGGTGGCCAGGATTTCTGCCAGGTTCTCTGTTGAGAGTGTCTTCAATGTTGTCCAGGTTGTGAAGATTTCGTAAGGAGGGACATGAGGTGGGTCTGTGGATGTAGAGCTGGTGTATATGGGCTGGTGAATCTTGCTGATTTTGTTGATGAAGAAGGTGTTTATAGTGTTGGATTTTTCAGTGGAGTGTGGTATGGCAGTGTCGGGTATTTGATTTTGATTTTGATATATTTATAACGCGCACACAACAAACTGAATCATATCCTGGCTCAGTTGGAATCCCGACATGAGAAACAACAACAACAGCATGATTAGAGTGGTTCGATATCACTACCCAGAAAGAGCAGAGGGAACCGTGGCATAACGAGAACCTACTTAAATAGGTGCGTTTTTAATACTGGCCTGAAGATTTGTAGGGAGACTTCCCTTCTTTAGGTGAGTAGAAGACTATTCCAGAGTCTAGGTGCGCCAACTGAAAAACTACAGTCACCTCGAGAGACACAATTGGGTAGAGGTTTGGCGCATTGCTTGACTGCTTTGAAGAAGGCTCTGCTTTTGTTGTCGGCTTCTGCTATGGTGTTCTGATAGTAGGAGGCGTTGGCTGTGTTGATTAGTTGTCGGCGGGTTGCTCTGAATTGGTGTCCAACTAGAGACAGATTCAGCAATTTACAACTTACCTCTCAACAACAGGAATCCTATTTTCTAAGTAATGCTTTAGTTTCAGGTTATTCAACTTGTATCACAAACAGTTTTCAGCAAATTATCTGCAAAGCTATTACTTCACCTTTGTGAGGTTCATCCTTTCAGTGTATTATGCCATAATCTCTAACAAATCACACACAAATGAAGTCTCGCTTATGTAAACCAGGTAGAAGTTCAATACTGCTGACAAGGTAGAAGTCCAATCCTGCTGACAACCTCCCAGCTCGGATTAGATCAATCGACTCACACACAGCCTTCCGCAAGGCCTTAAAAGCCCAGATCTTTATCTAAAGAGCCCTTCATTCTAGGTATACATTACTACTGTATCACCATGTATAGGATAATATATGTTCTGCCACCTGCTACCTAGACAAGAATATGAGTAACCAACTGTAACAATCAATGTGTATCTTCTGTAACCAGTAAGTGAATGTATTTAAGTATACCTTCTGGGGCCGCTTATTGTAACCCTCAAGGAAGCCCTCTTAAAATTTCCTTATAGCGCCTTGTTGCCTGTGGGCTGTAGTGCGCTCTACAAATACTAAATAAATAAATAAATAAATAAATGCTCGACATTATACGGTAGAAAAAGAGCCAACACAAAGAGGATTGAGGGACATTTGCTAACAGTTCAAACAATTCATCCAAGAGTAAAAACACTGGATGCTGCAACCATCTTTCCCCTGGGCTTGGTGCTCTTTTCCACCCATGCCTGGTTTATTACGTACTCCCGTGTCCGCCCGCCTTCCCCCATAGTCGCGTGAGTTCTCCAGCATTGGATCTTTCATAGATTCACATGCTTTGATTATTTTCAGTCGTCCTCGGTTGCACACTTCCTACTTTATTATTACAAAGAAAAAACAGAAGTGTTTTGTAAACTGCTCACCTTGTTAAGGGTCCTTTTTAGCCTCACCTCATTTTATGGGACATCGAGTTCCAAACCCCAATCCTAGAGGTCAAATTCAGATTCTAACCGCACATCATACTGAGAGGAGTTCTTGCGCCTTTCTCCAGAGAGAAAAACCTCCTAAACTTGACATTAGAAATACTTAAAAAGAGACCGATAAGTCAAGGGATTTTTACTTTAATAACATGGAGAGTAGATCTAAGAAATCTTTATTTAAAGCATGTGTTACATGTGGCATGAAAAATGTTTGAGGGTGACAGGGATAAAACAGACATGTATTGACTATTTCCCAACCACACCACAGATTATTGTGAGCTATGCCAAAGTTTTAGTGCAAAAACCCTAAGAGATAGGCATAGGAGGCTGGTGTGCTGACGGAATGAGGGCAAGTGCCCCTCCCCATCTGTGGTGTAGTCCTCTAAAAATGTGGCAGCAAGAAAACCATCTTTAAAAGTAACCTCCCAACCTCAAAAGGGGTCTACCTCCAAGGAAAGGCCACAAAAGCCAGTGTTACTCACCACTCCGAAATAGGCCCAAGATGTGGATGAGTGACCTTGGTGATGATGGTGGTACAAGAATCAATATTCAGCCTTCCATCCCAACCCCCCTGAGTACAAGACTCAGGCTTCCTCAAAGAGGGGCTCTTTTCTACAATGTACCTCTCTGTTGTTTCGATTGGGACAGACAGAGGTGTCAATTGAATAAAAGAGCAGGGAGAACACACACCGCCAATACCAATGCTGCAAAGGAATACAAAGATATTAGACAGTGTTGAAAATAAACCAAGTAATCAGAACAGTTGTATTTTACAGGAAACTACCTAGGTAAGTATTGGAGTGAAGCTTCCCCGGGGTGGATCTACAAAAATATGAATAAACACAATGAGTGGGAATAATTCTAAAGAGACTTCCTAAAGTATCGAACCAATAACAACTAACCTGAATATGGATATTTTGAGGATGGAAAGTAGTCCATGGAAAAGAAGACAACGAAAGGAGTAAATAACAAACAGGAATGTTAGTATAGGGAAATAGCCCCGAACGGCACGAGGCTCGCACTAGTGCCAGGTTGGTGCAGTATCAGCAGAGAGTTTATATGCACTTGAAGACAAGTTCACAATATAGTCACTCAATGTCCCACAATCCAACAAAAGACAAAGATCCAAACAAGGCTGTGGAGAAAATTAATAGCAGAGGTGGAATTGCCAATTACAAGTATGTACCTGAGCACACACGCATCCAGATAAGGCGTAGAAAAGTTCTGGATTGTTGATAGCAAGTCACCTGTGAGGAAGGCAAAGTGGTTCCGCGTCCAGTAGCATCTAGCTGGAATAAAGTACCGCAAGAGACAGCAGGAAGCAGGATCCAATAACGTTCTGGGTCAAAAGCCAGACGAACACGACAAGAATAAAGGAGGAGGCAAGCCAATCCAGAAGCCAGGCAAGGGTCAAAACCAGGAAAGCAGATTAGGAATTCGTGCGGAGAAGACGCGAAGTAGTAACGGACGTAACCGATTTAGCTTGTAACGCTAATTAGCAGCAACGAGCCCCTTGAAAGACGGTGGTTTTAAAGCCGTATGGGGGTGTATCTTGCCGTACGTCTTCCACGTACAGGACATGTCAGCTGACACGGACTCCGTCGTAGTTTGTACAGGCGCCATGGCAACCTGTATCTGGTCCACAGAGGAGCTTGTAAAGGAGTTGTATTCTGCAAGGTATTCTGCAAGGAAGCCTGAAGTGTAACAGCATCCTCCCCCAAAGACACTGGCAACCCCCTGGCGGAATGGAAACTCCTCAGAAGCTCCAGACAATGTAAGTTGGACAAAGGCTCCCAGGTACGGTCCTCAGGCCCATAACCTTTCCAATCCACAAGGTAGAACAACGTACCCCTAGACACCCTGCAGTCCAGGATGCGAGAAACCTCGTACTCCTCCTCTCCATCCACCAAGATCGGCGAGGGACGTGTAGGTAGACGAGTTCCCTGGATGAAAGGCTTGATCAGGGAGACGTGAAAAACTGGATGTATACGCCATGAGCGCGGCAGGGAAAGCTTGACCGCCACAGGATTTATAACATCAGTAATGGCATAGGGTCCCACATATTTAGGCAAAAGTGAGCGTTTGCCCGCAATTCGTTAATTACGGGACGACAACCACACCTTCATGCCGCTCCGATAGACCGGTGCAGGGGATCGATGCACATTGGCATATTTTTTGGCAGGGTCTTGAGCTCGGAACAAATGACAGCGTACATCCCGATGAATCTTATCGAGATCTCTCACGCAGCCTCTTGCTGCTGGGTTGACAGCCGGCAATACCGGATCAAGTGGGAGTGCCCTAGTATGACCACCATACAGGGCAAAAAAGGGAGAAACCCCTGTTGACGTATGCATAGAGTTGTTACATGCAAACTCTGCGTAAGGTAGAGAAGTAAACCAGGACTGTTGGAACTGAAGGCATAAACAGCGTAGGTACTGTTCGATAGTAGCGTTGGTTCTCTCAGTCTGCCCATCCATCTGAGGATGGTATGCCGAGGAATACCTGTCCTCGATGCCCAGGGAAGCTGTAAGAGCCTTCCAGAATCGTGAAGTAAATTGTGTACCACGGTCGGAAACAATGACCGAGGGTAAGCCAAAGAAACAAAACACATTCGTCATGAACAGTCTCGCCAATTCCGGAGCCGAAGGCAAGCTGGAACAAGGTATGAACAGTTCATATTTTGTGAAATAATCCACAATCACCCAAATGGTGTCATGACCCTGGACGTCAGGGAGTTCCACAATGAAATCCATTGACACCATCTGCCAAGGTGGGTACGGAACAGGCAGAGGTTGTAATAAGCCTACTGGTTTGGCTCTAGAGGTCTTACATTGAGTGCATATGGAACAGGTCAAAGGGGCGTGCCCTGGAGCTGATGGCGGACGGACGCTGATGTGCTGAGCTCCGGCCGAGACACCGCATCACGATCCTGTATTGGTGCGAAGCAGACACCTTCTGACACTATAAACCGCTGTGTAGGTGTGGGAACCGACCTGCCACAAGGTGTGTCGAACCGCTGGCGGAATCGGAGCGGTGAACCGCTCATATGCCCGCCCGCACTTCCCCTACCTCCCGCAATTGCCTGGGCCCAAGATGGCGACCGCCACGTGAAGCCTCTGCGACCCGAGCGGAGGCTGCCCCTGCTCCCATACCCCCATAGCGGCTGGCGGTGGATGAGTGGAGGAGCCCGTGATCCCCCCTCTGGAGGGGTCGGTGACCACCAGGCTGCTCGGGCCCCAACGGCAGGTGCCTGCGCGACGACACCCTACCGACACGTGAGCCAGATGAGCCGCCGACAACACACCAGATAGCAGCTACGAATCCGGCTGTCCTAGCCTGACCCCGAAGGAGTCTGCATCGGCGGAGGAGCCGTGGGGCCTCGGGGAGGACCCACGCGACGACGGCGCATCGCAGCGGCAGGCCCAGAGTGGCGACCCAGCAAGCCTGAGGTGAGGAGACCCGGGGGGAGCGTAACCGGAGGAAGTGCACCCTGGTCCCCCACCCCACCAGCACCCAACAAGGCGCCCACTAGCATGAACGATATCTGGGCCGGGATGTGGCATTGAGGGGGTGCCCAGCGCAACACGCGCATTGTGCAACACCAACACACCCCAGCGGTCTACCCTGGACACTGAGACCCTTCCCCCCTCGACCCACCTTGCCCAAATACCACACCCCGGACTGCGCCCTGACCCGTCACGGACGAGTGCCGGGAGTGCTTCCTCCCCGGCTCAAGCTGAGCACTATAAACCCCAGCTTCCCTAGCTTGGTCACCCCCAGAACTGGGCCGCAGCGCTAGGGCAACACCAGAACCATTGTGGGAACCCTCTACCAAGACCAACGGTCAGGGCTGGGGCGGAGACTTCAGCATGGGCTCCAGAAACAAGACCAGGCCTGCAACAATGGACACTTATGTCACGACTAAGGCTAAGGACTCCACCGTTCCGTCCTCCGCCGTCCCAGATCCCCCACAAGCAAAAGAACCGGACTCCACAGCGAACCAATCTCAAGTGCTAGAAGCCATAGCGTCACTCCGCACACATATAGACTCAAAAATAGACGAGTTCCGATCTGACATCCAGCTGGTGCGCCACGATGCCAGGAAACTAACGGAGATGGTGACCAACAATGAAACAACCATAAAGGAAACGGCAGAAGGCAATGTCGAACTGAAAGCTAAAGTTGTGGACCTTGAGAGAAAAATTGCCATTCTTGAAGCGAGGGCCAAGGAGGCGGAGGGACGCGCCAGACGGGGCAACATCAGAATATTGGGCATCCCGGAGGGCGACGAGGGTCCTAACCCAACAGCGTACATTGAATCCCTGCTGCAACAGGAGATAGGAGCGGGAAAACTCACACAAGGATTCGCCGTGGAGAGAGCACATAGGTCCCTCCAGAAAAGGCCCCCTCCGGGCTCGCATCCTCGCCCGATAATTGCGAAAGTGCTCAATTTCCAAGATCGGGAAACCATCCTACGGTACTCCAGGGAGATGGGCGCCATTGAATGAGGCAATGCCAAAATAACCATTTACCCGGATTACACCCCGAAGGTACAGAGGGAAAGGAACTCATTTGTGCCCGTTAAGGCTAGGCTCAGGCAACTAAACTTAAAATACATGCTGCTCTATCCATCGAGGCTTAAAGTCATCTAGAAGGGCCGGGCGATCTCCCTGGAGTCCCCTGCGGCTGCTAACATTTGGATGGAGGATAACAACCTCTCTGAAGGAACTGAGGCCCATCCCAAGGACAGCTGAAAATGAAACCAACCCGCAGCACATAAGTAACATGAACGTAGCTTCCCTGCAACCTCAAGCAACCAAGAAAGTAACATACACTACTGATAGCCAACTTTGATGCGGCCCTCGCTTGGCCCTCACACCAGGCACAGGACCCGACCCCCACGTATAGATCAGGTCAGGCCAGTTGCCTGACCGACCATGCTCGAGTCTGACACCCGGACGGGTTCCGACGGCCCGAGAGCACCCGAGCACTGCAAGAATGATGCAGTAGCTGGGCGCACCAGTTCCAGTTTAGCAGTTGTTGTTGTTAATGACAAGACTGCCCTCCTCATGAAGACCACTAATCAGACTATAGCGGATCACTGGCCAGAGGCTGGAGCCTACCACTCCATACAGTTGCATCGGGACAAAACACCCGGTAACACACGATCAAGTCACAAGACGGGCGAGAAGCCTTCCACACCAATAATCGAAGCTGAACGATGGCGACACGACTCAAGATAATCACGTGGAATGTTAGAGGGATGGGATCCTATCTGCGCAGGAACCGTATACATTCATACTTGAGAAGGAAGCGGGTATCCATTGCCCTCCTGCAGGAAACACACCTCACAACTGATGTCACCGACAAACTAGTGGGCTACTGGGGCGGCCAAGGCAATGGTGCCTCCTACTCGAAGTACGCAAGAGGCGTATACACATGGGTTAGCCCGGACATACCATTTCGCCAGATGGGGATGGAGGCCGACAAAGAGGGCAGGTATGTCATAGTCTGGGGCATGCTGGAGAACTTTCGATTATGCATCGTGAATTCATATTTCCCCCAACATGGCATACCTGCTCATCTCAAGCAGCTGTATGCCAGAATCACGCACCACAGGGGGGCAGCTTTCCTGTGGGGGGGAGACTTTAATTGCGTGATGAATGAGGAGCTAGACAGGACTGCAACCCCACGCACCTTCAATAACCCTGCCTCCTGTGCCCTACGCAACGCGGTGGGAGATCTACATTTGGTCGATATTTGGCGAGACCTACACCCCACCGCCAGGGCTTAGTCTTTCTACTCCGCACCTCACGGCCTGCCCACCAGGATTGACCACTTCTTCATAGCCAGCGAACTAATCCCCCCTGTTAATGCAGCTCTGCCTGAAGGGCCCTAGGCCCCCCATCCCGATGTGGCGCATGCCGACGGAAACCCTGACGGACTCCGCATTTAAGGAGACCCTAGGAGAAAAACTGGAAGAGTACATAGAAATCAACACGGGATCAGTCGAGAAATGGAGCACGCTGTGGGAAGCTATGAAGGTGGTAACAAGGGGCGTGATAATAGCTGAAGCTGGCGGGATCAGGAGGCAACTGAGAAGGGAGTTGGAGCACAAGGAAGAAGAGATTAGGCACCTACAGGGAACTCTACCCCCGACCATTGCGAGTGAGGCCAGGCTGAAGGAGATTAGAGAGGACTCCAGAACTGCATGGGAAAGACTATCCAAGTTCGACTTCTCTGCACGGACTCTCAAGGCACACAAGGAAGCAGATAAGCCAGGCAGGATACTTGCCTGATTATGCAGGAAGGAGAACCCGCGACAGCCCCTCAGAGAGATCAAAGATGAGGATGGTATAACGCAAAGATCACAACAAGCAATTAACGAAGTCTTCTCAAACTTCTACGCCAAACTCTATGCTCACAATGAGCGAATCCCTGAAGCGGATATCAGAGATACCCTGGATGAGATCGAGCTACCCAGATTAAGCCAAGAACGAGATGCGCTGGGAGAAGCCATCACACTGGAGGACATATCGGAGGCGATCCGGTCCCTCTCCACAAACAAGACCCCTGGGACGGACGGCCTTATCCCGGAATTCTATAAGGCCTATGAGGGGATCCTAACCCCGATACTGCATGGAGTGTACACGGAGGCATATGAGACCGGGACCCTGCCGAGCAGCATGAGAGAGACCCTCATAATACCAATGCTTAAACCAGGTAAACCTGCCGATGAATGCTACTCGTATCGCCCCCTGGTGATGCTGAACTATGACGGCAAGATCCTCACAACTATACTAGCCAACAGGCTCTCGAAGGTAATAGGATCCCTGATACACGAGGACCAGAACGGCTTCGTCCCAGGACGCAACACCACTGCCAACCTAAGGAGGCTACAACACGTTATGGAACAAACAGCGGAGCGCCAGGAAGATCTAGCTGTGCTCTCACTAGATGCCATAAAGGCTTTTGATTCAATATTCTTCTGCGTTGAGGGTTTGGACAGTTGTCACTAGCTCTTGCAGTTGTTGTGGCGTAGCCAAAACTTCTTCCGGGCGTTGCAAGCTATCAAGACTGGCGCTATGGGCTACGGGATCAGCTAGAAGGTCAGCAATGTCTTTGTCTTCACTAGAATTACCACATTCCCCGATCACCTCCTCCTCACCTGAATAGTCCAGTTTCTTTCTGCGGGTAAGTCCATTGTATGGTTTCTTCTTTTTTTGAAGATAGGGTCTACCTCGGAAGGAAGCCACCGTGACTCTATGACAGAGAAAACCTCGGTGACTCCTCTCCGCGACAGCCAGAGGGGAAAAAGCTGCTGGATGGCAAAAAACCCCTGAATCCGGAGTGGTCGTAAGGGCAATGGAAGTCGCCGGATCCGTAGCAAGTAGATTGGTCCTCCGCCGAATACCCAGGGACCGTGAGGTCAGCGTGTCAGTGCTGACCGACCGTAGAAGGTAGCTGGATTCTAGTGAGTACCCCACAACGTGGAGGACAAGCGAGAACGGGAGAAAACAGAGATGACCAAGGGAACCACAGAGAGCGAGAAGGAGCAGCGAGGGGGCAGCAGCACGGGAAGCAAAGGGAGAAAGGAAGCGGAACAAAGAGAGAGAGAGCAAACGGGAACGGGAGGAGAAGGAAACAAACAGGCGCCGAAATGGTGCTATAGAAGGACACACTGTCACAGGGAACTAGCGCAAGCAACGGGGGCGAGAAATGAACTCAGTTGCAACGCGCAGAGCCGGCGGCAGCCGAGTGAGATATACAAGCGGCGGCGGCCATCTTGGAAACAACTAGACCGTGGCTAGTAGACGGAGAAAACACGTAACGTAACACTTTAATGGCGTCCCTGTTTCCACCTTCACCACAAACGCCAGTCACCGGCGGCAGTGACATTTATATAACATTTGCATTTATAAACAAAGCTGTAGAGCGGTCCAAGAAAATTCCCTTACAAAAAGATTTCTTGATAACCCTTGCACTCCCCTAGAAAAGCTGTTTTACCATTCCAAAACATGCAACCTTCTCTAGGAGTAATTAACGGTCTCCCCAAACCACCAGTACGGGCATCACACCTATTGTGATGGATTTAAAGAGGCAAATAATATCTAAAAATGCTGTGTCTTGTTCTTTTATTTTACCCATTTATTTTCCCTTTTCTTTTTTTTCCCTTTCTGTACTTAAGGCATTTATGAGCCACTTAAACGTGTTGTAAGTTAAACCAAAAAGTCGATTCTTTCTGAATTTTGCCCAACTCGTCTACAGGGTGAATGGACACATTTCCTTGACTATCCCAGTCAAAATGGTTAATTTAAAGATTAAAAATAAATTAATCATAAAATGCTATGCATTTTCATTAACTTTGTCTTCAGAACTCTATAAAGCAAACCCATTTTTCAAACATACTATAAATCATTCCCCCAAAACGTTGTGAATTAAATATAGTTTTAAGTTTCCCTTTTCTCCACTCATCCTGCACTCATTCATGCATATACCCCCTTGAACCTTTTAATTCCTATACAACTGCCACGGCCCGCGAGGAAGATCAGCATTTTCTCTGACATTTTTATAAGGTGATTGCACAACGGGTTGCCTCTCTACTCCGTCAACTGCATCATTGGGTATGCACCAGGTTGGCGGCAGGGCCCCCTGAATAAGCATCAATGTGGTGACACCAAACGGACTGTGTAGAGAATTGACCTCTTTGTGAATATTTGTCCAGTGCCCGTTTGGGGGCCAGCCTAAATGCTCATAATTACGCAGAAGCAATGTGGGCATGTATTCTTAGTGTTCATCTATGCAGGTGGTGTGTGGATGGGTGCATTGATTACACATCATTGTGTTGCAGATCTCTTGATGGACAGGAGTACTGAATGTACATAACTGCATGAACTGGGTTGGTGGCTCAGTCAGCATGCATCATTAGGTTGGTTTTGTGCAGATTCCAAGAAATTGCATCATTGTGCACTTTGTGCAGTTGACTTCATATGTCTTTGTGTCGGCGCAAAACATGCACCTTTTGTTATTAATAATGAGTTGGTGAGAACGCTGATTGTGTAGGCTCTTGGTGAATGGGTGCACACGTGTATAATTGTAGAGATGACAGGGGGTTGTGTGCCTTCAAAGTACATCATTATGCGGGTTCCAGTTTCCTGATCTGTGGAGCAGGGGCAGAATTGTGTTTCAAAAAAGTGTGCCATTTTCTTCTACGTATTTGTCATTATATATTGAAGGTCCCTAAAGGTTGACAGCCTATACAGCATTCCTGGTCCGTATTCATATTACTACTGATATGCCTATATGCTGCCTTTTGTCTGTTCTCAGGGTGTGTTTTGAGCCCGTGGCCAGGTTGGGAAAAGCTTCCTGCACCTGTTAAACCAAACCTGTGAACATCCCATTCCTGCACAAGCATGAAAGAGGTTATGCAACATCCCCCTCTTCCATCCTGTTAAGCTCTCCCCCACCCATTACTCTTTATACAGAAGTTATGAGGATTAAAAACGACTTTGCGCATGTCAAAATTCTATATGTTTTTTTAATCAAATGGTGACAAAGCAAATTACTACTATTATTAGGGTATTTATTGAGCACATACCTAGCTTCGAGAAGCAACAGAGTGCTTTACAGGGGTATACAACAGTACAGATGCATAACAGAACGCCTTTCAGAGGTAATAGACCAGGTATACAGCAGGGGGTAGGATACAGAGGAGGGGTACAGCTGTTCCGGTCGGAGGGTAGGAGAGGGGCGGGCGTTGTCTAGCGAGTCAGATTGCACAAGGTGTGACATGATGGCCTAGGTGTTGAGGAGAGACTCCTTGAAGAGGTGGGTCTTGAGTTCTTTTCTAAATTGTAGGAGTGTGGGGGTGAGTTTGATGCTGACAGGGAGGAGGTTCCATAGGCTTTAGACATTGACAAGGAAGGCTTTCTTTCCGGTCCTTTCCTTTTTGCAGCAGTGGATTTCAAGTTTGCAAGTGTCCTGGTTTCTGGTAGTGTGCTGTCCACCAGAGATGCTAAATTTCTCTGCGAGGTATCTTGGTGACTTGAGAGTGACTGCCTTGTAGATGATGCAGCAAGACTTGAAGATGATTTGTGCGTGCAGTAAGAGCCAGTGAAGGTCGATGAGGGCCAGGTAATGTGGTTGTATCTGCATAGGCCCTTGATGGGGCATGCAGCCGCGCGTAGGTCACTTCTCAGGGACACAAGGGAGGATGACAGAAGGCCTTTGAGGAGAACATTGCCCCATCCAAGTCAGATAGGACTAGTGCTTGCATGGTGTATCTAAAGTTGTCGAGAGGGAAGAAGGGGTTAACTTTCCACAGGAGGGAGAGCTGATACCAAGCTGTCTCAATTTACTTAGCTTTGTGTGTCTTGAAGGAGAGGTTTTTGACGATGTGGAACCTGAGGGACTTGGCGCAGGAGGTGAGCTTGGCTGTGAACCTCTAAGTGTTCATGGTTGATAGCCAGGTCTGTAGGTCTGGGTGTTCAGTACTGTTGGTTAGGAGTAGGAATTTGGTCTTAGAGGGGTTGAGCTTCAAGTATGCATTGGCCATCCAAGACTCGATGAGCAAGAGCCAGGGTTTGAGCCTATGAATGTCCTTGATGGAGTTCATCTTGAGGTATAGCTGTGTGTCGTCGGCATATTGGTGGATGTTTTGTGTGGCTAGGAAGGCTGCCAGCAGCTCCATGTATAGATTGGAGATCACTCGGGGTAGGATGGGAACCGTCCAGGACTCCCCAGGTGACTGGTAGCATTAGCGATCTAGAGGAGTCCATCAGAACAAACTGCTGGCAGTTGGCGAGGTAGGACTTGAACCAGTGTAGCACAAGGTTGTTGATTCCCATGCGCCGATGTAGGGTGTCCATAAACGGCTGGTGGTCTACTGTGTCAAAAGCAGCCGAGAGGTCGAGTAGAACCAGGAGGCAAGGGTGGCATTCATCAAGGGTGTTCAGGGCATCGCCACTCACCTATATGGTTGCTGTTTCTGTGCTGCATCTATGTTGGAACCCAGATTGTAATGTTTGGAGGACATCATTGGAGTTGATGTGTTGCTGCAGTTGTGTGGCATCTTTCTCAATCATCTTACCTAGGATGGGAAGATGGGTGATGAGGCGATAGTTACCTAGGTTGTTTGGATCCAGAGTGGGTTTCTTTAGTAGAGGGAGGATTTGTCCTGTCCTTAGCAGCGATGGGAAGGTGTTGAGTTAGGGAGCTGTTAATGATATCCATGTAGCGAAGGAGAGCTTCAGCGGGTAGGGTCTTGAGGATGGATGCTAGGAGGGTGTCATCTGTATGCAATGTGGGTTTGAGGGTGGCCAGGATTTCTGCCAGGTTCTCTGTTGAGAGTGTCTTCAATGTTGTCCAGGTTGTGAAGATTTCGTAAGGAGGGACATGAGGTGGGTCTGTGGATGTAGAGCTGGTGTATATGGGCTGGTGAATCTTGCTGATTTTGTTGATGAAGAAGGTGTTTATAGTGTTGGATTTTTCAGTGGAGTGTGGTATGGCAGTGTCGGGTATTTGATTTTGATTTTGATATATTTATAACGCGCACACAACAAACTGAATCATATCCTGGCTCAGTTGGAATCCCGACATGAGAAACAACAACAACAGCATGATTAGAGTGGTTCGATATCACTACCCAGAAAGAGCAGAGGGAACCGTGGCATAACGAGAACCTACTTAAATAGGTACGTTTTTAATACTGGCCTGAAGATTTGTAGGGAGACTTCCCTTCTTTAGGTGAGTAGAAGACTATTCCAGAGTCTAGGTGCGCCAACTGAAAAACTACAGTCACCTCGAGAGACACAATTGGGTAGAGGTTTGGCGCATTGCTTGACTGCTTTGAAGAAGGCTCTGCTTTTGTTGTCGGCTTCTGCTATGGTGTTCTGATAGTAGGAGGCGTTGGCTGTGTTGATTAGTTGTCGGCGGGTTGCTCTGAATTGGTGTCCAACTAGAGACAGATTCAGCAATTTACAACTTACCTCTCAACAACAGGAATCCTATTTTCTAAGTAATGCTTTAGTTTCAGGTTATTCAACTTGTATCACAAACAGTTTTCAGCAAATTATCTGCAAAGCTATTACTTCACCTTTGTGAGGTTCATCCTTTCAGTGTATTATGCCATAATCTCTAACAAATCACACACAAATGAAGTCTCGCTTATGTAAACCAGGTAGAAGTTCAATACTGCTGACAAGGTAGAAGTCCAATCCTGCTGACAACCTCCCAGCTCGGATTAGATCAATCGACTCACACACAGCCTTCCGCAAGGCCTTAAAAGCCCAGATCTTTATCTAAAGAGCCCTTCATTCTAGGTATACATTACTACTGTATCACCATGTATAGGATAATATATGTTCTGCCACCTGCTACCTAGACAAGAATATGAGTAACCAACTGTAACAATCAATGTGTATCTTCTGTAACCAGTAAGTGAATGTATTTAAGTATACCTTCTGGGGCCGCTTATTGTAACCCTCAAGGAAGCCCTCTTAAAATTTCCTTATAGCGCCTTGTTGCCTGTGGGCTGTAGTGCGCTCTACAAATACTAAATAAATAAATAAATAAATAAATAAATAAATAAATGCTCGACATTATACGGTAGAAAAAGAGCCAACACAAAGAGGATTGAGGGACATTTGCTAACAGTTCAAACAATTCATCCAAGAGTAAAAACACTGGATGCTGCAACCATCTTTCCCCTGGGCTTGGTGCTCTTTTCCACCCATGCCTGGTTTATTACGTACTCCCGTGTCCGCCCGCCTTCCCCCATAGTCGCGTGAGTTCTCCAGCATTGGATCTTTCATAGATTCACATGCTTTGATTATTTTCAGTCGTCCTCGGTTGCACACTTCCTACTTTATTATTACAAAGAAAAAACAGAAGTGTTTTGTAAACTGCTCACCTTGTTAAGGGTCCTTTTTAGCCTCACCTCATTTTATGGGACATCGAGTTCCAAACCCCAATCCTAGAGGTCAAATTCAGATTCTAACCGCACATCATACTGAGAGGAGTTCTTGCGCCTTTCTCCAGAGAGAAAAACCTCCTAAACTTGACATTAGAAATACTTAAAAAGAGACCGATAAGTCAAGGGATTTTTACTTTAATAACATGGAGAGTAGATCTAAGAAATCTTTATTTAAAGCATGTGTTACATGTGGCATGAAAAATGTTTGAGGGTGACAGGGATAAAACAGACATGTATTGACTATTTCCCAACCACACCACAGATTATTGTGAGCTATGCCAAAGTTTTAGTGCAAAAACCCTAAGAGATAGGCATAGGAGGCTGGTGTGCTGACGGAATGAGGGCAAGTGCCCCTCCCCATCTGTGGTGTAGTCCTCTAAAAATGTGGCAGCAAGAAAACCATCTTTAAAAGTAACCTCCCAACCTCAAAAGGGGTCTACCTCCAAGGAAAGGCCACAAAAGCCAGTGTTACTCACCACTCCGAAATAGGCCCAAGATGTGGATGAGTGACCTTGGTGATGATGGTGGTACAAGAATCAATATTCAGCCTTCCATCCCAACCCCCCTGAGTACAAGACTCAGGCTTCCTCAAAGAGGGGCTCTTTTCTACAATGTACCTCTCTGTTGTTTCGATTGGGACAGACAGAGGTGTCAATTGAATAAAAGAGCAGGGAGAACACACACCGCCAATACCAATGCTGCAAAGGAATACAAAGATATTAGACAGTGTTGAAAATAAACCAAGTAATCAGAACAGTTGTATTTTACAGGAAACTACCTAGGTAAGTATTGGAGTGAAGCTTCCCCGGGGTGGATCTACAAAAATATGAATAAACACAATGAGTGGGAATAATTCTAAAGAGACTTCCTAAAGTATCGAACCAATAACAACTAACCTGAATATGGATATTTTGAGGATGGAAAGTAGTCCATGGAAAAGAAGACAACGAAAGGAGTAAATAACAAACAGGAATGTTAGTATAGGGAAATAGCCCCGAACGGCACGAGGGTCGCACTAGTGCCAGGTTGGTGCAGTATCAGCAGAGAGTTTATATGCACTTGAAGACAAGTTCACAATATAGTCACTCAATGTCCCACAATCCAACAAAAGACAAAGATCCAAACAAGGCTGTGGAGAAAATTAATAGCAGAGGTGGAATTGCCAATTACAAGTATGTACCTGAGCACACACGCATCCAGATAAGGCGTAGAAAAGTTCTGGATTGTTGATAGCAAGTCACCTGTGAGGAAGGCAAAGTGGTTCCGCGTCCAGTAGCATCTAGCTGGAATAAAGTACCGCAAGAGACAGCAGGAAGCAGGATCCAATAACGTTCTGGGTCAAAAGCCAGACGAACACGACAAGAATAAAGGAGGAGGCAAGCCAATCCAGAAGCCAGGCAAGGGTCAAAACCAGGAAAGCAGATTAGGAATTCGTGCGGAGAAGACGCGAAGTAGTAACGGACGTAACCGATTTAGCTTGTAACGCTAATTAGCAGCAACGAGCCCCTTGAAAGACGGTGGTTTTAAAGCCGTATGGGGGTGTATCTTGCCGTACGTCTTCCACGTACAGGACATGTCAGCTGACACGGACTCCGTCGTAGTTTGTACAGGCGCCATGGCAACCTGTATCTGGTCCACAGAGGAGCTTGTAAAGGAGTCGTATTCTGCAAGGTATTCTGCAAGGAAGCCTGAAGTGTAACAGCATCCTCCCCCAAAGACACCGGCAACCCCCTGGCGGAATGGAAACTCCTCAGAAGCTCCAGACAATGTAAGTTGGACAAAGGCTCCCAGGTACGGTCCTCAGGCCCATAACCTTTCCAATCCACAAGGTAGAACAACGTACCCCTAGACACCCTGCAGTCCAGGATGCGAGAAACCTCGTACTCCTCCTCTCCATCCACCAAGATCGGCGAGGGACGTGTAGGTAGACGAGTTCCCTGGATGAAAGGCTTGATCAGGGAGACGTGAAAAACTGGATGTACACGCCATGAGCGCGGCAGGGAAAGCTTGACCGCCACAGGATTTATAACATCAGTAATGGCATAGGGTCCCACATATTTAGGCAAAAGTGAGCGTTTGCCCGCAATTCGTTAATTACGGGACGACAACCACACCTTCATGCCGCTCCGATAGACCGGTGCAGGGGATCGATGCACATTGGCATATTTTTTGGCAGGGTCTTGAGCTCGGAACAAATGACAGCGTACATCCCGATGAATCTTATCGAGATCTCTCACGCAGCCTCTTGCTGCTGGGTTGACAGCCGGCAATACCGGATCAAGTGGGAGTGCCCTAGTATGACCACCATACAGGGCAAAAAAGGGAGAAACCCCTGTTGACGTATGCATAGAGTTGTTATATGCAAACTCTGCGTAAGGTAGAGAAGTAAACCAGGACTGTTGGAACTGAAGGCATAAACAGCGTAGGTACTGTTCGATAGTAGCGTTGGTTCTCTCAGTCTGCCCATCCATCTGAGGATGGTATGCCGAGGAATACCTGTCCTCGATGCCCAGGGAAGCTGTAAGAGCCTTCCAGAATCGTGAAGTAAATTGTGTACCACGGTCAGAAACAATGACCGAGGGTAAGCCAAAGAAACAAAACACATTCGTCATGAACAGTCTCGCCAATTCCGGAGCCGAAGGCAAGCTGGAACAAGGTATGAACAGTTCATATTTTGTGAAATAATCCACAATCACCCAAATGGTGTCATGACCCTGGACGTCAGGGAGTTCCACAATGAAATCCATTGACACCATCTGCCAAGGTGGGTACGGAACAGGCAGAGGTTGTAATAAGCCTACTGGTTTGGCTCTAGAGGTCTTACATTGAGTGCATATGGAACAGGTCAAAGGGGCGTGCCCTGGAGCTGATGGCGGACGGACCCTGATGTGCTGAGCTCCGGCCGAGACACCGCATCACGATCCTGTATTGGTGCGAAGCAGACACCTTCTGACACTATAAACCGCTGTGTAGGTGTGGGAACCGACCTGCCACAAGGTGTGTCGAACCGCTGGCGGAATCGGAGCGGTGAACCGCTCATATGCCCGCCCGCACTTCCCCTACCTCCCGCAATTGCCTGGGCCCAAGATGGCGACCGCCACGTGAAGCCTCTGCGACCCGAGCGGAGGCTGCCCCTGCTCCCATACCCCCATAGCGGCTGGCGGTGGATGAGTGGAGGAGCCCGTGATCCCCCCTCCGGAGGGGTCGGTGACCACCAGGCTGCTCGGGCCCCAACGGCAGGTGCCTGCGCGACGACACCCTACCGACACGTGAGCCGGATGAGCCGCCGACAACACACCAGATAGCAGCTACGAATCCGGCTGTCCTAGCCTGACCCCGAAGGAGTCTGCATCGGCGGAGGAGCCGTGGGGCCTCGGGGAGGACCCACGCGACGACGGCGCATCGCAGCGGCAGGCCCAGAGTGGCGACCCAGCAAGCCTGAGGTGAGGAGACCCGGGGGGAGCGTAACCGGAGGAAGTGCACCCTGGTCCCCCACCCCACCAGCACCCAACAAGGCGCCCACTAGCATGAACGATATCTGGGCCGGGATGTGGCATTGAGGGGGTGCCCAGCGCAACACGCGCATTGTGCAACACCAACACACCCCAGCGGTCTACCCTGGACACTGAGACCCTTCCCCCCTCGACCCACCTTGCCCAAATACCACACCCCGGACTGCGCCCTGACCCGTCACGGACGAGTGCCGGGAGTGCTTCCTCCCCGGCTCAAGCTGAGCACTATAAACCCCAGCTTCCCTAGCTTGGTCACCCCCAGAACTGGGCCGCAGCGCTAGGGCAACACCAGAACCATTGTGGGAACCCTCTACCAAGACCAACGGTCAGGGCTGGGGCGGAGACTTCAGCATGGGCTCCAGAAACAAGACCAGGCCTGCAACAATGGACACTTATGTCACGACTAAGGGTAAGGACTCCACCGTTCCGTCCTCCGCCGTCCCAGATCCCCCACAAGCAAAAGAACCGGACTCCACAGCAAACCAATCTCAAGTGCTAGAAGCCATAGCGTCACTCCGCACACATATAGACTCAAAAATAGACGAGTTCCGATCTGACATCCAGCTGGTGCGCCACGATGCCAGGAAACTAACGGAGATGGTGACCAACAATGAAACAACCATAAAGGAAACGGCAGAAGGCAATGTCGAACTGAAAGCTAAAGTTGTGGACCTTGAGAGAAAAATTGCCATTCTTGAAGCGAGGGCCAAGGAGGCGGAGGGACGCGCCAGACGGGGCAACATCAGAATATTGGGCATCCCGGAGGGCGACGAGGGTCCTAACCCAACAGCGTACATTGAATCCCTGCTGCAACAGGAGATAGGAGCGGGAAAACTCACACAAGGATTCGCCGTGGAGAGAGCACATAGGTCACTCCAGAAAAGGCCCCCTCCGGGCTCGCATCCTCGCCCGATAATTGCGAAAGTGCTCAATTTCCAAGATCGGGAAACCATCCTACGGTACTCCAGGGAGATGGGCGCCATTGAATGAGGCAATGCCAAAATAACCATTTACCCGGATTACACCCCGAAGGTACAGAGGGAAAGGAACTCATTTGTGCCCGTTAAGGCTAGGCTCAGGCAACTAAACTTAAAATACATGCTGCTCTATCCATCGAGGCTTAAAGTCATCTAGAAGGGCCGGGCGATCTCCCTGGAGTCCCCTGCGGCTGCTAACATTTGGATGGAGGATAACAACCTCTCTGAAGGAACTGAGGCCCATCCCAAGGACAGCTGAAAATGAAACCAACCCGCAGCACATAAGTAACATGAACGTAGCTTCCCTGCAACCTCAAGCAACCAAGAAAGTAACATACACTACTGATAGCCAACTTTGATGCGGCCCTCGCTTGGCCCTCACACCAGGCACAGGACCCGACCCCCACGTATAGATCAGGTCAGGCCAGTTGCCTGACCGACCATGCTCGAGCCTGACACCCGGACGGGTTCCGACGGCCCGAGAGCACCCGAGCACTGCAAGAATGATGCAGTAGCTGGGCGCACCAGTTCCAGTTTAGCAGTTGTTGTTGTTAATGACAAGACTGCCCTCCTCATGAAGACCACTAATCAGACTATAGCGGATCACTGGCCAGAGGCTGGAGCCTACCACTCCATACAGTTGCATCGGGACAAAACACCCGGTAACACACGATCAAGTCACAAGACGGGCGAGAAGCCTTCCACACCAATAATCGAAGCTGAACGATGGCGACACGACTCAAGATAATCACGTGGAATGTTAGAGGGATGGGATCCTATCTGCGCAGGAACCGTATACATTCATACTTGAGAAGGAAGCGGGTATCCATTGCCCTCCTGCAGGAAACACACCTCACAACTGATGTCACCGACAAACTAGTGGGCTACTGGGGCGGCCAAGGCAATGGTGCCTCCTACTCGAAGTACGCAAGAGGCGTATACACATGGGTTAGCCCGGACATACCATTTCGCCAGATGGGGATGGAGGCCGACAAAGAGGGCAGGTATGTCATAGTCTGGGGCATGCTGGAGAACTTTCGATTATGCATTGTGAATTCATATTTCCCCCAACATGGCATACCTGCTCATCTCAAGCAGCTGTATGCCAGAATCACGCACCACAGGGGGGCAGCTTTCCTGTGGGGGGGAGACTTTAATTGCGTGATGAATGAGGAGCTAGACAGGACTGCAACCCCACGCACCTTCAATAACCCTGCCCCCTGTGCCCTACGCAACGCGGTGGGAGATCTACATTTGGTCGATATTTGGCGAGACCTACACCCCACCGACAGGGCTTACTCTTTCTACTCCGCACCTCACGGCCTGCCCACCAGGATTGACCACTTCTTCATAGCCAGCGAACTAATCCCCCCTGTTAATGCAGCTCTGCCTGAAGGGCCCTAGGCCCCCCATCCCGATGTGGCGCATGCCGACGGAAACCCTGACGGACTCCGCATTTAAGGAGACCCTAGGAGAAAAACTGGAAGAGTACATAGAAATCAACACGGGATCAGTCGAGAAATGGAGCACGCTGTGGGAAGCTATGAAGGTGGTAACAAGGGGCGTGATAATAGCTGAAGCTGGCGGGATCAGGAGGCAACTGAGAAGGGAGTTGGAGCACAAGGAAGAAGAGATTAGGCACCTACAGGGAACTCTACCCCCGACCATTGCGAGTGAGGCCAGGCTGAAGGAGATTAGAGAGGACTCCAGAACTGCATGGGAAAGACTATCCAAGTTCGACTTCTCTGCACGGACTCTCAAGGCACACAAGGAAGCAGATAAGCCAGGCAGGATACTTGCCTGATTATGCAGGAAGGAGAACCCGCGACAGCCCCTCAGAGAGATCAAAGATGAGGATGGTATAACGCAAAGATCACAACAAGCAATTAACGAAGTCTTCTCAAACTTCTACGCCAAACTCTATGCTCACAATGAGCGAATCCCTGAAGCGGATATCAGAGATACCCTGGATGAGATCGAGCTACCCAGATTAAGCCAAGAACAACGAGATGCGCTGGGAGAAGCCATCACACTGGAGGACATATCGGAGGCGATCCGGTCCCTCTCCACAAACAAGACCCCTGGGACGGACGGCCTTATCCCAGAATTCTATAAGGCCTATGAGGGGATCCTAACCCCGATACTGCATGGAGTGTACACGGAGGCATACGAGACCGGGACCCTGCCGAGCAGCATGAGAGAGACCCTCATAATACCAATGCTTAAACCAGGTAAACCTGCCGATGAATGCTACTCGTATCGCCCCCTGGCGATGCTGAACTATGACGGCAAGATCCTCACAACTATACTAGCCAACAGGCTCTCGAAGGTAATAGGATCCCTGATACACGAGGACCAGAACGGCTTCGTCCCAGGACGCAACACCACTGCCAACCTAAGGAGGCTACAACACGTTATGGAACAAACAGCGGAGCGCCAGATAGATCTAGCTGTGCTCTCACTAGATGCCATAAAGGCTTTTGATTCAATATTCTGGGAATGGCTCGTTGCTACCCTGAGGGAGTTTGGACTCGGAGAACGATTCATTCGGTGGGTAGAGGTCCTCTATAACGACCCAGTGGCGAGGGTGAAGACTGGAAGTATGGTGTCGGAGGCTTGGCCCATCCAAAGGGGAACCAGGCAAGGGTGCCCACTATCGCCGATGCTATACATCCTGGGCCTGGAACCAGTGGCAAGTTATTTCAGGAGGCAGCTATTGGACTCTGGCATCAACATCGGTGGAATAGATAACATCATCTCCTTGTACGCCGATGATGTCCTTCTATATCTACGGAACCCCAGATAGAACGCACCCACTGCGCTGGACATCCGCGACAACTTTGCCAAATACTCTGGGATAAAGTTTAGTAGACAGAAATCAGGTTCCTTTCCCCTTGCAAGACTCAGAGGGAAAGACATCGAAGATTTGCCCGAGATTGGGATTCAATGGCAGGTGGAGGCCTTTCGATACCTGGGCCTCACCATCGCGCAATCCCCACTTTCCACTCACGAGCGCAATACTGAAACTGCATTGTGCGGGGTGCGCAGGTCCATCAGATTCTGGTCGAAACTTCCCCTTTCGGTGATGGGCAGAGCCGCAATATCCAAAATGATAATATTGCCAAGGTTCCTCTATTACTTCACCAATATTGCGCACTATATCCCCCCTCCCTTCTTCAGGAAACTGGAATCCCTGCTTCAAGACTTCCTATGGGGCCAGAAGAGACACAAACTCGCCCTGCACATCCTCACACTTCCCCATGCTGAGGGCGGCATCCAACTGCCCGAATTCCAGAGATACTATCTGTCGGCACAACTAACACATGTCACCAAGTGGCTTTCGGATGAACCCTCGGCTGAGACTGGCCTCCTGCACCGGCTGATCACGCCAATGCACCCCAAGGAGGTAATATGGAGTTCACTGGTGGGACCCCCCGACCCACCCATGATAGTGACGCTGGGGAGACAGGTCTGGAACAAGGTTAAATCACTGCTTGGCCTTCAGCATCCCTATATGCCTGAAATCCCCATTCTGGCTGATGTTTGCAAGACCCCCCTTGAACTACCAATGATGAGGAGCTGGGAGACCTGCGGTCTCTACACATGGGGAGACCTGTTCGACGAGGGATCATTCAGAGACTTTGACTCGCTTCAATTAAAAGACAGGCTCTCACCAGGCCAGTTCCTATGGTACCAGAGGGTGAGACATGTAGCCAAGGCAAAATGGAACACATGGCCCGAGGAGCCGGAGACACACCCTCTTGTACAGGAAATGTACAACCTGAGCGACGGCTGGAAGCCAACATCGAGACTATATGCCCAAATAAACGCCCGATCTAACCCCAGAAGTGCGCACCTGAAAGAGAAGTGGGAAGCTGACATTGGAACCGAAATCACGGAGGGCGAATGGGCACGGGCCTTGCTGCAACCGAAGGAGGTTTCACGGAACGCCAGGTTCAAGATGATTCAGCTGAACGTCCTCCACAGGACCTATATGACACCGCACAGAATATCCACCTTCAACGGCAGCATTGCCTCGACGTGCCCATGGTGCTCCTCTGAACACGCCGACATGATTCACATGTTCTGGACCTGTCCCAGATCACAGAAGCTCTGGCTAGCTGCCGAACAGACCTGCAGGAAAGCTGGACTGGAAAGGTACGAATGGACCCCCAAGGAATGCCTCTTGGGCACCTACCCGAGACTCAGTAAAATCAGGCGTCTAGTCAAACTCATGGACATGGCGTGCATACTCGCGAAGAGAACAATAGCGATGGCCTGGAAGTCGCCTGCAGGCCCGCGATTTGGACCCTGGATCAAGGAAATGGAGAGATGGACTGTCGCAGGCACCAGAGCCTGGGAGGAGGGGAACAGCAGAGCCGGAGAAGATGTGAGTGCCACACTAGAGCCCTGGAAGGCCCTCATGAGAGACATGATCTTCTCGACGAATTTCAAACCCCCCTGAGCAGAGCGTTATGGCATGAACTGCAATTTAGCCATCCTGATGAGACCACCAAACCTGCGCACGCCCTGGCGCCACCCCCGAAGACTGGCACGGAGAAAGACTGCCCCGATACTGAGTCCACACGTGCCGAGTGGACCGCACTATAACAGCAGGAGAGAGGACAGTCTGAATTGTTGTTGTTGTTGTTTTGTTGTCATTTGATGTTCAATTGGCGAATGTGTCACGCAATAAATATTACGAGCCATAACCTATGCCTAACTGCTTTATGTATGACCTTAAATGCCAATAAAAACATTTAAAAATAAATGGAACAGGTCAAAATGTAGTCCTTTACATCGCGTGCCATGGAAGGCCACCAAGCCCAACGCCGTAAGGCCTCAAGAGTTTTTTGACTTCCCGGATATGCTGCAACCAAAGAATCGTGGGACCACTGGAGAGCTAAGGTTCTAGCTTGACCTGAGGGTACATAGACGCGCCCTTGGTTAAATGGCATACCCTGAATAACTTCTAGGTTGAAGTCAGTGATTTTTTTTGGATGGGTTGAGACCCAATCAAGGATGATTGAACGCAAAGAGGGCTGAACCGAACACCCGCAAACACCTTTGTTTGGTAGACGAGGAAGTGCTTCGACCTGTTGGGACTGGTCACTCGCATGGAGGCGAGAGAGAGTGTCAGCCGAAACTTGAGCTTTAGAAGGACGGTATGTGATAACAAATTGATACTGTGAAAAAAATAAATGCCACCGCGCCTGTCTAGCTGTAAGGCATTTCATAGATTTGAAGGCTAACAGACTATGGTGATCCGAGTACACCGTTACAAGGTGTTTGGCCCCCAGAAGGTGATGTCTCCATTCCAAGAATGCGTCTCTGATGGCTAAGAGTTTGTGTTCCGTGATGGAATAGTTCCTTTCGTAAAGTGACAATTAACGAGAGAAGTAGGCAACAGGATGAATCTCGCCCGAATGAGGACAGGTTTGTGACAACACCGCCCCAAGAGCATAACCCGAAGCGTCAGCCTCAACAAAAAAAGGAAGATCGGGATGTTTGAGGACAGGGGCGGAAGTGAAGGCGGATTTTAATTGATCAAAAACCTTCTGATCTTCTGAAGACCATACAAATGGCACCTTGGCACTTGTCAGGGAGGTAAGAGGTGCAGAGATTCCAGAAAAGCCATTGATGAAGCGTCTATAGAAATTTGCAAATCCCAGGAATGATTGCAAAGATTTGACTGAATTGGGCACAGGCCATTCCAGGATAGCACTGATTTTGGACTGGCTCATGCGCACCCCGTTGTTAGTAAGGTCATACCCCAAAAATTCCACCTCTGAGGCGTGAAAAAATGACTTTTCGGCTTTTACAAACAATTTGTGATCCCTCAGACGTTGGAGCACTGTTTTGACATGTATTTCGTGGTCTTACTGGTTTCGTGAATAGATCAAAATGTCATCCAGGTAGACTACAACAAACTGGTCAAGGACGTCATAAAACAAATCGTTCATGAATGCCTGAAAGGTGGCCGGGGCATTACATAGCCCAAAGGGCATGACAAGGTATTCAAATAGACCGTAACGTGTTTTAAAAGCGGTCTTCCATTCGTCCCCCTGTCTCATACGGACCAGATTATAAGCTCCTCTGAGATCGAGCTTAGTAAATACTTTGGAGGATCCCAACTGATCAAGGAGGGCAGAGATCAAGGGAAGAGGGTACTGGTTTTTTATGGTAGCTGCATTCAATGCACGATAATCAATACAGGGACGTAAATCCCCTTCCTTCTTAGGAACACAGAAAAGCGGTGATGCAATTGGTGATTTGGATGGATGAATAAATCCCATGTCGAAGGCCTTGTCTATGTACTCTTTAAGTACTTCGTCTTCTTTGAGAGTGAGTGAATACACCCTGCCGGATGGTATTTTTATCCCCGGTATTAGGTCTATTGGGCAATCATAGACTCTATGTGGAGGTAGAGTCTCTGCCATCCCTTTGTCGAAGACATCCGCGTAGTCTGCATATTGAGAAGGTATCATAGAGACAACGTTGTTAGAAACGGCTCCAATATGCATAATAGGAGAAACCAGTGCCCTAACAGGACTATCCTGGGTAATTCCAAGCAATGTAGTGCATCGGGTATTGCATATATTGGAAGGGAACTGAATCTGAGATGTCGACCAATCGATGGCAGGGTTATGAAGCTTCAGCCATGGAATACCCAGAATGACTCTGTAGGCCGGTGCTTTGATGATATCGAATGATATCTCTTCAGTATGGCCTTCATCGGTGCTCATATGCAATGGAACCGTCTGGTGAGTTACCATTCCAGATACAAGGATTGAACCGTCCACTGCATTCACTGTTTCAGGTATAGCTTTGCGAATCAGTGGTATCCCTGACATAGAGGCAAAGCATTGATCAACATAATTACCCGTTGCTCCTGAATCAATCACTGCTGTTGTCTGGAATGAAACACCATGATTCAGGGAAAATGTAACAGGTAGGCAAACTAGATGGCTCGGGTTCTGTAGTGTAGAGTCCAAAGGTGAACTTCCCGACGTAGGGACTCCGTCTACTGTCGGGATTTGGCGTTTCCCGCCTTTCTTTTAGGTTTTTTGGGACATTCAGGCAGTAAATGGTCAGAGGCCCCACAATACATGCAGAGATTGTGCAATCTACGATATTCTCGTTGAGCAGGGGTGAGTGGTCCCCTAACCACACCAATCTGCATAGGTTCTGGCGCAGGAAGTGAAGAAGACGAAGCCTCTGCTGGAACCGTGCTGAACAAAGCAGGTTTCTTTTCGCCACGTCTTTCGGATTTACAGGCATCAATCTGAAGGACTAGATCTAGCAG
This sequence comes from Ambystoma mexicanum, assembly GCF_040938575.1. Classification (NCBI taxonomy): domain Eukaryota; kingdom Metazoa; phylum Chordata; class Amphibia; order Caudata; family Ambystomatidae; genus Ambystoma; species Ambystoma mexicanum. The sequence continues at coordinate 228,959,573 of NC_090931.1, read as the reverse complement.
TTCCCCAAATGCCGTGGGGACTACAGGAACAGCGGAGAGGATGTCCTTTAATTCATCTGAGAGGCCTTGATGGAAGACTGCAGTTTTCTTTTCTTCGGGCCAGTCAGTTTCTGCTACCAACTGATTGAAACGGGCCAAATAAACCAATAGGGAGTTGTTCCCTTGTCGATGTTTTAAGAGTTCGAGGTCAGTAGCTTGAGTAGTATAACGTGTATCAAATACTTTACTTATCATAGCAAGAAGGGCACCACAATTGTAGAGAACATGACTGTTGGATTCTAGCAATGGGTTAGCCCATTCGGCTGCAGTGCCTCCTAAATGTGACAAAACAAAAGCTGCTTTAGTAGTAGAAGTTGGAAATGAAGCGGGACAGCACAAAAAGTGCAGTTTTCATTGGTTGATGAAGGTTCGGTATTGTTTAGGATCGCAAAGGAAGCGTTCAGGAGGAGCTAGAGGGATCTGGGTTGTAAGCATGATAAGGTTTGATTCCTGCTGTGGTGTGGAAACCCTCATCCTGACGCTGCAGCACCAGCCCGGCCATCTGTGGCACTGGTGTGGTAACCAAGGCCTGAATGGCGGCCATACGTTGGTGCAGTGCCTCTTGTGCATTGGTCAAGTCGATTCGTAGATCCGTGACCATTTGCACGATTTGAGTCAAAGCATCACTGGCCTCCGTGTACATTGTTCGTGGCTGCTAATTCTGTTACTCACCACTCCGAAATAGGCCCAAGATGTGGATGAGTGACCTTGGAGATGATGGTGGTACAAGAATCGATATTCAGCCTTCCATCCCAACCCCCCTGAGTACAAGACCGAGGCTTCCTCAAAGAGGGGCTCTTTTCTACAATGTACCTCTCTGCTGTTTCGATTGGGACAGACAGAGGTGTCAATTGAATAAAAGAGCGGGGAGAACACACACCGCCAATACCAATGCTGCAAAGGAATAGAAAGATATTAGACAGTGTTGAAAATAAACTAAGTAATCAGAACAGTTGTATTTTACAGGAAAATACCTAGGTAAGTATTGGAGTGGAGCTTCCCCGGGGTGGATCTACAAAAATATGAATAAACACAATGGGCCTCATTACGACCCTTGCGGAAATGGAAAAATGATGGCGGAAATGCAATACCGCCATCGAACACCGCTCGTTGCGATCATGACCCGTCACCGTAAAGTACGATGCCATTAGCGACACCGCAGTGAACGGCAACGCTAACTGCACCAAGTACGCGCACGCGCGCCTTGCAAAACCGGAATCACCGCCATGGCGCAACGGTACGCGAATTCTGACCCTAGCGGACATGTACTGAACGCCATCAAGCACGTCGTAAAGTACCATTCCGCCATGGCGAGAAATACGGCAACGCGAACCAACCGTAAATGGCCCACTGAGTGCCTGTACTCCACTCCCTGGCCTCATTGCACAACTCCTGGCAGGCGCAATGTACTCACACTATGCAACCAGTGAAATCCACAATTCACCCATGCATGCCAACGTAGAAAAGCATGCAGTGGCTCAAAGCGCCCCGTGAGTGGGCATCCATGTACGGCATGTCACCATAGCCGTACTGACGCAGCACAGGCATGTGAAGGTACAACACATCAAAATGAAAATCAAGAACACATGACACAAAACAACAGTAGTCCCCCATCGCTTGCCACCAGCGCAAGGCAACATCCACAACAGCATCCTGAGGGGGATTGCACCAGCCCTGTACTCATGCCAGTAAACAAACCAACCATCAGCAGAAGCATGTACCACACAAGTCGGCAGAGTGACTGAGCAGCCAGGCTCATCCCAAGAGGGGCCGATGGGAGCTGCAGGGCACAGATGGCATCAATACAGAAGCTATTCCAATGGACATGACCCCAGTCCCCCTCCAACAAACGCACGCAAACACAGCCACCTGTGACCAGCCACATTCTGAACAACCCATCATTCCACCAATCGACCTGGCTGACAGGCACCAGTCGGCCAAAAGCCAATCCCCCGCCCCTAAACAGCACATCATGTAAACAGTCACAATGGCAGCCTCTATCCGTGACCATACTGTGCTACGTAGGCAAACGCGGCCAGTACTGTACCACACAACTCAACTCAGAAGGCGGAACACAAAGCAGATCATCACGCAATACATACCGCCACAAAGCGAAAATCGCCACATCACCTGCAAAGAACAACGCAACACGACAAATATCGGAATACAATTTAAATGCACATCCAAATGACAAAGGCCCCACAGCAATTTGCAAAATACCACCAAAACAACCATCATCACCGAGGGCTGCATCTGCAATAATTGACCGGCTTCCACTTGTGTGACGCCCTGTACCATCATGGCACACAGGGCTTACATCAACGTTCCAAAAGGCAACATGGAAGCGGCAAGAACCGCAGGTCCGTCCCATGAGGCAGGCACTAGTCGAGCTGAAAGGCCGAAATGTTGCACCTAGCCACCAGTACAGCGTAAGGGCATGTGGCCCATTGGCGATCGTCCCATATGATCGAAATGGTGCTCCACTGATTCACCCGAAGCTGCAGGAGTCGAGAGTAAAAACCATCTGGAGGAGTGGCGTAGAGATGGCATCTGCAATAGGGCAGGAGATACCTGTCACCCAAAAGAAACACAAATCAACCGATTGCATTACGGGACTCATGATGCATTACAATCTTCATTCAACACACCAAATCCACACCCATATGCATGCTAGCCCACTCCAAAGGAATATACACACCCCTAATTCAGTATCGAATCACAACGAAACCAATCGAGCTAAATACACCATTGGCAACGTCGGTTACTGTGCATGCGTCCGTCAAGATAGAACCCATGACATGGGATTAGTAACGTGCCTAGACACAAGTGTATGAAGGCGCGTCGAGACAGGGAGGATCCGACAAGGGCAGATAGACGTATGTCCCACTATGGCAGCCTTGCATCACATAACGCAGGGGAAGGGGAGTGAACCAAAAAACCCATGTACATGGCAGACCCTAAACGGATTCATCAGTCCATGCATCCACACATCATTCCCTCATCCCGCAATGAAAACGCATGAATATTCACTCACATAATATGTGAAACTTCCATCGCGTCTGTGCGTAATGCAGTCCGCAAAAACCACTGTGCCCCTGGCCGGATCTGTAGTGTTGTGAAGCAAGATGGATTTGGGAACGTCCTGCCTCATCGTCCACTACGCTATTGCGCATCCCATTCAATTCATATCATTCATTGCCTGCTCGTTATGGGCCATGTCCCAAGGACATTCTACAATAGAACGTTACATTTCCAGCCAGACCTGTGGGCGTATCCTCGCCGCTACTTCAAAACCCAGAATGCTGGCCTTCGAATTCCTCACTTGCAACATTACGTCGAAAAGGCTTCTGTGAACGCTTGCATTCACAATTACATCAATGTAGTGCGGCTGTGTGTCATGATGCTAACTGGCTGCAATCACAAATGGTACGCCACGCCCGTCGGTGAATTACGTTACTGTGCTGCATGAGGGTCGCCCATCGATCGAGCCCTACATACCACTGACTCTTCACAGGTATGTAAGCGGCTGCAATCATAGCATGTGTAACAATGGGAGCATAGCATGAAGATCAGTCAAAGTACATCACACTGCCATCGGGATTAGATACATGATTCAAATCCCAAGATGCCATGCGGCCAAATGCAGCCTTACGTGCGGGCCGTGCTCGACCAGAAGGGATTGCATCTGCCACAGATTCATTCAATCAGCACAGGTGGAGGCCATACAGGCCGACAGCACATATATTGCAGACCCAAACCCCTCCCACAACCACTCCCACTCCAAAATGCTACCGGCAGGACTAGCGATGTTGGGCCTGGGGTACCAGATAGCACTGCAAGTGCTACAACTACAAGAAGACGACGAACAACAACAGGTACAACAACCGGGCGCACAGGGGAGACGGAGGAGAAGGAGGAGGAGGAGGGCAAGGCAGGGTCAGCAAGGCCCACAAGCACTGCCACTACCACCACGCAGGCGGCCCGCAATCCCACGCCTCCGAGCCGATCCGTTCAACCTCACTGCTGAGCAGATCCACACCCTCTACCGTTTGGACCGGGACACCATAATCGCCATTGTGGACATGACACATGCTGACCTCGTGAGCATGATAGATAGCCCAACCGCCATCCCACCCCTACTGAAGGTGGTGTCTGCACTCCACTTCCTGGCCACAGGCACCTACCAGCACACAGTGGGACAGTTGCATGGCATTTCACAGCCACTGTTCTCACGGACACTCTTCCAAGTGCACGATGCCCTCCTGAAGCACGCCGACGACCACATCACACTACCACGCACGTACCAGGAGATTACCAACGCTAAAGTGGGATTCCATGCACTTGGCGGCATCCCGGGTTGCATTGGTGCCATCGACTGCACCCATGTTGAATTGGTTGTCCCACATGCCATGGAGGTCCAGTACCGCAACCGGAAACAATTTCATTCAATCAATGTGCAAATGGTGTGTGACTCCAACAAGATATTTACGCATTGTTGTGCCAGATTTCCAGGATCTACCCATGATTCTATGGTCCTGAGGAACACAAGAATACCACGCTACATGGAGCGACACGCAGGGCACAGATCCTGGCTACTCGGTGAGTCTCATTCCATGCATGACATCGTGGCCCATTTGATGCGTCAATGACCTTGCAGGGGGGGGGGGGGGCTACTTAGCACTATCATTCCACTGACACCCTTTATTCGTCTCATACAGGTGATGCCGGGTATCCACTGAAGAGATGGCTCCTTACACCAATCCGGAACCCACAGAACGAGCATGAGGAGGACTACAACCATGCCCACTCACGTACCCGTGTGCTCATTGAACAGGCATTCGGCCTACTGAAGGCTCGTTTCCGCAGCCTCAGCAGGTCTGGCGGGGCACTCATATACAGCCATGAGAAGGTTTCTAAGATGGTCATGGCATGTGTCATGCTGCACAACATGTGCATACGTAGGAATGTGCCCATGCCCCCTGACGCTGTACTGCATGCACCTGAAGATGATGATGATGATGAGGGTGGGGATGTGGAGGCACCTCAAGGAGTCCATGAGGCACAGGATGCACGTGCAATCCGACAGAGCATCATAGATGCATGCTTCTAGCAACCACGCATGGTGCCTATTACACGGAAAGGGGACCTGTGGCACTGTGTGTGTGTAGTACAGGCACATTGTGGACTGTACGCCTATGAAGGCCTCGTACGCAAATATCAATGTCCACACATGTCATTGGATGATAATGAGGTGCTGTATTGTTAATGTGATTTGATTTATACACCCTATGGACCCGCCACCCAGTGAAGCCCAACACACCCCCTCCACCCTACTACCTCCCCCCCCAACACCAGTGTCCAAATATGCATGCTGTCCGTGGGTAGACGCTATTGCAGGCCCCCTCTACGGGTATCAGGGGCACCCCTGCCCGTGGAGCGCAGGTTCCTGCCAGATCTGCGTTGGGGGCTGCCCTGGACGGAACTTGCCACGGATGAGGTCTCTGCCTGCTCGCGTCCATGCATGTCTCTGAGGGTTTGTGAGAGCTCCGAGAGCACACGGCGCACAGCAGCAAGTTCAGCACAAACGTCTTTGGACGTCGCATGCAGTTCCCCCCTCAGGCTCTCGGTGCTTTTCTCCATTTGTGCTCTCAGGCTCTCGGTGCTTCTCTCCATTTCTCCCCTGAGGCTCTCACTACTTTTCTCTATTTGTGCCCTGAGTGTCTCGGTGGATGTTTCCATGGCTGCCCTGGAACCCCCGCATTCATTTGCATGGTCCTTGAGTAGCGTGGACGCTTCCTGCTGTTGCTCGATCAGCAGGTCGAGGGACTGTTGCCTCTGCTGGGCCATGGACATTTGCGGTGGTGTGACAGGGGGGCTGCTCAACACATGTTGCCTTGGCACAGGACTTGTGGGGGTTGGCCAGTCGTCGTCTTCAGGGTGCCCCTGCGTGGTTTCGTCATGGTGTAGGGGATGGAACATGCAGGGGGATTGGGAAAGGTCATGGATGGTACCTACGTCGCCAGCACTGTTTTCCGTGTCGGAGCATGCTGGCATGACAGCTGTGTCACCTATGGTGCTGCTACCACCAGAGGCAGTGCCATCAGATACGTTCTTTGGGGGGACCTGTGGTGCTGGGGTTGTGGACTTGCTGGCTGCTGGGGTGCCTGTTGCAGTCCCCTCCAGTGTGCTGCCACTTGATTCCTGCTGCTGCCGTGTCTTGATCCTTGCACCTGAGGTGGAGGCTCTTGGGACGTTGGTCCTGGCCCTCTTTGCAGGCGTGCTGGTAGGGGTGTCCTGCAGCTCGTCGTTGGTATCGGACCCTGTGGTGGAGTAAAGAGGGGCGAGCGTTAGTTATGGGTCTGTCGGATTTGGAATGGCAACGTATCAAATGCATTGGGGTGGTACATGAGGCTGATTTGGGACTGGGCCTTGGAGGTGGTCTCATTTTCGTGTGGATTGAGGATGCATTCATTTGGCTGCCTGCAGTTAGGGGGTGCATGCTGCACATGTAGGGGTTGTTTATGGCTTCTTGATTGATTTGTTTGTTCATTCTGACTTTTAGAGGGCGCTGTCAGGGCTAAGTATGTATTGCACTATGGGGTCACATGGTACTGCACATGTTCGTGGGTTGTGGATTTCGCATTGTTTCTCTTGGCCAACCTACCTGATTCTCCGGATGTCGGCACTCCTTTCTCCATCCCTCCGACTCCCTCTATGCTCTCCATTCCTATGGTGGAGGCGCAGATTTCCTCCCAGGGGGTCAACTTGATGGGCGACTCTGAACCCCCACCGGTAGCTGTGGCGATGTTCCTGTTCGCAGAAAGTATGCTGCGTACGCGGATCCGCAGGTCGTCCCACCGCTTGCGACATTGCTGTGGCGTGCGGGGTGTTGTCCCCACCGCACTTACGCGCTGTGCCACCAGGGCCCATATGGCCTTCTTGTTGGCAAGGGCCGTCCTGGTCATTTGACTGGAGAAGACGACGGCGGAATTTTCCTGTAGGGTCTCGGTGAGCACGGTCAGTTCCTCTCGGGAGAAGTGTACCTGCCGCTTGCGGTCACACGCTTTCTTGGCTACCTTTCCCATATTTATTTTTTTAACTGGGGTTGCTAACGGGTTGGGATGTGTGTCAGGGTCGGATTTTTTATGGTTGTGTTGGGATTCGGATTTTATAGTTGTGCGGCGTGCTGTTTCCCGTTCCGGCCACATGCTTTTACTTCCGTTTCCGTATATTTACGGTGGCCGTAATTTGCGGTGCACGCTCGTTACGGTGACCGCTCATTACGGTGACCGCTAAGATGGGTGGCGGTATTGCACCTGGTGCAGCGTACGGCGGCGGTAAGGGCCGTTTTGGGGTCATTTCCGCCATCGCAGCCTTTCGGATTCCGCCATGGCGTAATGCTCGTGCCCGATGGGTCGTGATTGGCCGCACTTTGCTCCTTCGTGCAATGGCGGAAACGCTATTTACGCTGTTGCGGTCCGGTCAGTCACTTTCCGCCAGGGTCGTAATGAGGGCCAATGAGTGGGAATAATTCTAAGGAGATGTCCTAAAGTATTGAACCAATAACAACTAACCTGAATATGGATATTTTGAGGATGGAAGGTAGTCTATGGAAAAGAAGACAACAAAAGGAGAAAATAACAAACAGGAATGTTAGTATAGGGAAATAGCCCCGAACGGCACGAGAGTCGCACTAGTGCCGGGTTGGTGCAGTATCAGCAGAGCGTTTACATGCACTTGAAGAAAAGTTCACAATATAGTCACTCAATGTCCCAAAATCCAACAAAAGAGAAAGATCCAAACAAGGCCGTGGAGAAAATTAATAGCAGAGGTGGAATTGCCAATTACAAGTATGTACCTGAGCACACACGCATCCAGATAAGGCATAGAAAAGTTCCGGATTATTGATAGCAAGTCACCTGTGAGGAAGGCAAAGTGGTTCTGCGTCCAGTAGCAGCTAGCTGGAATAAAGTACCGCAAGAGACAGCAGGAAGCAAGATCCAATAATGTTTCGGGTCAAAAGCCAGACGAGCACGACAAGAATAAAGGAGGAGGCAAGCCAATCCAGAAGCCAGGCAAGGGTCAAAACCAGGAAAGCAGATTAGGAATTCGTGCGGAGAAGACACGAAGTAGTAACAGACGTAACCGCTGTAGCTTGTAACGCTAATTAGCAGAAACGAACCCCTTGAAAGACAGCAGTTTTAAAGCCGTATGGGGGCGTGTCTTGCCATACGTCTTCCACGTACAGAACGTGCCATCTGACACGGACTCCGTCGTAGTTTGTACAGGCGCCATGGCAACCTGTATCTGGTCCACAGAGGAGCTTGTAAAGGAGTCGTATTCTGCAAGGTATTCTGCAAGGAAGCCCGAAGTGTAACAGCCAGATATTCATAAAATGCATAAGACCTTCCAGGGTCCGATGGAAGTACAATTAACGACCCCAGTCTCAATAACTACGGCTAAGGTACAGTGGACGAAGACCATGCCATCGAAAGGCGCGACTCGACGACGAAAGACCCGTCAATGATCATCCATAGACTCAAGGCCCTATCATTGAAGGACCTCGACGAGATGAGACTTTCAATGACCACCCACAGGAGCGGATCAAAGACATTGTTGACAAAGTCGTCCACAACACCGTCAGCAGATCGCCCGTTGACGAGTACCAAAGGGGCAGAGAAGCAGAGTAAACATGGGAGAAAATCACCCTCTCTAGGGTCACCCAAGAATCAATCCTCGACGATGGAAAACTGCCGACAAGTGTGATATCATCCACGATATCTAACCCTGCCCCGTCATCAGAAGGCAGCAAGTCAGTGCCCAATCAATCATAATATAAAGATAAGAAATCAACGACAAAAAACAATGTTAAGGTGCAGCAGAAGAAACCGTTATATTTTCCACAGCCAATATCACCAGCTCTAGTGCTAGTTTCTGAAATAATGCCCGGTCAGATACTGCAGCAACACATAGACCCAGATTTTGAACAGGAATACTTCTGCAGATTTTCGGATTCCGATGACTCAGTTATACTGATGACGCAGGCAAAGTCTGATAGGAGAAGAAAGGGTGCCCAAGGACCAGTACTAGTACCAGTCCCAGGCACAGTGCCATCTCCTATTCCAGGCCCCAGCATAGACCCTGAGATGCTACTTTCTACGCAAGTGCTCACATTCTTGCAAACATTAGTAGCTTAATTGGACAAATGTCTACCAGACCCCCAAAAACCACAAAGGGAAGTGTACTAAATGGCTAGGCAGCACACACAGTGGTCAAGGTCATCGCTAGAGAGGTAAAGGTCGCACAGACCGACGTCAACTCTTCAAGGTCAGCCAGCCTAAGAATGCAGTCACCTGCCTGGCGGGAGTTACCGGATCACTCAACACCTCCCAGATGGGAAGACCAGGACGACACCACATTTTCACAGACGGCGACGCAGGGGATACAGATTCCACAACATCTGTCTCACTTGGGAACGACGACTGGGACACGGATAACATCCCCAAGGATGCTGTGCCCCAGCCAAACAATTGCCACCTGACTAGGTGGGGGCTTTCCACACAATGATCACAAACACTTGTGAAGAGTTTGGCCACACACCCACTGAGGAGAAGGATTGTTTCTTGTTTGATCTCATGAACAAGAGAATAAAATCCATATTTTCCATTCCTATATTGAATCGTGTGTGGAAGAATGGCGTTCTTCTCATGAAGAAACCTTTCTCAGAACTGGCTCTCAAAGGTAGGCTAGAGAAAGAATTTAGGGCACCAGACTCTACACCCAAATGTCTTGCGGCACATCCTACTGCAGATTCAGTAGTGTCAGCAACAGCAGGAAGGAAAGCTCAGACGTAAGGGCCAAAATGATCAGTTCCTCCCCACAACAAGGGACAGAAGACAGATGCCTTGGGGAAAACAGTCTTGGCCATTGGAGCAGCAACAAGAAAAAGCAGCCAACGCTCTAGCGATCATGTTTTTTGAAGCGGCAGAGTTTTGGCACAGGGTGGGGCCCATCTTAGAGCACTTGCCTGATGAAAAACATAAAGAAGCCATGGCCATCCTTCATGATGGTGAAGAAGCATCAAACCAGAACATTAGCCCAGCAGTTGACATTGTAGAAACGGGGTTCAAACAAATTGGTAATAGAGTAGTCCTCCGGAGACCAGTGTGACTTTACTGCACAAACCTCCGCACATATGTTCAGTGTAAAATACTAGAGATGCAGTTTCAGGGAGACCAATTATTCGTCCCACAAATTGACATGGCTTTAGAAGCAATAAAAACAGACACCAACACATCACGATTGCTAAACTCACTACAAGGTAGATGTACTTTTCATCCATTTTGGGGAGCATCAGGTCGCTCAGTGACCTCTACAAGAGGGGGCAGGTCCTACCAACGTAGTTCTTACTACTACCAAGGATTCAGAAATCCCTACCAAGTATACAAATCCAAGGACTACAGAAACGTGCAAAGACTTAGGCCGTCTTCGTCATCCTGAAGAGGAAGGCAACCGAAACAGGCATGACTTAAAAAACGCAAGGGACACAACTTGGACACAGGTTGGAGGAAACCTCCAACATCACCTGAAGGAGTGGCAATGCATTACAACAGACACATGGGTCCTGGCAATAATCAGACATGTCCTGGAGTTAGCCAAAAAATAAACAAACATGGCGCCAAAATATCAGACACAGCCCCATTTAAAAGGTTCTCCAAGCGGAGGCCCAAAAGATGCTCATCAAAAGGGCTATACAAAAAGTCGCAAAACAGGATCAAGGTGTAGTAGTTTACTCGCTGTGCTTCATAACAAAAAAGCTAGATAGAAAATGGAGACCGATTCCAGACCTAAGGGCCCACAACAACTTCTTCAAAGGGCAAGGGTTCAAAATGCTCACCATATCAGATGTGATAAAAGGCAGTACAAGCAAACGACTTCCTACTATCATTGGATTTACACAAATGCCTACTTTTGTGGTCCAGTACACAAAGCACACAATGTGTTTCTGTGCTTCATGGTGGGCAGCAACCACTACCAGTTCAGTGTTCTACCATTTGGCCTCCGGTTTGCCCCAAGGACCTTCACAAAATGTTTGGTACCTGTGGCAGCATACCTGCGGCGGCAGGGTCACCACATATACCCCTAATTGGACGACTGGCTCGAGAGGGGAGCCATGTTAGAAGTAGTGTCAGTGGCACTAACAAAGTTGATGGAAACACTAACACAGCTTGGATTCATAATTCATTACAAAAAGTCCTGCATACGCCCCTCAAGGAAAGTGGTTTTAGGAGCAGTGTTCTCTGCCACAGAGGCGCTGGTTCATCCGTCACAGGAGAGAGCAAAGACTAACATACAGGTAGCAACCACATTCAAGACAAAAATGTGGATATCCATCAGATGGTGTACGCAATTACTGGGGACAATGTCATCATGCATAGCCCTGATCCCGTATTGCAGATTGCATATAAGACCAGTGCAAGAGTTCATAGCCGACAGATGGTCACAAGTGTAGGGAACCTGGAACTAAAAAAGTCCAGGTTACATCTAAAATATTCCAACGATTGGGATGGTAGAAGATGCCTCAAAACAGAACAAGGGCATGCTACTACAAGAAATGCCACACCAAATGACCTTGGTGGGATGGGTGGAGGACATGACAACCAGTTATGCGTAAAAGGACAATGGACAAAGCAAGAAGCAAGCCTACACATCACTTTCCTCAAGTTAAAGGTGGTGGCTTGTGCACCCCATTAGTTTCCAACGATACTAAAAGGGACAATGGTGAGAATGCTAATGGACAACACGACCACCATGAACTACATAAGAAAGCAAGGGAAGCGCAACAACTGTGGCACAGTCAACCACTAACCAGATCGATCTGCAAGCTTTTCATCTACCAGGGGTGCAAAATACAATTGCAGACAACCTAAGCACAATGAGAGAACAATGCCACAAATGTGAGCTATGCAACAGCAGCTCATGGAGGTGTTCAAATGATTGGGCATACTTCACACAGATCTATCCGTGACTCAACAGAACGCAAAATGCAAATCCTTCGCCAGCCGGGCAACCACAGTTGTCCACACTGGGAGCAGCCTTCGCTATGTCATGGAGAAGTGTGTTTGCGTGCGCTTCGCCATCCATACACGATTCCAGTGAACCACAGGATCTTTTAGATATGGATGCATAACTGTCAACTGAACTTAATTGCTACGGTGTGGTTTTGCCAACCGTGGTACTCTAACCTATAACACGATTTGCAGGAACGCCCAATCCTACTCGGGCAGCTCCCGACTTGCTGTCACAAAACAAAGGACAAATACTCCACCACGACCTGATGTCACTCAGACTCATTGCGTGGCTCCTGACTCCCTGAATTTGGGCAGTAAGAGATGCCGGACGAGTGCAGGAGGATCTTTAAGGCAGCTAGAGCAGTATCTACCAACAAGTCCTACAAGCACAAGTGGACCCGATTTTGCAAGTGGTGCACTTAACACCAGCTGCCCCCTCTGGAAATTGAACCAAACCGCCTTCTGACATGCCTCCTAAGCCTGTCACAAGGGGGGCTGTCAAACTCATCTATCAGAATATATCTTGCAGCTATTTACAGATACAACAAAGGAATCGCACTCCGCTGTTCAATGACAGGATTATGAAACACTTCAAGAAAGGACTATTTTGTACATTTCCACCATTCAAGAACGCCCCTCAGGAATGGAGCCTAGGGGGCTCCACTGACCCCCCACTGATCTAGGAAGAAAATCAGTTGGTGGTAACAGATCCTTTGGTCTTGCCGCCGCCTTCAAAGCAGAAGATACCTCTGGTGCCTTTATCGACTGAGTAGTGGTAGTTGACAAGGCATTAGTTGTGGTCGGAGCGGTCGTGGGCCTTGGAGGCAGCAATACCCTGGATTTCTCCCTGGTCATCGATGGGGTATCTGTGTACGGGGGTCACTGATGGCATCGTTGACACGGATGTGCCACCCACAGTTGTCAACGGGGCAACCGTCGATGGAGGCCTGGTCTTCGAAGTCGTGGTTGAAGGCATCGTCGATGGGGGCCTCTGCTTGTGTGGCATTACCACCAATTAAATCCTCGACAAGGACCTTGATGTGGCCCCCTTACGGGAATGCTTTTTCATTTATCCTTCGACGAAAGGCCATGCTTAGAAGGTCTCACAGATGATACACCACCCATCGGCAAGCTTACTGTGGACGGGATGGTGACAGAGAGCATGTGTGCCCCGAACTAGGACTCGCAGCTGCAGCATCTCTTGTCAACTCATCAGCATGATGCTTTGCCTTCCGTACACCTTGCGGGGATACATCCTCGGCCTATCTCAACCTCTTACCCGAGGGAGAGCGCTCCAGAGGTTGACCGGATCTGGGATCTGCCTGAGTGTGCGCATAGGCCATGCCAGGGCCCCTGTCTTCCTTCGGCTATGTCACCAACTGTCAGTAACAGTCGCTCTTAGTCTTGGCTGGGAAACTTCAGCAGATGTTGCATCTGTCTTCCTCATGGCTGCGATGCACACAATAGAGGCACCACACTGGGAGAAGAGCCTAAACAGACTCCTATTGCCTTCCTCTGACATGGTGAGGAGTGAAGTAGACCTCACTAAGAGTTCCAATACTTGACACAAAGATCTGACGGTATAGTTGTCGATCTTCACCTGCAATGGTTCGCAGCTACCGGCACTGACTACGGGTCAGCAAAGGAGAGATTTTGGACAAAAATAGGATTCTTTTCTGTCGAAAAACAACAGTTACGGAAAATAGCTTAAAGAGCAACTCGGAAGTACTCCCTGCACTGAAACGTGTGGTAAAAATCTGAAGATGGCCGCCAGGGTCAGGACTCGAGCAGACGGTCGTCATTGAATGGGTGCAGGATTCTACAGTGTTTGGATAATGAGAAAAAGGCAGTTTTCAAGCTTTTAAAGCTAGACTGCTTTCTTTTTCTTACCAAGGATTCCCGGCATGACAGCGGGGAATATTCATGAGCATATGAATCCATGCCAGACCCATGCTGGAGAACAACAGTTTCAGGTAAGCAACTTGTTCCTTATTATGCCGGGTTTATAATCTGAAGAAGGCCTCTTCAGTTGGGACTTGGTACTCATTGGATGGAGTTACAAACACCCAAAATGAGGTGGACAGACTACACCACTCCTGTTTTTCTTTAATAATACTAATACAGTAGGAAGTGTGTAACTGAGGATTCACAGCCTGACAGTAATATTCAAAGCATGTGAATCCATATAATATACCGATACTGGAGAAAAGGAGTTACAGGTAAGCAACTTACTCCTTCTCGTTCACAGGGATAGCACCAAAGAATTTTTTCAGCAACTTAATAGTCACACAGTCTGATTTGTTCTCTTTACCATGCCCCTCTAGGCGCTGCCACTAGAACTTTTGTCCACATGGATGGATTGGCACCTTCAGCTAGCTGTCCTTGCGCTTCTTCTTCCCTTGTTTTTCCAATTCTTAATTTTCCCTGACCTCAGCTGTCTCTCTCGTCTTTGCTGGGAAAAGTCAGATCTTCATTCAGTGCCCTCTACAACCACCAGGGGACAACCACAGACCCACACTCCCTGTGCCTCGAGTGTCTAGGGCCAGAGCACCAGAAGGCAGTGGTGAAGGAGCATTTCAAAGACTCGTGCAAGCTGTTTCCTCCCATGAGGACACCACATCCGGCCTGGGATTTGAATGTTGATCTTGACATGGTAGCTCACAAACCCTTGAATGTATGCCTTCCATGGACATTAGCCTAGTCTGTTGGAAGACAGACTTTGTTGTAGTCTAACTTCGGCTAGATGGTGATCAAGCTGCAGGCTCTTTGTTCCTCTGAACCCTTCATGGCCTACCATAAGGATGAGGTGGTCTTACCCATCCACCCTTTATTCACCCCCAAGCTGGTCACAGATTTCCACAGCAACCAAGTGTCATGCGTCTGCCATGGCGCCTCTAGCACCAGTGGAAAGACCAGTACCGGACTGTACGTCTGTACGAAACACCCTGAACTCTAACAACAGTCTAGTCCTCACCTAAAATGGCTACCAAGCGTGACTATAACAGCCAGGTTACCCGCTGCTGTGTTCTGCTGCTCCCCCACTCATTTTGAGTTGCCTTGCTTCCTCGCGGCTCGGCCGTACCCTTCTTTGCCTCGTATCCCCTCCTGTTTCTTGCCTCCTGTTCTAGCTTTCACCCGGCGTTCCGACGCAGGCTGTTTCTGCCATCCTTCCGCCAGGTACTCTCATCTCCACTCTTCCTCTGCGTTGCCGCCTTACTTTCCTTCCGCTCTCATTCATGCCTTCATCTCCGGGCTTCTAAATCTCGTTCTGACTTTCCTTTCCTGTGCGTCTGCACACCTGTCCTCCGCTCTGGGGGTCTCTCTCTTTCTATTTCAGTTTCTATCTTCCGCTGTGCCAGTCTGCCTTCCCACTCACTGAGGCTGTTTTCTTCCTGTCTACTTGAACCGTGTCTGCCCATAGGGGTTATTTCCCAGACCTTATTCTTCAGAGGCTATTCCCTGCAGTAAGGGTTGTGAGCACGACCTGCATTCTCCTGTACTCAAGCCTACACTTACTTGCTCCGTCCAGCACAAGATCCCTACGAACGTTTCCATCTGATCCAAGAATGAGATCAGCCATAGGTTTTCTTCTAACTTGCAGTTTGGGTGAACTGGTTGATCCCACCAGCTCAAGGGAAGAAGTTTCCTGGAGGATTTTCTCTGTCGTCGGATTCTGGGGATTCGGACCAGCAGCAGGGCTTCAACGGGCGGTTCAGTCGTGGTAGGGGTCCTCTTCTTCCAGTTCCTCGTTGGTTCTTTCATTCCAGTGGCGACTCTGCTCTTCCAGTCCCAGAGACCTCCTTTTTATGCAGTTTTCCCCCATTCATACAGCCTGGCTGTGAATCACACAGCACGGTGGCTGGCCTGGCAAGGCCAATCCCCTTAGCCAATCAGACAAGAGTGCGACTTGGGTTACCAAGGGAACCCATGGCAGGGGTCCTAAAACCCCTCCTCACATCCTGCCTACCCAGACTCTCAGGCGCCTAAAGGAGGGCTTCTGTGTGCAAGCCCGCGAAAAGGCGATGAACAAAGGGTAAAACACGAGAAAGACTTTAACAAAAAGAAATGGCGAATAAACCCGGCCAGAGACAAAATAAAATGTATTTGGTCAAGCGGGTTTATGTTCGAGGCTAATATAATAGCCTAAAACTTTACCACGTTTATATAAGGTAATCGCGGTAGAAAAGTTAGGGTAGATACCACTGCCGCCAGCCAAGTCTTAATGTAAAGGGAGCAAAACAATGCCCCAAGAGACACTGACAAAAAAGGGATAAGAATTAACCCTTTCCAATACTCTGTGGTTTAAAGTGACTAAGGTAAGGTTAATGGCAACTTTACCCTTTTCTGGGGGACTGTAGTCAGCCCCAAAAAATGGAGTCGGTGGGAAGTCCAAAAGACAACCTTGTGTCACTGCACTGAAGGTGCTGTGTAACACACATGAAAATTATGGTGCCCTGTAGTAGGTGAGGCTCCAGTGCCCAAGATCACACAGGAAGTAGAAATACACATAGCAAAACACATGTAAGAGTGGGAAAAAAGGCCCCCACTCTTACCAGCTGAGAAAAACAAATCCTAGGAATCCAGCAAAGCTGCTTAGGGACTCAGTAGGTAAGGGAAATCAACCATTTATGAGAATTCTCCCTAACATAAAGTACCAAAGCTTTTACCTCCACACAGGCCTGAGGGTTGTTCTATTGAACTACATGAGGGCTCCACAGTTCCATTCAGGCGTATGTACTGTTGTGGAGAATTCTCCAAATGTGCGCTAATTTCCCTTACCTTTTGAGACCCCCAGCAACTTTGTTGTATTTCTGGGATTTAATTTTTTACCTGGAAAGAGTGTGAGCCTTTTTTCCCACTCTTTCATATATTTTGATGTGTTTTACTTTTGTGTTCTTTGGATATGGTGTTTTAAACAAACTCCATGAAAACAGAAAGGAGCAGGGAAACTTTATACTCTGGACCAGAGTATTATTCTACCACAGAAATCTGGAAAAATTGTCCAGAGAGCAAAACTGTGTTGCTTACAAATTGTATCAATTTTATTTAATCATGATACAGGAATTTGAAAAATGATCAATTAATGACACAGTGCTTTAGAGAACATATTATTACATATGACAACAATAGAGGTACATATAAAACATGGCTAAAATTAGTCCATCATCCAAACCATTCATAGTGTAGCATTCAACCCATACAACATTCAACATGACACTCATCCAGACAACAATAGCTAAAAATGGCAAAGTTAATTCATAATGGGGAGCGAGCACAATCCTCACATCCCAACTGCTGACTTTAATGTTTTTTTTGTTTTATAGAAGCAGAAAAACATACAATAGAAAAAATTATTAAAACAATCTATCGCAAGGGCAGATCTAAAGATGAACATGTAGTGTAGATCACATCCCTTGGGGACAAAACTCAACCGGTTTCAACGTGGTAAGTCTATTGCACAATGGTATGTCTATTGCACAACCTCTTCATCAGGAGGTATGGAACAGAAGACTGCAAGAGAAGAGAAATACTGCATAAGTATGCGGCAGTGCCCCACCTCATGAAACAAGCTAAATAGTTAAAAGATTTTTTAATTGTGTACCCACCATGTTCCACCTATTAAAAACCAAGTGGAAAGAGAAGGAATTAATTAGGTGCTGGGAAAAATAGGTAGTTCATGGCATCATCTTTTTCTGTGTGTCACACAGCACCTTCAGGGCAGTGGCACAGGGGTGTCTTTCAGACTCCCCAGGGTTTAAATACCGTCTCTGGGACTGACTACTGTCTCCCAAAGCATGTAAAGTTAAATTGACTTTACTAGTCTCTTTAAATGTACTGACCCAGCACACACTATATTCCTATAGAGTGCTGGAGGGGTTGCTTAGCTTCCCCTGAGTCAAAACACTCATGTCACAGTAAAATGTTACCTTTTCCTACTTAAAATGGCTGGCGGCAGTGGTTTAGATCAACTACCATGATTTTTCCCGACCGCTAACAACGGTAGCTAAAAATCAAGGGTAGGCATGTTTTTCAATATGACGCCCAAGACCTATCTGTAAAAACAGACTCCGGTCAACTATTTTCGCCATTTCTTTTAGCAAAAGCCTTCTTGTGTTTGTCTCTGCGCGGCAAACCAGGTTTGGTCCCTTTGTTCCTGCCCTTTGGCGGGCTTCTGTGCTGAAGCCCTCCTCTGGTGCCAGAGTGTCTGGGGTGGACAGGATGTGAGGGAGGTGCCCGAGACTCCCTGTGCTTAGTCTCCTAGGAGAGCTGAATGCACTCTGGCGTGATTGGCCAGCTGGCTGTCTGGCGAGGACAGCCACCCTGCTGGGTGAGTGACAGCCAGGCTGAATGAATGGGGGGAAACTGTTTAAAAGCAGGTCTCTGGGACTTCGAAAGCAGAGTCGACCACTGGAACGAAAGAACCGAAGAGGAGAGGAAGGAAGAGGACTGCTGCATTTCCTGGACGACCGGTGAAGCCCTGCTACAGGTCCGAATTGCCTGAAACTCCGACGACAGAGAAGCCCTTCAAGGTTAACTTCTTCCCTTGAGTTTGGTGGGAACAACCAACTCGCAAGCCACCTGGACACCGTCCTATTCTGGTCGAACATTTAGCAGAGTACTGTTAAAAACAGGATAGCCAGAGGGAAGGAAACCAGGGGGACTTTAAGGCACTCAAACCTTAAACCAACGTCTTGTTTCAGCTTTTGGCCTCTTCCCTGGGCAGTGCAGGAACCTCCCGATGTCCTCCTTCTTGTCCCCACGACTGAAGCTCAGGAACAGCGAGATCTGCCGGGACTGCCAGGAACAACTGCCTCAGCTACAGCTTTCTTCATTTAAAAGGCACTGTGCAAACGCGGTCCGGAATTCTTTTTGGCCATCGAGAAAGTGGGTGAAACTTTCCTCCACTACGAAGGCTTGTCCTTCCCGAAACATTTGTCAAACTTTTTGCCTAGCCAAATCCTTTAAAAATCGGTGGCAAAGACTTAACCGTTACATACCAGAACTGTGCTATCCTATACAAAAGACTCTGAACCATTGACTTTGGCCCAGGCCTATTGAGAAGAATTGCTGGTTGTATTTAACTTGAACCTTTTTCCCTGCCTATAATTGTGTTTGGGCTGTCTATTCTTATAACGTTTCCCTCCCTTTCTAAGTATCTAAAGTGCCATTTTGCTCACACTTCATTTTTTAGCTAAACTTGTTTAATTACTTACGGTTAGATTTTTGTGGTGTATTTATATTGAGCAGCTTGTGCTAGTGTAATGTTTTCTAAATGATTGAGTAAATAAATGTATATTCTTTTACTGAGAGACCTTGAGTAAGTGTTTACTTGAATCACTGTATTGGTTGGTCCTTTGTGTAACTTGTTCTACTGCTCACTCAACTCTTGAGATAAGTCTGGCTGCTCAGCAACTTCTACCACACAACTGTGTAGTACAGGCTTGTACCAAAGGTGAAATTGTACTGACACTTGTAGTCTTAATTGCCTGTAGCGTTCTCAAAGGGTACTGCAGGTGATTCTGCCTAACATGTACCCTCTCTCGCTTCCGGAGAAAAGGGCTCTTCAGGACTACCTGGATTCAAACTTACAGAACGGTCTGATTAAAGAATCCTGGTCACCTGGGGGTGCATCTCTCTTTTTCATCTTAAGAAGGGTACGACTGAACTTCGACCCTGTATTGATTGCAGGGGTCTCAACCGCATCACTCTGCGGGAAAACTACCCTATGCCTCCCATATGAGACATACCAGAAGCCGTACAAGGATCAGTCATATTCACCAAGTTGGACCTCAGCAGAGCTTATCATCTCCTAAGGATAAGAGAAGGGGATGAGTGGAAAACTGCCTTTCGGACCTCTCTGGGCCTCTATGAATACCGGGTGATGCCCTTTGGACTTGTGAATGCTCCAGCAATCTTTCAAAGGTTTATAGAGAAGATCTTTTCTGACCTTTTATGCATGTCGGTAGTAGTCTATTTAGTCGATATTTTGGTCTTTTCCTCCTCGGAGAAGGAACATCACAGACATGTGACTAAAGTACTCCAACGACTCCAGAATCACCAATTGTTCACCAAACCAGAGAAGTGTCAGTTCCACGTTCCTTCCGTTTCTTACCTGGGATACATATTATTCAAGGAGGGGGTGTGCATGGAGCCAAGCAAGGTGGCAGCTAAGATGGCCTGAACCCCTGAACGTCAAGGAGGTTCAAAGGTTCCTGGGATTGGCCAACTTTTACAGACGCATCCCTAATTTCTCTGATGTCGTCTTGCCCATTACAGCCTTACTCAAGAAAGGGGTAGTGTTTCACATGGATCCCTCTGCACAGCAAGCATTTCAGAAACTGAAGTCCCTTTTTACCACTGCACCCATACTAGTTCAGCCCGACCAGACACAACAGTTTATTCTTGAGACTGATGCTTCTGATGGAGCCATGAGCGCCGCTCTCCTTCAGAAATCCCAGGACGATCAGGAACATCCCGTCGCGTATTATTCAAGGGCACTCACACCTAGCGAAAGAAATGATGCAGTCCTTGAGAAGGAACTCTTGGCGATCAAGCAAGCCTGCGAGGAGTCGCGACATCTGTTGCAGGGTGCCACACAACCCTTCCTATTAAGTGCAGATCATCGCAACTTTAGAGTGCTCCATTAGATGGAATGTTCAAACGCACGCCATGCCCAGTGGGCCTACTACTTTTCACAGTACGACTTTCCTGATCACATACATACCCGAGTCCGAGAACATCCTAGCGGACGCCCTTTCCAGAAGTCTAGGGCGAGGGACAGAGAAACAACAAGACAAGTAACTGCTTCTACCTGAAAGGTTTATAGCACATCTATCAACCTTCCTGAAAGCCATCTGGGAAGGTATCCGAACCACTGACGAGGCTGTGCTACTGCTAACTCGGAGAGATGGGTTATTATATCACGATGCAACCTTATACTTTCCGACCAAGCCAATACAAACCTTAGTTCGAGGGGATTGGGTTCTCTGACGTATTCCATATCTAAGACAGGTAATGTCCACAGCTGTGCTGCTTCGGAAAATCTTCGACGTCTGCGTCCTGCGTCGATGACGTCGATGCGCCGTCCCCGAGGACCACTTCCGACGGCCGACGTCACCCGATGTGATAAGTAGGACGCACGACGCCCATAGCCTCAGTTCCGTTTTTTCCGCGAACGTGTTTGCTTCGTGAATCTTGGTACGCCTCGACCCTTTGGAGTTTGCTGTTTTCTTCTCGGTTCGTTGAACCTGTTCGGTGAAGACCTGTTCGTGGCGATGTCTACTTCGTCTTCAACCCCGCGTCCGGGCTTCAAGAAATGCGGGGACTGTGGGTCCAAGATGTCGGTCACGGACTCGCACGACGCCTGCCTCTGGTGCCTCAGGGAGGCCCACGATACGGACGACTGTGTCGACTGCCAGTCGCTCTCGGCAAAGGCCTTGCGGGAACGCAAGAAGAAGCTGTCGGTAGGTCGGGTGTCTAAGCCCCGGAAGTCGAGGTCTGCGGGGCTTTCGACGGATGACTCGAGAGGCGACTCTCCGCGTCATCGTCGGAAGTCCAGTGGGTCTCCTTCCAGGAGTCGGTCTCGCCACTCCTCCACCTCTTCTAGGCATTCCCGGAAGCGCCGGCATCGGTCGCCTTCCCCGTCCTCTTCCGAGGACGCCGCCCGTCGGCGGGTCGCTTATCCCTCCATGCAAGCGAAACCGGAGGAATGGGCTTCCTTCGGGAAGCAGATGCTAGCGATTCTTGAATCGCAGGGCACCGGTCCGTCCGCGCCTCTGAGTGGGGTCGGTCGGCACCGGTCGAGAGACACCGCTCATATGCCTTCGGGCTCGGGTGGTCGGCATGGCTCGCTCGGACAAGGGTAGCCGTTCTCGCCATGCCCGTTCCAGGTCCCGGTCCCCGATGCGCTCGAGACTGCGTGATCCTGTGCCGTCTTCGAAGAAGACGTCGACGCCTGTGGTGCCAAAGTCGTCGACGATTTCTCTCGAGGCTCCGACTCCGAGGGGGTCATTGACGCTTGGAGCTCCGGCTTCGAGGCCTGCGTCGACGCCATCGATGCTGGTGGCGCTGCAGCTGATGTCGACGCTGATTCGCTCAACGTCGATGGCGCCCTCAACGCCTTTCGAGGCGGTGGTGTCGGAGGGGCCCCGTGGCACGGGGTTAGCCCCTAGAAAGGCTCTGGCTAAGGTCAGGGACTGCTTTGGTCCCCAGATGTCTTCCTCTCCCCGCCTGGAGTACATTTCAGAGGGTGATGAAGGCTCTGATGACGGCTTGGTTCCGGTTACGGTACCAGATGAGCTTATCTCGGGCCATAAACAGTTTGATGACCTGAGGCAGTCACTGCATGATGCCTGTGGACTGGACACCTCTCCGGAGGTGGAGTTTTGTGGGCCGGAGCCTGCCACTCATGCCGATTCTTCGTATCGGCGCCTTATGTCTCGGGTCACCGAGTACTTGGGTTGGTCGGCTCCCCCAGGGGAGTTCGTTCAGGATGATCTCACGGACATCCTTGATCTTGGTCCCCCCACTGACCCGGTTTTGCAATTTCATATGGCTCTGCAGAGAAGGGTGGCAGCGGCTTGGACTGCTCCGGAGAGTCTCCCGGCAGTGGGCAAGTCTTTGTCGCAAAAATAATACTGTCCAGCCAGTAGCGACCCCTGCTACTTGTCCAGGCACCCCACTCCAGAGAGTTTGGTGGTGCAGGCGGCTACGGCCCCGGCAAAGCAGGCGTCGTATCCTACCATCCCTCCGGATAGGGACGACAAACGTTTTGACGGCTGGGCGAAGAAAGTGTTTTCTTCACGGGGTATGGCGCTTCAGACAGCCAACTCCATATGTGCCTTGTCTTGTTTCACACACACTCTGTGGAACTGTGTTGCATTAGCGGCTGAATGTATTCCCGAAGGGGACTAACGGGATGGTTTCCTTGCTGGGTGAGGCCGTTCAGTCGGGTTTGGACATGGCAGATTGTGTCAGCCGGTTCATGGCGGCGAGCACCGTAATACGCAGGTTTGCGTGGTTGCGGAAGTCTATGTTCGCTCCTGATGTGCAGTCCCGGCTCCTCAACATGCCCTTTGACGGTGAACATCTTTTTGGCAGCAAGGCTGACGAGAGCCTTGAGAAGTTGCAGACCTCCAAAGCTGCAGCAAAGTCGTTGGGCGCTGCAGTTCGCCAACCTCCGCCTTTTTATCCTAGGGGACATCAATGGAGGGGTGGTTCCTTTCTCTATTACTCGTCCTTCAGTAAAGTGATAGGAGCTAGCAGTCAAAGAGACCACCGTAAGAGTGCCAGAGGTGGAAACGAGGGTACTCGAGGTGCCAAGGCCGCTCGGGCGGTTGACTCTTTGCCCTCAGGCAACGCCGCAGCCGCTACCACTCAGTCATGAGGCCAGGTCCCATGGTTCGCCGGTTGGGGGAAGGCTGGCGCAGCATCTTGTAGAGTGGCAAGCCATTACTTCAGATGTGTGGGTTCTGGAGATCATAACCCACGGCTACTGTCTTCCTTTTCGGCAGAGGCCTCACGACAATCCACCTGGGAACCTCTCTTTGAAGAGTCCGGATCCGCTCCTTATGCAGGAAATTCAAGCCCTGCTGGAGAAAGGCGCCATAGAACTGGTGCCTGTAGCGGAGAGGAACAAGGGATGGTATTCCCCTTATTTTTTGATTTCGAAGAAAGACGGGGGATTGAGACCCATCATGGACTTGCGCGTTTTGAACAAACTCCTCAGGAAGGACAAGTTCAAGATGGTTACTCTCTCTCAAGTCCTCCAGGCCCTTCAAGCACAAGAAGTACCTGAGGTTCGCGGTTGCCGACTCGCACTTTCAGTTTCAGGTCCTGCCGTTCGGATTGACCTCCGCCCCGAGGGTTTTCACCAAGCTCATGGTAGTGGTGGCAGCGCATCTCAGGATAGGGGGGATTCACGTCTACCCCTACCTGGACGATTGGTTGATCAGGGGGAGCTCTCCCGAGCAAGTCCTGGATCATCTGTCCGTCACCTGCCACTCCCTTCACAAGCTGGGCTTCTCCCTCAATTTAAAGAAGTCCCATTTGACACCAACGCAGCGGCTCCAGTACATCGGAGCAGTGCTCGACACATCCCTGTGGCAGTGTTTTCCTCCCCAGGTGAGGGCTCTTCACATTCAGCAGATGGTGCACAAGTTTCAACTTGCCCAGAATCTCCCAGCGTCCGAGTTCTTGAGACTGCTCGGCCTCATGGCATCCTGCATTCTTCTGGTGCCAGAGGCTCGTCTGCGGATGAGATCTTTGCAGTGGGCACTCAGCTCCAGTGGTCTCAGTCCTCCGGCAGGCTGTCGGACCCTGTTCAGGTGCCGCCCTCGGTCTGTGGTGGGCTGTCGAAGGCAATCTGATGAAGG
The DNA here is from genome assembly GCF_040938575.1 of Ambystoma mexicanum. Taxonomy (NCBI): domain Eukaryota; kingdom Metazoa; phylum Chordata; class Amphibia; order Caudata; family Ambystomatidae; genus Ambystoma; species Ambystoma mexicanum. The sequence goes on along the minus strand of NC_090931.1, from coordinate 228,935,089 downwards.
GGGACCCATTTTGGCTGCCCTCGCCGGAGGTGACGATGGTGACGGACGCATCCCTCACGGGATGAGGAGCTCATGCCAATGAGTTGACAGTTAGCGGTCGTTGGTCTCCGTCGGAGTACAGACTCCATATCAATCTGTTGGAGCTGAGGGCCGTCAGGCTAGCCCTGAAGGCTTTTCTGCCGACTGTGCGAGGAAAGAGTGTCCTGATTCTAACGGACAACACGGTGGCCATGCACTACCTCAACAAAAAGGGGGGTGCAGGGTCACTTCCTCTGTTCAGGGAGGCAATGCAGCTCGAGTTCTGGGCCATCCAGCAGGAAGTTTCGATCTCGGCTGTTCATCTGGCCGGAGACGACAACGAGACGGCGGACGCTCTGAGCAGGCATAGCACGGTCTCTCACGAGTGGGAGCTGGCTCAGGAGATTCTCCCAGAGATCTTCGCCCTTTGGGGGACCCTTCAAGTAGATCTCTTCGCCACCAGTGTCAACCGGAAGTGCGAAAGGTTTTGCTTGCGGGAATTTCCTCCAAAAGGAGCCTTAGGAGACGCGTTCGTGGTGGAGTGGTCGTTCCCACTGCTGTACGCGTTTCCTCAAGTCCCCGTCATCCCGCAAGTACTGCGGAGGTTACGGAGGTTCGGTTCCCGGATGATCCTCATTGCTCCGGCGTGGACCCGGAGGACGTGTACCCGGACCTGCTCGACTTGTCCATCTGCCCTCCACGTCGTCTTCCCTACCGAGACGATCTGCTCTCACGGGAAGGGGGTCAGGTTCTCCATCCATAGGTCAGATTCCTCAACCTTCACGCTTGGCTTCTGAAAGGTTGAGGTATAAGGATTGGGACCTCCCTGAAGACGTGATGGAGGTGTTGCTCTCGGCCAGGCAGCCGGCAACAAAGTCTCTGTGCCGTTGCCATTGGAGAAAGTTCTGCGACTGGTGCAGGGTTAAGAATGTGGATCCTTTTGAGTGTGACATTCCCATGGTTCTGTCTTTTTTGCTTTCCTTTGCCCACAGGGGCTTGCAAGTGGGGACCATTAAAGGTTACCTGGCGGCGCTGTCCATCTTTAAGCGCTCGTCTGAAGAGTTCCTATTTTAAGATTCCTTTAATTTCGCAGTTTTTGAAAGGGCTCACTAATGTGTTCCCTCCGTCACCTTTTCTGGTGCCTGGTTGGGATTTGAACCTTGTTCTTAAGTTTCTTATGGGTGCTCCGTTTGAGCCTTTACATTTTTGCCCTTTGAGGCTGTTAACTCTGAAAACTGTGTTTTTGGTTGCGGTTACTTCCGCTCGCAGAGTGAGTGAGTTACAGGCACTTTCAGTTAAGCCACCCTTCACTGTGTTTCATTAGGACAGGGTTGTCCTTAGAGTTCGTCCTTCTTTTCTTCCGAAGGTGGTTTCGGAATTTCATTTGAGTCAGAAGGTTGTTCTTCCAGCGTTCTATCCTCCTCCACATCCTGGTAAGGAAGAGGACAGGCTCCATAGGCTTGATCCTAGGAGACCGTTGAGCTTTTATATTTCGCGCATGTCCCGGGTCAGAGTGGATGATCAACTTTTCATTGGTTAAGCTGGAAAGCGTTTGGGACAAGCTGTGACGAAACAGACTTTGTCTCGTTGGATTATTTTAACTATCTCCGAGTGTTACCGCTTGGCAGATAAGGATCCTCCGGCTGGCTTGCGGGCTCATTCTACCAGGGGAGTGGCTGCGTCTACTGCCCTGCAGAGGGGTGTTCCTATTCGTCACATCTGTGATGCAGCCACCTGGGCTTCAGTACATACTTTTGTACGTCACTACTCCCTCGACTCCATCAGAGGGCAGGATCTGGCCTTTGGCAAGGCAGTCCTATATTCCGCAATTTGATTGGGCATGCTAAATTCGTGTTCTAAATTCTTTTCCCACCTCCTTGCTTGGTACTGCTTTGGTAGTCTGTCATAGATATGGAATACGTCGGAGGACCCAATCCCCTCGAAGAACAAGTTACTTTCTTACCTGGTAACGTTCTTTCGATAGGATGGTCCGACGACGTATTCCATATCGCTCCCTCCCTACCTTCCCCGCTGCAGAATTTCTTTTGCGATTGCAACTTGCGTTCCGCAAGGCCTTGTGTGTCTGACTGGCAGAAAACTGGTGGCACACGTTCTGGGGGAAAAAACTATAACTGAGGCTGTGGGCGTCGTGCGTCCTACTTATCACATCGGGTGATGTCGGCCGTCGGAGGAGGTCCTCGGGGACGGCGCATCGACGCAGGACGCTGACGCCGAAGATTTTCTGAAGCAGCACAGCTGTGGACATTACCTGTCATAGATATGGAATACGTCGTCGGACCATCCCATCGAAAGAACGTTGCCAGGTAAGAAAGTAACTTGTTCTTCTCTCCTGGTGCCATGATTCACCACTGGCCGGACATAAGGGTCAAAAAGGAACTCTGAAGCTAGTAAGGAGAACATTCTGGTGGACAACCTTACACCAAGATGTCCAAAAGTATATCTCTTCCTGTTCCATATGCGCAACCAATAAGAACTCCATTGGACAACCAATTGGCCAGCTGCAAAAACACCCACTGCCATCCAGACCCTGGGAACATGCCACAACAGATTTGATTGTGAACCTCCCCTTGTCAGAAGGGTATCGAGCCATCATAGTAACAGTTGACAGCTACAGCAAGCTTGCGCATTAGTCTTCTCTCCCAGGCTACCTACCGCCCTGGAGACTGCCTCAGTCTTTCTCAGGAATGTGATTTGCTTACATGGGATCCCCAAGACCCTGGTACCCGACAGAGGGACGCAGTCCACAAGATCTGGACAGCCTTCTGTACACAGCTGGTCATTCAGAGGGCCCTCTCATCAGGGTTCCACCCACAGAGCAACAGCCAGACTGAACGGCTAAATGCCACAATAGAACATTATCTAAGATATTTCTGCAACAAAGAACAGGACAACTGGTCCACATTACCTCCTCTAGCCAAATTCTCGTACAACTACAAATACCATACATCCACCCTGATGAGCCAGTTTTATTGTACCTTCGGGTATCTTCCCCAACATCTTTGTCACGACCCTCGCCCAGAACCCCCTCTGGCAAACCCATTGGCCAGGTGGAGTGAGGACTTGGGCCTCTAGAGCCTGGCATCCTCTTCAAAAGCCCTCATGGGGCCAGTCCTGGCGCCTATGGTGCCAGGCTCATACACCATGAAAAACAATGTGCTTAGGAACTACTTTATTGTATTGTCAGCCAACATGGAGGCATCCACATAGCATGGTTTCTAAGAACCAAGCTATGCGGTCTAGTGTTTTGGGTGTGGTAGCCTAGGGACTACTTTACCTGGACTATTTTGTTGGGTCTATTTAAACCACACCCGAGCAAGACAACACGCTTCGCGTTACTTTGCAGCTTGCAACGTGACGCTCACCGTGTCCAGCTATTCCCTCGAACCTGGGAGAATCAGAACCTGCAAGGAGACAAAAGGAACATCATTAGCAGCAGCATCTTACCTGCAGTCTTCATCTTTAAACACTCGCAGCTACTGAGAACAGCTTCCTCGAATCTGCACGCCTCCCGGGAAGAACAACCTGAAAGAGGAAGATAGAGGCAAAATTAAAGAAAGCAGTAGAGACATTTACAAATTACGAACTGCTCAAAAGGCTTACCTGGCTGGTCGCCTCTCGGCTAGCACCACTCTGGACATTCCACTCGCGCTGAAGAACACTGCGACCTACAAGGAAGGAAAACACAGGTTAGCAAAGGCAAGAATTTGCAGCGCTGCGCATAGCGCTTACTTACCGCATCATAGCGCTCTTAATGCGCCATCATTTACCAGCGGGGCTCAACCAAGCCAGTTCGCCGCGCTGAAGCTCTGCATACCTAAGGGAGAAAAAAGAGACATTTTAAACAAAGAAAGGCATGCAGGATAGCAACAAAACTAAAGAACAGCAATACGACCTACCTGAACAATATCAAACGGGCCGGCGTCAGTGAAGTAACTGGACCACACTCGCCCATGAAAGACAACGTGCCCCTGCAAAGAAGGCAGGACGGAGAGCACGCCTAATTATACCACAAGGTGAGGAGAGGGCGCCAGAGGGACTGAAATCATACGGGGGTGGAGGGAGGATCCTTACCCCAGTTGGTCAGTCTTGAACACAGACCTCCTGTATTTTCAGGCAGAACCTTCCCCGCAGACCACATCAGGGCTAAGCTGAGAAGCATACCAGCGAGTAACCCGGCTGGGTAGCGTCCCTGTGGATACCAGGTGAGTGTAACAATGTTCCCAGGATCAGGTTTTCCGCCACAAACTCTCCCTTGGTGGACCACCTACTCAGCTATTTTCAGGAAGCCCACAAAGACGCTAGGAAAGCACTTGAAGAGAGCAGACAAGGGTACAAGAATCAGGTGGACCTAAAGAGAAGACCGAATCCCGACTGGGGACCAAGTACCCAAGTATGTTTGTCGACCAAGCATCTGACCAGGTGGGTGCATTCATGGAAGTTCTCCCCCAGGTTTCTAGGCCCCTTCTTGATCACTAACAAGATCAACCCAGTGGCCTACAAGCTGAAGCTCCCAAAGAGTCTGAGGAGGGTTCATCCAATCTTTCATGCTTCACTTCTGAAAGAATATGTTCTAGACCCGTTTTTGAGAAGGAAGAGACCCTATAGGATCAAGCCGGCAGCAGAACCTGAGGAATAAGAAGTGTCCCATATCATCGATTCCAGATACCGAAGAGGAACTCTCCAATATCTAATTCACTGGAAAGGGTATTCGAGTCGGAGCGGACTTGGGAACCCAAGAACCATTGTCATGCACCCAGACTCTTGCAGAGATTCCATAGAATGCACCCAAGTAAGCCGGGGGGGGGGCGGGTGCCCATGGGAAGAGGGCAAAATGTCATGTGGCTGCTCTGGCACCGGTGGAAATACCAGTACCGGAATATACATCCGTAAGAAACACCCTGAACTGTGACAACAGTCTAGTCCTCACCTAAGATGGCTACCAAGCGTGACTATAACAACGCACTACACGGTACGCACAGTGCGTTGTATTCCGCTCTACCCTGGTTACCCGCTGCTACGTTTTGCAGTTCCCCCGCTCATTTTGAGTTGCCTTGCTTCCTCGTGGCTCCGGTCATACCCTTCTTTGCCTCGAATCCCCTTCTGTTTCTTGCATCCTGTTCTAGCTTTCACCCCGCGTTCCGACGCAGGCTGTTTCTGCCGTCCTTCCGGCAGGTACTCTCATCTCCACTCTTCCTCTGCGTTGCTGCCTTACTTTCCTTCCGCTCCCATTCACGCCTTCATCTCCGGGCTTCTACATCTCGTTCTGACTTTCCTTTCCTGTTGTCTGCATACCTGTCTTCCACTCTGGGGGTTTCTCTCTGTCTATTTCCGTTTCTATCTTCCGCTGCGCCAGTCTGCCTTCCCACTCACTGAGGCTGTCTTCTTCCTGTCTACTTGATCTGTGCCTGCCCATAGGGGTTATTCCCTGGACTTTATTCTTTAGAGGCTATTCTCTGCAGTAAGTGTTGTGGGCACGACCTGCGTTCTCCTGTACTCAAGCCTACACTTGCTTTCTCCGTCCAGCACAAGATCCCTAGGAACGTTTCCATCTGGTCCAAGAAGGAGATCAGCCATAAGTTTTCTTCGAACTTGCCTAACTCCCAATCTTCCCTACGGGATTGTGTGTGAATCAAGACTCTTCAACCAGGGTATTTTGGTGCAAAGAGGCTTTTTCCCTGAATAAGTGCTCGCCCCCTTGGGTTCTTCTTGGTCAGGTTCACGAATCCTGCCACGGTGGCCTCCGGGGGAGCCAGGCCCTACTTACACGATAAGAAAGAAAAGAATGCCAAGAAGACCAAGGAACCCAAGAAGTCTTGACAGAAGGAAATCACAGAGGCCCGAGACAGCTCATCCGAAGCCAGAGCTGAGGAGGGGTCTCGGGAGGGAACACCTGAAATAACCAGGCACGACACCAAGAAATCTCTTTGCGCATGTTTTTTCCAGAGTCGAAAGAGCGAGAGAGGGTTTTACAGACTCCAGGCATTCACAGGTCTCTCGTTCTATGGCGACAGGACCAGTCAGTTTCATTCCCGAGACAGGATCTTTGCTCTCTATGGAGGTTCTTCCATCTGTTACATTTCAGAAATCTCCCAGTGTCAGAATCTGAACCCTTCAAAGGGCACCATGGCCTCGTAACAAAGGAAAAGGCGGTTTCAGTGGTTTTTCAGTGCCATGATTCCTGGGACATCTCATGGGCCTACCCTTCTGCTTACAGGCTTGATAACAGCTAACTAACCGATGTTTGGTTTGGCCATGAAGTACTACACACTGTCTTTAACTAGATCATCTATACAGTCTCTTCACCATGGGGTTAGCTTACTTTTAACTCTTCAATTGGTAGGGAGGAAGGGAGTCATGATGTAGGAGTAAGTACCCCTTGTTCATGGTCCCCTTTCTTCCTTCCATCGTAACTTATCATCAATCATTTATGGCCTGGGCATATGGAAAAAGACTGGTGGGGAGAGGCTGGGAGAGGCACCTGTAGTGTCGTGGCCACATACATTCATGCACGTGCATCAGTCGGATTAAGGGGGATTTTTTTGCTGAAAAAATTGCTTTGCCATAGACCCCATGAGTATGGAGGACTGTGAGGACAGTAGTCACTACAGTGAGTAAATGTTATCTATGAATGGCATATTTTGCATCATAGGCTGAACAACCTTCAGCTTCAGAGAAGCCATCTAGAGAGGACAACATATGCTAGGCAGGGTTCCGAATTTTTTAAAAAAAATTATATTTGGCAATTGAAAGCTGTAAGTGAAGAATGGGTGGGCAACACCTGATTTTCTTATAGTGCGCGTGTATATTATTACCAATCGCTAACATTCATTAAGAATGATTCTAGTAATCGGAACACACTGGAAACCGCTCTAGGCACTAGAGTCAAAATTACATATGAAAACCCAAAGATGCCCTTGGGTACCCCTGTGCTTAGGTGTCGCTAAATCTTAGCTGCAATTTTCTGTATTTGGTACCAAAATTATTTTTACTTATTCATGGTTGAATTTCGGCATATAATCTCCATTTTCTGTAATTGTATTTTCATAAAAAAAATCATTTATTTGCAAGAAGCAGACATTCATGTACAGAGGGTTGTAAGGGTCAATCAAGCCAATGCATTTCAGACAAATGTGCCGTCTTCAGGACTTGAGCCCTTACATTTCAACATCAGAATTACCCATAATAAGCAAAATAAAAGAAATAGAAAAACAGAAGAAAACAGTTAAGCAGTAAGCAGTAATGGCCGCTGCCATTCTGCCTCTCCTGAACGCCGGTCCGGAGAGCTTTGAAGATTGACACGGCTATCCATGGGCAACTTTGGGTTTTCATATGTCATTTTGACTCTAGTGCCTTGAGCTGTTTCCAATGTGTTTTTATTACTAGATTAATTGTTATTGAATATTAGCGAATGGTAATAATATACATGCACACTGTAAGAAATTCAGGTGGTGCCCACCCATCGTTCACATTTGTCTAGAGGCCATCACAAGGTGGAGGCACACCAATAACATGTCTTTCAAAGATATAGAATCAATAAAAGAGCAGAAACACTAGATTTCTCAAATGAGGAAGCGGACGCAATCCTGAATCTCATCAGAGATACCACATTAACTGCTTCCACCATGATAACAGATCCTGTCAAATGCATAAAACAGCTTGAGTACCTTATACAAAAGGAGATTAACAGAAAGCTGCATGCTATAACCCTAGGGATGTATTACTAAAACCAACAAATCCCAAGAGGCCTTAGAATACAATTAAGACCTACGCTCTGTAAAGAAAACAAGGAATTTGTTAATAAATTGTGAGTCTTTTTTTTAATAAATGTTCACTAGACTTGATCCTACTGACAATCCAAGAATTCGCTAATAATTTGGAGTCACTCACGGGAGATATCCAAGAAATTGAGGAATTGAAGGAGTTGAAATAAACCAAAGATTAGAAAGTTATCAAACAGAACTAGGAACAAAAAAAATAAGGAAATTCAAGAGAGATACATACGATTATCGCAACGAAGAAGTTTACACTTGCATTGATACTTTTACACAGCTCAAACACCTGATTCAGAAGCCAACAACGAACCAGATGCACGAGTTAACCAAACCAAACAGAAGAAATACCATTGGCAGAGAGTACAACTGTGGTGGCTACTTTTTTAGAAAGGACCAAGAAGGAAGAGAGGGTGGAGGGGGAAGAGGAAGTGCAAAGGGAGGAGGAATGGTGACCAGACAACAGAGGAAGATTTAGTAGTTAATTTATCTAAAATAATTTGAACCCTGCCCGAAATAAATACCTTACAGAAGGGTTTATGTTTGTACCAACATATAGTACCACCCTCTTTGACACTAAGGTAGAACTCTTTGGGTTCATACGAAAGTTCATATTGAAAGTATTTTTTTAAGAAATAGAGAATCAAGAAGACCAGAATGATGCAGACTCACAGGAAGAGATGAAAGAATTTAGAGGGAGATGCACATTTATGCCACGGATTAATGTTCCGTCGGTAGAGATATTCCACAAACAAGTCCTAAAAGATCTGGGAAAGATCTCGTACAAACACATGCACGGCAGACAAGTGTGGGGCCCTGGTGATAATAAACACCAGCGATTCTGATAAAGAATGCCAGAGAAAAATTGAGTGACAGAACAATATACAACCAGAGAGCGATCCAACCATATCAATAATGAAAACTTCGACAGAGGTTTTGAACAAAGCAGAACTAGGATGGATTAATCATCACAAAAAGAGGTTCTTGTTTAACACTCATCCTAGAATTCCCAACTTTTACACGCTCCCCAAAATTCATGAACATCCAATGAATCTAGCGGGCAGGCCAATTTTGGCTGCCATGGAAGGCATACTGCAACCACTGTGGAAATACATTGACTATTTCTTACAAACCCTCATTCAAAAATGTACACGTACATCCGTGACACAACACACTTCCTGCACCGGTTAAGAGAAATGATTTACTCACCTGAAGCATCACGATTACAGTAGATGTGAGAAGTCTTTATACACCGATTCCACATAACTTGGGTGTGTAATCGATAGAGCGGTTTCTCCTCAATGAAGGACACCTAGGATCATCGAAAGAATTTATCATGATTTTGTTATAGTTTATTGCAGAGAATTCATATTTTCAATAGAAGGACCAATTCTATCTTCAAATGCAGAGCACCTCAATGGGGCAATGATGGCACCAATGTATGGAAATTGCTTTATGCATGAATTCGAAAGGGCCCATGTACTAGACCATCCGTTCTGGCATAACTTCCTAATTTTCTGTTTGGGTATGTTACATTTATTTATTTATTTTATTTATTTGAATTTATAAAGCGCTCCGCGGTCCTTGGGCATTGTGGCGCTCTTACAGGATACTTGCTTTGATGACCAGTTAACGTACATTTTACATCTTACAATTTACATATTATATACAGTTCACTGAAGTTTACAGAAGGTGTTTTACTCATGAGTTCTGGTGGTAGTGTGTTGCAGTTTTTTGGAGCTAGGACTGTGAAGCTTGCGCCTCCTACTTTGGCTCTTCTAAAGGTCGGGACTGCAAGCTGGTTGCAGTGTTGGGCTCGCTTGGGTCTTTCTGAGGTGGCGCAGTGAATGATTTCTGAGAGGAAGGGCAGTGCAGTGTTAGCGAGGCACGAGTGTCTGATTGAGAGGGCCTTAAAGATGATTCGCTCTTTAACTGGGAGCCAATGGGCATCCCTCCTGGCTTGGCATATGTGCTCCCTCTTGGGTATGCTGAGGGCAGCTCTGAGGGTGTTGTTTTGTGTGGTTTGGAGTTTATTCAGGTTTTTTAATGAAGTGCCTAGGAACAGGACATTACAGTAGTCCAACCTTACACCTACTGTAACTCTGGCTATGGACAGGTAGTTTTTGGAGGAGAGGTAGGGTTTGACCGCGTTTATGATCTTTGTTGTTAGCGCGGCCGATGAGGCGATGGCGCTAACTTGTCTTGACATGGATAGGGTGGACTCTATGTAAACTCCTAGAGTTTTGGCTGCCGCTGACATGGTGATTTTTAGGAAAGATTTCTTAATTGTAGGTAATTTTCCTTCCATGTGGCAACCCCTAAACTTTTTGCTGTTGTTTTCACCCTGATCGAGACTTTACCAGAGAAGCACAGCCTTCCGCCGCACTCCTCTGGGCTTTCGCTCCATTCTTACGGGGAAACTGACATGCCCCTAAAACAGTCAGTACCGGGAAACGTTGTTTTCCGTAGTTCTTTTCGCATGTTGCAGCTTTCGCGCAACATTACACAAGAGTGCACCGTAACTTACATTACCGCGCTCCCGGGTCTCTAGTCATTCTACAGGCCCTAGAAACTCTCAATGGATTTATAACGAACTGTGCAAGTATGTCACGGACGGGACTGGTGGCAGCGATCGTTTCTTTGTGTTTTTGAACTCCCTTTTGCCCTGTTAACCGCGCTTCTCGCGTTTGGCCAAAATGGGTGGCCTGGCTTCCAAAATGGGAATGCCACAAGGCTCTTTGTCCTGTCCGTTGACCGTCTTGCCCCTTCACCTTCCTCAGGTCGAGCCGACCCAGGGCCATCCTTATTTGGGCATGTACTTTCCCGCGAAACACAGATGCTTTCGCGGGCCTCTGCATGCCTTGTGTGCGCCTCCAGGATGTGGGCTGGGATGTCTGGTCCCAATACACATCCTGGGTGCCAGAGAGTCTAGTGTGTCTTGAATGCCTGGGACCACCGTGGTCCGTGATAGGTCCACGTATGGTGTGAGTGTTTTGTGAGCAGATCACCTATTGGGTCCTCTCTGTTTTGGTGCGAAGGGAACTCTGGATAAGAGGAGGCTGGAAACACCACTACCAGGTCGATCTCCTGAGTTTTCACGAACGACGGATACAGGAGCCAAGTATCCTGCAACTAAGAGGCTGAACCGAGGAATCGCTGGTGACCCGCTGAAGGACTGCTCCTCTGCACTGCTGTCGCCCTGTAAAACCATTCTGCCTCTGATCGAACGAGAAGGCCTGTACTGGTACTTCGACCCTTTGGAATAGTGGAAACAACTATTCTCGGCATCTTCATCATCTCCTGCACGTAAGCCTTCGGAAGCGTCTCTGGGCCATCCAGTGGACTGACCAGCTTACCCAGGAGTCTTGCTCTGTAACTGCCATCAGGTTGCTGCTGTATTCCGAGTCCTTGACACTCTCACACGATTCGTACACTTGGCATTCCCAGGTCTGAAGTGAGAAGTGTACATTGGGCTGAAATATACATAGCCGCTTTGTTGCCCTGCTGTGGTAACAATCTATGCGGGTTCACTGCGTTTGGGACATCCTCAACTCTAACCTCTGCTGCCGCGGAATCTACACGACGCCGAGACGTGCCCTGCTCGTATCTGAACCTGCCAGCACTGAAACTGACGCGTAGAAGCCTGGGTCTCCCTGCATCGGGGACCGGTGAGTAGCAACGCTAGGAACTGGTCGCCTTCCTGCAGTAGCCCGTAGCTTTTCCTCGCTGTGTTAAACAGCACACCTTTTTCAAACTCGCGCTCTGCCTCTGCCCGCAAGTGGAGGCCGCGCCTGAGTAGCGGAGATCTGTTCTCTCGCCTTTGCTCACCGCTCTGAACTGCCTGACTTCCTTGAAGAGACTCCCCTTGGCCCATTGGCACCAGCGTGTGCAGGTACATTTGAGCACAAGGCTCCACTCTTCGTAGGGCTCGGACTTCCTTCTAGTTAGGTGGCCTCTGAAGGCGAACTGGGTCTAAACGATTACTTGCACTGCCTGTTTTCCTCCCCATCTAGGTGGTCTGCATATTTCATGCTTCTAACTCTTTAGACCCTTCGGTAATTGTATATATATTGTATTTGATTGTGATGTGTTTGTTTACTTGAGTTTTACCGTGATTCTTTACTATGGTCAATGTTACAAAGGCCTTGTAATAAATGTGTCTATATTTTTAATATAACATCTGCTTGGAGTAATTTGTAAGCGCTCTTGCTTTGTGTGCTCATTGCGGGCTTTCAGTCACCCTCACCCCTCTTGAGACCTGGTCTTGACCGCCGCAATCGCTGCCTTGATTGGTCTGGCTTGTCCAGAGGTTACCCTGTTCCAAGAAACTAGGCTGGCCTTCTGAACCTCTGCCCCTCCAGGACAGAGTTCAGAAATCCATGTTAACAAATTGGTGTACAGCGATGGGATACGACTGAAGGTATCCAGTGTTGCGCATGAGCGAAGGCATTTCAAGTTATTCCTACCAGGACACGTAGTGAATTGTCGTAGTATAACTTTTAAAAGGCCATAGTCCTATCTAACAGTTTGGAAACAAATACCTTGTTAACTTTAAATGCTTCTAAATCCGAAACATTGAAAAAGATGTGTGCGAAGAGAGGTGTCTCCTCTCAAGGCACCAAATTGGATATGATCCAAAGAATCGTGGCTTGGCAAGAAGCTCAGCTTGACGCTATAGCTTCCGAGGACAGTGCAGAAGGAGGTGGGGCTGCTCTCACTGGTAGAACCGACGGTTCTGCCGCTGCACTGGTCCACCGCGACCATGAGGACAGGGAGGATGAGATGTCTAATGTTTCCTCTGCCAGTGTCGATGGGGAGGCCATGCTTGAATTCAAGAAGCAAGAGCTGCTGTTTAGGCAGAAGGAGCTTGCATTCAATATGGCCAAACTACAGGAAGAGCTTGAGTTCAATAGGGTTAAGCTAAAAATCGAACAGGCAGAAAAACAGAAAGATAGGGATCACCAGTTTGAACTGGCCAAGCTTCAGGTTGCAAATGGATCCAAGGGTCCTGGACATGGGTCTGGGGCCTCCTCTCATCCAAGGTTTCCAAAAGATCTGCTCAGTGTGTATGAGGAAAAGAATGACATTATGGACTGGCTGTATACGTTTGGGTATGCATGTGAAGTTCAACAAGTTGACAATGCTGATAAGATTGCCTGGTTACTCAGCAGACTGCCCCATTCTGGCTGTAGTGCCATTATGGAAATGTCGAAGGCTGAGCGAGCAGATTTTGCAATGTGAAAGCAAACTCTCATTTTAAAGTTTGGAAAGAGTCCTGCCCAATATTTAAAACGATTCCGAGAGTATAAGAAAAAAGAAGGTGGTACTTGGGTATCTTATGTAACCGAATCCTTAAAAAACTTGATTGGCTGGGTCGAAGGTTATAAGGTTTCTACCTTTGAAGGCATAATAAGTCTTGTCATGCTGGAACATATTTTTGCATCTTCTTCCCCGGAGCTTAAGCAGCATTTGGCGGATTCTAAGGAGATAGATCCAAAGAAACCTGCCATTGCAGCAGATCTATGGGTGTCACATCGAGTGTCCCATAAGGACAAAACTCATCCTTGTAAGCAGGAGGAAGGGAAAAAGTCCAAAGATAAGGAGGGTGGGGGATCTGATAAATCTTCTTCTCAAAAGGGCCACAAAAAGAAAAATAAGGGTAAGACACAAGAGAACTCACAGGGTAGTAGAGGTCAGCCTCCGAAACAGAACTCTGGTTATAATAAGCCTCCCTATGTAAACAGACCCAATGGATCTTGTTTTGCTTGTGGAGCAACTGACCACGTGAAGGGGGATCCCCGGTGTAAGGTTTGGGGGTCCACTCCGCTAATCTGGCCTTCTCCTCCTACGAGGAAGAAGAGATTACAGGAGCATCCTTCTCCTCAGACTCCTTCCCCAGTGGGATAGAAGCTGAGGTAGTTTTAGTTTGCCTGGGTTCTTGGGAGCCTAAAGTCGCAGAGGCTTATGCTAGGATTCCAAATAACACCAAGCACTACTTTAAAGACAGTGGGCCTCATTACACGGACGGCTGTGGACCAAGGTGCTATTAGCACCTTGGTCCATGCCGATAAAATACCGGCACCGCCTTGGTGGAAAGGGAAATTACTTCCCTATTCAAGGTTGGTGGGGCGGTAATTCTCCCTTCCCCCATTGCCCTTCCCCATTCCCATTTTCACCCCATAGGGCATAATGGGAATGGGGAAGGTGCTAATTACGGCAACGCAAATTGAGGTACCATAATTAGCTCCCTGGTCCCTTTGCAGGTTGGTTTTTAACGCCTGCAAAAAGCAGGCGTTAAAGTCTCCAACCCGCAAAGGGACCTCGTAGTAAGGCGGTAGGGGTTAACGGTCACCGGTACCATTAACGGTGACCGTTAACCCTTACCGCCATCCGTGTAATGAGGCCCAGTGTGCTGATCAATGGAGTAGATACTCCAGCTCTTAGGGATACTGGGTGCAGTGGTACTGTAGTGGATTCTTCATTGGTAGAATCAGAGGAAGTTGCCAGAGCTACTCTGATGCCCACTAAGTTGGCTGACGGCCCACCTCGCATGTTTCCAGTAATACCTGTAAATCTTACTTTAAATGGTACAGCAGTCAGGATTCCAGTGAGCATTCAGAGAAACGTCCCAGGAAAGGTCTTGTTGGGCAACGATCTCAGAGCTTTAGGGCTTGTGGGAGACACTGCTGACAGACCCTGCACACGGTCTCAAACATGGGCAGCATTGGCCAAGACCAATGCGCTGCCCCAGCCAAAGGGGAAACCCAAGTCTAAAGGAGTAAAGAAACCAAAACGAGGGAAAGAAAATATTCCCGCAAACCCACCTACCACTGCGGTGGAGGAAGTTGGTCAATCGCCCGGACCTGACGAGGAGGCGGCGATACCTGAAGTATTTGACCGCAATGACCATCCTGAACTAAAAGACTTGTTAGTAGAAGGTGGTCCTGACAGGGAAGAATACAGTAGAGGCCAACGTGAGTGCCCATCTCTGGAAGGCCTAAGGAGACAGGCCTGCTCCCAGCTTGAGGGGGAACCTCCTGGGAAGCATCGGATTTATTGGGAAGGTGGACTCCTATACAGTGAGCCCACAGAGTCTACAGAAGGAGACCATACGAGGTTGGTGGTTCCCCTTGCTGTAAGACCCTTCCTCCTGCAGCTGGCGCATGAAGTGCCCCTTGCTGGTCACCTTGGTATTAAGAGGACCAAGCAAAGGTTATCCATGCACTTCTACTGGCCCAAGATGGGAGTGCAAGTAGAAAGTCACTGCAGGAGTTGTGCCTCCTGCCAGTTATCTGGTAAGAGTGGCTCAACAATCCAAGCTCCATTGGTACCACTCCCAGTTGTGGGAATACCATTCGAAAGGGTAGGTATCGACATCGTTGGTCCCCTCGACCCGCAAACATCCTCAGGCAATAGGTTTATTCTGGTGCTGGTCGACCATGCTACCAGGTATCCTGAGGCCATCCCATTAAAAACTGTAACTGCCAAGTCAGTTGCAACAGCGTTGCTTGGCATCTTTACTAGGGTTGGCTTCGCTAAAGAAGTTGTGTCTGACAGAGGCAGCAACTTTATGTCAAAATACATGCAGGCTACGTGGAAAGAATGTGGAGTCACCTACAAGTTCTCCTCTGCATATCACCCCCAGACCAATGGTCTGGTGGAACGTTTCAACAGAACGTTAAAGGGCATGATTGGGCCTCTGGAAGAACCTCAGAGAAGAAAATGGGATCTTCTTTTACCATGCTTACTGTTTGCCTACCACAGGAGGGTGTTGGCTTCAGCCCCTCGAACTTCTGTTTGGTCACCCTGTGCGGGGACCCTTAGCCATAGTCAAGGAGGGATGGGAGGTGCCCACTCCCCCTATTACTACCAACGTAGTCGACTATGTGTTAGGGCTCAGAAAACAGATGGTACTTCTGATGGGCCTGGCTAGTGACAAGTTGAAGGCAGGACAAGCGCTGGTGAAACATTGGTACGACCAGAAGGCTTCCCTCATCAACTTTACACCTGGTCAGCAAGTCCTGATCATGAATCCCATAAGGCCTAGAGCTTTACAGGACAAATGGTCAGGCCCTTACACAGTGGTGGAGCCCCTGGGTGAGGTCAACTATTTAGTGGACCTTGGAAGGCCTGGACAGGCTCCAAAAGTGTTCCACGTAAATAGGCTGAAGGCTTTCCTCCCAAGAGTCGAAATCGCAGCACTGCTACTGGCTTCAGATGTTGAGGAAGAGGAGTCTGAAACTCTCCCCGACCTGTTTCAAAGCGGCCCTTCAGATAGCTCCTTTGAGGGTGTCCGAGTGGCCCCTCACCTGACTTCTGATCAGCAGGCTGAGGTGAAAAGCTTGCTTGGGCAATTTTCCCCCCTGTTTTCGCAGTCCCCTGGTTTGACACCTTGGTGCACACACAACATAGACACAGGAGACAGCGTTCCTACCAAAAGTAGAGGATACAGGATGTCAGACAAAGTACGGTCTTACATTAAGACAGAGGTCAACAAGATGTTAGATCCTGGGGTGATTGAACTCTCCAGTAGTCCTTGGTCCAGCCCTGTGGTTTTGGTTCCAAAAGCAGGCACTTCTGAATTGAGGTTCTGCGTGGATTACAGGGCTCTGAATGCTGTCACCAAGACAGATGCACACCCCTTGCCTCGAACAGATGAGCTGGTGGATACCTTGGGTGCCTCCAAGTACCTCAGCACGTTTGACCTCACTGCGGGCTATTGGCAAATAGCCTTAGCAGAACAGGCCAAGGAGAAGACAGCGTTTTCCACTCCAGACGGCCTTTACCAATTCAGGGTAATGCCGTTCGGGTTGAAGAATGCACCTGCCACTTTCCAGAGGCTTGTGAATCATGTGTTGAATGGGTTGGATGAATTCTGTCTTGAATATCTGGATAATATAGCAGTTTTCAGCGCCACCTGGGAAGACCATGTGAAACACCTCGGGATTGTGCTACAGGCTCTTCAGAAAGCACACTTCACCATGAAGGCTAGTAAATGCCAGATTGGACAAGGCTGAGTGGTTTACCTTGGACATGAAGTAGGTGGAGGGAGGATACAGCCTCTTCCCAGTAAAGTACAAGCAGTACAAGATTGGCCTACCCCCACTACACAGACCCAAATGAGAGCCTTCTTAGGACTCACGGGGTATTACCGCAACTTCATGGCAGACTATGGCACCATACCTGCCCCTCTGACTGCCCTCACCACTCCGAAGAAACCCAAGAAGGTAACTTGGACCGACAAGTGTGAGAAGGCCTTCAACGGCTTAAAAGACTCCTTGTGCCAGGCCCCTGTCCTTAGGGCCCCTGATTATCAAAAACCTTTTATTGTGCAGACAGACGCCTCTGACACTGGGATAGGAGCTGTACTATCGCAAGTAGATGAGAAGGGTAAGGAACACCCTATTGGTTTCATTAGTCGCCAGCTTAAGGACAGAGAGCTCAGATGGTCCACAGTAGAGAAATAATGTTTCTCTGTTGTGTGGGCCCCACGGAAGCTGAGGCCCTACCTCTATGGGACCCACTTCACTGTGCAAACTGACCATAAGCCCTTAAAGTGGCTGATGAACATGAAGGGAGAGAATCCAAAGTTGCTTAGGTGGTCCATAAGTCTACAAGGCTTTGACTTCACTATTGAGCAGAGGTCAGGCGTCCAACATAGCAATGCTGATGGGTTGTCCAGAATGTTTAACCGACCTGAACAAGAGACTCATCCAGGGATGGATTAGTTCCCCCTGTCCATAGTCTGGGAGGGGCGAGTGTTAGGAAAGATTTCTTAATTGTAGGCAATTTTCCTTCCATGTGGCAACCCCTAAACTTTTTGCTGTTGTTTTCACCCTGATCTAGACTTTGCCAGAGAAGCGCAGCCTTCCGCCACACTCCTCTGGGCTTTCGCTCCATTCTTACGGGGAAACTGACATGCCCTTAGAACAGTCAGTACCAGGAAACGTTGTTTTCCATAGTTCTTTTCGCATGTTGCAGCTTTCGCGCAACATGGCACAAGAGTGCACCGTAACTTACATTACTGCGCTCTTCGGTCTCTAGTCATTCTACAGGCCCTAGAAACTCTCGATGGATTTATAACGAACTGTGCAAGTATGTCACAGACGGGACTAGTGGCAGCAATCGTTTCTTTGTGTTTTTGGACTCCCTTTTGCCCTGTTAACCTCGCTTCTTGCGTTTGCCCAAAATGGGTGGCCTGGCTTCCAAAATGGCCATGCCACGGGGTTCTTTGTCCTCTCCGTTGACCCTCTTGCCCCTTCACCTTCCCCAGGTCGAGCCGACCCGGGGCCATCCTTATTTGGGCATGTACTTTCCCGCGAAACACAGATGCTTTCACCGGCTTCTGCATGCCTTGTGTGCGCCTCCAGGATGTGGGCTGGGATGTCTGGTCCCAATACACATCCTGGGTGCCAAAGAGTCTAGTGTGTCTTGAATGCCTGGGACCACCGTGGTCCGTGATAGGTCCACGTATGGTGTGAGTGTTTTGTGAGCAGATCTCCCATTGGGTCCTCTCCGTTTTGACACGAAGGGACCTCTGGATAAGAGGAGGCTGGAAACACCACTACCATGTCGATCTCCTGAGTTCTCGCGAACGACGGATACAGGAGCCAAGTATCCTGCAAATAAGAGGCTGAACCGAGGAATCGCTGGTGACCCGCTGAAGGACTGCTCCTCTGCACTGCTGTCGCCCTGTGAAACCATTCTGCCTCTGATCGAACGAGAAGGCCTGTACTGGTACTTCGACCCTTTGGAATAGTGGGAACAACTATTCTCAGCATCTTCATCATCTCCTGCACGTAAGCCTTCGGAAGCATCTCTGGGCCATCCAGTGGACTGACCAGCTTACCTCGGAGTCTTGCTCTGTCACCGCCGTCAGGTTGCTGCTGTATTCCGAGTCCTTGACACTCTCACACGATTCGTACACTTGGCATTCCCAGGTCTGAAGTGAGAAGTGTCTTTGGGCTGAAATACATAGAGCCGCTTCGTTGCCCTGCTGTGGTAACAATCTGTGCGGGTTCACTGCGTTTGGGACATCCTCAAATCTAACTTCTGCTGGCGCAGAATCTAAACGATGCCAAGACATCCCCTGGTCGTATCTGAACCTGCCAGCACTGAAACTGATGCGGAGAAGCCTGGGTCTGCCTGCATCGGGGACCGGTGAGTAGCAACGCTAGGAACTGGTCGCCCTCCTGCAGTAGCCCGTAGCTTTTCCTCTCTGTGTTAAACAGCACACCGTTTTCGCACTCGCGCTCTGCTTCTGCCCGTAAGTGGAGGCCGCGCTTGAGTAGCAGAGATCTGTTCGCCCTCCTTTGTTCACCGCTCTGAACTGCCTGACTTCCTTGAAGAGACTCCCCTTGGCCCATTGGCACCAGCGTGTGCAGGTACTTTTAAGCACAAGGCTCCACTCTTCGTAGGGCTCGGACTTGGTTCTAGTTAGGTGGCCTCTGAAGGCGAACTGGGTCTAAACGATTACTTGCACTGCCTGTTTTCCTCCCCATCTAGGTGGTCTGCATATTTCGTGATTCTAACTCTTTAGACCCTTCGGTAATTGTATATATATATTGTATTTGATTGTGATGTGTTGGTTTACTTGAGTTTTACCGTGATTCTTTACTATGGTCAATGTTACAAAGGCCTTTTAATAAATGTGTCTATATTTTTAATATAACACCTGCTTGGAGTAATTTGTAAGCATCCTTGCTTTGTGTGCTCATTGCGGGCTTTTAGTCACCCTTGCCCCTCTTGAGACCTAGTCTTAACCGCCGCGATCGCTACCTTGATTGGTCTGGCTTGTCCAGAGGTTACCCTGTTCCAAGAAGCTAGGCTGGCCTTCTGAACCTCAGCCCCTCCAGGACAGAGTTCAGAAATCCATCTTAACAGGAAGTTATTACTTGTCCAACAAAACATGACTCCCCTAAAAAGTGGGAAGCATTTAGAGCATCAATGATGAACATTTTTGAGAATGCGGCCCAGACCCCCTCAAAAATATCTGTTAAAGATCATGCCTCTACGCACAAAAAAAGTGACAGGGGAAGGTCTAAAACTAGGAAATCCGACAAGAAATTGTCGAGGGCGTCTTCTAGGGACTCTTCCCAAACACCTAAAAAGAAAAGCCTTCTAGTGCATAAACAGGAGGCAGACCTTAAGAAAAAGACTTTAGACGTTGATACGTCATTAAGAACCTCGACGAAAACATCTTTGAAGCCTCCGTCGAAGGCTATTGAGTAGAAGGGGTCGACGACCCAGCCGAAAAAAGTTGCGTCGAGTACTTTATCGACGACCTCGAAGACTCCTTCGATTGCGTTGATTGTTTCGAAGGCTCCTTCGACGACGTTGATTGCCTCGAAGATTCCTTAGACAGCATTCGTAGCGCCTTCGAAAAAATCGAAGAATGCCTCGATAACATCGAAGATAACGGCCACGACTTCGACGCCATCGACGCTTCTGTCAACGTTGACACCAATTACAGTGGTGAAACCTATTCCTGAGAAAGTATTTCACCCAGAAAGCAGACATGATTTTTTCCAAACTATGGGCCTCATTACACGGTAGGCGGTGAGCCATGGTGCTATCAGCGCCATGGCTCATGCCGGTAAAATACCGGCACCGCCTTGGCGGAAAGGGGATTTTCTGCCCCATAGGGCTCTATGGGAATGGGGAAGGCGCTAATTACGGCACCGCAATTTTGCGGTGCCGTAATTAGCTCCGAGGTCCCTTAGCGGGTTGGATTTTAACGCCTGCAAAAAGCAGGCGTTAAATCCCCCAACCCGCAAAGGGACCTCGTAGTAAGGCGGTAAGGATTTACCAGTACCGGTATTTTACCGGTACCGATAAATCCCTACCGCCATCCGTGTAATGAGGCCCTATGACATCTATATATATAGAAATGTCTTCAGGAAATGAGGAGGATGAAGAAGAAGCTGAACCTGAAGTTTCATCAGCAGGGGTAAAATATGGCGCAAGGGAGGTCCCTGAGGAATTAATTGATCCTCAATCAAAAATGCAAAACCTGTATGAATGTTTACAGTCTGCAAGTGGACTAGATACGTCCCCTGAATACGAATTTGAAAAACCAGATCCAGCAGAACATGCTGATTTGGGCTATAGAAAACGTATGAACTAAGTAACAGAGTTTATGGGATGGGGTAGGAACTCACCTGTATACAAGGATAATGATATGACGGATATTTTGTCAGGAGGTCCTCAACCAGATCCCATACTTCCCTTTCATATTGCCCTGCAAAGGAGAGTAAATGCTGCTTGGGAAAACCCTGAATCCATTCCAGCAGTGAATAAATAATATGTGGAAAAATACAGACCTTGTAACTCTGATCCAGAGTATTTGAGTAAGCATCCTTGTCCTGAGAGTCTGGTAGTTCAGGAAGCCACATCAACAAAAAATGCTGCCTACCCTACAATTCCCCCTGGTAGGGATGACAAAAAGATCGATGCATGGTCGAAAATGTTTTTACATCAGGGAGCATGGCTCTAAAATCCACTAATGTATCTTGCACTCAGGCGAGATTCACTTATACTCTGTGGGAATTCATGTCAGCGGCAGCTCAACACATCCCGGAAGGAGAGGAACGTGATGGTTTCCTGTCCATAATTAAGGATGGCAAGGAGGCTTCAGGAGAATGTCTTCAAACAGGTTTGGACACTGCTGACAGTATCAGCAGGTCCATGGCGTCTAGCGCAGTGATACACAGATTTGCGTGGCTAAGGAAGTCAGGTTTCGCACCAGATGTTCAATCTAGACTTCTTAATATGCCATTTGACGTCTTGAGGTTGTTTGGCAGCAAGGCGGATGAAAGTTTGGAGAAGCTGCAGACCTCTAAGGCAGCGGCAAAGTCACTCAGTGCCGCTATAAGACAACCTCAGCAACGTCCCTACACAGGCTCATATCCTGGAGGGGTCGTCCACTTCGTTTTTACTCCTCATTTGGGAGAGGAAGGGGACAGGCCAGTCAAAGAGGGCAAAGGAAATTTCCTCTGGGGCGAGGAAGAGGTGCTAGATCTGCCCCAGCAGCGGCATCTGTCCCTTCAGCCGCTACTGGAGTTGCCGCAAAACCACTCTGAGTTTTTGACACACAAGACCCCAGTGGGATGCAGGATCTCACAGCATCTGAAAGAATGGCGGGGCAGTACTTCAGATGCTTGGGCACCGGAAACAGTATCCTAAGGTTACTGCCTTCCCTTTCTAAAGAAACCTCAGAATCACCCACCGGAATACAACTCTACCAAAAATCCAGACCCGCTCCTGTTGCAGGAAGTTTTTACCCTGCTACAGAAAGGTGCAATAGAACATGTACCTGTAGCGGAAAGAAACAAGGGTTGGTATTCCCCATATTTCCTCATTCCAAAGAAGGATGGAGAACTGAGACCCATCTTGGACTTGAGAAACTTGAACAAGTCCCTCAGGAAGGACAAGTTCAAGATGGTCACTCTTTCTCAGATCCTTCAGGCTCTCCAAATTCAAGACTGGTTGGTATCATTGGACCTTCAGGATGCTTACTTTCATGTGCCAATCCTTCTCAAGCACAGAAAGTACCTAAGGTTCGCGATTGGCAATTCTCACTATCAGTTTCGAGTTCTGCCATTCGGGTTGACCTTCGCCCCAAGAGTTTTCACCAAGTTGATGGCGGTAGTGGCAGCGAGTCTCAGAAGAGGGGGGATCCATGTCTACCCCTATTTGGACGACTGGATGATCAGGGCATGTTGCCCAGAACAAGCCCGGGACCATCTATCCAAGACTTGCCACTTCCTTCACAAACTAGGGTTTTCTCTGAATTTAAAAAAGTCAAACATGATACAATTACAGAAACTCCAGTTCATAGGAGCAGTCTTGGATACTTGTTCGGGCAAAACCTTGCCTCCCGAAGAGAGAGCTCACCACATTCTGCAGATGGTAACAAAATTCCAGAATGCCCAGTATCTACCGGCCTTCGACTTTCTCAGGTTGCTCGGTCTCATGGCATCCGGCATTTTTCTGGTGCCAGAGGCCAGATTGAGAATGAGATCTCTTCAATGGGCTCTCAGGACTCAATGGTCCCAGTTTGCAGGGGAAATGTCAGATCTTTTACAAGTTCCAACCAGGGTGGCACAGGATCCCCAATGGTGGACTTGCAGATAGCACATCCTCAGAGGGGAATCTTTTTGGCAATCATGGCCGGAGATAACAGTAGTGACGGACGCCTCCCTTACAGAATGGGGAGCTCACACCGACGAGTTGACGATCACCGGTCGTTGGTCTCCATCGGAGTCCAAACTACGTATCAACCTATTGGAGCTGAGGGCAATCAGACTAGCACTGAAGGCCTTCCTGCCAGCTGTACGGGGAAATAATGTCCTGATAATGACGGACAACACAGTGGCCATGTACTACCTCAACAAGGGAGAAGGTGTAGGGTCACTACCACTGTGCAGAGAGCCAATGCAGCTCTGGTTCTGGGCAATACAAGAAGGGATCTCTCTATCTGCCATTCACCTAGCAGGAGAGCAAAACATAGCGGCGGACGCTCTGAGCAGGCAGAGCACAGTCTCCCACGAGTGGGAGTTAGCTCAGGAAGTCCTTTTGGAGATCTTCACCCTTTGGGGAACCCCTCAAGTGGATCTGTTCGCGACCAGTGTCAACAGGAAATGCGAACTGTTTTGCTCAAGGGAATTTCCCCCAAGAGGAGCTCTAGGAGCGCATTCGTAGTGGACTGGTAGTTTCCACTGCTATACGCATTTCCTCCAGTCCGTTTGATCCCTCAAGTAATCAGGAGGTTGAGGAAGTTCGGGAAAACCATGATCCTAATTCGCCCGGATTGGGCCAGGAGAACGTGGTACCCGGACCTTCTAGACATGTCCATCTGCCCTCCAATACGTCTTCCAAAAAGAGAGGATCTTCTCTCGCAAGCGGGAGGTCACGTTCTCCATCCAGAGGTCAACATACTCAACCTTCACGCATGGCTTCTGAGAGGTTGAGATACAAGGATTGGGACCTTCCGGATCGTGTTATGGAGATCTTGCTTTCAGCCAGAAGGCCAGCAACAAAATGTTTGTACCAGTGTTGTCGGAACAAGTTCAGTAACTGGTGCAGGGATAAGAATGTGAATCCCTTTGAATGTGATATTCCAATGGTATTATCTTTTCTATTACATTTGGCTAATCTGGGGGTCCAGGTTAGGACGATAAAAGGATACGTAGCAGCGCTATCTATCTTCAAGCGCTCGTCAGAAGAAAAATCTTATTTTAAGATACCTTTAATAATACAATTTCTAAAAGGTTTAAACAATGTTTTTCCACCAATACCTTTTCAAGTTCCTGTGTGGGATTTAAATTTGGTACTGCCATTTCTGACAGGTGCACCCTTTGAGCCTTTACATTCTTGCCCGTTAAGGCTTCTTACTCCAAAAACGATACTTCTGATTGCATTGACATCAGCCCGCAGAGTAAGTGAGTTGCAGGCACTTTCGAGTGGTCCTCCTCACACGATCTTTCATAAAGATAAAGTTGTCCTTGGAGTCAAGCCCTCTTTTCTGCCAAAAATAGTTTCAGACTTTCACCTGTCACAGAAAATAATTCTACCTACGTTCTACCCTCCTCCTCACACAAGTAAGGAAGAGGAAAGACTACATAGGCTAGATCCTAGAAGGGCTCTTAGCTTTTATATCTCAAGATTGTCAAAAATACATCAGTGTGACCAACTGTTTGTGGGATACACTGGTCGTAAGTTAGGACTACCTGTAACTAAACAAACATTATCAAGATGGATATTCCTAGCCATAACAGAGTGTTATAGGCTAGCTGGAAAAGATCCCCCTGAGGGTTTAAGAGCTCATTCAGCTAGGGGCATGGCAACTTCAACAGCACTTAAAAGGGGTGTCCCTGTACAAGATATTTGTGCAGCAGCCACATGGTCATCCATGCATACTTTCATAAAACATTATGCTTTGGACTCAACTACCTCTCAAGGAGGTCTATTTGCCAAATCTGTGCTACATTCAGTACATGACTAAAAAGATATCTGTACTCCCGCCTCCAATAAAAACTGCTTTGGGAGTCTATCTAAGATGAGGAATATGTGGGAGGACACAATCCATTCGAACAACAAGTTACTTACCAACTGTAACGTTCTTTCGATTGGATGTTCCTCCCACGTATTCCTCATCGACCCTCCCAACCTACCCCACAGTACAGTTTACGTGGTTTACACTCTGATTTCTTTTGAGGCTGGGGTCAAAAGAGGCACGCTTTTAACAATCGTCATGGACTCTGATATACGGAAAAAAACTGAAGCCAACGGGCGCGCTCGAGGCCTTTATACAACAGATGACGTTGGTGCTCGACGGATGCCGCCGAGGGACATCGATGTCGCCGCCTCGAGTGGACTGCCCTCTGCTGGAGAGAGGAAAAATTTTCCGAGGCGAACTAAAGGTCATGAAATATCTAAGATGAGGAATACGTGGGTGGAACATACAATCGAAAGAACGTTACAGTTGGTAAATAACTTTTTCTTCTCTGCCCAAGACTACATGTAAGTGCATCAAGAGACCGACAAGCGGACATTCTTTTGAAACAACCAAAAACCAAACAAGCTTCAAGATTGGTATTTGTCTCCAAGTACGCAATACAAAGTAGAGCAATTAAATCTGTGATACAAAAAAATTGTAGGACATTGACATGTGATGCACGAGTCGAACACTTGTTTCACAAATTCCCAGTTTTTGCTTATAAACTCAGTGCCAATATCAAAGATCGATTGGTGAAGACTAGAATGTTTAAAGAACCATCCCAAATTAAAAAAGCAGGAATGTTTCCCTCCCTGCACTGTGCAAACTGCGTTGTTTGCAACAAAGGGTAATGTTATACATCACCCAAGATCGGGAGTAAAAATAAAAATTACAGCATTGGGACACTAAAAATGTGGCTTACACAATAAGGTGCCCCTGTGGCATGTACTATGTCAGCCATTCATTTAAGACAGTGAAAAGTCAGATAGAATGAGTACAGATCGTGTATTCGAACACACAGCATGAATTTGGCAGTGGCAGGACACTGGATGGAGAAAAGGCACAGTATCACCCAGATTCGCTTCCAAGTGGTTGAAGTTGTGACAAGAAGAGGAAAGCCTGAAGACTTATTATGAAGATTGGACCAAAGAGAGACTTTTTGGATAGAACGGTTAGACTATGACCCCGAATGGGATCAACAAAGAAGTGAATTACCAATGCTTTTGTGAAAAATTATAGAGCTAAGATGTTGATTGCAATCAGGTACCGTAATAGAATCCGTTTTTTAATACCTCTTGTGTAAAGGGTCTGTGGATACCACATATATGGACTACACAGAACTCAATGCTCTGGCAATTAAATATGCATTATACAAAACTTACAGAGCCCAAGAATCAAATACTATCACTGGTTCATATCTACTTCTATGTAAAACGTTGAGCATTCATTCATACAAGGTTGAGATACTAGAATTGGGAATCATGTTTATGCAAATGTGGCTATAGATATATATGCCGAATGAGGCTGTATTGAAATCACCAAAATGTATTAAATCCATGCTGGGTTAAAGAATAGAATAGTGGAAATGTATAAAATAAGGAGGAGCAGAGTCTATATACCTTGTTTAAAGCACGAAATGTAATATGGTTCTTAAGAGTTAATAACAGTTAAGTACACATCAAAATTAATTGGCCATCAATGTGTAGACAGAAGATCTGTTTTACATCGCATGTGATCACTGTTCTTTGCATATCGCATCGAAAAATAAGGATGTTGGTCAGGGACGTCATTTCACCAAAATGCTAGGAGTAGCGGAAGTGACATCACATGACCTTTGCTCTCTGATGACATCACAGCAAGTGATTTCATTTTACCCCCCCCGGCCACCTCGAAGTGATATCACAGGAACCGATGAAACACTACCTTTAACCCCCTGACAAAACAGGTAGGGACATCACATATTGTTCCTAAGTACACTACAAAAATATGGTTGTGATATCTCTATGTTATATATATTTAATACAAGAATGGATCACTATATCTATCGTTAATAACAGTGTGTTTAGGACCGTATTGCCAAATTACTGTGAATGCAAGCAGACGTACAAGGCCAAATGATATTGATAGGTTATTATATAGCACTTACGCATAAGCGCTTTATATAGGTCAAATATACATACAATATCACCCAACCTGTGTTGGTACTCATGTATCGACCTTGGAAGGGTGAAAGGCTGAGTGGAGGTGTTTAAGAACAGGCTAAATCAGTGACTTGCCACCTGAAGAGTGCCTGGAACCTATGAGTCTAGCAATTATTGGATAGAATTCCAGAAAGACAAATTATGTGTTATTCCTATTCTTTCTTATTTAGCGTAACTGCTCAAAGTGATACACCTGTGGATCCTCATTTTTTTTTAAGAGGCCTGCACGATAAAATAAGCCACTCCAAAAATAAAGAGCAACATGACACTGGCCACAGTCCAGGAGCTTACATTTAAAAAAAAAAGTTTCACATGTTTTTTTTCTAGGGGTAGCAAGGGAGACCTCAGGGGTCGCAACTGCAACCCCTGGCGACCCCTAAATGACGTCCCTGATGTTGGTATAACATAGACACACAGCCCGCCCGAGTTATGAGGGCCAAGAGCTGTGTTTATTGAATTTAAGTTGACACACTACAAGTGGATACGTGAAATGGTAACTGTACAACTTTTTTGCTAATGCCATTGTTTACTAAGCAGTGCGTGACATCACCACGCTTCCGACATCACATGCAGTGAAGTTGCATGGATGACGTCACGCTATCTGCAGAAAAGAATATAGACAGGTAAGCGGTAATGGCCGGCCATTCGGCTGCTCCCGAACGCTAGTCTGGACTAATTTGAAGATTGACACGGTATGTCCCAAATAATCAGGACACATTGTTGCCTTGAGAACATAAACACTATAGAAACTTATAGCAGACATTTTCTCTACTTTTTTCTAGGAGAACAGCACTCAATACTTTGGCTACATGCCAACACATGAGAGGTGCTGGTGATTTCCATAACAAAGATTGTATTTTATATTACTGCACTTTGAGCACTTTTGAGAATTGATGATTATAACTGAATCTTGTGTATATATTTTGACTTTTTTCAACAGTTACTTCATTAGAAGAAGTACACAAAGGTATTGGAGTTCTAGCTAATTAATTCTGTCTAAGGACATGGGATTAATGAAACAATGTTACTAACAATGTGTTTGTTTGCTTCTGTTTTTCTTTTTCTTTTCTTTTGTTTATTATGGGTAATTTTGATGTTGAAATGTAAGGGCTCTAGCGGTGCAACTGGCACATTTGTCTGAAATGCATTTGCTTAATTGACCCTTACAGACCTGTGTACATGAATGTCTGTTTCTCCCAAATAATTTTTTTTTTATGAAAATACAATTATGGAAAATTGACAATATATGCAGAAATGCATCCATGAATAGGTTAAAATAACTATGGAATCAAATACTGAAAATAGCAGCTAAGATTAAGCGACACGTGAAAACCCAGCTACCCAAGGGCAACGTTGTTTTTTTTTTATGCAAATCAAAAATATTCCAGGTAGGAGAGATAGGATCTCAGTAGCAAGTAATTGAAATTCATAGGACCCTGTTTTCCGGATTTGTGAACGTTTGTGTGCAAATCTTTATGATGTCCTTAGCATCTGAAATTGTCTTCTGCTAGACCATGCCTGATTCAAAACTGCAGCAATTCTGGAGGTGCGAAGGCCATCTTGCAGACGCCCTTGAGCAAAACCTTTTGAACCACATTTGTAAATGAGCATGTCAAAGTTGCTTCAGGCATCTCCATATTTGCTCCAGTTTTAGGCTTTTGGAATATGGTATAAGGTCACAGGAGCAAATCTGAGATGCTCAAGGTATCTCCTGATTTGCTATGATGCAAATCTTTCTAAATCGGACCAATCATCTGCAATGCAACATTTCTGCTTCAGCAAAGTTTGCAGATGGTAAACGTAAACCACAAAAATAATGGAATGAAATAAGGACAGCACAATTCTTTTCTTAAGTAGGAAGTAGCAAATGTAGTGGGGCCAACGACCTTCTTGACAAAATAGGACTCAGTCTAGAGGACTCAATCACCTCTATTGGACTAACCCAGTGGATTAAAACACCCACACAAAAGAGTGGACACACACTTGACTGGCTTATTTCACAAAATGCTATTATTTCAGACATCTTGGTTATACCATGTAAATGGTCTGATCACTCTCTTATCCAGGCAAAAATCTAATTACCAGGTCCTCCACATAACCTCAACACCAACCCGCGCCTTGCGAAAACTAACTCATAATTTGAAAAACATTACATCTCCTAAATTCTCATCCCTAGTAGCATCCAAGCCTCAACCTATAACTAACTTAGCGGACTCCTCCGCCTTAGTTAACCACTTGACTCTCTCTACCAAACAAGCTGTGAATGTACTAGCACCTATGAAAATGAAATCCATCAAGTCTGAAACTACAAAAAACACCTGGTTCTCAGATGACATTGTTAGGGCCAGACAAAACAAAAGGGCTCTGGAAAGATCCTGGAGAAAGGACCATAACAACAACACACTAGATGCCTACTAAAAATCCACCCATGAATACAAGAAACTGATCACTAATGCCAAAGCCACACATTACAATAAAATAATTATAAATGCTAAATCCAATGTTGGTGAACTGTTTAAAATCCTATCTGATTTTCAGGAACAGCCTCCACCTTCCAATAACTTAACTAAAGACTCCAAATGGTGTCAAGACATCCACAATGCTTTCCTTTCGAAAATTGACTCTCATAAAGACAAAGGGCCTCATTGCACGGATGGCGGTAAGGATTTACCGGTACCGGTAAATCCTTACCGCCTTACCACAAGGTCCCTTTGCGGGTTGGGGGATTTAACGGCTGCTTTTTGCAGGCGTTAAAAACCAACCCTCAAAGGGACCCAGGGAGCTAATTACGGTACCGCAATTTGCGGTACCGTAATTAGCGCCTTCCCCATTCCCATTGAGCCCTATGGGCCAAAAATGGGAATGGGGAAGGGCAATGGTGGAAGGGGGAATTACCGTCCCGCCAACGTTGGAATGGGGCGGTAATTCCCCTTTCCGCCAAGGCGGTGCCGGTATTTTACCAGCATGAACCATGGTGCTAATAGCGCCATGGTTCTCCGCCATCCGTGTAATGAGGCCCAAAATCAATAAAGCCCTTAGCAACGTAACACAACCACTGCCCACAAAAAATGCCAAGCACCTCAATAACAATGAAGATAAAATACCCCAATTCTCCTTTTCCCACTATTCTGAAAAGGAAGTGCTCAAGGTCATACAAGATCTTAAATCTACTTCCTGCCCTGGTGACGATTGTCCCACGAACATTTTCAAAGAATCGACTGACTTGCTAGTACCCTGGATCACCAAGTTGATAAACCTATCTTTTGACAAAGGTGTGGTACCAGATGTGTTAAAATCAACTTGGATAACACCCTTGCTGAAAAAAGAAAATTTAGACGCCACCAATAAGGATAATTATAGGCCAATAACCAACGTGCCTTTTATACTAAAGATACTGGACAAACTGGCCTACAAACAACTCCAGGCTCATGTTGAAGAACACAAGATCCTTGGCACTCGACAGTCGGGTTATAGGACTCGGCATGGTACTGAAACAGCCATGCTCAACCTTAAGTCCACACTGGCGAGCATTGCTGACAAGAATCAAGCCGTACTGCTGATGCTTCTTGACCTCTCCGCAGCCTTTGATCTGGTAGATCACAGCTTACTAGTGACAAGGCTCGGAGAGGTAGCAAATTGTTCCTCGATGGCATCAAATTGGATCACCTCCTTTCTGGGCCCTCGAATGGTTAGGGTTTGTGTAGGGAGTCACCACTCCACTCCTGTCTCCCAAACCTGTGGTGTCCCACAAGGCTCCTGCAGTCGCCACTGCTTTTTAATTTGTACATTTGCCCTCTCTTGGACCTCTTAAACAAACTTTGTGTTCAGTATACGAACTACGCAGATGACACACAGGTGGTCATACAGCTTGGTGGTCAGTACAGAAATGATGTTGAGGCCATCAATAACATCTACAAAGCCATCCAGGAATGGATTGCTTGTAACTATCTAGCCTTAAACAACAATAAAACCAAACTAATGATAGTATCCTCCAAGAACATCCAGAGCAAACTAGATTCTGATTACTCCAACATCCTTATTGCAGGCAACATCTTTACAGTCCAAAGGAAGGTAAAAACTCTGGGAGTTGTCTTAGACGACGAATTATCCATGAAGCCGCATGTCTCTTTCATCAGGTCTAGCTGCGGACTGATCAATAAGATAATTAATTACATCCGTCCATTTCTAACAGCCGAAAACTGTGCTCTTCTATCCACAGCGTTGATAAACTCCAGACTGGACTATTGCAATAGCCTATTGTCTGGTACTACTGCCGCAAATATCCAATCCTTACAAGTGGCCCAGAACAATGCTGTGTGCACCATCTTCACTCAATCTCGTCGCTCCCATATCTTCATCTTCAGGAAGAAGCTTCATTGGCTACCAGTCAAACTTCGCATTACTCACTACGACACATACGCCTCTCTTTCAGCAGTCCCATCTACTTGTCTGAATGCATTAAGATCAAGAGCAATGGAAGAAATCTTCGTTCATCCTCTGCCACAGTCCTTGCTTCCCCCAGATTTAAGACCGCAAAATTTGGAGCCACCACGCTTGACGTTCAGGGCCCTCTACTTTGGAATGCTCTGCTGGCAGGCCTACGACAAATCAAAAACTACTTCCTATTTAAAAAGAGCCATAAAAACCTACCTTTTTAACATGGAGTAATCCTTGTGACCCCTTTTCTGATCCTGCATGCTCTCTCTTGTTGTCTTGTCTATGTCTCTGTTTTTTGTGTGTCCTGAGGGCTGTGGGCATTCGGCGCGTTATAAGAATTAAAATAAATAAAATAAATAAATAGTGTTAAGGATAACAATAACCTTATATACTTAGTAGCCAGTGAATTAAATTCGTCATGCAAGGTGAATACCAGGGTGAGGCTTTAAAGCAATATGATGATTATAAGATGAATACAAGCTATGTTCCTTCAGTACGGCAACAGTATCTGAGAGAGGTGCAGTGAAGAGATGCTTTTGCTCCATCTAACCCCTCTCTCTTTGTACCGCCTATTCAAGTTTGCCTTTCTTTTTTGGCATACAGGATATCACAACCGTTTCTCTAGCTCGGGTGACTAAGACAGGTTGCTCAAGGGACAGGGGCAAGACTTCTCCATTGGGCAAGCAGTCCACTGAGTGCTTCAAGGAAGCCACCTGTCATGTGACTCAGTTAAATATTACCATTTCCCCACAACGCAATCTGGTTAGATGACTGCAACCACTAGGTGTTGATACGTTCAATGTGACAAAGGACAGGTTCTGGTGAAATGCCAGTAATGTCTCCTCCATCAACTACATCTAAGGCACTAAAAAAGCATTGTAAACCTTTCTCCCTTGTGCCATTTATGCTAGTGCCTTTTCTGATAAGGCTGCCTTATCGGTCTCTCAGGGTTGCCGTGCGGTTCTTCAGACTTTGGACTGATAACAAAACATCTCTGGTGTCCTTCTGAAAATCCCGAAAGATAAAGAATGGTGTGCAAAAAGCATCCCTGATCAGAAAAAGCCTATCATATTTGAACAGTGCCATAGTCATTGCACACCCACAGTTTCCTTTGCTGGCCCTCCTTCCTGATATGGATGGCTCCTCGCACAGGATCGTGTTAAATCCAGCGGGTTCAAGCACAAATATGGAATACGTGTTAAATTTCTGGCATGAGATGTCTTTCTTTCAACCATCGCGTGACAAACTAAATGAGAGGCAAAAGACTGTATTGTTAAATTAAAAGATTCCTCTTTACCATCACTGCTGATATAGCCCCAATATCCACCCTCATACCTGGCCCAAATGCAGCAGAGCCTCCCTCCAATAAGGATAAAGCTGATAAATCCAAACCAAAAAAGCAGAAACCAACCAAAGTTGATAATATTGGTAGGGAATATAGATTTTCACCACACCAGAAATTATTTTAGAGGTCGGTAAAAGGACTGCACGCATTTCCAATAGACTGTTCACTCTATCCCCAGTGAATGACAAAGACGTGTTCACCCTCGTGTCAACCTTAGCTCCATCAGTAAAGCTTTTTTTTTCTCAGGCATCCTCGAGGTTCAAATAGCCTAAAGAGATTCAACAGAAACCCAATGCCAGGCCTTCCTTTTCTCAAATTGTGGACAAAAAATGCAGCAATCTGAACAATAAGCAATTTTGGTGAGGGAAAACAAGTGAAACATCAAACACAATCTGTGGTGGTGATGGCCGCCTCTCTCAGCAAAAAGAATACATTCCTCATCTCACATACACAAAGCCTCAAAGTCCTTAGAGACCAATGGCAAAAAAATTACCATTCAGGTGGTCTTTCATTAAGGCATGTCTATGCCCCTGCCATCCTGCCAGGCTACATACTCCAGTGGTGACATTTTAATGTTACTCTACTCTTTTTCCTAGCGGCAATAAGAAGTGTATAAGTTCTTGGGTTACTTTGATATTAGGATGAGGAGAAACTATTCTGCATATAGTAGGAGCACAAATGTGTGATCTCTTTTCAGTGAGTAGGCAGACTTACCTCATGTCCTTAGACCAAACACAAGTGGCAAATGACTAGTCTATTGCTATCCCTTTTCATGGTAAGAATTATTTTAAGTTTCCACCAATGAAGTGTAGAAAAAAACATGCATGTTCACAGCAAAGCCTCTCAGTACCAGGCTGGTAAGCAATCCTGTTTTCCATTTGGCAAAGGCGTTTAGGTACTTCAAGGTACAGAACTCCCTTTACCTAAAATACACTACTGCTGCCCTTTTTGCTTTTGATCTGGCTGCACGAGTAAAAAAGATGTGATACAGTGGCAACCCCAATCTCTTCTCATCAGCCAATCCCAAACATTCTCAAAGATTCCTTAGTGGTCTGTATGCCTTACAGTGTCCCACCTCAGAGGGCACATTTCATACTGGTAAGAGGAAATGTGTGCCACCATTACCAGGAATGTTGCCAGATGGACCAAGTATCTTGGGTGCTTTCAGTAGTGCTTACTGTTTATGCTCTACAACTCCTTCATCCGGTGGCCTCCACATCTCCAGCTTCTCGCTACAAAACTGATTGCAGACATAGAGAGAATAATTTCTGGTGCAATAGAAAAGCCTGCAGACCTCTAGACAGACAGGGGAATTAACTCCTGATAGTTTGTTGTCGCCAAAAAAGGGGCAGTGTTTGGCCACATCCTGAATTTGTATGACTACGTTAAATTCCTCTCTCTGTTCATGATGTTACTGTTTGCTCTAGAGTTGGCTTTAATTCAATAAAATAACTGGTTCTTTCTAAGTGTGCTTGCAGGGTGTCTACTTTGATGTTTTAGTCCAGCAAGACCAGAGACATCACCTCTGGTTCCCAATGGGAGAGAAGCATTATTGGTGGAAGATCCTGTCATTCTTCGCATGAACACAGTACCATGTGTCTTTACTAAAATCTGTAAACGTAGTTGCAGCTTTTAATTATGCATCCAAAAGTCCATTGCTATCTATTCTTGGTTGATGTTTAATAAGCACATCTACCATTGGGCTGCTCTTAGAAAAGCAGTGATTGATAGAGATCATACCACATTTTGGGAATTGGTCACGGGGAGAGAATCGAAGGGGGACAAAACCCACCATTGCGTGATATCTGCCCTTTAAGGCATTCTCACTTCAGTGCTCTATATAAGAGCAAGGCAGGAACAATCTATCAGGCTAATGAGCCTTGGTCCCCAGGGAATTTGATATCTTCCGGGCTGCCAATAACAATCGATGAAGTTGTGAGGGCAGTGAAAGAACAGAAGTGGCCGCGTCGCAGGCACAGATCTGATCCTGCTGGATCTCTATAAGGGTGAGCCAGCAATTTGGGCCCCAGTGTTGATAAATCCTTTGAATGCAGTGCTTAGATCAAGGTCTATCCTCAAGTCCTGGCTGAATGCAGTAACAGTTCCAATTTACAAAAAAGGGGGCATGGAGTTGCTAGGGAACTACCGCCCAATTTCCCTACTAGATTGTGCGGGGAAGATATTTGGGAAGGTGATTCTCAATCAACTGCAGGAATGAGACGACAATAATAATTTGTTGAGTGACTTGCAAGGTGGTTTCGATGCAAAAAGGGGTACAATTGACCACTGCTTCTTATTGTGCACAGTGATCCAGAAATATACAGTATTACGCCAAATTAAATAATATGCTCTATTTCTGGACCTGAAAACTGCATACGATACGGTGTCAATGACCTTACTGCAGCAGATTTTAAGAAATCGCAATATACCCACTCAACTGCTGACCTACTTAATGTTACTATATGGGGATCAATTGAGCCATTGTACGCTATGGCCCAGGGGGCAGCAGACTGATGCTTTTACTGTAAACAAAGGAGTGAGACTAGGAGGTATCCTGGCCCCCATTTTATTCTGTGTTAATATCCAGGAGGTAATAAATGCCCTGGTGAGGGGCTGCTTTGACCTCCCAAAGAGGGCATCCCTGGAGATCCCTGCCCTTTTTTACACGGACAAGTTATTTTGGCCACCACACCGATGGGCTTGAAAAACTCACTGAATATTTTTCTGTCAAAATGCAAAGACTTGCATCTTGAATTGAATGCAGAAAAACAAGTCATGGGGCCTCATTACGAGATTGGCAGTACGTTTTCCTAGTTTCCATCATGCCGGTGCCACCGTTTCCGGCAACTGGTGATTCCGGAATCAACGGATGATTACGGGTTGTCGGACTCGCACATTTCGGCATGCCAGAAATGGTGGAACCGTCATCACGGAAACATCATGAAAACTCACAGAAATTGTCCTTGGTGCTGGTGCCTCCGAAACCGGCATCGCAAATGCCAGACCCAGCGGCACCAGAAACTGCAGTGCCGCTTTTACCGTGGCCAGAAATAAATGATTGCCGGAACAGGAAACTGGGCAGTGGCCATTACAAAAACACAATCCACTGCAATCTGCAACTGACAGGCGACATCCATCCCTCTTGAGCAAATAAATATCCCCAGGACCATGTCATCTCGAGTTTGTGAGACCCAAAAGCGAAAGCCTTGCTTCTCAGAGCTTGAGCTCAACATGCTTGCGGACACCATTGTCCAACATGCAGGGGAGCTATTCAGCAAGACCAGCGCCAGCAAACACAGCTGTGCAGGAAGAGCATTTGGGAAGAGGTAGCACAGAAGGTGTCTCAGTGGGGACAACACCACGCACAGTCCGAGACTGCCGCAAGCACTGGACGACCTCTGCCTGAGGGTACAGAACCTCCTCTCTGCCCAGGTGGTGAGAGCGCCTCACCAATATGCCGGATGTCCTAGGAGGATCAATAGAAGGGGTCGGCGCTACGGAGGCCGGAGCGGAGACACCCAAAGAGGTCAGTGAGTACACGTAACCCCAATGTAATAATCAACATCCCTGGCCACCTTGCTCCCACCACTGTACTAACATATCACTGAAATGGGAATTGCACCATCCACACCCCCAAAACACCCTGCATGCACACGCACCCCGCCCACCCACAACAAACAAAATCCAGGGTGAATACATGGACACACACCCTGGCTACCTAACACTGACCCATGCCTGAAATACTTGTTGAACACAGCACCGGCACCCTGTACTGCCAAGTGTTCACATATCTGCTCCCACACACTCACATCACCCTGTTACAGCATACTGCATGTGTGCCCGCTGTGCTTCCACTGGCACCAAAACACAGCAGTGCTGACCCCCATCTCCACCCACACATGACCACCCTTGCACACAATGTCAATGGCATGTGTCCCCCTTGTCCCAGCCAGCCCGACCCCTGATCACAAATGCACATACTGGCCCGGCAACTGGTCCAAGCAGCAAACCCATGCTTGCCCCATCCATACCACACCCCTCCCCACCCCAATATCCCACCGCAGGAACGGCCACCCCCCTAACACCATACCCAGCATGTGGCAGTAGACCACAACAATATCCCCAGCGCAGTAGTCTACCATGTACTAACATCACACATCCTGCAGCTCAGTACACATGCCATGTACCACGCCATGTCCCTGACACAGCACGGCCATGACCAACATATTACATGTATCTGTGCTTCCTGAATCCACATTGCTCATTGACGACATGCCTTTCTGACTCCCACAGGCACATCATCTGACAGTGAAGTGGGCCATGCAAACACATCAAGGGCACCAGATGCCACCACCGCAGGACAGCACGGATCACCACCACCACCCAGGACACTGCAGCGACCCACCCATTCAGGCAGCCCCAGCTGCCACTGTCACCACTGCTGCGCCCATTCAGGCCGCCCCAAATGCCACTGTCACCACTGCTGCACCCATTCAGGCAGCCCCATCTGTCACAGACACCACTGCTGCGCCCATGCAGGAAGCCCCAACTGCTGTTGTTACACCATCACAGCAGCCATATGCACGTTAGCATGAATCAAGTGCTGATGATATAGCCGACAATGCTGGAGACAATAGAGGGAAGACCAGCGACCACACAAGCTACGAGCTTGCAGAATTCAATCCAATAAACCTCATGAGCCCACAACACCTGCCCTTCCCCAGTGTTATGTTATGTTAATTGGCATTTACACAGTGCTCTATATATCATTGGTATGACCTCAAAGCGCTGGTAGGTTGAACGCCCTCGGGAACCATAGTTCTGGTCAGTAGAGAGAGATAGTGTCGTAGGGTGCGTGGGTGCACCAGATATGTGTGCAGCTGATGGAATTGCCGGGTGGTAGCTGCATCCTAGCTTTTTGGTGTGGTGCTGGAGATATCAGTTGGATGTGTGCAGTCTGGTGGGTGGACACCCAGACTGGCTCTGGCTGCGTTAGGCCTGACGGACGCATATGTGAGCAACTTGGCCGGAATGTGCTCAGCTAGCTGTGTTTTATTAGGGTGATGAGGTGTTCATGAGGTTGTATTGGTATGTGAACAGCTAGGCCGAATTAATCTGGGGTATAGCTGTGTTCTAGTTGAATGATGGTGTATAGTAGAGAGTAAGCGTAGTGAGTTGATATGATGCTTATCTTTAAAGCGCCCAAGACCAGGCACGTGAACAGGATGGCAGGGAACATAGCGACACACAGACACATAGAGACAGGGGGATACGGATACATAGCAATAGCATGGGGACAGGAAGGCAGGGTGCACGGTGATACTCGTGTGGGGCATGTTAACATTCACATTCGTATTTCTGCCCAGTTGCGATTCTGGACAACATTCACAGCTCCACCCAGGCGTGGGGCAAGCCAACATCTACACTTCTATCCAGAAGCGACACAGGCTAGCGTTCCCAAACCCCTCGGGTCCAGCGCAGGCTAATGTTCACAGTTTCAACTGAGTATTCTATTAATTCCTTCCGTTTCCATCCATTTCATCAACTCAGTCATTTTCTTCCATTTCATCTATTCCACCCACATCATTCATTCCATCCATTTCATCCATTCCATCTACTCCACCATTCCATCCATTCCATCTACTCCACCATTCCATCCACTCTGTCCGTTCCATCTCTCCACACCATCCTTCGATTCCATCTATCAATTCCATACACCCACTCCATCCATTCCATCCGTTTCTTCCATTTCTTGCATTCATTTGATCCATCCATTTCTTCAATTTCTTGCATTCATTTGATCCATCCGCTCCATTCCATCCATTCCGGCCATTCCATATGCCCATTCATTCCGTCCATTCCCTCTACTTCATCCACTCTATCCCTTCCATCCACTCTATCCCTCCCATCCACTCTATCCATTCCATCTATTACATCCACTTTTAGGTAAAATGTTAACAGTGTACATTGAACTCAATGGGAATGGGGAGGACGGATGCACCGGCACTGTGTGCAACAGTGCTGGTGCATCCGTCAAGGTCTACGAGCGGGTGCCGTTCCGCCCACCAGGTCAGACCTGGTGGGCGGAACGGCACCCGCTCGCAGAACTCGTAGTTTGCCGGTCAGGTAACAACAGTACTGGCAAGCTTACTGGTACCGTTGTTTCCGGACCGGCAAACTCGTAATGAGGCCCAGTGTGTTGGTAGGGGCTGGTTGCAAGGAAATGTAGCACATACGCTAACTTGTGCAAGATTGGGATGGCAGTACGGATCTAGATGAGTCTGATGAGGTCATCTTGGATCAGGTCCACTATGGACGTGATGGTGTCCCTGTCTAGCTGGTACAGGGTGTGGATCTGTGTTTGGCTGAGGTTGAAGGGTGTGGCCCTTATGCAGCGTATGGGTGGCTGCCTGTGGGGTACTACCTGCTGGCCATTGTTATTATGCATGGCCAGGATATGATATGATATGGCATTTGTAACGCACCTATACACAAGTGTTTCAAGGCACGACGAGGCAGGGGGGAAACAGGGGGGAGACAGACAACAATCCTACTAGGCCAGGTGTCATTCAGATCGCACAAGTGCAGGGGTAGATGGGAAGAGAAAAGTGCAAGGGGAAAGGGAGAGGGGAAGTGCAGTACAGGGTTATAAGCAAAAAACATTATAAATAACAAGGGCCAGCTGGTGGCAAGTGCGAGGTAAGTGCAGGCAAGTCCTAGGGAAGGGGGGCTGTAGGGATACAGACACAGTCCCACAGTGCAGGGGTTGCCCGGGAGGCAGTGCAGGGGAGAGTGGCTGGGCAGGGACCGAAAACGGTGAGTGGCCCAGTTGCAGATTCAGTGCAGTTTCAGTAATTTTAGCAGGGGAGAGGGGGAGAGAAAGCGGAGGCAAAGAGGAAGGTTTTGAGGTGCTTCCGGAACCGGAGATGGTTCTCCTCAAGTTTCAAGGAGGCAGGAAGGCTGTTCCAGAGGGAGGCCCCTGCAGAGGAGAGAGATCTGCCCCCAACTCTTTTTTTGGAGAGGCGGCTGACCCTGAGGGAGTTGGAGGCAGATGAGCGAAGAGCTCGAGAAGGAAGATATTTAGGAAGAGAGAGTTGAAGGTATTTTGGCCCAAGGTCCCAGACGGCCTTGTGGACAATGCAGAGGGTTTTGAACTTGATCATCACAGTCACTGGGAGCCAGTGTAGTGATTTCAGTCCTGGAGAGATACTGTCCCTGGGCTTGAGGCCAAGGACAAGTCTCGCAGTCCTGTTCTGGATGAGTTGCAAAGGGCGGAGAGTAGAAGCGGGCAGATTTAGATAGATGCTGTTACAGTAGTCCAGCTTCAAGAGAACCAGGGCTCCAGAGACAGTGAGCTTCTGGGGGAAGGAGAGGAAAGGAAGGATACCTCTGAGGAGGTGTAGCTGGTAGTATGACTTCTTAGAGACGTCGGATATGTGAGGAGAGAAGGAGAGTGTAGAGTCGAAAATGACCCCACGGTTTTTTGCCTTGCAGGTACGAGCGGGAAGAGGGCCAAGAGAGCCGGCCAGAGAGCTGCAGGGAAGGAGGGAGTGGGTGTGCCGATGAGTAGAATCTCAGTCTTACTGGCATTAAGGCAGAGGATGTTGGCGGCACACCATTCCTGGATAGCAGAAAGACAGTTAGAGATGAGGGAAGGACAAGAGGGGGCCGAGGGTAGCCTGAAGATGAGCTGGGTATCTTCCGCATAGCACTGAAAGTTGGGGCAGAGAGCGGCGATGCGGTGGGCGAGAAGTGCCAGATACTGGTTGAAAAGCCAGGGAGAGAGGTTAGATCCCTGGGGGACACCACAGGTAGAGAAAAAGATGTCAGAGAGGAAAGACCCCAGTTGGACCTGGGAGGGTCGATTGGAGAGGAAAGAGGTCAATCCTCCTTCTCCTACTGCACCCTCCACTGCCTTCTCTGCCTCTTCCAGTTCTATCCCTGCATGCATGGCCTCCAGCTCCATTACTGCTACTGCTGCTGCAAGCATGGTTGTGTTGGAAATGGTGTGGGAGTGATTCTTTTGTGCTTTTTTATAGTGCTTATGGTGTGCACCTGTTCAGGCATGGCCGACGCGTCATTCTGCAGCTTCCGTTCACGGGGCTGCCGGATACGGTAGGTCATTTGCGGTGACGAGTTTGCAACATCGTCACTCGGAGTATGCCGGTCCGGAATAAAGTGCTGGTACGGCGTGACCGGCACCGCTATTTCTGGACCGGCATACTTGTAATGAGGCCCATGGTGTTCAAACCACGGTCTGCCAAGTACTGCCCCCTGCCGATCCAAGTAAACAATTTTAGACTGGAGCAGGATAAATACTTTGACCACTTGGGTGTTAGATTTCAAGATTCTGGGGTATGGTTGCAATCTTAAATCAGGGATTACCCTGGAAAAATACAGTGGGGCAATTCAATCATCCCACAGAAGGCATGGCAGTGGTGCAATATCTCTGGTTTTGGACCTGTACAAGAAACAGGCTGTACCCGCAGCCATCTATGGATCTGAACTCTGGGGATACGCCAATACCAGAAAACTGGCCTGCATAGAGCACACATTCATAAACAAATTGGTTCTTCTACCGAGCAGTAGACCTTCATCGCTGCTACAGCTTGAACTTAAAATTGCCCCGTTATGTGATTCAGTCGAGTTCAAAGTGGTATTATATTGGGTGTGCCTTAGAAATACAGATGAATTGACAATTTACTGTGAAACAGCAAACCATTTGTTAACCTTGAATGGAGCGTACAGTGTTAAATGGGTTACACACCTGAAACATACACTGAGTGTGATGGGAATAAGTGACAAGAGAAACCATTCTAGATCCAGCCACGGTACAAGGTCATCAACCCTGAAGGAGGCGATAAAAACAAGAATTAAAGAGAGGCTAGTGGTCAAAGCTGGGCCCAAATTCCTTATCTCGGTGGTCATCAGGGGATCAATATACCTTATATCTTGAACACAGTTCACACCCATTTGAACGATCACTATATATCTGCATGAAACTTGGCACTTTACAGATTGCTACCTTCATTAGAGGGTGGCCCGAAAATGCTTCTGCATTGTGTTCCATGTGTAAATTAGCATAAGAAACGCTAACGCATTACTTACTGGTATGTCTTTGTACAATTAACCTGAGACGGTGTTACTTGAAGCCAGAATTAAACGAACTGAGGATTCACTGCATAGGCAATGCTGTCAAGCTCCTGAGACAATCTCTTAAACCACACGTCATTTTTGCAACTGACAGATATACCCATAGAGCGTGGTTGCATAGATTAAAAATTCTAAAGACTCCAGGAGCAGGAGTTCAGCCCATACAGCTCTATGATACTGACACTGGGACTGCGAGTTTGCTCTCCCCGTCAGTACCTACCTAATTGACTAGCGGTGATGATCTATGATCTCTGGCCTATACCAATTGACACTCTACTCTCTGTGTCTACCAATTTCGCTGGTATTTCGGTATTTAATTATCGTTACTGTCTCATGAGTGAAGGTTTTTATCTGACGATGTTCCATCTTTTCATCACATTTTTAGCCAATTGTACATTTATGAATTTTACCATGAAAATTGTATTGTGTTTTATTGTTGTATAACATGAAGGTCTTTTTACAAAGAATACAAGTTTGATTGATAAGCACACCCCTCAAAAACTGTCTCTATCAAATCCTACTCTTAGGTAACCTTTGTTCGTTCTTTACATAAAAATCAATGCTGTCCTTGCAACACATCACAAGGATTCAGTTCATTGACTCCATCAAAGACTGCTCTTTTATAAGCCTCCCCTCTCCCCAAACGAATTGTGGCAATTAAAGAGATTGCCCACCTTTATTGGCTCACCTACAGACACTGTTCTTGAGGTCCCAGCTGTGTCTGGGCTTCTAAGTATCATGCCTAGGACTAGGAATGCATGGTATAACTAGAGAAAGATCCCAGATTGTTAATCCAAGCTAATTTAAGTACATTCATATCTTCTACCACCTGGTACCTGTGATGGTAGCTTCCTTGGTATTTTTATCTTTAGATCCTCCACCCACTTCTCAAATCTCCATCACCACAGACTTCTAAGTTTGCGTGTGTGCAAATATTGTTCTGTGTTTTATAGAACAGATGATATTCTTGGCTGTACAATTAATAGGCACATAATCTTTCCTGTCCTACTTTTTTTCCTTGTAATGATTCATTACAATGGAGTCACACATCACTGACAACACTACAGCAAAATCGTACATAAGAAAGCAGAGCAGAACCATTGTTAGAGGCATATCATGCCTAGTTTCTCACATTGCTCCCACTGTCCAAGATGATATCCTGGCCCCTCTTGACTCTCAATGGCTGAGAGGTACATTCTTCACTTTCAAGGTTTCCTTCAAGGTCTGTGTGTTAGGCAGAATCCTGTGCAGTGCCCTTAGGGACCACTACACACAATTAAGACTACAGCTGGCAATACAAGTTTTACCTTTGGTACAAGCCTGTACTACTATGTCAGAGTGGTAGCAGTGGCGGAGCAGCCAGGCTTATCTCAAGAGTATATGAGCAGTAGCAGAGATTACACAAAGGGACCACAATTACTGTGACTCAAGCAAACACTGACTCAAGGTTTCAGGTAGAAAAATATAAGTGCATTTATTTTTAAGCCATTTGTTGTAAACACGACACTTCTATTAGATTTAAAAC
The DNA here is from genome assembly GCF_040938575.1 of Ambystoma mexicanum. Lineage (NCBI taxonomy): Eukaryota > Metazoa > Chordata > Amphibia > Caudata > Ambystomatidae > Ambystoma > Ambystoma mexicanum. The sequence goes on along the minus strand of NC_090931.1, from coordinate 228,891,621 downwards.
CACACGAAAAATATACTACAACTAACCAATTCCCTTTGTACAGTAAGTCTCAAGGTAAGTACCCTGTGTTTGAATGGACCGGTGCTACGAACAAAACATGTTACTGCGAATACGATTGCGATCACTTTTTGACAGTTCGGTCTACTAAATAAACACGTATCCGTGACATGAAATGCTACCGGGGCAAAAACACACTTAGCACCTGAGATACCCACAGGGAGTTGAAGGCAAAAATCACAGGCAATATTTTGGTTAGGCAGACAGAATCGAGAAACACTCAGAGACAGGAGTTCAAGAGTCAAAGGGCCGGAGCCAGGTTTAAGTGACACCGGGCACCTGTTGCCGAAGATCACACAGTCAGACAGTTCACGATTCAACGTAGCCAAGATTACTTCGATATTACCAATGTTCGTAAGCAAAAGTTATAAGAAGGAGGGAAGACAATGGCAAGCCTTGAAGATGAAGAAAAGGGGTTCACCCTGTTTCCTCAAGCAGAACACAGTACTTTATTCCAATGGTGCAGCTGGTGCCCTGGCAGTTGTTCCTGTTGGTGTACCGCAGACCCACGGTTCCTGGAGCTTCGAGGTGAAGGAGGACGTCTGAAGGGGGTCTGCACCACACAGGGATGAAGCCGGCAGCAGCGACAATGAATAAAAGGTGCGCTCCTTAAAACAGGAGAGGCTCTTCAGGTGGCTATCCGGACCACTACAGCAGTGGGCAGTGATTTCGATCACGAAGGTGACCTCTGGCTGAAGAAGATGAGTTGGTTATCCCCACCAGGCTCAAGGGAAGAAGGCTCCAGACTGGATCTTCTCTAGTCATCGAAGGGTAGATAGCTCAGGATTGCAGCAGGGCTTCTCCTGGAAGGGGTAGTTGCAGCAGTCGTCGTTCTCTCCGCTTCACTTCGGTTCCTTGTAGTTCCAGTGGCGACTCTGACTGCTAGCCCAAGAGACCTGCAATTTATGCGCAAAACCCCCCATTCACACAGCCTGGCTGTCAATCACCCAGCAGGGGGGGTTGTCCAGCCTGGACAACCACCTCAGCCAATCATGGCAAAGTAAGACTTGGGTGTCCTAGGATACCCTGTGCAGGGGGTGACTACACCCCTCCCTCACATTCAGCCCACCTAGAAACCCAGGCGCCTGGTGGAGGGCTTCTGGGCAGAAGCCCGCCAAAAGACGGTGAACAAAGAAGGCAAACCTAATTTGCCGCGCAAAGTAAAACATTAGAAGGACTTTAACAAAAAGAAATGGCGAATAAAACCAACCGGAGCCAAAAGAAAGACAATTTGGTCAAGCGGGTTTATGTTCGAGGCTAATATAATAGCCTAAAACAATACCACGTTTATCTAATATAATCGCGGTAGAAAAGTCAGGGTAGATACCACTGCCACCAGCCAAGTCTAAATGTTAAAAGAGCTAAACAATGCTCTAGGAGGTACAGATAGAAAGGGATACAAAGTAACCCTTTCCAGTACTCCATGGAAGATGGGGTGTACTGGATCTGTGGTAGATTGACTAGGTAAAGTTAATGGTAACTTTACCCTTTTCTGGGGCACTGTAGTCAGCCTCAGAAATGGAGTCAGGGGGAAATCTCAACGACAACCCTGTGCCACGGCACTGAAGGTGCTGTGTGACACACAAAAGAAGGGGGCTACTGAAGTGGTGTACTTCAGAGTCCACAATTACAAAAAACAGAGAAATATACCTGGCAAAACACACGTAAGAGTGGGGGAAAAGCTCACACTCTTATCAAGTGGAAAACAATAAACTTCAGAAGTCCAGCAAAGCTGCTGGGGGACTCACTAGGTGAGGGAAATTAGCCATCAATGAGAATTCTCCCTAACACTCGACCCCCCCCCCAGACTAAGAGACAGGAGGATTTAATCCACTCCTGGATGGACCTCATACCTCTAGTCGGTTACAAACATCCTAGAGAGACCGTCAGCATTTTGGTGGTGACTTCCTGCTCTGTGCTCAATGGAAAAATCAAATCCTTGCAGGCAGATTGACCATATCAGTAACTTTGGGTTTTCCCCTTTCATTTCCATCAGCCATCTCAAGGGTTGGTGGACAGTCTGAATAATGAAGGTAGATCCATACAAGTATGGTCTAAACCTCTTCAGTGACCACACAATAGCAAAGCATTCTCTTTCTATTGTTGCCCACCTTGTCTCAGGATCCTTTAACTTCCTGCTGATGAAACAAATGCGGTGCTCCCTACCTTTCTCATCCAGTTGACTAAGGACTGCACCTATACCTACATTAGAAGCATCAGTCTTTACAATGAAGGGTTGGTGATAGTCAGGAGCTCTTAGGACTGGAGCTTGACAAAGGGCTTTCTTTAGACCTTCAAAGGCTTGATTGTACTCCTCATCCCACCTGACCTTTTTAGGGAATTCGGGAGAGGAGATGACATTCAAGGGAGAAGCTATGGTCCGATAGTTCTCTATGAAGTTCCTATAATACCCAGTGAGACCTAGGAATGCTGTCACTCGGGTTTGAGTAGTGGGGGTGGCTCAGTTTTGCACAGCCTGTACTTTGCTAGGCAATGGCCTTATTTCACCTCCTCCTACCTCATGTCCAAGGTAGACCACTGAACTCTGACCAATTTGACATTTGCTTTCCTTTATGGTCGGATGGGCCTGTTCAAGAGCCTGCAATACATAACCTAGGTGTTCAACATGTTCTTTCCATGTAGGGCTGAACACTGCAATGTCATCCAAGTATGCCATGCAGAAGTCCTCCATCCCATTCAGAACTTGATTGACCATCCTCTGAAATGTAGCAGGTGCATTCTTTAGTCCAAAAGGCATTATCTTGAATTGTTAGAGGCCAGCTGGGGTGGAGAATGCAGTTTTCTCCTTGGCATGGTCTGTCAGGGCTATTTGCCAATAGCCTGACGTTAGGTCAAATGTGCTGAGGTGCTTGGCTGCACCAAGTTTGTCCACCAGCTCATCTGTCCTAGGCAAAGGATGGGCATCAGTCTTTCTGACTGCATTTAGAGCTCTATAGTCCACTCAGAATCTCAACTCTTTGGATCCTGCTTTGCTACAAGCACAACTGGGCTAGACCATGGGCTAGTAGAGGGATCTATAACCCCGAGATCAAGCATCTTGTTGACCTCATTCCTTATGTGGGATCTGACATTGTGTGACATTCTGCACCCCCTGTTTTTAACAGGTAAACAGTCACCAGTGTGTATGTCATGCTGGCCCCAAGGGGTCAAGCCTGGTGAAAGTGAGAACAGGGAGGCAAACTGATTTAACAGTAACTTGCACTCATCCTGCTGCTCAGATGTGAGCCTGGAAGAGAGATTAACTCCTTCCACTTGCTCATCTAAAGGTAAGCCTCTAAGGAGGTCAGGCAGAGGTTCACTCTCCTCCTCCTCCTGAGCTGAAGCTAGAAGCAGAGCTCCTATGTCAGGTCTGGAGACATAAGCCTTTAGACGGTTGGTGTGAATGACTGTGGGAGCCTCCTTAGGATTGCCTAAGTCCACCAGATAGTTCAACTCTCCAAGTTTACCCACAACTTTGAAGGGTCCTATCCATTTGTCCTGCAAGGCCCTCTGCCTTGTGGGGACCATAACGAGAACAAGCTGGTCTTGAGTAAACACAACCATGTTAGCCTTCTGGTCATGCCAATGTTTGACCAGAGCTTGACCAACCCTCAAGTTATCACTTGCCTCTGCCATCATGTGTGACATTCTCCTCCGGGGACCTATCACATAGTCAGTCACTCTGACTGGCTTGGGGGAAGGAGCACTCTCCAACCCCTCCTTAATCAGGGCCAATGGCCTCTGACTGGATGGCCATAAAGAAGTTCGAAGGGACTGAATCTTACTCCCTCCTGAGGAACTTCTCTATAGGCAAAGAGAAGGCATGGCAGTAGAAGGTCCCACTTTCTTCAAAGGGGTTCTTCTAAAGCACCTATCATGCTCTTCATAGTTCTGTTAAACCTCTCTATCAATCCATTGGTTTGGGGGTGGTAGGCAGTTGAGAACTTGTAGATGACTCCACAGGTTTTCCACATGGTTTGCATGTAGTGGGACATAAAATGTGATCCCCTGTCACATATCATCTCCTTAGGAAAACAAGTCCTCAGAGGTACGGCTTCAGGAAATCTAGTGGGATGGTCCACTACAACTAGGATGAACCTGTTGCCTGAAGACGTGGGAGGGTCAAGAGGACCAACAATGTCAATCCCAACCCTCTCAAAAGGAACTCCCACCACTGGGAGAGGCACTAAGGGTGCCACATTCTTTGCTCCACTCTTACCAGAGGTTTGGCAAGTGTGGCAGCTTCTGCAGAATTTGTCCATTCTGTACTCATTTTAGGCCAGTAGAAGTGAAGAGAGAGCCTTTCTTCGGTCTTCTTAAAACTTAAGTGACAAGCCAAAGGTACCTCATGGGCTAACTGCAGAAACTGGAGTCGGTTCACTAGAGGTACTACAAGTCTTATGTAGTCTCCAAGGGTTGACTCAGTTGGTTCACTGTAGAAGAGGCCATCCTCCCAGTGTAACCTATACTTCCCAGGCTCAGTCCCATTGAGCTGAGAAGCTGCCTGTAGTGAAGACCTTCCAGGGTAGGACATTCTCTTTGTCCTTTGCTGAAGTCTTCCCTGTTGGATCCACCTTCTGCCAGTAAAGACTGCAGCTCAGGATGGTCAACAGGGTCAAGATCTCCCACCAGGGTAAGATCTTCTTCTAGATCTGATTCCTCAGTATCTAGTTGAACCATACAGGGTTGAACCTCACACTCAGCCTCAGCTGGTGGAGGAGTCACAGATGTGACTTTGGACAGTCGTGGAGATGTCCTTCTGGGCACAGGAGCGCTTGCTGGTTTCTTGCTGGCAGACTTGGGTTTCCTCTTTGTCTCTTTCTGACATGCAATAGCAGTAAGTAAGTCCTGTGGACTTGGGGTGATAGCTTCCTCTATCATGTCCCCAGGAGAGCCTCTCAAGGTTCTCTCCCTTGCAGACCTAGTGAGCTCCTGTTTCCTTCTGCTGGGGGGCCTGGGGGTACTAGACACAACTCCAAGAGTTTTAAGGTCATTACCCAACAGGACCCTCCCAGGTTTGTTATTTTGCACACTTACAGGTATTCTGACAGTCATGACATTACACTGGATGAGAGCTGGTAACAGGGGAACCATTTGCACAGGGCCTCCAGCTAACTTGGTTAGGTGTTTGGGTGCCTTAGCAACATCCTCTACCTTGAAAAAACATTAATCAACCACAGTTATGCTGGCTCCAGTTTCTCTGATGGCAGGAGTTTCCTTACCATTCACAAGAACACTATCTTTGTAATACGCTTTAGTATTATCTGGGTTTGAGTTATAGATATCTAAGTTCTGTTGTTCCCAAAGACCCAAGGACACTAAAGAAACACTAGCTGAGACTCTCATGGGCTCATCAGCTAGTAGCTGAAAGTTTCAACCGGCTATAGGTACTTCATCCACCTGGGAGAAGGCTAAGGAGACAGTGTTGATCCCTGAAGGTTTACCCGTACACTTGGGATCTCCTTTCACATGGCCAGGTAACCCACAAACAAAGCATTTCCCAAATGCTCTCTGGAATGGGGGTTTGCTCTGACCTCCATCTTGTGTGGAACCAGATGGTACATTAGCCTGATTCGGTTTACCTTGGGGCTTACCCTGGTTATGTTTGTGGCCCTCTTTTGGATTGGAATTATTGGAATTCTCGTTGTTGTCTTTCTTGGGCTGCTTCCCCTCATCCTTCTTCTGATTGGCCCCAGAATCCTTGTGAGTAGCCCTGTTGGCAACCCATAAGTCAGCAGCCTTAGCTAGTTTCTTAGGATCTATCTCCTTTGAATCAGCCAAGTGCTGTCTAAGCTCAGGAGAGCAGACATCAAAAATAGACTCCAACATTACAAGATTCCTCAAACCTTCACAAGTGTTCACTTTGTAACCCTTAACCCAACCATCTAGGTTTTTCAAACATTCACACACCCAGGTAGCCCAAGGGGTACCATCATGCTTTATGAGGGTTCTAAACCTCTTAAGATACTGGGAAGGGGTCTTTCCAAATCTAGCTATTAATGCTAGTTTCACACACTCATAATCCTGTTTATCCTCCTCCCCCAACTCCATTACAGCATCACTTGCAACAGGGGAGAGCCTAGAGAAAAGCCAAGGAATCAACTGATTCCCTGAGATACCTTGAATCCCATGATTGTACTCAAACATTGCTAACCAATCCAAAACTTCAAGTTTAGTCTCATACATACCAATCATTTCCTTTGGCATACGGGGTCTTTTAGGGCTGGAAGATTTAGAAGACTCTGGGAGAGAAGCATTTTCTAGAGACAGTTTCTTCATTTTCATTTCTAGTTCATGGTTCTGCTCCATTTCTCTGAGCCTTAACTCTTGATGTTTCATGCCAGTTTGTGCATCAGTACGTTTCACTTCCAATTCAAGTCTCATTTTCTCCAGTGCAATAAACTCATGAGTAAGTGTAGGACCTGTGGGGTCCCTGTGGACAGAAGTTGTGCATTCTGAGCAGGCAAAGGAGTTGTAGGGTTTCCTAACAAGGACTCATCTACTTCTTCTAAAGTAACACTCTCAGAATCAGAAACATCAAAATCCACATTTGCTGGAGTGGTAGGCCCTTCTGACCCACTCTCCAGACTTTTTCCCATTAACTTTGCAATCGGTTCAGATTTCTTTCCTTTACCAGAGAGATTCTTATCCCTACACATGGTTCTCAGAACCTTCAGAAGTATAGAGTAAAAGACTGTCTTCGGTGTAGCTTTCCATATTTGACACGTGTTTGGGAGAATTCTCATTTATGGCATATTTCCCTCACCTAGTGAGTCCCCCAGCAACTTTGCTGGACTTCTGGAGTTTATTTGTTTCCACTTGGTAAGAGTGTGAGCTTTTCCCCCACTCTTACCTATCTTTTGCCATGTGTATTTCTCTGTTTTTATGATTGTGGACTCTGAAGTACACCACTTCAGTAGCCCCCTTCTTTCTGTGTGTCACACAGCACCTTCTGTGCCGTGGCACAGGGTTGTCTTTGAGACGTCCCCCGACTCCCTTTCTGAGGCTGACTACAGTCCCCCAGAAAAGGGTAAAGTTTCCATTAACTTTACTTAGTCAATCTACCACAGATCCAGTAAACCCCATCTTCCATGGATTACTGGAAAGGGTTAATTCGTATCCCTTTTTATCTGTACCTCCTTGAGCATTGTTTCGCTCTTTTAACATTTAGACTTGGCTGGTGGCAGTGGTATGTACCCTAACTTTCCTACCGCGATTATATTAGATAAACGTGGTATTTTTCTTGGCTATTACATTAGCCTCGAACATAAACCCGCTGGACCAAAATCGTCTTTCTTTTGGCTCCGGTTGGGTTTAGTCGCCATTTCTTTTTGTTAAAGTCCTTCTTGTGTTTTACTTTGCGCAGCAAACTAGGTTCGCCTCCTTTGTTCACTGTCTTTTGGCGGGCATCTGCTCAGAAGCCCTCCCCCAGGCGCCTGGGTGTCTAGGTGGGCTGAATGTGAGGGAGGGGTGTAGTCACCCCCTGCGCAGGGTATCCTAGGAAACCCAAGTCGCACTTTGCCATGATTGGCTGAGGTGGTTGTCCCGGCCGGACAACCCCCCTGCTGCGTGATTAACAGCCAGGCTGTGTGAATGGGGGATTTTCGCATAAAAAGCAGGTCTCTTGGGCTAGAAGTCAGAGAGTCGCCACTGAACCGAAGAGAAGCGGAGAAGAAGTCGACTGCTGCAACTATCCCATCCCGGTGAAGCCCTGCTGCAGTCCTGAGCTATCTACCCTTCGACGACCAGAGAAGATCCAGTCCGGAGTCTTCTTCCCCTGAGCTTGGTTTGATTAACCAGCTCATCTTCCACAGCCAGAGGATCCTCTTCTTGGTCTAAATCGCTGCACACTGCTGTAGGGGTCTGGATAGCCATCTGAAGAGCCTCTCCTGTTTTTAAGGAGCGCACTTTTTATTCATCCTCGCTGCTGCCGGCTTCATCCCTGTGTGGTGCAGACCTCTCCAGACGTCCATCCTTCACATCGAAGCTCCAGGAACCGTGGGTCTGCGGGAAACCAACAGGAACAACTGCCAGTGCACCAGCTTCTCCATTGAATAAGGTACTGTGTCCTGCTTGAGGAATTAGGGTGAATCCCTTTTCTTCATCTCCAAGGATTGCCCTTGTCTTCCCCCCTTTTTATAACTTTTGCTTATGAACATTGACAATATCAAAGTACTCTTGGCTACGTTGAATCGTGAACTGTCCGACTGTGTGATCCTCGACAACAGGCACCCGCTGTAACTTGATCCTGGCTCCGGCCCTTTGAATCTTGAATTCCTGTCTATGAGTGTTCTTCGATTCTGTCTGCCTAACTCTAATATTGCCTATGATTTTTGCCTTCAACTCCCTATGGGTATCTCAGGTGCTAAGTGTGTTTTTGCCCTGGGAGCATTTCTTGTTACGGATAACCATTTATTTAGTAGACCGAACTGTCAAAAAGTGATCGCAATCGTATTCACGGTAACGTGTCTTGTTTCATAACACCGGTCCATTCAAACACAGGGTACTTACCTTGAGGCATACCGTACAAAGTGAATCGGTTAGTTGTAGTATATTTTACGTGTGGTTTTCGAATTAATAGAAGTGTTGTGTTTATAACAAATGGTTTAAAGATAAATGTACTTATATTTTTTTAACTGAAACCTTGAGCCACTGTTTGCTTGAGTCACAGTAATTGTGGTCCCTTTGTGTAATCCCTGCTACTGCTCATATACTCTTGAGATAAGCCTGGTTGCTCCGCTACTGCTACCACTTTAACATAGTAGTACAGTGTTGTACCAAAGGTACAACTTGTATTGCCACCTGTAGTCTTAATTGTGTGTAGTGGTCCCTAAGGGCACTGCACAGGATTCTGCCTAACAGGGGTTTGCTCCTGATGGGCAAGCCCGTCTTCTGAACATGCCCTTTGATGGTGTTCATTTATTTGGCAGCAGGGCTGACGAGAGCTTTGAGAGGTTTCAGACCTCGAAAGCTGCAGCAAAGTCTTTGAGCGCTGCAGTATGTCAACCTCCGGAGATGAAAACGCAGCGGACGCTCTGAGCAGGCAGAGCGCGGTCTCTCAAGAGTGGGAGTTGGCTCAGGAAGTCCTTTTGGAGATCTTCACCATATGGGGAACCCCTCAAGTGGATCTCTTCGCCACCAGAGTGAACCAGAAGTGCGAGAGATTTTGCTTGTGGGAATTTCCCCCGAGAGGAGCCTTAGGGGACCCGTTTGTAGTGGAGTGGTCATTCCTACTGCTATATGCGTTTCCTCCAGTCCCCGTCATTCCTCAGGTGTTGCGGAGGTTACGGAAGGTTCGGTTCCCGCATGACCCTCATTGCTCCGGATTGGGCCAGGAGAGTGTGCTACCCGAACCTTCTCGACATGTCCATCTGCCCTCCACGCCGTCTTCCCATCCGAGATGATCTGCTCTCATGGGAGGGGGGGTCAGGTGAGGTCTCTCAACCTTCACGCTTGGTATCTGAAAGGTTGAGATACAAGGATTGGGACATCCCGGATTACATGATGGAGGTGTTGCTTTCGGCCAGGCGGCCCGCAACAAAATCCCTGTACCATTGCCGTTGGCAGAAGTTCTGCGACTGGTGCAGGGGACAGAATGTGGATCCTTTCCAATGTTCCATTCCTCTGGTGCTGTCTTTTCTGCTTTCTTTTGCCCACAAGTGTCTTCATGTGGGTATCATTAAGGGTTACCTGTGGGCGCTGTCCATATTTAAGCGCTCATCTAAGGAGTGTTCTTACTTTAAGATTCCTTTAGTTTCACAGTTTCTGAAAGGACGGTCTAATGTGTTTCCACTGTCCACTTTCCAGGTGGCGGGTTGGGATTTGAATTTGGTTTTAAAGTTTCTGATGGGAGCTCCGTTTGAGCCCTTGCACTCTTGTCCTTTGAGACTGTTGTCTTTGAAGACTGTGTTTTTAGTTGCGGCCACTTTCCGCACGCAGAATGAGTGAATTGCAAGCACTTTCTGCCAAGCCACCCTTTACTGTTTTCCATAACGACAGGGTTGTCCTGAGGGTGCGACCTTCTTTTCTTCCGAAGGTTGTGTTTGAATTTCATTTGAGCCAGAAGATAATTCTTCAGGCATTTTATCCTCCTCTGCATCCTGGTAAGGAAGAGGAGAGGCTCCATAGGTTGGATCCTAGGCGAGCTTTGAGCTTTTATCTTTCATAGATGTCCTGGGTCAGAGAGGATGATCAGCTCTTTGTAGGTTATGCTGGACACCGCTTGGGTCAGGCTGTTTCCAAACAGACCTTGTCCAGATGGATTATCCTCACTATCACTGAGTGCTATCGTTTGGCGGGGAAGGACCTTCTGGTAGGTTTACGGGCTCACTCCACTAGGGGTGTCGCTGCCTCTACTGCTCTCCAACAGGGGGTTCCTATTCTGAATATTTGTGAAGCAGCCACATGGGCTTCTGTCCATACTTTTGTTAAACACTATTCCCTGGATTCTATCCATGGGCAGGTTTTGGCCTTTGGGAAGGCGGTCCTACATTCCGCCATTTGATTGGGTAATCTAAATTTTAAAAGTTACTTACCAAACTGGTAACGTTCTTTCGATGGGATGTTCCTCTGACGTATTCCATGTCGCCCTCACAGCCTGCCCCTCTGGAGAATTTCCTCTGTGCTTGCAGCTTCCGTTTTTGCAATGCTGTAGGCAGTTATTCTGGCAGGAGACTGGTGCCACACATTCTGGGGGGAAAAACTAAACTGAGGCAAACTTGAAGAGAACCATCTCCGGTTCTGGAAGAACATCAAGACCTTCCTCTTTGCTTCTGCCTTCGCTCCCCCTCTCCCCTGCTGTTCTGCTCTCTCTTGGCACTGTGCACTAGGGGTGTCACGGTATTAGTTTTATGACGGTACAATAACCTTCTTGCCAAATGACGGTATATCATGGTTATCACGGGATAGCAGGTGGAGTTAACTAATCTTAACAAATATTTTCTAAAAGGTCATAAATTGTCAGATTTATCATCACAAACAAAACCAGGCACCCAGGGCCAGAATTGGGCTTTTCAACATACTTTCCACTGAAATGCCACCCCTTGCTTCCACCAAACACAAACAGACGTGTGGAGAGGAAGGTGGGAGGGGGGAGCCCTGCTGCGACTGGCAAAGCAAACTGAATAGCTTTTCTTAAGTGGTCATTTAGGCTTTAAGCTCCCCCACTGGCTACTGGTGAAGATGAACATGTTGCCATCTTGATAACCTGCATGCCACAGATCAATGGAGTCTGATGGTAGTAGACGCTTGTGCTCATACACACACACGCAATCTCTCTTTACGTTACAGCCTTTAGTTTACTTGCGGACCAAAAGGTGTTCAGTAATCACCGACATGTTACCCTTTGGTATGGCAGCAGGGAATACCCACAGAGATGAGTAAATTTCACAGTGTGACTTATTATATGTAAATTCAATGATAGAACCAGGGAAATCCCCCATTGTCATATGTTTAGAAAACATTATCCATTATAAATATATAAACCCCAAAGCCGCCAACCCAAAGTAAACCCTTTTCCTTCTTGGCACTGTATTTATTCTTCCTATTGCTAACATATTGATTTTGTGTCAGGCACGTGTGGTTTATGGAATGGCATTAAAAACTGCTCCAACTGAAACTACTTGGCAGACGGCACATCCAACAGTGCAAGACCAAGACTGCGCAGCACTTGCTTACTGCAGCCTTTCCAAATCAGATTGAAAAACACACTTAACGGTATGAACGGTATACCGGTTTAAACAATGTGACGGTTATTGTTGTTCAATTAAGTGGTTCACGGTATCTTTAACGGTATACCGTAATACCGTTACATCCCTACTGTGCACCTGGCCACCCTCTGCCCACTGGGCCCAAGCTCCTGCTCACCCTGCCACCCTCCTGCACTGCCTCCTGGCCACTTGTTAGGCAGAATTATATGCAGTACCCTTTGGGAACACCACACACAAGTGACAGTGCAAATTCACCTTTGTTACAAGCCTTTACTACACAGTAAAAGTGGTAGTGATGGCACAGCAGCCAGACTTATCTCACGAGCAAGTGAGCAGTATCAATAGTTAGACAAAGGACAGCAATTATTATGATTCAAACAAACACTGACTCAAGGTTTCTGAGTAAAAGAATATACATTTATTTACACATCAGTTGTATAACATTTCACTAAAGTAAAGCAGTTCAAAAATCACACTCTTAATACACCACACCACTCCCAATACATTCCAGACAAGTTAAGCTCACAAATGAAGTGGGAGCAAAATGGCACTCCAGCAATTTAAAAAGGAGGGAAAGACAAAGTTAGGCAGAAATTGAGCAGCACCAACAAGTAAGTAAGCAGGGCAATCTAGAAAGAGGAACTACAGTGATGGAATCAAATCAAAAAGGCTTGGGGCCAAAGTCAATAGGACAACAGTCTTCTGCTCAAGATCACACAGTTCAGGGTAGTTAAGTCTTTGCCAAGAGTTCCGGATGAAGTTGGTCGGTAGAAAAGTTAGTTTAAAGAGTAGAGAAGGACAAGCCCTCGGATTGGAGAAAGATTTCACACACTTTCACCGCGGCTGAACGAAACGAACAACTGGATTTGAACAGTACCTTTAAATGGAGAAGAAGCTGTAGCTGAGGCGGACGTTCCTGGCAGTTCCTGCAGGCTCACGGTTCCTGAAGTGACTGTCGGACTACATGATGTAGGAAGACTGGAGGATCTTGCACTGCCCAGGGAAGAAACCAGCAGCAGAGCAAAGCAACGAATGAAAGGTGCCAAACCAGGGTTGATTCCTTTGTTCACCGTCTTTTCGCAGGCTTCTAGGCAGAAGCCCTCCTTAGGCGCCTGTATGTCTGGGGGGGGACAGGATGTGAGGGAGGGGTTTAGGACTCCCTACATAGGGTCTCCTTGGAGACCCATGTCGCACTCTGAAATGATTGGCTATGGTGACTGTCCTGGCAGGACAGCCACACTGCTGTGTGATTGACACCCAGGCTGTGTGAATGGGGGAAACTGCATAAAAAGCAGGTCTCTGGGTCTGGAAAGGCATAGTCGCCACTGGAACGAAAGACCCCTAAAACCCAAGCAGGGTCCGACCTTTCTGGCTATCTGGCCGACTGTAGCTCTGTACAGCGAATTCGCCCAGAGGAGGGAGTACTGGCTTGCAGTTTTGGCGAACTGGTTGGTTTAACCAGCTCAGGGGAAGAAGATTCCTGGAGGATCTTCTCTGTCATTGGAGTTTGAAGATTCGGACCTGCAGCAGGGCTTCACCGGACGGTTCAGTCGTTGTAGGGGTCCTCTTCTGTCAGCTCCTCATCGGTTCTTTCGTTCCAGTGGTGACTATGCCTTCCCAGACCCAGAGACCTGCTTTTTATGCAGTTTCCCCCATTCACACAGCCTGGGTGTCAATCACACAGCAGTGTGGCTGTCCTGCCAGGACAGTCACCATAGCCAATCATTTCAGAGTGCGACATGGGTCTCCAAGGAGACCCTATGTAGGGAGTCCTAAACCCCTCCCTCACATCCTGTCCCCCCCAGACATACAGGCGCCTAAGGAGGGCTTCTGCCTAGAAGCCTGCGAAAAGACGGTGAACAAAGGAATCAACCCTGGTTTGGCGCGCAGAGTAAAACACAAGAAAGACTTTTACAAAAATAAATGGTGAATAAACCCAGCCGGAACCGTAATAAAACATATATGGTCTAGCGGGTTTAAGTTTGAGGCTACCAAGATAGCCTAAAACAATACCAAGGCTATTTAAGATAACCGCGGTAGGAAAAATAGGGTAGTTACCACTGCCACCAGCCAAGTCTTGATGAAAAGGGAGCAAAACAATGCTCCAAGAGAAACAGACAAATAGGGGTAAGTATTAACTCTTTCCAGTACTCCATGTAAGATGATTTGTACTGGGTCTGTGGATTTAAAAAGACTAATAAAGTCAATGGCAAATTTACATGTTCTGGGAAACAGTAATCAGTCCCAGAAAATGGAGTCTGAGTTGGGAAGTCTAAAAGACAACCCTGTGTCACTGCACTGAAGGTGCTGTGTAACACACAGTAAAAAGATGATGCCTGTGGAGTAGGTTAGGCTCCACAGTCTATGAACACAAAAATGTTAAACACACACAGCAAAACACATGTAAGAGTGGGGGAAAAGGCTCACACTCTTACCAGGTGAAAACATTAACTCCTAGAAATTCAGCAAAGCTGCTGAGGGACTCAGTAGGTAAGGGAAATGAGTCATTCTGGAGAATTCTCCATCACACTCGCCCCCACGCCCCCCTCAGACCAAGGGACAGGAGGATTTAATCCACTCCTGGATGAATCTCTGTCTCTAGTTGGTTAAAAACATCCTAGAGAGATGTTAAGACCGGTCCTTGGTCATAGGGTTCACTCGTAGGTACACTCAGGATACTCAGGCCAGGTACGGTTAATGGTTACTTTATTAGGATTCTTAGTTACAGGATCAGATGTCATCAGGTAATTAAGAGATCAAGAGGATCAGGGACAAGAGCCCTCTGGCTCCCACCACCGAGGCTCACATATTGTAACTGCCTGGGTTAGAACTAATTCAACTCCAAACATTCTAACCTCACACTCCACACTCAGGGCCTAAATTCTGATAATGACATCAAATCTGGCTCATCACTCATGCAAGTATAAGAGCCAACCCTAACACCTCCTTTCCTACAACAAACAAACACACCTCAAACTCACTTAGAGGAAGCAACCCTAACACCTCCTCCTCTTGCATAATGACCACAACACTCTTTCAAAAAACCAGAACACTACTCACTCTCAACCATGTTCCACTAACAGCCCGGGAGTTGAACCAACAGGCTTAACTAACATCCTACGACAGTCGTAGCCGCCACAACTAACACTTCTAACCATTGAAAACATCACAAATCACCTTCCGTTCCCTCCTGCCACAAAGGAACCTCGAACTGCCACTTTGGAGCACTAACCACCCACCTCGGCAAACAAATCAAACACTACCAAAACCAACCAAACACAAAACTCCTTCCGTTCCTCCCTGCCACAAAGGAACCTCGAACTGCCACTTCGGAGCACTAACTCCCAAAACCGGGAAAAACCAGGTACTATCGTAACAACGCAAGATACTTACTAACAACCCAACAATCTACCCGGGTCACCAAGAAACCACATTCACAACTCATACCACTGTCAAATCCAATCCAAAATTCAAGCAAACACAGACACACCAAATCACCAATCACTCACCTCATCACACCAATAAAGAAAGGCAAACAGCTGTCACTAAACAACCACGACCAGCATAACGCTACAAATGTTGGCCAGACAAATGAGCCCTTCAAACCAATCAAATCGCTCCAAAGTGAACACAGCTGCAGATGAAACGTTGCCAGGCTTCTGAAATTGATCAAGAAAAACTCAAGAACAATCCCAGAAGTCACCTAAAGTTCAAGAAATGAAAACACAAGATGCAATGTCACCTGCATCTTCAGAATTTCAAGCAAAATCCCTGGACCCTAACAACTCCATAAGGTCACCAAAAGCAACATCAAAGCTTCACACAGCTTTAGGCACTACTCCGCTGCTAGGTGCCTCTGGGCTGCTCCGCAGAGCCACAACCTAAAACAACATCAAAGCTTCACTAAGCTTCACGTGAACTCCTCAGAGCCACCAATCATCAAAACAACACAGCTTTGCAAAGCTTGTGGTACTAGTCTCCTACTAGATACCTCTGGACCCCTCAGAGTCACTAACCAATTCACCCATCAGAACTCCAACAAGTTCCTTGACCACTCCTCGGTCATACACTACATCTAAAATCTCTTACAGACCCTGCAGGGTTCCTTGACCAACCACTGGTCATACACCACACTCACACTCTAGTCAAAACATACACCACGACATCAAACACAGTCAAACCCGTACATAGAATGTAACTCTGCCAGTAAGCTCTGCAGTCGCTCCAGCAGGAATCTTGGGTAGAACATTAATAACGCACATGCACACACCATGTCTGTAATGCCTCAAAATTGGTTATACTAAACATAGCTTTGAATGATACATTGACACATTGTACATTCATGTCACATTTTCTAAAAGTCCAAGTCGCCATTAAATAGGCAACCTAATATGCTAAAATGCCTCAAAACGTTATACTAGGCATAATAGTATCAACACCACTTTGAATGTACACCTCAGTCAACCTCATATATGCCACTAACACACAACCCCTGTAGCCACACAAGAGTGATAACCGACTTTAAATGAGACCTAAAAGTCCATGTTGTCACAAAAAGGCAACTCTAAATGCTGAAATTCCTCAAAGTGTTAGGCTAAGCATAGAAATCATTTCATTACTTTTTCACACTCAACTCCATAATGCATCCAAAGCGTCACCCTTAAATGCACCTTTAACTGTTGACAACATCAATGAATTACTCTCTAAATATGCCATCTGATGAACATCAGCTTGTAAAAAACCCACACAACATGCCAACGTACCATTGGCAATACTTCTGTTGCCCCGCAGCAAATAATTCACAATGCTACTTGATGGAGCCTGCATCACTGGCAATCGACATAACCCCACCAGGAATCATTAGCGAAACTCACAAAGTTCATAGTAATTCTTATGAGTGAACACAAAACCCCAAAACCTCCCAGGGCAATTATTTCTGTTGGTAAACAGCACGTTGCCCTGCCACTTCATGGAGCACCTTGGAAGTACCTCTATGCTCCGATGGGCAGTCCGCCGCCACAGTCAGCATCGCATCCACAGAAAACATAAGCGATACCATCTACGTTGAGTCATGCACGCACTCACTTTCTGGGCAGAGCAGCTCACGTTGCCCAACAATGTTCTTTCCTTGACTGCTCTTGTAGGACAGAACAGCTGCCTTACCAGAGATGAGCTGCCCTAGGCTGCGCTTCCCTACATCTCACCAACCACCAAAATCGTGACAAGAAACTCCCTCGGCAGCAGACGCGATTGCTGTTGCTCCGTTCCGGATAGTCGGAACGCGTAGTTCTCCACTTCCTGAATCTTTGATGTCTATGTGAGCACGCCGACTGAGGTGCTTTACTCTAATGCGGGCAACCACCTCCTATAACGTTTCTTCTGAGAACGTTGATGGCCCAACACTACGTCGCATCGCCATCTCCCTGTGTCTTCCCCGTGACGTCACCAGTCACAATGCAGCAGCAGAGCCTGTCTGAGCTCCACTCAAATAACGGTCACCTGCTGACACAGACCGTAGATTCTTTTACTTTCTTCAGGTCCAATCACAGACAACACGACCCCTTTAAAATAGGATACCGACACAATCCGTGCTGCGATAACACACAGCAGCCTCAGCCACATTAAGAAATCAGATTTAATCTTCCTTAGAATAATGCTGGCAGCAGGTAGCCTTACAAATGCAGCACCCTCTGATGGGCATCTTCCCTTACTACGCACAGGGTGTCACTCTACACACTTGGCAGTACTTCTAATCTCCAGAATTGCCATGCTTGCTGGCTCTGGCACTGGCAGGGCTCCTCTCCCCTATTATCCCAGGGGTCCTTGCTTCTGGTAGTCCCTTGGGCCAGGCTGCCTCACACAGCCCTGGGGAGGATCACAGCTCCTCAAGGGCTGGACAGCCACCTTTAGCCTTTGCCAGAGACAGACAGGAAAAAAAAAATCTCTTCTCCCCCTCAGGGGCATGCTGTCACTCTCAGCCCTGGGCCTGGGTGGTGGGTGCTGCACAGTCCATGGGGGGCAGTGGGCTCTCTCTCTCTCTCAACAGTCACTTTGTCCTCTTGCTTGCACCCCCCACAGCAGAGTCTCTTCTTCTCTCTTACATGACATTACACAGGTACCTGTTTCTCTTTTTCTCCAGTCCACTCCAAGGTCCTCCTTCACCATACCTTGGACCATCCTCGTCGCCAATTGTTATGACCGGTCCTTGGTCATAGGGTTCACTCCTAGGTACACTCAGGATACTCAGGCCAGGTACACTTAATGGTTACTTTATTAGGATTCTTAGTTACAGGATCAGATATAATCAGGTAATTAAGAGATCAAGAGGATCAGGGACAAGAGCCCACTGGCTCCCACCACCCAGGCTCACAAATTGTAACTGCCTGGGTTAGAACCAATTAAACTCCAAACATTCTAACCTCACACTCCACACTCACAGCCTACATTCTGATAATGACATCAAATCTGGCTCAGCACACATGCAAGTATAAGAGCCAACCCTAACAAGAGACCATCAGCATTTTGGTGGTGACATCCTGCTCTGTGCGCAATGGTGAAATCAAACCCTTGCAGGTAGATTGACCATCTCAGAAGTTTTTGGTTTTCCCCTTTCATTTGCATTAACCATGTCAAGGGTTAGTGGTCTATATGAATCACAAAAGTAGATCCATACAAGTATGGTCTAAACTTCTTCAGAGACCACACAATGGCAAAACACTCACGCTCTATGGTTGCCCACCTTGTTTCTGGTTCCTTCAGTTTCCTACTGATGAAGCAAATGGGGTGCTCCCTGCCTTCCTCATCCAGTTGACTAAGGAATGCACCTATACCTGTATTGGATGCATCTGTCTGCACAATGAAGGGTTGGTGATAATCAGGAGCTCTTAGGACTGGAGCTCGACAAAAGGATTTCTTCAGGTTTTCAAAGGCTTGCGTACACTCCTCATTCCATCTAACCTTTTTAGGGAATTTTGGAGAGGAGATCACATTCAAGAGAGATGCTATAGTCCCATAGTTCTCTATGAAATTCCTGTAGTACCCAGCGAGACCTAGGAAAGCTCTCACTTGGGTTTGAGTAGTATGGGTGGCCCAGTTTTTTACAGCTTGTACTTTGCTAGGCAATGGCCATATTTCACGTCCTCCTACCTCATGACCAAGGTAGACCACTTTGCTCTGACCAATTTGACATTTGCTTGCCTTTATGGTCAGATGAGCCTGCTCAAGAGCCTGCAAAACATATCCTAAGTGATCAATATGTTCTTTCCATGTAGGGCTGAACACTGCAATATCATCCAAGAATGCCATGCAGAAGTCCTCCATCCCATTCAGAACTTGATTGACCATCCTTTGGAATGTAGCAGATGCATTCTTTAGTCCAAAAGGCATATCCTTAAACTGATAGAGGCCTGCTGGGGTTGAGAATGCAGTTTTCTCCTTGGCATGTGTCAGGGCTATTTGCCAATAGCCTGACGTCAGATCAAATGTACTGAGGTACTTTGCTGAATCAAGTCTATCCACCAGTTTATCTGACCTTCGCAAAGGATGGGCATCAGTCTTAGTGACTGCATTTAGAGCTCTATAGTCCACAAAGAATCTCAACTTCTTGGATCCTGCCTTTGGTACTAGAACAACTGGACTAGACCATTGACTTGTAGAGGGCTCTATAACTCTGAGATCAAGCATCTTGTTGACCTCTCCTTTGATGTGGGATCTCACATGTTATGACATTCTGTAACCTCTGCTTTTTACAGGTAGACAGTCACCAGTGAGAATATCATGCTGGCCGCAAGGGGTCAAGCCTGGTGAAAGTGAAAACAGGGAGGCAAACTGATTTAACATAACTTTTCACTCCTCCTGTTGTTCAGATGACAGCTGAGAAGAGAGATTGACTCCTTCTATTTTCTCATCCAAAGGTTGGCCTCTTAAGAGGTCAGATAGAGGTTCACTCTCCTCTTCCCCTTGAGCTGAAACTAGAAGCAAAGCTCCAACTTCTGGTCTCGAGACATATGCCTTCAAACGGTTGGTGTGCAAGACTCTGGGAGCCTCCTTGGGTCTGCATAAGTCCACCAAATAGTTCACCTCTCCAAGTTTGCCCACAGCCTTGAAGGGTCCTATCCATTTGTCCTACAAAGCCCTCTGCCTTGTTGGCACCATAACTAATACAAGCTGGTTTTGAGTAAACTCAACCATGCTGGCCTTTTGGTCATGCCAATGTTTGACCAGAGCCTGACCTGCTTTTAAGTTATCACTAGCTTCTGCCATCATGTGTGACATTCTCCTCCGGAGACCTATCACATAGTTAGTCACTCTGACTGGCTTGGGGGTAGGAGCACTCTCCAACCCCTCCTTAATCAGGGCCAATGGACCTCTGATTGGATGGCCATAGAGAAGTTGAAAGGGATTGTATCCAACTCCCTCCTGAGGGACTTCTCTATAAGCAAAGAGAAGGCATGGCAGTAGAAGGTCCCATTTTCTTTTAAGGGGTTCCTCTAAAGCACCTATCATGCTCTTCAAAGTACGATTAAACCTCTCTACCAGTCCATTTTTCTGTGGATGGTAGGCTGTAGAGAACTTGTAAATGACACCACAGTTTTTCCACATGGCTTGCATGTAGTGGGACATAAAATTGGATCCCCTGTCGGATATCACTTCCTTAGGAAACCCTACTCTGGTAAAAATACCAAGTAGAGCCTTAGCCACAGCCTGAACCGTAACAGTTCTCATATGTATGGCATCTGGGTATCTTGTAGCATGGTCTACTACAACCAGGATAAACCTATTCCCTGAAGATGTGGGAGGGTCAAGGGGACCAACAATGTCGATTCCCACCCTCTCAAAAGGGACTCCCACCACTGGGAGAGGCACCAGGGGTGCCACATTCTTGGCTCCACTCTTGCCAGAGGTTTGGCAAGTGTGACATCTCCTACAGAATTTGTCAACTTCTGAACCCATCTTAGGCCCGTAGAAGTAAAGGGAGAGCCTTTCCTTGGTCTTTTTGAAATTCAAATGATCAGCCAAAGGTATCTCATGGGCCACTGTAGGAACTGGAGTCTGTTGGCAAGGGGCACTACAATTCTATTGCAGTCCCCAGGGATAGACTCAGTCAGTTCACTGTAGAAGAGGCCATCTTCCCAGCTTAACCTATGCTTTCCAACTTCTTGCCCATCAAGTTGGTTAGCAGCCTGTTGTCGAAGACCCTCGAGAGTAGGACACTCTCTTTGTCCTCTGCTGAAGTCTGCCCTGTTTGGCCCACCTTCTGCCAGTAAAGACTGCAGCTCAGGATGATCAACAGGGTCAAGATCTCTAGCTAAAACAGTGTCTTCTTCCAGATCTGATTCTTCAGAAACTGGCTCAACCACACAAGGTTCCACCTCACACTCTGCCTCAGCAGGTGGAGGAGTCACAGGTGTGACCTTGGACAATCTTGGGGATGTCCTTGTTGGTAGCACAGGGGTGCTGTCTGACTTTTTTCTTGAGGTCTTGGGTTTCCCCTTTGCCTCATTCTTTCTAGAAATAGCAATGAGCAACTCCTGTGGAGTGGGAGTGGTAGTTTCCTCTATCAACTCCTCTGGAGAGCTTCTTAAGGTTCTCTCCTTTGCAGGCCTATTGAGCTCCTGTCTCTTTTTACTGGGAGGCCTGGGGTGCTTGACACTACTCCAAGAGTTTTCAGGTCATTACCTAACAGAACTCGCCCAGGCACTTCACTCTGAACACTAACAGGTATTTTGACCGTCATATCATTACTCTGGATGAGAGCTGGTAACTGGGGAAGCATTTGCACAGGGCCTCCAGCTAACTTGATGAGGCGTTTGGGTGCCTTAGCAACACCCTCCACCTTGAAAAATTATTCATCCACCACAGTTATGCTGGTTCCAGTGTCTCTGATGGCAGCAGTCTCCTGGCCATTCACAAGAACACTATCTTTATAATACTCTTTAGTATTATCTGGGACGGAATTATAGACATCTAAATTCTGTTGTTCCCAGAAGCCAAGGGACACTAAAGAAACACTAGCTGAGACTCTCATGGGTTCATCAGCCAGTAGGGGAAAGTTTCCACTTGCCATAGGTACTTCTTCCTCTGCGGAGAAGGCTAAGGAGACAGTGTGGATCCCTGAAGGTTTACCCTTACATCTGGGATTCCCTTTCACATGGTTAGTTGACCCACAAACATAACATTTCCCAAATGTCTTGATGAATGGGGGTTTGTTCTGTCCTCCATCTGGTTTGAGTCCAGATAGTGCACTAGCCTGATTCGGTTTGCCCCGTGGTTTACCCTTATGTTGATGTTTGTGGCCCTCTGTTGGATTGGAGGTATTAGAATTCTCCTTGTTATCTTTCTTTGGCTGCTTTCCCTCATCCTTCTTCTGAGTTGCCCCAGAATCCTTGTGAGTAGCCCTGTTGGCAACCCACAAGTCAGCAGCCTTAGCTAACATATTTAGATCTATCTACTCAGAATCAGCCAAGTGCTGTCTGAGCTCGGGAGAGCAGGCATCATAAATTGACTCCAACATAACAAGATTTCTCATACCTTCATAAGTGTTCACTCTGTAACGCTTAACCCAACCATCTAGGTTTTGCTTTTTGAGGGTTCTAAACCTCTTAAGGTACTGGGAAGGGGTCTTCTCAAATCTAGCAATTAAAGCTAGCTTCACACACTCATAATCCATCCTATCCACCTCTCCCAACTCCATCACAACATCAGATGCAACAGTGGGTAGCCTACAGAAGATATCACACAAAACATAGGACAGTAGAAGATTCCTTAGAGCTGATTACTTTGTATACTGTTATTGTGTAACCCTAGAACTCACCCTGATGAGAAGAACACCCTTTTTCTTTCGAGATGTCAGATAGCCCTAGGTAGCGCTGTGGCATCGCCTATCTAAACGGATAGGTGAGGAGAAACTTGCCCTCTTCCTACAATGTATTAAACTGATTCGAGCTCCTGCGTGGTTATGAATAAAGTTACAAGTTTTACGGTTAAAATTACAGTTGGGATAGCTAATTCCCAGTCTGTGTCTTTCGTTTGAATGGGCAGTTCACGTGGGACTGTGTGTCATGAGGACGGTTTATTTGCCCTCCGTGAAGTGTGTCTGGCCAAATCAAAAAGTTATCTGCAATAAAAACAATTTGTTTTCTTTCTGTCTATTGTTGTACTTGCTCAAATTATTTCTAAGATTGAGTGTAGCGACAGTAAGTGGCTATAGACAAGGATTACTCAGCATATGCGTGACTGAATTTTCTGTGTATAGTCCAAGAAACACCATAAGATGTTCCCGGTTGATTAAATTTGTATGTGTGTAACCCTAAGTCAGGAGACATCAGGAATTCAGGTCGACCAGTTTCAATGACATTTACTCTTGTGCGTCATCTACCTCAGGACCAATTTTTTCAATCAACGGAAATTAATCTGTTCACCCGCCAGATTGTACACAGCATACTCTAGGGGGCAAAAATAGAAAAGTCGCTGGTGACTTCTCATGTGTCGGACTGGGTTCATGCATTTATTGTATTGATGTCTAATTCTTCTATACCCAACTAATGGACGTCACACTAGTGACATTGGAAACAGTAATATGAACGGGGTCCTCCCCCCTCCCTCTTCCATCAAGCGTATATCTTTTCCATTATGTGACTTACACAATTGAGTGGTTCTCCATCATACCTGTTTAGCCTGCTGTATATAGGCGTGTGGTTCGTATGGTATTGTTCTGCCTGTGCAGATGTGTTTTGCTGCTTAGGTACAACTGTATGAATTCATCTGTCTTGCGCTGAATAGGGGCGCCATAAAGAGATGGAATGAGTTTTCTGTTCCCCCACTTATTGCAGAGCACGCAAGCTTAAAGTCATTTGTTAAGTTGATGTTCTGGTATACATTAATTCCATTTACCTGATGCTCAGTCAGTTAATGCATGGTTGCATTCTCCGTGTTCAATGTACGAGATTGAGTGCTGAGACGTCCAAACCCGTCTTTTGCAGGCAATGTTGTTTACTCCCACGGGGTGATTCTAAAGAGAAACAAAGCCCACGTGGGGGAGGATTTTATTCGTATTGATAAATTCGTAAAATTAACACTACCCTAAGGTGGCTCGTATTCTTTGAGTGTCATATAATTAGCGTGATGTAGCTAAACAGACAGGCTGTTTACAAGTCCTTATTTTTTGTATATGCCCAAATTGGCCTATGGTCCCGGCGGATGTTATATCCAATGCCTAGCCGTTCTTATCCAGCTTGTGGTTGGATTGCGTGCCTTTTCAAGCCAGCTGCTTACCTGTTTCACCTCCTGATCCTGCTCAGCGTACGGCGAATCTCGTTTGCTACAGGTCGCGCCGCTCTAATTCTAAAGGTGCGCATATCTCCCTGTAAGCATATATTGTTTACTTTTGGCCGTTCCGGTAGCCATTTTGGAATGGGCCGGAGAGGTCTTGCTTGTCGGCCATATTGGGACGGGCAAGGGTTTACCAATCGCTATTCTATACTGCTGGTCTATCGGACACCCAAGAATGTATGTCAAATACGCTAAATTGAATCTAGCAAGTAGGTGTTCGATCGTTGATTTTTGTCTATGCCATGTGGGTGCAGTCTTTTCTTTTTTTTTCTACTTTTTTTCTCTACTTGGATCACCCTAAATTGCCATATTAGTTTAAATTTGAATAGTAATGGTTTGTCCATATCTTAAATATAAAGGTGGGTGGGGGTCCCAGATGGATTACATGTGCTCGGATCTTGTGATGCGCGACACAGAATGGATGTGGGAAAGAGGTTTTGGTTGCCTGGATAGCCATTTCCTGCAAAGTTATTAACCAATGTGACACTCAGCCAATGGCATCTCAGTCAGCCCGAAATGACACTGTGGTGTCTTGGGTTGCAGTGGCTGCTGTTTGTGAATAGTGTCTATACCTAGATGTTACTTCTTATTTTATGTTATCAGGGCCAAACTGTTCCATTGGATCTCCTCGTTTAGGCCATTCCTCACCGTGTCTAGGCGAAAAATCCACTGTTGTTCTTTTTTGAAAAGTATGTCATGAAAATTACCTCCCCTGCGTGGAAGATTTACCTCTTCCAGAATTGTCCATTTGAAATCGCCTCCAGTATGTTTTTCTGCAAAAAAATGGTAGACTAGTGGTGCCGTTCATTTTTTTGTACTCAAACAGGATTTATGTTCGATAAGTCTGGTTTTTTGCAGAGCGTGCTGTCATGCCAATCTATCTAAGGTTACAGGGGCATGTAAATGACCCCTTTGGTGTTGCAATTTGTAAACTTTCTCTGTTTCCACTGAGTCTTCCAACCTATATCTATGGCTTTACTTCTCGTGGTTTGCTTACACATGATGCATGCACCCCATGGGGTGTGGCCCCTCGGAGTGGTGGTATCCCAGAGAGTATTCTGTTCAGGAATGTCCTTTGTTTCTGCCAGTGTATGCACCAGTCTATCTCGAATAGACTGTCTCCTCTTGATGGCAAATACTGGACGGACTAACTCGGTAGTGCCTGTGTTTAATATAGGCCATAATTTGTTGATCTCTCTTTCAAGTATATTAAAAATTGGAAAGTAACTCAAGACTGCTGTGATGGTATCTGTTGTTATATCGTTTATGTGTTGTTGCAAGGTGATGTCACGTCGGATATTTCTGCCTCTTTTTTTGTGTGTTCTTCACTATCTTCTTTGGGTACCCTCTCCTGATCAGTTCGGATTTTAGTTCCTTTGATTGTTGCTGGAAATCTGTGATTTTGGTGCATGTGCGCCTACATCGCAGAAACTTTCCAAACGGCAGGTTATCACGTAGGGCACGTGGGTGGTAACTCCCGTAGTTGAGTAGTGCGTTGCGGTCGGTAGGTTTTTTATAGACTTTGGAAATGAGGCCGCCATCATGCACCATAATATGCAAGTATAAAAAACGTGTTTCAGTTTTATCATATTCTATTGTGAATTTCAGGAACGGGCTCTGCTCGTTGAGCCAATGATGAAATAACAGTATGTCGTTCTTGTCACTCTCAAAGATGATAAAAATGTCATCAATGTATCTACGCCACACCTTGATTTTGTTCAAATAGGGGTTAGGAGTATACATTCTCTTTTTCGAAATGATCCACATATAAATTGCCTAGGCTCAGGGTGAAGGTTGCGCCCAGCGCTGTGCCTGAGATTTGCTGGTAAAACTGGTTGATGAACAGAAAAAAGTTTTTTGTGAGGGCTAGTTCTGCAAGCGCAGTAATAAAACCCACATGTCCTGGACTAAGGGTGAGATTATTTAACAGGTGTCTCCTTACCATCTCTACCGTTTCCAATTGTGGGATGCTTTTATATATGGACTCCACATCCATTGTCACCAACCACTGCGTAGTTGCATTGAAAACCAATGTGTCTACTAAAGTGAACATGGATGTGGAGTCTTTCACGAACGATTGCATCTTGGGTAAGTCATCCCGCAGGAATCTATCTACGTATTGCGAAAGGGGTTCCAGGATGATTTGTATCCCTGAGACAATCGGTCTACTTGGTATGGGGGACACCCCTTTGTGAACTTTTGGTAATGCATAGAAAGCTGGGAGCCAAGGATGTGGTTGTGTTAAAAATGCTGCTTCATTTGTAGTGACCATTTCCTCCATCAATGCTTCTTCTACCACCGGTGCAATGAGACTCCGGATGGTAGATGTTGTGTCAGCCGGTAGTTTTCTACAGCTTTTTTCATCTCGTAGGAGGTCATTTACCTTTCTATTGTAGTCGTCCTTGTCCATGATTACTATGCCTCCCCCTTTGTCCACCGGTTTGATGGTTATTTCCTCATTGGCCGCTAGATCATGAAGTGCCTCCAGTTGTTCTCTAGAGCAGTTATTATTAATAAACGTAGGTGGTCTTTCAACTCTTTCAGTCTTTTCATGAGAGCTTGCTCAAATGTGGCCGACTCTGGCGTGTTGCTGTGAGGCAGTGGTATGAATTGGGACGGTGGCCGATGGTCCGTATCATCTGTACGTCTACTTTGCATTTTGTCTGCAAAGAACTGTATTAGTCTTATTTTCTGCATCAATTGTGTTATCTCTATTCGAGTTTGAAACAGATCGTATCTTGCCGTAGGCACGAAAGAGAGACTTTTTTGTAAAACCTGTTCCTAAGCTCATGAGAGATGATGTTGAGAAAAGTTCATTATAAGGGAAAAGCTGGCTACACGAAATTCTGTCCCCTGCTGCGAGTTACCCTCTGTGAAAATGTTTGCCATCTCGGTCTCCCCCGGTTGTTGCTGCGTTGTCCTAAAACATTTGGTGGTTGTTGTTGCTGATATTGGTTGCCGCCTCCTCCGTGATTGCCCGGGTGGCTTTGTGCGTTAAAGCGTACTTGTTGTTTTGGACTGGCTGGTGCTCCACCCCATTGTCCTTGGGCACTGTTGTTTGAACTCATACTAGAAGTATTTGAGGAGCCGTGCTGTTGTTTCTATAGTTTCTGTACCCACTTTGTGGGTTCGCTAGATATGCGTCCGGTCTTACTTGTTTGGCTTCTGGTGTGAAATAATCTTCAGTGGTGTATGGATACACCTTTGTGCAAACCAGGAGATGTAAAACCATAGCTATAGGTTGGAAGACTCCATAGGAACAGAGAAAGTTTACAAATTGCAACACCAAAGGGGTCATGTATTTGATCACATTCCCCTGTAACCTTAGATCTATTGGCATGACAGAAAGCTCTGCAAAAACCAGACTTATCAAACAAGTCCTGTTTGAGGACGAAAAAAAGGAACAGCACCACTAGTCTCCCATTTTTTTGCAGAAAAACATACTGGAGACGATTTCAAATGGACAATTCTGGAAAAGGTAATACTCCTACGCCCTGTCCCGTTTCCTCCATACTTATGGGACGGTACCGGAGCACTTTGTAAAAAGCATCACATTTTTCGAAAATGTGTCCTTCCTCTCTTTTTACGTGGGGTACCGCACGCAGCCGTAACCCCGCCCTTCTTAACTCCGCCCAGCGCATCGCCCATCAGTCCTTTTCTCTGCTCGCTCGGGACTGGATGCACTTGCATCTTCGGAAGATTTTTTTCCTTCCAGTTCCTCCTCTCTTGCTCTGGCTTAGCGGTGCGTGGTAGTCTGTCTATGCCGTTTCAGCTAGACTTTCTAAATTGTTCTTCTTGTCAGCAACGCTTCGATAGGGCGGATCCCCATCCTCTTTGCTTAGAGTGTTTGGGTGCGGACTACCGGTGGGACTCGTGCTTTTATTGCAACTCCCTTTCGGTCGGGGCGCTTCAACGTCGTTTGGAGCGGTGGGAGGAGGTTTTTAAATGTACTCCTCTGGCGCATTTTCAAACTTTTATCGACGAGAAAAAGAAACACCCGGTGAGTTCTTTAGTTTTTAGAGCACCCTGGCTGGGGGACTCCTTTCCGGGGTCTTCACGGTCCGGGAGGAGCGTCAAAAGCTCTATTACCGGGGCTAGCCCTGAGGTGCCTTCCAGGCCTAAGAATTGTACCAGAGATTTCTCCCAGGGCTTCCATATGGGGCCTATTGCCACTGGAATACATTCCAAGGCCCCTCCTGTGGGGGCTATTTGTGGGCCCAGTTCTACTGAGGCACCGGGTGCCGGAGCTTGCTTCGAGGTCTCCTTGGTTGGAGCTTCCCGTAAAATCACCGAGGTACGCCCTGAGACCTCTGTTGAGGTTGTTGACACCGAACGAAAGTTCGAGGCCCCTCGTGAAGAGGCTTTTACCGGACTCTGGTCCGAGGCCTGTCATTTAGAGGCTAAGGTGACCAACAGTTCTGAGAGGCCTGTTAAGGTCTTGTCGGTGAGGTGTGTTCCTCATCGTTCCCGCTCTTGCGGAGACCCCAGATCTGTTGAGAGGGCACGGACTGAGGTTTTGGACCGTAATCCCTCCGTTAACGGCAGTGCTGAGGTCCTTCATTTGAAGGCTAGTTTGGCTGTTACTATGTCACAGAAACATTCTAAGCCACACAGTACCGGGACAGCCGAGGTTCCTTGTGCTAATGATAAAATGAAGACCCCTGACCCACATGTGGGGACCCCTGCTTCACTTCCACACGTGTCGCAGTTCTCCTCAGGTGCCGACAAAATGGCGGCCGTTCCCACCAAGACCACAGTGGCCATTTTGGATACATCCCTTACAACTACGCCATCAGCTGGTTTTTCAGGTGAACATCGGTTTCCTTGTGCACATCTGTTTCGTCCAGTTTATGACTGGAACGTTCGGATCCCTCTACCGCACAATGGGCCTCATTCCGAGATTGGAGGTAGTCATGGCGCTCATGAGAGGCCTCCTCCTGTCGTTCGGTCTCCCCCGACCAGCTGCGGTTCCTGTGCCTCCACCGGCGCCGCCCTTACCGGCTGGGCCTCCCCCAACTCTTCCACCCCTGCCTCCGTTGTCCCCAGTGGACAAGGCTATTGTGGTGCCGGATGTGACTCAGCCTGATCCGGACCTGTCGGAGGATATACAGGGCGATCAGGACAGCGAAGACCAGCCCCGCTCTGTCAGAGCTTTTCATGACCGGGTGCTGGACATGATGTGTCTGTTCGATGTTCCAGTACCCGAGGCACCCGCTCCGCAGGAGGGCATGCTTTCAGTGTCGTTCACCTTATCTCCTTTGGAGCATACCGTGTTGTTCTTGCAGAAGGAAGTTTTGGCCGAGGTCCGTAAAGTTTGGGAGAAACCACACTCTGGACTGTTTGTCAACAAGAAGATTGGCACGCATTACAGGCTCCATTCTTCAAAAGAGGTGGCCTTAGCGTCGTGTCCGCCCCCCTCCTCCACGGTAGTGGCTGCAGCCACTTTTCAATCCAGACCTGCGTCATCCTCTTCTACGACGGCTACACAGGTTCTGGCCAAAGAGGATAAGCTTCTCGACTCCCTTGGGAGGAAGATTTTCGCTAACTCAGCCCTGCAGCTGCGTCAAGCCAATGCGGAACTAGTGTTAGCGGAGGCGAATATGAAAATGTGGAAAGGTCTGTCGGAGTTTGAGGAGTTTATTCCTGCTGAAAAGCTGGAAGATTTCAAAGCGGGTTTGTCGGACGCCAGGGTCTTGGCACAGGATCTGCTGGAGGCTGCGGCGCATCATGTCGACACCTCGGCCGGGGGCCTTATGCTTGGTGTGGATAGCTCTCGTCAGGCTTGGCTGCACACCACCAAGTTCTCCAAGGAGGTGCAGGATAAGGTTTTGGACCTGCCTTTCGATGGCAAGGAGCTCTTTAATTCTACAACAGATGTGGAGCTGACCAAAACTAAGGACAGCACTCAGACCGCCAAGTCCTTGTCTGTCCTGGTAAAACCTCCTTTCAGAACACAGAGATCCTCGTCAAACCCTCGGCCTTCCTCTGGTTTCAGGTTTTTTTTAGATCGGAAATCCCGCAGGGTTGACACCCCTTTGGGAAATTCCTGCCGAAGGCAGCAATGAGTAGGTTTTTCTCCCGCTCCTCAGCTTCCTCCTCAGGTTCAGGTGGTGCTGCCACCAACAAACCAGCAAAAAGAGGACTTAATTTGACAGGGCATAATCATCTTGAATTTCTCTTGGGGTAGAAAGAGATTGAACTGGGAACTTGCACAAGACTCTGGTGGCAGGATGCATTGTGTCTCATTGGGAGGCTTGGCAGACCATCACGAGGACTGGTGGGTCTTGTCAGTTGCTCGGGCGGGCTTCCGCTTACCCCTTCCCCCTACCCCTCCCCCAACCCCACCCATCAATCCTCCCTTCTAGCAGTCGGGGTCGGCCTCCCTCAGAGCCGAGATTCAGAAATTACTGGATCTCAGGGCAGTGGAACCCGTTCCTCTAGGGGAGCGAGGGGAGAGCTTCTATTGCCAGCTGTTTACGGTGCCCAAACCCAACCAGGCTGGCCTGCGCACCATCCTAGACCTTTCCCAGTTCAATCTCTCTCTACCCCAAGAGAAATTCAAGATGATTATGCCCTGTCAAATCAAGTCTTCTTTACAGAAGGGCGATTGGCTCAGCGTGGTGGACCTCCAGGATGCGTTTATGGAATCCGCATCGGAGATAGCTATGGTCCTCCATGGGGGAGGAGCACTTCCAGTTCTGAGTGCTCCCTTTTGGCCTCAGCTCGGCACTGCGTGTCTTTACGAAGATGGTGCCGGTTATCGCAGCTTATCTTCGGCTACAGGGTATCCATGTGTATCCATATTTGGACGATTGGCTGTTACGCAGTCCTTGTCCGCTGAAAGCCTCGAGCAATCTTCAGTCTCTCCTCCAGCTCCTGTTTCACCTTGGGCTGTTGGTGAACGGGCGGAAATCTTCCATGATGGTCTCTCAGGACTTGACTTTCCTGGGTTTTCATTGGAACACGATCGACTGCAGAGTTTACCTGACCGGGGACAGAATGGCGGATCTGTTGGTCACGTGTCAGATGTTTGCGCAGTAGGAGAGCATGTCGGCCTGATGGTTGCAGAGGCTTCTGGGCCTCATGGCCTCGTGCGTATTCGCTCTTCCCCTTGCTCGGCTCAAGATGAGGCGGACACAGATGGCTCTTCTGAGCTCTTGGCGTCAGGCTGTGGATTCGGACTCCAAGATAATATCGATTCCGGCTTTTATGAGAGTGGACCTGGTGTGGTGGTCGTCTTACAGCAACCTGTCGGTGGATGCGGGTTTCCAAGACCCCGCTCCGATGGTGGAGATCAGAACGCACTCCTCCCTTCTGGGGTGGGGTGCGACGATGGATCTTCTTCAGGTCTCCGACCTCTGGTCGCCCAAAGACAAGTTCCTTCATATAAATCATCTGGAGCTTCTGGCAATCTTCCTGGCGCTCAAGGCGTTCAGGCCAGCCATTGCCAACAAAGTGGTTTGTGTCCGCACGGACAATGTGGTGTCCATGTTTTACATCAACAAGCAGGGGGGCACCAGTCTCCTCCTCTTGTGGATCTGGCCATTCAGATTTGGGAATGGGCGGTTCAGCATGGTGTCTGGCTGTTGGCAGTACACAGTCCGGGCCAGCTGAACGTCACGGCAGATGCCCTCAGCTGACAAACAATGGTCAGCTACGAGTGGGAATTGAAAGCGGAGGTCCTCTTCCAGATATTCCTGTGTTGGGGCACTTCGGAAGTGGACCTCTTCGCAACATCGGCAAACAAGACACTTCCTCTGTATGCCTCCAGAAATGGGCTGGGAGCCTCCTCAATGGGAGATGCTCTCGAGATTCCCTGGCACAACATGAGGGCCTATGCTTTTCCGCCTCTGCCTCTGATCCATCGGACGATTTGCAAGCTGAAGAACACGGTGAACTGTTCTCTTCTGCTCATAGCTCTGTGGTGGCTGGCCAGGTTCTGGTTTTCAGAGCTTCAACATCTGTCTGTGTGTGTACCGATCAGGCTTCCGCTAGTTCCCGATCTGCTTCACCAGAGAGATCGGCAGCTGTGGCACCCCTCCCCACAATTGTTCAGCTTGGTGGCATGGTGCCTGAGTTCAGATCTTTAGAACATCTGAACCTGTCTGCTGACAATATGCGTATTATTCAGGCAGCAAGGACGCCCTTGACGAGGTCTCAGTATAAGAGCAAGTGGCTTTTGTTCTGTCACTGGTGCTTAGCTAAACAGTTGGACCCCAGGGTGGCTACGATTGACACGGTGCTGTCCTTCGTCTCTCATCTAGCTGAGTCGGGCATTCATGTTCTGTCATGCAGGGCTTATCTCTCGGCTGTGGCCGCCTACCTATCCACGGACCAGTGCTCTTTCTCACTGTCAAATCCAGTGATTAAACAGCACTTTGCGGGTCTAATGCGTCTTTACCCTCCTGTTCGTAAACCGCACCTGACGTGGGATCTGAACATGGTTCTTACAGCCTTGTGCCATAAGCCTTTCGAACCAATGGCTACGGTAGATCTTAAGCACCTTTCATGGAAGGTGGCTTTCTTGGTCGTTGTTACTTCGGCAAGGCGTGTGAGTGAGCTCCAAGCTTTGTCGGTGGAGCATCCCTTCTTGGTTTTCCACAAGGATAAGGTTGTCCTTGGGACAAATCCTTATTTCTTACCAAAGGTGGTTTCCGATTTCCATCTAAATCAGTCAGTCTCGCTGCCTGTCTTCTTTCCAAACCCGGCTTCGGAAGCTGAGAGGGTTTTGCATTGCCTGGATGTTAGAAGATCTCTTAAATTCTATCTGGACAGAACTTCTGAACTTAGGCGTTCTTGTCAACTTTTGGTGACCTTTGGTGACCCGCAAGGCAAGTAGGCATCCAAAGCGAGGGATTGCTGCCTGTATTATGGAGTCTTACACTATTCTGGTTCTACAGCCTTCTAAAGGGATTCATCCATATCTGGTACGGGGTAAGGCAGCTGCTGTTGCCTTTCAAAAGTATGTCCCCTGGGAGACCATCGCGAAAGTGGCTACTTGGGCCTCCCCATCAGCTTTTTGAAAACATTACTGCTTGGACTTGAGCTCCAGATCTGATGCTCAGTTTGGCCAGGTTGTGCTGAAAAACCTCTTTCAGTAAGGGGTTTCCATCCACCTGTAGTTCCTGTGAAGAGTGCTTGGGAATCTCCCATAAGTATGGAGGAAAGGGGACGGGACGTAGGAGTACAACCAGGTTACTCACCGTAGTGACCACCTTACTCCTAGTCCACAGTCCCCTTTCCTACATACGCCTGCCCGCCGTCCCCTCTAATAAGGTTCCTCTATTATTGCTTAAAGGTCTCTGACCTGGCGATAGAAAAGGACTGATGGGTGATGCGCTGGGCGGAGCTAAGAAGGGCGGTGTTACGGCCGCGTGCTGTACCCCGCATCAAAAGAGAGGAAGGACACATTTTTGAAAAATGTGATGCTTTTTACAAAGTGCTCCGGTCCCGTCCCACAGGACGGAGGAATGCCCCATAAATATGGAGGAAAGGGGACTATGGACTAGGAGTAAGGTGGTCACTACGGTGAGTAACCTGGTTAATCTTCCACGCAGGGTAGGTAATTTTCATGACATACTTTTCAAAAAGGAACAACAGTGGATTTTTCGCCTAGACACAGTGAGGAATGGCCTAAACGAGGGTTCCCATGGAACAGTTTGGCCAAGAAGTAACATCTAGGTATAGACACTATTCACAAACAGCAGCCACTGCAACCCAAGATACCACAGTGCCATTTCGGTCTGACTGAGATGCAGTGGCCGAGTGTCACATTGGGTAATAACTTTGCAGGAAATGGCTATCCAGGGAAACAAAACCTCTTTCCCACAGCCATTCCGTGTCGCGCATCCAAGATCTACCGCACAATGGGCCTCATTCCGAGATTGGAGGTAGTCATGGCGCTATTTGCGCCATGACTGCCTCCAATAACAGTACCGGCACCGGTCTCGTTCAATGGGGACTTACCGGTGTAGTCCGACGTTTGCGGGACCGGTAAGTCCCCATTGAAAAAAACATTCCCCATTCCCATTTGATCCCCATAGGGCTCAATGGGAATGGGGAAGTAGCTAATAACGGTACCGCAATTTGCGGTACCGTTATTAGCTCTGAAGTCCCTTAGCGGGTCCCGTCCATAACACCTGGTAAAACCAGGCGTTGAAGGAGGGACTGTGAAAGAAGACCGGTGGGGGGTGTCTGTACTTCTGCTCTCTATATGGTAGAGGAGAGGCACAGAAGACCCCAGCCAAGATTCTCTATTACGGTAGCAATGGTCGAGCAATCAAGGCCTAGCTTCTCAGGAGGTGATGCGGGCTGGTTCTTAAGTACAGTGTAGTCCCCAAGCCCCCACAAAGGAATGTCCACACACTGTATTGGTTAGAACACAGTTTATATAATCAATATTCAAGGTTATGTACACTTATCATAATAACTCACTTTGTACTCCGGAAAATCAACAATGGCAAATATATACAATTCTAAAGTGGTACCACCCTTTGTATTAGATCTCATTAAAGTGCATGAACAATACTGTAACAATGTCACACAGATCAATAGAGTGAAACCAGCAATAGAGAGAGGAGAGAAAATAAGATGGTTGAGCAATAGGCAGAATACTGGCCCCTACCACTAGACACAGTTCTGTGTGGAGATCCCCCCACCTGGGCAACCTGTAAAATAAAGATATAGCACAAGCCCAGTCCATATATTGTTCTGCAAGTCTTATTCCCTCCTATAATGTTTTTACCCCCCCAATGTACCTGGTGGAGTCGAGTTCTTCGAAGAGGCGTCGACAGATCCTTCTAGAGCGACCCCCTTTCAAGCGGGAGTCACGGATCGTCGAGAAACGTCGAGAAACTCGGCGTTCGGCGACGGGGAATCGATGGCCCTTCTTGAATGCCTTCCCTTTCAAGCGGGAGGCACGGGGCGTCGAACGTCCGTCGACAAACAGGGTAGAACGGCGTCGATGAGGCGGCAGCTTCGTCCGAGCGGTGCTCGTCGGCGTCGGAGCGTCGACGTCCTGCAAGGCAGAGGCGTGCGGGGCACATCGGTGACAATAGTTCTGGACCGCAAAGATTGTGGAGACGGAGGCCCAGCAAGGGCGTCGAGTCGTTTGAGTCTTTGTGATCTTTGGGTGGCGGGAAACCCACCGGCAGGTTTCTCCTCGGCGCGTTGGTCGTCCTCGACTTTCTCCGGCAGGATAAAGCGGTCGACGGTGCGGACGAGGGAGTCCTTCGATTCGAATGTTCTTAGGCAAAGGAGCGGACGGCTCCGGTCGTCGGCGGCACGGCGTCAAGTGGTTCCCACGGCTGGGCAACACAACTTCGACGGGCCTCCAGCGGTTACACAAACCTGCGAACCCTGGTCGACGGCAATGGACTTCGACGGCGGCGATGTCCGGGTGCTTCACTTCGATCTCCTCGGCGGTCCCGTCTCGGGTTGACAGCCTTTCGAGGGTCTGTCTTCCAGGGCGCTTCGGCGAAGATGGAGCGGTGCTCGATGGTCCCTCGGAGCACGGGAAGAGGGCGCCTTACCAGGTCCTCTCTCGGGTCAGCCTTCGACGATTTCGGCAGCCTTCGGATCGGTCGAAGCAAATGCCACAGCAAGTCTTCTTCTTCCAGCTGGACGTCGAGGATCAGCAGTTCCAGTTACTCTTAGAGTGGAGACTCAGCTCCAGGATGCTTCTGAATGTTCCTGAACGTTCCTGAACGTTCCTGACCTCTGAACAGTGGTGAGAGGTCCCCAGATATACTATTCTGCCTCCCATCCACACTGCTGGCACACACTCAGCAGCCAATCATACAGAAGGGCATTCATGCAGTCAGTCAGCCAATCAGGCACACAGTGCATTCAGGCAACACTCCTCCCTTTCAGACACTCACAACAAGGAATGTGGATTGGGACAAGTACCCAGCCATTCAACACTACACACTGCATTCAGGCCAGTTTCGGGCAGGGCTGTCTCAGTCTTTGTCTCTCATGCCAGAAACCAGACAACCACAACAAAGAGTGTATATTGGTCACACACTCCATTCACCCAGGTCCCACCCACAGGAGGTACCGACATCATACAGTCACTGGGAAGGCTCCAGTCAGTCTAGCTGGGCCTTCACAACAACTCCATATATGGAACTTATATGGAGTCAGGGCTTCCCAGGACTTTGGGAAAACACAGGGGCCATCTTGTTTTCTATCAGGAATCAACTGATCCCAATGGCAGGGCCTGGGTATCCCAAAATGGAGGACACCCAGAGCACCTGTCAAATTCAGCATGGAGCTGCCACCAGCCCATACCCTGCTCTGGGGCCACCCACAGGTGCCCAAAAACATACACTAGGGGCACAGGGTTGTGCCCCTACCCATGGGTGCCATAAGGGTTGTGATGCTGGAAATGCATCGGAGGGACAGGGCCTCCGTATCCTGGTCCTTTTTCTGTGCTTATCGTGTGTTCTGTCGTGTTTTCCGCGCAGAAGTCCATGCGGGACTCCTGGCGGTGCAGCTCTCTCTTTTGGTTTGGTGAACAGACCCATGGGATACCCTTATGGCACCCATGGGTAGGGGTGCAACCCTGTGCCCCTAGTGTATGTTTTTGGGCACCCGTGGGTGGCCCACAGAGCTGGGTATGGGCTGGTGGCAGCTACATGCTGAATTTGACAGGTGCGCTGGGTATCCGCCATTTTAGGGTACCCCGGCCCTGCCATTGGAATCAGTTGATTCCTGATAGGAAACAAGATGGCCCCGGTGGCCTCTTGCTTTCTATCGCCTGATACCTTGTATTCCCAAAGTCCTGGGAAGCCCTGACTCTGTCCCTTCCCCCTGACTGGCTGTTGGGTGGAAGTTCCGTATATGGTGTTGTTGGGAAGGCCCAGCTAGACTTACTGGAGCCTTCCCGCTGACTGTATGTTGTGGGTACCGCCTGTGGGTGGGACCTGGGTGAATGGGGAGTGTGACCAATATGCACTCCGTGTTGTGGCTGTCTGGTTTCTGCCATGAGAGACAAAGACTGAGACAGCCCTGCCCGAAACCGGACTGAATGCAGTATGTAGAGTTGAATGGCTGAGTACTTGTCTCAATCCACATTCCTTGTTGTGAGTGTCTGTGCGGGAGAAGAGTGGCCTGAATGCCCGGCGTGCCTGATTGGCTGACCGACTGCATGAATGCCCTTCTGTACGATTGGCTGCTGAGTGTGTGCCAGCAGCGTGGATGAGAGACCAAATAGTATATCTGGGGACCTCTCACCACTGGAAATTGTTCAGAAGCTGAAGTCCACTACGACGAGTAACTGGAGTAACTGACGCTTGACCTTGAGGCCCTGCTGGAGGAGAAGGATTGCCGTGGCTCTCCTTCACGATCTAAAGGCTGCTGTGTCTCCAAGGACTGACCCAGAGAGGACCTGGTAAGGCGCCCTCTTCCCGAGCTACGAGGGACCATCGTGCACAGCTGACCTTTGCCAACGCTCCCTGGTAGACAGACCTACGACAGGCTGCCGACCCGATACGGGGACTGCTGAGGAATCCCAAAGCGAAGCACCCGGACTGTTGTCCGCCACTGTCGACGACCGCCGTCGCCGACCGGAGCCGCCGTGCTCCCGTTTGCCTAAGAACTTCAACTTGATCAACGGACGCTCTCGTCTGCATCGCCGTGCCGTCTCCTGTGGGAGAAGGCCTGACCGTCGACGCGCCGAGGAGTATCCACCGGTGGGTTTCCCGCCACCCAAAGACCGCAGAGACGCCGACGACTCGACGCCCTTGCTGGGCCACAGTTCTTCTTCATCTCTTTGCGGTCCAGAACTATCGTCACCGAGGTGCCCCGCACGCCTCTTCCTTGCAGGACGCCAACGCTCTGTCGTCGACGAGCACCGCTCGGATCAAAGCCTGCTGCCTCATCAACGTCGTTCTACCCGGTTCACGGTCGGACGTTCGGCGCCCCGTGTCTCCCGCTTGAAAGGGGCGACATTCAAGAAGGGCCGCCGATTCCCCGACACCGAACCCCGAGTCCGCGACGCATCTCGACGATCCGTGGCTCCTGCCTTAAAGGGAGTCAGTCCAGAAGGATCGGTCGACGCCTCGCCGACGAACTCTACTCCACCAGGTACATTGGGGGGGTAAAACATTGTAGGATAGAACGAGACTCTTGAACAATATATGGACTGGGCTTGTTTTATATATCGTTATTTTACAGGTTGCCCAGGTGGGGGGATCTCCACTCAGAGCTGTGTCCCGTAGCAAGGACCAGTCGTCTGCCTATTGTTTCATCCGTCTGCTTTCTCTCTTCTCTCTATTGCTGGTTTCATTGCTATTGATCCGTGTGGCATTTTCACAGCCTTGTTGAATGCACTCTAAATCGAATATTAGTGGTACCACTTTAGAATTGTAGATATTTACCATTGTTGATTTTCCGGAGCACAAAGTGCATTATTGTGATAAGTGTACATAACCTTTGAATATTAATTATATAAAGACTGTGTTTTCAGTAATACAGTGTGTGGACATTCCTTTGTGGGGGCTTGGGGATACACTGTACTTAAGAACCAGCCCGCATCACCTCCTGAGAAGCTAGGCCTTGATTGCTCGACCAGCGTTACCATATCAGAGAATCTCGGCTGGGGTCCTCTGTGCCTTTCCTCTGCCATATAGAGAGCGGAAGTACAGACCCCCCCACCTCGTCCTGACAAGCTTGGTGGTAGCGGTGGGATGCTTATGGTTTTAAGAATCAGTGTATAACCGTGCCACTTACAAAATATCTGCACTTTATTGAATTAAGGTTTAGGTGTGTTCCAAATAACTGCATTACAAGCAATGGAGACCATTGCGAATGGTAAATTGACTCGGATGAGCTTAGAGGCTCTCCAGAGTGCTTGTGAAGCCAGGGAGTTAGACTTTGTGGATAAGTCTAGGGCTGAGCTGATAGCTGCCCTGGTGGACTACCAGACTGATGGTGAAACTCTTGATGAAGGGGGGGATGCAACCCGTGAGGACTCTGCCCCTGGGGTTGTCGCTGAATCTGTTTCTGGGAATGCCGCCATTCCTGCTGCCTCTGTTCCGAACCCCAGCAATTCCATGGAACTTGAGTTATTAAGGATGAAGTTGGCCTTTGAATATCGCAAGTTGGAAATAGAAGCTGAGCTTAAGAAAGAGGAGCTGGCACAGCAAGTGGAACTCAAGAATAGGGATCTTGCGCTCAAAGATAAGGACACTGAATGTCAGAGAATCCAGTTAGAGAAAGCTCGAGTGGAGACTTCAGCTAGACCAATTGAGAGTGGCAGGTCCCCAGCCACCAAGTTTATGAAAGATTTGGTTGGTGTGTTTTTGGAGGGTTCAGATATCCTCCAATGGATTGAAGCGTTTGAAATGGCTTGTGCGATTCATGATGTTGATAAAAGAGATTGGGCTAAGTATTTGTTAAGTAGAGTACCTCAAACTGGATATGACTGTATTCTGAAGCTGAGTGTGGAAGAAAGGGGTCAGTATGAGTGTATGAAGTCTGCTTTAATTGCCAAGTTTGGCAAGACACCTACCCAATATCTTAAAAGGTTCAGGGATTTTAAGAAACGAGAGAATGTGTCTTGGGTTGACTGGGTGAGTGCTGCGCACATGAACATGATGGGGTGGATTGATGGGTACAAGGTGAAAACTTTTTCTGAATTATCCCACCTGTTGTTTTTTGAGCATTTTTCTGAAGCCTGTTCGCCAGAGCTGCGTCAGTATGTTGCTGACCAGAACATTTTGGACCCCTTTAAGCTGGCTAGGTTGGCTGACAAGTGGGTCTCCCACCGGGTGTCCCCTAAGGACTCCAGTGGGAAGGACAAGGATAAAGAGAAGGGGGCCTCTCAGAAAGCTGAGGAGTCCCCCAAGCAGTCACAGTCGAATAAAACAAAACCTTCCTCTCCTAAGAACCAAAAATCTAGTGGGGATAAGTCCTCTGTGGGTGGGAATAAGAGTAGTGGTCCACCTGCTGCAAAGCAGGCTCCCAGTGGTTCCAGTACCGTACCTCGCACTCCTAGCACTTGTTGGGATTGTGGGGCTCTGGATCACCGAAGGGGTGACTCCAAGTGTAAAGGTAAGGCACTTGGAGTACAGGCTGTCAGCCTGACCTACCCTTACCCCGTGTCTGAGGTGGAGGCCACCGTCCTCCCCTCCTCTACCGGAATCACATTTGGTGCTCCAGTAGAGGTTTCCTTAGTGTCCCTTGGGGCCTGGGACCAGTACGCAGAAGTACTGGCGACTATCCCGCAGAACACCCGTAGGTTTTTGAGAAGTGTCCTCTTGAATGGCCAGCCTTCTACTGGTTTGAGAGACACTGGGGCAAGCATGACAGTGGTGGACAGGACCCTGCTCAAGCCAGAGGACTATGTAAGTGCTCCTCTGAGAACCACCAGATTAGCTGGTGGGCCTCCCAAATTATCGCCTGTAGCCTTAGTCACACTCATGATTGGAGACAAGACAGCAAAGCTTCCTGTCCTAGTTCAGGACAATGGGCCTCATTACACGGTAGGCGGTAGGGACATACCGTTACCGGTAAGGGATTACCGATATCGGTAAATCCCCTCCCCAATCACGACCCGGACATACCGCTATTAGCGGCACCGCAAAGTACGGTGGTACTATTAGCGGCAAGTCCGTGAGCGCGCGGCCCCTCAGACCGGAAATAGCGGCATAGCGCTAATATCACGGCATCACGAGCCATGCGTACATGGCAATACCGGCATGTACTAGACCCAAAGAACCCTTACCGGCAAGGCGCTAATACCGGCATCGCGAACCACACGTTAAAAGAGCACAGCAGAGTTCCAACCTGCCACAGGTGGACAAAATCAGCACAGGTGGAGGCAATGGAGACTGGCAGCACAAAAGAGCACACCACACCCCTCCCCACACCCATTCCCACACCAAGATGGATGCAATACTAGCAGCATTACATGGGCTAGAGGACATGATTGCTGTGCAGCAGCTACAACAACAGGCAGCACAGAGGAGACGCAGGAGGAGGAGGAGGAGGGCAAGACAGGTGCAGCAAGCACCACCAGTGCACCTAGTGATACCACAGAGGCAGCCACCAATTCCCAGGATCAGAGCCAGTCCAGTCAACCTAACCCCTGAGCAGATACACACCCTGTACCGTCTGGACTGGGATACCATCACCACCATAGTAGACATGATATACAACGACATTGTGAGTCTCATTGACATCCGTACTGCCATCCCCCCTCTACTGAAGGTAGTAACAGTGCTCCACTTCTTGGCCACAGGCACCTACCAGCATACGGTAGGTCAGATGCATGGCATATCACAACCAGTATTCTCACGCACACTGAACCAGGTGCTCGAAGCCCTCCTGCAGCACACAAGTCAACACATATACATGCCACGGACTGCCCAGGAGATCTCCAACACCAAAGTTGGCTTCCATTCACTGGCAGGCATCCCAAGTTGCATCGGGGCCATCGACTGTACCCATGTAGAACTGCTGGTCCCA
Organism: Ambystoma mexicanum; assembly: GCF_040938575.1. NCBI lineage: Eukaryota > Metazoa > Chordata > Amphibia > Caudata > Ambystomatidae > Ambystoma > Ambystoma mexicanum. The sequence continues at coordinate 228,850,054 of NC_090931.1, read as the reverse complement.
CATGCCAATGAGGTAGTGTACCGTAACAGAAAGCAATACCACTCCATCAACGTCCAAATGGTATGTGACTCCAATAAGATCATCACACATTGCTGTGCCCGATATCCCGGTTCAACCCATGATGCAATGGTCCTGCGGAACTCGACAATACCACGATACATGGAGCGACATGCTGGACAACGTTCGTGGCTACTTGGTGAGTAGCAGGCTGACCACATGTCAGTGTGATGTGGATTGTGAGTGGGGGGGGGAGATGCATACTCCAACTGGCCGTGAATGGGGGGGGGGAGATGCATACTCCAACTGGCCGTGAATGGGGGGGGGGGAGATGCATACTCCAACTGTGCGTGAACTTGTGTCATGAGAAGAATGGACATACATATTTGCATCACTGTACAGTGAGGCAGCCCACAATGGACCAGAGACAAAACCACATGCCGGAAGTGAGTGCCACGGCAAACATATCAATCCATTACGCCAAACAGGCCATTCCAAACAACATGCACACCGCACAACACACCATTCCCCCATTACACAAATCAGCAACATGCATATCAAAATCACAACTGAAATGTACGCTGAACTACATCAGAAATGGTCCGCGCACATGAGTGCATACAAATGGATCCCCTGTAGCCATTGTGGTGAGGCACACCCGTACCCCACCACAGAATTGCCATCAAACAGTATGGGGACATCAACTAAGGAATGGCAGTGTACTAGCAGTGTGGCACTAACGTTGCCAGGGCCAGGAAACACAAATCACTTAAACTCTGGCGGGACATGGCAATCCCTGCTGTATGCATGCATGGTGCATGTCCACTTGCAAGGACCACCTCACCTTCCCACATTGCAGTTACCCTGATTGCCATGCGTGCTTGGATCAGTGGATGTCGTTGAATATGCAATGTTTGTTTGTGTGACATGTGCACGCTCCACATTATGTAGACACTTACACATACCCATTGTTGCACCCATGCAGGTGATGCAGGTTATCCCCTGAAGAGGTGGCTCCTTACCCCTGTGCGGAACCCACAGAACAGGCACGAAGAGGACTACAATCATGCACACACCCGTACCCGCGTGGTGATCGAGCAGACATTCGGCCTATTGAAGGAACGCTTCCGGTGCCTCAGCAGGTCGGGCGGGGCACTCCTGTACGGGCATGAGAAGGTGGCCAAGATAACCATGGCATGTGTCATGCTTCACAATATGTGTATCAGACGGAATGTGCCAATGCCCCCTGACATAGAACTGCGACCACCGTCTGAGGATGATGACGGGGATGAGGATGGAGGAGAGGGGGCTGCAGGTCATGCAGGTGGCGATGCCCATGAGGGACGTGCTGTGCGGCAGCACCTGATAGACCATTGTTTCTGATGCACATGGATTAGGAGGGTGCAATTGGTGTTCAGCTCAGGGCACGGGGTGTATGGAGGACATAATCACAGTGCACCCTTCAACAATAAAACACACATACACAATTATCAATGTCGAGTCATGTGATTATCCATGCCATTACGTCTGTATTGAGCATTATGACATTCAAACGTGCATGTACCCTCCACCCAAAACACCCTCACCCCCCTCCCCCCACAACTCCCCCAAACACCCTCACCCCCCTCCCCCCACAACTCCCCCAAACACCCTCACCCCCCTCCCCCCACAACTCCCCCAAACACCCTCACCCCCCTCCCCCCACAACTCCCCCAAACACCCTCACCCCCCTTCCCCCACAACTCCACCGAACATGGTGTGCACATCAGTGCTGCATTAGTTCCCAAGTGTCAACAGGGACAGGCTGGCCCTACTTCCCTCCTCCACTACCACCATTGGGGGGTTGTGAGTCTGACCGCCGCAAGGACCGGCTGGACCTGCGCAGGATGGTTGTCTGGTCGGAGCTAGTAGACGAGGGCGTGGCTGGTTGATCTGCTCCCTGTGAGTGACGCATGCTCTCCATCGCCTCAGCAATGCGCGTTAGGACCTGCCTCACAGCGGCCATCTCCTCACATAGGCGCGTCGTGTTGCTGTCCATGGCAGCTTTCATGTCCCTTGACAACCCCCGGATCTCCTCCCTGGTCGAGGCAGCCTCGCTCACTTGCCGGGCAACCAGGGCATTGAGCTCCTCCTGGCGCTGGCGTATCAGGCTCATGGTGTCGTCTGCGGCCCTGCCCCTGTTACTCCTCGGCGCAGCTTGCTGCATGTGGCCGACATCAGGTGAGCTCGCCACGGGACTGAATGACCCATCCATTGCATCTCCGGCATGCACCTCATGGATGTTGCCATTGGATGTGTTGCATGGGCTGTGGAGTGGGGACAGCTGGGGGCTGGGTGTACGCTGCCCTTCCGGTGTCGGACATGGGTCGTCCACATCACTCATAGGTGCCGTGGCTGCTGCTTCCCCAACGGAGCTATTGGCTGCGGACGGCGTGCCTTCTGGCACTGGCTCCTGAGTGGTGGGGGTGGGTGGTGGGGGTGCTGCCACAGTGTCGGATGGCATTTCGACCCTTGGTGTGGTCGTTGCGTGGGTGGCTTTTGTACGCTGGGCCACTCCAGATATCCCAGTGCCCCTCGATGTACTGGGCCTGGTGCCTGCATCCTTTCCCTTGGCCTGCTTTTTGGGTGGTGGGGCCTGCGTTGCAGCGTCCAGCTCCTCACTGTCAGATTGTGACCCTGTGGGGGAGCAAGACAGGGATAACATCAGTGATGGGTCAACGTGCATCATGCATATGTTGTTGTTGCTGCAGTTCTTTGGATTTGGACATCTACTTTGGGCCTGCAGGTTGTTGGCCAGATGGGTGGGTCATCCGGACATGTGTCAGGGTGACACGTGTGTGAGGTGCTGCATGCATGTGGTTGTGTGGGGATGTGCAGGGCATATATGCAGGGTTGTGTACATGTGTGTGTGATGACCCCATCCATTAGCTGATTCCCAATTCACATTTAGGGGAGGGACTCATGCTTGGCATTGCTGTGTCTTGCGTGGTCACTCACCTCCGTCTGACGTTGTTGCCACACCACACTCCATTCGGCCCACTCCCTCGATGGATTCTATGCCAATGGTGCTGGCACATGTCTCCTCCCACTCCTGCATCTTCATCGGGGATCCACCTCCGCCTCCTGTGCCCATGGCCAGATTCCTGTTGGCCGATAAAATGCTGCGTACACGGAGGCGCAGATCATCCCACCGCTTGCGCACGTCCTTTACGGTGCGGGGGGTGGAGCCCACCGCACTGACTTTCTGCGCCACCTCAGCCCAGATTTCCTTTTTTCTCAGGAGTGCCGGGCGCCGCATGTCGCTAGCGAACACTACATCTGCATTTGCAGCCAGGGTGTCTGCCAGCATTTTCAATTCCTCATTTGAGAAGCGTTCTTTGCGCTGGCGCGCATCGGCTTTCTTTAGGGCCTTGGGCATTGTTTGTTCTTCTGGGATGTGGTTTTGCCAGTCGTGGTGTTGCTGCAGGTCCTGAGTGCAGGGGATGGCAATGGATTGTGTTTTTAAAGATGGCCGCCGGGCTCTTTCCCGTTCCGGTGCGATGACGCTATTTCCGGTTCCGGTGTTTTACGGTGACCGCTAATAGCAGTGACCGCTAATAGCAGTGACCGCTAACAGCGGTGGCCGCTAATAGCGTGCAGCATGAGGGCGGAGGTGCTATCAGCACTTTGGTCGGAGCCGGTAAGGTGCTTTTCCGCCATGGCGGTGGGGTCATTTACCGTCATGGCCCTATGCGCGTGTCCGCTAACTCGTAATGTGACGCTATTAGCGGTCTCCTACGATGGCGGACACGCTAATGGCGCCATGACGGTAAATCACATTTTTTAGCGCCTACCGTGTAATGAGGCCCAATGTCCCTGCTAACATTCTGTTAGGTAATGATCTAGTAGAGTTGGGGTTGATCTCGGATGGTCTTCCCATGACTGCTGCTGCGGTCACTAGGTCACAGGTGACACCGGGTCTGGCTGTGAGTCAAGTACCCGAGCCAAAGGCGAGGCCTAAGGCACGAAGAAGGAAGACCAAGAAGGCCACCTCTGTGGGAGGAACACCTTCTCTTCCTGCTGTTCCGACAGCACCCATTGGGATCCAGGCTCCGGACGGGCTGGGTCCAGTGGAAAACCCGGACTCAACTCCTGTGGGAGAAGAGACAGAAGACTCTCCTGTGGGAGAGGTTCTCAACCCGGAGGATCATCCCGACCTTCAATGCTTGTTAGCTGAAGGGGGACCCTCCCGGGCGGACTTCTGTAAAGGGCAGAGAGAGTGTCCCTCTCTCTCGAGGGTCTGCGGACGCAGGCCCTGTCCCAGGCACAAGGTGAAGTGCCTAGGACATTCAAGATTTATTGGGAGGGTGAGCTCCTTGTTAGTGAGCCCACTAAGCCTGGACCTGGTGCCCTCAAGAGGTTGGTGGTACCCCAGGTTTACAGGCCCTTCCTACTGCAGTTGGCGCATGAGGTGCCCTTGGCTGGTCATCTTGGTACCAAGAAGACTAAGCAGAGGCTCTCTGCCCACTTCTACTGGCCTCGGATGGGAGTGGAAGTGGAGTCCCACTGCCGGACCTGCCCCACTTGTCAGTTATCTGGCAAGACTGGAGGCAGGGTCATTGCCCCACTGCAGCCATTGCCAGTGGTCGGCACACCGTTTGAGAGGGTGGGCATCGACATTGTCGGTCCCCTGGACCCTCCCACTTCAGGTGGACATCGGTTCATCCTGGTCTTGGTTGATCATGCCACCAGGTACCCTGAGGCTATACCCCTTCGGACTATTACTGCCAAGGTGGTGGCCCGGGCTCTCCTGGGCATTTTCACCCGTGTTGGATTCCCCAAGGAAGTTGTCTCCGACCGAGGATCCAACTTCATGTCGGGTTACATGAAGACCATGTGGAAAGAGTGCGGGGTAACCTACCAGTTCTCCACCTCTTACCACCCCCAGACCAATGGTCTGGTTGAGAGATTTAACAAAACTCTCAAGGGCATGCTAGGTGCTTTGGAAGAGCCCCTACGGAGGAAATGGGATCTCCTCCTGCCATGCCTGCTGTTTGCTTACAGAGAGGTACCTCAAGAGGGTGTTGGTTTCAGCCCCTTTGAGTTACTCTTTGGACATCCCGTGAGGGGGCCCCTCGCCTTGATCCGAGAAGGCTTGGAGGCCACCCCTCCAGGTCCCGCCAAGCAAGTGGGGGACTATGTGTTAGGCCTCAGACGGAGGATGACACAGATGATGGGTCAGGCAACAGCAAATCTCAAGGCCAGCCAAGAACTGAATAAGTATTGGCATGACCTTAAAGCTTCGCAGGTCGATTGGACTCCGGGACAGGAAGTCCTCGTGATGGAGCCTACCAAGCCTAGAGCTTTGGCAGACAAGTGGACTGGACCCTTCAGGATAATCTCCAAGATGGGCGAAGTCAATTATCTGGTTGACCTGGGTGCCTCTGGGGTAGCCCCTCAGGTATTCCATGTCAACAGGCTCAAGCCTTTCCACCGGCGAGCAGAAGTCTCATGTCTCTTGCTAGCTTCAGGGCAAGAAGAGGATGAGAGTGAGCCCCTTCCTGATTTGCTGCATAGCAACCCTCAGGACGGCTCAGTGGAGGGAGTACAGCTCTCTCCCGATTTGACAACAGAGCAGCAGAGGGCCTGCCGGGCTTTGCTCCAGCAGTATGCCTCTCTGTTTTCGCTGACACCGGGCCTTACACCTTGGTGTAGGCCTGAAATTGACACTGGTGACAGCGTGCCTGTCAAGAGCAGGTGCTACCGTATGTCAGATACCGTTAAGAACCACATCCAGGCTGAGGTCGCCAAGATGTTGGATCTGGGTGTAATTGAACCCTCAACCAGTCCCTGGTCCAGTCCAGTGGTCCTTGTCCCCAAGGCAAGTTCCCAGGCGGGTACCAAAGATTGGAGGTTCTGCGTGGACTACCGAGGAGTCAATGCCGTCACCAAAACTGACGCGCACCCATTGCCCAGGGCTGATGAGCTCGTGGACACCATAGGTGCTGCCAAATTTGTGAGCACCTTTGACCTCACCTCAGGCTATTGGCAAATAGCTCTGACGGACCATGCCAAGGAAAAGACGGCATTCTCCACACCAGAGGGACTCTACCAGTTTAGGGTCATGCCTTTTGGGTTGAAGAATGCCCCTGCCACTTTCCAGAGGTTGGTCAATCATGCGCTCAGTGGGCTGGAGGCCTTTTGTGTGGCCTATCTAGACGACATTGCCGTCTACAGTTCCACCTGGGAAGCGCATTTGACACACCTGGATAAAGTGTTGCAGGCCTTGAAAAGGGCTAACCTCACTATCAAGGCTACCAAGTGCCAGATAGCTCAGGGGAAAGTTACCTATCTTGGTCATGAGGTAGGAGGGGGTCAAATCCAGCCTCTTTCCAGTAAGGTACAGGACGTACAGGACTGGGAGACTCCCACTACTCAAACCCAGGTGAGAGCCTTTTTGGGCCTCACTGGGTATTATCGCAATTTCATGGCGGACTATGGGACCATAGCCGCACCACTGACAGCTCTGACTTCACCCAAACAGCCTAGGAAGGTTAATTGGACTGAAGACTGTCAGAGGGCCTTTGATGGCTTGAAAGAAAGTCTGTGCAGGGCACCCGTGTTGTGTGCACCTGATTACAGCCGACCCTTTATCGTCCAGACGGATGCCTGCGACACCGGAATTGGAGCTGTCTTGTCCCAGTTAGATGACAAAGGGAGAGAACATCCTATCATATTCATCAGTAGACAACTCAAGGGTAGAGAACTTAGGTGGGCTACTGTTGAAAAGGAATGTTTTAGTATAGTTTGGAGCCTTAGGCGTTTTAGGCCCTACCTTACGGGGTCCACCTTCAAGGTCCAAACAGATCATAAGCCCCTGAAATGGCTTATGCAGATGAAGGGTGAAAATCCGAAACTGCTCAGGTGGTCCATTAGCCTGCAAGGGCTAGACTTCACCATAGAGCACAGACCAGGGAAGAGTCACGATAATGCAGATGGCCTTTCCAGAAGGTATGTTGACCGTCTGGATGAGGGTGTCTATCCCGTGGGAGATTAGGCACCCTAACCTCAGTCTGGGGGGGGGCGACTGTGATGCTGGAAATGCATCGGAGGGACAGGGCCTCCGTATCCTGGTCCTTTTTCTGTGCTTATCGTGTGTTCTGTCGTGTTTTCCGCGCAGAAGTCCATGCGGGACTCCTGGCGGTGCAGCTCTCTCTTTTGGTTTGGTGAACAGACCCATGGGATACCCTTATGGCACCCATGGGTAGAGGTGCAACCCTGTGCCCCTAGTGTATGTTTTTGGGCACACGTGGGTGGCCCACAGAGCTGGGTATGGGCTGGTGGCAGCTACATGCTGAATTTGACAGGTGCGCTGGGTATCCGCCATTTTAGGGTACCCCGGCCCTGCCATTGGAATCAGTTGATTCCTGATAGGAAACAAGATGGCCCCGGTGGCCTCTTGCTTTCTATCGCCTGATACCTTGTATTCCCAAAGTCCTGGGAAGCCCTGACTCTGTCCCTTCCCCCTGACTGGCTGTTGGGTGGAAGTTCCGTATATGGTGTTGTTGGGAAGGCCCAGCTAGACTTACTGGAGCCTTCCCGCTGACTGTATGTTGTGGGTACCGCCTGTGGGTGGGACCTGGGTGAATGGGGAGTGTGACCAATATGCACTCCGTGTTGTGGCTGTCTGGTTTCTGCCATGAGAGACAAAGACTGAGACAGCCCTGCCCGAAACCGGACTGAATGCAGTATGTAGAGTTGAATGGCTGAGTACTTGTCTCAATCCACATTCCTTGTTGTGAGTGTCTGTGCGGGAGAAGAGTGGCCTGAATGCCCGGCGTGCCTGATTGGCTGACCAACTGCATGAATGCCCTTCTGTACGATTGGCTGCTGAGTGTGTGCCAGCAGCGTGGATGAGAGACCAAATAGTATATCTGGGGACCTCTCACCACTGGAAATTGTTCAGAAGCTGAAGTCCACTACGACGAGTAACTGGAGTAACTGACGCTTGACCTTGAGGCCCTGCTGGAGGAGAAGGATTGCCGTGGCTCTCCTTCACGATCTAAAGGCTGCTGTGTCTCCAAGGACTGACCCAGAGAGGACCTGGTAAGGCGCCCTCTTCCCGAGCTACGAGGGACCATCGTGCACAGCTGACCTTTGCCAACGCTCCCTGGTAGACAGACCTACGACAGGCTGCCGACCCGATACGGGGACTGCTGAGGAATCCCAAAGCGAAGCACCCGGACTGTTGTCCGCCACTGTCGACGACCGCCGTCGCCGACCGGAGCCGCCGTGCTCCCGTTTGCCTAAGAACTTCAACTTGATCAACGGACGCTCTCGTCTGCATCGCCGTGCCGTCTCCTGTGGGAGAAGGCCTGACCGTCGACGCGCCGAGGAGTATCCACCGGTGGGTTTCCCGCCACCCAAAGACCGCAGAGACGCCGACGACTCGACGCCCTTGCTGGGCCACAGTTCTTCTTCATCTCTTTGCGGTCCAGAACTATCGTCACCGAGGTGCCCCGCACGCCTCTTCCTTGCAGGACGCCAACGCTCTGTCGTCGACGAGCACCGCTCGGATCAAAGCCTGCTGCCTCATCGACGTCGTTCTACCCGGTTCACGGTCGGACGTTCGGCGCCCCGTGTCTCCCGCTTGAAAGGGGCAACATTCAAGAAGGGCCGCCGATTCCCCGACACCGAACCCCGAGTCCGCGACGCCTCTCGACGATCCGTGGCTCCTGCCTTAAAGGGAGTCACTCCAGAAGGATCGGTCGACGCCTCGCCGACGAACTCTACTCCACCAGGTACATTGGGGGGGTAAAACATTGTAGGATAGAACGAGACTCTTGAACAATATATGGACTGGGCTTGTTTTATATATCGTTATTTTACAGGTTGCCCAGGTGGGGGGATCTCCACTCAGAGCTGTGTCCCGTAGCAAGGACCAGTCGTCTGCCTATTGTTTCATCCGTCTGCTTTCTCTCTTCTCTCTATTGCTGGTTTCATTGCTATTGATCCGTGTGGCATTTTCACAGCCTTGTTGAATGCACTCTAAATCGAATATTAGTGGTACCACTTTAGAATTGTAGATATTTACCATTGTTGATTTTCCGGAGCACAAAGTGCATTATTGTGATAAGTGTACATAACCTTTGAATATTAATTATATAAAGACTGTGTTTTCAGTAATACAGTGTGTGGACATTCCTTTGTGGGGGCTTGGGGATACACTGTACTTAAGAACCAGCCCGCATCACCTCCTGAGAAGCTAGGCCTTGATTGCTCGACCAGCGTTACCATATCAGAGAATCTCGGCTGGGGTCCTCTGTGCCTTTCCTCTGCCATATAGAGAGCGGAAGTACAGACCCCCCCACCTCGTCCTGACAAGGGTATCCCATGGGGCTGTTCACCAAACCAAAAGAGAGAGCTGCACTGTCAGGAGTCCCACATCGACTCCTGGGCAGAAAACATGACAGAACACACGATAAAAAGCAGTAAAGGACAAGGATTCAGAGGCCCTGTCCCTCTGATGCATTTCCAGCATCACAGTCGCCCCCCCAGACTGAGGTGGAGGGTGTCTAATCTCCCACGGGATAGACACCCTCATCCAGACGGTCAACATACCTTCTGGAAAGGCCATCTGCATTATCGTGACTCTTCCCTGGTCTGTGCTCTATGGTGAAGTCTAGCCCTTGCAGGCTAATGGACCACCTGAGCAATTTCGGATTCTCACCCTTCATCTGCATAAGCCACTTCAGGGGCTTATGATCTGTTTGGACCTTGAAGGTAGACCCCGTAAGGTAGGGCCTAAAACGCCTAAGGCTCCAAACTATGCTAAAACACTCCTTTTCAACAGTAGCCCACCTAAGTTCTCTACCCTTGAGTTGTCTACTGATGAATATGATAGGATGTTCTCTCCCTTTGTCATCTAACTGGGACAAGACAGCTCCAATTCCGGTGTCGCAGGCATCCGTCTGGACGATAAAGGGTCGGCTGTAGTCAGGCGCACTCAACACAGGTGCCCTACACAGACTTTCTTTCAAGCCATCAAAGGCCCTCTGACAGTCTTCGGTCCAATTAACCTTCCTAGGCTGCTTGGGTGAGGTTAGAGCTGTCAGGGGTGCAGCTATGGTCCCATAGTCTGCCATGAAATTGCGATAGTACCCAGTCAGGCCCAAAAAGGCCCTCACCTGGGTTTGAGTAGTGGGAGTCTCCCAGTTCTGTACATCCTGTACTTTACTGGAGAGAGGTTGGATTTGACCCCCTCCTACCTCATGACCAAGATAGGTAACTTTCCCCTGAGCTATCTGGCACTTGGTGGCCTTGATAGTGAGGTTAGCCCTTTTCAAGGCCTGCAACACCTTATCCAGATGTGTCAAATGCTCTTCCCAGGTGGAACTGTAGACGGCAATGTCGTCTAAGTAAGCCACACAAAAGGCTTCCAGCCCACTGAGCGCATGGTTGACCAATCTCTGGAAGGTGGCAGGGGCATTCTTCAACCCAAAAGGCATGACCCTAAAGTGTCCCTCAGGTGTTGAGAAGGCCGTCTTTTCCTTGGCATGGTCCGTCAGAGCTATTTGCCAATAGCCTGAGGTAAGGTCAAAGGTGCTCACAAATTTGGCAGCACCTATGGTGTCCACGAGCTCATCAGCCCTGGGCAATGGGTGCGCGTCAGTTTTGGTGACGGCATTGACTCCTCGGTAGTCCACACAGTACCTCCAATCCTTGGTACCCGCCTGGGAACTTGCCCTGGGGACAAGGACCACTGGACTGGACCAGGGGCTGGTTGAGGGCTCAATAACACCCAGATCCAACATCTTGGCGACCTCAGCCTGGATGTGGTTCTTGACGGTATCTGACATACGGTACACCTGCTTTTGACAGGCACACTGTCACCAGTGTCAATTTCATGCCTACACCACGGTGTAAGGCCTGGCGTCAGTGAAAACAGAGAGGCATACTTTTGGAGCAAAGCCCTGCAGGCCCTCTGTTGCTCTGTTGTCAAATCTGGAGAGAGATGTACTCCCTCCACTGAGCCATCCTGAGGGTTGCTATGCAGCAAATCAGGAAGGGGCTCACTCTCATCCTCTTCTTGCCCGGAAGCTAGCAAGAGACATGAGACTTCTGCTCGCCGGTGGAAAGGCTTGAGCCTGTTGACATGGAATATCTGAGGGGCTACCCCAGAGGCTCCCATGTCAACCAGATAATTGACTTCGCCCATCTTGGAGATGATCCTGAAGGGTCCAGTCCACTTGTCTGCCAAAGCTCTAGGCTTGGTAGGCTCCATCACAAGGATTTCCTGTCCCGGAGTCCAATCCACTTGCGAGGCTTTAAGGTCATGCCAGTACTTATTCAATTCCTGGCTGGCCTTGAGATTTGCTGTTGCCTGACCCATCATCTGTGTCATCCTCCGTCTGAGGCCTAACACATAGTCCCCCACTTGCTTGGCGGGACCTGGAGGGGTGGCTTCCAAGCCTTCTCTGATCAAGGCGAGGGGCCCCCTCACGGGATATCCAAAGAGTAACTCAAAGGGGCTGAAACCAACACCCTCTTGAGGTACCTCCCTGTAAGCAAACAGCAGGCATGGCAGGAGGAGATCCCATTTCCTCCTTAGGGGTTCTTCCAAAGCCCCTAGCATGCCCTTGAGAGTTTTATTAAATCTCTCAACCAGACCATTGATCTGGGGGTGGTAAGAGGTGGAGAACTTGTAGGTTACCCCGCACTCTTTCCACATGGTTTTCATGTAACTAGACATGAAGTTGGATCCTCTGTCAGAGACAACCTCCTTGGGGAATCCAACACGGGTGAAAATGCCCAGGAGAGCCCTGGCAACCACCTTGGCAGTAGCAGTCCGAAGGGGTATCGCCTCAGGGTACCTGGTGGCATGATCTACCAAGACCAGGATGAACCGATGTCCACCTGAAGTGGGAGGGTCAAGGGGACCGACGATGTCGATGCCCACCCTCTCAAATGGTGTGCCAACCACTGGCAATGGCTGCAGTGGGGCAATGATACTGCCTCCAGTCTTGCCAGACAACTGACAAGTTGGGCAGGTCCTGCAATGGTACTCCACTTCTACTCCCATCCGTGGCCAGTAGAAATGGGCAGAGAGCCTCTGCTTAGTCTTCTTGGTCCCAAGATGACCAGCCAAGGGCACCTCATGCGCCAACTGCAGTAGGAAGGGCCTGTAAACCTGGGGTACCACCAACCTCTTGAGGGCACCAGGTTCAGGCTTAGTGGGCTCACTAACAAGGAGCTCACCCTCCCAATAAATCCGGAATGTCCTAGGCACTTCTCCTTGTGCCTGGGCCAGGGCCTGTTTCCTCAGTCCCTCGAGAGAGTGGCACTCTCTCTGTCCCTTACAGAAGTCTGCCCGGGAGGGTCCCCCTTCAGCTAACAAGCATTGAAGGTCAGGATGATCCTCCGGGTTGAGAACCTCTCCCACAGGAGAGTCTTCTGTCTCTTCTCCCACAGGAGTTGAGTTTGGGTTTTCCACTGGACCCAGCCCGTCCGGAGCATGGATCCCAATGGGTGCTGTCGGAACAGCAGGAAGAGAAGGTGTTCCCTCCACAGAGGTGGCCTTCTTGGTCTTCCTTCTTCTTGCCTTAGGCCTCGCCTTTGGCTCGGGTACCTGACCCACAGCCAGACCCGGTGTCACCTGTGACCTAGTGACTGCAGCAGCAGTCATGGGAAGACCATCCGAGATCAACCCCAACTCTACTAGATCATTTCCTAACACAATGTTAGCAGGGACATTGTCCTGAACCAGGACAGGAAGCTTTGCTGTCTTGTCTCCAATCATGAGTGTGACTAAGGCTACAGGTGATAATTTGGGAGGCCCACCAGCTAACCTGGTGGTTTGCAGAGGAGCACCTTCATAGTCCTCTGGCTTGAGCAGGGTCCTGTCCACCACTGTCATGCTTGCCCCAGTGTCTCTCAAACCAGTAGAAGGCTGGCCATTCAAGAGGACACTTCTCAAAAACCTACGGGTGTTCTGTGGGATAGTCGCCAGTACTTCTGCATACTGGTCCCAGGCCCCAAGGGACACTAAGGAAATCTCTACCGGAGCACCAAATGTGATCCCGACAGAGGAGGGGAGGACAGTGGCCTCCACCTCAGACACGGGGTAAGGGTAGGTCAGGCTGACAGCCTGTACTCCAAGTGCCTTACCTTTACACTTGGGGTCACCCCTTTTGTGATCCAGAGCCCCACAGTCCCAACAAGCGCCAGGAGTGCGGGGTACGGTACTGGAACCACTGGGAGCCTGCTTTGCAGCAGGTGGACCACTACTCTTATTCCCACCCCCAGATGACTTATCCCCACTAGATTTTTGGGTCTTAGGAGAGGAAGGTTTTGGTTTACCCGACTGTGACTGCTTGGGGGACTCCTCAGCTTTCTGAGAGGCCGCCTTTTCTTTGTCCTTGTCCTTCCCACTGGAGTCCTTAGGGGACACCCGGTGGGAGACCCACTTGTCAGCCAACCTAGCCAGCTTAAAGGGGTCCAAAATGTTCTGGTCAGCCACATACTGACGCAGCTCTGGTGAACAGGCTTCAGAAAAATGCTCAAAAAACAAGAGGTGGGACAATTCAACAAAAGTCTTAACCTTGTATCCATCGATCCACCCCATCATGTTCATGTGCGCAGCACTCACCCAGTCAACCCAAGACACATTCTCTCTTTTCTTAAAATCCCTGAACCTTCTAAGGTATTGGGTAGGTGTCTTGCCAAACCTGGCAATCAAAGCAGACTTCATACACTCATACTGACCCCTTTCTTCCACACTCAGCTTCAGAATACAGTCATATCCGGTTTGAGGCACTCTGCTTAACAAACACTTAGCCCAATCTCTTTTATCAACATCATGAATCGCACAAGCCATTTCAAAAGCTTCGATCCATTGGAGGATATCTGAACCCTCCACGAATACACCAACTAAATCTTTCATAAACTTGGTGGCTGGGGACCTGACACTCTCACTGGTTTTAGCTGAAGTCTCCACTCTAGCTTTCTCTAGCTGGATTCTCTGACATTCAGTGTCCTGGCTCTTGAGTTCAAGGTCCTTATTTCTGAGTTCAAGATCCCTATTCTTGACTCCACTTGTTGAGCCAACTCCTCTTTCTTAAGTTCAGCATCTATTTCCAACTTGCGGTATTCAAAGGCCAATTTCATCCTTAATAACTCAAGCTCCAAGGAATTGCTGGGGTTTGGAATAGAGGCAGCAGGAATGGCGGCATTCCCAGAAACAGATTCAGCAGAAACCCCAGGGGCAGAGTCCTCATTGGTTGCATTCCCCCCCTCATCAAGAGTTTCACTATCAGTCTGGTAGTCCACCAGGGCAGCTATCAGCTCAGCCCTAGACTTATCCACAAAGTCTAACTCCCTGGCTTCACAAGCACTCTGGAGAGCCTCCAAGCTCATCCGAGTCAATTTGCCATTTGCAATAGACTCCATTGTTTGTAATGCAGTTATCTTGTACACAACTAAACCTTAATTTAATAAAGGGCAGATATCCTTTGTAAGTGGCACGGTTATACACTGATTCTTAAAACCATAAGCATCCCACCGCTGCCACCAGTGTGAAAGAAGACCGGTGGGGGGTGTCTGTACTTCTGCTCTCTATATGGTAGAGGAGAGGCACAGAAGACCCCAGCCAAGATTCTCTATCACGGTAGCAATGGTCGAACAATCAAGGACTAGCTTCTCAGGAGGTGATGCGGGCTGGTTCTTAAGTACAGTGTAGTCCCCAAGCCCCCACAAAGGAATGTCCACACACTGTATTGGTTAGAACACAGTCTTTATATAATCAATATTCAAGGTTATGTACACTTATCATAATAACTCACTTTGTACTCCGGAAAATCAACAATGGCAAATATATACAATTCTAAAGTGGTACCACCCTTTGTATTAGATCTCATTAAAGTGCATGAACAATACTGTAACAATGTCACACAGATCAATAGAGTGAAACCAGCAATAGAGAGAGGAGAGAAAATAAGATGGTTGAGCAATAGGCAGAATACTGGCCCCTACCACTAGACACAGTTCTGTGTGGAGATCCCCCCACCTGGGCAACCTGTAAAATAAAGATATAGCACAAGCCCAGTCCATATATTGTTCTGCAAGTCTTATTCCCTCCTATAATGTTTTTACCCCCCCAATGTACCTGGTGGAGTCGAGTTCTTCGAAGAGGCGTCGACAGATCCTTCTAGAGCGACCCACTTTCAAGCGGGAGTCACGGATCGTCGAGAAACGTCGAGAAACTCGGCGTTCGGCGACGGGGAATCGACGGCCCTTCTTGAATGCCTTCCCGTTCAAGCGGGAGGCACGGGGTGTCGAACGTCCGTCGACAAACAGGGTAGAACGGCGTTGATGAGGCGGCAGCTTCGTCCGAGCAGTGCTCGTCAGCATCGGAGCGTCGACGTCCTGCAAGGCAGAGGCGTGCGGGGCACCTCGGTGACAATAGTTCTGGACCGCAAAGATTGTGGAGACGGAGGCCCAGCAAGGGCGTCGAGTCGTTTGAGTCTTTGTGATCTTCGGGTGGCGGGAAACCCACCGGCAGGTTTCTCCTCGGCGCGTTGGTCGTCCTCGACTTTCTCCGGCAGGATAAAGCGGTCGACGGTGCGGACGAGGGAGTCCTTCGATTCGAATGTTCTTAGGCAAAGGAGCGGAAGGCTCCGGTCGTCGGCGGCACGGCGTCAAGTGGTTCCCATGGCTGGGCAACACAACTTCGACGGGCCTCCAGCGGTTACACAAACCTGCGAACCCTGGTCGACGGCAATGGACTTCGACGGCGGCGATGTCCGGGTGCTTCACTTCGATCTCCTCGGCGGTCCCGTCTCGGGTTGACAGCCTTTCGGGGGTCTGTCTTCCAGGGCGCTTTGGTGAAGATGGAGCGGTGCTCGATGGTCCCTCGGAGCACGGGAAGAGGGCGCCTTACCAGGTCCTCTCTCGGGTCAGCCTTTGACGATTTCGGCAGCCTTCGGATCGGTCGAAGCAAATGCCACAGCAAGTCTTCTTCTTCCAGCTGGACGTCGAGGATCAGCAGTTCCAGTTACTCTTAGAGTGGAGACTCAGCTCCAGGATGCTTCTGAATGTTCCTGAACGTTCCTGAACGTTCCTGACCTCTGAACAGTGGTGAGAGGTCCCCAGATATACTATTCTGCCTCCCATCCACACTGCTGGCACAAACTCAGCAGCCAATCATACAGAAGGGCATTCATGCAGTCTGTCAGCCAATCAGGCACACAGTGCATTCAGGCCACACTCCTCCCTTTCAGACACTCACAACAAGGAATGTGGATTGGGACAAGTACCCAGCCATTCAACACTACACACTGCATTCAGGCCAGTTTCGGGCAGGGCTGTCTCAGTCTTTGTCTCTCATGCCAGAAACCAGACAACCACAACAAGGAGTGTATATTGGTCACACACTCCATTCACCCAGGTCCCACCCACAGGAGGTACCCACATCATACAGTCACTGGGAAGGCTCCAGTCAGTCTAGCTGGGCCTTCACAACAACTCCATATATGGAACTTCCACCCAACAGCCAGTCAGGGGGAAGGGACAGAGTCAGGGCTTCCCAGGACTTTGGGAAAACTAGATAACAGGCAATAGAAAGCAAGAGGCCACAGGGGCCATCTTGTTTTCTATCAGGAATCAACTGATCCCAATGGCAGGGCCTGGGTATCCCAAAATGGAGGACACCCAGAGCACCTGTCAAATTCAGCATGGAGCTGCCACCAGCCCATATCCTGCTCTGGGGCCACCCACAGCTGCCCAAAAACATACACTAGGGGCACAGGGCTGTACCCCTACCCATGGGTGCCATAAGGGTATCCCATGGGTCTGTTCACCAAACCAAAAGAGAGAGCTGCACTGCCAGGAGTCCCACATGGACTCCTGGGCAGAAAACATGACAGAACACACGATAAAAAGCAGTAAAGGACAAGGATTCAGAGGCCCTGTACCTCTGATGCATTTCCAGCATCACAGGGACCCGCTAAGGGAACTCGTAGTAGGGCGGTGAGTGATTACCAGCACCGGTCTCCTTAACGGTGCCCGGTATCCCTTACCGCCCTACTCGTAATGAGGCCCAATGTCTCGCTTCCTGCGGCATCAGTGCCCTTGAGTTATGTAGACAACAGTGGGGAAGGGCCCTCTTGGCAACCCTCTCCCTTACGCCCCTGGAATTACTCCGCTCATGAGAGGCCTCCTCCTGTTGTTCCTAAATCATCGGCAGAGGACGCCTTTTTCGGCAAGTTTCAAAAACTGATGCATTCCAACCCCATGAAGGAGTACTTTCGAGGCTTGTTCAGGTAGATATGCCCGCCTGCACCGGTACCAGCTGCGGTTCCTGTGCCTCCACCGGTGCCGCCCTTACCGGCTGGGCCTCCCCCAACTCTTCCACCCCTGCCTCCGTTATCCCCAGTTGACAAGGCTATTGTGGTGCCGGATGTGACTCAGCCTGATCCGGACCTGTCGGAAGATATACAGGGCGATCAGGACAGCGAAGACCAGCCCCGCTCTGTCAGAGCTTTTCATGACTGGGTGCTGGACATGATGTGTCTGTTCGATGTTCCAGTACCCGAGGCACCCGCTCCGCAGGAGTGCATGCTTTCAGGGTCGTTCACCTTATCTCCTTTGGAGCATACCGTGTTGTTCTTGCAGAAGGAAGTTTTGGCCGAGGTCCGTATAGTTTGGGAGAAACCACACTCTGGACTGTTTGTCAACAAGAAAATTGGCACGCATTACAGGCTCCATTCTTCGAAAGAGGTGGCCTTAGCGTCGTGTCCGCCCCCCTCCTCCACGGTAGTGGCTGCAGCCACTTTTCAATCCAGACCTGCGTCATCCTCTTCTACGACGGCTACACAGGTTCTGGCCAAAGAGGATAAGCTTCTCGACTCCCTTGGGAGGAAGATTTTCGCTAACTCAGCCCTGCAGCTGCGTCAAGCCAATGCGGAACTAGTGTTAGCGGGGGCGAATATGAAAATGTGGAAAGGTCTGTCGGAGTTTGAGGAGTTTATTCCTGCTGAAAAGCTGGAAGATTTCAAAGCGGGTTTGTCGGACACCAGGGTCCTGGCACAGGATCTGCTGGAGGCTGCGGCGCATCATGTCGACACCTCGGCCGGGGGCCTTATGCTTGGTGTGGATACCTCTCGTCAGGCTTGGCTGCACGCCACCAAGTTCTCCAAGGAGGTGCAGGATAAGGTTTTGGACCTGCCTTTCGATGGCAAGGAGCTATTTAATTCTACAACAGATGTGGAGCTGACCAAAACTAAGGACAGCACTCAGACCGCCAAGTCCTTGTCTGTCCTGGTAAAACCTCCTTTCAGGACACAGAGATCCTTGTCAAACCCTCGGCCTTCCTCTGGTTTCAGGTTTTTTTTAGATCGGAAATCCCGCAGGGTTGACACCCCTTTGGGAAATTCCCGCCGAAGGCAGCAACGAGTATGTTTTTCTCCCGCTCCTCAGCCTCCTCCTCAGGTTCAGGTGATGCTGCCACCAACAAACCAGCAAAAAGAGGACTTAATTTGACAGGGCATAATCATCTTGAATTTCTCTTGGGGTAAAAAGAGATTGAACTGGGAACTTGCACAAGACTCCGGTGGCAGGATGCATAGTGTCTCATTGGGAGGCTTGGCAGACCATCACGAGGACTGGTGGGTGTTGTCAGTTGCTCGGGCGGGCTTCCGCTTACCCCTTCCCCCTACCACTCCCCCTACCCCACCCATCAATCCTCCCTTCTAGCAGTCGGGGTCGGCCTCCCTCAGAGCCGAGATTCAGAAATTACTGGATCTCAGGGCAGTGGAACCCGTTACTCTAGGGGAGCGAGGGGAGGGCTTCTATTCCCAGCTGTTTACGGTGCCCAAACCCAACAAGGCTGGCCTGCGCACCATCCTAGACCTTTCCCAGTTCAATCTCTCTCTACCCCAAGAGAAATTCAAGATGATTATGCCCTGTCAAATCAAGTCCTCTTTACAGAAGGGCGATTGGCTCAGCGTGGTGGACCTCCAGGATGCGTTTATGGAATCCGCATCAGAGATAGCTATAGTTTTCCATGGGGGAGGAGCACTTCCAGTTCTGAGTGCTCCCTTTTGGCCTCAGCTCGGCACTGCGTGTCTTTACGAAGATGGTGCCGGTTATCGCAGCTTATCTTCGGCTACAGGGTATCCATGTGTATCCATATTTGGACGATTGGCTGCTACGCAGTCCTTGTCCGCTGAAAGCCTTGAGCAATCTTCAGTCTCTCCTCCAGCTCCTGTTTCACCTTGGGCTGTTGGTGAACTGGCGGAAATCTTCCATGATGGTCTCTCAGGACTTGACTTTCCTGGGTTTTCGTTGGAACACGATCGACTGCAGAGTTTACCTGACCGGGGACAGAATGGCGGATCTGTTGGTCACGTGTCAGATGTTTGCGCAGTAGGAGAGCATGTCGGCCTGATGGTTGCAGAGGCTTCTGGGCCTCATGGCCTCGTGCGTATTCGCTCTTCCCCTTGCTCGGCTCAAGATGAGGCGGACACAGATGGCTCTTCTGAGGTCTTGGCGTCAGGCTGTGGATTCGGACTCCAAGATAATATCGATTCCGGCTTTTATGAGAGTGGACCTGGTGTGGTGGTCGTCTTACAGCAACCTGTCGGTGGATGCGGGTTTCCAAGACCCCGCTCCGATGTTGGCGATCACAACGGACTCCTCCCTTCTGGGGTGGGGTGCGACGTTGGATCTTCTTCAGGTCTCCGACCTCTGGTCGCCCAAAGACAAGTTCCTTCATATAAATCATCTGGAGCTTCTGGCAATCTTCCTGGCGCTCAAGGCGTTCAGGCCAGCCATTGCCAACAAAGTGGTTTGTGTCCGCACGGACAATGTGGTGTCCATGTTTTACATCAACAAGCAGGGGGGCACCAGTCTCCTCCTCTTGTGGATCTGGCCATTCAGATTTGGGAATGGGTGGTTCAGCATGGTGTCTGGCTATTGGCAGTACACAGTCCGGGCCAGCTGAACGTCACGGCAGATGCCCTCAGCTGACAAACAATGGTCAGCTACGAGTGGGAATTGAAAGCGGAGGTCCTCTTCCAGATATTCCTGTGTTGGGGCACTCCGGAAGTGGACCTCTTCGCAACATCGGCAAACAAGAAACTTCCTCTGTATGCCTCCAGAAATGGGCTGGGAGGCTCCTCAATGGGAGATGCTCTCGAGATTCCCTGGCACAACATGAGGGCCTATGCTTTTCTGCCTCTGCCTCTGATTCATCGGACGATTTGCAAGCTGAAGAACACGGTGAACTGTTCTCTTCTGCTCATAGCTCCGTGGTGGCCAGCCAGGTTCTGGTTTTCAGAGCTTCATCATCTGTCTGTGTGTGTACCGATCAGGCTTCCGCTAGTTCCCGATCTGCTTCACCAGAGAGATCGGCATCTATGGCACCCCTCCCCACAATCGTTCAGCTTGGTGGCATGGTGCCTGAGTTCAGATCTTTAGAACATCTCAACCTGTCTGCTGACAATATGCGTATTATTCAGGCAGCAAGGACGCCCTTCACGAGGTTTCAGTATAAGAGCAAGTGGCTTTTGTTCTGTCACTGGTGCTTAGCTAAACAGTTGGACCCTAGGGTGGCTACAATTGACATGGTGCTGTCCTTCGTCTCTCATCTAGCTGAGTCGGCCATTCATGTTCTGTCATGCAGGACTTATCTCTCGGCTGTGGCCGCCTACCTATCCACGGACCAGTGCTCTTTCTCACTGTCAAATCCAGTGATTAAACGGCACTTTGCGGGTCTAATGCGTCTTTACTCTCCTGTTCGTAAACCGCACCTGACGTGGGATCTGAACATGGTTCTTACAGCCTTGTGCCATAAGCCTTTCGAACCAATGGCTACGGTAGATCTTAAGCACCTTTCATGGAAGGTGGCTTTCTTGGTCGCTGTTACTTCGGCAAGGCGTGTGAGTGAGCTCCAAGCTTTGTCGGTGGAGCATCCCTTCTTGGTTTTCCACAAGGATAAGGTTGTCCTTAGGACAAATCCTTATTTCTTACCAAAGGTGGTTTCCGATTTCCATCTAAATCAACCAGTCTCGCTGCCTGTCTTCTTTCCAAACCCGGCTTCGGAAGCTGAGAGGGTTTTGCATTGCCTGGATGTTAGAAGATCTCTTAAATTCTATCTGGACAGAACTTCTGAACTTAGGCGTTCTTGTCAACTTTTGGTGACCTTTGGTGACCCGCAAGGCAAGTAGGCATCCAAAGCGAGGGATTGCTGCCTGTATTATGGAGTCTTACACTATTCTGGTTCTACAGCATCCTAAAGGGATTCATCCATATCTGGTACGGGGCAAGGCAGCTGCTGTTGCCTTTCAAAAGTATGTCCCCTGGGAGACCATCGCGAAAGTGGCTGCTTGGGCCTCCCCATCAGCTTTTTGAAAACATTACTGCTTGGACTTGAGCTCCAGATCTGATGCTCAGTTTGGCCAGGTTGTGCTAAAAAACCTCTTTCAGTAAGGGGTTTCCATCCACCTGTAGTTCCTGTGAGGAGTGCTTGGGAATCTCCCATAAGTATGGAGGAAAGGGGACGGGACGTAGGAGTACAACCAGGTTACTCACCGTAGTGACCACCTTACTCCTAGTCCACAGTCCCCTTTCCTCCATACGCCCGCCCGCCGTCCCCTCTAATAAGGTTCCTCTATTATTGCTTAAAGGTCTCTGACCTGGCGATAGAAAAGGACTGATGGGTGATGCGCTGGGCGGAGCTAAGAAAGGGCGGTGTTACGGCCGCGTGCTGTACCCCGCGTCAACAGACAGGAAGGACACATTTTTGAAAAATGTGATGCTTTTTACAAAGTGCTCCGGTCCCGTCCCACAGGACGGAGGAATGTCCCATAGATATGGAGGAAAGGGGACTATGGACTAGGAGTAAGGTGGTCACTACGGTGAGTAACCTGGTTAATCTTCCACGCAGGGTAGGTAATTTTCATGACATACTTTTCAAAAAGGAACAACAGTGGATTTTTCGCTTAGACACAGTGAGGAATGGCCTAAACGAGGTTTCCAATGGAACAGTTTGGCCAAGAAGTAACATCTAGGTATAGACACTATTCACAAACAGCAGCCACTGCAACCCAAGATACCACAGTGCCATTTCGGTCTGACTGAGATGCAGTGGCCGAGTGTCACATTGGGTAATAACTTTGCAGGAAATGGCTATCCAGGGAACCAAAACCTCTTTCCCACAGCCATTCCGTGTCGCGCATCACAAGATCCGAGCACATGTAATCCATCTGGGACCCCCACCCACCTTTATATTTAAGATACGGACAAGCCATTACTGTTCAAATTTAAACTAATATGGCAATTTAGGGTGATCCAAGTAGAGAAAAAAAGAAAAAACTGCACCCGCATGGCCTAGACAAAAATCACGTATCGAACACCTACCTGCTAGATTCCAACTTAGCGGATTTGACATACATTCTTGGGTGTCTGACAGACCAGCAGTATAGAATAGCGATTGGTAAACCCTTGCCCATCCCAATATGGCCGACAAGCAAGACCTCTCCGGCCCCCTCCAAAATGGCTACCGGATCGGTCAAAAGTAAACAATATACGCGTACAGGGCGATGCGTGCACAATTAGAATCAGAGCGGCGCGACCTGTAGCAGACGAGATCCGCCATACGCTGAGCAGGATCAGGAGGTGAAACAGGTAAGCGGCTGGCTTGAAAAGGCACGCAATCCAACCACGAGCCGGATAAGAATGGCTAGGCATTGGATTTAACATTCGCCGGGACCATAGGCCAATTTGGGCATATACAAAAAAATAAGGACTTGTAAACAGCCTGTCTGTTTAGCTACATCACGCTAATTATATGACACTCAAGGAATACAAGCCACCTTAGGGTAGTGTTAGTCCTCCCCCACGTGGGTTTTTTTTCTCTTTAGAATCACCCTGTGGGAGTAAACAACATTGCCTGCAAAAGACGGGTTTGGTCATCTCAACGCTCAATCTCGTACATTGAACACAGAGAGTACAACCATGCATTAACTGACTGAGCGTCAGGTAAATTGGATGAATGTATACCAGAACATCAACTTAACGAATGACTTTAAGCTTGCTTGCTCTGCAATAAGTGGGGGAACAGAAAACTCATTCCATCTCTGTATGCCGTCCCTATGCAGCGCAAGACAGATGAATTCATACAGTTGTACCTAAGCAGCAAACACATCTGCACAGGCAGAACAATACCATCTGAACCACACGCCTATATACAGCAGGCTAAACAGGTATGATGGAGAACCACTCAATTGTGTAAGTCACATAATGGAAAAGATATACGCTTGATGGAAGAGGGAGGGGGGAGGACCCCGTTCATATTACTGTTTCCAATGTCACTAGTGTGACGTCCATTAGTTGGGTATAGAAGAATTAGACATCAATACAATAAATGCATGAACTCAGTCCGACACATGAGAAGTCACTCGCAACTTTTCTATTTTTGCCCCCTAGAGTATGCTGTGTACAATCTGGCGCGTAAACAGATTAATTTCCGTTGATTGAAGAAATTGGTCCTGAGGAAGATGACGCACGAGAGGAAATGTCATTGAAACCGATCGACCTGAATTCCTGATTTCTCCTGACTAAGGGTGACACACAGACAAATTAAATCAACCGGGAACATCTTATGGTGTTTCTTGGACTATATACAGAAAATTCAGTCACGCATATGCTGAGTAATCCTTGTCTATAGCCACTTACTGTCGCTACACACAATCTTAGAAATAATTTGAGCAAGTAAACAATAGACAGAAAGAAAACAAATTATTTTTTTATTGCAGATAGCTTTTTGATTTGGCCAGACAGCCTTCACGGAGGGCAAATAAATCGTCCTCATGACACAGAGTCCCACGTAAACTGCCTGTCCAAACGAAAGACGCAGACTGGGAATTAGCTATCCCAACTGTAATTTTGACTGAAAAACCTGTAACTGTATCCATAACCATGCAGGAGCACGAATCAGTTTAATACATTGTAGGAAGAGGGCAAGTTTCTCCTCACCCATCCCTTTTAGCTAGGCGATGCCACAGCGCTACCTAGGGCTATCTGACATCTCGAAAGGGAAAGATGTTCTTCTCATCAGGGTGAGTGCTAGAGTTACACAATAACAGTATACAAAGTAATCAGCTCTAAGAAAGCTTCTACTGTCCTATGTTTTGTGTGATATATTGTATAAATGTAACAGAGAGGACAATGTACCTTAGTATCAAGGTGTAATTTTTATAATTTTTAAGTGTCCCTTTATTGTTTGTAGCATAGAGAAGAGCCAGGGAAGCAACTGATTCCCTGTAACACCTTGAATCCCATGGTTATATTCAAACATTGCCAACCAATCCAAAATAACAAGCTTAACCTCATACACACCCACAATTTCTTACGGCATACGGCGTCTCTTAGGACTCGAAGACCTAGAAGACTCTGGGAGAGAAGCATTTTCAAGAGATAACCTTTTCATTTCTAGTTCATGATTCAACTCCATCTCTCTGAGCTTACGTTCTTGGTGCTTTTGTTCAGTTTGAGCATTTAAACGTGTGAATTCCAATTCAAGCCTCATCTTTTCTAGAGCAGTGAATTCAGGACTGAGTGTAGGACCTGATGGGGTCTTAGTGGACAAAGGTTGAGGTTGCTGAGCAGATAAGGGAGCAGTGAGGCCTACATTAGGAGACACATTTACTTTCTCTAACTCATCAATAATAGACACATTATCATCCTCATTATTTTCCACATTTTCTGGAGAGTCATATATTTCATACCCACTCCCCAGACTTTGGTTCTTTAAAAACTTTTCAATCAATTCAGACTTTTTGCCTTTGGCAGAGAGATTCCTTTCCCTACAGAGATTTTTTAAATAATCCACAGAATAACTAAGGAGGGTCTCCTGGCTGTAGCTTTCCATATCAGACATGATTAATATTGCTTTTTAGTGATGTAAGCCTTGTGGTTAGTTGATCCAAGGTAATAACAGCACCCTAAGTGTAATTACTATACTTGATCCTCACCGTTGTACACCAGTGTTAGGCAGAATTATATGCAGTACCCTCTGGGAACACCACACACAATTAAGACTACAAGTGGCAGTACAAATTCCCCTTTCGTACACGCCTGTACTATACGGTAGCAATGGCTGAGCAGCCAGATTTATCTCAAGAGCAAGTGAGCAGTATCAATAGTTACACAAAGGACAGCAATTACTATGATTCAAACAAACACTGACTCAAGGTTTCTGAGTAAAAGAATATACATTTATTTACACATCAGTTGTATAACATTTCTCTAAAGTAAAGCAGTTCAAAAATCACACTTTTAGTACACCACACCACTCCCAATAGATTCCAGACAAGTTAAGCTCACAAATGAAGTGGGAGCAAAATGGCACTCCAGCAATTTCAAAGGGAAGGAAAGACAAGTTAGGCATAAATTGAGCAGCACCTACAGGGAAGTAAGCAGGGCAATCTAGAAAGACAAACTACATTGATGGAATCAAATCAAAAATGGTTAGGGCCAAAGTCAATAGGACAAAAGTCTTTTGCTCAAGATCACACAGTTCAGGGTAGTTTGCGCTTAAGTCTTTGCCAAGAGTTCGGACGAAGTTGGTCGGTAGAAAAGTTAGTTTAAAGAGTAGGGAAGGACAAGCCCTCGGATTGGAGAAAGATTTCACACACTTTCACCGCGGCTGAACGAAACGAACAACTTCATTTGAACAGTACCTTTGAATGGAGAAGAAGCTGTAGCTGAAGCGGACGTTCTTGGCAGTTCCTGCAGGCTCACGGTTCCTGAAGCGACTGTCGGACTGACATGAAGTAGGAAGACTGGAGGGTCCTGCACTTCCCTGGGAAGAAACCAGCAGCAGAGCAAAGCAACGAATAAAAGGTGTGCTCTTTAAAACCTAAGCAGGGTCCGACCTTCCTGGCTGTCCGGCCCACTGTAGCTCTGTACAGCGAATTCAACCAGAGGAGGGAGTCCTGGCTTGCAGTATGGGCGAACTGGTTGGTCCCACCAGCTCAGGGGAAGAAGATTCCTAGAGGATCTACTATGTCGTTGGAGTTTGAAGATTCGGACTGTAGCAGAGCTTTACCGGGTGGTTCAGTCGTTGTAGGGGTCCTCTTCTGTCAGCTCCCCGTCGGTTCTTTCGTTCCAGCTGCGACTCTGCCTTTCCTGACCCAGAGACCTGCTTTTTATCCAGTTTTCCCCCATTCACACAGCCTGGCTGTCAATCACACAGCAGGGTGGCTGTCCCACCGGGACAGTCACCACAGCCAATCATTTCAGAGTGCGACATGGGTCTCCAAGGAGACCCTGTGCAGGGAGTCCTAAACCCCTCCCTCACATCCTGTCCCCCTCAGACATACAGGCGCCTAAGGATGGCTTCTGCGTAGAAGCCCGCGAAAAGACGGTGAACAAAGGAATCAACCATGGTTTGGGGCGCAGAGTAAAATAGGAGAAAGACTTTTACAAAAAGAAATGGCAAATAAACCCAGCCGGAACCGTAATAAAACATATATGGCATAGCTGGTTTAAGTTTGAGGCTACCAAGGTAGCCTAAAACAATACCAAGGTTATTTAAGATAACCGCGGTAGGAAAAATAGGGTAGTTACCACTGCCACCAGCCAAGTCTTGATGAAAAGGGAGCGAAACAATGCTCCAAGAGAACAGACAAAAAGGTGTAAATATTAACCCTTTCCAGTACTCCATGTAAGATGGTTTGTACTGGGTCTGTGGATTTAAAAAGACTAATAAAGTCAATGGCAAATTCACATGTTCTGGGAGACAGTAGTCAGTCCCAGAAAATTAAGTCTGATTTGGGAAGTCTAAAAGACAACCCTGTGTCACTGCACTGAAGGTGCTGTGTAACACACAGTAAAAAGTTGATGCCTGTGGAGTAGGTGAGGCTCCACAGTCTATGAACACACAAATGTTAAACACACACAGCAAAACACATGTAAGAGTGGGAGAAAAGGCTCACACTCTTACAAGGTGAAAAAAATAAATCCTAGAAATCCAGCAAAGCTGCTGAGGGACTCAGTAGGTAAGGGAAATTAGCCATTCTGGAGAATTCTCCCTAACTGGCGACACCCACAAGGATGTAGGAAAGGGGACTCTAGTCACTACAGTGAGTAACTTTAATTTCTCCTCTATAACCAATCACTGTCCTATGGGCCATACTGCCCCCATCAAATGACAGTCTTCTCCCTAGGTAGGTAAGGGAAATTAGCCATTTTGGAGAATTCTCCCTAACACCACTCCTTGCACATGTTCGATCCCCGGGTCCGCGCTTAGAAACCTCTGGGTATTAAGTATGTTATAAATAACCTATCATATAATATCATATCATCTCTGGGTCCCCCTCTTCTGGGCACAGACCCCTGTGAAATTGTATTCAACAAATTCACAAGACAGTTCCTTTCTCAGTGAACTTTGGGTGATAGCTTTCCACCCCTGGATCTCTATCGGCAGCCTCGGATCCCAAATGACAAGGGGGACATTTGCCCTTGTCTTACAATACCTTTCACAAATCGTATTATCTTTTTAAACTGGTTTTTGTGATTTGCCCCTTGTTGTCGGTTTCCCTCTGCCGTGTTCACTCTCGCCGACTGTTACAGACAATTCATCACAGGACTTTAGTCTTCGCCCCTTCTCATTAGCATCCCTCTGCCAGGTTCACTCTTGCTAATTTTTACGAAATCCAGTTCTTGTACTAATTTTCACCATGTAGAATTCACTTCCCTTAGATTTTATAATCATCTGTCGGTCAAAGTCTTTCGACGATACAGAGGATTTTACAAGACTGTTGTATGACCACTTTGGCGTTTCCTGATTGAGCACCCACGTGGTGCTGGACTCCTTTATTGCTGGTTTTCCCCTCCTCTGTTACTAGTGTCGCCTGCTTTTCCAAAGTTCAATTTAGCCTTTGGCTACTTTTCGTTCAACACAGTTCGGCTTATTATTGACACTTGTTAGGGAGAATTCTACAGAATGGCTAAATTCCCTTACTACTGAGTCCCTCAGCAGCTTTGCTGGATTTCTAGGATTTAAACTTTTCACCTGGTAAGATTGTGAGCCTTTCTTTCCCACTCTTACATGTGTTTTAGGCTATGTGTTGTACATTTTGTGCTCATGGACTATGGAGTCTCACCTACTCCATAGGCATCATGTTTTTATTGTGTGTCACACAGCACCTTTAGTGCAGTGACACAAGGTTGTCTTTTAGACTTCCCACTGATAAACTCAATTTTCTGGGACTGACTACTGTCTCCCAGAACATGTAAAGTTACCATTGACTTTACTAGTCTTTTTAAAAATGTACAGACTCAGTGCAAACTATCTTCCATAGAGTACTAGAAGGGTTAATAGTTATCCCTTTTTGCCTGTCTCTCATGGAACATTATTTTGTTCCCCTTTCTCTAAGATTTGGCTGGTGTCAGTGGTATCTACCATTTTAATTGTACCGCAAGCTATGAAAATAACCTCGGTATTGTTAGAGCCTATGGTGGTAGCCTCGAACTGTAACCCGCTGGACCCCTTTTATTTTTATTTGGTTCCGGTTTAGTTTATTCGCCGTTTCTTTGTTTGTGTTTTACTTTGTGCGCCAAACCAGGTTTGGTTCCTTTGTCTGCCGTCCTTTGGTTGGCTTCTGAACAGAAGCCCTCCTTAGGCGCCTGAGTGTCTGAGTGGACAGGATGTGAGGGAGGGGTTTTAGGCCCCCTGCACAGGGTCTCCTTGGAGACCCAAGTCGCTCTCTAGTTTGATTGGCTAGGTGGCTGTCCTGGCAGGACAGCCACCCTACTGTGTGATTGACAGCCAGGCTGTGTGAATGGGGGAAAACTGCTTATAAGCAGGTCTCTGGGACTTGGAAGGCAGAGTCGCCACTGGAACCAAAGAACCAACGAGGAGCTGAAGGAAGACGACTGCTGCACCTACTGGATATCCTGGTGAAGCCCTGCTGCAGGTCCGAATCGCCTGAAACTCCGACGGGAGTGAATATCCGCAAGGAGTCTTCTCCCCTTGAGCCTGGTGGGACCAACCAGCACACAAAGTCCTTGGACCTCCTCTTCAGCCTGGTCGAATTTGCTGTGCTACAGGAAACCGGATAGCCAGTGAGAGAGAGTCCATTTGGTCTTTTAAGGAGCACACCTTTTATTTGTCGCTTTCCTCTACTGCTGGCTTCTTCCCTGGGTAGCGCAGGTCCCTCCAGTCTTCCTCCTTCTTGTCAGTCGAACAGTCGCTTCATGAACCATGAGCCTGCAGGAACTGCCAGGAACTACCGCCTCTTGCAACCTAAGGGATAGCCTGTGGTCGGGCAGGACGTTAAGGCTGAAATTATATTTAGTACAGGGGGGTGGTCCTGACTTCAAACATTTAGACTACAGTGGTTTGCTGTAGAAACAATTATAACACATCTCCATATTAAGTAAAATACATCTTCATAAGTATGCATCATAGGAGGGAAACGTACACATCCAAATTCTGGAAAAACTTGGAAACCAGTTGTTGCAACCTATATTTATCTAGGTCACGTATTTCAGCATGGATAATTCAATTTTGCTAACTGAAAGACTTACATATAAACGATAAGCAGTAAACATAATCACCTGTTTGCTGAGTTTTGTAAGGCAAGGACACAAATGTTTAACACAGAAGCCACAAAATGCTGCCTGTTATACTTAAAAGTCGTACAAAAATCTAAAGTGACTTTTTATAGGCACTCTGCCAACATTTCAAAAAAGAACACATTCGTAAGATAGGTATAGTGTGTTGTCTCCACAATACTATATTGTTACTCTGTTGTGTTGCCTGTGTGTTGTGTTCCAAAATATTACTTCATATTTGACAACACTTTTACAACCAGTACTTCGTATAATGCAATGTTTACTTCAAGAAACCTAAAAATAGGGTCTGCTAAGAGGCGACTTCAACACTGAAGGTGGTAAGGATGATGTAGGTCATTGGTCTCTATGATGTAGGTTCAAGACACGATGACGTGGGACGTTTCGGCTGTGAAAGGGTGGCAGCCTACTTATGGGGCCAGGAAAAGCGGGTCTCCCTATGATTAAAATACAATATATAAAATATTGTTGGATGTTCCAGAACATGGACCATGTATGCAAATGTTAAAAACGCCCGTGAGAGGCTACAAACTTGGGAAAAGCCCTCCGTACCCAAGCACTGACCTTGCAATCGGAGGTTTTTAGGTGTATGTGCTGATAGTAACAGTGCTTATGATAACAGGATGGTTGCCCGCTAGCTGAGGGACGCTGGGTAAACACTGAGCAGCGACCTCAAAAAGACATATGTGGTGGATTAAGGCACATGTGGCTGGGGAGCCTAATAGTTGCTGACATGATGTTAAAATTGACAAAAGAAGGGGGGTACCTGGTATAATGGGTACCGCTGGGCGAGGAGCTGCGTGAGTCCCTCGGTGTGAAAGGAGTCTTAGTAGCAGGAGATCAGTTCCTGTCTTTGAGGTCTAGGCGGTCAGAAGATCGAAGCTGTTGGGCAGGGGGAGGGGGAAGAGACAAAAGAACCAAAACAGAGAAATGAAGTGACCGTAACAGCCTAAAGGAACTACCGCCTCAGCTGCAGCATTCTTCTTCATTTTAGGTACTGTTCAAATCCGGTCGTTCGTTACGTCCAACCGCGGTGAAAGTGTTTGAAATCTTTTGCCTCTCCAAAGGCTTGTCCTTCCCTACTCTTTTAAATAACTTTTCCTCTGACTAACTTCGTTTTGAGCTCTTGGCAAAGACTTAACCGCAAACTACTCTGAACTGTGTGATCCTCTGCAAAGGCTCTGAACCATTGACATTGGCCCAGGCCTATTGATTTGAATTCTAGTTGTAGTAAGTCTTTTCTAGATTTCCCTGCCTATTACTTGTTGGAGTTGTTGATTTTTGATAACCTTGTCCTTTCCCTCCCTTTTAAATTGCTGGAGTGCCATTTTGCTCACACTTAAGCTTCAGCTACAGCTTCTTCTCCATTTAAATGTACTGTTCAAATCCAGTTGTTCGTTTCGTTCAGACGCGGTGAAAGTGTGTGAAATCTTTCTCCAATCCGAGGGCTTGTCCTTCTCTACTCGTTAAACTAACTTTTCTACCCACCAACTTCGTCCGAACTCTTGGCAAACTACCCTGAACTGTGTGATCTGGAGCAAAAGGCGTTTGTCCCATTGACTTTGGCCCTAAGCATTTTTGATTCCATCAATGTAGTTTGTCTTTCTAGATTGCCCTGCTTACTTCCCTGTAGGTGCTGCTCAATTTCTGCCAAACTTGTCTTTCCTTTTGCTCCCACTTCATTTGTGAGCTTAACTTGTCTGGAATCTATTGGGAGTGGTGTGGTGTACTAAAAGTGTGATTTTTGAACTGCTTTACTTTAGAGAAATGTTATACAACTGATGTGTAAATAAATGTATATTCTTTTACTCAGAAACCTTGAATCAGTGTTTGCTTGAACCACAAATTGCTGTCCTTTGTGTAACTTCTGATACTGCTCACTTTACTCTTGAGATAAATCTGGCTGCTCAGCCATCGCTACCACTTTATTGTGTAGTACAGGCTTGTACCAAAGGTGAATTTGTACTTGCACTTGTAGTCTTAATTGTGTGTGGTGTTCCCAAACGGTACTGCATATGATTCTGCCTAACAACACTGCCCTCGACGAACCGGCTGTGATGAACCGCTTGACTTTCTTCCTCTTTGGAGTCAAGGTTGGTACTAGAGATACAAGCGTCTCTCCACGGCTTCGTAATCAGTGGTGCAGGGTCTTGTGTACCATTCACATCTGCTGCAGCACACGTTGGCTATTGTTCGGAGACTTATCATTCCCTCTGCGGAGGCTGCACGGGCCTTGATCGGAAAGGGCAAGGTTGACTCTATCCTTGTTCCCCTCTCGGTCTTTTTCCTTCTCTTGAACTGCCGTGCTGAGTTAGCTCTTACGTCATGTGGCCTGCCTTGATCGTATTGTTTTCTTGTGCTCCACCTTTTATCCATGTGGGGAAGGGAAAGGGCCGTCAGGTGTCTGTGATTCTGGTCTATTGCCTGACCCTGGTATGGGGACACGTCGGGTAAACGGCTCTGGTGTTAGTCTGGTGTATTTTGTGTTATGCGAAAGTGTTCGTGTGGAAAAGGGGGGGGCAGTGTTTTGGACTATCCTACATGGTAGGATGGAGAAAAGGTGTTGGAAGAAAGGTGATACCGCATCTCGCCCGTCGGTGCCCCACTCTCCAAAGACCACCATCCAGGTGATGCTCATTCACTGGTCCACCCCCAGGAACGTGATCCAATTTCAATGGCTGTGTCTTGGCCACCTGGGTGACAGATCCCTGGGGACTAGCCAGGGAGATGTCAGGTTTGTCACAGACTGCATTATTATTATTTTATGGTTGTAGCTTGCTCCCATCTTAGATTTAGGTTTAGATCAGTGTTCATCACATCCTTGATAAGGTTCAATAAACACCCTTGAACTGTGGTCACTTGTGTCTCTCTTACTTTGATACCATGCATTCCTTACATTTTGCAGCGCTCAGAAAAACTTACACGCATCGATGGCCGTCGAGTCCTCGCTTCGTGTCCTCATGTGGCATTGATGTTGGTACAAATAGAGTGCTCTGCACCCCGTGACTTCGGGCGGAAATGTGGGAAGAGATTTGCATCAAGATGATGCGGGTCTTTGAGAAGCGTCCCCACCCGTTCTCACTTCCTCTGGTAAGAACACCTCTGAGCCCACCACACCCAACAAGGCCAGCGGGGACTCAACTCATCAACCACCTTGTGCGCTTTAGTCAGAAACCGGTGAAACCCTTGATCCGACTGTCAACACCATCGGCGGCTTGTGCGTTCTTTGATGTTCCATCAGCTCCATTGGTGCCATAAATGTCACAGCCTAAACTGTTGAAAACAGTCGAGGATCCCTCAAGTAGATTCATCCCAAAATCTACTAAGGATTTTATGTCCTATTGTCAGGACATTTTCTAAGAGGATGACGACCCAGCTCCCTTTGGGGTTGTGCCCATGGATCTTCCTCGACGTCCTGAGGCATTCCAGGCCAAGAAAAAGAGGTTGTCTGACTTAGTGTTAGGGAGAATTCTCATTTATGGCTATTTTCCCTCACCTAATGAGTCTCCCAGCAGCTTTGCTGGACTTCTGGAGTTTATTTTTTTTCCACTTGGTAAGAGTGTGAGCTTTTCCCCACTCTTATCTGTGTTTTGCCAGGTATATTTCTCTGTTTTTGTGATTGTGGACTCTGAAGTACACCACTTCAGTAGCCCCCTTCTTTTGTGTGTCACACATCACCTTCAGTGCCGTGGCACAGGGTTGTCTTTGAGACTTCCCCCCGACTCCATTTCTGAGGCTGACTACAGTCCCCCAGAAAAGGGTAAAGTTACCATTAACTTTACCTAGTCAATCTACCACAGATCCAGTACACCCCATCTTCCATGGAGTACTGGAAAGGGTTACTTCGTATCCCTTTTTATCTGTACCCCCTAGAGCATTGTTTCGCTCTTTTAACATTTAGACTTGGCTGGTGGCAGTGGGATCTACCCTAACTTTTCTACTGCGATTATATTAGATAAATGTGGTATTGTTTTAGGCTTTTATATTAGCCTCGAACATAAACCCGCTTGACCAAATTGTCTTTCTTTTGGCTCCGGTTGGGTTTATTCGCCATTTATTTTTTGTTAAAGTCCTTCTTGTGT
The DNA here is from genome assembly GCF_040938575.1 of Ambystoma mexicanum. Classification (NCBI taxonomy): domain Eukaryota; kingdom Metazoa; phylum Chordata; class Amphibia; order Caudata; family Ambystomatidae; genus Ambystoma; species Ambystoma mexicanum. Next base: position 228,816,359 of record NC_090931.1, on the reverse strand, counting down.
TTTACTTTGCGTGGCAATCTAGGTTCGCCTTCTTTGTTCACCGTCTTTTGGCGGGCTTTTGCCCAGAAGCCCTCCATCAGGCGCCTGGGTGTCTAGGTGGGCTGAATGTGAGGGAGGGGTTTAGTCACCCCCTGCACAGGGTTTCCTAGGTAACACAAGTCGCACTTTGCCATTATTGGCTGAGGTGGTTGTCCAAGCTGGACAACCCCGCTGCTGGGGGATTGACAGCCAGGCTGTGTGAATGGGGGTTTTGCGCATAAAAGGCAGGTCTCTTGAGCTAGAAGGCAGAGTCGCCACTGGAACTACAAGGAACCAAAGAGAAGCGGAGAGAACGACGACTGCTGCAACTAGCCCGTCCCGGTGAAGCCCTCCTGCAGTACAGAGCTATCTACCCTTCGACGACTAGAGAAGATCCAGTCCGGAGTCTTCTTCCCTTGAGCCTGGTGGAGATAACCAGCTCATCTTCTTCAGCTAGAGGTCACCTTCGTGGTCGAAATCGCTGCACACTGCTGTAGTGGTCCGTATGGCCACCTGAAGAGCCTCTCCTGTTTTTAAGGAGCACACCTTCTATTCATTGTCGCTGCTGCCGGCATCATCCCTGTGTGGTGCAGACCCCCTTCAGACGTCCTCCTTCACCTCGAGGCTCCATGAACCGTGGGTCTGCGGGACACCAAAAGGAACAACTGCCAGGGCACCAGCTGCACCATTGGAATAAGGTACTGTGTTCTGCTTGAGTAAACAGGGTGATCCCGTTTCTTCATCTTTAAGGCTTGCCCTTGTCTTCCCTCCTTCTTATAACTTTTGCTTCCGAACATTGACAATATCGAAGTACTCTTGGCTACGTTGAATCGTGAACTGTTTGACTGTGTGATCTTCGGCAACAGGTCCCCGGTGTCACTTAACCCTGGCTCCGGCCCTTTGACTCTTGAAATCCTGTCTCTGAGTTTCTCGGTTCTGTCTGCCTAACCGAAATATTGCCTGTGATTTTTGCCTCCAACTCCCTCTGGGTATCTCAGGTGCTAAGTGTGTTTTTGCTCCGGTAGCATTTCATGTCACAGATACGTGTTTAGTTATTAGACCAAACTGTCAAAAAAGTGATCGCAATCGTATTCACGGTAACATGTTTTGTTCGTAACACCGGTCCATTCAAACACAGGGTACTTAACTTGAGACTTACTGTACAAAGTGAATTGGTTAGTTGTAGTATATTTTTCGTGTGGTTTTAAATCTAATAGAAGTGTCGTGTTTACAACAAATGGTTTGAAAATAAATGTACTTATATTTTTCTACCTGAAACCTTGAGTCAGTGTTTGCTTGAGACAGTAATTGTGGTCCCTTTGTGTAATCTCTGCTACTGCTCATATACTCTTGAGATAAGCCTGGCAGCTCCGCCACTGCTACCACTCGGACATAGTAGTACAGGCGTGTACCAAAGGTAAAACTTGTATTGCCACATGTAGTCTTAATTGTGTGTAGTGGTCCCTAAGGGCACTGCACAGGATTCTGCCTAACACTTAGCTTTACCCCTGCATGACACAAGTGGCCTAAACACCTCTCTTGGGGTGGAATTCCCATTGTTGTTCCCACTGATTATAGAGCCCATATATTGTGGCATATAGGACAATTATGGCTAAGGTTTGTTTGCTTGTTTGTTTTTTTATTTTTAATGCGCACCAGACCCCGAGGTATCAGGGCACAGCAATACAAGCAAATGCAAGGCTTAGGTTACAAGTACAAGATAGAGAGAGTTATACAATGACTATGCAGAAATGTCCATACAGGCACAAATAAGCAAATATGTAAGTTATGCATAGAGGCAAGAAAACAGCAAATGTGTAGGTTATAAAGCAGTTGAGATACAGAAACAAATATACAGTAAACATAGGTCAAGAAGTGTTTGAGGTATATCCCAAGGTAGAGGTAATACAATGATCACACCTACAGGTCCGTAGATTTAAGTTGATATAGTTTTGTTGGAATGTCAATTAGGGTTGATCATATCTAAAAGGGTGTGGTAGGGATTTACAAAGTTTGGCTGCTTTCACAGGAAAGCTACTACCACCAACCTTAGTAAGCCTAAATCTAGGAGTAGTAAGACCGTTGGCGTTGCCAATTCTCATAGGTGTGGTTGAGGTTCTTCTATGGAACTGATCCATAATGTAGCTAGGGGCCGCATTGTTTAGTGCTTTGTGGGTGAGTGATGCATTTTTTAGGTAGACTTTGTTCTGAGTCGAGAGCCAGTTATTTTGGCGCCTAGTTACTGAGATATGTGATCTTCTGGTCACCCCTAGTGCGGTTCTTAGTGTGTTATTTTGGAGGATTTGTATCCTCTGAATAATAGCTTTATTCGTGCCTATGTAGAAGGCATTACAGTAATCTAGCCTTGCAAGTATTAGAGCTCTGGCCAGGATCATGCAATTATCATTTGACAAGAATGGTTTGGCAGACCTAATGAGCTTACAAGTGTAGGCAGTGGCGGAGGCCAGTGAATTCACTTGTTTATCGAAGGAGAGGTCATGGTCAAGGTAAAAGCCTTGGGTCTTTACCTCCTTGGCCACCATCAATGTTGAATGAGGGGTATTCCTGGCCTAATTTCTTGAGGTTGTTATGGGTGCCCCGAATGATAAGTTCAGTCTTGTCATCATTCAGGCATAGACCATGGTTGGCCATCCATGCCTGGATGATGAGATACACTCTATTCACCAAAGCCAAATCCTTATCATAATCCCCAGAAAGCGGGAGGAGAATCTGAGTATCATCTGCATAGTTAGTGTAGGTGATACCCAGAAGGTCCAGATCATCAAACAGGGGCTTGGTGAATATATTGTAGAGTGTGGGAGGGACACAGGAGCCTTGGGGAACCCCACACGTGATAGGAATAGGGTCCACCGCTGCTAATGGGGAAAAGGCCCTCATGGTTCTGTCGCTCAGGAATGATTCGATCCATCTAACGGCCTCTATGGAGAAGTGAGCCGCTGAGTCCAGATGGCCACATAAGACCTTGTGATCGACGAGGTTGAATGCGGCCGAGAGGTCTAGCAGTAAGAGGAGGGCAGTCTTGCCTTTGTCTCTTAACTCATCAACTTGAATTTTCAAGTCGATGAGGGCGGTTTCTGTCCCGTGTTGGGAGCGGAAGCCTGATTGTCTTGCTCCCAGGAGTTTATGGAGTTCCAAGTATTTTTGGATCAGAGTATAAGCCACCTTATCTAGTATGTTGAGCAGGAAGGGTACCATTGTAATGGGACGGTAGTTAGTAGGAATTGATGGATCTAGGGTTTGGTTCTATAGCAATGGGAGCACCCAGGATTGCTTCAGGTTAGTGGGGATGGTGCCCGATGCAAATGAAGCGTTAATAAGTTTGGAGATAAAAGGGGCAAGATCTCTTGCTGCGTCTTTTATAATCTGGGCTGGGCATAGGTCACCTTGGCAGTTGGACAGTTTAAGTGAGAGAATAATCTTTTCTACTTCAAGTATGGAAGTTTTGGTGAATTGGAATTCGGCAGGGCGGTCATGAGGTGTTTTATTAGTGGATAGGTCAAGCTTGTTCGGTTGAGGTATCATGTTAAGGGAGGCTTTTTTATAGCTATTTTGTTCTGGTGGGTGGTTACTTTATTAGAAAGTGCCTGTTGAATATCTGACACCAGGTTTTATTTTTGTTGCAGATATCAAGTGTAGGGATGGGAGATTCTAGTTCCTTCAATATGGTAAATAATTCCTTCATGCTGGAATTAGCGTTAGAGATGCGTTTGTTGTATGAGTTACTTGTAGCTAGACAAATTTCCCTTTTGTATTGGGAGGACATTTTGGTTAGTTTGGATTTGTTATCCTCTGAAGGGAGTAGTCTCCAGGTGGTTTCGCATTTCCTCTTTAGGAGTCGTAGATCCCTTAGTTGGGGGGTGAACCACTTATTTAAGTGGGATTTGGGTTTACTAGGTCTAAGTTTAAGTGGGTCAATTTTGTCGAGTGCGTTTAGCATGGTTTTGTTATATTCATTGACCAGAGTACATGGATCCAAGTTGTCAGCCAATGTATTAAGGGTCAGGAGAATGGCAGGGATCACTTTGTCCACTGTAATATTTTTTTTGTTCCTTGTTAAACAAGGTGGGGCAATGGGTGTGGCTAGCGGGAGTGGTCTAGCAGTAGCCAATGTGAAGGACACAAGTTAGTGGTCAGACCATAGTTGAGGTGTAATGGAGGTGATGTTGGCAGTACAGTTGTAGTCAGCTACCCAATCTAGGGTTCTTCCTTTATTATGGGTAGGCTTGTTCATTTTTTGGGATAATCCAAGATCAGATAGGATGTTGGCTATATTTAAGGCGTGCTTATGTGAGGGGTCATTAAATCCTAGATTAAGGTCACCAAGTAGTAATAGTTGGGTGGTGTTTTTGAGGTTATTTGACAGTAAACTGTAGATGTCTTCCTTGAACGTTCCAAGTGGGCCCAGAGGCCTATAAATTAGGTAGATAATGAGGGTCTGTGAGTTGATTGGGGGGAGTTTAACGGTGAAGACTTCGCAAGATTGCATGGTTTGCGGGGGGACTGGTCTCAGAGCAAGGCTTGTTTTGGATATAATGGAAATGCCTCCTCCTCGAGTTGTATCTCTATCCTGTCTGAGTATGGTGTAGCCATCTGGGACAGCTAGCGAGAGTAGTGATCCTCCCGCATCATGTAGCCATGATTCAGATATGGCCAGGAAACCCAGGTTGTCGACTGTTATGAGGTCAGAGATGTCTGTTTCATGGGCCACCAAGGACCTGGCATTTATGAGGGCTCCTTTAAGTGAGTGAGCCTCTGTGGTAGTAGTCGGCTGAGTGGGAGTAGTTAGTATTGAGTCAGCTAACTTGGGTTTGTCCACGTTATGCTGCTTAGTGGTGGCGTACGCGTGAGGCTGGGTAGTGCCTGGGTTGGTATTGTTATGCTTCTCGCAAGTTTGGAAGTTCATTTTCTTATTTGATGAGGGCAGTTATCTCGTGAGAGGTTCATAAAGTTTGGGCAGTCTAGCGCGAAGTCTGGAGTTCCTGCATTGTAAGGTGCAAGGGTTGCTAGCGAGAGTACTCGATGTGATCGGGTAGCTAGGTAGGCAGTTGATGGGAGGGCTAATTGCTGTCATTCTGTTTATGTTAGATGGGGCTTGTGCATCAAAGGGAGGGAGCCAGTCACCTTGTGTTAGGAAAAAGGGTTATACAAAGTATACTGGTGATGTAACAGTTGTGGGTGTTGGTGTACATGTTATAGCACTGGATTTTAATGGTGGTACTGGCACTTCAGGCGGCACACAGTGGATGGTATACTTGTTCAAGGGTATACTATAGGCAATAGCTAGCTCAAGGCACACTGAGCAGTGGGTCGATGCTAGGGTATGCAGTGAGCAGTAGGCCAGTATCAGATAATACAGTGAGCAGTAGGCCAGTATCAGGTAATACAGTGAGCCGTAGGCCAGTATCAAGTAATACAATGAACAATAGGCCAGTATCAGATAATACAGTGAACAATAGGTTTGTACAAGGTACCCAGGGAAACGCAGCAACAAATCAGGCAGAAGAGGCAGCTCAAAGTAGGCATGAGGATAGTACCGAAGTCAGGGCAGTGCTAGTCCTCTATGATGGTGGCGAAATGGCAGAGTAGGGGACTAGTAATGGCAAGAATAATATCATGCATTTTTTGCAATTAGCATAATAACATTGGTCAGTGCATGATAGTCTAGGCTTTCTGGGTAGCACAGGGGCGCCCAATGTTCTTGCGGCGGAGGATGTGTGATTTTAGAGTGAGCGCACGCGGATGTTTACAGCCGGAGGCTCTACTGGACAGAATAGTTAGGCGGGTAGCGGTATGGGCAGGGAGTAGTCGTACCTTGCATGAGTAGAACATAAAATACGGCATCCAACGGCAAACAGGCGGCAAACAGAAAGTGGGCCTTTTTCCTTGTGCCTTCTTCCACGTGGCCGGCTTCCGCCTACCAGGGGCAGGGGATTCCAAATAAGGCACACTGTTGCCTAGAAACTGAGTCTGGCCTCAGTTTCATCCCGCATCACGCCTGCCATTTTGTGGTCAGGCGATGCGCTTCGGGATATTGAAAGAAATGAGAACAGCTGATGAGATGGTCCGATCGCTGTTATGCGATTGAGCGGGTCTCCAAAGGGGGTCACACATGCAGTGTAAGTATGATGAGGGGCTTGCACTACATACTGTTAGGCTGGCAGGACAGGCTGTCCTGGGGGGGACATACTGTTAGGCTGGCAGGACAGGCTGTCCTGGGGTGACTGCTCCTGCAGTCAGTAGAAGAAGGGGCTCCAACCCTCTCACGAGCGGTGTAGATTCCGATTGAAGAACAGGCGGCAAACAGGAAATGGGCCTTTTTCCTTGGGCCTTCTTACAAGGTGACGGACGCATTAGGTTAGGGTCACTAAACTTGTAACATAACAGAATGCGACTTCACTGACATTCTGGACAAGGGCACATCTGTTGAACCAGTCCTCCTTTTACAAAATGCCATCAAAAATCATCTGAGAGCTATGGAAGACTCCCTGCTCGGGACCCGAAATCCACAAGGATTTGGCCAAGAAGTTCAAACCAGCTCTATCTGATGCAGAATTCTGAACCAGACATATGGCTCATGATAGTCTGGTAGTACGGGCTGCGACTATGAGCAATAAGGCTGGGATGATGAGCATTGCAACGATTTAGCGAAAAAGGTATTGTCTCTGGCAGTACGGCACTTAAAGCAGTTAATGCTTCTGTCAAAGTGTACACACACCCTTTTGTCTGTGATAGCTGAGTCAGCCGAGCACATACCAGAAGGTGAAATGAGGAAAGGTTTCCTCAATATAGTGGAGGATGGCAAGCAAGCAATGCGCTAATCCTGGCAGTCAGGACTCGACACGGCCGATTGTGTCGGGAGATCTATGGCAGCATGTTATGTCATGCATAGATTCCACTGGCTGAGAAAGTCAGGATTTGTGCAGGACGTCCAAGCAAAGCTGCTTGACATGCCTTTTGACAGCTCGCATCTTTTTGGCCAAAACAGCCTTGAAAGATTGCAAGCATCCAAGGCTTTGGGAAAGTCCTTAGGTGAGGCGATTAGGCAACCTGCGCAACCTTCCACTCAATGGAGGGGCAAATCTTTTTGTTTCTACAACTATGGACAAAAAGGGAAATAGCTTGTCACGGACAAAGCCAGAGAAGTTTCTCTCTCCCATTCAGAGATAGAGGAGGCAAGAAATGGGCCGCGTCCGCGTCTGTCTCATGTAAGTAAGGCATGGTATCAGACAGTAAGACAGACACAAGTGACCACAGTTCAAGTGTGTTTATTGAACTCCAATTGGGTTAGAAAAACGTCTATCAAATCCTGAATATAAAGGTGGGAGCAAGCTACAACCATCAAATAATAGCGCAGACCTAGTGGTGTCTTGCCAAAATAAAAGGGCCTATACAAACCTATTGCCAATCCTTACTTCTAAAAACAAATAGTGTGGAAAATAATGGTATGCAAAAGAAAAGTGTTCAAGAAATGATGTCAGGATAGTTGAGACATTGGCTTCCCTTCCCCACATTTTCAGCACAGGACAAGGCAACACACTCAAGCTTAGCACATACTCTGGCTTCTCTAGCACAAGGATGCCGTTCCCAATCTCAGTATCGGGACCTTCTGTGCCAAAGTCTCTTTGCCATTCAAAGTCTCTTACTTCAGAGGGCCTGATGTGACAAACAAACATTCAAAGTTCCTTTCTCCTCAGGATTCTCATATGTACAACTTCTCTGGTGATTCACTGTTCACCCTGGGTCCCCCTCCGCCGTGCTCAGACCCACTTTATGACAAAATCTTCAATTAGTCTCCCTCTGCTGGGCTCGGACCAATTTATTTCATTTACCAAACTTTACTTTCAATTAGGCTCCCTCTGCTGGGCTGGAACCAATTTATCTAATTTTCCAAACTTTCTTCACTGTACCAAAAATCAAAGACTTTTGACTGTGTGTAGGATTTTGCTTGACCGTCACAGGACCACTTCGATACACAATTCTTTACAACTCTTTAACTTTCACTTCTGCCACTTCTCAGCTGGTTACCTCACAGAGACCTTCGATTGAGCACCCACGCGGTGCCGGACCACTATGTCAGAAGTATCTTATCTTTTCCTTTTAAAGTTCAAACACTCATCAGCAGTTCAACTTTACTTGCGTCTTTTATCACACGCGTTTTAACAATGTTCGTTCCACTGCTCGCCATACAATGTTGCCACTTGCAACCTTGGCTTCAACACAGACCGGCTTTGTATCGGTCTCCCCAATTCACTGGCTGTGTTGACTTCACTGCTTTGCTGCTTTGTTCTTGGAGCCTAGTACGGAACCACTGCAGTTGCTGCTTCTCCCCACCTTGATTAATGACACTGGAGGGCCCCAGGTATCTACGCCATACAATACAGGATTCTTCAGCCTGGTTTCCTGTTTGTACGCATTCTAATCTCAAGGCTTCTTGAAAGTAATGATTTCTTGTTGGAAAAGTCAAGGGAATTTCCTTCCTTCCGATACCCTCCTGTTGTTCCGTCTTTCTTCTCTCGTTTAGCTGCCATCTCGAAACTGCTGTTTCCTCATTTACTTTGCCTCGCTCAGAGTGTGCTCTCGTGCTTTTATCCGTGTGGGGAAGTTTAATGGAAGTCATTTCTGAGTAATTGTCAGTATTTGCCTGACCTCGCGTGACTAATGTAGGACATGTCAGGAATACTGCGCAGGTGTTTGTCTGCTTTCACCCATAGCAGGATGTCCGTACGAAAGTGTTAGTTTTGGAAGGGGGGGTAGAGCTCCTACGTATCCTATCTGGTAGGATGGGGTGAAGGTGTTACAGGGAAGGGTATACCGCGTCTCACCATCCAGTTTCCCAGTCCCCGAAGATTCCTCACCCAGGTGATCCTCCCACACTGGTCCACCCCCAGGACTGGCATCCAAAAGTGATGGCTGTGTCCTGGCCACCTGGATGACAGATCCCCGGGGACTAGTGAGTGAGACACCTTCTGGTTTCACACACTACTCAGTGCGGCCCCTGCCACAAAACATCTTTAAGGACTTCTGCCAAACTACCTGGGTAGAGGGGCTTCTTTCACGCCATTCGCAAGAATGGTGCACCATTACTATAGGCGCATGGGCTCTTCAGGTAGTCTCCCAAGGTTAATGGCTTCCATTTTTAAATGCTTGCCGTTTTGACCCTCTCTGGCAAGCCCATCTCCTGTTCCAGAACCACTGCTCCTGGAAGAGGTATCCTCTGTTCTGGAAAACGGCGCCATAGAGTTGTTACCTATTCAGGAAAGGAACAGGGGGTGGTACTCCCACTATCTTTTGGTCCAGAAGAAAGGGGGAGATCTGTAACCCTTCTTGTACCGAGGACGCTTGAACAAGTTCCTCAGGAAAGACAAATTAAAGATGGTAACACTTGAAGATCCTCCTGGCCCTAGAGATTCAGGTTTGGTTGGTGTCACTCGACCAACAGAATGCTTACTTACATGTGCCAAGCAATTAAAAGCACAGGAAGTAACTGAGGTTCGTCATAGGCAACACTCACTACCACTTTAGAGTTTTGCCTTTCGGGCTTGCATCCGCCTGAGGGTCTTCACCAAGTTGCCGGCGGTAGTGGCAGCCAGTGTCGGGAAAGGGGAGATTCACGTCTTTCCCTAGCTGGATGATTGGTTAATCTGGACACGGCCCCCGGAGGAAACCCTGGATCATCTCCATTGCACCTGTCACTTCCACAAATAGGATTCTCCCTCAATTTAAAGAAGTCTCAGCTGACACCTTCTCAAACACTCCAATTCATTGAAATGGTCCTGGATTGAGGAGATAGCTCTACACATCTACAGATGGTCACCAAATTCCAGAACGCCCAACACCTGCTAGCCCTACACCTTCTTCAGTCACTCAGCCTCATGGCATGCTGCATCTTCCTGGTGCCAGAGGCACTGTTGGGAATGAAATCGCTGCATTGAGCTGTCAGCTCTCAATGGGCCTTCTGCTCTCAACGGTGGCAGTTCTCAGACTTGATTCAAGTCCCGAGCAGAGTCGCTCAGGATCTCCTGTGATGGACTCGGTAGAGATCGTGATAGCGGGAGAACCCTTTTGAAAACCCGTGGCTAGAGATGAGCGTAGTGATGGGTGCATCTCTGAAAGGCTGGTGTGCTCACCTGAATGAGTTGACAGTGAGTGGGTTGTGCTCACTGATGGAGACAAAACTTCACATACACCTGTTGACGCTGAGTGCGAGCAGACTGGCTTTGATTACCTTTGGCCCTCCATACAGGGAAGACTGTCCTGATCATGATGGACAAAAAAGTGGTCATACACTACAGCATCAAGAGAGGTGGTGTAGGGTGACTGCCACTGTGCAGAGAGGCGATGCAGCTCTGGTTCTTGGTGTTACAGAAGATCTCTCTGTCTGCAATTCACCTCACTGGGAAGGAGAATATGACCGTGGATGGCCTGAGCAGGCAGGGGTCCATCTACCATGAGTGGGAGCTGTGCCAGGAAGATCATCTACAGATCTTCGTCAATTTGGGGAACCCCTCACGTGGATCTGTTTGCCTCCATTGTGAACAAGAAGTGCAAACCTTTCTGCTCATGGGAATTTCCCAAGACAGGAGCACAGGGGGATGCATTGGTGGTGGACTTGTACTTCCAGCTCTTGCATGCGTTCCCACAGATTCCCATCATACCTCAAGTGATCAGGAGGTTGAAGAGGTACGGAGCAACCATGATCCAAATTGCCCTGGACTGGGCCAGGAAACATGGTCGCCAGACCTTCTGGACATGGCCATCTGTCCTCCACATCGTCTTCTCCGGAGGTGGGACTTTCTCTTTTAAGATAGGGGCTGGTTCTACACCCGAGAATATAAACGCTCAACCTGCATGCCTGGCTTCTGAAAGACTAATATACAGGGATTGCAACCTTCTGGAAGACACGATGGAGGTGTTGCTTTTGGCCAGAAGGTCATCAATAAAAGCTTTTACTCCTACATCCCGTCCCCTTTCCTCCATACTTATGGGACATTCCTCCGTCCTGTGGGACGATACCAGAGCACTTTGTAAAAAGCATCACATTTTTAAAAAATGTGTCCTTCCTCTCTTTTTACGTGGGGTACTGCACGCGGCCGTAACCCTGCCCTCCTTAGCTCTGCCCAGCGCATCGCCCATCAGTCTTTTTCTCTGCACGATCGCGACTGGACGCACTTGCATCTTTGGGCGATTTTTTTCCTTCTAGTGTCCTCTCCTGCTCCGGTTTAGCGGTCACATAGTAGTCCGTCTATGCCGTTCCAGTTAGATTTTCCAAAGTGTTCTTCCTGCGAACGATGCTTCGCTAGGGCGGATCCCCATCCTCTTTGTTTAGAGTGGTTGGGTCCGGACCACCGGTGGGACTCGTGCTTCTACTGCGATTCCCTTTCGGTCCGGGTGCTTCAACGTTGTCTGGAGCGGTAGGAGGAAGTGTTTCAGCTTCCCATACAGACACCAGGGTACGCCCTGAGTCCTCGGTTGAGGCTTTCTGTTTGAGACTAAGGTGACCGATAGTTCTGAGAGGCCTCTAAAGGTCTTGTTGGTGAGGTGTTCTCCCCATCTTTCCCGCTCTGGCGGTGATACCGGTTCTGTCGAGGGGGCAAAGATTGAGGTCGCTGACCGTAATTCCACTGTTACCGGCGTGGCCGAGGTCCCTCTGTTGCAGGCTAATTTGGCTGATAGCATGTCTCAGAAACATCCTAGGCCACACAGTACCGGCTCTGCCGAGGTTCCTTGTGTCAAGGCTAAAATGAAGACTCCTGACCCACCTGTGGAGACCCCTGCCTCACTCCCACATGTGTCGCAGTTCTCCTCAGGAGCTGACAAAATGCTGGCCGTTCCCGCCAAGACTACGGCAGCCATTTTGGATTCCTCCCTTACACCTACGCCATCTGCTTTTGGTGCTGCGAGCAGTTTTCAGGTGAACATCGTTTTCCTTGCACGCATCCTTTTCGTGCAGTGTATGACTGGAACGCTCAGATGCCTTTACCGCACACCGTGTCGCTCCCTGCGGCATCTGCTCCCTTAATCTACGTTGATTTGAGTGGAGAAGGACCTTCTTGGCAGCCCTCTCCCTTACGCCCCTGGAGCTACTGCGCTCATGAGAGGCCCCCTCTTGCCACACCTAAACCGTCGGCGGAGGACGCCTTTTTTGGAAAATTTCAAAGGCTTATGCACTCCGACCCCATGAAGGAGTATTTACGAGGTTTGTTTAGGGAAATCTACCCTCCAGTGGCTCCTGCGCGGTCGGTTCCAGCTGCGGCACCAGTGTTTCTGCCAGCTATCCCTCTACTGGCCGGCCCGCCTCCAGTTCTTCCTCCCTTGCCTCACTTGTCTCCAGTGGACAAATCTTCATCAGGGCCAGATGCAACGCAGCTTGACCCGGATGTGTCCGATGACACACAGGGGGATCAGGACAGCGAGAACCAGCCCCGTTCTGTTAGAGCCTTCCACGACCGGGTGCTAGACATGATGTGAATTCTGGATGTTCCAGTACCTGAGGCACCTGCTCCACAGGAAGGGGTTCTTTCTGGGGCATTCACCTTGTCTCCTCTGCAGCGTACTGGCTTGTTCTTCCAGAAGGACAGTTCAGTGACGATCCTTTCTCCGGTCCAAGCCCTACCGGTTGTTCAGACTCCGCCACCTCCTGCTGTACCACCAACACCTCCCCTTAACAGCCGTTGGACCTGTCTTTGGCTCGAGACTTGGGAGAGCGGACCCCGTCAGCACCCAAACTCCCCTCAGTCTGTAGAAAAGGGGGGAAGATGACAACTATGAGGACGATGACGCCCAGGACGATGATACCTCAGCATCTGTTAAGGCCTTTGATGACTGCTTTTAGGGTCTGGCGGCAGAGTTCTTGGCGGTCCCTCTGCTTGAGGAAACACCCCAGGAGTCGGGAGTGCTGGCAGAGGTTTTTGGTAAGCATACTACGGTCCAGTCTGGCATCCCCCCACAGGACCCACCTCGAGTTGACTTTCCAAGGAGGACGTCTTTGGGAAAGTGCTGCTATTCTGTCTCAGGATTGCATTTGTATCAAGCCAACAGAGACACCCTCCTGGCTACAGCTAACCAGAAGCTCTGGCAGGATCTCAGGGAATTTCTACCCAACCTTCCTTCAGACAAGCAAGCCTCCTTCAAGGCCGGTCAGGCAGAGGGCTGTGCCTTGGTGTCGAGATGAGAAGGACGTCATGGATGCACGCTACTAAGTTTTCATATGACATGCAGGAGCGGATCCTGGATCTGCCCTTCGTGGGCGTGGACCTTTTTCATTCCTCAACCGATGACAAGTTGACAAAGAAGAAAACCTCCACTCAAACCCTCAAGTCCTTGGCCATCCTGACAAAACTTGCACAGCAATTCTTCCCTCAGTCCAAGGGCAGGGCAGAGTTGAAACCCTGCGGTTTCTCTGGCTTCAAGGGGTTTTGGGACCGTGGTACACGGCGGCCTCACAGGTCGGCCAGCGACAACAGGAGGAAGAAGCAGAGCACTTTATATGGGTATTGCATGTCCAAGTCGGGGAACACAGCTCGCTTGTGGGGGGCAGTGTGGCCCTATTCCAGGACACCTGGGCGCATCTTTTCAACAACCTATGGATCCTATCCGTAGTCTCCACAGGCTTCAGTCTTCTTCCTTTCCCTCTACCTTCATCTCCTCCTCTTCATCAGATCGGGCCCCCTTTCATGGGAGGTCCTTTCGCTCGAGCAATAGAACTGGTTCCAATTTCAGAGAGGGGCTCTGGGTACTATTCCAAGATTTTTGCGGTATCCAAGAACAACCAGGCTGGGCTGAGCGTTGTCCTCGACCTGTCATTTCTAAATCTGTCTTTAACACTGAAACGCTTCACGATGATTACTACCGCGCTCATAGCCGAGTCTGTGTGCAGGGGACTGGATGTGTTCCCTGGACCTCAAGGATGCGTACCTGCATGTACCCATCTACTAACCGCATCAGAAATTTCTGCGGTTCACGATTATGTAGTACCACTTTCAGACCTTATGGTCGCTAACTGACCACTGCAATTGTGTTGTGCCTTATGGTCGCTAACTGACCACTGCAATTGTGTTGTGCCTTATGGTCGCTAACTGACCACTGCAATTGTGTTGTGCCTTATGGTCGCTAACTGACCACTGCAATTGTGTTGTGCCTTATGGTCACTAACTGACCACTGCAATTGTGTTGTGCCTTATGGTCGCTAACTGACCACTGCAATTGTGTTGTGCCTTATGGTCGCTAACTGACCACTGCAACTGTGTTGTGCCTTATGGTCGCTAACTGACCACTGCAATTGTGTTGTGCCTTATGGTCGCTAACTGACCACTGCAATTGTGTTGTGCCTTATGGTCGCTAACTGACCACTGCAATTGTGTTGTGCCTTATGGTCGCTAACTGACCACTGCAATTGTGTTGTGCCTTATGGTCGCTAACTGACCACTGCAATTGTGTTGTGCCTTATGGTCGTTAACTGACCACTGCAATTGTGTTGTGCCTTATGGTCGCTAACTGACCACTGCAATTGTGTTGTGCCTTATGGTCGCTAACTGACCACTGCAATTGTGTTGTGCCTTATGGTCGCTAACTGACCACTGCAATTGTGTTGTGCCTTATGGTCACTAACTGACCACTGCAATTGTGTTGTGCCTTATGGTCGCTAACTGACCACTGCAATTGTGTTGTGCCTTATGGTCGCTAACTGACCACTGCAATTGTGTTGTGCCTTATGGTCGCTAACTGACCACTGCAATTGTGTTGTGCCTTATGGTCGCTAACTGACCACTGCAATTGTGTTGTGCCTTATGGTCGCTAACTGACCACTGCAATTGTGTTGTGCCTTATGGTCGCTAACTGACCACTGCAACTGTGTTGTGCCCCTGGTCACTAACAGACTAGTGTTATTGTGTAAATGTCATATGGTCGCCCTCGCATTCCTTACCAGACCACGCGCGCTTAGACTCTACCAGGTCAACATGCCCCCCACCAACAGTCTAACTACTGCAAACTCACCACTGTACTCTTTCAGTACCCTACTTACCAGACTGCTGCCTACCCTTCTCATCCTTATACTGCACCCTGGCTGCACTGCACTATACCATACCACCACCTCTATCTACCACTCTTACTTGCATCATACCTCAACTATGCCATCCCACGCTCACCACACCAACCCTTATCTTAACAACCCAGCCCTCTGGATCCAGCACTTCGCCACCAGACCTTTACCTAACCTACCCTGCTCTATCTCCTTGAGAAATGCTAGACTTGGCTCGCGTCTTACCCACGCTTCCCATCATTTAGCTCACCGCATCAAACTGCCTCTCCCTTTGTCACCACCTACACTTTCACCTAATCTACCACCATCTTCCAACTCCCCTAACTTAAACAATATCAAAGGCGCGCTAATCAACGCCAGATCACTCCCGGCTCACGCCCTAGAAGTAGCTGACTTGATCCTCAACCTTGACCTCGACTTTATAGCAATCACTGAAACCTGGCTCCACCCAGCTTCAGGTCCTCTTCTCTCCCTCGCTATCCCTCCTGACTACAACATTATCAGACATGACCGTAATTCCATCCAATCTAAAGGAGGTGGCATCGCCATCATCCACAAAAACGCTCTGAACTTCCACCTCTCAGCCACACATCACTCCTCCACTCTGGAAGCACTGACAGCTAAACTAGCTCTCACACCCAACCATTCTATCACCTTTCATCTACTCTACCGGCCACCCGGCCCACTATCCACCTTCGCGGAGGACCTCTCCAACATCTTCACACACAACACCAAAGCTATCTCCCAGGTCATGATACTGGGGGATTTCAACTTAGGCCTCCACGACCCCAAGGACACCGCTGCTTCGTCTATTGACAACATCCTCACTAATGCTGGATTCACTCAGTTCCTAAACCAACCTACCCACAACAAGGGCAGAACCCTTGACTGGCTAGCCGCCCTCAACTGTCCCATCAACATCACCTCTAACCAACAGTGCGCCTGGACAGACCACAACTTAATTACATTCAATATTGAGTCCAAACCTATCAGCCTCCCTCACAACATTGCCCCGGCTATGGCCACCCGTAACAAACGCAACATTACCTGCGATAGACTCCTCCCCCTCCTCCTTCCAGCTCTTAATGTTCGGGATCCATCATGCTCTGACCCTACGGCCCTGGTCGACACATTCAACCGGGCCATGCTTACAGCCTTAGACACCATTGCACCCTCGAAACTGAGAAAATCTAAACCTCGAGCCCACCTAAACTCTTGGTTTACACCCCATCTCAGAGCACTACGCAAAGAAAAACGAATTGCAGAATCCCACTGGAGAAGCAATCACTCTCTAGCTAACAAATCACGCGTACTCCTGGCCACCCTTAACTACAAGGAAGCTATATTCCAGGCAAAAAAAGACACATATAACAAACGCATCGAGCAAGCCAAATCTAACACCAAAGAATTGTTTAAAATCCTAAAAGAACTTGAAACTCCTGTTACTCCACCTGACACATGTACCAAAGATAGCACCTGGTGCTCCAAAATCCAAGAAGCTCTCCTAGGTAAGATTGCCACTCTCCAAATTAAAATCAACAACAAACAATCTAGCCTTCAATCCAACCCTCTACAGATCCCTATACCTACCATAAACCTCTCTATCACAGACTCTCTGACTCCTTTTAGCTTCTCTCCACTCTCCATTCTCGAAGTGGAAAAGATTATCACTAGCCTTAAACCGTCCAATTGTCAGGGTGACCTTTGTCCTGCACCTATTATTAAGGAAGCTGCTCACGACCTAGCACCTTTCATCACTACGCTCATCAACTCCTCCTTTAGCTCTGGGATTGTACCGGACAATCTTAAGGATGCATGGGTCATCCCGCTTCTGAAAAAACCTACCCTGGATCCCAGCATACCCACAAACTACAGACCAATTACCACTGTACCTTTTTTACTAAAAATCCTTGACCGCGCGGCCTACCTACAAATTCAGGAATACCTTGAATCAAATAAACTTCTGGGACTCAGGCAATCAGGCTTCCGGCCTCGCCATGGCACTGAGACCGCCCTTATTGACTTAAAAACGCAGATCGAAGATCTCAAAGACAAAGGCAAACTGGCGTTATTACTTCTCCTGGACCTCTCTGCTGCTTTTGATCTTGTCAATCACAAAATTCTCTGCCATCACCTCAAATCAGCCGCACACTTCTCAGAAAATGCCGCCACTTGGATCAGATCCTTCCTGGATAATAGATCAATGCGCGTGTTCTCCCCACTTGCGGCCGCACCACCCGCTCCGGTCTCTTGTGGTGTGCCTCAAGGGTCCTGTGTCTCGCCCACGTTATATAACGTGTTTACCAAACCCCTTTTTGATATTTTGGACCATTTGGGCGTCACGTATACCAATTACGCTGACGACACACAGATACTAATCCCCATCACAGGAGACTACACAACTGACTCCCTTGCCATCAACGCCATCTACCAGGTCATCCAAGCGTGGATGGCCCAACACGGCCTCTGCCTAAATGATGAAAAGACAGAGCTCCTCATTCTTGGTTCACCACAAAAACTCACTAAACTTGACCCTGCCTTCAAGTCTTTCACCATTGATGGGAACACCATCCCGATTGCTAAGGACACGAAAACCCTAGGGATTTACATCGACTCAACCCTATCCTTGACTAGACAATCCAACGCAGTCTCATCTGCAGCAGCGCATACTTGCAAGCTCATCACCGCCTGTCGCCCGTTCCTAACCACTGCCAACTGCGTAACCTTGGCCAGGACCCTTGTACTATCCAAGGTCGACTACTGTAATGCCCTCTATCTAGGTACTAATCTCCGCAACTTAAACAAGCTACAAATTGTCCAAAACAATGCGATCAGAGCGGCCCTTAACATTCCTAGGCGCCAGCATATATCTGACACCAGGCGCAACCTGCACTGGCTCTCTATCCCACAGCGCATCTCCTTGAAGTCCTTGGCTCTCACACACAAATGCCTCCACAACCAAGCCCCTCGCTACCTGGCAAACAGATTCTCTTTCCACAATTCCACCAGACCTCGCAGAGCGGCCCAAGCCAACTGCCTTGACATCCCGCGTTTTAATCTCCAAAGATCTGGTGGAACCAGCTTCCCCATCCTGGCAGCCAAACTTTGGAACTCACTCCCCAATGACCTTAGAGCAGAACCTTCCTTCCTGAAATTCAAATACCTTACCAAAGCTTGGCTATCCGCCCAAGACTGCTAACACCAGCTTACTGCCCTACTTGCACTTTGACCTACTCTGCATCCCTTATTAACTATCCTGTAAATCACTGCCTTATCGATATTCATTTGAATGTATATTTTGTAAATTTTGTAAATCTTCCTGTAATAATCCTGTAATACTCTGTCACATTGCCTTGTCATGCTTTCATCTTGTTGTAACTAAGTTAAGCGCCCGGTTGCCCCTGGGCCTGGTGCGCTATAGAAATAAATAAAATACAAAATACAAATACAAGGTGTTGCCCTTCAGCCTGAACTCGGCCACTCGTGTCTTCACGGAGTTCATGAACGCAGTCCTGGGCCTTCTACGCTTGGAGTGCCATCATTTGTACCCTTATTTAGATGACTGGCTGGTGAGCCTCCAGCTCCACCTGGTGGCCAATTGGGATCAGGAGATGGGGTCTAAGTTGGGCAGGATCCCAATACCGCCACTCCTACTGCCTGATCTTCGCTGGTGGATAAATGATGGCGATGTTTCAGTGGGAGCCCCCTTCACTCGGCCGGAGCCTACCCTGGTGGTGATGACAGACTCCTCTCTTTCGGGCTGGAAAGCTACTCTGTACGGCTATGTGATTCATGGCGCATGGTTCAGGACGGAAGCCCTCCTGCATATCAATCTGCCCGAACTCAGGGCAGTGGGCTTAGTCCTCAAGTTGTTTTTCCCCCTCATCAGGGACAGGCCTGTTCTGGTCAAAATGGCCAATTCTAATATAATGCTTTACCTGAAGAAGCAGGGTGGCACCCGTTCTCCCCCCCTTCCTCTGCATGAAGTCGGTATTGATATGGGAATGGGCCCTGACGGAGGGTGTTTGGATTTCAACAGTCCACCTCCTCGGGGACAGCAATGCAGACGCGGACCAACTGAGCTGCTTGGGGTTCAACGCCTATGAATGGGAGTTTCACACTGACTCTGTGCACCCCTGTTCCAGCAATGAGGGTTCACAAACCTGGATTTGTTTGCATCCCCTCTGAATTCTAAGTACCCCCAGTTTGCTCCATGGGCGGAATGGGGTCAGGGATCTCTGGGAGACACCTTCCAGATCTATTGGCACAGACACAGGTGTTATGCATTCCCGCCCACCCCTCTGCTCCAACAGGCCCTCCGCACGTTCCGGGCTTCAGTGGGTTGCAGCCTCATCCTGATTGCCCCCCACTGTCCTTCGAGACCCTGGTTTTCCGATCTGCTGCAGTTGTGCTCCAACGGTCCTGTCAACCTTCCGATCTCCAGCAGGGGCTTCCTGACGCAGCAGGGCGGGGCAGTGGAACATCCGGAACCCGGCCCAGCTGGCCCTTGGAGTCTGATCCCTGACCAGCAGAGGCTTCAGCATGCTTAATTTCTGAATGACAACTGGGACATCATTCAGCAGGCCAGGAGGCCCTCGACTTTGTTCCAGTATAAGAGAAAATGGACTAGGTTCTGCCATTGTCCTCTGAATGACATACTGCCTTTTGCAGTACACCTGTCTCACTCTGGAGTCCAGCTGGGTACTTTCCGCACTTACTTGGCAGCCATTGGGGCTTACAAGAATTCCCCTATGTGTTTTCGGCCGCCAACCCGGTGGTTAAGGCCCACCTTAAGGGGTTGTCTAGGCTTTTTCCTTCAGTGCATAGGCCGCATCCCGGTCTATGATCTCAATCTGGTTCTTGTAGCTTTGCAGCGCAACCACTTCAATCCGATGACCTCTGTGGACATCCACTTGGTGACACTAAACACAGTTCTACTGGTGGCGCTCATCTCTGCTTGCAGGGTTAGTGAGCTGCAGGCGTTGTCTTCGTGCAAGCCCTTCTCCACGTTTCACAACTACAAGATCATCTTGTGCAATCACCAAAGCACTTGAGCAAGGTGATCTCACTATTTGTTCTGAATCAAGAGATCTGCCTGCCGGTGTCCTTCCCGAACCCTCAGTCAGAGGCAGAGAGGGCCCTACATTCCTTGGACCTCAAGAGGGTCCTCAAGTTTTATCTCTCTTGCAAAAAATCCTTTAGGAAGTCCAAGGCATTGTTTGTGACTTTGCAGGCTCCTCACTCTCATGCTTCCAAGGCTTCTATCGCCGATTGGCTGGCTCAGGCCATTTCAGAGGCATAGACGGCCATGAGAGGACTCATGCCCATGCGCTCAGAGCTAAGGCCACAGCTGTCGTATTTCGGACACATGCTTCTTGGGATTTCATGCACAAGGAGGCTACTTGGGCCACCCCGTCGGCTTTCTGTAAGCACTACGAACTGGAGACTAGCTCCTGATGCGATGCAGAGTTTGGTCAGGCGGTTCTGAAGAACATTTTTGCCTCGTCCTAGATATGAGGCAGGTTATCACAGTTCCACCCTATGTTCTTGTTTGGTGGAATCACCCACAAGGATGGAGGAGAGGGGAAGGGACGTATGAGTAATTAAAGATACCGTAGTGACTAGAGTATGCATAGTCCCATTTCCTCCATACGCCCCCCACCCACCTTCCTCCACTAGGATGCCAAGGGCTAATATGTACCAAGAGTAGCAAGGTATCTAAGCATCCAATGTGTTGAAAGGGGACTGAGATGAGGTGCCGGAGGGCGAGGGCTTGGCAAGGCATTTCCACGCCCGAGGCCACGCCCCGCAGCCTATACTAAATTTAAAGGGGAAGCTCAATTTTTCTCTGCCAAGGGTTCCGGTACCGTCCCCATGTTGGGGGATGGTAGGCAGAATTATATGCAGTACCCTTTGGGAACACCACACACAATTAAGTCTACAAGTGGCAGTACAAATTCACCTTTGGTACAAGCCTGTACTACATAGTAAAGTGGTAGCGATGGCTGAGCAGCCAGACTTATCTCAAGAGCAAGTGAGCAGTATCAATAGTTACACAAAGGACATCAATTACTATGATTCAAGCAAACACTGACTCAAGGTTTCTGGGTAGAAGAATATATATATATATATATATTTACACATCAGTTGTATAACATTTCACTAAATTAAAGCAGTTTAAAAATCACACTCTTAATACACCACACCACTGTCTGACTGACATGAATCAGGAAGACTGGAGGGTCCTGCACTGACCAGGGAAGAAACCAGCAGCAGAGCAAAGCAACAAATAAAAGTTGCGCTCCTTAAAACCCAAGCAGAGTCCAACCTTCCTGGCTATCTGGCCCACTGTAGCACTGTACAGCGAATTCGACCAGAGGAGGGAGTCCTGGCTTGCAGTTTGGGTGAACTGGTTGGTCCCACCAGCTCAGGGGAAGAAGATTCCTGGAGGATCTTCTCTGTCGTTGGAGTTTGGAGATTCGGACCTGCAGCAGGGCTTCACCGGGCGGTTCAGTCGTGGTAGGAGTCCTCTTCTGTCAGCTCCTCATCGTTTCTTTCGCTCCAGTGGCGACTCTGCCTTTCCAGACCCAGAGACCTGCTTTTTATGCAGTTTTCCCACATTCACACAGCCTGGCTGTTAATCACACAGCAGGGTGGCTGTCCTGGCGGACAGTCACCTAGCCAATCAAACAGGAGTGCGACTTGGGTTACCAATGGAACCCATGGCAGGCGTCCTAAAACCCCTCCCTCACATCCTGCCTACCCAGACTTTCAGACGCCTAAGGAGGGCGTCTGTGTAGAAGACTGCAAAGAGACGGTGAACAAAGGAACCAAACCTGGGTTGGCGCACAGAGAAAAACACAAGAAAGGCATTTTCAAAGAGAAATGGCGACTAAACCCACACGGAACCGTATAAAAACTTATATGGTCTAGTTTGAGGCTACCAATATACCCTAAATATACCAAGATTATTTAAGATAACCGCGGTAGGAAAGATAGGGTAGTTACCACTGACACCAGCCAAGTCTTGATGAAAAGGGAGCGAAACAATGCTCCAAGAGAAACAAGCGAAAAGGGGTAGGTATTAACCCTTTCCAGTACTCCATGTAAAATGGTTTGTACTGGGTCTGTGGATTTTAAAAGACTAATAAAGTCAATGGTAACTTTAAATGTTCTGTGAGACAGTAGTCAGTCCCAGAAAATGGAGTCTGAGTTGGTAAGTCTAAAAGACAACCCTGTGTCACTGCACTGAAGCTGCTGTGTAACACACAGTAAAAGATGATGCTTATTGAGTAGGTGCGGCTCCATAGTCTATGAACATAAAAATGTTAAACACACACACCAAAACACATGTATGAGTGTAAAAAAGGCTCACACTCTTACCAGATGAAAAAAATAACTCCTAGAAATCCAGCAAAGCTGCTGAGGAACTCAGTAGGTAAGGGAAATTTGCCATTCTGAAGAATTCTCCCTAACTGGGGACACCCACAAGGATGTAGGAAAGGGAACTCTAGTCACTACAGTGAGTAACTTTAATTTCTCCTCTATAACCAATCACTGTCCTATGGGCCATACTGCCCCCATCAAATGACAGTCTTCTCCATAGGCTCCACCACTGGTGGCCATCTTCAGATTTTTACTGCACGTTTCAGTTTTGGGAGTCCTCTCATCTTGCTCTTTGAGTATTTTGCTCTATTCGGTACATTTGTTATTTCTTTCTCTGATACTTTTCATCATCAACCGTCGGTCCACTACCGGCAGCGGGGATCTGCTTTCATTGCCAGTTCATCACTTCAAGTTTCGGAAGGCCCAGGTTTAGGCCTACTTTGCACCTCGACGATGTCTGAGGAGAAGAGGAGCCTTTTCAAACTCTACACAAAATGTGGACTGCAGAACATCTACATCGAGGATTGGCACCTCAAGTATCTATATTGCCTACATCCAGACAACCATAACGAGCAAGGATACAAGATTTGCAGCGGATTTCCGACGAAGACAAAGGACCTTTATCGCAGGTTTGCAGCGTGACTCAAGTTGGGGAAGGCCTCGACTCGTCCTCCCGGTGCAGTCATGCCTCTTCCAAAACTGGCCGGTTCCATGAGCGTGCTCCCTCTGAAAAGAGGTTGACGTTCTTTGCAGATGCCTCTTCCCAGCGGATCCAAAAGAAGGCTAAGCACTATGTTGCTGATCCCACTAGGGTCGCTGCAGCTGCAGTACCCAGTTAGGGAAGGACCTATTCCCTGTCTCCATCTACGTCCATGGTTAGCCTACCAGTTGACGTGTGCCTTTGCGTGCGGAGGTCCCTGATCATTTTGAAGCACAGGTCCTCTTCAAAGGACAAGACTGTGAAGGAGAGGCCCAGGACCACATCAATGACTGCTTTGTCATCCAAGACCTGTCCTTCGTCTGCGACTGCTTCATCTTCCAAGATGACTACTTCATTAACGGATGCCCCATTGACGACCACAACCCTGTCAACTACCTCACCCGTGTCCACCTCATTGACGGTCCTGTCAACTACTCAGTCGACAATCACCACCAAGTTATTTCAGCGAGGAGGAACCCTGCGACGACCGTGGTTTCTATGATCGCTACGATGGCGACTCCTGCCTCTGTGGCCTCTGGCTGCTGCGACAGAACCGACCACGACAGCCATGCAGGCGCCTCCCAGAACTCAGGTAACCATCATCGTATCCTTCCTGAAAGATTCACGTAGGTTGAGGGAGCTGCTGCCCCAATGGACTTTCTTCACTGGCCTGTGAAGATGTCCCCACGAGTGCTGGTAGAGTCGACAAGGAGGACGAGCACTTGCCAGAGGACTACCCTGATCACGTAAGAGGCCTCAGTCCCATGTCCCAGGAGGGATCTACAGTGGAGCCGGATAAGCCATCTGCCCCACCGAAAGGCATTTCAGTGTGAATCCATTGCCGGCTGATCCACTTGCACCCCATCCGGTGCCCAGGAACATTTCTTTGGACATTCTTACGACACTCCACACCTTGGTGTCAGTGATACAGCAATGACTGGACTGGGCCAGCCACAAGAGCAGCCGGCAGAGTCCTCCTAGGCCGAGTCCCCCTAGGCCGAGGCTTAAGCCGGGCCCTGCTGGGCCGATGGACCCATAAGGGCCAAAGCGTCAACCGACGCACCGCGGCCGCCCCACCAGCCTTTGACTCCAGTGGTGGAGGAACCGAGACTGTTACTGATAGAGACATTACTGCAACTCATACTGACAAGTATGATGACTGTCCCAGCAGACGGGGAGCCGTTGGGTGCCAATAAGCCCGCCAGAGCCTTGCAACCATATGAGGTTGGCTCTTTCCACACCATGATTTCGAGGGCCTCCGCTCTCATCAGTTTGTTACCGGAGGATAAAGGGAAAGAGCGGTTTCTCTTCCAATGACAGGATTCCTCAGGGAAGGCAGTCAAGCCAATCCCTCTGCTGGACGATGTCTGGGAGGAAGATTTGGCTCTGATGAAGATGCCGAGTATGGAACCCTCAAAGAGAGACATCCTGGAAATGAAGTACAGAGTCCCAGACTCGGCTCCCAGGTGCTAGAGATCGCAACCTTGTCCAGACTCTGTGGTGTCTGCCACCACCAGGAAGCACTCATCTTCCATGGCGCCTTCTGACCAAGATGGGAAAAGTCTTGATGTTGGTGGGCAAGCGCATCATTTACACCGTGGCCTCAACGGTCAAAGCTGCCAATGCCCGGGCCATCCTGTTTCGCTACAACAGGGAGCTCTGTTATAAGCTCTGGCCCATTCTGGACTTCCTGCTGGAGGACAAGAAGGTTGAGGCGCTGGCCCTGTTCCAGGACGGTGAGGTGTACTTGGACCACGCCTTCACAGTGGCTTTGGACATCCATGACAGTGCAAGCCATCAAGTCGCTGTGTGGCATGATGTCCTTATGCATCCACCGCGTTCCATTTTGCAGGCTCCAGATGGGACTTCTTTAAGAGTTACTGGATGCGCGGTGGCTACAAGTCACGGGCTTTTGGACGGAAAAGATTGTCCTCAACCAGGAGTTCCGGCAAGCTCTATGATGGTGGGTAGTACACCCGCACCTGGCACAAGGAGTTCAATTTCAGATCACACCGTACCAGGCCATGGTTACTGTTAGGAAAGATTTCTCTTTACTGCACCTATCCTTCTATTTTAATGAACCCCCAAACGTTTTGCTTTTATTTTTGATCCTGACCTGTACTTTTTACAGTCCAGTGAAGCCTCAAACTCCACTACACTGTCTTTTGCTCGTCTGTTATGGGCAAAATGACATGGCCTTCAGGCTGTCAGTACTGGGAAACATAGTTTCCCTTAGTCTAGTTACTTTGCTACTACTTTTTGTGATTTTTTTTTCACTTGTGGTAATCTTTTATCATCGTACAATGCATCTCACCATGTAGTACAATGGGGTGCACTTTTGTTTTTGCACTAGACTAGTTTCTGGTTACCCTAGGTGTGCAAAAATGGACAGGCTGGTGGCAGCAGTGACATTTTACAATTTGTTTGTGCTTTTTGTTTTAGCCTTGCCGCGTTTGGCTACTAACTGTGGTTTGGATGAGTGGATTGATGTATGTGGTATGGATGTGGATGAATGCATTTAATAGTATGAATTTTATGAAATTTTGATGTTTTTAAATTTATTCCTGCTATGTTAAGTAAATAATTGCCTGAGTGCGGATTAAATTGTGATTAAACTCACACCAGATTATATGTATTAGATATAATAAAACCCTTAATACAGTATTTTTCAAATTGTATCCTCTGGATTTTTCTTTCTGAGATGAATTATTGTGCTAATACCCTAATCTAGAGAGTGGGGTTCCCTGTGCCTTTCAGATACTCTATTGACCAAACATGGCCATGCCCCGAGGTTTTTCGCTTGTCCTTTGGCCATCTAATCTTTTTTAGCCTTCTTCTTGGCCTGTCAGGCCAGGAAAATCCTTATATGAACTTCCAGTGCCTGGGAAAGCAGAGGCTTTTGGTGGGCTACTGGAGGGCCATGTGGGTTTGCTGGCAGAATGTGATCTGAGACTGTCTGGTCCCAATCCACAAACCTGGTTTCAATGTGTCTGAGTGTTATGCATGAGTGTTCCGGCCAGTGGTCCTGATTGGACCACTGCTTGGGTGTTTGTGGGGATAGGTCTTCTATTGGCTAGTGGGAGTTTCAGCTCTTACCTGGCTTTTGAGATGGGAAGAGGACCCCTGCACCCACTCTAGAGAGATCCTGGAGAGGCTTGAAGGTGCCAAGACTCCTGTCTAGCTGTGAGACCCGTAAGGAGACAAGAGATCCGTCTGAAGGAGGCCTGGTGACCAACTTCTGCTGCTGTCCTCCAAGAGCCTTGCCTTGCTGTTGATCTTCAGCAGTCCTTTGAGGGGACTGCGACCTGTGGAGTGGAGGGAACATCCATTCCTGTCGTCTGCTCGGTACCCTGTGAAGAAGAGCCTTCGGAAGTGCCCCACGACTGCCCTGTTGCTGACAACTCTGAGTTTGGGCTACCTTGCTGCCAGTGTCGCTGTTCCGTGTTGAGGCCTGGGACTTGGGGGATCCTTAGCTTGACCTCCAAGACTTACCTCAGCGAAATGTCAGAGGCCTAGCATTAGGGGGACCCGAGATAGGAGGGAAAGTCTGACCGCTACAATGAGTCCCTTTGCGTTGCCTGCTGCAGTGACCACCGAGAGTCCTTGTACCAGCCAAAGACACCGACTGGAGATCTGCTTGAATCTGCAAACCCTGTGAATCAGAGACTGAGGCTGATGGTGGGAAAAGCGACCTCAGACCCTCTATTGACCTGCCAAGTCCTGTGAAGAATCATCAGAGTATGGGGGTGAGTTACAGTGGTTCTTAAACTGCCCCTACTAACTTTTCTAAAACATTTACAATATTTTGGCTTTGCCATTGCGTGCTCGTGCATGCCTTCCGGAAGTTGGGGACACTTTTGTTAGTTAGAATAACTTGTCCTCTAACCCTTCAAATCATTCACTGGACCCCGAGGCCCTACCTTCATTTTTTCCTGCGTTACAAACTGTGTCAGAACATTTCCTGAACTTTTGGGCATAAGACCCCAGACAACTTAGGGAAGGACTTTTGAAGCTAAGGCTAATTCTCTGTGAACCTGTAGTGCATACACTAATCTACGCTTTCCATTGAAGGGGTTTGATCTGTATTATGCCCTACTCTAGTGACTGTATATATGTATTCTATTATTATTGCTGTGTGGTACTTCTACCAGTTAGTAGTCATTTTTCATAGTGCTGCTTGGCCATAAATAAATAACTGTATTTTTATGCATACTGTCTAAGTGTAATTTGTGAGTCCCGTAGTGTGTACTCATTGTGGTCCATTTAAAAGATCACCACCTCTTGAGACTTAGCCTAGACCTCTCATCACTGATACCTTGAGCTGGTTTGGCTACAGCTCCCAGAGTTGTCCCTGTCACAATATAGGTTGGCCTTCTATATATCTGTCCCCTAGGCCAGAGTATAGAAAGTCAGTCCTAACAGTCACCACGGATGCCTCCCTGGAAGGGTGGGTGGACCACACCGGACAGTCACATGCCAAAGGCATCTGGCTCCCAGTGGGAAAGGATCTCCACATCAATGTCCTGGAGCTACAGGCAGTCTTCTGGGCCCTCAAATAATTCCTGCCTCAACTGCGGGGGAAGGTGGTGAGAATCTTCACAGACAACAAAACCACCATGCTCTACATCTGAAATAGGGGGGATGCGCACCCTGGTGTGCCTCTGGGGGCCCTGGGCCTTTCTTCAGGACATGTTCCTTGTCCCATTCCACCTGGCAGGCACCAAAAACACCATTGCAGACTCGTTCAGCAGGGAGCTGTGGTCATTCCACGAGTGGGAGCTTCATCAGGATCAACTATTCCTTTTCTGCCACAAATGGGGTCAACTGAGGAATGACCTCTTTGCAACGGCGGCCAACTCCAAGTGCCAGAGGTTCGCCAGCAGGTTTCCTCAGCCGAGGTGCCTGGGGGATGTCTTCTCATTCCCGTGGGAGGGGCTCTTCCTGTACACCTTCCCTCTGATTCTGCTCCTGCTATGTATGATCAGCACACTCATGCAGTATCATTGCAGGGGTATACTCATCACTCCGGCATGGCCGCAGTAGATCTGGGACCCGGACCTGCTACGTCTGTCAGTGGCCTGGCTCACTCCTCCATCAAGATGCATCAGGCTGCCATATCCCGTTATTACAAGGCACCTGGTAAGCCCTCCCTGTGGTCACATAGACTCATCAAGAAGATCCTTAAAGGCCTCTTTACGACTTTCCCACCAGTGAAGGCTCCTGCTTGGGAGCTCGACATTGTTTTGACTAAGCTCATGGGGTCCCAAGCAGCTGTACTTGTCCTTTCACACTGCGAGCATGGTGTTGCGAAACTCACCCCTCCTTTATGTCTAAGGTTGCTTCAGAATTCCACCTCAACAAGCCTTTGGTTATGCTAGTCTTCTTCCCGAATCCTTCTATTCCGCTGTAAAGTATGTTGCATTCACTGGATGTTGTGTTAAGGATTTCATTCAGGCACACACCCAGGTTTCGCCTAGCATGTAGAGCGCAATGAAACACTTATTTTTTTGTGTCTATAAGTTCAATATTCTGAATGATATACCACTCATATCACACCCTTCTCAAAATACCCCCCAGGTCACAGTGTACCAGGAATCACGCTTGTTTGTAAAGGTAAATATTTATTTAATATTCAAATCACGCATACATTTATTATATATATATACATATATTATATATATATAAGTATATATATATATACATATAACAGATGATTTAGCCAACAAATTGCGCTCTGCCTCATTACTGAGCTGGTGCTACCGGGCTAGAGCAGGCAATGCTCAATATATGTCAAACAAAGGCTAAAGGTGCTGAAGAGAAGAAAAGGTCCACCACAAACACCTACCAAAAAATGCCCAAGCACACAAGACTTCAAAGTGTGTTCTAAAATTTCATTTATTTATCCAAAAAGAGTGAACATAGCATAAAAAGCATACATAGCAATACCTAGGCAGACCAGGTGTCATGCAGCACTCACCCACAGCGGGTGGAAAACGCCACGCGTTCCGCTCGACTCGCGAGCTTCCTCAGGCTTGTTATAAATCCAAATGTTAGTTTCCTCGTGTTTTTAAACCCTTGCAAGGAAGGTGATTGGGTCTGCCATGCTGTGCAGCGCGCGTAACGTGAAAAAAATGTTAGCAGTTAATTGGTTAGAACTCTATGGTTTTAGTGGTAACAAATTCGCCATTGTTCAATGTGTAAATACATAGTTACCCACCATTGTGAGTCACCTAATCCCCCATTAATATGCTAAGTGTATGCCCGCTGAACATTTAAACTTGATAGCCCTTCACCTCCTATTGCTTAGCAAAATGTTAAAAAAAATGACCAGGAGTTAAAGCGCCAGTGCGCCTGTTTAATATATTGCTGCGCCGTGATAGAAAAAAATATCTTCACGGCGCTGCTATCTTTCCGCTAGTGGCGTAAAGTGCCCTAAAACAAATGTATGCAGCTGCTGCCCTAGAACCACAACGCCCGCTATCGCACAGTAAAATGAGCTTTCAAGTGAATGCCTACATTGAATGTAGTGAGTGCAATACATCAAAATCTAGGACATAGTTACCTCCCAGCATGAAGTCTAATGGGGCGCATAAAAAACATATATGTATACATTTTACTGCAAATACTAAAATATATCTAGAAAATATTTCATACAAGTTATTAATGTATAAAACGACTGGATAACCTTTACCAGTATTAACATATATATATATATATATATAAATAAATATATGTGAAAAGATATGTCACATATGGTTAAAAGCTTGTGATTTCTGCTAAACCATGGCCCTATTTAGATTAACACGATAGATAAAATGCAATGCATATACTAAAGTGACAGGATAGGTCTAATTGCCAAAAGAGGAAGTAAACTAAGTTGACCCTGAAAAGGAAAAAATCCTCTACCCAAGACGCATGATGTGCTCTAGTTACTAAAGATAAGGTTGCACCCTATGCAGAATGGCAGTACAAGTGTATTGCCATATTAAAACAATAGTAGTTTTCACTACACGGAGCGAGCATATGTGGTACAGACAGCATGATTCTCAATGACATATTAAGAAGATGACAATTAGTGAAAAATCACTAAACAGAATAAAGTGCCTAGTGCATAAAAGTGCAATATGAGACAAAAGCTCAAACCTAAATCCCTATTCAGTGCATAGATATGGCTGTATGACATCCAAGTGTCCATACATTTTACAGTATGTTAAATCATATGATACACACAGCCAATACACGGGGGAGTCCACTTAGTTAGGCCTCATAACTATAGACAATAATCTATGAACTAGTGATAATCTTATATGCGGAATGTGAGGATGAATGGACATACCAAGGTGTATTGGTTGACATAAAGTCCCACCTGGATTTCAGTGTTTAATTTCTCATTCATGTAGGAACACATACATCTCTGAGTCTATGTTTAGACCATTGGGTTTCAAAGTATCATATTTGCATATGGGCTTGGGTTCTAGTTGACGTAACTTAAGTTCTCTATTGCCAAGTCTTTTATGTTATGGTATATGGGCTAGTCCCTGGAAACTCATTTCTTTTACATTTTTGTTGTGTTGTTCAGCAAAGTGTGTTGCCAGTGGATAAGTTTGATCTCCATTTTTTATAGCCCTGTAATGTTGTAAAATGCGCAATTTAAGCGGGCCTATTGTTGATCCTATATAATTCAGACCACAACTGCAGGTAATGGCATAAACAACAAACCTAGTCTGGCATGTTATTCTGTGTTTGTGTTTCCATTGTGTGCCATCAACACCGATGAATGGTTTTTTGGATAAAAAATTACACATTTTACATTTACAACATTTTTTGAAACCCATGTTGTTCTCTCCTAAGAGCCAGCTTGGCGATTCATTCTTAGTCGCTACCATACTTGGCGCCAAGATATTTTTTATTGTGGGGGCTCTGCGGAAGTTAACACTAGGTCTTGTCCTAAGGACCTTGCACAAATCTCTATCGGTGGTCAAAATGTTCCAGTGTTTCTGCATTATGGCTTTCATCTGTTGCGCTTGTTGGTTGTAGCCTGTTATGAACCTAATCATCTCATCTTTAAGTTTGATTTTGGGCTCAAAAAGACTGCTTCTAGGAAGCTTGTCTGCTATTTCAAAGCATTCTGTCACCGTACTTTTAGAGTATGCTTACAAACCTTCTGCCGATATTTTTGGCTTCTTCCTGGAAGTCTTTCTCCTGACTACATACACGTTTGGCTCTCAAGAATTCTCCATATGGTATGGTTTTCTTGAGTGATGTGGGGTGATGACTATTGGCATGGAGGGTAGAGTTGGAACTAGTTTCCTTTCTATAGAGTGTAGATTTTATCTTGTTTTCTTCTATTTTAAACAACACATCTAAAAAGACCAATTAATTTCTACTGACAGTACTGCTCAATTCCAGATTATATGGCTTGGAATTCAAGACGGAGATGTATTTCTCTAATTCATTTTCAGTACCATCCCATATTAGGAACAAATTGTTGATAAAACGATAACACATCACTATGTGTTTGGTGAAGTCTTCCATCTCTTCACTCCATGCCACTGTCGTTTCCCACCATCCCATATACAGATTTGCATAGGTAGGTGCCATGCATGACCTCATGGCTGTACCTTGTGTTTGTCTATAGATAGCATTATCATACAGGAAGTAATTGTGTTCCAAGCAGAATTTCAACATATCTAATAGCATGAGATTGTGTTGACGGTAACTCACAGATCTACTCGCTAGAAAGTGCTTACATGCATTTAACCCATACTGATGATGTATCGAAGTGTAAAGTGAGACTACATCTAGAGAGACCAAAAGAAAGTTA
Organism: Ambystoma mexicanum; assembly: GCF_040938575.1. NCBI lineage: Eukaryota > Metazoa > Chordata > Amphibia > Caudata > Ambystomatidae > Ambystoma > Ambystoma mexicanum. The sequence goes on along the minus strand of NC_090931.1, from coordinate 228,784,370 downwards.
GATTCCCAATTGACATCATTAAGCTTTGTTAGCAAGTGGGAAGTGTCTCGTATATATGAGTTCAAGCTCAATACAAAGTGTTGGAGAAAGTGATCTAAAAATCTCAAAGTGTTCTCCAATAGACTGCCTATCGGGGATACAATAGGACGTTCAGGAGGGTCAATAAGACTCTTATGGATTTTTGGATTAAAGTAGATGAGGGGAGTAATGGGATGGACGTTCTTCAAATAGAAATATTCATCCTCATTTATTAGATGCTGCTCAATCCATTTATGTAACAGAGGGTGGAATTCCTGATTGGTGATTGTAAGGATTGATTTGTCGGCTTTTTCGTAGCATGATGTGTTACTCAGTTGTCTGCTGGCTTCCTTGTTATAACTGATACTGTCTATGATTACTATACTACCACCTTTATCCGATGGTCGAATGACAATATTATGATCTTTACGCAGCGTTTCCAAGGCGCTGAATTGCGAAGCTTTCAGATTCTTGAGTTTCGTAGCATTAGAATTGAGGGTTGACAAGTCTTTCAAATCCTTAATCACCAGTTTCTCAAAGATATCAATTGGACTGCATTCAATGTTAGGACAAAAGACTGATTTGGGTCTAAAGTTGCTGAAACAGCGCACATTAGAATTGATTCCAAACTGTTCAGCCAATGCATCACTGTTTACGGTATCTGTATATTTAATGCTGGGATCAGTGTTCCCTTGTAGTTCATCTAAACAGAGCAGAGTGCCCAAATCTCTCTCTAACAGGATTGATGCAGTTTCTTTATCTTGGTCTTTTTTATATCTGGTATCCCCAACTTGTGTTGCATACAATTTGTATAAAATTTGGTCAATTTCAGTTTACGTGTAAATTTGAAAAGATCTATCCTGGCAGATGTATAATCATAGGCGTTGGTGGGGCTGTATGACAGACCTAGTAGCAGGACTGACTCTTCTGTTTGAGTGAGAGTCCTTGTTGAAATAGAAGAAAACAAGATAAAATCTACACTCTATAGAAAGGAAACTAGTTCCAACTCTACCCTCCATACCAATAGTCATCACCCCACATCACTCAAGAAATCCATACCATATGGAGAATTCTTGAGAGCCAAACGTGTATGTAGTCAGGAGAAAGACTTCCAGGAAGAAGCCAAAAATATCGACAGAAGGTTTGTAAGCATACTCTAAAAGTACGGTGACAGAATGCTTTGAAATAGCAGACAAGCTTCCTAGAAGCAGTCTTTTTGAGCCCAAAATCAAACTTAAAGATGAGATGATTAGGTTCATAACAGGCTACAACCAACAAGCCCAACAGATGAAAGCCATAATGCAGAAACACTGGAACATTTTGACCACCGATAGAGATTTGTGCAAAGTCCTTAGGACAAGACCTAGTGTTACCTTCCGCAGAGCCCCCACAATAAAAAATATCTTGGCGCCAAGTATGGTAGTGACTAAGAATGAATCGCCAAGCTGGCTCTTAGGAGAGAACAACATGGGTTTCAAAAAATGTTGTAAATGTAAAATGTGTAATTTTGTATCCAAAAAAACATTAATCGGTGTTGATGGCACACAATGGAAACACAAACACAGAATAACATGCCAGACTAGATTTGTTGTTTATGCCATTACCTGCAGTTGTGGTCTGAATTATATAGGATCAACAATAGGCCCGCTTAAATTGCGCATTTTACAACATTACAAAGCTATAAAAAATGGAGATCAAACTTATCCACTAGCAACACACTTTGCTGAACAACACAACAAAAATGTAAAAGAAATGAGTTTCCAAGGACTAGCCCATATACCACAACATAAAAGACTTGGCAATAGAGAACTTAAGTTACGTCAACTAGAAGCCAAGCTCATATGCAAATATGATACTTTGAAACACAATGGTCTAAACATAGACTCAGAGATGTACGTGTTCCTACATGAATGAGAAATTAAACACTGATATCCAGGTGGGACTTTATGTCAACCAATACACCTTGGTATGTCCATTCATCCTCACATTCTGCGCATATGATTATCACTAGTTCATAGATTATTGTCTATAGTTATGAGGCCTAACTAAGTGGACTCCCCCTTGTATTGGCTGTGTGTAACATATGATTTAACATACTCTAAAATGTATGGACACTTGGATGTCATACAGCCATATCTATGCACTGAATAGGGATTAAGGTTTGAGATTTTGTCTCATATTGCACTTTTATGCACTAGGCACTTTATTCTGTTTAGTGATTTTTCACTAATTGTCATCTTCTTAATATGTCATTGAGAATCATGCTGTCTGTACCACATATGCTCGCTCCGTGTAGTGAAAACTACTATTGTTTTAATATGGCAATACACTGGTACTGCCATTCTGCATAGGGTGCAACCTTATCTTTCGTAACTAGAGCACATCATGCGTCTTGGGTAGAGGATTTTTTTCCTTTTCAGGGTCAACTTAGTTTACTTCCTCTTTTGGCAATTAGACCTATCCTGTCACTTTAGTATATGCATTGCATTTTATCTATCGTGTTAATCTAAATAGGGCCATGGTTTAGCAGAAATCACGAGCTTTTAACCATATGTGACATATCTTTTCACATATATTTATTTATATATATATATGTTAATACTGGTAAAGGTTATCCAGTCGTTTTATACATTAATAACTTGTATGAAATCTTTTCTAGATATGTTTTAGCATTTGCAGTAAAATGTATACATATATGTTTTTTATTCGCCCCATTACACTTCAGGCTGGGAGGTAACTATGTCCTAGATTTTGATGTATTGCACTCACTACATTCAATGTAGGCTTTCACTTGAAAGCTCATTTTACTGTGCGAGAGCGGGCGTTGTGGTTCTAGGGCAGCATCTGCATACATTTGTTTTAGGGCACTTTACGCCACTAGCGGAAAGATAGCAGCGCCGTGAAGATATTTTTTTCTATCACGGCGCAGCAATATATTAAACAGGCGCACTGGCGCTTTAACTCGTGGTCATTTCTTTTAACATTTTGCTAAGCAAGAGGAGGTGAAGGGCTGTCAAGTTTATATGTTCAGCGGGCATACACTTAGCATATTAATGGGGAATTAGGTGACTCACAATGGTGGGTAACTATGTATTTACACATTGAACAATGGCGAATTTGTTGCCATTAGAACCATAGAGTTCTAACCAATTAACTGCTAACATTTTTTCACGTTACGCGCGCTGCACAGCTGGGCAGACCCAATCACCTTCCTTGCAAGGGTATAAAAACACGTGGAAACTAACATTTGGATTTATAACAAGCCTGAGGAAGCTCGCGAGTCGAGCGGAACACGTGGCGTTTTCCACCCGCTGTGGGTGAGTGCTGCATGACACCTGGTCTGCCTAGGTATTGCTATGTATGCTTTTTATGCTATGTTCACTCTTTTTGGATAAATAAATGAAATTTTAGAACACACTTTGAAGTCTTGTGTGCTTGGGCATTTTTTTGTTTGTGGTGGAGCTTTTCTTCTCTTCAGCACCTTTACCCTTTGTTTGACATATATATATATATGTATATATATATATATAACTATATATATATATATATATATATATATATATATATATATATATATATAGCAGCAATCAACAAGTGGTGACAATACAATTCAGAAAATAAGTAAAGCAATTGAATTCACTTAGGATAATGCAGAATGTAAAACACAGGAAAAAGAACAGTTTTGGTTTGTGAATAGATAGCGTTAAGGTTCATATTTCCCCTCCAAATTACTTCATGGTACAAATGAGCAATCCTACACAAATGTAAGTGATCAGCAGATATTCAGGAATGAAAGACAATGGGGGTCATTCCGAGGTTGGAGGTAATGGAAAAACGATGCCGGTAAAGGATTACCGGCATCGCATACGCCTCCGGCCTATTCTGAACTGGTACACCGCTATTAGCGGTACCTTAATTAACGGTACCTCTAATAGCGGCACGGGCATGCGGCCCATCATACCGGCAATACCGGCATGTCGTAAATCCGAAGAAATCACAAGGTAGGCGGACAAGCAAATACCGGCATCAGGAAGGCGCTCATAGGTGATACCGGCATGCCGGTAATACCGGCATCGCGAACCAACCGGAAAATGCCATGTGCAGTGTTCCCAACTGCCACAGGTGCACACAATCAGCACAGGTGGAGGCAATGGAGTCTGGCCCAGTACAAAAGGAGCACACGGACACACCACACCCCCTCCCACACCAAGATGATTCCAATAGTTGTAGCAATACTGGAGCTGGAGGACATGCTTACATTGCCACACCAGCAACAACAACAGCCGGCACCACAGAGAAGACGCAGGAGAAGGAGGGTGAGACAGGCCCAGCATGCCCCACCAGTGCAGTCAGCGTTACCACGCAGGCTGCCCACAATCGCTCACATCAGAGCCAGTCCTTTCAACCTAACCCCTGAGCAGATCCACACCCTGTACCGTCTGGACCGGGACACCATCACCACCATCGTGGACATGATACACAACGACATTGTCAGCCTCATTGAAATACACACCGCCATCCCCCCTCTACTGAAGCTAGTGTCTGTGCTCCACTTCCTTGCCACAGGCACCTACCAGCACACAGTGGGGCACATGCATGGCATATCACAACCCTTATTTTCTCGCATCCTGATGCCCTCTTCAAGCACTCAAGGGACTACATATCCCTACCATGGACTCCCCCGGAGATTTTTGATACAAAAGTTGGCTTCCGTGCACTGGCAGGCATGCCAAATTGTGTAGGTGCCCTCGACTGCACCCACGTGGAGTTGGTGGTCCCGCATGCCATGGAAGTGGTGTACCGCAACTGCAAGCAATACTGCTCTATCAATGTGCAGATGGTATGCGACACCAGCAAGATCATCACACATTGTTGTGCCCGATATCCTGGATCAACTCATGACTCTATGGTCCAGCGGAGCTCCACGCTACCACGCTTCATGGAGCGACATGCTGGACGACGTGCCTGGCTGCTTGGTAAGTTGCATGACTGGCGCATGGCATTGAAATGGGGGGAGAGATGCACACACCACCATGCTGTCAATGTTGATGTGACTGTACGATGTGCACATCACCGAACACTGTGCCCCAAAGCATCACAAACGGTACATGACACCCAAATCCCATATGACACCTATCACTACATGGCTATTAGTAAACCACCCCACATCCCACAACACGTGCACCACTCATCAGCAGACCTCACCCTCCGTAACACCATCCAGCAACATGCAGTGCATATGCACTATGTTGCTGTCTCCAGCAAATCACCACACAGAACAAGCATCCCTGGGAGTGCATTGAACTGAACCAACAAGGGAATCCACTGTCTGTCACAAGGCCGCCACACCCACAGAATGCTGTATGTCACCATGTGAAAAATCAGCGCTGAATGCCTAATATTGCACAGACTACTGCCAACGCTCCCTGTAAGTAAATCTCACAGAACACAACACATCACAAATTTGACACGAACACAGCTGTATGCGTACAGGATGCATGTGCAACAAGGCGGCAGTGCACACCGTGTATCATCTTGAAGATGCAACCCACACCATTAGATCATGGCACATGACACATTGAGGGCCTGAAAATGGCGTGCATACAACCAGGGACATGTGCATGTGACCAACGATAATCTGCAGGCATGTGTGACTAGTACAGCTGTCCATCATGATTCGACTGACATGTATTTTTTGTTGCCTCCCATGCAGGTGACAGTGGCTATCCCTTGAAGCGTGGCTCCTCACCCCTATCCGAAACCCACAGAACAGGCATGAGCAGGACTAAAAACGTTCCCACACCCGTACTTGTGTGGTCATTGAGCAGACCTTTGGCCTGTTGAAGGCACGATTTTGCTGCCTTAGCTGGTCGGGTGGGGCACTTCGCTACAGGCATGAGAAGGTGGCCAAGATCATCATGACATGTGTCATGCTGCACATAATATGTGTATCCGCCGGAACGTGCCCCTGCCCCCTGACATTGAACTGCTACCACCTGGTAATGATGAAGGGGATGAAGAAGATGTGGCTGGACATCATCGCGGTGCCGATGCACAGGAGGGACGTGCTGTGCGTCAGTCAGTGATTGCACAATATTTCTGACACACATGGCTGCAGAGGGTGACATGATAGTTGGCAGAGGGCAATGGGTGTGGGGGTACATGTACACTATGCACTGTATATGAATAAATGACACATGCGCAATGATGAATGTCTACTAAAGTGCATGGATGGGTGATGCAGGCATACATACGTCGGGGTCACTCATGTTGGGGCAGACGTATGGTATGTGACATGCATATTTGTTGGGGCCTGCAAGCAGTGTGACTTATGCCATTTGCATCTTTGTGTGGTATGTGTCATGTACGGCATTGCCTTGCAGCAGGCCACTGCTTGTGTCTGTGCTGCGTCCGACAAATTTGCTGGGAATGTGTGTGTGTTGGGCCATGGCTTGCCTCTTTGGACAGACATATTGGTGGACTTTCATCAGACTCTGCATTACAGTTTTTTATTAGAACACTCACCTCCATCCGCCGAGCTTGTGGCGCCACACTCCATCTCTCTGACACCTTCTATGCCCTCCATGCCAATCAGGCTAGCACAGATGTCCTCCCATCGGGCCAGCTTTATGGGGGAGCTAGCTCCTCCACCTGTTGCCAGTGCTTGGCTCCTGTTGGCAGAGAGTATGTTGCGTACTCGCAGCCACAAGTCGTCCCACTGCTTCCTGGAGTCTTTTATAGTGCGTGGGGTGTTCCGGACTGCACTTACTTTCTGTGCCACAAGTGCCCAGATCTCTTTCTTGCAGATAATTGTCTCCTTCTTCATGCTCTGGGCAAACACAATGTCAGCATGTTCCTGCAGGGTCTCAGCTAGCATGGCCAGCTCATCTTCATTGAAGCGCTCCTTGCGCTGGCGGGAGGCGCCCTTCTTAACAGCCTTAGGCATTGTGGTATGTTAGAGGATGAGTTTACACGAACAGCAGTATCCAACAGGTCCTGGCTGCTGATGATGGCAATGGATTGTGTTTTTAAAGATGGCCGCCATGATTCTTCCCGTTCCTGTGCGATGACGCTACTTCCGGTTCCGCTTATTCACGGTGACCTAGTGACCGCTATTAGCGGTGGCCGCTAATGCCGCATTGGTTCATGCCGGTTGTGCAATCTGTGCTATACATGATGCCGTTAAGGGCCTTTTTTGGGCCTTTTGCGGCATGGAGGTAATGCCCTTACTGGCATGGCGCAAAGCTTGTTCCCGCGAAGTCGTAATAGCCCTCTATTAGCGGGCTCTTGACTACACAGACAGGCTATTTGTGCCATGCCGGTAAGGACTGTTCCTTACCTCCAACCTCGGAATGAACCCCAATGTCTAGAGTTTGAATGCAATCTTCCCTCCCCAAACAAGAGAGAAAACTGTTTTTGGAAATAGACACTTTTAAACTGACATGTGAAAATGGCTTTGTGAAAGAATGCAAAAGGGTGCAAAAATGCTAAAATTGAAAAAATTCCTAGGAAAGCAACACTAAACAGGTCCTAATACACATGAGCTATAATATAAACAACAGTACACACTTTAGATCATGATGGGATTGAAGAAACGCTTTGAATGGGAAAAAGTCACACCGTTCGATGCGGTTATTGGTTGTGGATGTAGCTAAGGGTCTTAGGTATCAGTGAGAGTTGAAATGTCGTTTCTATCTTTAAAATTGAAGAAGTTATAGAGGTTTTAGTGAGAGGCATTTTTGCAAAATAGGCACGAAAATGAAACAGAAATTTGGTTTTAAAAATGACAGGTTGATTTTATTATACTGTATTAATGATTATGAAAAAGAGGTTGCCACCGGGTAATCTTCACAGTTGTGGCCAACGTAACCCTTCACGTGGTGGATAATCTATTTCTTTCTGATATTTACTTAAGTTACTCAAAATCACTAATGACTTATGGTTTTGTAAAACAGATGAGAGAAAATCAGCGCAAGAATGGTTCTGAAAATACTAGGGTTCTGAACTTAAAGATGGGATGGGTTGAGATTGGGATAAGACAATGCAAATATACTATGGGTCAATGTTCTTCCTATTAATACTTACAGTCCCTTTTCATTACAATTGGACCGTCAGGGTTCTCGTCATGGAATCGGGTCAAGTCTACCGGCAGCAGGGCACCTCTGGCGGGATTGGATCAGCAAGGTGGTTCTGGCCAATTTTGGACTGCACCTCAGACGGGATTTGGATGGCCCCTTCTGGTCACTGGACACGGCAGATTAGCAGGATGCGAGTTTCAGCGGGCAAGCCTTAAGGGTAGCAAGCCAGACTGAATCAGAATTAAATCCCTTCAAGTTTGGGATGGTTGAATTTGGGTCTAGCTAGGAAGAGTTCAGCAATGCTAAAGCCTGGATTCTGCAAAGAAATCTGGAGTAAACTGCAAGATGAAGAGTTCTGGACAAGATGAAGAAGTCAGGAACAAGACGCTGCCCGGAAATCCGGATGTGTTCTGGAAGCAGTGTGTATGTGTGTGGTGAAGCTCCTATATTTATCCTTACAAATGACATCACAAAGGTTATGGTGTGGGCAGAATTTAAAAACACCCCCCCCCCCCCCACGGCTGTGAGTGGCCACAGGCACTTGCCTTGTTTTGGTTGGCAGTCAGAACAGAGCGGTCATCTTTACGATGGGATTTAGGAACTCCGCCATTGATTTTAACCAAAATAAAAAATTATGTCTCCTAATAAAATCGGACAGATACATTGCATATTTGATGGGTTATATTTACATTCAATCCCCATCTCTGTGCGAGCTGTCTTTATCATTCTATAGAATTTTATCAATTTTAATCACAACAGTTTGGATTAATAATTTCTAATTCGGTACATCTCTGGGCGCTTATCACTGGAGCGTGAATATACAATCGTAGGCTTGCAATATTAATAGTTCTGCTACAATGAGGGTTTTTCTGTAAATTTGGTTCCTTAAGTAGTACAGGGTTCATCAATGTCTTCAAAGCAAAAGCCTGAAATTAGGTTAACATCTACCAATTTTCAGATGTATCCTTCTTTAGGTTGCACAGTTAAACAGTTTCAAACTTAAGCACAAATAAAGTTTTAAACATCAAAAAGGACCAGCAGTTTCTTTTTCTCTCCTTTCAACAAACAACAGCTGTCAGATCCCTTTGATCAGGGTGGGGTGTAGAGGGAAGCATCTGCCCATCCCCAGCAGAGGTCAATGCTCAGCCTGTCCTTTGTTCTTAGCTCAGCCAAAAGACGAATGTCTAATGAAGTCTATTGTACTCCATATGCGGGAACCTCCAGCAGGCATTAGCCTTCCTGTAGCAAGTTAATGTCAAACTGAAGTGTCAAACTTTCACAGGCTGGTCGCTGTCCAATCAGAATTAAGCAGTTACTTAACTCCAATACTGGGTTGATTAAATTCAAAATAAAGTATTTTCTTTAACACATATAAAAATAAGCACAGTTTACAAAGGATTTGGACATTCAAAAGAATTAAGCCCTTCACAAACATGCTTTAAATAGGCAAATTTTGCAATTTCACAAGGAAAAAGAAATCCATTTAAACTGGGTTTGACATCTAGTTGTCTTATACAGCTGTCAGGCAGTGAGGCCTGGATTCCTTTGACTGCACTGGAGAATTTGTGATTTCAGCCCACTTTTAATTTCAATAGCTCACTGGGAAAAATGATTGAAATGAGCGCCATAACAGCACTTTGAAGATTGTAATGGATTAAGAAAACTGCATTTTAAAAGCATTTTTGGATTTCAGCCCTTCTGTGGCCTTGCTTCATGTGACAGGTGACAGCACCCACTGGCATTCTCCTGTAGGGAGTTCTGTTTTGACGTCAACTTTGCCTGTGTGTGTCAGGGTGATGCAGCCTTTTTGTGATTTATGAACCATGTGCAGTTTTGCAGATTTGGCACACACAGGGGTTAGTACCTCAATTTTTGCCAGTTTCTCTCCCCCATTGGCAAAGGGATGTAGTAGGGCGCATTTGCATGCGTTGAAATATACCACACTTGCTTGTGCCTTGAGGTTTTATGTGGCAAGCATGACGGACTTTCGGATGACATCTGAACTCTGCGAATTTTGGACTTGTGAATGGTGGGATGGCCCTGTCAAAGGCTTTGATATCCAACTGGCTCTCCGGCTGCGTCATGCACTGACATTATCTGGCCAACAGACCTTTTCCAGACACGCCGAAAGCCCATTCCACCAGAGCCATCACAGCAACAATGTTATTTCCCTCTGGTGTTCCCCTGCTCAACATCTGCAGGGCTGCTACGTGGAGGTCCACCTACACCTGCACAAGATTCTAGTGCATTGTCAGGGGTTCCAGGGAAGAGTCCCAGATCAGCCAAGCCGTGCTACGCAACCTGTTTGTTTGAGGTGACTCTGTTCCAGGAGTAAGTGTTTTGCTTCTGTTGAGCCTTGCCACCTCCCGTGGTTGTGTATATGTAATCGTATTCATGACCACATGAATCCATGCCAGACCCTGTGCTGGAGAAGGAACAATTTACTTACTGTAAGTCCTGTTCTCGAGCATGCGTCTGGCATGGATTCACATACAAAGCCTCCCTCCTTACCCTCTGTAGCTCTTCTTGCTTCATACTTCCACTGTGGGTGCTCTACCAAATCTGAAGATGGCCACCAGGGGTAGAGCTTAGGGAGACAATTGTCATCAGATGGGGGCAGTAAGACTCAGAGCACAGTGATTTATTATAGAGGAGAAATGCAGTTTTTTAGCTAAAGCAAAACTGCTTTTCTTTTTACTGAGGATTCCCATCCTGACGATGGGAAATATTCATGAGCATGTGAATCCATGCCAGACCCATGCTGGAGAACAAGAGTTACAGGTAAGCAACTTGTTCATACTAAACTTACTAATGCTCATTTGGGAGGACCTGGTATTAACCAATGCCCATGCTACAAGGCAATTCTAAGCTGCTGCCTAAGGCTCTGATAGCAGAGGCTTACTGTGAGTAGTGGGGAGCTATTTTGCCCAATAAACATCAAATCTGACCGTATGGCAAGGAAGGGGGAATCAAAATGTCATTGCTTGCTTGCACAAGCCACAGTTGCACTTGCTTTCAACAATTTACTAATGTGGATCCATCAATGGAAGGATATTTTCTTTAAGTGATGCTCTGTTTTGTTTCCACTAGCTCTCAAGTTTTTTGATCTTCATGAAGGTGCACCACACGGGTCCCTACTCGCTCTGGACATCGACACGAATCTCAGAATCCAGTGGAAGAGACATGGCCACCCATTTGTGACAATGAGTTTTTACAACGTAAAAAACCATCGCTATCTGTCTCGTGAAATTGACCTGGTGTCTGGCGATGAACATACTGCCCTCGTTATAACTATTGGACAGCATTTCAGACCCTTTCCAATAACCCTTTTTCTCAGAAGAGCCATCAATGTCCGCAAGGCAGTGCAGCGACTCTTAGTTCGAAGTCCTGACACCAAGGTAATTTTGAAACTAGAAAACACCAGAGAGAAGAACCCAGATGTGGAACGTTTCAGTGACTTTCATGGCTACATGCAGAACCTGGCAATGACTCTCATCTTCCAGGATATGAATGTTGGCGTTATTGATACATGGGACATGACCACAGCATATGGGGAATTCACTGCTCATCCGCCAGTAGAAGTTGTAGCAAATCAAGTTAACATGTTCCTAACGTACATTTGTTAGTGGGTCTCAGTTGAGGAAACAGTTGATACCTTCCCAAAGACCTTGTTGATCTACTGGATAACTGCTGCATCTGCCCAGAATTGCAGATAGTCTTTATATTTGTATTCTTTTTAAATATCACGACCTTGTTTCTTTAATCTGATATAATAATGAAAGCATGAAATAAAAAGAAATTACAATTGTATTGCCTGAAAAAAGAATTGTACTTGGAAGTCAGAACGATTAAGTGGTCTAAGCTCCTCGAAAGATATGTGGAAATTAGTCTTACCTTCGGTGCTGGCAGTAACACATAAGATATTCTTGAGGGTGCAGTGGACTCCCCAAAAAATGCACAACCTGAATCTACTGCTCAACCCGTGCTATTGGAGATTTATTTTGTCTAATACCAGATATCCAACATAGATAAAAGCTAGATGATGCCTGTGCAATGGGGACTGGGAAGCCTCTATATTCAGTGGAAACACTTTGTTAAAGGGACGTTATGGTTACATGTAAAACTGAAAAACCCTTGAAATTCGCCGGTTATGGTAGACTAAGCAACCATAACTCGCATCACCTCCATGCACTGCTAAGACTAACAAAACATAGTACAGGTATGCTTATATTTTTAAAATAAAATGTGTCAACTCTTTCACAAATATATATATATATATATATATAGTTCCTGCTGCTTACCCTATTACCCTATAATAAGCTTCTCAATAAGCACATTCTTTTTTTTACCCACTCTAGCCATTAATTGCAACATTCATTACCTGCTCACATGAAGCAGCAAACAATTAGAATGCTCTGCAATTGAAAATGTTTGTTTTTACAAGCATTTTGATGAAAGTTTAAAAATGCATATGTGCATTTACAGCAGCACCATCCCTTTTTCATAAAAAAGGAAAAGCAGACAAAATAGATTTGTAGACCATTTGTAAGTGGTACTTAGTGTGTGCCAGTTTAATATGTTGGCAATGGATGCATACATCCCAACATCACCCATTACGATCTATAGGTGCTTATTATGTCTTAATTTTTTCCTTTGCATTGTATCCCTTTCAATTCCATTTTTCTCATTGTAAAACTCAAACGACAACTCCCAGAATGCAAAGAAAAAAACAGTACTGAATTTGAAGATTCAAAACTGTCACATGTATATCGAATAAACATACGAAATCCTGAGCTTTTCAACATATTTTTTTAAGAAGCATTTGGATAAAAGTTAAACAATGCATATCTGCATTTATAGCAGCACTGTCATTTTTTCATAAAAGAAAGTAAAAGCAGATAAAATGTGTTTGTACACAATTCTTAATTGGCACTCAGTGTGTGCCAGTTTAATATATTGACAGTATATGTATACTTCTTAACTTAATGTGGAAGAAATTATACAGGTGCACACCTAGCCGTTGTATGGGTTTCACTTGTTTAAAGATTGTAGTGAGGTGCAGGGGAGTGTGTAGCAGCCCTGACAGTAGGTTGCAGTTATACAAAACAAAGAACAACAGTGCCCACGGTCTGTAGAACACACGTGTCCCATGCACACTCTAGGTTTTTTGATGTAACAAACAATATTCAAAGAGTACTAGTATCAGTGTAACTGGTAATTTGTGAAAGTGGAATATCCAATTGTCTTTTTCATACCCAAATGATTTCAAAGACTCAATTGCAAATTTTTCATAAGAATTGTAATCACAAGTTTTCACTTGTATTATGGTCATATTGCAATATTTAATTCATATTGTCCATGGCACATATCTCAATATAATACATAATTCTCCAGCATGGGGTCTGGCATGGATTCACATGCTCATGAATATTCCCTGTCGTCAGGCTGGGAATCCTCGGTAAAAGAAAAAACCAGTATCAGTTTCGTTTCTGATCTGTCTTTCGTAGTAATAACCAATCACTGGTCTCTGCGTCATACTGATCACAGCCAATGACTGCCCTCTACCTAAGCACCGCCTCTGGCAGCCATCTTCAGATTTTTACCGCACGTTCATGTGTTGGGATCCTCGTGCTATTGCTCTCGAGCGTTAGTGCTATTTTTTCACGTTTTTTCGGTCAAAAGAGCCTCAAGCTCCACCGACTCTCCATCCGATCAACGGGGATCCGTGTCGGATTCGTCTGCGCCCCTCAAGGGTGAAGATTTCGTCGAGCTACGCTTTTGGAGGACTCCAGAAGTTTCTCAGGCCCGGACATGGCCCAGGAGAAGGGAAGCTCGACGCCCGGAAAGCTGTTCAGGATCTGCCCTGGATGCCAGCTGCAGAACGTCTTTAAGGAGGACGAACACTCCTTTTGTCTCTACTGCTTACATGAGGACAAGACGCACGTGGAGAAGGACTGTGCGTTTTGCGGCAATATGTCGGAGCGGACCATGAAGGACCGCCATCAACGTCTCGCCAACTGGCTGGAACGGAAGAGCCCGTCAGGCGAGAAGAAGAGGAAGAAATTCGAGCGGTCTTCTAAGACCTTTGAGGATGCCCCGGCGACGGGGGTCCAACACAAGGCCAAGCACCGCGAGTCCGCTGGCACCGGGAGCGCCGAACGGTCAGGCTCTACGGGCGCCAGGCAGGGCGCACCCTCCCTGGCACCTTCAGCCACGAGCCAACGCTCTGGGTCGGGTAAGAGGAAGGGCGAGCACCCGGCGAAGCTCCTGGAGAGGCCCCGGTCGAGCTCGAAGGCCCCATCGGAGGGGGAGCGAGGCAGTGTCCCCCCCCTCAAGGATAAGGCGGTGAGCGCACCTAAGGTGGTGAAGGCCTTAATCCATCCGGCTAAGCCCTCTATCGATACTGTCGCGGCGGCCCTGGCTCAGCCTGTGGAGGCTACACCAGTGGTGGCGACCTCGGGGCTCAGAGTCTCCCTGCCACCTCGGAGGGAGTCCTCTTTTGTGCCCATCGATAGGACCCCCGTGAAACCCCTGGCGGGGAAGAAAAAGGGGGGCAGGGCGTCGTCGTAGATTCGGCCTCAACCTCAGAGGAAGAGCTGATTGAGGTCTTAAACCACAGCCTTGGCGTGGAAGAAGACCGGCCCGTCGGGATGGATCCCGACGCAGGTGACGACAACATCGTCGAGGGTGCCGACGGGGCCTCTGATCGCCCGTCGGATTCCCCTCTGCCAGTGCCGCAAGACAACTCGGCGGCCATTTTGTTGGCTATACAGTCCTTATGTTCAGAGATAAGGACGAGACTACCGTTGCCGACGGAGGAACCTCTCCCGTCGGGGGATCCTGAACCGGGACCTTCTGGTGCTCCCCCGCCCAAGAAAAGAAGGATTCACCCTCCACCTCCTTTTCAGCCGTCGCGCTCTGTCCAGCCCTCCTCCCCGTCCACCCGAGGGGATGATACGGGGACTGACACGGCAGCGACGGGTACGGACGACGAGGTATACGACGAGGATCTACCGTCGTCACCTCCCACCAGGGCTTCTCCGCCCGACGAGATTGGATCGTTCCACTCCATGATCGCCAGGGCATCCGAGCTTTTCCAACTCTGCCCTGAGGAGAAGAAAAAGGAAGGATTCCTTTATCAACGGCGCGAGGCCAAGAGGAAGACGGTCCTCGCGGTGCCTCTACTGGACGACATTTGGGATGAGGGCCTCGCCCTCCTCAAGAACCCTTCCACGACGCCAGCTAGAAGAGACCGGTACGAGAAGAAGTACCGGGTCCCGGACGCGGCCCCCCTATGCCTCCGGGCGCAGCCTACCCCGGACTCTGTCGTCTCCGCGGCGGCCAGGAAGAAAGCGGGGGGGGTGCGGCCTCCACATCGACTTCCCCACCGGACGGCGAGGAAAAGAAATTGGACGATATGGGACGCAGGGTCATCTCGTCTGCAGCGACGACGATTAAAGCGGCCAACGCCTTGGCTATCGTGGCCCGCTACGACAGGGAGCTATGGTACAAACTGGCTCCCCTGCTGGACTTCCTACCGGACGACAAGAGGGCGGATGCCCTGGAGATCCTACAGGAAGGCGAGGTGGCGTCGGATCACGCCATCACTATTGCGACGGACATCGCCGACACTGGGTTTCGCCAGTTGGGCAACGGCGTGTGCCTTAGGCGGCGTGGATGGCTCAAGGCTACGGACTTCCGTCAAGACGTACAGACCAGAGTCCTGGACATGCCGTTCGATGGGAACAACCTGTTTGGGAAAACAGTGGACGATTCCCTTCAGGCCATTAAAGCAGACACTGAGACGGCCCGGGCCCTTGGGGTTCTGCAGCAACGACGGACGCCCTTTCGGAGCAGCGGAGGCAAGGGCGCCTCCAAAGGTTCCGGCGGCGGTTTCTCCACCTACCGTCAAGCGGCCCGCTCGTCGTCTCAGGAGGCCTACAGAGGACGAGGCAAGTCTGGCGGACCCCGCCGTCGTCGCCAAGGAGGTCAAGGCGGCAAAGCCTCGTCGAAACAGGATTGAACCGGCCGTGGGGTCGGGCCCCCACCGAAGCACCCTGGTGGGAGGCCGGCTGGCGAGCTTCGTCAGCGTGTGGGAGTCCATCTCCACCGACCGTTGGGTGCTGGACGCCTTAGCCCGGGGCCACGCGCTCGAGTTTCAAAGAAGGTGCCCGCGCGTCCCCCCCGTGGCCAGGAAAGAGCTTCACGACCCTCAGCTTCTCCTGGAGGTAAAGGCGATGCTCAGGAAGGGCGTCATCGAACTCGTCCCAAAGAGGCTTCGGGGCTCCGGAGTTTACTCGAGATACTTCCTCGTGAAGAAGAAGACGGGAGGATGGCGCCCTATCCTAGACCTGCGACGTCTGAACAAGTTCATCAAGGCGCAGAAGTTCCGGATGGTCACCCTCCAGCACGTCCTGGAGCAGCTGGAGGAAGGAGACTTCCTGTCGTCGTTGGATTTGGAGGATGCCTACTTCCATATTCCCATCCTAAAGGGGCACCGAAAATTCCTCAGGTTTGTGGTCCAAGGGCGTCACTACCAGTTCAAAGCCCTCCCCTTCGGACTACGGTCGGCACCCAGGGGATTCACCAAGTGCCTTGCACCGGTGGCGGCGCAGCTGCGCCGCGAGGGGATCCACGTCTACCCCTACCTGGACGACTGGCTCATCCGAGCCAAGACGAGGGAGCTCGCCGTGGAGCACACGGCAAGGACCGTCCAACTTCTCACGGACCTGGGATTCTCCATGAACTACGCCAAGTCCCACCTGGTACCCGCGCAAAACGCACTGTTTCTGGGAGCAAAGCTCGACACAGTGTCCCTTCTGGCCTCCCCGTCGGAGGAAAGGACCAGGTCCATCCTGGGCAGGTACAGCGGATGTTGGTTTCCGACGCGGCCAAGGTGAGGTCCATCAAGTCCCTCCTCGGAATGATGTCTTCTTGCATCTACCTCATTCCCATGTGCAGGCTCCGGATTCGCCCGTTGCAGGAGTTCCTGGACGCGCGCTGGATCCAAACGACGGGCGGCTTCGAGGAGAGGATCACACTCGACAAGAGTTTCCGCCGAGTGGTCCGGTGGTGGGGCAACCGCGCGCATCTGACGGCGGCCATGGACTTCCAGACCTCAGACCACCAGGAGACAGTGACCACGGATGCCTCCCTGGAAGGGTGGGGAGCGCACACCGAAAATCTGCACGCGAGAGGCCTTTGGCTCCCGACGGAGAAGTTCCTCCATATCAACGTCCTGGAGCTCCGTGCAGTGTTCTGGGCCCTCAGGTCCTTCCTTCCGTCCCTCAAGGGCAAGGTGGTGAGGATCTTCACCGACAACACCACCACCATGTTTTACATCAGGAAACAGGGCGGAACCAGGTCTCCAGCGCTGTCCAAGGAGGCGCAGGACCTGTGGCATTGGGCCGTCGCCCAAAGGATGTTTCTGGTGCCGTTTCATCTGGCAGGGATAAAAAACACCATCGCCGACTCACTCAGCAGGGAGCTGCGCTCGTGCCACGAGTGGGAACTACGGCAGGATCTAGTGGATCACCTCTTCCGACGGTGGGGCACACCCCAGATCGACCTGTTCGCGACGGCGACGAACTCCAAGTGCCGGAGGTTCGCCAGCAGGTTTCCCCAGGCGAGGAGCATGGGCGATGCTTTCTCGTTCCCCTGGGAGGGCCTGTTCCTCTACGCGTTCCCTCCTTTGCCACTGCTAATCCGGCTCGTCAACCAGCTCAAGAGGCCACGGTGCAGGATGATCCTCGTCGCACCTGCGTGGCCGAGGCAGATATGGTTCCCGGACCTTCTGGACTTGTCAGCGTCCCCGCCAATCAAGCTGCCGGTGGACGCGGATCTACTCTCCAGGGAAGGAGGCGCCATCCTCCACCACGACCCGAAATCGCTGAACTTGCAGGCCTGGCTCCTGCAGCGCTAGAGTTTGGAGGATACGACATACCGGCCGACTGCAGAGAGGTTCTTGCAAAGGCCAGGGCGTCCTCGACTCTTTAATGCTACGGACACAAATGGAAGAGGTTCTCTGTCGGGTGCCACGGACAGAAGATTAACCCTCTACGGATTACGGCTCCCCAGGTACTGCCGTACCTGCTGACGCTGGCCAAAGCTGGACTGGCACACGCGTCCATCAAGATTCATCTTGCTGCGATCTCCCGATACACCAGAACCACGGGCCGGACGTCCTTGTGGTCTCATCGTCTGGTGAAAGAGTTCATGAAGGGACTGTTCAGATCGTTCCCGCCGGTGAAGGCGCCGGCCCCGGCGTGGGAGCTCAACGTGGTGCTGACCAAGCTCATGGGACCTCCGTTCGAGCCTCTGCACTCGGCCCCGTTGAAGTTTCTGTCGTGGAATACAGCGTTTCTTGTGGGCATCACCTCCGCACGACGGGTGGGAGAGATCCAGGCCCTTTCCTGCAAGGCCCCGTACTTGACTTTTCACGACACGAGGGTAGTGCTCAGGACGCACCCCTCCTTCATGCCCAAGGTACCGTCGGACTTCCATCTCAACGAACCTTTGGTGTTGCCTGTGTTCTTCCCGTCGCCTTCGTCGCCGGCTGAGAGGACTTTGCACTCGCTGGATGTGGCTAGAGCGCTGAAGTTCTACGTGGACCGCACGAAGTGTTTTCGGAAGACGTCACAACTCTTTGTGAACTTTGGACCTGTCAATCAGGGGAAGGCTCTCTCGAAGGCTTCCATTTCCAGATGGCTCTCCGGCTGTATCATGTACTGTCATCGGTTGGCAAACCGACCGCTGCCTGGCCGTCCGAGAGCCCATTCCACCAGAGCGATCGCAGCTACCACGGCGTTCCTTTCTGGTGTGCCCCTGCTGGACATATGCAGGGCTGCTACGTGGAGGTCGACGCACACCTTCACGAAATTCTACTGCGTCGATCGGGATTCCAGGGAGGAGTCCAGGGTCGGCCAAGCAGTGCTGCGCAACCTGTTCGCCTGAGGTGAGCCTGGTGAGGAGGTAAGATTGCTCGATGTTGAGTTTGATGTAATGCTTAATGTTGAGCCTTTGCCACCTCCCGTGGTTGTGCATGTGTGTACTGCTATGTATTCTTTATTCATGAGCATGTGAATCCATGCCAGACCCCATGCTGGAGAAGGAACAAGTTACTTACCTGTAACTGTTGTTCTCCAGCATGGGTCTGGCATGGATTCACATGCGAACCCTCCCGCCTACCCCTCTGCGGCTCTTCACTTGGTCATACTGCCACTTCACGTGCTTCCAAATCTGAAGATGGCTGCCAGAGGCGGTGCTTAGGTAGAGGGCAGTCATTGGCTGTGGTCAGTATGACGCAGAGACCAGTGATTGGTTATTACTACGAAAGACAGATCAGAAACGAAACTGATACTGGTTTTTTCTTTTACCGAGGATTCCCAGCCTGACGACGGGGAATATTCATGAGCATGTGAATCCATGCCAGACCCATGCTGGAGAACAACAGTTACAGGTAAGTAACTTGTTCCTTCATCCAAATAGTAATGAGCTCTACATGTTTCGGGATTTGAATCCCTTCGTCAGGAGAAAAATGTAACCTAGTTTTCATATTCCTTTTCATAATTCTGTCCGTAAATTCTCTCGTGGGTGCCGCCTGGATATCGCTATGTGGATATAAGGAATGGGTTCCCTAGAATTTCTCAAGAGGTTAAGGGGAGTAACATCACCCAACAATTCATGCCCTTTATGTCAGGTGGAGTGTTTAAAGTGGCGTTGTGGTTTGCAGGTGGTAGCTTCACTGTAACCACAGTTCAGTCACTGGAAAATGTCTCCTGGGCAATTCTGAAGTCCTTTCTGTCCTTTCGATCTTTTGTAAAGAAACCTCCTTATTAATGTCGTGTCAGTTCACAGACTGCAACAGTCCCATGTTAGATGGGTTCTGGCTGATGCACCCTTCACATCCTACAAAGTAGGTACAGTAATGTACCATGTATATGTATATAAATACAAAAGCACAGTTCCACTATATGTTACCCCAGACTACCCTTTTCAAACCAACATTTCTTTCTCTCTAACTCATTATACTGCACCATTCACTCTTACTATTCCCATCTAAACACCACCATTGCAACACCCACTGTTTTCCTGAAAACAGCACAGTGTCGCTACTGATTCAATCACACCACCACTCCCTTCCTGAGTAACCCAACTCCAAAACATCTCTGCAGACTCTTACTCTCACAACCTTCCCAGCCACAACACATGCCACCTCACAATCAAACAGCACTGTATTAAGCACCCCAATCACACCCACACACTCATTCACAATACATGCATATATATTGCACACATTTCAAACCCAAACTTTCTCTTTTCCAAAAAGACACAACGAAATGCCTAATAAAAAGCAACTCATAGAAAATAAAGAAAAATAGAGCAACTAAGAATAAAACCAAACCATATAGTCATCCACCTCTGAAACAATGTATAAAACACATTCATTAAAACAAAAGAGCTGGTAACCTCACTCAACAAAACTAAACTAGCCATGACTAAAAAGGGTAAGCCCCCTACCGCAAAAACTAAAAGTAAAATAATATATACAAAGAAAATCAGACCTACTAACGAACCTAACACTATCTACCAGTGTTAACATAGTCACAGTAAAACAATTAAAAAAAGGTATGTTACAAAAGAAATTCCACTGTAGAATTCTTCAAAACAGCTGAAAAGTCTCGATCTACCCTTAAAAACTATTGCAGGAGACTAATCCTCAAAGCTCTAATTGTCAGCACGTTTCTACTAAAGAGAACATTGTTCAAATTGATTTTAAACAGAATTAAACCACTTACTAAATTAATCAATACATTACAAAAAGTACTTCTAAACATGCGCATGCGCATTCTGTGAAGGTGAATGAATTCAAACAAGCAGTACAGAACCATATTTCAATGAAGAAGCTTATAAACAAGAACAACAAAAAACAATTGCCATAGACAATAATGGTCGACGGTATGAAATGGTAGAAGACACCATTATGCCAAAAGGAATCCTTATAGAAAAAAACATCCCCAACAAACTTTGAACCAAATGCTCCTTTCGCACAAACAAACCGTCCAGTGTACAAATGCAGCTCAATGTGTAATGTACGCCAACAATCCTTTAAATCTTTACAACAATTCCTCAATCACTATGTGAAACTAAAATGTAAAAGTTGAATGAAAACTTTACAAATCATGGACTCCTGTCCAGTGCACAGCCACACTGGTCTGCGAGGACAATCATTAGCCTGCATTTTGGGAACTGCTTGCAAAAGCACCTTCCACCACATCAAAATGTTTGCAACACACCATTCTACTATACGCAATCTTGTGCATAGACTATACCATGAAAAAAGTCCTGCTCTACAACTGCAAAATAAATTTGAAATAACAATCTCCTACATGAAACAGCCAAAGAACTCCTTCAGGAAATAGAGCTCATCCAAAGTAAATACTTTGGAACTGAAGGCGACTTAGAAAATTCTGTAACTTTAGAAAACATTACCGAAAACCTCATAAACACCAACATCCTAACAAAGACATAGAAAAAAGGAATAGATATGTTTCAAAACACATCTGCTGAAATACCAGACCAAGTATGTGTCTGTTGGCGCAGAACTTTTTATACAAAGAGCCCAAAAATAGTAGATATAGCCTACAAAATAGAGGACAATGAAGAATCCCAATGGTACAAATTAACTTTATATCTAATAGCAGAAACTAAATACAAAATAACTGAAACCTCAATAGTTTGCACCTACTCCAACATAAAGCTTGACAATAACCAAATGCCATCACGTGCTATCACTTATAACTTATATTATATTCCTACTTCCAAAGGCACTCCAACAACTTAACTTGTATGAGAGCATTATAATCCAAACAGTACACCCATGTCAAGCTATAATACACCTTCAGCCAAATTACCTTAATCCGAGTTACTAAAGGGCATCTGTGGCGAAGTAGTATATTTGCCATTAGATATCAAAGAAAACGTAGAAACTCTAGGAGTACAGAGACCAATAGATCAATCTTTGATTTTACTAGCTAATGGTGTATCAACAAAAGACAAAAAAAGTGGCAACAACAAGTTGACTTAAACAACGTTAGACAAGCCCTACAATATCTAAAAGAAAACAATGAATACTACAACAATATCAACAAAGAGAAAAACTTAAAAGAAACCACCCAAATAATTCAACTTGCCAATTTGAACGTGTAGATCCTTTTACTGCAGCCAACATTTTAGACCAGTATACAATTCATCCACTACACTCCAAGGACACCATTGACGGTGCATTAGAAACATATCAAATGCATCAAGCCAAAGGATCCCCAATGAGCATATGGGAAAAAAGTGTAGAAGAACGTTCTTTTCCTCTACTCTTTCCTATATGAAAAGGAGTAAGATATGATGAAAGATCCACGCAAATGAGTGCATCAGAATATCGCTCTTTAAGAATGTATTATGAAGGCCCCAGATTCAGACAAAATGTTGAATACATTTTGCACCTCCTCTTCGAAAGTGAACTAGCAACTCTATGTTAGGGAGTTGGACACACATTAAAAACAGGCTCTAACTTTTTAAACATAACTGCTACCCAACTACTTAAACAAATAAAAGACAAATATGAAGTTTTGCAGTCAAGTATCACACATCTCTTGGCAAACATGCATGGTACAAAAGAATAATTGTTCCAATGTCACACTGATGTATGTTGTATCCTAAGGAACCTAGGCCCACCCACATGGTTTTTTACTTTAAGTTTTCCAGAGTATGCATGTGATGGCTTGCACAATTTCTTACGCACTGCAAACCAAAATAAAGTTGGAATAAATATTAAAAATATTCATTGTACACAAACGACCTTGGGCAATAAAATATGTGCTCTATAACTTCATCTGTGCTGTAGAAAACCACTTACGCACAACGAGACACAAGAAGAAAGAGAAAGTAACAACACATTTAAATTACCCTCAAGAATAAATTACTTGCATATTTTAATATTTGTACAAAAAATATGTAACATTAAAAGTTGATATACTTCAAATATAGAAGAATACAACACATTCTGTCACATATAATCGTGACTATATAAAAATGTATACAGAGTTACAACAATTAAGACCGTTCAATCAATATATACCAATTAGCTAAACTCAGTTAGCATGTATCCACCAACAAAAACTATTATCACAAATATAACATACAGGGCTCAGCTACCACAATTAACATAACATAAAACACACCAAAGGTTGTCTTCAAACTCAAGAAAAAAATCTATAACCCTAACCAAACAGTCAGCATTAACAATCACAATACACTTCACTACACACATACTATCATATAACCCAACATGTTTCTTTCCTTCAGACTATTCAATTGATTGTTAGGAAATTCATCGTGGGAATTATGATAATTTTGTAGGTGCTCCACCTTTGATTCAGTGGACTCTCGGTACAAAACAGAATTAATACAGAAGTTCATTAATGATGATTCTGTGTGTTTCACATCTCTTTGTACAAGGTAGTACCAAGTGGCTCCCCAAGTCTGTAGTGACTGGCATTCTGGTAAGTATGGGAAGGAAACTCCTTCAGAAAAAGTGTTGTGGTGGTAGTCCACTGGATTTCATTAGTTTCAATAGTCAAGCAAGCTCGATCTATCTCGGACCGGACTGGCTATCGTTTTGTTTGAAAATAACCAACAGGCACACTGTTACATGAGATCCTCCTAATTAGTCTTCAGACAGCGGTACCTCACACAGTAGCCTCATGGCTGCCTTCAATAGGTCTTGTTTCATTGTGAGCACATTTTCTATTGCTCAAGGTCTTTTGTGTACAATGAATTATTTTCCATACCAGGAATGACTTTGGTGCTATATGTCCTGGAATGCCTTCTCAAGTGTTTTTGAAATATAGATATAAAAACACCAGGAGAACTCTTGTCACTGTCAATGTATCAAGGTACTTTCACCATCGCTTCATTGCCATGCTGCACTTTATCTGCAAAAAAACAACCCTTCTGCTCAGAAAAGTGCAACACTTCTTCCGGAGAAAATATCAAAGGAGATTGAAAATAAAACTGGACCCTAATGCAGAGGAAGCAGTGTATGTGGTAGATCAAGAAACATTAAATGAGATTCTTAGACAACACTCAGTATTTAGGGAAGAACTTGGAGGTTTAGGGAATTTCAGTCACAAAATTAGATTGAAACATGATGCCATCCCTGTTGTGCAGAAACTGAGACCGGTACCTTTAGTGATAAAATCGGCAGTGACAGAAGTACTTGAAAGAATAGAAGGTGTAATTAAAAGAGTGGAATCATGGGATACACCTTTAAGGTAAACAAAGGTTTAGTTTTGAGGAATGGGAAATTATATCCACCTGTTGGAGTGAGGAAGAAAATATTGCAGATAACACATGAGGGACACCAAGGTATGACTAAGATTAAACAATTGGTCAGGCAAGATCTTTGGTGGCCTGGAGTAGATTTGGAAGTAGAAAGGGTTATTAGAGACTGTTGCAGTTGTGAAGATTCTGCCAAAGGATACGTTGCCAGACAGGAACCAATGAGCATTACATCTATACCCACCATAGCTTGGGACCGCGTTGGTTTAGATATTGTTGGTCCAATGAGGAGCCAAGATACTTTGAGATATTGCATAGTGCTCATTGAAATGCTGTCCAGGTGGGTTGAGATTGAGTGGGTACAGAACATTTTGTTCGAAGGATATTATTTCATTTTTGTATAGAATATTTAAACTGGAAGGTTATCCCACCACCATCATTACTGATAATGGGGTGCAATTGGTGTCAGAAGAGATGAAATCATTCCTCAATGACAATGGTGTTGAGCATAGGACGAGTTCTATTGATCATCCCCAGACTAATGGCATAGTTGAAAGATTCAACAAGGTGATAAAGAATAGCATCAGGTGTGCATTGACAAGCAATTGTGATTGGAAGAAGGCAGTTGAAGACACCGTTGTTGCACATAGATTCACGCCTCATTCCACCACACGGGTTTCCCCTTTTGAAATCCTAAGAGGTAGAAAACCTAACATGAGAGTATGTCCTGCGTGGTTGGGCACGCATGTAACAGGAACATTGATTTTGAGCAAGTGGGGAAGAAAGTATATCAGAGACAAATATGTAATAAACAGTTATTCGATTTGAGGAAAGCTGTTAAGGAATGTCGTGTGGAAGTGGGTGATTGGGTGAGAATCAAGCTTCCAGTTGTCAATACTAGAGGACTTGTTAAGAAGTCCAAACCTATTCAAGTTGTAAAAAGATTCCATGGGGCCATAAAAGTTTTGGATGGCAGAGTCTGGAACATGAACAGTGTGTGCAAATGTTCCAATCAGGAGTGCAAGTCTAGGGATAACGGTAAAGATAGGGAGGAGTTTGAGAAGGATAATGATTCCAGAAAGAGACAATTCCTGAAGACTGTCTGCCCCAAACGAGTGTGTAAAAGACTGTCATATCTTAAGGATAATGTGAGCTAAACACCCATCTCCAATACTGTGTATTACAATTTTTCCATGTGTAATTTTTGGTGAATTGCAATATTGTACTATAGTTCATCATGTTAAACATGGGGCCTCATTATGAGTCCAGCGGTAACTGAGCCGGAAAAACCGGCAGGTTACCTCCGGACTTGTATTACCATTCCGCCTCCGTGATTCCCGGAATTACCGGGCATTACAACCCCGGTGAGTCGGGAATTCCGGAGGTGGAATTGTGTAAGTCCCCATTCCCATGGAGCCCCATAGGTCTCCATGGGGATGGGGACAATGGAAACACTGGTTCCGTCTATGACAGAGCCGGTGTTTCCATGTCCGTCTGCAGGCGGGTGGTGTTAAACCCGCCAGGTCAGACCTGGCGGGAGTGACACCTCCCGCTTGCAGGACTCTCAATCAGCCGGTCCGGAAAGAATGGTGGCAACGGTTTTACATCTTACATTTTCTTTGTGTTTTATAAAGAAGGGAGGTGTGTAGTATTTCATTGCTTATTCATCTTACCATTTCTATGTTTCTATCTGCAATTCACCAGGAATTGATTGGGACATGCAACATTGGATTACAGGTGGAAGAATCATGTTCTAATAGAGTGTGGAATGTGGAACACATTGCTTTAGGAATGATGCAGTGATGTTCAGTTGCTTTTGTAATATTGATGTGGCCGGTGGGCTAAAGCCTTATACTTAAATAAACCTCTCTACACATTTAATTGCGTGAGAGAATTCTTCAGTACTAAAATCCTACCAAGAGATAGAAAACATAGCCACAAATGATCTCAACAGCCAGAACATTTGAAAAAACTATTTAATTGACACATACTACCCAAACAGAAGTACTGCTTTGGAAAACATGTGTCTGTATAACATTGCCCAATACTACACCTACAAAAACAATGTAACACCAAATGAGAACTGGAAAATAGTCAGTCTCATCTTGTGAAGGAAGCCTAGTGAAACTCACAAAAACCCAGTCTAATCATATAAAGTTATCATTTAAATCTCCCAAAATAGAGAAATGTATTACATGGCCCTTCTCCAACTTTTTAAACCTTGGAGAAAAGAAGAAGAATTATTAGGTGACTATGATTCATTTGAAGCTGCATTCAAAGCAAATGGAAAACAGTATAACAAATGACAATTTAAAACAATACAAACAAATGTTGGACAATGAACGCCAGCAAGAGGAAGAAATTGAAGATCAGCTAGACAAAGACACTCCTGAGGGCAGTCAGCCTTATCTTGCAGGAAGCCAAGAACCACTTGGACAACCACTCATTCTAAATGAAGCAGAAATAGCCATGACTGAGGTAGAAAATACCATGTGTCAATATAAACAATCTGAGGAAGACTTGTCAGTGCTTGAATCACAGTTAAATGATGAGCAACTCACCATTTATATAGATGTCACTCACAAAATATAACATAGTTTTAAATATGAAACTAAAACCTGTAGCTGTAAAATTGATAAACCTCTGCTTCTGTATGTAAGTGGTGAAGCTGGTTCTGGTAAAACATTCTTAGTTAAAATAATCAGCAAATGTCTATAAAACTTAACAAACAACAACCTTTCGGCTGGTGTTGCTCCTCCATAGGTGTTGCTGCCTACAAGATAGTTGGTGTAACTACTGCTCCTCCCCATAGATCATTAAAACAATTAGAATACTACCCATTATCAGCAGAAGCTGCTACTGAAGTACGCAGAATTCTGAAACAAATGAAAGTGCTCCTGATAGATGAAGTATGCATGGTTTTCAACCTCATGTTGGCTTTAATTCATCTTAGAATGCAAGAAGTCCTAAAAACCAACTACGTAGAACTGTTTGGAGGAAACATGTTATTGATTTCAGAGACCTCCTGTTACGCTCACCTGGTTCCCAGAGGGGTGTCGGGCGGAACTGGACAGCCGCGGTCTCCACCAACGTGATGCGTAGTGCAGAGATGACTGACTGGACTGGCCCACCTAGCTTCGTCTGCTTGACCTGTAGAAGTAGTCTCCTAAAGGCGGAGAAAGGGAACTAGCTACCCGTGGAGTTGAGTAATAGCCCCTCACTGCGTCCCCATTTATCACCTCTGATATTCCCTTTCACAAAGCTCACCTTATAGTTTTGAATGATGAGCTCTCCATCCTGTGAGGAACGCAGGGGCGCGTTGATGGCCAGTTGCTTCACTGGCTTGAGGATATTGGAAGAGTTCTAGACAAATCTTGGCTCCAAAACTCCTGGCGAAGGGCCGTAAGTATATAGTTCTAAAGAGTTAAAAAATGAGTGAATAATCACTCTTGTCCAATTCCTTTGTTTATCTTGCAGCTTAGACCCAAATGAAGATAGTTCTGTGACAGGTGAAAGCGTTCTGGTAAGAGTCTGTGCTATCCCACACTGTCTGTTAAATGATGCCCAAGTGTAACTCGCTGCTGTCTCTTTTCTTACAGGTGCGGCGTAAGAAGATTTGGCGTGCTGGTGGATAATACCTCCAGCGGAAAAATCAGGTAAGCATATAGTGGCAAGAGATTGTCCTTATTTGTTTCCCCTCAGCTCACCTTGTTGTTTTCTTGACCCCCTTAGGTGCTGGAATGCGGCAACTTAATGATGGAGACAGCGCCGGATCGTAGAGATGCTGCGAGGAACGGTGAGTATGGTGCAGCGCTGCTGCTGGCGATGCGCCGTGTTTAAAATAAAGTCTTTTTCTCGTTCAAAAATGCGATGAATCCGGAATCAGGTAAGAAACCCAATGATGTTCTTGTTCTAACCTTTCTTCTTCTTTCACTTCTTTCAAGGCGCTCTGGACTCAAGGCGGCCGTGGCACGAGGCTGGATGCTGACTGCAGGCACGGTGAGCGTTACGCTGCTGGATGCAGAATAACGCGAAGCGTGTGCTGCCCTTCGGACGTGGTTTAAATAGCCTCCTAAGTAGTCCCAGGTAACAAAATAGTCTCTAGGTAAAGTAGTCTCTTCCAAGCCTCACATGGGCTTGGATCTCTTGCAGCATGGTCTGCATCAGGTAAGTTTTAACATATGAGACTGGCGCCTATGGCGCCAGGACTGTTCCCCCATATGAGCCTGGCGCCATAGACGCCAGGACTGTACCCATATAGCCCCTAACAAGGGTTGCTGGGCTTTCTCTGGGTAACATGATGCCTGCTTCCGGGGTTGCTGGACTTGGTCTGGATGCTCCCCCCCAAGGCCCCTCCTAAAGTCGTTCTTCCCCTTGGTCCTGGTTTGTCTGGGAAATTCCGGTGGAATCTTCTCGGCAACCGAGGTGCATGAACGTGGTCACTAGGTTTCCCATGACCTTTCTTGTGGTCCGTAGCCTTTCCAGTCGTTTAAATAAAAAAGTTTTGACTGAACCATTTTGGAGTCCAGGATACTTTTAACTTCAAATTCGGGTTCCCCGTCTACAAGGATGGGGTCAGGTGGCTTGATTAGTCTTGTTCCAGGTTGTACTGGCTTCAGAAGTGACACATGGAAGAGAGGGTGAATCTGCATACTAGCAGGTAATTCCAATTTGACGGCCTCCGGGTTGATAATGGCCTTAATAGAGTAAGGTCCCAAATATCTAGGGTTAAAGGTCCGCATTCCCTTTAAAGGTATGTGTTTTGTGGCCAACCAAACTTGATCCCCAATCTGGCATTGTGGAGCATCACTTCTATGCTGATCAGCATTTTTCTTGTATTTTTCTTTCGCTTGCTTCAAATGTTCAGTTGCTTCCTTAAAGGCTTGTGTAATAGTAGCGTGCAGATGGTTCACTGCGGGCATTTCTAAGTGTTGAGGTGAGTCAAGTTCTGAGGTTCGAGGATGGTGCCTGTATATGGTATAAAAGGGGCTTTGTCCAGTTCCAGAATGTACAGAGTTATTGTATGTGTATTCGGCAATCCATAGAATGTCCTTCCAATTACCTTCAGTCTGGTGTAACATACAATGCAGGCATTGTTCAAGAGTCTGGTTGGTCCTCTCTGTCTGACAATCGGTCTGGGGGTGGTGACTGGTTGATAACCTCACGTTTCCAAAAATGTGAAATGAATTGACTACCTCGGTCAGAGACCAATATGGAAGGAAATCTGTGTATGCGAACAATATTTTCGAGGAACTCCTTGGCCAGGATTGAAGCAGAAGGTAATCCCTTTAAAGGAATAAAGTGGGCCATCTTGGAAAAAAGATCCACAATAACTAGAATGGTGTTAAATCCATTACATGGAGGTAGGTCTGTAATAAAGTCTAACAATAAGGTGTGCCATGGTGTAGACGGGATATCCAACGGTTGTAAAAGTCCAGTTGTTTTTTTCTTCTGATTTTTGTTTTGGGCGCAAATGCCACACAACATTACAAATGACTTTATGTCTTTTCGCCAGGTGAGCCATTAGAATTGTCTATTAATTTTAGCTTCAGCCTTTGCGATACCTGGGTGCCCTTCCATCCGGGTGCCATGATAATTGGAGATGACTAGTTCTTGTAGTTCCTTGTGTGGCAGAAATAGTCGCCCGTGATAATAAGGTAGATCATTGATGACTGAGTAGTCCGGGCCTGTCTTTAACCAGTCCTGCAGGGCTGTTGGATCGAAGAGTTGTTGGATCTTTACCTGAATATCCTCTAGTGTCTGTAGAGTAGTTATGCCAAGAATTCTTTGTTCTGAAATTATAGGTACCGGGTCTGGCTTCGCATATGCTTCTCCCATCCCTATTCGGGATAAGGCGTCTGCCTTGCCATTTTTACAGTCTGGTCGATAAGTGATCACGAAATCGAACTCAGCAAAGAACAATGCCCATCGAAGTTGGCGTGACGATTGGGCCTTGGCTGTTTTTAAATACTGCAAGTTCCGGTGATCGATGATTACAGTAATGGTATGCCTGGCACCAAGAAGATAGTGTCGCCAAGCCTTGAAGGCGGATTTGATG
This sequence comes from Ambystoma mexicanum, assembly GCF_040938575.1. NCBI lineage: Eukaryota > Metazoa > Chordata > Amphibia > Caudata > Ambystomatidae > Ambystoma > Ambystoma mexicanum. The sequence continues at coordinate 228,753,881 of NC_090931.1, read as the reverse complement.
GCTAATAACTCTTTATCGGTAACCGTATAGTTTAACTCGGGTGCCAAAAACTTTCTGGTCCAAAATGCTACTGGGTGAAGTTGACCAGTTTCAGGATCCTTCTGGGACAGGACAGCTCCCATGGCTAAACTGGATGCATCAGGTTCAACTATGTATGGAAGTTCAGGGCGTGGGTGCTTTAATACAGGTGCAGACGTGAATTTCGCTTTCAACTCTTGGAAGTCGTTTCAGCTTCTTCAGTCCACAAGAAGCGTTTGTTTTTTCGCAAGCGTGCTATGATAGGGTGTACAACATGTGAGAAATCCGGAATGAATCTGCAGTAGAAATTAGCAAATCCAAGCATGCTTTGTACTCCTTTAACTGAACTAGGTGATGGCCACTTGAGAATTGCGTCCACCTTTCGAGAGTCCATTCGGACTCCTTTTGGAGTCAGGATAAATCCAAGGAATTCAACTTCCGTAGCATGAAAAACGCATTTTTCCAATTTTGCATATAACTTGTGCTGGCGTGATTTCTCTAGGACTGCACGAACGTGCTTCACATGGTCTGATTCTGAAGAGGAGTACACTAGAATATCGTCTATGTATACGACAACACAGACGTCAATGAGTTCACGAAGGACATCGTTCATAAAATACTGGAAGGCTGCTGGTGCATTGCACAACCCGAAGAGCATCACCTGGTATTCGAATAACCCATACTTAGTGCGAAAAGAAGTCTTCCATTCGTCGCCTTTCTTCACACGTACCAGATGATATGCCCCTCGGAGATCTAATTTAGTGTAGATGCAAGCATCCTTTACTTGGTCTAGTAATTCGGGGATCAGAGGCAATGGGTATCGGTTCTTAACCGTGATCTGATTCAATGCGCGGTAGTCTATGCACGTTCTGAGGTCACCTTCTTTTTTTGGCACGAAGAACAAAGCTGAAGATGCAGGGGACTTGGATGGACGAATGAAGCCATTGGCAAGGTATTGGTTCAATATTGTCGTAGGTGAAGGTTTTCAGGTTCAGTAAGGGCTTAAATCCTACAACATGGAGGTTGTGCACCGGGTATGAGATCGATTTGACAATCGTATGATCTGTGAGGTGGTAAGGTGTTTGCCTGTTCTTTTTGGAAAACATCCTGGAATTCTTGATATTCCTGAGGTAACTGCACGACTGGAGTAGCGACTGCGGCCAGGCCTTCATTCAAGGGGTTTTTCGGGTAACAAGTATGTGCACAATCCGGGAAGGTTATTCTTTTCTCTCGCCAATCAATACAAGGATTATGTGTTTCCAACCAAGGTATCCCCAGTATTATTTGGAACTGCGGGGCTTTGATTAAATCAAACACAATAGTCTCTCGATGCCCATCCTGACCCAATAGTGTCATCTCTGCGGTGGAATGAGTTACAGGCCCAGAGGCAATTTCAGTTCCATCGACTGTGGTGATGACATCTGAAGTGGTCTTTCTGCAGAGAGGTAGATTCATCCTAGAAGCCAATTCGTGGTCCACATAGTTTCCTATGGCCCCGCTATCAATGTATGCCCTTACTGCGTGCATACGTGATGGTTGCCTTGGATCTATAAGGACCATTGGTATGATAAAGTGCGAGGTCTGAGTATCCTTCTTCAAGCTCGGCAAGCGGACCTTTACGCTTGTTGGGCGTGGTCATTTCCCGAGTCAGACTCCATATGGCTTTTATCAGCAGCTCCTACCACTTTCTTGGGTGGTTTTACAGGGCAATCCCTAGAAAATGTCCCGAAGTTCCACAGTATAGACACAATTGCATTTGCCGTCTCCTTTCTCTTTCCTTCTGAGTCAAGGGTCCTTTAACCCCTCCGATTTGCATGGGTTCTGAGGCATCTGCTCCTTTGGGGGTAGTGTTGGGTTTAACCAACACCCTGTTCTCGAACTTGGCTCGGTCGGCCTTTCTGTCCTGAAGTCTGTGATCTAACTGGACCACTAAGTCTATATATTCAGCACAGTCTTGAGGTGGGTTCACAACTTGAGCCAAAACATCTTTGAGTTCTCCTCGAAGTCTTCGATGAAATAACGTAATCTGTTTTACCTCGGGCCATCCAGTTTCCACCACCAACCTATTGAAGGTTGCGATGTAGGTTAAAAGGTCCTGGATACCCTGTCGTAGAGACAAAAGTTTGTTATTTAGGGCCTGTCCTTGGGAGTGCCGGGCAAATAGTCTTTCCATGCTCATTTGAAAACCCTGAAAATCCCGAAGAATAGGGTCATCCTGATTGACTAGTGGAATTGACCAATCCGCTGCACTGCCGCTGAAATATGATAATACAAAGGCTACTTTGGCTTGATCGTTTGGAAAGGCTCCAGGTCTGCATAAAAAGTGCAAGCGGCATTGGTTCATAAACACGGCAAACTTTTTCGGGTCCCCAGCAAAACGTTCCGGCGGGGCTAAAGGAATGCTCCCTGGTAGAACCATTTGCACAGGATTGCTTGATGAAACAGGAGTTGAATTCCCCCTGAGTCCAGGTAGTGATGTTTGCCCAGCTTGGTTTTGCAATAATTGTCTGGCAAGATCATCAGTGTGTTCTTTAGAAACAATCAGTTCTCTCCTGAGGGTATTAGTTTCTTGGCGAGCGGCATGTACTTCAGCCCTAAATTCCCCTAATAATAGGGCCAATTGGTCAGTTTCTGAGGTATCCATGACACCCGGGTGAGGATTTGTAGAGAGGCTTTGTGTTCTGTTACGCTCACCTGGTTCCCACAGGGGTGTCGGGCGGAACTGGACAGCCGCGGTCTCCACCAACGTGATGCGTAGTGCAGAGATGACTGACTGGACTGGCCCACCTAGCTTCGTCTGCTTGACCCATAGAACTAGTCTCCTAAAGGCGGAGAAAGGGAATTAGCAACCCGTGGAGTTGAGTAATAGCCCCTCACTGCGTCCCCATTTATCACCTCTGATATTCCCTTTCACAAAGCTCACCTTATAGTTTTGAATGATGAGCTCTCCATCCTGCGAGGAATGCAGGGGCGCGTTGATGGCCAGTTACTTCACTGGCTTGAGGATATTGGAAGAGTTCTAGACAAATCTTGGCTCCAAAACTCCTGGCGAAGGGCCGTAAGTATATAGTTCTAAAGAGTTCAAAAATGAAAGAATAATCACTCTTGTCCAATTCGTTTGTTTATCTTGCAGCTTAGACCCAAATGAAGATAGTTCTGTGGCAGCTGAAAGCGTTCTGGTAAGAGTCTGTGCTATCCCACACTGTCCGTTAAATGATGCCCAAGTGTAACTCACTGCTGTCTCTTTTCTTACAGGTGCGGCATAAGAAGATTTGGCGTGCTGGTGAATAATAACTCTGGCTGTAAAATCAGGTAAGCATATAGTGGCACGAGATTGCCCTTATTTGTTTCCCTCGGCTCACCTTGTTGTTTTCTTGTCCCCCTTAGGTGCTGGAATGCGGCAACTTAATGATGGAGACAGCGCCGGATCGTAGAGATGCTGCGAGGAATGGTGAGTATGGCGCGGCGCTGCTGCTGGCGATGACCGTGTTTAAAATAAAGTCTTTTTCTCGTTCAAAGATGCGATGAATCCGGAATCAGGTAAGAAACCCAATGATGTTCTTGTTCTAACCTTTCTTCTTCTTTCCCATCTTTCTAGGCGCTCTGGACTCGAGGCGGGTGTGGCACAAGGCTGGATGCTGACTGCAGGCACGGTGAGCGTTACCCTGCTGGATGCAGAATAACGCGAAGCGTGTGCTGATCTTCAGAATGGTTTAAAAAGCCTCCAAAGTAGTCCCAGGTAAGTATTCCTCCACAACCACACCCGAGTAACAAAATAGTCCCTAGGTAAAGTCGTCCCTTCCAAGCCTCACATGGGCTTGGATCTCTTGCAGCATGGTCTGCATCAGGTAAGTTTTAACATATGAGCCTGGCGCCTATGGCACCAGGACTTTTCCCCCATATGAGCCTGGCGCCATAGACGCAAGGACTGTACCCTTATAACCCCTAACAAGGGTTGCTGGGCTTTCTCTGGGTAACATGATGCCTGCTTCCGGGGTTGTTGGCCTTGGTCTGGATGCCCGGGGGTAGGCATCATGACACCTCCTAGAGTTAACACCAGTAAAAGGTCAACCTATTTTCAAAACATTATGACACAAACAATGCTGCAATACACTCGGCAGCATTGGAAACGTTAATTGCTGGCACCATTTTCACTACAGAGAACTAACTCAAAACATGCATCAGTCTGCAGACCTCACCTATGCTAACATTTTGAAAAACATTCAAATGGTCTGCTTACTAAAGATGAAAAATCCATCTTAAAGAGTAGACTAATCCATGAGCTATATGGACGAAACACATCTGCTCGTGATGTCATGGAACAATTAACTCAAAATCTAAAATGCATGTCCTTAATGGCAACCCATGCAAGCTGTAGTCAATTCAACGAGACAATGTTGAAAAATGAATTGCAACCCATACTGCATATCGGCTCCACAGACAAAGTAGAAGTGTGCAACATGACACTTCCTATGTGTCAACAAGCAACAGCATGACTAAATAGCTTAGGAAAATGTATCTCCAACACAACTGAATTGGAGAAAATATTGACTTTGTGTCTAAACTGCAGAGTAATTCTTAAACGTAACCTTGGTGTAGAACAAGGTTTAGTCAATGGAGCAATTTGTATAGTTGTTGGCTTCCAAACATATCCACATGGCAACAACATTCAGTTTGTCAACATCCACTTTGACAAACTTGCAGAAGTTAACAAAATTGGCCAGACAATAGCACATTTCCTTCTTTTTAAAGACATGCACGTACACATAGAGCAATTTTCTCTATCGATTGCATATGCTGTCACTATTCACAAATCACAATGTCTAAACCTAGATCAAATATTGATTGACATTGGCAGCACAGTCTTTAAAGAAATGACTAGCTATGTAGCATGTTCACGTCTGCGTACGCTGAATTATCTATTCCTAGTTAACTTTGATGCAAACAAAGTCAACGCTCGCATTCCTTGCATCCTGGAATACAACAGGCTATGGGCACTATACACCCCCCATCTAGATATGTAAACCGTACCTCAAAAAACGAAACCTTTAAAATGACAACTAATACAAACAGAATCTATAACAGATCTCCCAACACTACTGCTAAAGAAACAACAACCAACGCCTTCTACATCACAAAATGAAACCACAAAACTGTCTAGTGCAAAGTAAACTGCACGTCCATCAGAAAACAAAGACACAAATGTCTCTTCTCCAGAAAAATCTGCATGCCCAGCAAACGATCCACAAACAGAACTCTCTGGTCCATTTAAATTCAGCAACCCATCTGGAGTAAATTGTTATACTAATGTAACAATGAATCTTCTCTTTCAATTGCCACCAATTTTTCACAACATTTACTTAAAACTGCTCAGACCAGTTGTGTTTGCAAATGCTCGTCCTTCACAGAAATGCCACAAATAATCTGGCAACACTTACAGTGTCTCAGGTATAAGGGAAGAATTGGACTACTGTATAGAAATGGTAACATTTACAATAAACACACAGAAAGATCCACACGAATTCCTAATGCACCTACTACAAGTACTTGACACCAAAAACATCCCTATAAATGAAATCTTCCAGATTTCTTACACATGGAAACATACATGCACTCCCTGCAACCATGTTTCTTTTTTAAAATTTAATTTATGGTGCAATTGGTTAATTAAAACCTTATACACTTTGTAGAAAAATAGCAAGGAATTACACAATTTATATATAACATTCCATTACATATCATAACTAGTTAAAATCAGGTTCATTCTATTCAAATGTTGCAACAATTACCTACAATTCAATAGTAACCTTTTCCTATCATTTGCATACCTACTAAAGGTTTTAATATAAAACAAGTATAAAGGCAATATGTAACAGTTAGGTGTCACTTTCAGGATATAAATGGGTTTAGTTTAGTTTTGTTTTCACCCTGCTACCATATGCAATCATTTATCTAATGCTAATTCTCCAAAATAGTATGCCGCTCCTGCTTATACCAGAGTTTCAGCCATATAGATAGTAGACCAGAATTGGTCCGATGTTATCATTCTAGGGTCACATACTAAGTCCTTGTAGTACCATTCCTGAAGACAACTGCATGCTGTTAGAAGATGTCTAATAATTTCTATCTCCTTTTGACAAAACCTGCATACTCTTTCATCTCTGGGTATAGAAGTCCAGGCCCCCACATACTCGAGGCATGGTAGAATATTAAATTGGAGGAGAGTAATGAATCTGGAGAATTCATTATTGTTAGCCTTTAATAGATAACTTTGGGGAGAAGAGATATGTAGCCCCGGCAAGCTATATAGTGCATATTGTTTCTTACTTGACAATATAGCCATATTATTGGCAGCATCCCATTTGATGGCCTTTATTTTTAGTTGCGTATATATAGATTTAATCTGAAATACCACCCACGGTAGACATAAGCCAATGGGCCTCATTCCGACCCTGGCGTTAACCAAGGCGCTATTAGCGCCTTGGTTGAGGCCGTTATCTTTCCGACTCCGCCATGGTGAATGGCGTAATTACCGCCCCATTCCAAGGTTGGCGGGGGCGGTAATTCCTCATTCACCATGGGCCCTTCCCCATTCCCATTTTTGGCCCATAGGGCTCAATGGGAATGGGGAAGGCGCTAATTACGGCACCGTAAATTACAGTGCCGTAATTAGCACCAAGGTCCCTTTGCGGGTTGGTTTTTTAACGCCTGCAAAAAGCAGGCGTTAAGTACCAACCCGCAAAGGGAACTCGGAATAGGGCGGTAAGGGTTTAACGGCACCGGTCTCATTACCGGTGACCGTTAACCCTTACCGCCCTACTCGGAATGACCATTTAAAAATGAATTGACAGTGAGCTGCAAGCCTTACATTAAATTGCTCCGCTTTTCTGTGTTATCCATGCTCCTGCCAATCGTGCTAATCAGGCCCACTTCCTTACTTTCCGATACCATGATTTTAATATACAATTTGCAACAGCGTATCTTCCACACTGTATTTAGCAAAGTAAGGCTCAATTCACATTTAATGGCTTCAGTTGGTATAGACCTTGGGAGTCTCAAGACAGGTCTCCTAAATGTTCCCTCTATTTTATCTAGGCCAGTAATATATCTGCCCTCCAAAGTCTCCAGTGCATATAGCGCTCCCAGAAACAACACTACTCATATATTTCTAGTATACTTCCACTGAATGCCCCCCCCCTTTTTGGCCATATATTTCCTCATAACATTCAATTATTTTTTTACTACCTTTGTATAACATTGTAATTCCCAAACATTGTAATTCCCAAAATTCCTCAACTACTGCTAAGATCTCTGTCAATCTTCCACTTAAAGTCAAACTTCTCCTTCCTGGGTCTACGTCCTCCAAACACCATGATCTTTTTTTTGTTTGCATTGATTCATAAGTTATTGGGGGTCATTCGGAGTTGGGTGGTAAGGGAAAATCGATGCCGGTAAAGGACTACCGGCATCGTTTCCCGTTACGGCCCATTCTGACCCACCAGACCGTTATTTACGGCGCCGTAAAGTACGAGGCCGTAAATAGCGGTTTAGTGGCGCGCGCCCGACACGCCATGCCGAAATTAGCGGCATGGCGTAAACCGGAGCTGATCCCAAGTAAAGCGGACATGGAAAAAACGGCCCCCACAAGACCGCAAAGTACCTTACCGCCATGGAGTAAATACCGGCATCGCCGAGAAGGTGTTAAGAACCCTGAGCAGTGTTTCCAAGAGGAACAGGTGCACTCAATCAGCACAGGTGGAGGCAATGGAGTCTGGCACAGCACAAAAGGAGCGCACCACACCCCCTCCTACACCAAGATGATACCAATTGTAGCAGCATTCCTGGAGCTGGAGGCCCTGCTTGCAAGGCAGCAACTACAACAACAGCAACAACAACAACCACAGCCCCCACCACAGAGGATACACAGGAGGAGAAGGATGGTGAGACAGGCCCAGCATGCCCTACCGGTGAAGCCACAATTACGATACCGGCAGCCCCCAATCCCCCACATCAGAGCCACCCCCTTCAACCTCACACCAGAGCAGATCCACACCCTGTACCGGCTTGACCAGGACACTATTACCACCATAGTAGACCTGATACATGACGATATAGTGAGCCGCATAGAAATCAGCACTGCCATCCCCCCTCTACTGAAGGTAGTGTCTGTGCTCCACTTCCTTGCCACAGGCACCTACCAGCATACAGTGGGGCACATGCATGGCATTTCACAGCCCATATTTTCCCGGATACTCAACCAAGTGCTGGATGCCCTCCTCAACCACACAAGGGACTACATATCCCTACCCCGGACTCCCCAGGAGATATATGACACCAAAGTTGCCTTCCATGCACTAGCAGGCATGGCAAATTGCATAGGTGCCCTCGACTGCACCCACGTTGAATTGGTGGTCCCGCATGCCATGGAGGTGCCGTATCGCAACCACAAGTAATAACACTCCATCAACGTCCAGATGGTGTGTAATGCCAGTAAAGCCATCACACATTGCAATGCCCGATACCCGAGATCAACTCATGACTCCTTGGTCCTGCGGAACTCAACACTACCACGCTACATGGAGCGACATGCTGGACGACGTGCCTGGCTGCTTGGTGAGTAACCTGAATGGGCCATGGCAGTGCATTGGGGCTGAGAGTAGGTTGTCTGCATACTCCACCTGGGTGGGAAAGGCGGGGGAGATACATACTCCACCTGGGTGGGAAAGGGGGGGGAGATGCATACTCCACCTGGGTGGGAAGGGGGGGGGGGATGCATACTCCACCTGGGTGGGAAAGAGGGGGGGAGATGCACACTCCACCTGGGTGGGAAGGGGGGGAGATGTATACTCCACCTGGGTGGGAATGTTCACGCCAGTGCACGATGTGCACCTCACAGCACACTGTGCCCCAAGGCAAGTGACACGGCACATGACCACATAACCACACAGTGATGAATTCGAGCTGACACCCAACACTACATGACTAACAGGAAACCTGGCCAGATACCACAACACATGCAGCACTCATCGGCGGCCCTTACACACTATAGGGGCATCCTGCACCATGCAGTGCAATAGCACCATGTCGCTGACTCCTGCATCTCAACACACAGGACAGTCATCCCTGGGAGTGCATAGAAGTGAGTCTAACAGGGATCCTACAGCCTGTCACTGGTCCTGCACCCCCATAGGATTGCTGCAAGTCACCATGGTAGGGATCCGTGCAGAATGACGAGTATGCTACCAACTACAGCCAACACCCCCTTACACCAAGTCTCGCGCAAGACATCAATGAATGCAGTCCAACACTGCTGCATGCATATACGATGCACATGCAACAAGACGTGAGTGCACACCATGACCCATCAGGGAGAAGCTACCCCCTGCATCATTCCATTGCACATGACACATAGCCGGGCCAGTAATGCGGTGACTGTATCCTGGGACATGTGTGTATGGCCAGCAATCACCTGCGGCCATGTAAGACTAGTACAATTCTCCACCATAAATGCACAAACACTTAGCTTCATTCCACTCTCATGCAGGTGATGCTGGCTACCCTTTGAAGCCGTGGCTCATGACCCCAGTCCGCAACCCACAGAACAGGCACGAGGAGGACTACAATAGATCCCATACCCATACATGGGTGGTGATAGAGCAGACCTTCGGCCTGTTGAAGGCACGATTTTGTTGCCTCAGCCGGTCGTGTGGGGCACTCATCTACAGCCACGAGAAGGTGTCCAAGATCACCATGGCATGTGTAATGCTGCACAACATGTGCGTCCTTCGGAACGTGCCACTGCCCCCTAACGTGGAACTGTTACCACCAGGTGATGATGACGGGGAGGAGGAAGGAATGGCAGGACAGCATCACGGTGCCGATGCACAGGAGGGACGTTCCGTGCGGCAATCATTGATCGGACAATATTACTGACTCACAAGTCAGCTGAGGGTGTGAGGATGACAGGACATTGGGCACTGGGTGTGGGGATACATGTACACCATGCACTGTGAGACATTAAAAGACACATGCACAATGATAAATGTCCACTCTGTTTTTTAGGGATGATCAACCAGTGTATTGAATAATAATTTAGAAACGTGTACAACAAAACCTCCACCCTCACCCCCCTCCCCCCAACTCCCACACACACCCTCACCCCCCTTCCTCCCAGCTCCCACACACACCCTCACCCCTCTCCCCCTCCCCCCAACTCCCACACACACCCTCACCGCCTCCCCCTCCCCCCCAACTCCCACACACACCCTCACCCCCCTTCACCTCCCCCCACAACAACCCCACAATAGTCCCATCAGTGCAACATAGGCCACATGTGTGTGGCAGTATGGCCAATGTGCACTCCCAGAGCCAGGGGGATCCATGTCGTGGCGGCGCAATGTACGCAGTGACCGACGGACAGGGCTGGTCTGCGTGGAGGAGCTTTGGGAGGGTGGGTGCTCCCACTGGGGCTGTGGTCTGGGGGGTGCTGCCTCCAGGGCATCTGTGATCCGGCCCAGCACCTCACAGAGCCGGTGTGTGCTCGCAGTGATCACCTCGCCCAGAGCCTGAAGGTCATTGTGCCACTCCAACCTTGAATCGCGGTTGTCCCGGATGAACTCCTCAATCAGGCCCGTGAGGTGCTGGGAGCGCACTGCATCCATGGGCGGTGTGGCCGATGTGCTTGGCAGGCTTGGTATTGAGCCTGCAGCCCTTTCGGGACTTCCTGCAGGGGAAGTGGATCCAGGACAGGCAGGTGGTACTCCTTGGCCTGTGAGCCCTGGGGTGTCACTCTCCCCGGAGTCGCTGTGTGCCACCTGGCTGTATGATGGAGTGTCTGGGCTATGTCCAATGTCATTGGGCTCCTCCACGTTGGCCACGGAAATTGATGTGGAGCTGTCTGGCACATCGAGGAGGCACATGGCAGCATTCTCCCCTGCCACACTGGACTCCTCAGAGTGCACCGTGGGGCATGTGTCCGGCGGCACTGCAGGCATGGGTAGGGGTGCGGGTGGGGGTTGTGCACCCTCCATGGGGGTTGCTGGAGCAGGTGGTGTTGCATGTGTTTTCTTCCTGCTTGCAGGTATACGGTGTCCCCTGGCTCTGCCCCTGGAGGTACTGGCCCGGGTGGCTTCCTGGTCCTCACTTTCATGCCCGCTGCCTGTGGGGGGGAAGAGAGAGACGGCATGAGCAATGATTTGGGGGTCAGCATTTCTTCAAGCCTATGGTATCACAATGGGATTGCAGCGTTTTGTTGACATTTGGGTGGTGAGTGGGACAGTGATCTGGGCTTGGATGGAAAATGCATGCAGATGTCTGGGTCACTCATGTTGGCGGAGTACTGTGGTAACTCACATTGACAGCCTCTTTGTGTGGTATGGCCAATATGGGTTGCAGCCTTGCACCTGACATCAGCCTGGGTCCCACTTGTTACGGCATGATTTCATTGGGGGGAGGGGGGGTTTCCCATACATGATGTGACAGCTTGCCCAGCCCTTGGCGGTGCCTTACATTACTGTCTTGACTCATGACACTCACCTCCATCAGCGGATGACGGAGCACCGCACTCCATTTCTCCAACCCCTTCTATGGCTTCTGTGCCCATCATGTCCGCACATGTTTCCTCCCAGGGCATCATTTTGATGGGAGAAGCTGGGCCTCCTCCTGTCTCCAGGGCCTGACTTCGGTTGGCCGATAGGATGGCCCGCACCCTGAGACGGAGGTCATCCCACCGTTTCCTGCAGTCCTTCGTGGTGCGGGGGGTGTTTCCTACAGCGCTCACCCTCTGTGCAACCAAGTCCCAGATCTCCTTCTTCCTGACGACGGTGGGCCTACGCATGTCACTGCTGAATACTATCTCTGCATGTTCGTGCAGAGTGTCCACCAGTACCTGGAGCTCGTCCTGTGTAAAGCGCTCCTTCCTTATGTGGGCGGCACCCTTTTTCAGTGCTTTTGGCATGATGCTGGTCTCTAATCTCTATTTTTCCGATCCAAATATGCCTCCGGGTCCTGTATGAAGAGGATGGCAATGGATTGTGTTTTTAAAGATGGCCGCCGCGCTCCTTCCCGTTCCTGTGCGATGACGTAATTTCCGTATCCGTTAATTAGCGGTGACCATAATTTACGGTATCCGTAAATTACGGTCACCGCTAATTACGGACGGTGAGGCTTCGATGGCGGTGTTGTTAAGAACGCCTCGCTACATGCCGGTAAGGGGTTTAACGGGCCCTTTACCGGCATGGCGGAAAGCTCGTGCCCGCGAGGTCGGAATAGCCTGTAAATAGCGGCGTGGTACCAGATCGGACTCGCTCTTTCCGCCATGCCGGTAAAAACAAATACTTACCGCCAACCTCGGAATGACCCCCATTGTCTTTTGCATATATATACATAGCATTCAGCATTCTCTGCAACCCTATTAGAGTTTTGTCCAGGATGACCGTATCATCTTCATACGTTATCCAGCTAATGGCAACATTCCCAACTTTAGGCGGAACGTTTTTTACTCTTACTAGCCTTTCCCTCATATCAGCGACATAGAGGTTATATAGGAACGGAGATGTGATGCATCCTTTTTTCAAACCCATATTACTCCCTTACCCAGGTAAATAGTGACTGTTGTTTCTAAATACATGGCCTTTAGAAAGTACAATACTATCGGGCTAACTTCCCAAATAACTAATGTACTCCAGAGTTTATCCCTATCTACACTATCAAAGGCTCTGGAGTAATCGATGACACATACATACAAGTTGGTAATTTTTCTGCTTATTTTATCCACAACAACATGGTTCTAGGGTAACATGACCCTGTCTAAAGCCAGTTTGCTGTGGGCATAACAGATCTTTCTACACCATCCATCTATTAATGATTTCCAGCAACAGGGAGCAGAACATTTTAGAGCTAGTATCAGCCATAGCTAGTAGATGGTAATTACTGGGACTAGTTCTTTTTCCCTTTTTATAAATTGGTACTACCATTGCTTTACGCCACCTTACTGGAATAATGCCACTTTGTCAAATAGAGGTAAACAGCTGGAGGAACACATATGCCCATTTATATGGATTTTGTTTAATGACAATGTTTGCTAGCCCATCCGGCCCCGGGGCTCTTGATGGCTTCATTTTATTAATTATCTTGAGGATATCAGCCATCTCAAAAGGGAATATTACATTGCTACTATCCCAAAATGTGATATTTATCCCACAGGTCTTATGCCCCATATGGTATAACAATTTAGTCCATTCTTCTAATGTTATAACATTTACATTTTTATTATCATCCTTAATTAGGTGCTGGCTATCAAGTACCAGAACTTTTTAGCTTCATTGGTTTTGCATAGAATGAAGATTTGTTTCCAATTGGCATTATTGATATCATGTTTATGGACTTTTAGCCAATTTTTAAACTTCATCGTATGGTAGCAATCTTTTGTCTCTTTATATCCTCTTTTATTCCCTTATCCTTGCTTACTTTGCTTATTACTTCCTTTACCCTTTTTTCATCATGTGTATCATACTGTCATATGGATTGTTATATTTCTTAACAGTATGTTGGGTGACACTCACTCTATTATTATTTTTTTAATCATTCCGAGCAGATCACTCACAACCTCTAGACAATTTAGAACAATATCCTCTCCATCAATGGGCAATATATTAAACATGTGATCAAAGTTATTCAGGTTTTTTTCCATCCAGAGTATTCTGTTTCTGCTTGCTGTGCTCTGGATATTCAAAGTAACCCCTTTCTGATGGTCTCTTTTTTGATTATATTTAGTAAATTTACATTTAAGCGCCCTATGATCACTTAATGGGACGGTTATATGATCAAAACGATCCACCTGTTTGCACAGACCATTACTAACAAACATTTAATGTAATCGATAACTCACTTTCCCATTTGTCCAAGTTGCTTGTTTTCCCCCTACATTATCTGGGTTCTGATAAAATAAGCCCCAGCTCTGAAACATATTTACCCATTTGATCCCATTGATAATTTGTAGAGAGGAGTTATGTCCTTTTCCATTTTTCTCCCAGATCAGAAGGGGGTTATACCTCAAATTCCCCACACAAATCATTACATTTTTCTATCATGTCAGAGGCCTCGTCACATAGACTTTAAAGTCCCCCACTATCATAATTTCCGATTTGGGAGATACCATCATCCAACCTTCAATGGTATCCATTATCACCTTACCCACTGATTCTACATTTAACTCCCCCCTCTGGTCATGAGTACACATTTATCAACAGTAAATCACCAGTCATGATCATATGTCCCGGGAGAATAGCTCAGCGGCAGCTTGCTCGCCTTGGAAACAAGACGATACGAAGCAACACAGGTTCGATCCCCGGGTCCGCACTTAGAAACCTCTGGGTGTTAAGCGCATTATAAATACGCAACTAGGACATATTCCTGTAACAGCGCCTCGATGCCCCCGTGCTGTGTGAGCGCTTTAAAAAATGTATATATATTAACTATAATATCACATATAACAAAAGGAGAGCAGCCATATGTATTGTACTCTCTAATTGTGGCTGGGCATTTGGCTCCTATGCACAGTCCTCCAACTGGTCGTCCCTTTCCACTACAAAGTGCAGGTTTTATCAGAATGTTAAAACCTTCAATCAGGATAGTACCACTTACCCTCGTCTCCTGAAAGGCAAACATATTACTTTTCCCATCTTTATGTAGAAAGGAGCGGAACCCTCAAGTATTCCAGAAATGATTATAGGCTCACGGCCTATATCCTTCTCTCAACATTCTCCAAAGTATTCAAAGAAATCCCTATCTGGGATCCACCTGTCCGATCTCCTTTTACTTTCCAAAATGTGCTCTTTATTCCCACTATGATTACTTTATTTACTTTTATTAGGCACACTTTTCATAATTTTATTGCAAATTATTATTTTGTAGCCCTTATCCCATAGTGCCTGTGAATGTTCGCTAATTAGTTCCACTATAACAGATGTCCCAAATTCAAAAATTAACCAATTGTCCCAGCTACCGGATTCAGAGAATGTCACATTTTCAATATCTGTGGTTTTTATGCACTGAAGTTGGGGGACCCAATGCAGATGTTCCAAGAGCCATGCTCGGTTGAGTGAAAGGGTTTCCTCAGAGGTATTCCTCTCTATTATCCTAATGCACTTACCTAAACTAGATACCATATCTAAACTATCTTCTATGGTACCCATCAGTTTTTCAATATGTTTCTCATTATTATTATTATTACAAATTGCCAGTCTCTCCATTTCACTCATGCATATATCCTTTTCTGTGGCTGAGAGAGACCCTATAACCTTATTAATGGGGAGGTTCAAATACCTCACTGTCCTCCCCTTACATTCCTCCTTTTCCAAATTTTTCATGGTAGATGAGATTGGCGGGATTGCATCAGCATCATCTACCATCTGCTTCCCTTTTTTTTCATAACAACATTGTATTGGCATTTTTAAAGAGCATTACATTGAACATAACAGCAGTTATAGTGTATCATTCAATAATCTGTTAAAGCAGCAGCGAGTGTCGGGGAGACCGGTGTGCGGGGGCCAAAATGCTGGGAGAAGCATCATTGTCCATGGTCCATCTTGTCCTTGGATGCCAGATGGGATGTGCTGGTTGCGGCATAAAGGGGGGGCTATGGATTAGGGTTGTGGTTAAGGGGAGCGGGCCGCCCTGGAGCCATCTGGTCAGCAGTGGCCTCCTGGTGAGCGCTGGGAATTTCGCTGCATAGTCCAAAAACGGGTCCCATATGTTTAAGGTTCTATTTAGGAAGCCCGTACGGATCGCCGTGATTTTTTCGGCGACCGCTATGTCCCAACATTTCGCCCACCAAAGGGCCATTGAGGGGCCTTCTTTATCCTTCCACACCCGGGCCATTGCTATTTTTGCTGCTAGAAGTAGATGCGTACACAGCCTGGGGATGTGGCCTGAGACTGGGAATTCACCCCCACCTGTGTCACCCAGGAGAATGACTCCGGGATCCCACGGGATGGAGAGACCCGTGATTTCTTTGATATGATTGATTATCTCTCTCCAGTACACTTCGGCTTTCGGGCATGTCCATATCATGTGGAATAGTGAGCCAGGATCTGGGCATCCTCGCCAGCAAGTTCCGGGTATGGATGGATTGGCCTTGTTAATTTGCGCCGGAGTTACGTAGTACCTGTAGCAGAGTTTATAGCCCCCTTCTCTGTCTGTGATACATTGCGAGCTTTTATGTAGTCTGGCCCATATTCTTCCCCAATCTTCGATTGCAATTTCCTTTCCCAGGTCCTTTTCCCATTGAAGCATATACCTTTCTTTTTTATATGGGTCTGCTCTGTCAAGGAGTCGATACAGGGTCGAGATCCTGCCTTTACTTGTGGGGGTTGCTAAAGTAAGTTCCAGTGCTGTTAATTCTCTGGAGCACTTTTCCCTGATTGCTCTGTGGGACAGCCAATGACGGATTTGTACATAATGAAATCTTTCCCGTTCCCCCACCCCGAATTTTACTTTGCACCTTTGAAACGAGATGGGTGCTCCTGATTCTAGGAAGTCGTTAGTCGTCCGTAGGCCTCCCTCTATCCATTGTTGAAAGTCGTGTGTCGACAGGCCTGGGGAGAATTCTGGGTTGTTCCAAATGGAGGTTAGGGGGCCCATGTGGCCGCGGATTCCCCATTTACGGGCCGCTTCTTTCCAGCAACGGACTGTTGTCATTGTCGCTAGTAGGGGTCCACTATTTGCCTGTGGTTTCATTGTTGGCAGGTGTGGGAGGACTGAGAGAGGCACCGGACACCAAGCTTCCTCGAGTTGTGTCCATTTTGGCTTGTCCGTCTCTTGGACCCATGCGAAAGCTTGAGATAACTGCGCAGCCAGAGTGTACCTTGTTTTGTCTGGTACTCCCAGGCCTCCCTGTGGTATGCCCCTTAACATTATTCGTTTGGCTATGCAGGGTTTTTCCCTCCCCATACGAACTTTTGGATTTGTTTTTGTAAGGCTGCTAGGGCCGGACCCGGTATATGGACGGGGAGTGCTGTCCAATGGTACAGCCATCTGGGGATTAGGTTCATTTTGATAGCAGCGATTCTACCGAACCAAGATATTTCCTGGGGCTTCCATCTTTTGAGATCGTTTTGGAGATCTCTGATCAAATGCGGGAAGTTACTCGAATACAGGCGCAATGGGTCCTTGGGGATGTGTACCCCGAGATAACTGAATGGGCCCGTCGACCATGGGATTGGCATTAGTGGTCTGAGAGTGTCTTTTTCGCCGCCAAGGCTGTGGATTTGGATAGGTTTACCGAGAACCCTAACAGGGCCCCGAATTCAAAAATTTCCTCCCATAAAGCCTTCAAGGACGTTGCCAGGTTAGTCGCTGTTATCAGGACATCGTCCGCATATAGCGCTACTTTATATTCATGGCCCCCCACCGTTAGCCCCCTAATGCTGGAGTTTTGTATAATTCTTGCGGCAAAGGGCTCCATAGACAGAGCAAAGATTAAAGGTGAGAGTGGGCATCCCTGCTTAGTGCCCCTGGTTATGTGGATTTTGCTAGATCTGGCCCCATTGACTCGCAGCTGCGTGGTGGGAGATTGGTAGTTGGCCATTACCCAAGTGATGAAGTTTGGGCCAAAACCCAGGTGTTCCAGGACTGCTCGAATGTATCCCCAGTCTACCAGATCAAAGGCTTTGTGTGCGTCTAGCGATATAGCGGCCATGCCTACCTTTAGTTTGTGGGCAAATTTGATGATATTTATCCCCCGTCTGATGTTATTGTGAGTTCCCCTCCCAGGGATGAATCCCGTCTGGTCTTGGTCAATTAGGATTGGTAAAATTGGACCCAGTCTGCTGGCCAGTACTTTGGCAAAGATCTTCCCATCGTTGTTTAGGAGTAAGATAGGCCGATAAGAAGCTGCTAGTTCGGGGTCCGTGCCAGGTTTGTGTAACAGTACAGTAAGTGATTCTGCCATTGATCCGGTTACTGACTTTGAGTCGATGAAGGAGTTAAATAGGGCTGTCATTTGAGGAGCTAGGATTCTAGCGAACATTTTATATAAATTTGCAGACAGGCCGTCAGGGCCCGGCGCGGTGGGCTTGAGAGACTTGATTGCGTCTATGATTTCTTCGGTGGAGATGGGTAGTTCTAGGGATTCGAGCTGGGATGTGTCTCTGGGGGGAAATGTGCTCAAATATTCTGGCAGATTGTCCAGTGCTGTGGGGTTTCCGTTCATGATTGATTTATGGTGGTTCAATAGCTCTTCAATTTGTTCTGCCTCCGAGTAGTACATTTTTCCATCTTCCCCGCTTAATTTCAGAATATTGTTTCGACTCCGGAGTTTTTTCAATTTTTGCACGAGCACTTTATTCGCCCTGTTCCCTTTGGTATAATAAAATTGCTTAGTAAATGCTAAGGCTTTCGCTGTGCGATCGGCACAATGCATTTCCAGTGCTGTTTTGGCTTTCTTCAGGGCTCTCTCCGTTTTCCTGGAGCTGCGTAATTACAGTTCATCCTCTAGGTGTTTTACTTTTCCTTCCAGTTTAGCTGCCATAATGTTCGCGACCCTTCTCTGTTCCGTTCCAGCGCTAGTCAGTGTGCCTCTGACGACTGTTTTCATGGCATCCCAGATGATGTTGATAGGCAAGCTCTCTGCTGTATTTTCTTTGAAATAGTTGAGGAGCGTTTCTTCAGTTTCCGATCGGATGCATACGTCTAATAGTAGTGCGTCATTAAGTTTCCAGTGCCTTTGCACAAGTCATTTCCTGCCTGAAATGGCTAATTTAGCTGATACTGGGGCATGGTCCGATATCATGCAGGTGTGGATTTCTGCATTGTTAAGGCAGGGGAATAGGACTCCAGATATTAGTATGAGATCTATTCTTGAATAGCCTCTATGCACACAGAAGTAGTGTGTGTAGTCCCTTGTAGTGCCGTTGAATAGTCTCCATGCATCCACGGATTTGGTTTCTCTGAGCAGTTTGGCTATTGATCGTGCTTGTGCAAAGTCCGAGTTTGTGGGAGGTAAAGTCTTATCCATTTGAGGATTTGGCATGCAGTTAAAATCTCCACTCATGATTAGATGACCTTCACAAAAGGCTGTAATGATCGGAATTAAGTTTGTGATGAAGTTGGCTTGGGAGGTGTTGGGACCATAAATTGAGACTATGGTGATGGGAAGTTCTTCAAATAAGCCCTTTAGGAGTAGAAAGCGGCCCTCCGGGTCTCTTTTTATGGTGATTTTCGATAGTGGGACTCTGTCGCTTAGTAGAATTGCTACTCCCCTTTTTTTCTGTCCAGAGGAGGCAAAGTATGCCCTGTTTTTATACCTGCTGAATCTCACCCGGTTTTCATCTTCCTGTAGTAGGTGAGTTTCTTGGAGAAGAACGATGTCTCCCGATAATTGCCCCAATCTGTGTTCAACTGACTTCCACTTTCTTAGCGAGTTCAGGCCTTGGACGTTCCATGAGAGTATTACTATCTCACTAGCATCAGCGATTGTTATTTGCTGCCGCGTTAGATCTGCTTCGATCCCTGACCTCACCACGGGTTTGAGACACTGCTGGAGGAGATTGATTTCTGCATTGTTCTGGTGAAAGCTTAGTTGTTGTTATGTCCTGTTGCTGTGATGAGTGAAAAGCCGGACCCCATGGGGTACAGCGCGCCCATCCCTTGGCTAAGTGCTCTGTTAGCCTGTGTCCCCCCTCTCCCCACCCCCAACTTGAACTGGTAGTGGAACTATTGTCCTGCTGCCACTGGGGAACTGGTGGCATCAAAGCGCCAGTGTTGGCCAACTGGGCTGCTGAACTGAAAGATGTTGGAGCTCAAACATTGCTCCCACACTGTTAGTGAACTTGTAAGCGAATGTTTCTGAGGGCTTTATTGATGCATGAACTTCGAATTGTTGTAAGCAATGAGATACTCCTTCTCAGTAAACAGGATACCTGCAAGGGGTGCTAGCCCAGATCTAGAGTGCCAGAACTCCACCAAGAAAAAATGCTGGTTTGGTCATCCCGGGTTGATGTTTTTCTTGGGGGACCCCGTAGCCTGTGTCTTCTGCCAGCTTTTGACCAGGCACCTGTGGGAGATTTATCCCCCGGGGGGCGGATTGGATCTTCTGATTCCGACTCCCCATCCGACTTTCTGAGACCCATGAATTTCTCTGCTTCTTTCGGAGTGTAAATTTGTCTCATGGTACCTTCCCATTTGAATTTAACTGAGGTTGGGAATCCCCATGGTATGGGGTCTTTTTTCCTCGCAGCCATTCCATTAGCGGGCGCATAATTTTTCGCTTCTGGAGGGTGGAGGCAGCCAAGTCCTGTTAGAGTGAAATCGTGGATCCACGAAAGGGGATCTGACGCATTTGCCTCGCCTCGCGCATGATTTCCTCCTTCATACGGAAAAAGTGGATTCTAGCTAGGACGTCCGGGGGGAATGCAGAATCTCGCCTCGGGGATGTTCTGTGGACCCGGTCCAGCTCCAGAGGTGCGGTGTCCGGAAGTGTGATGATGAATCTGAACAGGTCAGAGACATAGCCTTCCAGCTCTGCATCTGGGATTGTGGGCGGGATCCCTCGCAAACCAATGTTATTCCTTCGAGAGCGGTTTTCCGCATCCTCCTGTTTTGTCTCCAGAAGGCTGCATCTTGTCTCCAAAGCTGTAATTCTGTCCCTGTCCTGCTCGCCTTCAAATCGCTGGTCACAGACCTCAGATTCAATCTCAGCTGTCCGGCGTTCCACATCTCCCACCCGATTATCCAGAGAATCGATTGTCTTTGTGACCTCTCCTGTGCTGTTTTGAATTTCTTTGGTTAGGGCCGAGAGTAGGTCTTGTAGGTCGGCCTTAGTGACCAGTTGGGATGGGCTGTGGGTCGGTATGGAAGCCGTAGACATGGGGTTGCCGGAGAAGTCTTCCGGCGGGTCCCCCTTGCTGGATTTTTCATTTGCAGTATTGGATAATAGGGAAGTAATGTCCGCTTGTTTAGCCGCCTTGCTGTTTTTTGACATTTTGGCGATGTTGGGTCGTGGGGATGAGTCTTACTACATGTGATTTTGAACAATCAGTCCCCTGGAGGGATTTCAGGTTTCCACTTTGGGCTATTCGCCCACCAGGCACGTTCCAGGGAGCTCTGTTAATGACCTTGATGAATTGTCAGCAGTTCTTTGCTGAGTATGGCGAGGAGATTCACCGGTTTGACTGTTGGATCCTAGTGGCGTAAAGGGCTGCGCTAGAGTGCCGGGGCGAGGAGCTTTGAGGGAATTCCTGTGGCCCAGGTTGTGCGCAAAAAGGGCGGCTGTTTCGGCTGGGGGTCCCCCTGTTCCTGCCCACTCCTCACCTTAGGGTGCTTGATCTGGTGCGGACCTCAGAGGACTAGGGGGCTGCACATGAACCCTCGAGTTCCCCGGCTGCTTAGGTCCGGTATGCTGCCAGCGGGTCGCTACGGTCAGCAGATTGCTGGGCTGTGAGGTTGAGCGGGATTCGGCTGCTCCTCCGCCCACGGCTGGTATCCGGCTAGGAGGCTGGGTCGCTGCCTCTGGAGCGGATTCCGGGGTAGAGAGACCGTGAGCGCCCGTGCGGCGGCGCCCCCCTTTCACAGCTCCTCCTCGAAGGGGACCGGCCCCGGCTCGGCCGAGGCTCGTGAAGCGGGGAATGAGCTAATCCCCGTGCAGTGTGGGGGGAAGGAGGTGCATCATCATCAGGCATCCGATTCGGGGCCGAGAGGAGCTCCGGCGGGAGCGGCATCGTTCTCCGCTGTCACTCCTCCTACGCCGCTTTGGATCACGGGTCTGCTCGCTGCAGGTGGGCTTGGTCGTAGTCGCGTATTACAGGGGAGATGCTGGAATAGCCAGTGCGGGGTGAAGAGCTTCAAGCTTTAGGCGGCCTTGTTTGCTGTAGTGCGCCTGCCCCTCCCCCTTATGGAGGTACTCCTCTGCTGGTGCCCCGCGGCCGCCATCTTAACTCAGTGCGGGACTCGCGGGGAAAGAACGCCGAAACTCTGCAATTCAGCCATGGAGCGGGAATCCGCTCGGCTGGCAGTAGCAGGGTGGCTTCATTCATGAGGCGTTCCGTTTTCGCCTTGTAACGGGGTCTGGAGGCGGCAGCGTCGGTGATGGCGCGATGATCTACACAGGAGCTCCTAAGGAATCATGCCACTCGCTGCGGCTCCAAGCCACGCCCCCCATCTGCTTCCCTTTTAAACATTCTTCCATCAATCTACCATGTTTATCCGTACTTTTCCTTACTTCTTCTTTTCCCTTAGAGACCACACTTAAATCAAATCTATTGCCCACAGCAACACATATAAAATCCTCTTTAACTGTCTCTGCCAATGCTATACTATTCCTTTTTTGCACATTTAATCTTACTTTTCCAAGTTTGCCCTTACTTTTTACACCTTTTTTTATTGTTTCGTTTATGGCGGGTGAGCCTTTTGTTCCCATGTATATCATATACTAGACCCTCTGAATAAGTATCCAAATTCTCAATACATTCAACAGATGATCGTACTTCATGTATCTCTAATTCCTTTATTTCTACTCCATTCACTATACCACATTCCTCTTCCACCATGGCGAGGCATAACTCACTCAGGTCATCCATACTCTCCCCCACCAATTCCTCATTTTCTATAACACAATATTTGAAATTTGACTTTTAATTTGCATATTTTCTGCCATTTTATTCTTTGTCTCTCATGAGACTAGTGCAAATACTAAATAGAATGTCCAATGTTGTTGTGATTGCATTGAGTTTTCCTCCCATATTTAGAGTGATGTCATGTGTGCTTTTAGAGTCATTCCATGAATAGTCCTCCTCCTCATTTCTGGAGTTCTCATGAGCCAGTTTTTCTAAGTCTGGTGTTCGGGACAAATTTATTCTGATCACATTGTCCATGTTCCCCATTTGCTCAATACTTCTTTCCACTGACAGCCTACCTAATTCTACGGGAATGCCCATTGAATGTCTTCTAAAATCATGGCATAAATTCAGTAGGGAATTATTATCGATCATGGAGTTATTCTCAGGCAATAAAGATGTTTCCACATTAAGTGGCTCTTTTGCCACATCTCTTTTGGTCAGGAAACTTAGGGGCCGATTCATGGAACAAACGTGCGCCGAAAATCTACGCGCAAGCAGGCGCAAGCAGGAAAAAACAGGCGCACGCGTGCGATTCATGGAAGTCCCTGCACGTGTCTTCCTCGGGATGTGCGCCAAACCCGTGCATGGCGCACACGTCACTGCAACATCCCGAAAGACGTGCGCGACACGCACAGTGAAAGCGCACAACCTCTGCGCATACACTAGAAAGTGGGCGGAACACGGGGCGTAACGCGCGGAATCGGGAACAACTCGCGAAAACAAGGGCGTAACTGGGGATGTACTGCAGGGAAGCAGACGGAACGCCCACACGCACCCGAACCACACGTATTCATGGAATCGAATAGGGCAAAGCCACGCACAGCGAAAGACACGCACAAGCCCAAACACGTCCGCCACACGAAGGCAGGCGGTAGCGTCCGTGCGCATTACAAAAGTGGCAACATACAGCAATAGTGCCTGTGCGAGCAGGGTACGCGTATCTCAGGGGTGCGCGGGAAGTTCCACACGCGATTCCATCAGGGTACGTGTATTTCGGGGTGCGCGTGAAGTTCCACACGCGATTTCATCAGGGTACATGTATTTCGTGGTGTGCGTGAAGTTCCACACGCGATATCAGCAGGGTACGTGTATTTCAGGGTGCAGGGGAAGTCACACACGCGATTCCAGCAGGGTACGTGTATTTCAGGGGTGCGCGGGAATTTCCACACGCGATTGGGCCCGTGCGAGCAGGGTACGCGTATCTCAGGGGTGCGCGTGAAGTTCCACACGCGATTCCATCAGGGTACGTGTATTTCAGGGTGCGCGTGAAGTTCCACACGCGATTCCATCAGGGTACGTGTATTTCGGGGTGCGCGTGAAGTTCCACACGCGATATCAGCAGGGTACGTGTATTTCAGGGTGCAGGGGAAGTTACACACGCGATTCCAGCAGGGTATGTGTATTTCAGGGGTGCGCGGGAATTTCCACACGCGATTGGGCCTGTGCGAGCAGGGTACGCGTATCTCAGGGGTGCGCGGGAAGTTCCACACGCAATTCCATCAGGGTACGTGTATTTCGGGGTGCGCGTGAAGTTCCACACGCGATTCCATCAGGGTACGTGTATTTCGGGGTGCGCGTGAAGTTCCACACGCGATATCAGCAGGGTACGTGTATTTCAGGGTGCAGGGGAAGTTACACACGCAATTCCAGCAGGGTACGTGTATTTCAGGGGGGGTGCGCAGGAATTTCCACACGCGATTGGGCCCGTGCGAGCAGGGTACACGTATCTCAGGGGTGCGCGGGAAGTTCCACATGCGATTCCATCAGGGTACGTGTATTTCGGGGTTCGCGTGAAGTTCCACACGCGATTCCATCAGGGTACGTGTATTTCGGGGTGCGCGTGAAGTTCCACATGCGATATCAGCAGGGTACGTGTATTTCAGGGTGCAGGAGAAGTCACACACGCGATTTCTGCAGGGTACGTGTATTTCAGGGGTGCGTGTGAAGTTCCACACGCGATATCAGCAGGGTACGTGTATTTCAGGGTGCAGGGGAAGTTACACACGCAAAATCAGCAGGGTACGTGTATTCCAGGGGTGCGCGGGAAGTTCCACACGCGATTCCATCAGGGTACGTGTATTTCAGGGTGCGGGGGAAGTTACACACGCAAAATCAGCAGGGTACATGTATTCCAGGGGTGCGCGGGAAGTTCCACACGCGATTCCATCAGGGTACGTGTATTTCGGGGTGCGGGGGAAGTTCGACACGTGATTCCATCAGGGTACGTGTATTACAGGGGTGCGCCGGGAGCACCACACGTGAATTGCACGTGTGGGCCCTCCCAGGTGTTCCCTCTACACCCTCCACGGCACCTGCAGGTGGCTCACACCACAGGGGCCTACCCTGCACATGTCCTGCAGGCACCCCATCCACCATGGCCATGCCCCCCAGCCAACCCACATGTCAACTTGCACTACTGCCCACCAACGCATGTCTACCTGCACCCCCAGCCACCAGGGGCACCCTCCACAGGACCCCACCCATGTCTCCCACCACCCCCACCCCCAGCCACCAGGGGCAGCCTCCACCAGGCCCCCACCCATGTCTCCCAGCACCCACACCCCTCAGCACTGTGGGGCACTTGCCAGCAGGCCCCCACCCATGTCCAACTCATGTTCCCCACCACCCCCACCCCCCAGCACTGTGGGGCACCTGCCAGCAGGCCCCCACCCATGTCCAACTCATGTTCCCCACCTCCCCCACCCCCCAGCACTGTGGGGCACCTGCCAGCAGGTCCCCACCCATGTCAAACTCATGTTCCCCACCCCCCAGCACTGTGGGGCACCTGCCAGCAGGCCCCCACCCATGTCAAACTCATGTTCCCCACCCCCCCACCCCGAGCACTGTGGGGCTCCTCCCAGCAAGCCCCCACCCATGCGCAACTCATGTTCCCCACCTCCCCACCCCCCAGCACTGTGGGGCACCTGCCAGCAGGCCCCCACCCATGTCTCCCACCCCCCAGCAGTGCAGGGGAACCCACCACCAGTCCCCCACCCATGTCTCCCAGCACCCCCACCCCCCAGGGGCACCCTCCACCAGGCCCCCACCCATGTCTCCCACCGCCCCCACCCCCCAGCAGTGCAGGGGCACCCACCACCAGGCCCCCACCCATGTCTCCCACCACCCCCACCCCCCAGCCACCAGGGGCAGCCTCCACCAGGCCCCCACCCATGTCTCCCAGCACCCACACCCCCCAGCACTGTGGGGCACCTGCCAGCAGGCCCCCACCCATGTGCAACTCATGTACCCCTGCACCCCCACCCCCCAGCACTGTGGGGCACCTGCCAGCAGGCCCCCACCCATGTCTCCCACCACCCCCACCCCCCCAGTCACCAGGGGCAGCCTCCACCAGGCCCCCACCCATGTCTCCCACCACCCCCACCCCCCAGCAATGCAGGGGCACCCACCACCAGGCCCCCACCCATGTCTCCCAGCACCCCCACCCCCAGCCACCAGGGGCACCAACCACCAGGCCCCCACCCATGTCTCCCACCACCCCCACCCCCCCAGTCACCAGAGGCAGCCTTCACCAGGCCCCCACACATGTCTCCCACCACCCCCACCCCCCCAGTCACCAGGGGCAGCCTCCACCAGGCCCCCACCCATGTCTCCCACCACCCCCACCCCCCAGCAGTGCAGGGGCACCCATCACCAGGCCCCCACCCATGTCTCCCAGCACCCCCACCCCCCAGGGGCACCCTCCACCAGGCTCCCACCATTTGTCTCCCACCCCCCCACCCCCCCAGTCACCAGGGGCAGCCTCCACCAGGCCCCCACCCATGTCTCCCACCACCCCCACCCCCCAGCAGTGCAGGGGCACCCACCACCAGGCCCCCACCCATGTCTCCCAGCACCCCCACCCCCCAGCCACCAGGGGCACCAACCACCAGGCCCCCACCCATGTCTCCCACCACCCCCACCCCCCCAGTCACCAGGGGCAGCCTCCACCAGGCCCCCACCCATGTCTCCCACCACCCCCACCCCCCAGTCACCAGGGGCAGCCTCCACCAGGCCCCCACCCATGTCTCCCACCACCCCCACCCCCCAGCAGTGCAGGGGCACCCACCATCAGGCCCCCACCCATGTCTCCCAGCACCCCCCACCCCCCAGCCACCAGGGGCACCCTCCACCAGGCCCCCACCCATGTCTCCCTCCCCCCCAGTCACCACGGGCAGCCTCCACCAGGCCCCCACCCATGTCTCCCACCACCCCCACCCACCAGCCACCATGGGCAGCCTCCACCAGGTCCTCACAATCCCCAATCATGTGCGTTATGGTCAGCCTCCACAGCCAAAAAGCCCTACCAAGTAACCCATTCACCCACATGGAAATGGAAATTACATGTTACACCCCAATGTTCATAAAGCAAATGAACCCATGTCCGTCACACACAATGGTTGCAATTGAATGGGAAAACACCCAACATGACATGCATGAAACCAATGAGATGATACCACACAGTGAAGTATGAAAACAAAATTGTATTAAAAAAAAAAGAATGCAAATGAAATGAAACAAACTACAATGGCAATGAAAAAAAGATAAGCTGCATGTCCGTGTAAAAAAATAAAAACACCAAATCCTAATCCAAAAAAATGTTGTCCAAAGTCAAATGAAAAATAAAATCAATCCAATGAAGAACTATGTACAAAACATCCAAGGGTCCATGAGCCCAACTGAACAAAGGAAACCTACAAAAAACCCTAACTAAAATGCAACTATATACAAAAAGTGGAGCAGTGTCCGTCGACTCCAAATCATAAGAACAAACAAAGGAAACCTAAAACTAAAGAACTATATACAAAGGCGGCGGGCAAATCCAGCGGCTCACTCTGTGGTGTTCCGGGCCAGGGCATCATCGAACTCCTGTTCGATGTCCCGGAGGCGGTCCTGTTCCATGGCCCCGAGGGTCCGCAGGGACGACGCCGTGTCCTCCTCCAACCCCCTGCGGATTGCCTCGAGGCACTCGGCCAGCCTCAGGGCCCTCCGCATGGAGTTCTCCGCCCTGACCATTGTGAGCCGCGCCTCTTCCGCCCGCCGCCGCTCCGCACCTACCTGCTGGCCCAACCTCTGCCACACAGAAGACACACCCCATCCTGGGTCAACATGCCCTCCGGCCGATGCCTGCCCCTCCGATGTTGAAGGCCCCGAGCCTTCATGGCTCCCACCACGTTGCTGCTGCTGCTGTGCCTCTGCCCGTGCACTGCCTCCTGCTGCCTGCACATCCTCCGCCGGCTGGGGTGCAGTTGTTGATGTGTCCACACCTGCTGGACGTCCGACTCCCGACTGTGGCAGGGATGCCTCCTCCACCAGCCTGGCCGCACCGTCAGAGGCAGCTCCACAGGGCACCCAGGTGACTGATGGGTGGGAAGATGGCACAGAGGACGACTGGCGCGTAGGGGGTCCAGTTGAGGAGGGGGTCGGAGCAAGCCCCATCAGACGGAGGAATCCGGCCTGGGTGACCTGTTCCAGCAGGCTGACGTGGTCAACGAGCCATTCGAGATGACGTGCAGTCTCTCCATGAAAAGACTGCAGGTCACCTCGCATGGCCCATTGACGCAACGCCACACCAGCCAGGACAGGCTCAACCCGGACCTGGATAGCCACGTCCGCAGGCAGAGGAAGGCCAGTTGACGTCAGCTCATCCCCTGCCTGAAAACGGGTCTGGACGTAGGCATCCCTGCTGGTGCAAGATGATGCAGGGACAGGATCGGGGACAGGATTGCACACAGGCACCTCCGCGGCGGCCTGTGCTGCCTCCTGTCCCTGGTCCTGCACTGCACCACTAGCACCAGTGGGATCCCCACCTCCAGACCCCGTCTCTGGTGCTTGCACGGCCTCCTCCTCCACCAAACCCCCTACCAACCTGGATGACTCCGTGCCATCTTGAGGGGTCCCAGCTGCCCCTTCTGCTGCCGAGGAGTCCAACTCCAACCTCCGCCTCTTGGACCTCCCCCCGGCAGCTGCGGCCTGGGACGCGGCACCGGACTCCTCACTCCCTGACAAGATGACAACACGGGAGGGGAGCCGGGCCTTGCGTCTCCGGCTGGCGGTGGGATCCCTGCCACTGTGCTCCACAGCACCTTCTCCGCCCTCTTCATCAGTTGACGCTGCAGACAGGGAGAAACAAAACACAGGCATCAGGGCACTGTACAATGGACACATACACAAATGACAGTTGAACATGAGTGGCATTGGCAAACCTCAGACATGTCATCACAATCTCCAACACACATGTCATTACAACTCGCACACATGCGTATGCGTGCAGACGCACTTACGCGCTAAGGGCCTTTCCTCGAATTACACGCAGACGTGCAGATTTTTCACGTGCCAAATCACTCCGTATCAAGCTGGCCACGCGTAAGCACACGGAAGACCACGCTCCTGCCCAGAAGGCCGAACTACTGCCCCCCAGAGCCCCGGGCACGCTCCCACCTGCCATCTGCTGCTGCCTGACTGCCTGCTGCCCACGTGCACTGCCATTTGCTGCCTGCACATCAGCCAGGGGTGCTGTTGCTGTGACCACCCCTGCTGGAACCGAAGACTCCCGACTGGGATTCCATCGCTCCACAGCCCAGCCCCAGGACCCAGTTGCCCACCCACTCCTGCCTCTGGGGTTGTCATGTCGGGGCAAACACCATCTGTGACCACTGACAACCCCCGGCCAGAGAGGCAGAGGGGCACCAGCTTCAGTGCCACCGAAGTTGGTGTCCTGGTGGAGCAAGTCCTGGGGCAGTATGATGCCCTCTTTGGAAGTTCCCGCACCGACAAGGAAGGACGGACTCGGATCTGGACTGACATCGTGACTGCCATCAACGCGGAGGGGGTGGCAGTCCGCGACTTACAACATGTCAGGAAGCGCTGGGAGGACTTCAGGTCCAGGACCCTGAACAAGGCCCGGCGCCTCTTGAAGGCAGCGGATGCCAAGGGGCGCCGGGGCCACTTGTCGGAAGAACAGATGAGGGTCCTGGAACGCATATCCCCAGCGCTCCACGTCCAGGTCCTAGAGAAGCACACCCGTCTGGAGTCGAGCGGTGAGTGTACTTGCATCCTGATTGTGAGCAGTGCGTGTGGTGATTATTCGGTAGTGTGCATGTTGCACATCTGTTTGTATGGGGTCGAGTATGGGTGGGGGTGTACAGGGCCGTGGGGCTGACACATGCGAGGGCTGTAATGTGTGAGACATGGATGGTGCTTGTGTGTGTAGGCTTGCATGCCAAATGCAGTTGTGTGGGCACACATGTTTGGATGAATGTGTATGTAAGTAGACATGTCCGTGATGTCACGCATGTATGTTGTTTTCGGCTGCATGTATCAGCACTGTGTACATGTGCATGTGTGTGTATTTGACAAGGGTGCAACAGTGATGCAACATGGATGCATGTGACAGCGGTATGTGGAAGCCTGATTGGCAGATGTGACATGGATGCCCGTCTGAACAGTGCGACACTTGGCAGAGGTGTACACATGCATGCAAGTGTGGTGGTGTGTGTACATGTGTGGTGCACTTCCTGTATTGCATGTGATGTCTGGCTCACCTTTGGCTGCTCATGCTGTTGTATGTGTATGGATGGTGGTGGCAGTTGCGATATGGCTGTGGTATGGCTCATGTGTGCGAGTTGTAATGACATGTGTGTTGGGGATTGTGATGACATGTCTGAGGTTTGCCATGCCACTCATGTGCAACTGTCATGTGTGTATGTGTCCATTGTACAGTGCCCTGATGCCTGTGTTTTGTTTCTCCCTGTCTGCAGCGTCAACTGATGAAGAGGGCGGAGAAGGTGCTGTGGAGCACAGCGGTGGGGATCCCACCGCCAGCCGGAGACGCAAGGCCCGGCTCCCCTCCCGTGTTGTCATCTCGTCGGGGAGTGAGGAGTCCGGTGCCGCGACCCAGGCCGCAGCTGCCGGGGGGAGGTCCAAGAGGCGGAGTTTGGAGTTGGACTCCTCGGCAGCAGAAGGGGCAGCTGGGACCCCACAGGGCCCAACAGGGGAAGATAGCACGGAGTCATCCAGGTTGGTGGGGGGTTTGGTGGAGGAGGAGGCCGTGCAAGCACCAGATACGGGGTCTGGAGGTGGGGATCCCACTGGTGCTAGTGGTGCAGTGCAGGACCAGGGACAGGAGGCAGCACAGGCCGCCGTGGAGGTGCCTGTGTGCAATCCTGTCCCCGATCCTGTCCCTGCATCACCTTGCACCAGCAGGGATGCCTACGTCCAGACCCGTTTTCCGGCAGGGGATGAGCTGACGTCAACTGGCCTTCCTCTGCCTGCGGACGTGGCTATCCAGGTCCGGGTTGAGCCTGTCCTGGCTGGTGTGGCGTTGCGTCAACGGGCCATGCGAGGTGACCTGCAGTCTTTTCATGGAGAGACTGCACGTCATCTCGAATGGCTCGTTGACCACGTCAGCCTGCTGGGACAGGTCACCCAGGCCGGATTCCTCCGTCTGATGGGGCTTGCTCCGACCCCCTCCTCAACTGGACCCCCTACGCGCCAGTCGTCCTCTGTGCCATCTTCCCACCCATCAGTCACCTGGGTGCCCTGTGGAGCTGCCTCTGACGGTGCGGCCAGGCTGGTGGAGGAGGCATCCCTGCCACAGTCGGGAGTCGGACGTCCAGCAGGGGTGGCCACATCAACAACTGCACCCCAGCCGGCGGAGGATGTGCAGGCAGCAGGAGGCAGTGCACGGGCAGAGGCACAGCAGCAGCAGCAACGTGGTGGGAGCCATGAAGGCTCGGGGCCTTCAACATCGGAGGGGCAGGCATCGGCCGGAGGGCAGGTTGACCCAGGACGGGGTGTGTCTTCTGTGTGGCAGCGGTTGGGCCAGCAGATAGGTGCAGAGCGGCGGCGGGCGGAAGAGGCGCGGCTCACAATGGTCAGGGCGGAGAACTCCATGCGGAGGGCCCTGAGGCGGGCCGAGTGCCTCGAGGCAATCCGCAGGGGGTTGGAGGAGGACACAGCGTCGTCCCTGCGGACCCTCGGGGCCATGGAACAGGACCGCCTCCGGGACATCGAACAGGAGTTCGATGATGCCCTGGCCCGGAACACCACGGAGTGAGCCGCTGGACTTGCCCGCCGCCTTGGTATATAGTTCTTTAGTTTTAGGTTTCCTTTGTTTGTTCTTATGATTTGGAGTCGACGGACACTGCTCCACTTTTTGCATATAGTTGCATTTTAGTTAGGGTTTTTTGTAGGTTTCCTTTGTTCAGTTGGGCTCATGGACCCTTGGATGTTTTGTACATAGTTCTTCATTGGATTGATTTTATTTTTCATTTGACTTTGGACAACATTTTTTTGGATTAGGATTTGGTGTTTTTATTTTTTTAAACGGACATGCAGCTTATCTTTTTTTCATTGCCATTGTAGTTTGTTTTATTTCTTTTGCATTCTTTTTTTTTTAATACAATTTTGTTTTCATACTTCACTGTGTGGTATCATCTCATTGGTTTCATGCATGTCATGTTGGGTGTTTTCCCATTCAATTGCAACCATTGTGTGTGACGGACATGGGTTCATTTGCTTTATGAACATTGGGGGTGTAACATGTAATTTCCATTTCCATGTGGGTGAATGGGTTACTTGGTAGGGCTTTTTGGCTGTGGAGGCTGACCATAACGCACATGATTGGGGATTGTGAGGACCTGGTGGAGGCTGCCCATGGTGGCTGGGGGGTGGGGGTGATAGGGGACATGAGTGGGGGCCTGGTGGGGGCTGGCCATGGTGGTTGGGGGGTGGGAGTGGTGGGAGACATGGGTGGGGGCCTGGTGGAGGCTGCCCCTGCACTGCTGGGGGGTGGGGGTGGTGGGAGACATGGGTGGGGCCTGCAGGCAGGTGTCCCACAGTGCTGGGGGGTGGGGGTGGTGGGGAACATGAGTTGGACATGGGTGGGGGCCTGCTGGCAGGTGCCCCACAGTGCTGGGGGGTAGGGGTGGTGGGGAACATGAGTTGGACATGGGTGGGGGCCTGCTGGCAGGTGCCCCACAGTGCTGGGGGGTGGGGGTGCAGGGGTACATGAGTTGCACATGGGTGGGGGCCTGCTGGCAGGTGCCCCACAGTGCTGGGGGGTGGGGGTGGTGGGGAACATGAGTTAGACATGGGTGGGGGCCTGCTGGCAGGTGCCCCACAGTGCTGGGGGGTGGGGGTGCAGGGGTACATGAGTTGCACATGGGTGGGGGCCTTGTGGTGGGTGCCCCTGCACTGCTGGGGGGTGGGGGTGGTGGGAGACATGGGTGGGGGCCTGGTGGAGGCTGCCCCTGGTGACTGGGGGGGTGGGGGTGGTGGGAGACATGGGTGGGGGCCTGGTGGTTGGTGCCCCTGGTGGCTGGGGGGTGGGGGTGCTGGGAGACATGGGTGGGGGCCTGGTGGTGGGTGCCCCTGCACTGCTGGGGGGTGGGGGTGGTGGGAGACATGGGTGGGGGCCTGGTGGAGGCTGCCCCTGGTGACTGGAGGGGTGGGGGTGGTGGGAGACATGGGTGGGGGCCTGGTGGAGGCTGCCCCTGGTGACTGGAGGGGTGGGGGTGGTGGGAGACATGGGTGGGGGCCTGGTGGAGGCTGGCCGTGGGGGGTGGGGGTGGTGGGAGACATGGGTGGGGGCTTGGTGGAGGCTGCCCCTGCACTGCTGGGTGTTGGGGGTGGTGGGAGACATGGGTGGGGCCTGCTGGCAGGTGCCCCACAGTGCTGGGGGGTGGGGGTGCAGGGGTACATGAGTTGCACATGGATGGGGGCCTGCTGGCAGGTGCCCCACAGTGCTGGGGGTGGGGGTGCTGATAGACATGGGTGGGGGCCTGGTGGAGGCTGCCCCTGGTGGCTGGGGGGTGGGGGTGCTGGGAGACATGGGTGGGGGCCTGGTGGTGGGTGCCCCTGCACTGCTGGGGGGTGTGGGTGCTGGGAGACATGGGTGGGGGCCTGGTAGAGGCTGCCCCTGGTAGGCTGGGGGGTGGGGGTGGTGGGAGACATGGGTGGGGGCCTGGTGGAGGCTGCCCCTGGTGACTGCGGGGGTGGGGGTGGTGGGAGACATGGGTGGGGGCCTGGTGGTTGGTGCCCCTGGTGGCTGGGGGTGCAGGGGGACATGCGTTGGTGGGCAGTAGTGCAAGTTGACATGTGGGTTGGCTGGGGGGCATGGCCATGGTGGATGGGGTGCCTGCAGGACATGTGCAGGGTAGGCCCCTGTGGTGTGAGCCACTTGCAGGTGCCGTGGAGGGTGTAGAGGGAACACCTGGGAGGGCCCACACGTGCAATTCACGTGTGGTGCTCCCCGCGCACCCCTGTAATACACGTACCCTGATGGAATCACGTGTCGAACTTCCCCCGCACCCCGAAATACACGTACCCTGATGGAATCGCGTGTGGAACTTCCCGCGCACCCCTGGAATACACGTACCCTGCTGATTTCGCGTGTGTAACTTCCCCTGCACCCTGAAATACACGTACCCTGCTGATATCGCGTGTGGAACTTCACGCGCACCCCTGAAATACACGTACCCTGCTGAAATCGCGCCTGGAACTTCCCCTGCACCCTGAAATACACGTACCCTGATGGAATCGCGTGTGGAACTTCCCGCGCACCCCTGGAATACACGTACCCTGCTGAAATCGCGTGTGGAACTTCCCCTGCACCCTGAAATACACGTACCCTGCTGATATCGTGTGTGTAACTTCACGCGCACCCCTGAAATACACGTACCCTGCTGAAATCGCGTGTGGAACTTCCCCTGCACCCTGAAATACACGTACCCTGATGGAATCGCGTGTGGAACTTCCCGCGCACCCCTGGAATACACGTACCCTGCTGAAATCGCGTCTGGAACTTCCCCTGCACCCTGAAATACACGTACCCTGATGGAATCGCGTGTGGAACTTCCCGCGCACCCCTGGAATACACGTACCCTACTGAAATCGCGTGTGCAACTTCCCCTGAACCCTGAAATACACGTACCCTGATGGAATTGCGTGTGGAACTTCCCATGCACCCCTGGAATACACGTACCCTGCTGAAATCGCGTGTGCAACTTCCCCTGCACCCTGAAATACACGTACCCTGATGGAATCGCATGTGGAACTTCCCGCGCACCCCTGAGATACGCGTACCCTGCTCGCACGGGCCCAATCGCGTGTGGAAATTCCCGCGCACCCCTGAAATACACGTACCCTGCTGGAATCGCGTGTGTAACTTCCCCTGCACCCTGAAATACACGTACCCTGCTGATATCGCGTGTGGAACTTCACGCGCACCCCGAAATACACGTACCCTGATGGAATCGCGTGTGGAACTTCCCGCGCACCCCTGAGATACGCGTACCCTGCTCGCACGGGCCCAATCACGTGTGGAAATTCCTGCGCTCCCCTGAAATACACGTACCATGATGAAATCGCGTGTGTAACTCCACCTGTACCCTGAAATACACGTACCCTGATGGAATCGCGTGTGGTACTTCCCGCGCACCCCTGGAATACACGTACCCTGCTGATATCGCGTGTGGAACTTCACGCGCACCCCAAAATACACGTACCCTGATGGAATCGCGTGTGGAACTTCACGCGCACCCCGAAATACACGTACCCTGAAGGAATCGCGTGTGGAACTTCCCGCGCACCCCTGAGATACGCGTACCCTGCTCGCACAGGCCCAATCGCGTGTGGAAATTCCCGCGCACCCCTGAAATACACGTACCCTGCTGGAATCGCGTGTGTAACTTCCCCTGCACCCTGTAATACACGTACCCTGCTGATATCGCGTGTGGAACTTCACGCGCACCCCGAAATACACGTACCCTGATGGAATCGCGTGTGGAACTTCACGCGCACCCCGAAATACACGTACCCTGATGGAATCGCGTGTGGAACTTCCCGCGCACCCCTGAGATCGCGTACCCTGCTCGCACGGGCCCAATCGCGTGTGGAAATGCCCGCGCACCCCTGAAATACACGTACCATGATGAAATCGCGTGTGGAACTTCCCGCGCACCCCTGAAATACGCGTACCCTGCTCGCACGGGGCCAATCGCGTGAGGTACTTCCCGCGCACCCCAGTGATACACGTAGCCCGCTTGCTGTGCTGGTACAGGGTTAGCGCAGCCCTTTGCGCTGGATTGGGTATATTGATGGCTTTTCCCTGCGCGAGAGGCGTTCTTGGGGGCATAACTGGCGCTGCTGCAGGGTCGCTGCGCCACTGTGCGCCACGGCTGGTTTTGGTGGCTGGAATCCATGAATATGCTGTGCGCGGAAATGGATTCTTGCGCACGCGGCTGGCGCAGGGATTCGCACGCGCACACTGTGCGCCAGCCGCGTGCGCCACTTGTGCGCTGAATTCTATGAATTACCCCCTTAATATTTTTGGTTGCTCCATAATCAACCTTTCATTTATCTGAGCCTTTTTGCTTCCCAGTCCCATTCCTCTTTTTCCCTTCTGAGAATCCTTATCAAATATGGCAGGTGACACACTCATAATCTGCTTTTTCCTTTTTAAGTTTTGGGAGTGTAGTTTTGGTCCAATCCTGCCAAGGTAATATAGAGCGGTACAATAGAGATTTAAAGGGGCTGAGATTGCAATATATTATTTCCTCCCCTTCCAGTGAGTTGACCAATACTTAAGCATGCTAAGAGGGCCAAGCAAAAGAAAGGCAGCATAGCAAAATAAACAATAGTGAAATAAATCTAAGTTCCTCAAACAAAGAAATGAGGGTCATGCCGACCCGTTCACCTGCGCACCGCGAACAGCAAATAGCACTTGCCTCGTGCACTGTGCAGGAGGAGCGCAGAGATGGACTCTCGTGAACACGTAGTTATTGTCAAAATATTCCAGTGGTCCTCGGATATCCACACAGCAAAACGGGCCAGCAAACAGCACTCACCTGGTGCACACTGCTGGATGTGCCACTGTTTCACAACCATGTTTCACAAGACCACATCACTAATGAATGATTTGTATATGTATCCATACCAAATTATGAATCCATTCCATTTCACCAGCTTCTGCAGAATGCAAATCATGGCATGTTATGCCCCTTTTGCAATTCAATCGTTGCACCATACAAATGAACTCACATAGCCAATGTGTCATACTAATGCTTCCAAGGTACAATGCAGATTGTACCAAAAGTAAGTGTAAACTTGCATGGTTCACACATGGCCAACTCTCTCTTGGAAAGAAAACCTTCACAAAAATAGGTATAATATACCACACTGGTACCATAACCACTTCAGGGCACTACCCTACATATGTCAAAAAAATAAGTGGTTGAGTTGAATGTAATGATACCCTTGTTACTCCAAAACATAGGTTACCAGCAAATTTAACAAATGCCTACTTAATATTCCTTCAACCGAAATTTAGTCACTAAACTGTAGCACAATTAACAGAATACGCCAACAGGTATCAAACTATATCCACAATACCACAATAGTACTTTTCAAAGTCAATCTACTTATAATACACCAACAGGTATCTACTTAAAAAAAATGCCCTCCATTGCAAAACACTTCAAATAAACCATCATAATTCTTATACAACAAAACATCTTCTAAACTCGAATGCAGTCAGAATATGCCAACAGCTAACTATTTTAATCATTCTTTTAATCACAACGTACTTCAAACAAACCTACTATGTCACATACATGCACATAATTGTAATAGCTTTTTTAAATCCAGTATGCATTTCTTTTCCCAATGACCCAATGATTATTTAATGTCAATAAAACAGCAGTGTGTCATACGCTAATGTTGTACCATAGTACTTAGAATGTACTGTTTATGAGGGTCTAAAAAAGTAAATGTATATGTAAAATTGTATTCAATTAAAGCTTTTAAACTATCCTGATTAAATCATACTGGGGGTTTTTACGCAGAAAATGAGCCAGAGATTCCAGCGTAATAACGCTATGGAACTAAGTAACCATACCAAGTATAATCAAATACATATTCTATAAGCACTATCCTCAATTGTACTACAATCATAAGTACCATATGCAGTTCAATTATATAAATCCACCATATTATAAACACTTTATACTCCCACTACATTACCTATAATTACTCTACACACATTACTACTGTAGTGAGTCTGGCCATACTCCTACTACATTACCTATAATTACTATGCACATATTACTACTGTGGTGGACATGCCCAGATTCTGGTGGCCATGCCCACCAGAATCTGGACACTTGCTAAAACCATCAGAATACAATTAACTATATAACAAGTACAGACTGTAAACTGTTAACTAATAAAACCTACCCTGACGCCCCTGCAATCAAAATGATGTCCGCGGACACCGAAATCGACCACAGACTCAGGGGCATCTGCAGACCCTTTTTCCCACCTATAGAAACAACTCCATATGATCTTTATTGCACTCCCCTACCCTTTCGAAACGCTCTTTCACCCACCAAATATTTCTAAATGTGTTTCCCAAGCCGTCCATTCACGGCACTGCCTACAACCTACACCGGTGTCCGCGGACTGCTACGACACCTGCCCAACCTTTTTCCAACTACAAAAATAGATGCATATCATCTTTCTTACATTCCCTCACCCTTCCCAGACCCTCTTTCCACCACCAAATAACCCAAAGTGTGCTTTCCAGACTTTTTCCCTACCGCAGATACAACATGGCAGGCGTTTCAAAAAATATGACGCACCTCATGTTTTTTATTGACCAATCAGCGGGCGTGTCAGCGGACATGATGCCATCCTCTGGGCCAATTGAAGACTGGTCCACGGACCAAACAGGGAAGTGAGACTGAACCCAGATATCACTAATTTTATTTTACTTACTTTTTTCCTGTTTTAAAAAAAAGTACAGGACAGAGTTACACCAAATTTACAAAAGAAAATCCATCCAGCAGTTTGGGCTGAAGGCGTTAGCAAAAATTGTTTGCCATTGCATCTATGGGAAAAATCGCACATTTTGGGACCCCCACTATAACTTTGCCCTCACCCCCACAGGACACCTCACCAAACTTTGCAGAATCAATCTGACGGGCCATATACTTTTTTTGCAAAGTTTCGTGAGGATTCATCCAGGCGGGCAAAGTTATAAGCCACCCAAAAAGTGCTCTTCCTATGGATTGGCCAACTTAACCATAACTACATGGCCACTACCGCTGGCCGTGTAATATATCAGCTGAAGAGAGAAAAAGTCCCACACTAATGCACTCCACATCCAATCCACACAAAGAAAAACAAATCCATCCATAGGTTGGAACACTAGGTACTTTAGTAAATACCCTGAGCACAGGGTTAAAAAAGAAACACCTGTATAACACGTTTCACCATACACACATAGCTTGTTAACATACAAATTAATATAGGGACATTACCAGCATGTATATACACTCTATGGTTCATTCCCCCCAAAAAGTGAGTCCTTTTTTAGTGGTACAACAGCTCCACTGATTTCATTAGAAAACTGTTGGCCATTTTGACCTGTATTCATTTGCCCATATGTGAACTTGATGTTGA
The DNA here is from genome assembly GCF_040938575.1 of Ambystoma mexicanum. Taxonomy (NCBI): domain Eukaryota; kingdom Metazoa; phylum Chordata; class Amphibia; order Caudata; family Ambystomatidae; genus Ambystoma; species Ambystoma mexicanum. The sequence goes on along the minus strand of NC_090931.1, from coordinate 228,714,789 downwards.
ACAGGAACATTTCATAACAACATACAATTAAAGAATGTAAGGAGTGAACCGTGGATATTAATGATATGTGTCACACATTCAACGGATACATCCTGAGTTTTATACACATGTTGCACGTTTTGATAGGTGAAAGAAGGGTGCAGATCATAGGTTAAAATCAGCAATGCAGCATTCACATTCAAATTTTGATCTTTGCTATGAATATCAAGTGATCATTCATAAACACTCCACATAACCTTAACAATAGATTCCACAGTGCTGTAAACTAGAATCTTGATTCGAGTTTCACTATGTATGTGCAAAAATCACAATAGCAATTATAATTCTTTTTATAAAAATGTCTTAGCCACCACTCAATTATGGACCGGGAAACGAGAGAGGGGGAGATAAAAAGAAGGAATGATTTAAAGTGCATTTAACAAAAGTTTTTAAAAAAACAGTACACCACTCAATTTGTTACACTGGACTCTTAACATTCTCAAGTCAAATAAAAGGCAATTACTCAAGACAGTGAAAATACTATACTAAAACCAATCTCATCTTCTCTATCAATAAAATCATGTTCAATAAAGTGCCAAGTACTGTAAACTTAATCTGTGCATTCCTAATTATATTAAAAAATGCACATGGTATAGGAAAGTACAATGCAGCTATAGAACAGCAATTGTACCCAAATGCAAACAATTTCTGTTATATAATACAAGGTTCACGTTATGAAAGTGCATAGTGCATCACCTGAAATTCAGCATAAAGAGAAAGAGTTAATAAGAAGTGAAAAAACAATTTCCTAATGACCACAACATCCTCACTCACTAGTGAGAGTGGAGCTAGAACCATACAATGCTGACAACTACACCTATAGGACAAACATTCCGCCTTAACTCTTTAGTTTCACTGTATCACCACATCTGTCGCCCAACATAACATCAAAATCAGCATCCAGAAAACTCTAATAGATCGGCATAATACCTATAAAAATGTATACAATTGGTAATCTATATTGTGTCCTTTGGGGTATTTTTTCAAAGTCCAATACAGTACTTGTTTCTTGTTGGCAAAGAGCAAGTTCTCGATTTCCCCCTCTCGGGTTCTTTGGAATACTGAAAACACCAATTTGCCATTGTGAATTTCCTTAAAATGTTTTGCCATAGAGTAAGATTGATCATTATTTTTTTATCGCACAAATATTTTGTAATATATGCAGCTTCAATCTACCCATGGTACTGCCCACATACCACTTTTTGCAAGTGCATATTAATACATACACTACATACTCAGTGTTACAAGTAATATTTTCCTTGATGTTGATATGATGTTTTAACACTTGATGTTCTAATGTGGTCCACTTCAATGCGAATCGACAATCTTTGCATTTCATGAATTTATGGAAACCTCGAGTTGAGATCTCCATCCACTGTGCCCCCAATTGTGTTATTTCAGTAAAAATCTGGACACCAATAAGTCTTTACATGAGGTCGACTGTATAAGTTATGCTGTGATTACCGGACATGCCATTTTGCAATTCTTTTTCAAGTTTTTAACACATGCCAGTGAGAGCCGCACAATACTATACTACTAATACCTTTGGAACTGTCATCAAAAATAATAATAAACTGTGATTCCTCAGATTTATTTCCTTCAGATGGAATCATTTTATTAATGGAAAGGAGTGTTTTTGTCTTTAATCCTCGAACTTTCAGATACGCTCTCTCAAATACTTTTTTGGATATGCCTGATTTTAAAAGCCTCTGGCAGTAAATTTACTTTGCTTTTGAAAGAGATCCATAGTGGCACAATTTCTGCATAATCTTGAATATTCCCCATATGCAATACTCCAGATCAGACTTTTGGGCTGACTGCTAAAAGCATGTAAAGGCATATTATATCCCGTAGGTTTTCCACATAGATCAGTTTCAATCTTTTCTTGATCTTGTTTCACTAGTACATCTAAAAATACAAACTCTTTATGACTTTGATTCTGTGAATTTAAGTTTTAATGTATACCAACAAACTCCAACCACTCACATTCCGTCCACTTCCATATAATGACAGGTCATCTATAAAGCGCAGCCATAATATTATCTTGTTGGTATACTTAATATTCTCCTTAGACCACACCAAAAAATATTCGAACCCGCCAATTGTCAAATTCGCATACAAGGGGGCAAATGTTGAGCCCATCACAGTACCCTGCAATTGTCTATAAAATTGACCACCAAATTGGAAAACATTGTTTGTAAGACATAGTTCAATCATGCCAAGGATCATCTCTGTATGTTTAAGAACATTTACAGATCTGGTATTCAAGAAGAGGTGGCATGCCTTCAAACCAGTGCTGTGTCTGATATATGTATATTAAGACACCAGGTCCATAGTAGCCAGTAAATTATCGTCTTCCCAAGGTATTTGATTGATTTTACTCAAAAAGTCTGTGGTCTCACCCACCTGTCGAAGGAAGAGTAGAAACAAGGGGTGCAAGAACTTCATCAGTTAGTTTGGACATATTTTCCCTCCATGAATCCACCATGGTCACAATATGACGCCCTGGAGGTTTTTTCATGCACTTGTGGATCTTAGGAAGAAAATTGTGTTATTGAACTCTTTTTAAGTAAGAATTTACAAATATCCTCATCCAACAAACTTTCCATTTTCCAATTTAGAAACCCCTCCAGCATAATTTCCATTTCATGAATGGGATTATTAGGTAACCAGCCATAGCAGGTGGTGTCTTGCAGTTGTGTATTGGCTTCCTATATATATATAATCCTTTCTGTTTGTAAGACAATATTTCTGCCTTTATCTGAAGCTTTAATAATGCAATTTCTTGCTGCGAAAGAATGGTACTTCCCAGAGGGATGCAACCCTGAACACCTGAAAACAATCAGCCTCCCTGATGATTGCTGAGGCATTAAAGCACACTAGGAGGAGAAGATATGTGGACTGCTGAGCAGATTGTAGCTGGGACCCAGAGTTGCACACCTACCACCCCTCTATTTGTTTGCTCATGTAAGTGGATACTGGGCTCCAGAGGGCTGCACCTAGGCTACACATACCTGACTTTGGAGACTTTGGAGTGCCACATTGTTGGAAACTCCCCCCAAGCCCCTATTGAGGGGTGACATTGAAAATTGGGGAGAGTTGGATACTGGCTGGCTCCACACTATAGATACCAGATTTTTTTGCTGCTGCAGACTGGTACTTCCTAGCGGGATTCAACCCTGAACGCCTGAAAACAATCAGCCTCCCTGATGATTGCTGAGGCATCAAAGCGCGCTAGGAGGCGAAGATCATTGGATTGTTGAGCAGATTGCAGTTGGGAACAAAAGTTGTGCCCCAACTCCCCCTCTCTTTGCTTGCATACATAAATGTATATAATCAAAGAAAAACGTTAGTTGCAGGGACGTTAAGGTGAGCAATACATTAGAAAATCAAATTTGAAATTCAAGGGAAAAACAGTATTTGCAGGGACATTAAGGTGAGAACTTAACGCAACAAAACCCGTGAAATTCAGCTAAAGCCACTTTAACTTTGTGCGCCAATGTTGTGCAGTCTATGACCTCAATGATGACATCACAGATGCCATCACTAGCCACATTACAACAGTAACCAGCACTAAGCATGGCCTTCAGCCATGGTCAGTGTGCATGGACAAACATATTTTAACCCATTAATGGTCCACTAATCATGGCCTTCAGCCATGAACACTGGCCATTGCCTTCGGCCCAGTTCCCTGTACATTTGAAAACACTAACAGGCCACCAACCATAGTCTTTAGCCTTCACCAGTGGCTATGGCCTTTAGCCATGTCCACTGTATATTATATACACTAAATAGCCATGGCCTTCAACACGATACTGGTCAGTGGCCACAGCCTTTGGCTGTGCCCACTATATATTCTAACATATAAATGGACCACTAGCCATGGCCTTTGACCATGGCCAATGGCCACATCCTTTGGCCATGCCTACTGTAGATTTTAAAATACTAACATGCCACTAGCTATGGCCCTCGGCAGTGCCCACTATATATTATACAACACCAACCAGCCACTAGCCGTGGCCTGGATACCCACTGTATATTTTAAAAAGCTAATGGATAGTTTAGGGGCAACGCATTTTTCTTGGAAGCAAGACAACCCATAGCAACACAGGTTCGAATCCCGGTCTTGCGCTTAGAAACTGGTCTACGATATTAAGCATAACATAACATAACATAAGCATGTTATAAAAGTTATAAAAGAACAATTCTCATTCTAATTTCGGACTTGGCTAGTGGGCATTGATTTTGGTCATGCCCACTGTATATTTTACAACACTAACCAGTCATTAGCCATGGCATTTTGCTGTGCCGACTGTATATTGTAACATATTAATAGGCACTAGCCATGGCCTTTATCCATGGCCAGTGGCTACGGCTTTCAACCTTGCCCACTGTATATTTTAAAACAGTAACGGGCTACTAGGTTTTTAGCCATGCCCACTGTCTATTTTACAATACTAACCAACCTCTAGTTATGGCCTTTGGTGATGGCCAGTAACCACAGCCTTTGTCATGACCAAGTCCACGGCCTACATTATTAAATAACGTTTTAATGATCTGTCTAATGCCATTATTGATGTAATCTGTTATATACAATGTAATAAGTGTTGTCACCAGTGGTGGCATCACTGTTGTGGTATGTGATGTCATCAGTGTTCTCATAGAACATGTAATTAGCGATATCATCTGTGATGTCATCATTGTACTCATAGGCTGCGCAACAGGGAGTGTGAAGTTAAGGTGAATTTCAGGGGGTTTGTTGTGTTAAGTTCTCACTTTAACGTCCCTGCAACTAAAGTTGTTTCCTTGCATTTCATGTCTTTTTTACAATGTATTGCTTACCTTAAAGTCCCTGTAACTAAAGTTTTTTCTTGGAATGTCAAGGGTTTTGTTATTCTATAGATTGTTTCCATGGCATATGCATATATGTTTGTATTCAGTTGTCCTTGTAAGATGCATTTTGAGATATATATACATTATAAGAGACAATGGGAGAACGGTGCAGAAACATGAATAGATTCTGTAGCAGTAGAGTGGGTGGGAAGTGGTCAAGAGGGAAGGGTTAGGCTGAGTAATGGTAGAGAAGGTGTGGGTAGACTATATGGATGGAGAAAGACCAGTAACCTCACATTTGCAATCTGTTACCAATCAAAGAGATCAGCCTGGAATCTTGAGGGGTCTCCCTGAGACTACAGGACACCCTCTCCTTATATCCGGCAAAATTGGACCAGTATTCTCCTTCTCCCAAAGCACTGTTGCCAAAATCACCCGGATCGTGACCAGCATGAAGCCTATCCCATGTAAGGGCGACACCTGCCCCTCTAGGCTATTGGTAAGCTGCCTTGACGTTCTAGGCCCCTGGATGACCAAACTTGTTAATTTCTCCTTCTCTGAAGGGTGTGTTCTGCCCCACCTCAAAAAGGCTTGGATCACCCCCTACTTAAGAAGGATAACCTCGATCCCCTCCCGGCAAAGAACTACGGCCCGATTACTAATGTGCCTTTCCTCCTTAAGATCATGGAGCGGGTGGCATAGCTTCAGTTCCTGGACTTTGTTGAGGAAAACAGTATCTTGGTGCCACAGCAATCTGGCATCAGAGGTCGGCATGGCACTGAAACCGCCATGCTTGACTTGAAATCTAGTCCCTCCTCCATGGTTGGTCAGGGCCATCCTGCTCTTCCCATGTTGCTTGATCTCTCTGCCGCCTTCAACCTGGTCGACCACACTTCCTGGCGACCAGGTTAGAATTTTAGGTAGGCTCTGGGACGTAAGCACAGTGGGTTGCCGCCGCCTTTGGCCCCGCACTGCCAGAGTCGCTATAGACGACGCCTGTTCCTCACCAGCAGTGTTTATGTGCGGAGTCCCAAAGGGCTCATGTCTATCACCCACCCTCTTTAACATCTACATCCTGCTGCTGCTGGGGATTCTTGATGGCCTGGGTGTCCATTATACCAACTACACAGATGACACTCAGGTTGTCCTAAAACCCCCAGGCATTTACTCCGAAGACACACAGGCTATTAACACCATATACTCCACCATCCAGTCCTGGATGATAGCTAATGTTAGGGAGAATTCTCCAGAATGGCTAATTTCCGTTACCTAATGAGTCCTTCAGCAGGTTTGCTGGATTTCTAGGATTTATTTTTTCACCTGGTAAGAGTGTGAGCCTTTTTTCCCACTCTTAGCTGTGTTTTTCTGTGTGTCTTTAACATTTTCATGTGTTCATAGACTGTGGAGCCTCACCTACTCCACTGGCATCATCTTTTTACTATGTGTTACACAGCACTTTCAGTGCAGTGACACAGGGTTGTCTTTTAGACTTCCCAAAACAGACTCCATTTTCTGGGATTGACTACTGTCTCCAAGAACATGTAAAGTTGCCATTGACTTTATTAGTCTCTTTAAATACACAGACCCAGTACAAGCTATCTTACATAGAGTACTGGAAAAGGTTAATACTTATCCCTTTTTGTCTGTTTCTCTTGGAGCATTGTTTCGCTCCCTTTTCATTAAGATTTGGCTGGCAGCCGTGGTAACTACCCTAGTTTTAGGCTATCTTGGTAGCCTTGAACTTAAAATGCTAGACCATATACGTTTGTATACGGTTCCGGATGGATTTAGTCACCATTTCTTTTTGTAAAAGTCTTTCTCGTGTTTTTCTCTGCGCGCCAAACCAGGTTTGGTTCCTTTGTTCACCGTCTTTTCGCGGGCTTCTAAACAGAAGCCCTCCTTGGGTACCTGTATGTCTGGGGGGGCAGGAGGTGCGGGAGGGGTTTAGGACTCCCTGCACAGGCTCTCCATGGAGACCCATGTCGCACTCTAATCTGATTGGCTGGGGTGACTGTCCCGGCGGGACTGCCACCCTGCTGTGTGATTAACAGCGAGGCTGTGTGAATGGGGGAAAACTGCATAAAAAGCAGGTCTCTGGGTCTGGAAAGGCAGAGTCGCCACTGGAACGAAAGAACCAAAGAGGAGTTTACAGAAGAGGACCCCTACAACGACTGAACCGCCCGGTGAAGCCCTGCTGCAGGTCAGAATCTTCATACTCTGACAGGGAAGATCTTTGAGAAATCTTCTCCCTTTGAACTGGTGGGACCAACCTTTTCACCCAAACTCCAAGTCAGGCTCCCTCCTCTGGTCGAATTTGCTGTGCAGAGCTGCAGTGAACCGGATAGCCAGGAAGGTCGGACCCTGCTTGGGTTTTAAGGTGCGCACCTTTTATTTGTTGCTTTGCTCTGATGCTGGTTTCTTCCCTGGCCAGTGCAGGACCCTCCAGTCTTCCTACTTCGTGTTAGTCCGACAGTCGCTTCAGGAACCATGAGCCTGCAGGACCTGGCAGGAACGTCCACCTCAGCTACAGCTGCTTCTCCATTTTAAGGTACTGTTCGAACCTGGTTGTTCCTTTTGTCCAGCCGTGGTGAAGGTGTGTGAAACCTTTCGCCAATCCAAGGGCTTGTCCTTCTCTACTTTTTAAACTAACTTTTCTGCCGACCAACTCTGTCCGGAACTCTTGGCAAAGACTTAACCGCGAACTACACTGAACTATGTGATCTTGAGCAAAAGACTTTTGCCCTATGCCTTTTTGATTTGATTCCCTCATTGTAGTTCCTCTTTCTAGATTGCCCTGCTTACTTACCTGTTGGTGCTGCTCAATTTGTGTCTAACTTTGTATTTCTCTCCCTTTTAAATTATTGGAGTGCCATTTTGCTCACACATTTTGTTAGCTTAACTTGTCCAAAATCTATTGGGAGTGGTGTGGTGCATTAAGAGTGTGATTTTTCTACTGCTTTACTTTAGTGAAATGTTATATAACTGATGTGTAAATAAATGTGCATTCTTTTACTCAGAAACCTTAAGTCAGTCTGTGTTTGAATCATAGTAATTGCTGTCCTTTGTGTAACTATTGATACTGCTCACTTACTCTTGAGATAGGTCTGGCTGCTCAGCCATCGCTACCACCTTACTGTGTAGTACAGGCTTGTACCAAAGGTGAATTTGTACTGTCACTTGTAGTCTTAATTGTGTGTGGTGTTCCCAAAGGGTACTGCATATAATTCTGCCTAACACTGGTGTACAGCGCTGAGGATCAAGTACATTGATTACATTTAGAGTGCTACTATTACCTTGGATCAACTAACCACAAGGCTAACATCACTAAAAAAGCAAAATTAATCATGTCTGATATGGAAAGCTACAGTCAGGAGACCCTCCTCAGTTACACTGTGGATTATCTGAAAAATCTGTGTAGGGAAAGGAATCTCTCTGCCAAAGGCAAAAAGTCTGAATGGATTGAAAAGTTGTTAAAGAACCAAAGTCTGGGGAGTGGGTCTGAAATGCCTCTCTCCAGCAAATGTGGAAAATAATGAGGATGATAATGTGTCTATTATTGATGAGTTAGAGGAAGTAGATGTGTCTCCTAATGTAGGCCTCACTGCTCCCTTACCTGCTCAGCAACCTCAACCTTTGTCCACTGGGACCCCATCAGGTCCTATACTCAGTCCTGAATTCATTGCACTAGAAAAAATGAGGCTTGAATTGGAATTTAAACTTTTAAATGCTCAAACTAAACAAAAGCATCAAGAACTAAAGCTCAGAGAAATGGAGATGAACCATGCCTTAGAAATGAAAAGGTTTCCTATTGAAAATGCTTCTCTCCCAGAGTCTTCTAGGTCTTCCAGTCCTAAGAGACCCTGTATGCCTAAAGAAATTGTGGGTATGTATGAGGTTAAGCTTGATATTTTGGATAGGTTGGCAATGTTTGAATATAACCATGGGATTCAAGGTCTTACAGGGAATCAGTTGCTTCCCTGGCTCTTCTCTAGGCTACCCACTGTTGCATCTGATGTTGTGATGGAGTTGGGGGGGGTGGATAGGATGGATTATGAGTGTGTGAAGCTAGCTTTAATTGCTAGATTTGGGAAGAGCCCTTCCCAGTACCTTAAGAGGTATAGGACCCTCAAAAAGCATGATGTTATCCCTTGGGCTACCTGGGTATGTGAATGTTTGAAAAACGTAGATGGTTGAGTTAAGGGTTACAGAGTGAACACTTATGAAGGAATGAGAAATCTTGTTATGTTGGAGTCAATTTATGATGCCTGCTCTCCTGAGCTCAGACAGCACTTGGCTGATTCTAAGGAGATAGATCCCAAGAAGTTAGCTAAGACTGCTGACTTGTGGGTTGCCAACAGGGCTACTCACAAGGATTCTGGGGCAACTCAGAAGAAGGATGAGGGAAAGCAGCCAAAGAAAGTTAAGGAGAATTCTAATACCTCCAGTCCAAAAGAGGGCCACAAACAGCAACAGAAGGGTAAACCACAAGGGGAAACCAAATCAGGCTAGTGCCCCATCTGGACCCAAACCAGATGGAGGTCAGAACAAACCCCCATTCATCAAGACATTTTGGAAATGTTATGTTTGTGGGTCAACTGACCATGTGAAAGGAGATCCCAGATGTAAGGGTAAACCTTCAGAGGTCCACACTGTCTCCTTAGCCTTCTCCCCAGATGAAGAAGTACCTATGGCAAGTGGAAACTTTCACCTACTGACTGATGAACCCATGATAGTCTCAGTTAGTGCTTCTTTAGTGTCCCTGGGCTTGTGGGAACAACAGAATTTAGATGTTTATAATTCCATCCCAGATAATACTAAAGAGTATTATAAAGATAGTGTTCTTGTGAATGGCCAGGAGACTCATGCCATCCAAGACATTGGAGCCAGCATAACTCTGGTGGATTAATCCTTTTTCAAGGTGGAGGATGTTGCTAAGGCACCCAAACGCCTCACCAAGTAAGCTGGAGGCCCTGTGCAAATGCTTCCCCAGTTACCAGCTCTCATCCAGTGTAATGATATGACTGTCAAGATACCTGTTAGTGTGCAGAGTGAAGTGCCTGGGAGAGTCCTGTTGGGTAATGACCTGAAAACTCTTGTAGTTGTGTCAAGCCCCCTCAGGCCTCCCAGTAAAAGGAAACAGGAGCTCACTAGGCCTGCAAGGGAGAGGACCTTAGGAGGCTCTCCAGAGGAGTTGATAGAGGAAACTATCACTCCCACTCCACAGGAGTTGCTCACTGCTATTTCTAGAAAGGAAGATGCAAAGGGGAAAACCAAGACCTCAAGGAAATAGTCAGACAGCACCCCTGTGCTACCGACAAGAACATCCCCAAGATTGCCCAAGGTCACACCTGTGACTCTTCCACCTGCTGAGGCAGAGTGTGAGGTACAACCATGTGTGGTTGATCCAGTTTCTGAGGAATCAGATCTGGAGAAGACACTGTTTTGGTTGGAGATCTTGACCCTGTTGACCATCCTGAGCTGCAGTCCTTACTGGCAGAAGGTGGACCCAACAGGGCAGACTTCAGCAGAGGACAAAGAGAGTGTCCCACTCTCGAAGGTCTTCTACAACAGGCTGCTAACCAACTTGATGGGCAAGAAGTTGGAAAGCATAGGTTAAGCTGGGAAGATGGCCTCTTCTACAGTGAACCGACTGAGTCTATCCCTGGGGACTGCAAAAGAATTGTAGTGCCCCTTGCCAACAGACTCCAGTTTCTACAGTTGGCCCATGAGATACCTTTGGCTGGTCATTTGAGTTTCAAAAAGACCAAGGAAGGGGATTCCAAGAGGGCGTCTGTGCTGTGCAGACTTGTGTGAGAGGAGCTCTGTCTGCCAGCACTAGGCTGCAACATCAAGACAGACAATAAAGCAGTGCAGCAGCCCCAGGGGAGTGCGGAACCTGGCGGTCACCACCCAGAGACGATAAGGCACCAGGAAAGTGCCTATGCTCAAACAGCAGGACCCGCTCTCACAGCCTTTAAGGAGCGAGCACTCCCGCACCCGGACAGTGCAAAGTTCTTCGATGGAGTTTTCTTTCATAGAGTTCAGGTCTTGTATAACCCTGAGTGCAGGTCCTTGGGTTCCAGCGTGCGTTCAGCGTCCCGAGTCCTGGGAACCTTCAGATGTCCGGGAAGTCCGAGGAAATCCAGGAAAGCAGCAAAGAGTGCACACAGAAGACGAGTGCACGGAGATCCAGGACGCAAGGAGGAAAAAAGGAGGGGGATTGAAGGAGGAGAAATTTAGGGGAACTGGGAACCAGGAATCAAAGGAAAAACACAAGCGAACTACGGCAGCACACGTCTAGCCACGGCAAGCGGTAGCGTTGAGACACGCAGGGCCGCGGGGGCATTTCCGCTTTATAGAACGTAATGCGTACGGCGCGGAAACTGGTAAACAGTATTCCGCGTTCGGCGGCCATGTTGGGAGTACTGCTGAGTGCAAGCCCCTATGGGTCAGGGACCAGGAAGTCCAGAAAGGACGCGTCCGATGGTTCATGACAGCATGCCTCCTCCGAAGGCCTGTTCCTCCGGGTTTGCCCGGTTGTATAAGGTGGTACCTTTGAAGTAGCCTGGGGGCGTTTAGGTTTGAGACTGGTTCCCAGGTGCGTTCACTTGGTGGATAGCCTTTCCACTCTACCAGATACTGTAGCTGACCAGGTCTATACCTGGAGTCACATATTTGGGACACTTCGTATTCTAGCTGGTCGTCGACAACCACAGGGATAGATCTTGGAGCAGACCGGGAGGTCTGGACGTATGGTTTCATTAGAGATGTGTGAAACACTGGGTGGATCCTCTTCCAGGAGTCTGGTAATTTGAGTCGGAAGGCCACTCGGTTAATGATTTCCTTTATGGAAAAAGGGCCATAGTACCGAGGAGCCAACTTATTAGGTCGTAAGTGTCGCGGCAGTAGTTTCGAAGCTAGCCAGACCTTATCACCCACTGCATAGGAAGGACCTGGTCTTCTTTCGGAGTCCGTATAGTACCTGGTGTTAGCTCGGGCCCTTTTGAGGTGTTCTTTGGCTTCCTTGTGTACATTGATAAGGGTTTCAATCCAGGAGGCGACTGTAGGAACTGGTGTAGGATGTGGGAGAAGGGATGGTAGAAACGAAGGGTGGAATCCTTGACTGCAAAAGAAGGGGCTAGTCTTGACAGTCGAGTGATCCGAATTGTTGTAGGCAAATTCCGACACAGGTATTAAAAGAGACCAATTGTCCTGAACCTTGATGTTGAAACAACGAAGATACTGCTCCAGGGTTTGGTTCACACTTTCTGTAGCTCCGTTGGTCTGTGGATGATAACCTGAGGAGAGGGCACGTTGGATTCCTGGTATACGGCATAGGTGTTTCCAGAATTGAGATATGTATTGAGGACCACTGTCTGATATGATCTTGGAAGGGAGTCCATGAAGTCGGAATATGTGTTCCAGGAAGATTCCAGCGAGTTCTGAGGAAGATGATAATTTATATAAGGGTGTAAAATGAGCCATGTGAGTGAATAAATCAATGGTAACCATGATAGTTGTGTATTCCCTGGAAGGTGGTAGTTCAACAATAAAGTCTGTAGCAATAAATTCCCAGGGCCTTGTTGGTATCGTTGGTTGGAGTAGAAGACCCGCCGGCCTCTTGTTATCATGCTTGTTTTGATTGCAGACTGCACAGGCTTGGATGTACTGCTGGACGTCAACTTTCATTTTTGGCCACCAAAACTGTCTTTGTATTAAACGGAGAGTGTTGGTAATGCCACGATGTCCTGAATGAAGGGTATCATGACAGAGGCTTGTAATCCTTTGTCGCAGTCTCTGTGTCGGAATGACCAGGCCATTGTCCTTGAACAAATACCTGTCCTTGGTTTTAAGATTCCATCGATTCTTCCCAGTAAATTCCTTCCAGATCTCAGAGGACTGGGTTTGAATCCGAATGTCTTCCAGGAGAGTGATTGCTTGAGCTACGAAAATTGTATGGGGAAACATCTTTGGGAAGGATACATCTTCCAGAGTTTCGTAGTCGGGACGTCGGGATAAGGCGTCAGCAATTATGTTGTGTGTTCCAGATGCATGATGGATCTGGAACTGGTACTGGGCAAAGAAGAAGGCCCAAAGGGCTTGACGACTATTCCTACATTCCATGGATTGTAGGACTTGGAGATTCCAATGATCCGTACGGACCTGAACAGGATGTTTAACTCCCAGGAGTAGATGACGTCACTCCGTGAAGGCTTGACGGATGGCCAACAATTCCTTTTCCAGAACAGAGTAATGGGTCTCGCTAGGAGTTAGGGTTCGCGAGAGATAAGCGAAGGGGTGTTCCAACTTGTCCTCAAATTCCTGCTTTAAGACTGCTCTGATGGCGTAGTTAGAGGCATCAGTCTCCATTAGGAAAGGTCGATCAATGTCAGGCTGAGCCAAGATGGGGGCTTGTGTAAATTCCGACTTCAAACATTGGAACGCTTCATCTTGGGCTGCGGTCCAGAGGAAGGGAGTATCCTTCTTCAACAATGTAATGATCGGTTGAACTATCTCCGAAAAGGAAGGTATACATTTCCGGTAGAATTGGCAAGCCCCAGGAAGGATTGAATCTGTTTCACAGTAGTTGGAACAGGCCAGGATAGTATGGAATTTACTTTTGAGTGGTCCATTCCAATACCTTCTGGACTAAGGACAAATCCGAGATAGTGAACAGTAGAGACATGAAAAAGGCATTTCTCGGGTTTAGCCAGGAGTTTATGTTCACGTAACCGTTGTAAGACTGCCTTGACATGTTCTTCATGCTTGAGATGGTCCTTGGAGTATATCAGTATGTCGTCCAGGTAAACTATGACGAAGAGGAACAGCATATCGGAGAACACCCGGTCCATAAAATATTGGAAGACCGCTGGGGCATTGGCGAGTCCGAAAGGCATGACCAGGTATTCAAAGTGACCAAAGGGTTTTCTAAAGTCTGTTTTCCATTTGTCACCTTCCTTTATACGGATCAGATGGTAGGCACCTCTGAGATCCAATTTTGTGAAGATTACGGCTCCTCTCACTGCTTCCAGGATATCAGAGATTAAGGGCAATGGGTAGCGGTCCTTGAGGGTGCATTGATTAAGACCACGATAATCAAGACGAGGCCTAAGCTCCTTAGTATCTTTCTTGGGAACGAAAAATAACAAAGCTCCCACTGGGGATTTGGATGGTCGTATAGTGCCATTTTCTAGGTTGGTATCCAAGTATTCTCAGAGGGCCCTTTTCTCAGGTTCTGATATGATGAACATCCTTCCAAAGGGAATCACGGCCGAGGGTTCAGTATTGATAGCACAGTCTTCAGGTCTGTGAGGGGGTAGGGCTTGAACTATGGCAGTTGAAAACACATCACTGTAGTCCTGATAGGCTCTGGGGACCTGGATGATATTTGAGACCCTGAGTGGGCCTTGCTGGTCTGTCAGCGTACCTTCAGAGGATCTTGACGAGGAATCCAGGGATAGGCAGTGAGACATGCAATGTTCAGAGCCAAGAAACAAGGATCCTGCTGCCCAGTTAATGTATGGAGTGTGCTTCTGTAACCAGGGCATACCCAGTACCATGGGATAATGGGCAGACTTTATGATGTCAAACTTGATCATCTCTTGATGATGGTTTATCGAGAGCTGTATCTCTTTGGTTTGCAGGGTGATTGGTCCTGAAGAGAGAGGTCGTCCACCGATGGCCTCTACAGGTTGCATGATGTCTCGAGTTTCATATGGAATGTGGTGGGTAGTGACCCAATCCTGATCTATAAAAATCCCTATGGCTCCACAATCCACTAATGCCAGAATGGGGTAAGTTTCTTTCTTGGACGGCGATAGAAAGGCCTGCAAGATCACAAGGTTGTTTTGTCCAGGAGAGTTCAAGGATGGAATAGACGTAGAGCAAACATCTCTCTCATGAAGCTGTGCTCCGTCTAGGATCGGGAGCTGGCGTTTCCCGAACCCCGTGGAGGGCCCAAAGGACATTCTCTCACAAGATGTTTATCTGAGGCACAGTACATACACAGCCCGGTGTGAATCTGTCGCAATCTTTCTTGTGGGGATATGGGTCTGCAGAAGGCACCCAGTTGCATGGGTTCAGGGTCTGGGGTCGGGGCAGGAGTGGGCTCGGGTTTAGAGGGAGATTCTATAGAGGTCTTTTGGTAAGGCATCTTTGTTTTCTTCTTTTCCGCCTTCCTTTCCTGGATTCGAAAGTCTATTTGTAAAGAGATGTCCATAAGGGCCTGGAAGGAACCTGGGCGAGCTATCCTGGCTAGCTCATCCTTTATTTCTTTGTTTAGTCCTCTACGGATTAGGGTGAAACTGGCGTCCGGCGACAAATCTGCTTCCTTGGCCAGTTGCTTAAAGTGTGTTACATAGGTAAGCATATCCTGGGACCCTTGTTGGAAATCCAATAGACGTTCTTGGGCACTGTAAACCTGTTCTGGGCGGTCAAAGATGGTCTTTAGAGCCCGTACGAACCCATCATAATCATCCAGGAGGGCATCTCCAGAATTAACTAAGGGCGTAGCCCAGGTTAATGCATTCCTGGAGAGATGTGAAATCATAAAGCCCACCTTTGCCCTGGGGGTGGAAAAGTAGTAGGGCTTAAAGGTAAAGTGCACTAAAGTGTAACGCTCACCTGATTCCCACGGAGGCGCTGATCCCGGCTGGGCTGCTATCGTTTCTTCAATTGAGAAGCGTAGAGCTCGGACGACTCTCAGGACTGGGCTTCCTCTTATCGAATGTCTGACTTGCAGGGTAAGTTTTCTGCAGGTGGAAGAAAAAGGGTTAATCACCGTTTGATGGGATTCCTTCTCCCACCAATCGCCAGTTTCTCCCACAGCCTAGCTTTCTACTTGTCTCGGCGAGCTCTCACATTAGGCGTATAAATGCTGAGCTCTCCATCCTGCGTCTGGTGCAGGGGTGCGTGGATTCTAGTTACGTCACTGGATGAGTTCAGTGTTGAGGCTCAAGTCTTTTGCGGCCTTTGTTGTGGCACTGGTGCTGGGATGCCGAAGAGCGATACCGCCGTTACTGCACGAGCGGATGCCTGTAAGTACACTGTAGTCTTTAGGCTTTAAAAGATGGGCACCTCAATAATGTCCCTTTTCCTTTGTTTCAGGCCTCGGGATGCTGTGGGCGTAGTTTTCCGTTGCCGCTGCACATGCCGACGCACGTAAGTATAATGTTCGTTGGCCGCTTTTAATGGCACCTCTAATAATGTCCTTTTTCTAGTTTTCAGGTGCCGGGATGCTGCGGGCTTTATATCCGTTGCCACTGCACGTGCCGATGCACGTAAGTATAATGATCGTTGGCCGCTTTTAATGGCACCTCTAATAATGTCCTTTTTCTAGTTTTCAGGTGCCGGGATGATGCGGTTGATGCGGCCGCTTCTGCGCGTGCAAAAACTGGTAAGTTAAGATGAATGCGACTGCCTTCACGCGAACCCCTTTTTAATTATGTCCTTTGCCTTTCAGGTGCAGAGAAGCTGCCGAAGAGAAGGCCGCGGTTAGCTCCGTTGCAATCATGGATGGATCAGGTAAGCGGGCGCGGCTGCAAGCGAGTTGCACTTTTCTAACCTTATGTTTATTCTTTGCAGGTTTTGCCGGTGACTGGATTCCGGGATCTGGTAAGTATTGTTCTGTGTCTTTCTTCATCCACAGGTTGCTGCGCTGAAGCTGAAGATGACTGTGGACCTGGAATGCAGGAGCCGACTCGGTGAGCGTCCTGCTGCTGCTGCAGAATAACGCGAAGCACGTGTTTTCCATCGGGCGTGGTTTAAATAGCAGAGAAGTGCTTCCAGTGTGTGTTCTTCCACCGGTTCAACCCAGGTAAGAAAAGAGTTCCTGAATGGAGGGAATAGTTCCTCCCAGCCCTGATGGCTGGGGACTTCAACCAGACTGGATTGTTCTGGGTAAATATGCAGCATGGTCTGCCTCAGGTAAGTCCACCCAAGCATTATTACACTGTTTATCAATATGAGCCCGGCGCCAAAGGCGCCGGGACTGAAACCCTTCATGAGCCTGGCGCCAAAGGCGCCAGGACACGGTCCAAAGGGCCCCTGTAGGGGTCTGCTGTGTCTGGAGTAGTGGAAGACGGGTCTGCTTCCGAGGGCGCTGGGCCAGTCCTGGCCCCTAGGGAGTAGCGGCCATGACAGCACCCCCTGTCACATCCCGTTCTCGTTGGAAATTGCCATGGCATTTATATGAGCGCTCTTCAACACACAGAACCCGTTAAAAAACTACAATTCCCATCTTCCTGCTACGTTGGTCACCTGACACGCACGCACCACGTTGCCGTGTCTTCTGAAGACCGTATTTAGTACTGTCTGTTCGAGTGCCCGGCGCTCCTAAACTGTGTTAGTTTCGAGCGTTGTTTCCTGACTCCTGTTTAAATCCTGAATCCTGTGCTAACTCCAAACCTTCGCCCCTGCCTTCTCTTCCGTTTTCCAACGCCCGCCCCTCTTCGACTGATTTCCCCGGAATCCTTGAACTCGGCTTGCATCTCGACCTCCACTTGCTAAAGTCCTTTGGCTGTGACGCTTAATATACTCGAACACGAAAATAAAGGAACTAGCGTGAAGTAACGCTTATTTTCTTTGCCCTTCATTTTGTTTACATCAATTCATTCTTTTTTGACACTGTTTATTTTGGACGCTTTGCTGAATCTACAATTGGATTGCTTTGGACATTTTGGGACGCTTTGCTGAATTTGATTTGGATCACTTTAGGATATTCTTTGGGACGCTTTGCTGAGTCTATTTCGGAACACTGTGGATTTTGATTTGGAACGCTTTGCTGACTCTACTTTGGAACCCTGTGGCTATCTTCTTGGGACGCTTTGCAGCACTGAAGTCCTGAGACACTGGTGTACTCCTCCTTCACCTTTGATATAAGAATCCCCCTTTGTGTCCATTACTAGTAGGTTACTGGTACATTTTGCTACGGAACAGGTAAGAGTGGGTACTTGGGGGGTGTTGTTTGCTGTTGATTCGGCAATACCTGGCTGCATTCTGAACGTCTGCTCTGTTCTTCCCTCCTTTAGCCCTGCTGAGTCTGCTCCTGCCTTTTCACTCAAGCCCTCAGCCTGACAGGTGGAATAGATTCATTGTAGGCTGAGCTCTTGGGAGGGAAGTCTTTGGCATATCACGTCAGAGACTTCGTGTTCGAAGACAGAAGGTTACTTTTCCGGAACTGGGAGAGTAGTATCTGCGGCAACTGGGATACCATACCTAGGTTGTGACAGATTTAGGAGCCTAATTGTAAACCGTCTCTCGGTTATGGAGGCTGCCTCAGACCCATTGGCAGCCCTCATGCAGGCTTTTTCTGCTCTTCGTACCGATATGGCATCAGCACATGCGACATTACATCAACGCATGGATGTTTTACAGAGCTTTGTGCAGCCCTTACCCCATGACGAGGAATTCGGTGACGCCGCGGCTGCGGCGCCTCCTCCTGTACCACCTCCGGCTCCAGTTCCTGTAGTCCTCCCTGGGCCATTCCCTTTGGCCCCGCCAGAACGCTTTTTGGGTGATCCCAAAACGTACCGGACCTTTGTGAACCAATGTCGCCTTCATTTTCTTTGTCGTCCCTTGGCATTTCCAGATGCTACTACAAAGGCAGCATTTGTTCTTTCCCATCTGGGTGGCACTGCTGCAGCATGGGCTAATCCATTGCTAGAAGCAGATGACCCGGCTCTGTATGATTTCGATAGATTGATCCAAGCCATGAACAGTGTGTTTGACATGAGATATAAAGCACAGTCCTCGGATCTGGAATTCTTGGCTATCAGTCAAGGCAAATCGGATCTCTTGACTTATCTTGCCCGTTTTAATCAATTGGCGGCTGAAACCACATGGCCAGAACAGAAGAAATCGGCTGTGTTTTATAAAGGTCTGTCAGATGACCTGAAAGATGCCCTATCAGTGGTACCTGCTCTTCCTTCTGGCTTCCCTGAATTGCTAGACTTAGTCTTACAAGTCGATGCTCGACTCCGGCAAAGACGAGGCGAACGTCGCTATCCCGATATTCGCAACACCCCTCGAGCAGATGGAAGTACTCCTGTTTCCCAGGGAGAAGTTGAACCTATGCAAATCGGGGCGATTAGGGGTCCATTGTCCAAAACTGAACGAGAAAGGCGGGTGGTGAATAATCTATGTTTCTATTGTGGACAGTCAGGCCATTACATCCGTCTGTGTCCTAAAAGACCCGCTAAGTCGTCGGGAAACGCCAGGACTCGCCCTTGAACCGGGCCTTCCGGACGAGTCAAATGATCCCAGGCCCGGGTGAGTGTTTTCCGTCTTCGCATATTTACCTTGCCATGTCCTTTGCGGCTCCCGGCGTCATTACCTTTTCCAATCCGGTAATGATAGACTCAGGGGCTAGCGGGAATTATATGGATCTTAAGTTGGCCAAACGTTACGGGCTACCTATATTACCTAAAGAAAGACCTGAGGAAATACATGCGGTAGATGGTTCACGTTTAATATCCGGACATGTGACGGATCAAACAGGACCACTACAAATGTCTACATTACAAGGACATTCGGAATCCATCACTTTCGACCTTATCACGGCCCCTCAATTCGGCATCATTCTGGGGCTTTCTTGGTTGCAAAGTCACAATCCTGTAATTGACTGGGTTGAACAAACCGTACGGTTCTCTTCCTCTTTTTGTATACAGAGGTGCTTTACGTCCCGTAATGTAGCGGTATCGTCCCCTTGTTTGGCGATGGTAGATTGCCTCCCTTCTATCAATGCCACGTCATCTAACCCCGTTTCGGTCCTCCCTTTGGAATACCAGGAATTTTCTGATGTGTTTAACAAAGGTCTTTCGGAAAAACTGCCCCCACACAGATGCTATGACTGCCCCATCGACCTGATACCTGGAGCAGCAATTCCTCATGGTCGAATCTACTCCCTTACTCAGAAGGAGGAAGAACATCTACGGAACTATATTGACAACGCCTTACGTTTTGGACACATACGTCCGTCCCGTTCACCAGCGGCCTCCCCAATATTTTTTGTGCCAAAGAAAGAAGGGGATCTGCGCCCCTGTGTTGACTACCGCGCCCTTAATAAAGTCACGGTGAAGAACCAGTATCCGTTGCCACTTATTACTGAGCTCCTCGATAAAATGACCTCCTCCACTATCTTCACCAAGTTGGACTTGCGGGGAGCATACAATTTGGTGAGGATGCGAAAAGGAGATGAGTGGAAGACTGCCTTTAAGTCAAAATATGGGCTTTATGAATATTGTGTGATGCCCTTTGGGCTTTGTAATGCCCCGGCGACATTCCAGCATTTTGTAAATGACATCCTCAGGGATATGCTGGATTGCTATGTTGTTGTCTATTTGGATGACATTCTAATCTTTTCAGACACTTTGCCCCAACATATACAGCATGTGCGCTCTGTTTTACCTCGTCTAAGGGAATACTCTCTCTTTGCAAAACTGGAGAAGTGTGTGTTCCATGCATCATCTGTAGAGTTTTTGGGGTTTCAGATTTCCCAAAAAGGAGTACTCATGTGTACCTCCAAGGTTCGGGCGGTTTTGGATTGGCCCGTTCCGAGCTCAGTAAAAGCTCTTCAATCCTTCTTGGGTTTTGCCAATTTTTATAGGCGTTTCATTGCCTCATTTTCTGAAATAGTAGCCCCATTAACTCGATTGACTAGTCCTAGTGTTCCTTTTTTGTGGGATGAAGAAATGACATCCTCAGGGATATGCTGGATTGCTATGTTGTTGTCTATTTGGATGACATTCTAATCTTTTCAGACACTTTGCCCCAACATATACAGCATGTGCGCTCTGTTTTAAGCCGGTCAAGTGGCACAGCGAGTAGAGCGCTCGCTTTGACATCTGTGCAGAGCCTGCTGACGCAGGTTCGAATCCCGGCGGGGCCAAACTCAGCCTTTCATCCTTCCGAGGTCGATAAATGAGCACCACACACCGTGGGTAATAATAAGCAGCGCTCAGATACCTGAGGGTTCGTAGCGCTATATAAATGCTAAATTATTATTATTATTATTATTATTATTATTATTAAGAAGCGCAAACGGCATTCCGGAACCTGAAGGACGCATTTACCACCGCTCCTGTATTACAGCACCCCAATCCAGCTCTCCCATTCATCGTGGAAGCGGATGCTTCAGCCATTGCAGTTGGGGCCATCCTTTCGCAGGTTTGCCTCGCTACTCAACGCCTACACCCAGTAGCTTTCCACTCTCGAAAACTTACCCCAGCTGAACGTAATTATACGATTATGGAAAGAGAACTCCTTGCAATCAAGGTGGCGTTCAAGGAGTGGAGGCATCATCTCTTAGGCGCAAGACACCCGACAACTGTGTATACAGATCATCGAAACCTTCAGGCCTTGTCGCACGTGAAATGCACCAACGCCAGACAGATACGTTGGCATTTGTTTTTTACCATGTTTGATTTCACGGTGACATATCGCCCTGGTCCATTACATGGAAAGGCAGATGCCCTATCCCGCATTGGTACTGACACGGAAACTGTCAAACATTCCACCCCGGTATTACCATCAGGGGCTGTTATATGTGTTTGTTCGGTCTCTCCTTCAATTGTAGTCAGTTTACGGAGATGGGCCAAGGATCATGTTTCTGTCCTGAAGGAAATGGACGCTAAACTGATCTCCGGACTTCCTTACGTTAAAGGTCTGCTATACCTACCTGACAACCAAACCAGACGGAAGGCCCTTGAATGGTCCCATGACCTCCCGTTAGCAGCCCATCCTGGCCAGGCAAAAACCTACGATCTTTTGCACCGTTGGTGCTGGTGGCCTGGAATGAAGAAAGATACCGAACAATACGTCCGTAGGTGTGCCGTTTGTACACAATGCAAAAGACCACCTGGTAAACCTGTTGGTCTTCTAATGTGTATGCCTTTACCACCGCACCCATGGCACACGGTGACCCTGGATTTTGTGGTAGAACTCCCCTGTATCGTGGGTATGTCCACAATTCTTGTGGTAGTGGACGTCTTTACCAAGATGGCTCGGTTCATACCATGTTCGGGAATACCAACTGCTCCCACATTAGCTAACTTATTCTTTGACCATGTGGTACGCTTTTTTGGTCTACCTACGGTTCTAATTTCCGACCGGGGGTCTCAGTTTACCTCGCGCTTTTGGCGCGTTCTCACTTCCTCATAGGGTGTTGATGCCCGCTTGTCCTCGGCCTACCACCCCCAAACGGACGGCCAGACTGAACGTACCAATGGCACCATGGAACAGTTTCTTCGATGTCTGTGTCTACAGCATCAATCAAATTGGCTGTCGGTTTTAGGTGCCGCGGAATTTGCCTATAACAACTCCCTGCACTCATCGGTTGGCTGTTCTCCGTTCTATGCATTATATGGGTTGCATCCAAGGACCCTTCCACCTGTTTTGCCTTCCCTACGGCAAGTTCCTGCAGTCAATGCAGTTAGGGATTCATTGGTTGCCATCCGTAAATCTGTATTGGCACATCTACAAGCTGCACAACATCGCACCAAGATACAGGCGGACAAGCGGCGTGCTCCGGCTCCTCCTTATTCCTGTGGGGACCGTGTATGGCTCTCAACAAAGCACCTGGCCATTCGGGGTAAACGGAAGCTTTTACCATGTTTTGTGGGTCCTTACACGATCCTGCAGTGTCTCAACCCCGTTGCTGTTCGTCTGGACATCCCAGCACATTGGAGAGTGCACCCGATCTTTCATGTTTCCTTGCTTCGGCCATTTGTACCTGGCACCCGATTGCCTCCCATCCCGGCCCCACTTACCGTCCGTGGTGAGGAGGAATACGAGGTGCGTGCCATTCTGGACACCCGCCTCTGTCGTGGGGTTCGGTCCTATTTGGTTGACTGGGTGGGGTATGGCCCAGAGGACAGGTCCTGGGAGCCAGCCTCTAATCTGAGTGCACCCCGTTTGTTGCGTGCTTTCTGGTTACATCGCTTGCGTGGGCACAGGAGTAATCGCCCTTTGTGGAGGGGTACTGTCACATCCCGTTCTCGTTGGAAATTGCCATGGCATTTATATGAGCGCTCTTCAACACACAGAACCCGTTAAAAAACTACAATTCCCATCTTCCTGCTACATTGGTCACCTGACACGCACGCACCACGTTGCCGTGTCTTCTGAAGACCGTATTTAGTACTGTCTGTTCGAGTGCCCGGCGCTCCTAAACTGTGTTAGTTTCGAGCGTTGTTTCCTGACTCCTGTTTAAATCCTGAATCCTGTGCTAACTCCAAACCTTCGCCCCTGCCTTCTCTTCCGTTTTCCAACGCCCGCCCCTCTTCGACTGATTTCCCCGGAATCCTTGAACTCGGCTTGCATCTCGACCTCCACTTGCTAAAGTCCTTTGGCTGTGACGCTTAATATACTCGAACACGAAAATAAAGGAACTAGCGTGAAGTAATGCTTATTTTCTTTGCCCTTCATTTTGTTTACATCAATTCATTCTTTTTTGACACTGTTTATTTTGGATGCTTTGCTGAATCTACAATTGGATTGCTTTGGACATTTTGGGACGCTTTGCTGAATTTGATTTGAATCACTTTAGGATATTCTTTGGGACGCTTTGCTGAGTCTATTTCGGAACACTGTGGATTTTGATTTGGAACGCTTTGCTGACTCTACTTTGGAACCCTGTGGCTATCTTCTTGGGACGCTTTGCAGCACTGAAGTCCTGAGACACTGGTGTACTCCTCCTTCACCTTTGATATAAGAATCCCCCTTTGTGTCCATTACTAGTAGGTTACTGGTACATTTTGCTACGGAACAGGTAAGAGTGGGTACTTGGGGGGTGTTGTTTGCTGTTGATTCGGCAATACCTGGCTGCATTCTGAACGTCTGCTCTGTTCTTCCCTCCTTTAGCCCTGCTGAGTCTGCTCCTGCCTTTTCACTCAAGCCCTCAGCCTGACAGGTGGAATAGATTCATTGTAGGCTGAGCTCTTGGGAGGGAAGTCTTTGGCATATCACGTCAGAGACTTCGTGTTCGAAGACAGAAGGTTACTTTTCCGGAACTGGGAGAGTAGTATCTGCGGCAACTGGGATACCATACCTAGGTTGTGACACCCCCCCTCAAGGCCCCTCCCAAACTTGTCCTCCCCGGGGGTTTTGGTTTATCGGGAAAGGTTTGGTGAAATTTCTGGACTAGACGAGGAGCATGGACGTGGTCATAGGGTTCCCATGACCTTTCCTGAGGTCCGTAGCCTTTCCAGTCGATTAGGTAGAATGGCTTCGATCTGATGATTTTAGAGTCCAAAATGTCTTTTACTTCAAATTCGGGCTCCCCATTCACTTGAATGGGCTCTGGAGGATTGGTCAATCTGGTTCCAGGTTGCATGGGTTTCAAAAGAGATACGTGAAATACAGGATGTATTCTCATATGGGTTGGCAATTCTAATCTAACGGCCACTGGATTCATTATGGCCGTAATTGGATATGGTCCCAGGTATTTGGGGTTGAAGGTGCAAGGCCCTTTAAGCGATAAATGTTTGGTGGACAGCCAGACTTGATCCCCAACCTGGTATTGAGGGGCATTGCTTCGGTGTTGATCTGCTCCTTTTTTGTACCTCTCCTTAGCTTGTTGTAGATGTGCAGTCGCTTCCTTAAAAGCTTGGGTAATAACGGTGTGCAATTGATCCATGGCGGGTGTTCCAAGATCTTGAGGTGGATCAAGGTTGGAGGTTCGAGGATGAATCCCATACAAGATGTAGAAGGGACTCTTCCAGGTACCCGAATGAACTGAATTGTTGTAAGCATATTCAGCTATCCAAAGGATGTCCTTCCAGTTACTCTCCGACTGTTGTAGCATGCATCGTAAATATTGCTCGAGAGTCTGGTTTGTTCTCTCGGTTTGCCCGTCGGTCTGGGGATGATGGCTGGTCGAAAGTCTTACATCGATTTGAACTAATCGACAACAGCTACGCCAAAAGTGGGAAATAAACTGGCTCCCCCTATCTGAGATTAGTACTGACGGGAAGCCGTGTAGCCGGACGATGTTTTCAAGAAATACTTTGGCTAGGACTGATGCTGAAGGTAAGCCTTTTAGCGGAATGAAGTGGGCCATTTTAGAAAACAGGTCCACAATAACAAGAATGGTGTTGTACCCGGAACAGGAGGGTAAGTCTGTGATGAAGTCCATGGAAAGGGTATGCCAGGGACACGGTGGGATGTCTAATGGTTGCAGAAGACCAGCCGGCCTCTTCTTCTGACCCTTGTTTTGAGCGCACACACTGCAGGACATCACAAATTCCTTTATGTCTTTTCTCCACGAAGGCCACCAGAAGTGTCTCTTCACCTTTTCTGTGGTTTTGGCAATGCCAGGGTGACCCTCAATTAATGAATCATGATAGCAGGAGATTACCTGTCTTTGTAAATCGGCGTGTGGTAGGAACAATCGTCCTTCGAAATAAGGCAAGTCATTGCTTACGGTGAAATCTTTTCCTTTTTGTAACCAGTTCAGTAAGTCTGGTGAGGTAACAAGTTGTTTAGTTTTTTCTTCAATATCCTCAATGGATTGTGAAGAAATCAGACCCACGATCCTTTGTTCAGGAATTATTGGTACAGGTTCTGGATTGGCAACGTTATCTCCCATTCCAATTCGGGAAAGAGCATCCGGTTTTCCGTTCTTGTTGCCGGGGCGATAAGTGATCACAAAGTCAAATTCAGCAAAGAATAGAGCCCAGCAAAGCTGTCTGGAGGATTGAGCCTTGGCGGTTTTCAGATACTGCAGATTTCGATGATCGGTGATCACTGTGACGGTGTGTCTGGCCCCGACGAGATAATGCCGCCATGCCTTAAAGGCTAATTTAATCGCTAGAAGCTCTTTGTCTGTGATGGTGTAGTTGATCTCAGGCGCCGAGAACTTCTGAGACAAGAATGCCACAGGATGCAGTTGGTTAGTCTCGGGATCTCTTTGTGATAGGACTGCTCCCATTACTAAGCTGGAGGCGTCGGTTTCAACGATGTAAGGGAGGTCCGGGCGTGGGTGTTTCAGTATTGGCGCCGAGGTGAATTTAGCCTTTAGCTCTTGGAAGGCTTGTTCTGCTTCTGCGGACCATTCAAAGTGTTTATTTTTTCTTAAGAGGGCGGTGCTGGGTTGTACCACTCGTGAAAACTCTGGAATAAATCTACGGTAAAAATTGGCAAAGCCTAGCATGCTTTGAACGCCTTTCACGGAAGTAGGAGACGGCCATTTGAGGATAGCGTCTACTGTTCTCGAGTCCATGTGGACTCCTTTGGGTGTCAGAATACATCCCAAAAATTCGACCTCAGTGACATGAAAAACACATTTTTCGAGCTTGGCAAAAAGTTTATGTTGGCAAAGTTTTTCAAGGACTGCCCTAAAATGATTTCGATGGTCAGCTTCTGAAGATGAGTACACAAGAATGTCATCTATGTAGACGACAATGCAGACATCAATGAGCTCTCTGAGGACATCATTCATAAAATATTGGAAGGCGGCCGGTGCATTGCATAGTCCAAAGGGCATCACTTGGTATTCAAATAGCCCATACTTAGTGCGAAAGGCCGTCTTCCATTCATCTCCTTCCTTGACCCGTACCAAGTGATAAGCTCCCCAGAGATCAAGCTTAGTATAAATACAGGCGTTCCGGGATCAGAGGTAAGGGGTACCGTTTTTTTACTGTTATCTGGTTCAGAGCACGATAATCTATACAGGTTCTGAGGTCACATTCTTTTTTTGGTACGAAGAACAGAGCCGAGGATGCAGGGGACTTCGACGGACGGATAAAGCCATTGGCCAGGTACTGGTCTAAATACTGTCGCAGATGAAGGTTCTCAGGCTAGGTAAGGGCGTAAATCCTACTGCAAGGGGGAGTTGCACCGGGTAGCAAATCTATCTGACAATCGTATGATCTGTGGGGTGGCAAGGTGTTAGCCTGTTCCTTTTGAAAAACATCTTGGAACTCTCGATACTCTAGAGGTAATTGTGGACCGTCAGCCGTTACTGACGCTAGGCCAATGTTGGGTCGTGGATAACAAGTTGGTGTGCACTCTGGGAACTTTATCGTCTTTGCTCACCAATCAATCTGAGGATTGTGTTTCTCCAACCAAGGAATCCCTACAATTACATGGAATTGAGGAGCCTTGATCACGTCGAACACAATTACCTCCTGATGCCCGTCTTGGCCTAGTATCGTCACTTCAGTAGTGGTATGGGTCACTGGTCCGGAGGCGATTTCCGTCCCATCCACCGTGGTAATGACGTCTTTAACCACCTTTGGACAAAGAGGTAAGTTCATCCTGGAAGCCAATTTGCGGTCCACATAATTTCCAACTGCTCCGCTATCAATGTATGCCTTAATTGCATGCAAACGATCCGGTTGATCTGGGTTTACGAGGACCATTGACATTATGAAGTGCGAGGTCAAAGAACTGGTTTTTACGCACGGCAAGCGGACCTCTACACTTGTCGGGCGAGGTCGTTTCCCGGCTCAGGCTTTTCAGAACTCTTATCAGAAGCTCCCACTGTCTTCTTAGGTGGTTTCACCGGGCAATCTCGAAGAAAATGTCCTGAATTTCCACAATAGAGACATAGTTGCATTTGTCGTCTCCTGTCGCGTTCTTTCTGGGTTAGGGGACCCTTTACAACCCCAATTTGCATAGGTTCGACGGCTTCAACTCCTTTGGTGTGACTTTGAGGCTTAGGGAACACTCGTGTTTCAAACCTGGATCGATCCGCCTTTCTGTTTTGTAGTCTGTGATCCAATTGGACCACCAAATCAATGTACTCTGAACAATCCTGAGGAGGACTCACTACCTGGGCAAGGCCGTCTTTGAGTTTGCCACGCAAACCCCTGTGAGAAAGCGTGATTCTTTTGTCCTCAGGCCATCTGGTTTCCACGATTAGCCTATTGAATGATGCAATGTAGGCCAAAAGATCTTGATTGCCCTGTCGTAGGGAAAGGAGTTTGTTGTCCAGGGCCTGCCCCTGGAATGCCTTGCAAAAAGTCTTTCCATATTTGCCTGGAAGGTCGGGAAATCACGAAGGATCGGGTCATCCTGTGTAACCAGAGGGATCGACCAATCAGCAGCACTGCCGCTAAGATACGAAAGCACAAAGGCTACCTTAGTCTGGTCAGTCGGAAAGGCTGCAGGTCTACAAAGAAAGTGCAATCGGCATTGATTTATAAACACCGCAAACCTTTTAGGGTCACCAGAGAAGCGTTCAGGCGGTGCCAATGGCACATTTCAGGGTAGGTTGATTTGAACAGGATTGGCTGAAGCCGCTGGGATATAGCTCCCTCCTGAATTAGGTAGCGGGGTTTGCCCCGCTTGTGTCTGTTATAACTGTCTGGCGAGATCATCAGTTCGTTCTTTTGATATTATCAATTCCTTCCTAAGGGCATTCGTTTCCTGGCGGGCAGCATGAACTTCAGCTCTTAATTCCCCTAATAACTGGGCCAGTTGGTCTGTGTCGGAAGTTTCCATAGCGCCTGGGTAGGAGGTTATTGGTGGGCTTCGCGTTCTGTAACGCTCACCTGATTCCCACGGAGGCGCTGATCCCGGCTGGGCTGCTATCGTTTCTTCAATTGAGAAGCGTAGAGCTCGGACGACTCTCAGGACTGGGCTCCCTCTTATCGAATGTCTGACTTGCAGGGTAAGTTTTCTGCAGGGGGAAGAAAAAGGGTTAATCACCGTTTGATGGGATTCCTTCTCCCACCAATTGCCAGTTTCTCCCACAGCCTAGCTTTCTACTTGTCTCGGCGAGCTCTCACCTTAGGCGTATAAATGCTGAGCTCTCCATCCTGCGTCTGGTGCAGGGGTGCGTGGATTCCAGTTACGTCACTGGATGAGTTCAGTGTTGAGGCTCAAGTCTTTTGCGGCCTTAGTTGTGGCACTGGTGCTGGGATGCCGAAGAGCGATGCCGCCGTTACTGCACGAGCGGATGCCTGTAAGTACACTGTAGTCTTTAGGCTTTAAAAGATGGGCACCTCAATAATGTCCCTTTTCCTTTGTTTCAGGCCTCGGGATGCTGTGGGCGTAGTTTTCCGTTGCCGCTGCACGTGCCGACGCACGTAAGTATAATGTTCGTTGGCCGCTTTTAATGGCACCTCTAATAATGTCCTTTTTCTAGTTTTCAGGTACCGGGATGCTGCGGGCTTTATATCCGTTGCCACTGCACGTGCCGATGCACATAAGTATAATGATCGTTGGCCGCTTTTAATGGCACCTCTAATAATGTCCTTTTTCTAGTTTTCAGGTGCCGGGATGCTGCGGTTGATGCGGCCGCTTCTGCGCGTGCAAAAACTGGTAAGTTAAGATGAATGCGACTGCCTTCACCCGAACCCCTTTTTAATTATGTCCTTTGCCTTGCAGGTGCAGAGAAGCTGCCGAAGAGAAGGCCGCGGTTAGCTCAGTTGCAATCACGGATGGATCAGGTAAGCGGGCGCGGCTGCGAGCGAGTTGCACTTTTCTAACCTTATGTTTATTCTTTGCAGGTTTTGCAGGTGACTGGATTCCGGGATCTGGTAAGTATTGTTCTGTGTCTTTCTTCATCCACAGGTTGCTGCGCGGAAGCTGAAGATGACTCTGGACCTGGAATGCAGGAGCCGACTCGGTGAGCGTCCTGCTGCTGCTGCAGAATAACGCGAAGCACGTGTTTTCCATCGGGCGTGGTTTAAATAGCAGAGAAGTGCTTCCAGTGTGTGTTCTTCCACCGGTTCCACCCAGGTAAGAAAAGAGTTCCTGAATGGAGGGAATAGTTCCTCCCAGTCCTGATGGCTGGGGACTTCAACCAGACTGGATTGTTCTGGGTAAATATGCAGCATGGTCTGCCTCAGGTAAGTCCACCCAAGCATTATTACACTGTTTAACAATATGAGCCCGGCGCCAAAGGCGCCGCGACTGAATCCCTTCATGAGCCTGGCGCCAAAGGCGCCAGGACACGGTCCAAAGGGCCCCTGTAGGGGTCTGCTGGGTCCCGAGTAGTGGAAGACGGGTCTGCTTCCGAGGGCGCTGGGCCAGTCCTGGCCATTCGGGAGTAGCGCCCATGACATAAACATGAATCAAGGAAGCCACAAAGGTTCTTTGAGGAGCCATCATATTTATCCACTACTCCGCCCAACAATACACTTTCCTTGGTCGCGGAATCACGTGACAGGACTAGTTGTTTTAATGCGGCATTCTCAGCTTTGAGATTCTGAACTTCTGTGGTTAACTCTTGCATGCTGTGCATGACATCTTGAACTGCAGCCTCCATGTCCGTATCTGTATCAGTTTGTTGGCGTCTCAATCTGTCACAGGTTTCCCCCCTTCTCACCTGTCTTTGTTGTTTGTGGGAGATCTTCGATGGAGTTTTCTTTCATAGAGTCCGGGTCTTGTTGTAATAACTAATCAATAATTTCGTACTTCTCATTGAACATAAGCATCAACATACAAGATTTACACCCACCTCTTGGATTGATCTTTCCCAGGTGTACAATGGATCTGAATGAAGAGAATGAGGTTCCTCCTAGGAACCCCTGAACAACCCTGCTCCAAGAGCCGGGACGTAAAGGAGCCCCCAGGGAAAACCCCCGAAGGGGAAAATACCCTGTGTTGGGCTGCTAGGGTTCGTCGAATCCTGGGGACAGCTTGAAAGATGAGACTCCTCTACTGGCTTCTCTGTGAGGATGTCAGTTGGGCTGGATGCTGAGGTAGAAATATATATATAGATGAGAAGTAAAATAAGTCAGAACCAGAGCGGACAAAGAACTGGTAGAGCTGATTAGAAAACAAAGAAGAGGTCTTACCCCTGTATAAACGGACTACTCCTTATCATGAAGTTAGAGCGACTGAGGAGCTGACACCTGATCCCTCAGGGCTATAAACAAACAGAAGATTAATCTTAAAAATTAGGGGAGAGATTTTATCTAGGAGCACTACAATAAAGCTTCTCTTACCGCCTGGCAAGGCAAGCTGATGGAAACGAGTTTTCTTGTACTTCCGGGTAAGGCTTCCTACTTCTTCCTGTACGACATGTAGAATCCGGAGTCCTATTTTACAGAGAACCAACTTAAATAGTGCCGGGGGTAGAAAAACGAATACCAGTGGAAGCAAGTATAAAGATGTACGTATGTAGATTCCCTAACGGCAATCCCGAAGAAGTCGCAGAATCAAAGGATCCCGTGGAGGTTGAATAACAAATAGATGAAAACCCTGCCGGTTCGTCTAAGAAACAGAAAGAATGATTGTGATCTGATACAACAGAATATAACCAAAAGGAAGGTAGTCAGCAATAGCGCTCAGAGCACAGAAAGTTCAAGTAAGCTTGAGGTAAAGTGCAAACTTACGGAGCATGACGCCACTTTGGAATAGAGAAGCAACGCGAGTTGCAATTGGCAAAGAGTCTGGATATGCCGTGCGAACGCCAGGGGGCGTGGCTAACACTCCATTAGGATCCAGCAGAAACGCTAGAGCGTTACAGCTCGTTCCGGGTTCCAACATACTGGAGGAACCCGGAACAGCTCGCAAAACATGAAGAATGGGGCAGACAGAATTATAGACAGAATGAAGTGTGACAGTATGCCCCCTCTTAGATCTAATCTCTCCTGGTTTTCCAGGGTGCTTCTGATGAAATAGTTTTATCGGTTGGGGTGCATGAATAGCAAATATAGGCTCCCGGGTTCGATCTGAGGCTGAATAGCCTCTCCAGTCCACTAAGTACTGAAGCTTCCCACGATGTATACAGGAGTCACAAATGCCAGAGACCTCGTACTCCGGCCCTGTTGATGTGATGACTGGTGCTGGTCGGGCGGAGATACAGGGATGAAATGTACTTCGTTGATCTGGCTTCAATTGAGAGACATGAAAAACAGGATGAATGCATGCCCATGTCTTAGGATGCTTGCGTTTAAATGCGGCATTTCCCATTGTGGCTGCCACCCGGAAAGGACCCATATACTTAGGAGAAAGCTTAGAGGGTGTAAGATGCCTGGGAAGAAATCGGGAAGATAACCAAACCCAGTCTCCGGGTTTAATCCCTGGAGCAGGGGTTCTGTGTCGGTCAGCAAATCGTTTTACTCTATCCTGAGTAGTTTTCAGAGCTTCTTTTGCGAGGTCTTGACCAAGATGTAGTTGTTTAAGTAAAGAGTCAACCTCAGGAATCTTATTATCCTGGGTTCTTTTCTCTGGAAATGAAACTGGGTGAAATCCATAGGTACAAAAGAATGGGATGTTTTGATGGCCGAATTATATGAATTATTGTAAGCGTACTCTGCAATGGGTAACAAATCCTTCCAGTTATCTTGAGCAGCAGAAATGTAATTCCTTAAACATCCTTCCAAGGTTTAGTTAAGTCTCTCGGTTTGGCCGTTGGTTTGGGGGTGATAACCTGAACTTAGGGCTCGAGTAATTCCCAATCTTTGACAGATATGTTTCCAGTATCTGGATGCATACTGGGATCCTCGATCCGAGATTATAGTTTCGGGTAAGCCATGTAGGGAAAAATCCGAGATATGAAGGTAAGTGCCATCACGGCAGCAGATGGAAGGTTAGCAAGTGGTAGAAAATGAGCCATCTTGGTGAAAGAATCTACTACTACCATAACAGTAGAGCATCCTCCAGAGGGTGGTAATTCAACTATAAAATCAGTAGATATTATTTGCCACGGTCGTGAAGGTATTGCATTCTTACCAAGGTTCCAAAAGGTGAATGTCTAGGACTCTTGGACTGTAAACAAAGGGGACAAGATTCCACATATCTGTGTATATCCTCCTTCAGGGATGGCCACCAAAGGTATCGAGATATTCACTCATAAGTGGTAGAGTTACCCCGATGTCCTGCAGTTTTGGAATCGTGACACATGACAAGAACCTCCCTTTGTAGAGATTTGGTTGGGATGTATGCTCGATTACCCCGGAAATAACATCCCTCTTTCCTAATAATAGTGTCTTGTTCTTCTTTAGACAGTAATTTTAAAGCTGAGTACCGGAACATTTTTCCAGACGATGTAAGAAGTCTAGAGACTTAGAAACACTCATAGCCAAACAAGGGAAAATTTGTTCTGATTTGGTTGAGATGTGGGGGTAATTGTCCTTACGAGACAAAGCATCAGCCTGTAAGTTGTTCTTCCCAGGGATGAAAGTGAATACAATCCTGAAAGGGGAAAAAAATGAGCCCACCTTGCCTGTCGACTATTACATGTTTGTGCATATTGTAGAATCCCTAAATTCTGATGGTCTATTCTAACTTCTATGGGATGTTGGGCTCCCAACAGCAAATGTCTCCACTCTTCGAATGATCTCTTTATCGCTAGTAGTTCTTTCTCAAGAACCGTGTAATTCAGCTCTGCCGAGGAAAGAGTCTTCGACAGATGAGCGATGGGACGTTCAAGATCTTGCTCATCCTTCTGTAAGAGAACTGCTCCTAAAGCATACTGGGATGAATCTGTTTCGATGATAAAACCCCGGGATTGGTCCGGAGTCTTCAATATAGGTGCTTTGGAGAATCTTTCTCTTTAGCGTTTCAAAGGTTTTTTGTGTCGATTTGGTCCAGATGTAAGGAACCCCTTTTTTTTAGAAGGTTATTGAGAGGCAGAGTGAGAGCAGAACAAATGGGTACAAACCGACGGTAGAAGTTGGAAAATCCCACAAACCTTTGAATATCCTTGCAGGATTTAGGAATAGGCCAGTCTTGAACTGCAGTGACTTTTTCAGGATCCATGGCAATGCCCTGGGCGGACAAAATATAACCTAAGTATGTTACTTTAGATTGATGAAATGAACACTTTTCGAAATTACAATATAAGTGATTGCTCAATAGTCTGCCTAGTACCTCTTTAACATGAGATTCGTGTTCATGAATGGTCCTAGAGAACACCAGAATGTCGTCTAAGTAGACTATGACTTAATGCAGCAATACATCTGAAAATATGTGACCCATAAATCGCTGCAAAACCGCCGGGGCATTGGATAACCCGAATGGCATGACTTGATATTGAAAGTGTCCAAAAGGTGTCCGGAAGGCGGCCTTCCACTCATCTCCTTTTCGTATTCTGATCAGATAGTAAGCGTCCTTGAGATCCAATTTAGTGTAGATTTTTGCTCCTTTGACGACTTCCAGGATATCCGGAATCAAAGGTATGGGGTACCTATCCGGAACGGTGATCTTATTTAACCCCCTAAAATCAATACAGGGCCTCCATCGAGTTTTTCTTGGGCACAAAGAAAATTGATGCTGCTGCCGGCGAGGTTGATTTGGTTATTAAACCATTCTTTAAATTAATGTCCAGATAGTCTCTCAAAACCTCCCTTTCTGATGTAGAAAGGATATACAGGGCCTCCATCGAGTTTTTCTTGGGCACAAAGAAAATTGATGCTGCTGCCGGCGAGGTTGATTTGGTTATTAAACCATTCTTTAAATTAATGTCCAGATAGTCTCTCAAAACCTCCCTTTCTGATGTAGAAAGGATATTCATCCTACCAAACGGTAATGGTTGTTCAGGGATGAGATCTATGGCACAGTCATCCCTCCGGTGAGGTGGTAGCTGAGTATATTCAACTGGGGAGAAGACTTCAGCAAACTGTTGGTAGTCTGCAGGAAGCCCTGCAATGAAGTTAAGTAACGTAACCTGCCTGGGGTTGTTCTGCATAGAGTCATCAGGGTTAGAATGACTCCCTGATGACCCCGTCTCTGTGTGACCGATACAGTGAGCCAGACAGAATTCTCAACCCAGAAAAAATGAACCTTCCGTCCAGTTTATGAAGGGGTTGTGCCTTCAGAGCCATGGTAACCCCAATATGATGGGATAATGAGCAGCTCGGATGATGTCCAAGGTAAGAGTTTCTTGATGAGTAGTGATAGACATAGTTACTAGGCACGTCTGGTTGATTATAGGGCCAGAAATTAGAGGCCTACCATCGACACTTTCGACTGGAAAAGCCTCTGCTTTAACCGTCCTGGGGATATGATGTTGCATGGTCCAACCGTCATCAATAAAATTCCCTGCTGCACCACTGTCCAGTAAGGCTGAGACCTCAGGTAAAATAGTATTTCCATATTTCAATATGACACGTAGTACCAGCATATTAGTGAAAGGTGGATTACTGCCTTGAAAGGTTTGCAAAAGGGTGGAGGAACTTGGATTAGACACAGGACCCCGGACCGTGGTTCCTCCTACGGCTGGGCGTTGGCGTTTCCCGACCTTCTTGAAGGCGTAATCGGACAGTCCTGTACCGTGTGAGCATTTGAACCACCGTACATGCAGAGTCCCTGCGATCTTCTACGAGCTCTTTCCTCAGGGTATAGGGGACCTCTGCTAGTTGCACCTAATTGCGTTGGGACTTCGGAACTAGTTCCTCTATTAGTAGATGACGGAGTGGCGAAGGTACGAGTAGATTTCCCTTTCCGCTTTTCACTGTTTCTTTCCTTTATCCTATGGTCAATCTGCATAACTAGTGCAATAAATTCAGTCAGTGAAGATGGACGAGGTACTCTAGAAATCTTGTCTTTTAATTCCTCCGATAACCCCCTCCGGAACAATGTTACCTGAGCATCATCTGACCATGTAGATTCGTTTGCGATTTGTTTGAATCTGGTAATATATGTTAAGATGTCCTGACTTCCTTGTTTTAAATCTAAAAGATGCTCCTGAGCGGCGACTCTTATTTCCTGTCTTCCGAACATAGTTTTAACACTGTTACAGAAGGCAGTGTGGGAATCAAGGATGGGGTTATTTGTGGTGACCAGAGGGGTGGCCCAGGCAAGAGCCGGACCCACCATTTGGGAAATCATGTATCCAACACGATCACGCATTCAAGGAAGTGCATTTTGTAAGTGCTGATTGCGACTGGAGCCGTGACCGAAGCCGACTGAAGCAGTGTGGAGCTGCGTGTTCGCCTGTGATCCTGGCCCTTTAATGGTATTGGCCCCTGCTCTCAACTTTCCCAGCAGCACAGTTAAATGCACCGGACGTGCGTATTCATGCACGCGCATTCATGGAACTGCATTTTGTAAGTGCTGATCGCGACTGGAGCCGCGACCGAAGCCGACTGAAGCAATATGGAGCTGTGTGTTTGGCTGTAATCCTGGTATGGACTCGCTGCCTTTAAGGATCAGAGGGACTTGGAGGGGACTTGGAGGGAATCACGTTGTGGGTCCTAACACGTGTGGGTCCTAATACGTGTTATTTTTCTGATTGTTGCAGGCCCTTTAATGGTATTGGCCCCTCCTCTCAACTTTCCCAGCAGCACAGTTAAATGCACCGGACGTGCGCATTCATGCACACGCATTCAGGGAAGTGCATTTTGTAAGTGCTGATCGCTGATCACGTGGCGCGTTCAGCGTTCCCGGTTAGAGTCTTCATCGACTTTAAAAATGTATCATTCATCAATTTAATGGGTCATTGAACTCGCCGTAAGACTCAGTGTTGTTGTTGTTCCTTGATCCCTGTTCCTTGTTGCTGCTGTGACTGTGCACTCAGTGTGCCTATAGTATCATACAGTACCTCATAGTGTCTCATACGAGTAAATTAGTAAATGGGATTGTGGTAGTTGAATAGGGTTTTTGAGTTTTCAACCATATCATGGTAGTTGTCTTTATCACTGATTTTGACTCGAGGTCCATCTATATTTACTCCATGTGTATCAATATGAGTATCATATAATGTATGTCTATGTGTGTGCATTAATGGAAACAATGGAATTGTAAACTAGCGTTTATACCATTGAGTATGTGCAATATATAGCTTTTTAAATATTTTAAACATTTTATCCATTTTAAACATACGTTTATGATCATATAGTCATCCACAGTCTGTTTTTAGTTGTTTTGTACAGCATGCATGCAATAACGCTGGCCCCGGTGTAAGAAGCCTAAATGTGACCTCGAAGGGGTAGCACGAAGTGGAAATTATTAAGGGAGTTGTTGGTACTCACAATCTTAATCTGTAATCTGTATTTGTATTACCATCATCACTATCTATCCAAGATCCTCTTGATCTGTTTATCATACTAATGGCTAGTATTCCAGCAACCAGTAATGATGAGTATGTGAGTGAACTCGCAATGCATAAAAACCTTCCGAATAGACGGACATGTATTCCAAAGGTTATTTCTAACCCGAAGATAGTGTTACCTAAGTGTAAACAAATAACAGAATACTACAGCAAAACGCCACTAAGTGGACCGATTAACTCTGTTTTAGAGTCTTCTAAAGATGATTTAGTGAGTGATCTCGCAACAAATTTGGGCTGCGTAAGTTCCAAATTGTTAAGTGATGTGTTAGGCGCTCACACCTATGTTGTACCACCTAACAATAATGTGGTTTATACGGAAAATACTGAAATTGAATATTTGCCATGTGGAGACCCTGATGATAAAGTAATAGGCAGATGAAACCCTGCTGCCTCCATTTTTTCACCAAAAAGGTGAACTAATAACCATAATTATCTTGTGCACAACAATGGCCATATAGCTTTAGTCCACACACTACCGGTGACAGAGACATGTCCATCAATTGATCTTCCTGAGTCCTCATGGTATGATCCAGAGGTAGAATACATGGGCCTTGACCCTGAGCAATCTCTCTCAGAGGTTGTCGCTACACCCATGTATTTCACTCCTCCTAGCAAACCCTGTGGCCTTCAAAGTGATACTAACCCTTGGAATTCTCCTACACCCAGTGTATCACCAGTCAAGGACGAATGCCTCCTTTCCCGTGCTCTCCCTCTCCCCCCATCCCATAGATAATAAGACACATAGGGCCTCATTACGAGTCTGGCGGTAACCGCGGTGGTAAAACCGCCTGGTTACCGCCAGACTCGTATTACCATTCCGCCTCCGTGATTCCCGGAATTACCGGGGCATTACAACCCCGGGTTTCCGGGAATCACGGAGGCGGAATGGTGTTAATCCCCATTCCCATCGAGTCCTATGGGACTCGATGGGAATGGGGATCATGGAAACACCGGCAGCATCTCGTAATGCTGCTGGTGTTTCCTCGTCCGCCTGCAGGCGGGCAGTGTTAAACCCACCAGGTCAGACCTGGCGGGAACATCACCTCCCGCCTGCAGGAGTCGGGATCGGGATCAGGCGGTCCAGAAACAACGGTGGCGGCGGGTTTACACCGAGTTATAATGAGGCCCATAGTGTTTTTTTATTTTCCTATAACTAAGGAATTGCCTAATTTGAGTGAAAATCAGGAGATTAATCCCTCAGACATAAGCATGAATTCTGATGACATGTTTTATGCTCTCGAAAACTTGCTGACACTATTGATTAGCAAGTGTGAAACCTTAGAAAAAAATATTAATATTCAATCCCTGATAATCCACAAGAACATGTGTGGTTGCTGTCATACTAGTAATGGTGTGATGTCTCGTACAGCTCCATGTAAAGCATCCTCACTTTCAGGTACTGCACCTAAGAAAAAAACACAGAAGAAAAATAAAACCAATGTTTCACGATTAGCACCTGTACACCATGCATTTATGTATGGTCGCAGACGCCCTCGTGGACCACACAAAGGCAGGAAAGTCTTGCCTACCGAAGAGGCTGTATGTAGTGCCCATGAAGGTTGCTCTGACGTGGTTCTCGTAGACGAAAGTGCAGCGCTGAATACTGCACCATTAGTCTCGGTACCCATTGCAGTGATCATAGTAGAAAGTAGCCCAATTACCACTGCAAGACCCAAATCTAGCAAATGCCAGAAGAGTAAAAGACTTAAATCAAAACCAGCCAACTCCAAAATCAAGAATCAAAAGAATCTTGATAAGCAATCAACCTTACCTGCAGTATGGGCTAATCCACAGAGTACTCTGGCTCCGCATATTAATACACAGGATAGTACCAATCATAAAGTAATTAATTCTACCTCAAGTGGCATGAAGATACCGGCTCTCCAACCAGTGCAGCTACATCAGGACTCCTCAACGACACCGCTAAATAGGTCAGCCGTGTTATGTATATTTAAGTCCATTGTACCATTGAGAGTGATCACCTCTGATGACATTCGAATAGTAGATCAGGCTGTACTCAAGAATCAATTTATAACAAACATTTCTTTTTCAGTAGATGCCCTCTTCAATTATGTACTAAGCTTTGAGGCTGATTTCCTGCGATTGGGCTACAATATTTTACGGGTCGAAATTCCCTTGAATAAAAATGAAGCCGTAATACCAGCTAGTATATCGAATGGTGTCAGACAAGAACCTCAAAATAGTAATCTACCTTTAAGTCCAGTTCCGCATAACACCAATACGCAGAAAGAAACTGCTGTTAGGGGTGATGTAGTACTCCGTAATGCTCCTCCTGATGGTTATTGGCAGTGGTTGCCTACAGCGTTTAGGGCTCATTTCCTTGCCGAGCCTCAGTGATGCGACATGGTGGATATGCTCCTATCCTGGAATACCAGAGGGCATACCCACCTGTTCGACAGCGGTGGCTTGATGAGTAAGATGAGCATATTTAGTGTAGTTGCATTGCAGGAAACGTGGCTACTAGCTGAAGTACAAATAGATGGTCGGAGCACAGTTCATCAGATAGCAACCCCAGGGACAAAGGGATGTCCCAAAGCTGGCCTTCTTGTATCTGTGCACCCTCCATGGCGGATAGTGAAATTAAATCAGTCATCTGAGTACATCCTGGTCAGTATGTTCTTGCTATTATCGCTTGATATTCTGCTAATAAACATATATGATCCTCCGAATATGACAATGACAGCAACGAACATCAAGACTGTCGACGCAGTGTTACAGAATTATAGTCACGAATTCCCGGTGTGGTTGGTTAGTGATTTTAATGGGAAAATTGGTCATATCCCTCTTACTGCAGACTGTATATCTGAATTTGCCTTGGTGGAACCGGCCACAGTGAAATCCAATAAGCAGGGCACAAAGTGGCACTCCATGTTAGCAGCACAAGGGATAGTGAAACTGAATGGGTTGATACCTGGCGATCACAATATGGCCTTTACTAGAATTGAGGGACGATCAGCCTCCACAATCGATTATGCACTATCAAACCGGAAAGGCATACCCTTCATAATGGACATGAGCACGGTCACTAGACATGAAAGTGATCATGTTCCGTTGTGTTGGCTATTAAAGATGCCACGGCAGTTAAAAACAGCCGTAGAATATGATGGAAATGGCCAATTGTCTGTAAATGAGGGTGGGAATCGAATTAGATGGCATGAATGCAACATTACCCGAGCAGATATCGCTGTGTCGGAATTGTTACCAAATTTCATACAGATTGGTTCTGGTGGTGTGAATGAAGCGGAAGCTATGTTGTCGAATTTTTCAGACATGATGCTGAAAATAAACAAAAAGGTTGTTCAAAGACGGTCATATAATAGTAGTGCAGAATATACACATTTTCCAACCAAACGCCGAGAGGGATTTGACAGTGCCATAAGCGAGGCTAAAAGAAAGTTGCATAAAAAAATACATATGATGTTAGCTGAGCATGCTCCCTGCACATCTCCATCGGTTGTTCCATCATTAATTAAAATGGCTAGAAGAAACTATAGGAAATGGCTGTCACACCATAAATTGGAGTGCGGCGTTAAACTATGGAAACAAATTGCTGAAAAAGCCAGCAATGGTGATACTGCTAGTATATGGGAATTACTCCAGCACTTACATCCCCGCCCTCTCACCATTAACTATATAACAGAAGAACAATGGTCTGGTCATCTAAGTAGTACTCCGGGTCGTACTGTCACCTATGACAACATACTACAAATTCCATCTGAGCATTGGGTTTGTCAAGCATCAATACTAGACATAACTGTGATCATTATAAAGTTAAAAAAATTGAGAGCCGCAGGGCCAGATGGTGTGTGTAATCTCCTAATAAAAAAATAACCCAAACTTTGGGCAACTGCTCTACATCTCTTGTTCACACGATTTGGTGCAACCGGAGTGATCCCCCATTCTTGGCAATCCAGCCTTGTGCTTATAGTTCATAAAAAGGGGGCCTGGGACTCTCCCAATAATTATCGTATGCTAGCCATGCTGGATACGTCATCTAAAATCTTTGCTTGAGTCCTTTTGCAGGAACTTAATGTATGGATATCAGAAAAAAAATACTTCCACCCAACCAGATTGGATTCCGAAAGGGGTTGGGCACAGTGCACGGTTTACTGTTATTATCCACTGCGGACGAGCATGCCTGGCAAATACGAGATCTTGATGTGTACTGTGCATTCATCGATTTCTCTGCAGCGTTTGATACGGTGCAGAGAAACCGGTTGTGGCACAAGTTGCACAGTTGGGGTATCCCACCGGGTCTTCTCCGAATGCTTTTGATGCTGCATACGAATACAACAGTACAGATACGCCTAAATGCTGAAGGCAAACTATCAGCAACCATACCAACAACTAGTGGAGTAAAACAAGGGTGCATGGTCGCTGCGGTGCTCTTCAATTTATATCTGGCAGACATGCAATTTGCGTTTCGCCTAGGTAAGGCGAACCCAGTGAAGATCTCTGAGGTAATTGTTGGCTCGTTAGCTTACGCAGATGATCTTATTTTGCTAGATTATACTCCTGCTGGACTTCAACATATGTTAGACGCCCTGGGAAAATATTGCTCTAAGAATGGCTTACATATTTACATCGATAAGAGGAAAGTGATGGCACCAAAAAAAGACAGCCAAAAAATATTTGTGGCAATTGAATAACAAAAGGGTGGAACAAGTAAAAAGCTATAAGTACTTGGGTGTTATTGTGGATGACCGTTTGAAATGGAACGCACATTGGACATCTCTTCAAAGTCGTTGCACTATTGCAACTAATGCCCTGAGTATTTTTATTGGCAGAAATTGTGGTTATTCTGTGTCTGCAGTACTAACCATATACATAGCTAAAATTCGAGCCATATTATTGTATGCAATAATTATTTGGGGACACAATATCATTAAGCTGGTGGAACGGTTTGAAGCTTGTCTACTACGCAAACTATTCCGTTTACCACCCACAATCAGTGTGGAGTAGATCTACTTAGAATTTGACCTACTAGGGATGTCATATGTCTTTATCAGTCACTGTGTGTTAAATTATGAAAAGTTAAACCGCCTGAATGTTGATACCATAATCGTACCTTATGTCGCTGCCATAATGAGTTTGGACGGGTCTGCCTCGTTTGGGATTATGGGTAAATTGAAAAAATTACATTCCAACTGGATTGGGGTATTGCCCATACAAAGCAAACATAGCATCCTGAGCATAAAACTAACATTGAAAAGAGTACTGAAAGGAATCTGTTATGAACAACAGTTAATCAATGTTGCTACTAAATCGCATAGCGGTTTTAATTGCCAAGAGCGTATAACCAGAACATGTACACCAGGTTACATCAATTTGTATCCAAGTCCGCCAACTGTCCGAGTATATCTAATACTCAAATGTAATAGATCAGTGGCGCTCAACACTCAAGGAGCCCAAATGGGTCTACCGTGCACGATGTGTATGTGTCGATTATGTGGAAATGAAATAACTGAGACACTACATCATTTATTGATTATATGTGAAAGCCTGTATTCTGTACGATAGAAACATATGAAATCCTACAACAATCATTATGATCCCAGTGAAATTGAAGGCCTATGGCTTCGTTTCTTGCGTGGTGATGACCTAAAT
Organism: Ambystoma mexicanum; assembly: GCF_040938575.1. NCBI lineage: Eukaryota > Metazoa > Chordata > Amphibia > Caudata > Ambystomatidae > Ambystoma > Ambystoma mexicanum. The sequence continues at coordinate 228,672,341 of NC_090931.1, read as the reverse complement.
TTGATATATTTTATGACTGCTTTTTATAACCAGATTGTACTGATCTTACGCTGTATTGAGTGACTATGTAATGAACTGTATTGTATATATATATGAATTATGAGTTTTTAACTTGTGTTTATAAGTGGTGATGAATTGTCAATTGTTATACAAAGCATTTGTTTTGCTATATGTATAAATAAACTTGAACTTGAACTTGAATGAAAAAAAACATTTTTAAACGAAAACTGCACAGAGCAGGCGTCGAGAAACTCCTTAATCTTGTGCGGGTTTCCGTCAAACTGACCCCCTGGCAAGGGCCCCGGAGGGACCTCCTAACAATGGGGTATCCGACTAGAAGCTGCCTGTTGTGCGGCATATTGAGCTGCCTGTTGTTGATTCTGCCGAGTCTGCCGAAGGTTGGGATTTTCTTGTTTAAGGGTCTGAACTTCTGCAGTCAATGATTGCACTGCAGCTATCAGCTGTTGTATCTGTTGTATCTATTGATCCATGATTAACAAGATACTTGTATGTTGACATTTAGCTCTTGGCCAATCAGGCGTTGCTTGCTGTAATAACTAATCAATGATATTGTACTTCTCATTGAACATAAGCATCAACATACAAGATTTACACCCACCTCTTGGATTGATCTTTCCCAGGTGTACAATGGATCTGAATGAAGAGAATAAGGTTCCTCCTAGGAACCCCTGAACAACCCTGCTCCAAGAGCCGGGACGTAAAGGAGCCCCCAGGGAAAACCCCCGAAGGGGAAAAAACCCTGTGTTGGGCTGCTAGGGTTTGTCGAATCCTGGGGACAGCTTGAAAGATGAGACTCCTCTACTGGCTTCTCTGTGAGGATGTCATTTGGGCTGGAGGCTGAGGTAGAAATATATATATAGATGAGAAGTAAAATAAGTCAGAACCAGAGCGGGCAAAGAACTGGTAGAGCTGATTAGAAAACAGGGAAGAGGTTTTACCCCTGTATAAGCGGACTACTCCTTATGGTGAAGTTAGAGCGACTGAGGAGCTGACACCTTATCCCTCAGGGCTATAAACAAACAAAAGATTAATCTTAAGAATTAGGGGAGAGATTTTATCTAGGTGCACTACAATAAAGCTTCTCTTACCGCCTGGCAAGGCAAGCTGATGGAAACGAGTTTTCTTGTACTTCCGGGTAAGGCTCCCTACTTCTTCCTGTACGACATATAGAATCCAGAGTCCTATTTTACAGAGAACCAACTTAAATAGTGCCAGGGGTAGAAAAACGAATACCAGTGGAAGCAAGTATAAAGATGTACGTATGTAGATTCCCTAACGGCAATCCCAAAGAAGTCGGCAGAATCAAAGGATCCCGTGGGGGTTGAATAACAAACAGATGAAAACCCTGCAGGTTCGTCTAAGAAACAGAAAGAATGATTGTGATCTGATACAACAGAATATAACCAAAAGGAAGGTAGTCAGCAATAGTGCTGAGAGCACAAAAAGTTAAAGTAAGCTTGATGTAAAGCGCAAATTTACGGAGCGTGACGCCACTCTGGAATAGAGAAGCAACGCGAGTTGCAATCTGTGAAGAGTCCGGATATGCCAGGCGAACGCCAGAGGGTGTGGCTAACACTCTATTAGGATCCGGCAGAAACGCTAGAGCGGTACAGCTCATTCCGGGTTCCGACATACTGGAGGAACCCAGAACAGCTCGCACAACATGAAGAAAGGGGCAGACAGAATGATAAACAGAATGAAGTGTGACACTTGTATAACCCTGAGTGCAGGTCCTCGGGTTCCAGCGTGCTTTCAGCGTCCCGAGTCCTGGGAACGTTCAGATGTCCGGGAAGTCCGAGGAAATCCAGAAAAGCAGCAAAGAGTGCACACGGAAGACGAGTGCATGGAGATCCAGGATGCAAGGAGGACAAATGGAGGGGGAATGAAGGAGCAGGAATTTAGGGGAACCGGGAACCAGGAATCAAAGGAAAAACACAAGCGAACTACGGCAGCACACGTCTAGCCACCGCAAGTGGTAGCGTTGAGACACGCAGGGCTGCGGGGGCGTGTCCACTTTATAGGACATAATGCATACGGCACGGAAACTGGTAAACAGTATTCCGCGTTCCGAGGCCATGTTGGGAGTACTGCTGAGTGCACGCCCCTATGGTTCAGGGACCAGGAAGTCCAGAAAGGACGTGTCCGATGGTTCATGACACAGTGGGGGAAGGACAGTCCCTATCCCAGCAAGACACGCTACATATCCCAGAAAAGCTGGACCCCCACTCACTGCGTCTGACAAGACACGAAGCCGTCTCACCATAAACATCTCTCAGTGGAGCGGCCGGAAGCCTCCACTTACAGGCAGGTCCAGAGACGGATAGGAGATCCCGGCCAGATGCGAGCCTGCCTGGGGGAACGCCTGGCGGCTGGAGGAGAGGGGACCGCCCTATAGACTGCGCTCCAAACGCAGTGCCAGAGGACCCCGAGGGGCGAGAAGGCCTGCGCAGGGCCATAGGAAGATACACAGAAAGGAAAAGCAGCGGGAACTCCGAGACGACCGCTCCTCCCCGGCGCCCCATCAGCATTCATTGGAGCGGACAGCAGCAGACAGTGGAAGAATCACAGGAGTGGCCCTGCAGACATTGCCCCAGAGGAGGCGCCGGCCCACGCTGAACAACGGAGAAAGGAGGTGTCAGCCCAGCGCCTAGCAAGAGCCCACGAGAAATCACAGCGAAACACAGGAGAGGTGAGGAGAGGGCAGGGGGTGAACCAAGCCAAAAAGCGCCAAAACCCCAGGGGTGCACACAGAGGGCCGGGGGGAGGACTCACCACCCCCTCCACAGCATAAATCAGCCAGCGAGAATTGCGAAGAGGGCTATAGGGGCAACCATAAAAATGCCCCCAGGGACTCAAGCTATAAATGCCAAATACACCCAGAAGCCCCAGCTGGCGGTTGGAGGGGGGCAAGGTACTACTCCCCCGCCTCCCTCAAGAACACGAGAAGGGTACAGAAGAGATGTCCATGAACACTAAAAGCCACATTGCATCTCATACACGCAATTAGCACACCACCTCGTAGAAGTGCGTAAGAGGTCCGCCCCCCCCTCAATAAAACACAAATCCAGTGAAGATAAGGATACAACTTAAGCTTCCCCATATAGCCACCGGAAGGTGAAAAAAAAGCCCCTACCAATTACAAACAAGCTTGATTACGAGGAAAGCAAAGGGCGCTAGCACCAGAGGGCCTATCCTCCCAAATAGCACCAACCCAAAGGAGGTAACCCCTTGCAGAATAAATCCCCAGAGTAAGGGTGCAACAAACTGCCCCGGGAGGGAAGACAGGAGACGGGGAGAACGACACCCCACAGTAAATCAGTAAAAGGCCACAGTTGCACGCTGAGAAACTACCAAAACATACAGCCCAAGAACACACAGGAGACCCACACATGTTCAATTCCAGGAGCAGGCAAGCACAAGCCACATCCAACAAGCAGAAACCAGAATAGAACTGGGACCGCCTCTGGGGCACGAACTCGCTGACGAACCAGAAATTAACCGCGCACAACTAGAAAGGGGGAAGAAACGGTGGGGAGGAAGACAACACAGACATGACCACCAAAGAAGTTATAAAAGAATGGTTCCAAGAGTTCCAAGAACGATTCATGACCTCCATGCACAACCAATTGGAGACTATGAAGGGGAGAAATGAAACAGGCCATTCAGGAGCTGAAAATAGACATAGGGAACTTAGAGGAACGAACAGACATTCTAGAGAAGACGGTACAGAACCTAGATGAATAAATGCAACAGTTTGCGGAAGTGCAGGAGAGATTAGCGAGACTCTCCCATGACTTGGAATCCCAATGCGAGGACTTAGAAAATCGGTCACGCAGATCCAATATCTGAATCAAAAACATGGCAGAGACCGTGGAAGACACAGACCTCAAACAAGCAGTCCAACAGGTATTCCGAGATATCCTAGATTCATAGAGTAGGCCCATGCCGTAGGGAAGAACCAGGAGCCCGCCCCAGAGACGTTTTGATAGCAATGGCTTCATACCTGCAAAAAGAGCAGATCCTACGGAAAGCCTGGACGATGGATCATATCAGAATGAACGGGACAGAAATACAACTCTATCAAGATTTAGCACAATCCACCCTTCAAAAACGAAGGGAGATGTCACAAATAACAAAAGAACTGACAGCAAAACAAATACGATATAAATGGACATTCCCCTTCGGTCTTTTATTCACGTGGGAGGGGAAGCAACAAAGGATCACCACAAGTGAGGAGGGAGAACGGATCATGAATCTACAAGAGAAGGAGGATAGCCAGATCAATGGCAGGGAGCCACTCCAGGGGAAAAGGGCCCCAAGAGGCTGGTCTACAGTGAAGGCAAAATCGAGACGTGTCACTGACTTGACAAGTTATAAATAAAGGCCACAACCACCGGGTAGACAAAGAAAAACGACCACCAGACTTCCATCAAGATCACAGCAATAAAAAGGTGACTGCTGACAGCACTTAGCTGCGGCGAGCTGGTATCGCAAGTGAAGCCTAAGAGACATTTAGTGAGGTTTAGGACCCCTCACGCAATAGTTACCCCTGAGATTGAGAGGGCATGGCGCGAAGGGCAATACGCCCAAGCGATCATAGAGCCCACAGCCCTCCTCAGGGAAGTTACAAGGGAAAGGGAGGGGGAGGGGGTTGGAAGTTGGGGACCACAATGGGGGGAAGGGAATTTCAAATGGAATGAACAAGGAGCGAACACAGCAGGGGGAAGGGAAACCCACCGGCATGCAGCAAAGAATCCACGGCAATCTAACAAAAAGGATGCAACAAAACTCAGAGGAACACACAACAGGATGGGGCTGAAAATCCTAACACATAACGTCAGAGGATTAAATTCCCCACTCAAAAGGAAAAAAGTCAAGCACCAACTACGACAGGGGAAATACGATATAGTGATGCTACAAGAGACACACATACAGAAAAAGGATAAGGGGAAAATCTGACTGAAAGGCTATAACAGGATAATACACACAAACGACGGGGGGAAAGAAAGAAAAGGGGGTGCTAATAGCTTTCGCCGACTCCCTTAACGTCCAAATTCGAGACACCATGGAAGACAAGCAGGGGAGATTCTTGGCAGTAAAAGTTCAAATCGAGAACCGTCCTCTGACTCTCGCGACTGTTTACGCCCCCAATACGGCCCAGGACGGATTCTTAATAGACACTCTGCACAAATTGGAAAATTTCTCACAAGAAGAGATGATTCTGGCCGGGGACTTCAACATGGCCTGGAATCCAGGAGAAGGCAGATCAAACCCCATTCTCACACCACAAGGCTCCCCGACACAATCACTAAAGGACACCATGCAAACACTAGCACTAGAAGACGTATGGCGGAAACTTAGAGGCCGACACCGGGATTCACATACCATTACCATGTGTACGGTACTAGCTCCAGAATCGACTATATCTGGGCGTCGTTGAGTCTTCTGGGGGAGATTCAGGAGATAGAGACGGGCACCATTTCACTATCAGATCATGCCCCCATTTGGATTTCGCTACCCACCACCTGCAAACAATCTGACCTGTGGCGATGGACTCTTCCTAGAGAAGTCATGCAGGACCCAGTGATGAAGGAATCAATCAGATGCTACATAGAAGAATACTTCAACTAAAACAACACCTCAGATTTGGCCAAGGCCACAATATGGGAACCCTTCAAGGCGGTCATGCGGGGATATTTGATCGCTCTTAAAGCACAGAAAGATAGACAATCCAGTAAATGGGAGGAGGAGCTTGAAAACAACTTTGGGAAGTTTAGAGAGGAAATGGCAATTAAGCAAACCCAGAAATTAAAGAGAGCATATAGACATATACAGGGGCAGCTAGAGGCGATCTGCACCAAGAGGGCAGAGAACCAACTACTCCACTTGAAACATTGGTATGCCATGAAAGCCAACAAAGCAGACAAACTACTGGCGAGGCAGCTGAAAGGCAAACAACAAGGCAAACAGTACAGGCTCTGAGGGATTGCAATGACCAAGTGAGAACACAATCGAAGGCCATAAAAGAAATATTTAGAGACTACTACCAAGAACTAGATACTTCAGACAAACCGAAAGAGATAGACCAAATAAACTATCTAAAAGATACGAAACTCCCAACCATCACACCAGATGAGAAAACAGCATTCAACGCCCAGATAACGGTAGAGGAAGTCGCAAAGGCGATAAGAGGTCTGCCAAAAAACAAAGCCCCAGGCCCAGACGGTTACTCAGCCACCTTTTAAAAAACCTACAAGGGAATCCTAAGCCTGGTCGTCACAGAGCTCTTTAACACATTCAAAGGCTCAGCAAACATCACTAAATCAATGAACGAGGCAAAAATATTGGTCTTCCATAAGAAAGGTAGGAACCCAGAATCACCAGGGTCATACCAACCATTAGATCTAATAAACTTAGATGCCAAACTATGTACCAAAATTCTAGCCAATAGACTCACCCCCTACTCACCAAATTGATACACCAGGACCAATCAGGATTCATCCCTAACAGAACAACGCACAACAACGTCAGAAGAATCACCCACCTGATAGTGAAAGTAGGGATCACAAACACCCCAGCCGCTCTCTTGGCAACAGACGCCGAAAAAGCATTTGACCACGTGGAGTGGTCCATGCTTTTCCGGACTCTGGAGAAATTCGACCTCAGAGATACCTATCTCAATAAGATACAGGCCAACTACAACACACCAAATGCCAGAATCGCAGTGAACGGGGAACTCTCAGACACAATAAGAATTGAAAGAGGCACCAAACAGGGGTGCCCCCTCTCCCCACTCCTTTACGCCATCTTCCTGGAGCCTCTGTAGGCGAAAATAAGGAACACACCCGAAAAGGCATACAATGGGAGGCATAACACATAAAACAGCTGCCTATAAGGACAACATGCTGATGGCCCTAGCCGAACCGGCAGACACACTGCCCACACTAATACAAACAATAGAAGAATTTGGCTGGGTGTCAGGCTTGAAGATAAACAGACAAAAGTCAGAGCTAATGTTTCTTGCCGGAGACAAACAGGAAATACAGAAACGCGCAGGAATACTACAACTCAGAGTGGCGGAAGAAGGGATTAACTAGCGGGGGGTCACTGTCACCAACACAATTAAAGGCCTATACGCAGGTAACTACCCACACCTGTTAGTTAAAGTGAGAAAAGATTTAGACAAGTGGACCCCTCTCTCGACTTCCTGATGGGGCAGAATAACAGTAATAAAAATGACAGTACTTCCCAGACTATTATACCACTTTCAGGCACTACGAATCAGAATCCCGCCAACGTTCTTCAAAGCACTAGTCAAAATGACTAACAAATATATTTGGCAAAACAAAACCCTGAGACTCTCCAGTATAGCACTCACTGCACCTAAGTCAGAAGGAGGCATGGCACTCCCACACTTTCGGAATACTATGAGGCGGCCCAACTGTGGGTCCTGAGAGAATGGATACCCAACACATCAGAGAAGATTTGGGTGGCACAAGACAGGGCTGTGGCAAGGAAAAGCCTCCAACATCTCCTGTGGACCAGCCCCGAACACAGGCACCCAAACCTCAGGATCAGCGAGACACGAGCGCAGTCCTCGATATCTGGAATAGAGCGACAAAAAGAAGAAACACTGTCAATAAATCCAGCCCCTTTCATACCGATGTTTGAGAACCCAGAATTCATACTGGGTACAGAGAAAGATAAGTTTAAAAAATGGGTAGATTCCCAATGCACAAAGGTGGGAGACATGCATGAAGACCAACAAATTAGAACATTCACGGATTGACGCTCACTCCTTGGCCTCACGGAAAAAGACAGATTCCAATACGAACAACTCCATCACTGGCTCTCTACTCCAAGGATAACACAGGCGGCAACGAGAGATCTAACCCCATTCGAGTCATATATTATGTCACACACAGGAGACAATAAATGTGTTTCAACACTGTATAAATTCATAAATATCCAAGTAGAAGACACAAAACGGCAATATATGAAAAGATGGGAAACAACACTGGGGAGAGAGATCACGAGAAACCAATGGGAATACATCTGGCAAATCATCCCCAAATGGACCCAGGCGAAGAGAAGCCTGGGCAAAGATAATGATCCAATGGCATTGCTCCCCAGAAAAACTCCACCAAATGTACAACACGAAAATAAACGTATGTTGGCGAGGCTGCGATGAGGAGGGCACATGGAGACATATCTGGTGGGTTGCCCGAAACTGAAAGGCTTTTGGTCGGAAATAAAAACCTAAATGCAAGAGATGTTTGAAGGGGTGGATCTCATAAGGTAAGGATGGGCAGATTTTGGGACCCCCGAGACAGAACGATGACGAAGACCCAGAAGATTAATTTTATTGGCCTCCTGATTGCCGCCTGGCTAACAATAGCCCAAAGATGGAAACAGAAATCACTGCCAGCTACAATAGAATGGCTGCAGAGAGTCTGGCAATTCATAGCATTGGAGTGCATTACGTATAACATACAAGGGGACTGTTGAAAATTCCAAACAGACTGGGGGCCGGTGCTACAATATCTCCAAAGTGACTACATGCTGCAATGGTGCCCACATAAAATCAGAATCCTGGACATGTTCACATGAGGGAACAAGCACAAATGTCACTCCAATAACAGGTTAAACATTTATCAGCCGGTGGCTGGGAGGTGAGGGTGGGGGGAGGGAAGGAGGGGAAAGGGACAATGTTCAAGTCCCACAATTGTTTCTAATGTGTTACTTTAATAAAATACAATAAAAACAAGCTTTTTTAAAAACAAGACCAAGGAAAGGCTCTCCTTATACTTCTACTGGCCTAGGATGGGTTCAGAAGTTGACAAATTCTGTAGGAGCTGTCACACTTGCCAAACCTCTGGCAAGAGTAGAGCCAAGAATGCGGTACCCCTGGTGCCTCTCCCAGTGGTGGGAGTTCCTTTTGAGAGGGTGGGCATTGACATTGTTGGTCCCCTTGAGCCTCCCACATCTTCAGGGAACAGGTTTATCCTGGTTGTAGTAGACCATGCTACAAGATACCCAGAAGCAATACCTATGAGGACTGTTACGGCTCAGGCTGTGGCTAAGGCTCTACTTCATATTTTTACCAGAGTAGGGTTTCCTAAGGAGAGTGATATCCAACAGGGGATCCAATTTTATGTCCCACTACATGCAAGCCATGTGGAAAAACTGTGGTGTCACTTACAAGTTCTTTACAGCCTACCATCCACAGACAATTGGACTGGTAGAGAGGTTTAATCGAACTGTGAAGAGCATTGTAGGTGCTTTAGAGGAACACCTTAAAGGAAAGTGGGACCTTCTACTGCCATGTCTTCTCTTTGCTTATAGAGAAGTCCCTCAGGAGGGAGTTGGTTACAGTCCCTTTGAACTTCTTTATGGCCATCCAGTCAGAGGTCCATTGGCCCTGATTAGGGAGGGGTTGGAGAGTGCTCCTTCAGCCAAGCCAGTCAGAGTGACTGACTATGTGATAGGTCACCGGAGGAGAATGTCACACATGATGCCAGAAGCTAGTGATAACTTGAAAGCAGGTCAGACTCTGGTCAAACATTGGCATGTCCAGAAGGCCAACATGGTTGAGTTTACTCAAGACCAGCTTGTATTAGTTATGGTGCCAACAAGGCAGAGGGCCTTGAAGGACAAATGGATAGGACCCTTCAAGGTTGTGGCCAAACCTGGAGAGGTGAACTATTTGGTGGACTTAGGCAGACCTAAGGAGGCTCCCAGAGTCTTTCACACCAACTGTTTGAAGGCATATGTCTCGAGACCAGAAGTAGGACCTTTGGATGAGAAAATAGAAGGAGTCAAGCTCTCTTCTCATCTGACATCTGAATAACAGGAGGAGTGCAAAGTTCTGTTAAATCAGTTTGCCTCCCTGTTTTCACTTTCACCAGGCTTGACGCCTTGGGGCCAGCATGATATTCTCACTGGTGACTGTTTACCTTTTAAAAGCAGAGGTTACAAAACATGTGAGATCCCACATCAAAGGATAGGCCAACAAGATGCTTGACCTCGGGGTTATAGAGCTCTCTACAAGTCCATGGTCTAGTCCAGTTGGTCTAGTACCAAAGGCAGGATCCAAGGAGTTGAGATTCTGTGTGGACTATAGAGCTCTAAATGCAGTCACTAAGACTGATGCCTATCCTTTGCCAAGGACAGAAGAACTGGTGGATAGACTTGGTTCATCCAAGTACCTCAGTACATTTGATCTAACCTCGGGGTATTGGCAAATAGCAATAATAGACCATGTCAATGAGAAAACCGCATTCTCAACCCCAGCAGGCCTCTACCAGTTTAAGGTTATGCCTTCTGGACTAAAGAATGCACTTGCTGCATTCCAAAGGATGGTCAATCAAGTTATGAATGGGATGGAGAACTTCTGCATGGCATGCTTGGGTGACATTGCAGTGTTCAGCCCTACATGGAAAGAACATATTGATCACTTAGGATATGTTTTGCAGGCTCTTGAGCGGGCCCATCTGACCATCCAGGCAAGCAAATGTCAAATTGGACAGAGCAAAGTGGTCTACCTTGGTCATGAGGTAGGGGGAGGTAAAATAAGGCCATTGCCTAACAAAGTACAAGCTGTACAAAACTGAGCCACCCCTACTACTCAAACCCAAGTGAGAGCTTTCCTAGGTCTCACTGGGTACTACAGGAATTTCATAGAGAACTATGGGACCATAGCTTCTCCCTTGAATGTGATCTCCTCTCTGAAATTCCCTAAAAAGGTTAGATGGAATGAGGAGTGCACTCAAGCCTTTGAAAACCTGAAGAAAGCCCTTTGTCAAGCTCCAGTCCTAAGAGCTCATGATTATCACCAACCCTTCATTGTGCAGACAGATGCATCCAATATAGGTATAGGTGCAGTCCTTAGTCAACTGGATGAGAAAGGTAGGGAGTACCCCATTTGCTTCATCAGTAGGAAACTGAAGGAACCAGAAACAAGGTGGGCAACCACAGAGCGTGAATGCTTTGCCATTGTGTGGTCTTTGAAGAAGTTTAGACCATACTAGTATGGTTCTACTTTTGTGATTCAGACAGACCACCAACCCTTCGGATGGTTAATGCAAATGAAAGGGGAGAAACCAAAACTTCTAAGATGGTCAATCTGCCTGCAAGGGTTTGATTTCACCATTTAGCACAGAGCAGGATGACCCACCAAAATGCTGATGGTCTCTCGAGGATGTTTTTAAATGACTAGAGGTAGAGATTCATCCAGGAGTGGATTAAATCCTCCTGTCCCTTAGTCTGGGGGGGACGGGGGTGAGGGTTAGGGAGAATTCTCCAGAATGGCTAATTTGCCTTACCTAATGAGTCCCTCAGCAGCTTTGCTGGATTTCTAGAATTTTTTACTTTTTCACCTGGTAAGAGTGTGAGCCTTTTTTCCCACTCTTACCTGTGTTTTTCTGTATGTTTTTAACATGTTCGTGTGTTCATAGACTGTGGAGCCTCACCTACTCCACTAGCATCATCTTTTTACTTTGTGTTACACAGCACCTTCAGTGCAGTGACACAGGGTTGTCTTTTAGACTTCCCAACTCAGACTCCATTTTCTGGGACTGACTGCTGTCTCCCAGAACATGTAAAGTTGCCATTGAATTTATTAGTATCTTTAAATACACAGACCCAGTACAAGCTATCTTACATAGAGTACTGGAAAGGGTTACTACTTATCCCTTTTTGTCTGTTTCTCTTGGAGCATTGTTTTGCTCCCTTTTCATTAAGACTTGGCTGGTGGCAATGGTAACTACCCTATTTTTCCTACCACAGTTATCTTTAATAACCCTGGTATTGTTTTAGGCTATCTTGGTAGCCTCAAACTTAAACCCGCTAGACCATATACGTTTTTATACAGTTTTGGCTGGGTTTAGTCACCATTTCTTTTTGTAAGTCTTTCTCGTGTTTTTCTCTGCGCGCCAAACCAGGTTTGGTCCCTTTGTTCACTGTCTTTTCGCGGGCTTCTACACAGAAGCATTCCTTGGGCGCCTGTATGTCTGGGGGGGACAGGAAGTGAGGGAAGGGTTTAGGACTCCCTGCACAGAGTCTCCTTGGAGACCCATGTCGCACTCTAATCTGATTGGCTGGGGTGACTGTCCCGGGAGGACAGCAATCCTGCTGTGTGATTGACAGCCAGGCTGTGTGAATGGGGGAAAACTGCATAAAAAGCAGGTCTCTGGGTCTGGAAAGGCAGAGTAGCCACTGGTATGAAAGAACCAAAGAGGAGCTGACAGAAGAGGACCCCTACAACGACTGAACCTCCCGGTGAAGCCCTGCTGCAGGTCAGAATCTTCATGCTCCAACAACAGGGAAGATCTTCGAGGAATCTTCTCCCCTTGAGCTGGTGGGACCAACCAGTTCATCCAAACTTCAAGCCAGGCCTCCCTCCTCTGGTCAAATTTCCTGTGCAGAGCTGCAGTGAACCAGATAGCTAGGTAGGTCGGACCCTCCGTGGGTTTTGTTTTAAGGAGCGCACCTTTTACTCGTTGCTTTGCTCTGCTGCTGGTTTCTTCCCTGGGCAGTGCAGGACCCTACAGCTGCTTCTCCATTTTAAGGTACTGTTCGAACCTGGTTGTTTGTTTCGTCCAGCCACAGTGAAGGTGTGTGAAACCTTTCGCCAATCCGAGGGCTTGTCCTTCTCTACTCTTTAAACTAACTTTTCTGCCGACCAAGTCTGTCCGGAACTCTTGGCAAAGACTTAACCGCGAACTACACTGAAATGTGTGATCTTGAGCAAAATACTTTTGTCCTATTAACTTTGGCCCTCAGCCTTTTTTATTTGATTCCCTCACTGTAGTTCCTCTTTCTAAATTGCCCTGCTTACTTACCTGTTGGTGCTGCTCAATTTGTGTCTAACTTTGTCTTTCCCTCCCTTTTAGATTATTGGAATGCCATTTTGCTCACACATTTTTTGAGGTTAACTTGTCCAAAATCTATTGGGAGTGGTCTGGTGTATTAAGAGTGTGATTTTTCTACTGCTTTACTTTAGTGAAATGTTATATAACTGATGTGTAAATAAATGTACATTCTTTTACTCAGAAACCTAGAGTCAGTGTTTGTTTGAATCATAGAAATTGCTGTCCTTTGTGTAACTATTGATACTGCTCACTTACTCTTGAGATAAGTCTGGCTGCTCAGCCATCGCTACCACTTTACTGTGTAGTACAGGCTTTACCAAAGGTGAATTTGTACTGTCACTTGTAGTCTTAATTGTGTGTGGTGTTCCCAAAGGGTACTGCATATAATTCTGCCTAACAGCCGATTCCGTGGCCCTTAATTTGGAAAAAAACAGAGATTCTAGTTGTTGCTTCTTGCCACGTGCTAAAAAATACTTCCTCCTGAGTATGAAAACTTCACCAACACCACCACCCCAGTAGCCAAGAGCGTAAAAACCTTAGGTGTCATTTTGTTTATTTTAAAACTTTTTATTGGCATTTGTACATAAATACAGATCTGCATGTATCAACTGTCTTGCATTGCACAGGATGTTTCCTTCAATATGCAGTATTTCGCTAGCAACAACAAAATAGCACCAAGACAAACAAACAACTATCTTCACTTGTCAAATAACGTAACATTTCCAATGTCGTGGTGAGTGCACATTGTAGTGGTGGGTTCACCCGGGGTGGTCGCTATCATCGGTCCAGAGGCGACACACGGGCTGGCCTGGAATGTGAGTCGGGTGATCCACCATTTCAGAGTCAGATATTTTAGAGGTGATTGAGAAGCTTCGGGGGGGTTTATCATCTGATGGGTTGAATATGTCCCAGACCAGTGCCTTTCAAGCATCCCATTTATTTCTCCCTTCTGCCCCAGTTCTCTGCGCCCCCTCCATCCACACTCTAGTTTCTGCCTCTGCCCATCGTTCAAACGCCCTGTGCCAGTGTGCGTATTGTGGGCCTCCAGCAGATTTCCAAGCCATTGCAATAGATGTTTTAGCTAATATACACACCATGTCCATGAACTTAACCACATGCTTATATTTACTCACTCATGGGTATGCCCCGAGCAAACATTCTTTCGGGGTCCATTCGTATCGTAGTAACCGCGCCTTCTTGCAGGCTTGTTCAATCCATACCCAGAACCTTTGCACCCGTCCCCATCCCCAGACCATGTGTATCAGGTCCGCGTCTCCCATTTCACACCAGGGGCACAGTGGTCATGTGATGTTGTTGAACGTGGATATCCTACGTGGTGTCATATATGTGCGGTACAGTAAGTTCAGCTGTATCTGCCTAAAACAAGCATTCCGCGACACCTCTGTAGGATATGCCAATACTCTTTCCTATTCCTTCTCGGTTATGTCCTCTCCCAGGACTTTTTCGCATCTCTCTTTTAATGTAGTGCTTTTAGGGTTGGGATTGTCTGTCAGTAGGCTATACAGTCTGGACACCAGCCACCAGCCATCCCTCAGGGTGTGCATTGGGGTCAACAGAGGGTTCGCTGCCGGCTCATCAGGCCATCGGTCCCATTTCTCCCTTGCCGCCCTCTGAGCCCGTTGGTACCAGAGGAACTGCCCCCCAGGTGCCACTTCTTTCTTTTGTAGTGATTCAAACTCCCTGAAGACTCTGTCACCACACAGATCCCCCCAGGTGTATATACCACACCGCTCCCAGTATCTCACCATTGCCAGGTCCGTGATGGCCCTGCAGACATCCGCGGCCATTGGAGTCTCAGGTGAGTAGGGGTGAGTACATTTTAGTAGTGACAGGGCCCTGCTCCACACCTTCCTACCCATCTTTACCACCATAGGGACACTCTCCATGCAGCTCAGTGGGACCTACAATATTTCTTTCAGGCGTACCGGGGCCACCAGTCTTTGCAGTAGCCTGGTTTCAGATGTGGACTTATCCGACAGCCATGTGGCCACAAATCTAATTTGGGCCGCTAGGTAGTACTTCTGCAAATCTGGTAGTTGCACCCCTCCCTCCAAGGCAGGCACAGGGTGGTAAGTGACAGTTTGTGGTGAGCCGCCCCCACAAGAATTCCTGCAGCAGTACTTCCAGTAACAGGAAAAAGGAGGCTCCGACATAGTAGTGTATGTTACTAAAATAATATAAGAATCATGGTAGGATGATCATTTTCGTGATAGCCACCCTACCCATCAGGGACAGCAGCAACCTGGACCAGAATTTCATGGATTTACTTAGATCTTTTACCACTGCTACCGTGTTATTCTCGTGCATTTGTTCTGGCATGTGCCTAATGTTCACCCCTAGGTACTTGAATGACTCTAGTTCGCACCGTAGCCCAATTTTTGGTAAGTCTTCTTCGCCTGTGTCCCTCAATCCAGCTATCGGGAATATGAAGGATTTTTCTTTGCTGAAGCAAATTCCAGACACCCTTGCATAGTTGTCTAACACATCTAACACCACTGGGACATTAAGGTGCGGATCCCTCAGGTACAATAAAACATCATCCGCGTACAGCGAAATTAGATGTCCTACTCCCACTACCCAAATGCCTGCGTCTAGGAACTTCTTTCGAAGGTAAATTGCCATTGGCTCTAAACCCAGCACATACAACATAGGTGACAGCGGACATCCCTGTCTAGTGCCCCTTTGTATGTCCCAGACCGGTGACACCACCCTCCCGGATTTGGCCCTTGCCACGGGTGCCGTGTACAGTATCTGTACCCATTTGGTGAATTGCTCCCCAAACCCAAATTCCCTTAACACTGCGAGCAACCATTCCCAGTATATCGAGTAAAACGCTTTTATGGTGTCTAGGGAAAGTATGGCGTATTGTGCCTGAGGGTCCGTTGTCAGTGCTAGAACATATTGTAATCTATGCAAATTCAGAGCTGTGCTACGGCCCGGGATAAAACCGTTCTGGTCCTTCTGTACTAGGTCACCAATAACCTGATTTAGCCGTTTGACCAGTATAGTAGTTAAAATCTTGACACCATAATTTAGCATTGCCAGTAGGCGATACAAGTCACACTCGTCAATGGGCTTCCCAGGTTTGGGGATCGGAATCACCAAGGTTTCCCTCATGCTCTTTGGGAGTACCCCTTTCTCATAGGCTTCTTTGAACGCTTCGACCAAGACCAGGGTCAAGACTGACTTATATGTCTCAAAGAACTCCGGCGGGAGTCCATCACTCCCTGGTGTCTTGCTCGTAGCTAGTGTTCTGATTGCATCGGTTATCTCCTCGGCTGAGATTTCCCTCTCTAGTGCATCACTTTTGTATTATGCCCAGCTTAGCTAGTCCTATCTCCTCTAACGTGCCCAGTATGTCATCCTGGGGTACCTGGCTCTCGTGGCTGTACAAGCAGGAGTAGAATTCTTTGAAGGTGTCAATGATCGCTTGTTTCGATTTATGAACAGTTCCAGCCTCATTCCTGAATTCAGTGGTCAGGTGCCTCGGGTGCTCCCTCCTGCACAGCCACAAGAGTAGCCTGCTTGGCTTGTCCCGCTCCGCGTGTGCCCTGGTGGTTTTCACAGAGTAGTCGAATTTAGAGAGCCTCAGGTGTCTTGGCAGCTATGTCATAATTTTGCCACTGCTAACTCCTCCCTGTGAGTCCCACCCGTGCGTGCCTCCCCCTGCTTTATTTCCTCCTCCCAATTCTCCAGCTCCAACCTCAGCGTTTTCCTGGTACATCCAACACTGGCGATAACCTCCCCCCTCACCACTACCTTCATTGCCTCCCAGATCGTGCTCCATTCCGCAACACTGCCCACATTCTTCTCTATGTATTCCTCTAACCTGTTTTGTAATTGCTCTTTGAACGCCTGGTCGGTCAAGGCGTCAGTGGGCATGCGCCATAGTGGTATGGGGGGCCTAGGGCCTAGTGTTAGGGAGAATTCTCCACAATGCCTAATTTCCCTTACCTTCTGAGTCCCTCAGCGGCTTTGCTGGATTTCTAGGATTTATTTTTCTCACCTGGTAAGAGTGTGAGCCTTTTTTACCACTCTTACATGTGTTTTGCTGTGTGTGTTTTTACTTTTTGTGTGATCTTGAGCACTGGAGCCTCACCTACTCCATGGCCTCATATTTTCATGTGTGTTACACAGCACCTTCATTGCAGTGACACAGGGTTGTCTTTGAGACTTCCCACCGACTCCATTTTCTGGGGCTGACTACTGTCCCCCAGAAAAGGTAAATTTGCCATTAACTTTACTTTAGTCACTTTAAACCACAGACCCAGTACACCCCATCTTACATGGAGTATTGGAAAGGGTTAACTCTTATCCCTTTTTGTCTGTTTCTCTTGGAGCATTGTTTTGCTTCTTTTACATTAAGACTTGGCTGGTGGCAGTGGTATCTGCCCTAACTTTTCTACCGCGATTATCTTATATAAACGTGGTATTGTTTTAGGCTATTATATTAGCCTCGAACATAAACCCGCTTGACCAAATACATTTTACTTTGGCTCCGGCTGGGTTTATTCACCATTTCTTTTTGTTAAAGTCTTTCTCGTGTTTTTCTCTGCACGCCAAACATAGGATGACTCCTTTGTTCGCTGTCTTTTCGTGGGCTTCTGCACAGAAGCCCTCCTTAAGGTGCCTGAAAGTCTAGCTAGTTAGGATGTGAGGGAGGGATCTTTGGACCCCTGCCAGGGGTTCCCTTGGTAACCCAAGTCGCACTCCTGTTTGATTGGCTGAGGGGACTGTCCTTGCCAGGACAGCCACCTGCTGTGTGATTGACAGCCAGGCTGTATGAATGGGGGAAAACTGCATAAAAAGCAGGTCTCTGATACTGGAAAGGCAGAGTCGCCACTGGAAC
This sequence comes from Ambystoma mexicanum, assembly GCF_040938575.1. Lineage (NCBI taxonomy): Eukaryota > Metazoa > Chordata > Amphibia > Caudata > Ambystomatidae > Ambystoma > Ambystoma mexicanum. The sequence goes on along the minus strand of NC_090931.1, from coordinate 228,654,578 downwards.
GAAAGAGCCAATGAGGAAGTGGGAGAAGATGACCCCTACAACGGCTGAACCGCTCGGTGAAGCCCTGCTGCAGGTCCGAATCTTCAGAATCCGACGACAGAGAAGATCCGCCAGGAAACTTCTTCCTTTGAGCTGGTGGGACCAACCAGTTCGCCCAAACTGCAAGCCAGGATCACTGCTCTGGTCGAATTCGCTGTACAGAGCTACAGTGGGCCGGATAGCCAGGAAGGTCAGACCCTGCGTGGGTTTTAAGGAGCACACCTTTTATTTGTTGCGTTGCTCTGTTGCTGGTTTCTTCCCTGGGTAGTGCAGGACCCTCCAGTCTTCCTACTTCTTGTCAGTCCAACAGCCGCTTCAGGAACCGTGAGCCTGCAGGAACTACCAGGAATGTCCTACAGCTCCTTCTCCGTTTTAAGGTACTGTGCAAATCCGGTTGTCCATTCCGTTCAACCGCAGTGAAAGTGTTTGAAATCTTTCTCTAATCCGAGGGCTTGTCCTTCTCTTCTCTTTGAACTAACTTTTGTATCAGCCAACCTCGTCCGGAAACTGCACCACAAACTTTACTGCGAACTGCCATGAACTGTGTGATCTTGAGCAAAATACTTTTGACCCATTGACTTTCGCCCTAAGCCTTTTCTACCTGATTCTATCTCTGTAGTTCCTCTTGTTCAATTGTCATGAGTACTTACCTGTTGGTGTGATTTAATTTCTATTAACTTTGTCTTTCCCTCCCTTTTAAATTGCTGGAGTGCCATTTTGCTCCCACTTCATTTTGTGAGCTTAACTTGTCTGGAATTTAAGGGAAGTGGTGTGGTGTTTTAAGAGAGTGATTTTTAGACTGCTTATAATAGTGTACTGTTATACAACTGAAGAGTGAAATAAATGTATATTCTTTTACTTGAAAACCTTGAGTCAGTGTTTGCCTGAATCATAGTAATTGCTGTCCTTTATTTAACTATTTGAACCTGCTCACTTACTCTTGAGATAAGTCTGGCTGTCCGCTACTGCTACCACCTTAACTGTGTAGTACAGGCTTCTACCAAAGGTGAAATTGTACTGTCACTTGTAGTCTTAATTGTGTGTGGTGTTCCCAAAGGGTACTGCGTATAATTCTGCCTAACACCTAGTATCCACCACTGTAGCAGTAGTGTGGAATGGTCAGAGAGCGACCTGCCCAGATATTGTGCCGCTTCAATCTGTGCCAGGTGGGCCCTAGCTACAAAGAGATAGTCAATCCTAGTGTATAAGCCATATGATGAGGAGAAATAGGAATAACCCCTGTCACTTGGATGCAATTCCCTCCATACATCTACCAAATCTAGGTTTCCAAGCAGCACATTCAGCGCTCCCGTGGCAGTCTCAGTCCGGGCAAGCAGTGGGCTGGATCTATCCAGGTGCAAGTCCCTCACACAGTTAAAATCACCACCCCAGATGAAAACATATTCCTGGTGTGGGGTTATTTTAGTACATAGTGTGTTGAGGTGCTTGGTGATACCGTGGTTAGGAAAATATGAGTTAATGATACATAATGCTACTTGTTCTATGTAGCCCCTTAATATTAGATTTATCCCTTCCTGGTCTACCTCCATCTCCAGTAGTTGAAAGGGAACCGTAGCACTTATCCATGTGAAAACACCATGTGCGTATCTAAAGTAGGCTGCTCCATATCCCTTTCCTCCCCAGTGTTCTTTAACCGTGGCCATAGTGCTTTGTGTTAAATGGGTTTCTTGTAGTAGCGCAATAGACACCTTTTTCCTATTTAGGAAGGATTTAACCCGGTTTGTGCATAGGTATGTGCCCATTCCCCGGACGTTCCACGTCAGTATCTTGATATTAGTAGCCATAATGATGTTGAGTTGTCCCACAGTGTCTTCTCTCCTTTGCCCCTTACTCCCCCAGCATTCACCCTTCCATCACTCCTCCCCTCCCGAGCAACCTCCACCGAAGACTGCAACCCTGTTGTCACAAGTGCACACTCCGCCACATATCTAATTTTCCGTGAAGAATGCAAAAAGTTCCAAACAACAAAACAAACCCAAACAGTTACAAAAACAGAACATTTGCTCCCAGCACCGCCTTGACCCATCCGGGTCTTCTTGTGTGAGTCGAGTTGCTGCTGTGTGCCCCGCACCGCCTTGACCCATCCAGGTCTTCTTGTGTGAGTCGAGTTGCATCAGCAGCTGGCTGATGCTAACCTTTGAGTGGGTTAGACCTGTGAGCCCAAGGTAAGTGGCAGGTCGTCACCCCCGTCATACGTTAATGTTCAACAACCCTCGGGGGTTAAAGCCCCTGTTATTGTAGCACTTCATAACAAGCCTTTGCTGCAAATAGCGTATTTCCCATGCCTACACCACCTCCAAGTTCCTGGTTACACTCATTCAGCAGATTCTTCTCCGCCGTCCAGGTTGTTATGCTCCAGCCACATAGTGGCCGCAGCCGGAGTCTCCAAGAATATGGATCGACCCTTGTAGATCACTTTTAATCTGGACGGGTACATCATCATGTATTTCATGTTTAGTTGTCAAATTCTGGCTTTGATTGGTACAAAAGAATTCATGGCACTTTGGACGGGGGGGCGTGTAGTCTGAGTAGATGGCTACTGTGGAGTCATCATGTTGTATCACAACCCCTTCTCTTGAATATTTCAATATGACTTCGCTGTCTTGGAAGTTAAGGATCCTCTCGATCATCGGGCGAGGGTGCGATCCCGGCGGAAGCCATTTCAGTAAAGATCTTTGGGCCCTTTCCACCGCAAAGCCCTGTGTAAGTTTTACAGCTCTGATTTCTTGTAGTAGCAAGGTCTCTGCGAATTCCGTGGGATTCGGGCCTTCAAGTCCCTCTGGAATTCCTTGTAGCCGTACGTTATTGCGTCGGGCCTGCCCTTCTGCATCTCCTGCTCGTGACTCCAGCTGGGCGTTCCTCCTTTCCAACTTCTTCAGCCTCTTCTCCAGATCTTGTGTTGTGTCGCTGGTTTCTTTCAGGTCAGACTCTATTGACGTTACTCTTTTGGTTAGGTTCTGCACGTCCCGCCTCATCAGCTGCATGTCTGCCTTGACCTTGTCTATTTTTGTGTCAATAAATGACTGTAGCGCCGCGATAGCCCCTAGCACCTGGTCATCTCTGTTGCTTGTGCCTGTCGCTTTCGCTGTGTGAGACCGCGGCACCCCCCTAAGCCATCTCGCAAGACTTGGTGGCATTGTTGAAAGAGTTCATGATTGTGGATTTCTTCTTCCCTTTATGGGGACCTGCCCTCGTTATTGTCTCTTATCCCTTCGTTTCGCCGCCTATGTAGAGTCCTAGCAGTGCTGGTGTGTGCTTAGTGCTGTTGTTGACGCTATGGGGACAGTCCTTCACCACCGGCGCGGATGCCGCAGGTTCAAGTGTTAGTCCTAGGTTGCCTGCAGCTTTCCCTTGTCACAGGTCCAAGCTCACCGCACGCCGCATTTCTCCTGGACTGTTCCTGCTCCGTTTCAGCTGATATATCGTCTATTGGGTTGCGTGGTGACTATGGCGGAGAGCCGTAGACTGGGTGTTGCCCACCGGCCTTGTGTTGAGTTTGGGCCCTATTGGCAGCTTCAGATAATTGTGGTTGCGGTAGGGTTCCACCTTGGGCCTAGATGTGGTGGAGTCGTTGGGGCCGCAAACTCAGCTTCCATTTGTTTGTCTCCACCTGTCTGATTTACTGGTCCCCATGCTCCAGACCCCTCGTTATGCTCTGCTGAATGTGTGAGCACATCCGCTCCTCAGCGTGTTGATGTTGCTTCCTTATGCGCACTACCTGGCGGGCCACTCGGATGACCCAGCTTCTCTTAGTTGCCAGAGGCGCGAGCACATAGTGCTGAGCACACTGTTAATACCTCAGTGTACTTGGAGGCAGTGTACTTCCTGGTGGGTGAGCAAGCCCTCCAGGGGATTCTGTCTCTAGTCCCTTATAGGTCCACCTGCCAGATCTCCAGCTGTATTGTATGCCCTAGTGGTTTCTGCAGCACACAGATCCACCTGTGTTTGTCAGAGGGAGACAGTCCGGTGCATCAGCCCTCCTTGCACCTGCTTTGTGGATGAATCTTAGTGCACTTTATATGGGCATGTACTGTGGAAGTACCTGGGCAGCGCGCCCTACGTTACGCTAATCTTCTGCCCAGGTCGTCGTAGTTCCTAGGGTCTTGGGTCAACCGGGGTGGTGTGTGGACCAGGGACATGCAGCAATGGGCCACAGCTGTTTTGTTTGCGCCTCGCGGCGCTTTGCCTGATGTACCGCCCTGCCCAGACAAAGGTTGCAGGCACGCCTGGTTCAGCAAGATAGGGCTGGGGTTGTGGAAGGCAATGCACGCCCTCCAGCGTGAGGCCACAGGGGTCTGCTACAGCCGTTGCACTTTTGTGTCCAAGTGAGGCAGTATCTGCTGTGCAACCCTGGGTCCTTGTACACTGCAGCCCTCATCTACCTTGATATCTTGCGCTCCCCGAACGGTCAGCTGCAGCAGTCCCAGGCCTGCCTGGTGTCTGTATACCAGAACGTCTCTCCGATGCCTTAGTGGCTCAGCAGGCTTCTGCTGGTTGCTGCAACCGTCCGGTGCCACGCTTCGTTCCGCTGCCTGCTGTATTCTGATTCGGCCTGATAAACGCGGGCTGACTGACTGTCCGACTCCTGCGGTCCAGCCCGTAGGGTCTAGGAGATGTCGCCGGAGCAGTGTTCCGTGTGCCTTGGCGATGTTGTCGTTTGCCCTTGTTCAGGTGTGCAGGAGTGGCGCCGGCACTGTTAAGATCTCTTTATCCAGACCTGACGGTCTCAACCGCCCGCGAGCCTTGCGAGCCCCACGTGCCCCGCTCGCAGTGGCACACCGTCACCTCCAAGCCATTCCTCGCAGGCGGGGGTCCATTAGCTCTCCGTGGCAGCTGTCAGCTGCAGCGGCCCCTGGGCCACCCTGAGCGCTGCTGTCTCAAATCAGCTGGATGTCGTACGGGCCCAGGGTTCCCGAGGACGCCTTTTCCTCTCAGCCGGATCATAGGCTTCAGCTCCGTCTCCCTCGTTGCCTGGCACAGCTCCGTCACCATCTTGCTAGCTCGGGGCCCGCTCTCAGCTGTCGTTCTCCGACCAAATAACTCAGATTTTCTCTGGGGTTGTGGTACAGGGCTAGGGAAGCGCTTCTCCGGCTTATAAATGTGCTTGGACGTTCTCCTTGCTAAATATAAAGTTGTTTACAAGGATATTGTGCAGGATCTCGACAGCAGCTGCAAACAAGCACTTCCTTACTCCCTAGGCTTAGGCCACGCCCCCCTTGGCTGTCATTCTGGTTGTCAAACTGACTATGAGACAGCACGATGCCCAGATTCAAGCATCATGCAGCCTGATTAATAAGCTGCTGAGTCACATACGTCCCTTTCTTTCACACAGAAACATCTCCCTGTTGGCCTCAGCCCTGGTAAATTCACAGCATGATTACTGCAACAGCCTGCTGGCCGGCACATCCCAATCCATCTTCTCTGCCATTCAAGTGACCCAAAATGGGACAGTAAAAGCAATCCTAGGTCTCACCAGGCGACAACACATTTCCCAAGCAAGAAGGGAACTGCACTGACTGCATGTGAAGCAACGTGTCGCTCATAAGATCCTGACCCTAACCCACACATGTCTGGCCCATGAGGCCCCAATCTATGTTATAGGGCTCTTGAAGCCCTACCTGCCATCGCGCATTCTCAGGTCTTGGGATCAGGCCAGACTCGCCCAGCCTAGATTCAGGCTGGCCAGATTTGGGGGAGCATGCTTTGATGTCCAAGCCCCTGCCATTCAAGTGACCCAAAATGGGGCAGTAAGAGCAATCCTAGGTCTCACCAGACAACATCACATTTCCCATGCAAGAAGGGAACCGCACTGGCTGCATGAAAGGACATGTTCAGCAGCACACATGTAACCTATGGCTAATATAAACGGCCTCCTACATACCGTTCAGCACACCCAACGGACCGTTATGCAGCCATGGATGCAAATATGTGCCCAGGGTGAAACCTGGCAGGCTCAATTGAAGATGGGGAGTGCAATGCACACAACATGAGCATTTGAATATGGCGTGTACAATGGTGTCTGCATGCATTTGAAGTTGGTGACGTTTACATAATGGTTTTGGAGGACATTGTAGACTTGGTACAGCAGCAGAAGTGAGCTGGTATGCGTACATCAGCATACGGTGTACATCATTGCCCCTGTTGAACAATAGGGAGCTGCATGTCACCATGTGCATTTCCTATGGCTTGGCCCTTATAATCCCCTTGCTTTTTGGAGTGCTATAAGATATTGCAGCATGAAAGGCTGTCCTCAGCAGCACACATGTAAACTGTGGCTAACGTACACAAGCTCCTACATACCGTTCAGCACACCCAGTGCAATGTTATGAAGCCATGCGTGCAAATATGTGCCCAGGGTGAAGGCTGGCAGGCAGAATTGCAGATGGAGAGTGTAGTGCACATGACATGAGCATTTAACCATAGCCTGTACTATGGAAGGCTCAATTGAAGATGGGGAATGCAGTGCACATGGAATGAGTATTTAAACATAGCGTGCACAATGGTGTCTGCATGCATTTGAAGTTGGTGACTTTTACACAATGGTTGTGGAGGACATTGTAGACTTGGTACAGCAGCAGAAGTGAGCTGGTATGCGTACATCAGCATACGGTTTACATCATTGCCCCTGTTGAACAATAGGGAGCTGCATGTCACCATGTGCATTTCCTATGGCTTGGCCCTTATAATCCCTTGCTTTTGGGAGTGCTATAAGATATTGCAGCATGAAAGGCTGTCCTCAGCAGCACACATGTAAACTGTGGCTAAAGTACACGAGCTCCTACATACCGTTCAGCACACCCAGTGCAACGTTATGACGCCATGCGTGCAAATATGTGCCCAGGGTGAAGGCTGGCAGGCAGAATTGCAGATGGGGAGTGTAGTGCACATGACATGAGCATTTAACCATAGCCTGTACTATGGAAGGCTCAATTGAAGATGGGGAATGCAGTGCACATGGCATGAGTATTTAAACATAGCGTGCACGATGGTGTCTGCATGCATTTGAAGTTGGTGACTTTTACACAATGGTTGTGGAGGACATTGTAGACTTGGTACAGCAGCACAAGTGAGCTGGTACGCGTACATTAGCATACGGTGTACATCATTGCGCCTGTTGAACAATAGAGAGCCGCATGCCACCATGTGCATTTCCTGTGGTTTGACCTTTATCATCCCCTTGCTTTTGGGAGTGCAGTAAGATATTGCAGCATGAAAGGCCGTGCTCAACAGCACACATGTAAACTATGGCTAACGTACACAGGCTCCTACATTCTGTTCAGTACACCCAATGCAACATTATGAAGCCATGCATGCAAATATGTGCCCGGGGTGAAAGCTGGCAGTCTGAATTGCAGATGGGGAGTGCAGTGCACATGACATGAGCATTTACCCATAGCCTTTACTATGGTGTGTGTTCTGTGGGGAGGGCCTAGTGCCTTGAATGCATGGCTGGAGTGGAAAGTGAAAAAAGGAGTCCTCCTGCTTTACTGTGCCGCGGCCCTCCTGGTACTTGGGGAAGCGTGCATGCCACATTCTGCATTTCTCGCCTTGCGGCCAATGGAAATGGGAGTATGGCCATTGTCCAATCAGGTGCTCATGGTGTGCGTCACAGGCAAGAGCACAAAAAGGGAGAAGGACTCCTCCTGCTTCACTGGGGTGTGGCCCTCGCAGTACTTTGGGAAAGGCATGTGCCAGATTCTGCGCTTCTCACCATGGTGGCCAATGGAAATGTTACTGTGGGGAATATCCAATCAGGTGCACAGGGTGTGCGTGACAGGAAAGGGCAGCAATCATTTTTTCAATTAGTTTGTGTCGTGCAGCTGGCAACCATGGCAAGACGCACCGTTTTCGTTGTGGGTGATACCTTTGTGGAAGATCTGTTTGTGTATGCCCTTCAAGAAGGCTTTTGTGGCATTTTTGGTTTGGAGTGAGTGGACGCTTTGTGGTTGTTAGGCAGAAACCTGTGCAGTTCCCTTTGGGAACACTTCAAAAGATTTAGGACTACAGGTGTTAGCAGTAAACCCACTTGGTAGCAGTCTGTACCACCCAGATTTACCTGGTAGCTGTGGCTGAGCAGTCAGACTTCCCTCAAGAAGAGTTAGGCAGTATGCAAAGTATAGACAATAGACACTCAGACACAATAGCACAAGCAAACACTGACCAGAGCTTTTGTATCAAAGTATATAATTGTTTATTTAAAAACACACTGTTTGAAACACTCCAGCACTCTTATTGTAAAACACTCTAAACACAGTTACTATTATGATATATACAACCCTTATTCCTTATCAGACAAGTCTTAGTTAACACCACTTATTTCCAGACAGAGGTGAGCGCTTAACTACAGATGGCACTCCAATAAGTTCATGAAAAAGGGAGGGAAAAGACAGAATATGTGAAGATACACCACTCTAAGATTTAGGAACACTTTTAGCAAGGCAGAAGAGCAAAAGTCACTGGTGAGCCAAAGTCCATAGGCTAGGCCCACTCTTAGAGAGAGCAGAGCACAAATGCGCCCAAGATCACACAGTTACACTAGGCGTTGAAAGTCTTGCAGAGAGTTGGAAAAGAGTTTAGAGAGGCTCAGAAAAGTTTAGCCAGGGTGTCCCTGGCTAACCCAGGTTAGAAAGCCGGGGGCTAAATCTACCCCGTACAGTCGGTGGCAAGGGAAGCCAGGCGGAACACGGTACCTTAAGTGGGAAGGATCCTCCAGCGGTGGCAGTTGTTCCTGGCAGCGGGTGCAAGTCTCGGCGTCGTCCAGAGGAAGAGAAGATCTCGACTTGGAGGAAAGATGAAGGTTGTTGTACTGCCAGGGAAGAAACCAGCCGCAGAGTTTTCCGGTTAAAGTTATTACCCTTTATTTCGCGGTCGTGGTAAAACGTGGTATTCTGGTTGCCGGGGTGCTTGGCACAGGCAAGGCGGCCACGAGATGCGTCGGGAAGGCGAAAAGACGGTGAAACTGGTTATCCCCACCAGTCAAAGGAAGAAGACTCTCCGGCAGGAGATCTCCTCTGTCGTTGGGAAAAGTGGTGAGACGGTCCAGCAGGGCTCCACCGGTGGTGTTGTCGTGGCAGGTCGGCTCAGCTTCTCCCTCGTCGGATTCTTAGGTCCTGTGGCGACTTCTGAAGTTCCAGTCCCCAAAGCCCTGCTTTTATGCAGAAAACCCCCACTCACTCAGCCTAGCTGTCACTCAAACATGCTAAGTGGTGAGCTGGCTGGCTCACCACTTGAGCCAATCAGGACGGAGTGTGACTTGAGTTGCCTAGGCAACTCAGTGCAGGGTGCCTAAATCCCCCTCCACCCCTCCTAAGTACCCCAGACAGAGTGGCACCACTTTGGAGGGCTTCAGTGGAGAAGCTCGCCAAAAAAGTGAAACAAAGGGATCGACTTGGGTTGGAGTCACAGAAGAGAACACAAACACCATTTTAGGACCGAGTTTTGGCAGAAAATACCAACCGGAGAATTAATAATAAATAAATAAGCCGGCGGTATGTTCGAGGCTATCGTAATTAAATAAATAAAGATAGTAGCCTCGAACAGTGGGAAAATCCCATAGAGAAATATTCGCGGTTGAATATAAAAAGTAGTATCCACTGCCACCAGCCAAAACTCGATCAGGGGGGACGGAGACGTGCCCCCTCGACTAACAGACCCCAGGGCAATCGAATTGGCCCAGCCAGTATGTCCACGATATGATGGTTTGTACTGGTTCTGTTCAGAATTCAAGACTAGTAAAGTCAATGGTGACTTTACATGCCCTGGGAGACAGTAGTCAGTCCCAGTGTATGGAGTCTATACTGGGGGGTCACTATGACACCCCTGTGTTACTGCACTGAGGGTGCTGTGTGACACACATCACAAAAACACATGAAGCCCTATGGAGTAAAAGACCCCATAGCCCATTAAACACATCTAGAGTCAAAGGAACACACTCAAATCATGTCCAAGAGTGAGGGTAAAAAGAGTCTCACTCTTGGCAGGAGAAAAAAATAAACCCCAAAAATCCAGCAAAGCTGCTGGAGGACTCACTAGGTTAGGAAATTCAGCCTAAACAGAGAATTCTCCCTAACAGTGGTGCAGTGTCGAAGCGTGCTGTTTCGGTAGAGTGCTTGTAGAATGTCGACACATAGCCTCTTCAGCAACTGTACATGTTGTGGTTGTGCACTTTGGAGCCTTCTTTTTGGGTTCCATGCCTTGTTCCCGTGTGTACTGTCAACTGAAGAAGATGATGAAAGTAGTGCAGTGCATTTTTCCCACTGCCAAGGTGCTTTTCTCATGTGTACCCCTGAGAATAGTGTGGAAGTATTCCAATGATTCCAGAGGTCGGAAGGGGTCTCATCAACAGGAGCATGTGTGACTTCTTGAGTGCTGCTGGGATGTTCTCCTGTGAGAATAAGAACAATGGTGCTAGATATATAAACCTTTCCAAAGGAAATGGCATGCCTTTGTGAAACAGTGGCAATTACATTTTGTTTGACAATCTACAGGTTGCACTGAAGACCGTATTGTAAGAATGTGAGCTGACGTTCAAAACACAACATTACTTATAAAAACTGGAAAAAAGGTGTTTCTATGGAAGCACCTTTAAAAAAAAAGGCTCTTTTAAGAGCCGCCACAACTAACGACGTCCCCTACCCTGGTTGAAAGTTATTCCCCCACTTCCGCATGCGCACAGCATGAAAAGTCTGCAAATATTGTAATAGTTGCAGGGTGGCATGTGTTAGATACACCCCTTTTGCAGATGACGGCTATAGAAATGGTCCTGTAGAGGATACTGGATTGGTCAATAAGGTTTCTGTGTGTGGTGTGTATGCACAGACTGTGGTACATGGTGTATTTGTGGACAGAAATGCAGAGGGTGTGGTTATGGCTGTGTGTTTCTCGAACTACAGCATGCAGGCTTTAGGGGAGTTAGAAATACATTGACTGCAAGTGAATGAACAACACTGTGCAGTGGCTGCTCATTTTGAAATGTATCATGTGGATGTGTAGTGCTATGGAGTACCTACAATGAAGTGACTGATTTTGGTGTGTCTGTGTGACACTTTGGTGACATGCAGTCATGCTGATATTATTGTTGTGCATTGTGGAGGGAAAGTTGCACTGCATGTTACACGAGTTTCAGTGCCGTTTGTGATGAAGGAGGCACTTGCCGAGGTCATGCATTTGTTTACGATCTCTTGCATGACTTTCTTTTGCATTATGCAGACACTGATGTGGCTACGTTATTTTTTATTTGGTCCGCAAATGGAGAAAGTGCAGTACATTGCAAAGAAGTATATTTGTCCCTTTGTACGACATGTGCCAATGGTGTACTTCACACATGGGAATATGACGTTTCACAGCACGAACAGTTTTCCCCAGCTATAACATTCATTTTACTATGCCTGCCATCCCAATTTCTGCCTTGGTGCACCCCATCCAAATTGCCTTGGTGCCCTTCTTGAAAGTAGTGAAAAAATGTTGTAGTAAGTATTGCGCACTGACACTCTTTTAAACGCTGTGCAACACGTAAAGAAACCTCTTTCTACAGCGACCCCCTTTCCAACCGATTCAACTACAGTGTTTTGCACAGTGCCACGCCTCCCGCTCTGCATCCATTCATTGGCAATTCCATTGTTCATCTCTAAAAGGTGCTTTATTTATTTCCCATTTTCCTTTCCCAGTTCATTTCCATTTATTATGGTCTTCTGACACACACCACAGAAGGAATGCCAGGAAAGGCCACGTACAGAAGGGGCAGCACCTGCATGGATGCCATAGGGGACGTGCCGAGAGACGGAATTATTGGGTGGCCCTCACCTACATAGGGGCCAGTCATTGTCATTCTCCCGGAAGGACCCTTGCCACGCACTTACATGTACCTTCCCTCTGTAGAGTAGCACGTTGCAGTACATGCACAATTCAATGCCCTTTACCGTGTAAGGGTCTGTAGCGCGGCATATGGTCTGCAAGGATGATTTAGAGCTCTGCTGCCCTACAGGAGTGCCCCTCTTGTTGCCCGCAGCAGATGTGGCAAATGCTGTACATGAAATTACCCTATGTAATTGCTGGAAGGGCAGTAGACTGCCCACTGGTCCCTTGTGCTTTCATTTCAGTTGTTGTCACATGCAGTACAAACACTTCATGCTATGCCAATAGTCTTAGGGGTAACATTCACGGAGATGCATACATTCTGGAATACAAGAATGTTTACAACAATGCAAAACACAGCTTCATTACCTGGAGCAAGAAGCCATTTATTTTGTGCGACCCATGGAGCTACATTTCTTTTCTAACCACCACTAACATTGTTTGCGCTCTGCACATTCTGCTGTTTGCTTACATGCCTTTACATGCACTAGTATGTGCGTGACGAAGCCGCACCAGCATTGCCATTTTGCAGACTCACTACAAATTGTCGCACCTGCAATTACATGTTTCTTTCAACTGTACGAGCCGCAGGCGACCTCTTGACACTTTCCGTCACACTGCTCAGTGCAAACACGATGTGTCTTTTTCACGGGTCATGGAACGGCAAGCAGCACATCAATCAAATTAATACGACATTTAACACGCCCACGTTACACTGCAGGTTGCTGTTCCTTGTTTACCAGTGGGTGTCAGACAGTCAGGCGTGCTTTAGTCGCACATTGGTAGGTTTATAGAGCCACCCACGTAGTCAGCAGGAGTTCTTGAAATGCGGTAGCCTACCGTATGACTTCGTAGGGCTGGCGACAGGGGTGGTGTTACCAGCACACAGTGGATGACCTACGCATGGGTATATGTGTGGAACTGATTACACTATGGCAGTTTCCTTCCAAAGCACGTACGTGATAACCTACCTCTGGGACAATTTTTAAGGCTGAAAAGAAATAGCTCTAGAAGAGAAGACTTCAAGAAAGAGGCGGAAGACAGGAACAAACGCCTGCTAAAAAGAGGCTATCCAAAAAAGATAGTGAGTATTGCCCGTAAACGAGCAGAGAATAACAACAGAGAATCGCTCTTGCAACATAAACAATCAAGAACTGATAAAACTGGACAGGATCGTCTTGTCTTCGTAAACACCTACAGCCATATGTCCAATACCATCAAACGAATAATTGGTAAACACTGGAACATTCTTGAGAAAGGCCCAAATCCCACCCAGAGACCTATTATTGCATTTAAGAGGAGCCGGAATATGAAGGAAACAATCACCAGAAACGACATTTTGCCAAAAACGAAAATCTCCCCAACAATAACTCAACTATGGGGTTTAGAGGCAGTAAAAGGGCCTTTCCCGTGCGGGTCATGCCAGTGCTGTGCCTTTACGCAAAAAAGTTCCTCTATAGATATTGGCTTAAAGACTCCTTGGCTTCAGACTATGTTAACCAACTGCAATACGAGCTGGGTAATATATGTGATTTGGTGTCCTTGTAGGAAGCTGTATATAGGTAAAACGGAAAGAAAAGTAAAGGTTCGCATAGGAGAGCATCGCAGCTGTTTGAAAAACCGGACTAAAAATGCTCCATTGGTGGATCACTGGATAGACAACTTACATCAAACACAAGACCTATCATGGTCAGTCATTTTTAAACTCAAACCCAGCAATGATGTGAACCGTGACAGGGTTCTCCTATCTAGGAAAGAACGTGAATTTATCTTTCTTACGAAAAGCATGACGATAGGGCTGAATGAGAGATTAGATTGGGTATTATGACCCACATTTTTACTACTGTGAAATCTATGTCTTTGGAAGTGCTATACGTAATGCCTTATTACACACTCACACTCTTTGTGAACAGACGCATACATTCTGAAAGACCTGTTATCTTTTTAGATATTCACCTGGTGACCAAGCCGCATGGTGCCCCTTATGTGTGCTCTGCCGTGCACTAGTTTGCAGGACCAGGGTTGAATGCGCGTGCGTTCCGTTGCCGACTGCGAGTGCCCCTGAAGTGGCCAGTGTGCTGTGGCGAGTGTATTTTCACTTTGCTTGGCCCTGATCGACCAGGAGTCTGTGGGCTTTTTGCCCGTGTAGCGCGGCGACACTGGTTCAGGCTCTTGTGGCGGTGGGCGGGCTCCGGTGGTGCCACTGCCACAGTGCGGATCGCGATGTCCGATGCGATCATGTCACTGGCGTTCCGATCACGTGATTCACACATGACGAACTTCCGGATTGGCGGCTAGGATATAAAGGGCAACCTGCCGTTACGGTTACAACCGTAGCTGAAAGCCGACTGGCTCGAGAAGGCGACGGTACGTGTGACTGGGAATCACTGAAGAACACTACGACCGTAAGAGCGCCTTAGTTCCTTAGATTGTATCGCCATGGGTTAAAATTCTTTGAATGAACAGAGATATGTAAACCGTTGATATACGCTCCCGTATTTTACGCTCCAAAATAATTTTTCAAAGGGAAAACTCAAGGACGTAAACGTTTTTAACCACGTGTGTGCCGTGACTAAAAGAATACTTTTCTTTAAATGCACCTTGAAGAACGTGAATATTAGCTACCGTTAGACATGGGTTTTCTTTGGTGCTACGGAACACCAGTTTATGTGTTCTGAAGTTCCGTTTGGTCTCTCCCCTAGAATTGGTGGTGGGAAGACTTTGAATTCTCCTGCCCCACATGTAATATATTCGAGTGTATCGGAACAGACAGAACTGCTACACTACACGAAGACAAGTATGCAGTAACTTTCTACGGTTAACGTGAGTAAGAGGTTACATCATAGGAACTTTCAGTGATCAAGCAATTACACCTTGTCGTGCCATAGACCGAATATCTGTCTAATAATCATGTATCTAGACATCTGTTATAGGTCTGGGAGGTCAATCTGAGTTTCATAAATAGTTCACAAGAAGACGTGACATAGAGGGCATTGGAGCGTAACGTTAGAACTACTCAGATTCGGAATTTTTGAGTTCGCTGGACCATTTTCAAGATCCACTACCACAATGTAACATACTCCTTTCATTTATACATTCATGAATGGTCTCTTTTCTTCCTTTCCCTTTCTGGATTCTCTGCGTTTGAACCATTTTCTCTGCTCTCCCCGCTTGCTTCCTCTCCCTAATCACATTTGCCTTGCTCTTAAAGTTAGAGGGCACCTGTATAGGTGCATCAAGTCACGACAGAGATAAGAAATATGTTTTTCTTTTTTGAAACCTTTCTGGTATTGAATGAATCATTAACAGGGTCTATGGTATCAGAGCTAGTACTGTTGTCTCGTAACCCAATGGTGAAGCGAACTAATGTTGCTGCACACTTGATACATGAGCTAAAGATTAGCTTCATTCAGTGCTTAAATTTAACTGATAAATTGCACTTGACAATTATAAAATGAGAAATTGACATTCTGCCACATTTACCGCTATCTTACAGGGGGAACCATCCGATGAAGCTCTTGGATTAGATTTCTTGGAAGGATCACAATGGAAATCCTGTGAAATTAACGCACAGATTCTAACTCGTATAACAATTGGTTCATGCAAGATGTTATGAAATTTTGTCACGCTGCGTTGTGTTGTTTATCCTTATTTTTGATTATGCCCCTGAAGAATTTTCACGGAATAAAACCCTAGTTAGGAAAGAAACATGTTGGGCTTATTTTAGATTAATGTTTCAAAAAAAACTTTTTTTTAAAAAACTTTTTCTGTGTGTATGAATGAATAAAGTTCTCATGAGTGGGTATGATTGGTATGATTGTCAAGAAAGGTTGAACAGTGAAACAAATACACTTTTTATGTGATCACTTATGCATAGGTTCGCAAGCTTTTAGATCTTTTTTGCATGCATGAGATCCATTTTGCGGAAACACGCTTTCTCTGCTTTGCATAGTGTGGCTTTTCTACACGAGTGGTGTTTTAACAACAAAAATATTTTTTTGTATTGAAACTTTTGTATAATACTCCCTCTCTCCTGATTAAATTTAAGAGGGATTTTATGAATTGTTTGTGTATCAAACTAATATAATGTACATGCTTTTGAAATAAATTTCGCTTCTTTCGTAAAAAATATTGATTCTGGGTCCCAATTTACTGAGCTACTTCTACTTGCTGATGTGGTATCGGTGATCCGAACATGAAAGTTGGTTCATAATCACCCTGGTAAGGTAGCGGTACCTGTTTGGAGTCACAAGTTTGTTTGTTTTTTGACAAGGGTTCTGCCCTTTATTTGAGGGTCTATTTGTGACTTTTCCTTCTTCCCTCAACCTCCTTGTGTTTTTTGCTGACAGGGGTGGTGTTACCAGCACACAGTGGATGACCTACGCATGGGTATATGTGTGGAACTGATATCTGCGGTGCTTCCACAACTATTTAAAAGTGCATCAGAAGATGCAGACATGCGGCCACTAATGGAGTCCTACAGATACTTGCAGTTTGATTGCACTTACGCTGACCAGGTGCAGTCTCCCTCGGAAACGTCCATATTGCTCATGTATAGTCACCTCGGCCAGTACTGTGCGGCACAGATTCACCATGCAATGTTAACACAAAATGAGAAGCTACTCAAGCACTCACCAACATTTGCCATGTACATCTGTAATTGCTAAGATACACCAACACTATTCGGAAAAGGAAGGGGTAGCGCAAATGGACACATACACCAGACAATTTAGCCTTTCCACACATTTATCATGAGGGCAGCCAAGGAATCAGTAACAAACCGTTGTCAACGGGACATTATGTATCTGTTGCAGCACCAAACAGCTTTTATCTTACAGAAAACACTATGCTAAAGCAATGTTCTGGTTACAGTGCCCTTCTAAAATCCTATGGAATTCACTAACAAAAACATTGTTAAAGGGATGTTATGGTTAAGTTGCACTAGTAAAAACCTATGCAATTCAATTGACAAACATTGTTACAGGGATGTTATGGTTACGGGTAAAACCGAAAAAAAAATGCAATTCGCCAGTTATGGTAAGCTAAGCAACCATAACTTGCGCCACCAGTGTGCACTGCAAGGACTAACACCCATGACATCAAATATGCCATCACAAATCTCATTGATGACATCACATGTGTGGCTGCCCCTTTTTTGTTCACTGACATAAGTAGGCGAGGTGCTTTTCTTCACTAACAGTCCGGAAGTAATAATTCAAAAGGTTCTATCCTTGTGTACGGCACCCTTCTCATATGTTATTGCACTACTTTCCTCAGGGTTCATTCACATCATATGATACATATACATATAGGGGAAGAAGAAAGTGTGAAACACAGCAATCATTTCTTTGCATGAAGGTAATCAGTTATGTTATGAACACTTTCTGATAATACTGCTCCTTGTTTGCTTACTGTAATTTCCCTGTATAGGCTCATAATTGTATGTATTGTGGTGTCTTTATGTTTTCTGTGCAGTAGTGCAATTATGTAGTTATTAAGGCAATGGTAGCTACCTCTTACATGTTTCACAGTACCCGAAACACTAAAACGAAAGCATTAATAATTTCACTATGTAACATGGGAAGATTTTCAAGATTACACTTCTATGGGGCATGGTGCAGACAATGGCTACATGTCCACATGAGTTGGTTCATGTATTGCAAGGAAGTTTGTAATACAATGGTGTGCATAGCAATGCATTGCACAATGAACTACTTATCTCATGATAGTTTCTTCAATGATCTTTGATAGTTTTCTGCCACCATTACAATAACAATCCCTTGTCGAGGCTTTCCATGAAAACTAAATGCACATGTGATGTCATCAGTGATGTCATCAATGAGATTTTTGATGGCATCTTTGATGTCATGGGTGTTAGTCCTTACGGTGCACACTGGTGGTGCAAGTTATAGTTGCTTAGCTTACCATAACTGGCAATTTTTTTTTTCTTTGGTTTTACCTGTAACCATAATGTCCATGTAGCAATGTTTGTCAATTGACTTGCATAGGTTTTTACTAGTGCAACCTAACCATACCATCCCTTTAACAATTTTTTGTTAGTGTATTACATGGCCTGCGGTACCGGCCATGTAGTTATGGTTAAGTTGCTAAACCTATAGGAAGAGCACATTTTGGGCAGCTTACACCTTCACTCCCCCGGGACGAATCATCACCAACTTTTGCAAAAAAGTATATGGCCCACTCTGGATTCCTTTGCAAAGTTTGGTGAGGTTTGGTCAAGGGGGGGCAAGTTATAGGGTGTGGGGGGGGGTCCGAAAATGTCTTTTTTTCCCATAGACATAATGGGAAAAAACTTTGCTCATGCCAACAGCCCAAACCGCTGGTCGGATTTTCACCAAATCTGCGGCAGGAGCAGCGGCTTGGTCCCGAAAGCGTGCTTTTGTTAATTTGGTGTAAATCCATCCAGTAGTTGTTTTTAAATGACCAAAACATAAGGCAAAAAAATTACTGATGTCTATGTCCACTCCACCGACACACTTCCCTGTTCGCTCCGCGGACAGGACACCCGATTGGCTAATAGACTTGCGTCATGTCCGCGGACACACAACGTGTTCGCTGATTGGTTGGCGTGAAGCGTGAGGTGAGCCAGATTTTTGGAAACGCCTGCCATTTTGGATTCACGGACATCAGCTGGTGTCCGCGGACATCACGGTAAAAACATATTAAAAAACACTACATTGCACTTGTCAAACTTATCAAATAATGTCTGGGGAGGTGAGGGGTGATTAGGATGGGATGAATATGGCTGCAAGAAGCAAAAAAATGGGTGGTTTTTGCTGCAAAAGTCCGCAAACAGTTTGGATGTTCGCGAACAGTCCTGGGAAGTTCGGGGACACTTCAGATGTTTGGTGCAGTTTTTAGATGGCATATAACTTTGCCACCACTCAATGAAACTGCATGAAATTTGAAATGATATTCCCAACCTGATTCTGAATGGGTTTGCAAAGTTTGGTGGGATTCTGTCAATAGTGGGCAAAATTAGAGGGGGTCCCAAAATAATTGAGCAGCATTTGACGAATGTACACTTAATTTGGCAAACTGATAATAGATCTAGATATAAATGTTTTTGCTAAATTTGGTGGGATTCTGTCAAGAGGGGGCAAAATTAGAGGGGGGTCCCAAAATATTGTAAAGGCTTATAAATGTGGTGCCATTTGACAAATCTACACAAAGGTTTGCAAAAAGATTATAGATCTAGATATAAATGTTTTCGTGAAGTCTGAATGGATTTTGTTTTTTGACATATTAGCAATACAAATAAGAAGTGGCAAAGACCAAAAAACCCTCCTTCCATGTTTTCTCTGTTTTGGCTGGACAACCTCGTACATGTACTGTTAGGGGGACTTCTAGGTAGGCAGAGCTGTGGTAGGAGTCCGCGGACACCCAGCTTGCGGAAGGCCCGAACGCCTTTCCTTGTCCCAAAGAAGTCGAGGTCCACACAAGTAGAAAAAGGTTACTGCGATTTTATTACAGCCAACAAAACACACAGCGGTCCTATGCACGGAGGGAAGTTCAGGCACATCTTGCAGCATTCTGGCACGCATGCCAGTTTTCACGACATGTGACGTCACATTCTGCGTCACTCGTTAGGCTCCCTTCCCAAAACCTAATGCCACTCAGGATAGGCCACTGAGTGGTAGTTCCACCATAGGAATCTATAGAGAGATGATATTGATGGATGCGGCTGTGTCAGGTGGTGTACTTGGATCGTCCCCCAAAATTGTTACTCTGAAAATGTTAGCTTGGGTAAGCCCTGTGATTGGTTAGTAGTCCCCGCCATCTGCCCTTAGACCCAAGGGTTCTGCTTGATCAGGCCGCGGGCCTCCAAGCTTGGGACAAACTCTGTTCCCAGCCCGCGAGACACCTGTTGGTAATACATGTATATTATGTGTCAGCAAGGTGCAACTATCTGTCTGCGTCATACAATAGTGTGTAGAAGACTAATGCTATGAGAGCGTTCCATTCCCATTGTACGAGGTAGCCGGAGAATAGCGAGTTTGTTGCAAACCGCTGTCTAGTCGTGGGATGGCTGCTCTTTCCCAGCCTCCGAGCCTTGGCCCAGTATCGGCTCGGCCGAGTCACGTGGTTGGAGACCACTCTTGCAGGCTCAATTGCTTCGAATTTAGTCTGTATTTTGCAGGGAATATCATTTGCTGCAGCCAGTGTCACCTTGACTCTGTGTGTGGGATGTTGTTCGCAACATTGTGGCCTTGGCTGCCGTTGACCCTGCCATGGCTGTTCTGCTTGTATAGCCTCTTGTGGATTGAGACTTCTCTGAGACAATCATGGCCTACTGTATTTTCCTAAGGCCTGCCCTGGCTTCTATTATGTGTTGTCCATAGTGTCCATAGGTTAGTGTGCATCATGGCCAGTCAGGTGCCTTGAGTGCTCCTTTCCTTCCATAGGGTTAGTGCATGTAAGCATCTGCAAGCATGTACACATGCTCTTCGGGCTTCTTGCGTTTCTGCACGACTGTAGCAAGCCTAATGGTAAAATAATAAACGTGCTGACAGTATGTCTGTGTTACTGTCCTCTAACTCCTAGAGCTGTACGCATGTTTTCTTCGTCTGGATTGAGTGTGAGTTTCCTGAATGTGCTGGTTGCACGTGTGCTTCCTGTCTAACATAGCTGTGTCGTTGTGATGTCCTAACGACTTGAGGCATGGCTTCTTGGTGCTTTTTAGTCGATTCTGTCCATGTAATCGTCTCCAGCTCTGTCTTGTCTCTTCTCGTCCACTCTAGGTAGGGTTCGTATTAATGCAGGGTTGTATGGTCTGCTGGCAGCGTACCTTTCGGAGTAGTTGTCCATGGTGGGGGTAGTGGGGATTGGTGTAAACTCGTAGGATCGGCGGCCATGTTGTCGGTGCTTCTTCCGGTTGCGGGGGGGTGTCTTTCAGGACGGAAGGCAGTTTCAGAAGATGTTCCCTCTTCAGTCCACATTATTTTCCAGGGATATGCACATGTTGACCTCCTGAGATCCACATACTTAATCGGGGGCGTTCCACTGCCTCCCTCACACACTTAGCTGCAATTGTTTCAGGCCAACAGTGGTAGATGGTACAGTATTTCATAGCCATTGTATGTGGATTCCACCCATATCCCCAGCAGTAGCAATTATGGGTCCTCTAGAATTGCAGTTCACAGAATCGATTTCAACCTGTCCATACATCATCTCCAAAAACGGCACACCTGGGCACATTCCCACAGAATATGAAAAAAGTTCCCTCGGTTCCCCCACATGTTAAACAGTTAGCATGCTCAGTGCACCACCATTTGAATAACGAAGTGCAGGGATAGTACACTAAAGTATTTTTAGTTGTATTAGCCGTAGCCCAGCTTCCCTAGGACCTATCAATGCCGCCATCCATTCTTCAGGTTCAAGTGTGCCCACATCCACCTCCCATCTTGCTTTGAGGCTGGATATTCCCTGGTTCCAAAGGCCATTATAGCCGGATATAAAGTGCAAGTGTCTTTAGTAGCGATGCTTTCCGGGAGGACATTTGTCTCAAGGGGAGATTATGTTGGGATTTCCTGAAAGTTCTGAATTAGTTGTCGGTGTATGGTGTTCTGTGTCCACAGGCATACCAGTGTGTTTGTTAATGTTGGTGTTCATATGGTTGTGTTTGTAAGAAAGGGAGATGATGTGATTTGGTGTGTCGTCTTGTCTTGCTGGTCATCCATGTATGCTAGTGGAAAGTTGATGCATGAGAATGACTGACCGCTCAGGAGAATGTTGTAGAGTGTTGTGTGTGTGTGTGTTGTAAATGTGTCCTTTGTGGCCTTGAGGTGGAGTGAATGGGGATGGTTTATGTATATACTTAAGAGTAACTGGAAACTGGATGAACTGTACATTTGTAAAATAAAGCTACCTGGACTTTTCTACAAAGGGGTTCACTGCTGTTCTGTGTTTGGGGCCGCCCATACCTCTTCATTACACAAGTCCAACAGGCCTTGTGCCTAGATGTCCCTAGGAGGGTGTTGAGGGGGTTTAATTTCCTTCTGCAGTGGCTCAGTTTCAGAATGGCAGACTAGTTGCCTGCGCAAGTCCCTCGCTGTGGGATTTGTGCCTTCCATTTTTTGGCTATCACTTACTTGGTTATTAAACAGATTATCTTTACAAACCTCCAGTACCATTTTCGTATGGGTTTGTGAGCAACCAGATGTCTTTTGCAAGCTAGATACTTTAATACCTGCAATTTTGTGCAACGGACAAGTCTTCATCCCAGTGTGTTTCTATTTGGGGACCAACCCTGATGCATGTACACAACTGCCAAATTCCCCCCCCCCCTCCACCCCCAATCTTCGACCAACAGCATGTATTTCACATGTTTAGAAGCTTTTACATTGCAGCAAATCGCAGCCAGGTGAATAGATTGATTTGTATTAGAGTGAATGCTTGTTGATCAGTTTGCGTGGCTACTATGACAGTTATGAAGGTACCATTGATAGTTAGAAACTAACTCAATTTGGCTTATAATATTGCTATTCAAACTTGTACTGCAGGAGATTATCAATAATTAATTCATTGTTCTTCTACGGTGTAGGATTTGAACCCAGATGTCATCAAATAGATCTTGACTTACAGCTTCTTATTGGTAGGACCGCAAAGCCAATGTTAATGAGTGCCAATGTTAACTAACCAATAAAGAACAGTCAAGATTGGCCTATTTCACCTTAGATAGGTGTAATAATTGTTAGCATGTGCCACACTTAGACGGAATTCTTAGCCTTAGCTTGCGTCACATCTAGACAGGATTATGAATTTTAGCATGTGCCACACTTAGACAAAATTCTTAGCCTTAGCTTGCGTCACACCTAGATAGAAATGTGAATGTTAGCATGTACCACACTTAGACGAAATTCTTAGCCTTAGCTTGGATGACATCTAGATAGAAATGTGAATGTTAGCATTTGCCACACTTAGATGGAATTCTTAACCTTAGCCTTCATCGCAGCTATACAAAACGTTAATGTTAGAACACTTAAATGAAACTGTGAATGATGACAACTGCAACACTAGAATGGAATCGTGATCATTAGCCTGTCTCACATCTAGACAGAATATTGAAAATTAGCAAGTGCCACACTCCAACGTAATAGTGAATGATAGTAAGCATCACACCTAGACACAATTGCAAGGACAGCAATGCCAACTAACCAGTCCACTAACAATTTCATCCGTCTGCATACTCCTCTCAAACTCTAACCAAACACAACCACAAACCTAAAACGCAGCAAACCACACAAACCTCACTACACTGCAACAACAAAACAAACCGCACATAGACTTGCACAACAGCACACGACGAATATCGACTGCATAACACCCCAAGCCCAGCCAATGGACTCACCGGGCTGAGGCTGCCAACAGCACATCACTGCTTTCTAGCACAATTCCACTAACCCACCCCCCCTCTCCCTCTTTCAGAGCCGCCAGAGCGCCAGGGGACCACTCCGGTGGTGATAGTGCGTGGTACAAATATCCTTTAACATTAACATTAACATTAACATTAACAACATTAACACGTATCATAATGTAGGTACAAAAAATAGTGATTTACTTTTGGTGACTGAGGTGTAGCCTGTTGCCATGGGCAGTGGCCAGATTGTCCGGGTCATGGAATAAGGTTATGATCTGGACAATCAGGCTACTGGCCATGACCACGAGGGACAACACATGGGGTTAAAGTGGCCATGTCCACCTGGGACTGCCTTTGTGGTAAAGTTATTCGAAATTGGGATAGGTTTGGAAGGGAAGAACAATGTACTTGTGGTAATATGGTCATAGGGTTCTCATTTTGGCTTTTGCAGGCTACCATGGAAAGCAAAGAGGGGCCCTGTACTGAACCCTGCCTTCCCTTTCAATGGTGGTCATCTTGGAAAAGGATTTTCCTTCTACACCGGGACGCCTGCGGCGCCTGCGGCGTCCCGGTGTAGGAAAATAAATCCTTTTTTTAGCACCCCGGGTTCCCACTTTGGAACCTAGGGTGCTAATGGCCTCCATACCCCATTACAGGGGCTGGAATGGGGGGATAATGGTCCGGAGGCCTCGTTATCCACCCTTTCTTTGCTTGGGCTGATAACTTGGGCTGACATGCCGGTATCCACCGTTCCATTTCTGGAACGCGGGATAAACGCCACAATATCGCCATTAGCATAACACAAAATGCAAATGGAAATGTTGAAAAATCTTATTGAGTCTATGTATTTTACTGAAAAATATAAAGTAGATGGAGTCTATAAGTTTTTTTTTGTTCTATTGTTTAACTGTGAAAGGTGGTTCCTAAAGGAATATTTCTTTTATTGTTTTTGGATGCATTTTTTTTTTGCAGGAGAGCTTAGAACGAAAGGTGGGGAGGGAAATGAGGGAAGAGGTACCAAACACTGATATGGAGGGGCAGGTGGACAGGAGAAAATGTTGTGCGTGTGTTATTTCTAAGGTAGGGGGCAGTTTTTCTCATGCTCTTTGATTACAGCAGTGGTGGTGTCTCTTGGGGAGGAGGGATGGCATTAGCTGATTCCATTTGAAGATAAATAGCAGTTTTGCTAAAAGTATTTACTGTGTACTAGATTGTTAATGGATGAGTAGGAATAGGTGTTGGAGCTGTGCAAGGGAAATTTTGAAGTTGAAAGTTCCCAGATCAGTAGAAAATGCAGTTCCGATCTGTCTGCAAAGCACGGATCTTATCGTGAAGTGCGGACGGGTTATCGGACACGTCATCATGCCGCGCACCAGCATATGGTCATGTGGCACTGTGCGGAAGGTCCGCAATGAAGTCAGATGTTCGTAGACGTTATGGTTAAGTTGCACTAATAAAAACCTATGAAATTCAATGAAAAACGTTGTTAAGGGGAAGTTATGGTTAAGTTTCACTAATAAAAACCTATGAAATTCACTGAAAAAACTTTGTTAAAGGGACGTTAGTTATGGTAAACTAAGCAACCATAACTCGCGCCACCACCGTGCACTGCTAAGAATAACACCCATGACATCAAAGATGACATCACAAATATTATGATTGACTGACCCCTGAGACTTTTTTGCCAACATTACATTCACAACACCTTGTAGGGACTTTTTTTTTGTTGAAAATTAACAGCACATGTGATGTCATCAGTGATGTCATCAATCATATTTGTGATGTCATCTTTGATGTCATGGGTGTTATTCTTAGCAGTGCATGGTGGTGGAGCGAGTTATGGTTGATTAGCTTACCATAACTGGCGAATTTCAGTCGGTTTTTTTATTTTACTTATAACCATAACGTCCCTTTAACAACATTTTTTCACTGAATATATATATATATATATATATATTTAGCTTGAAAACAACATTCCAATACCAGACAAGGTCTTGTGGGTAAGCATCTGCACTGGGAACATGACAACCTTGGTAAAACCCTGTTAGCCAAATACTTCAGCAAGCTTGCCAACCTCAAAAAACCAAGGGGTTGCATCCACCCTCTGAAAGAAAGTTACGCTGTCCATCCACATGTGTCCTTTGCTTGTGCCCTTAAAAGCTGCCACAATTGGAGGAAAACAACTGCACTAGTGTTCAGGATTGCAACTCTCTTGCCAAATCCTGAGCAAATACTCATGAGTTGTCCACTCATCAGTTCCCATCCTCAACCCCATGTCTGGCTTTCAACAATACACTGCTTTATAAAGATAACTTAATACACATACCATAGCGTCACTCAAATACATAAATCCTATGTTAGGGAAAAAGTGTGCAATAGTAGCATTACCTCCCCATCTTCACTAGAAGACTACAAATACCATAATACCATACAGAAAAAGGCAAAAGAATGTTCTCTCAGCGCTCTCGGTGAGCACTGCCACATAGAAGATCTTTAAACCATATTAGGGAATATTATATTTATATATAACAAAAGGTTATTCTAAAATTAAGAAAACATACAGCATCCGGGACTGTGCACTGTCTCCCATCCATGCAGTAACCAAGATGGACCCTACTTAACTTCAAAGCAAGGAAGGGGACAGCCCCCTCAGGCCATATTTCTCTAAATTGTAACTTGTGCTCATTTATTAGGCAACATGGCCTGAGGGGGCCAGCCGATTCCTCGCTTTGAAGGTAGGCAGGATCAGTCCTGCATGGTTGGGATTCCCATATGCCCATTTCACCCCTGATGTCAGTGTAGCTGTAAAAATATGTTGAAAAAAAAGAAATCTATAGCCCCGGGTACAGAACTACAGTGACCCTCTGCTATCTGTAATCCTTTTTGTAGCTGCAAATAATAGAAAAAGAGCAGAAAAACAAAATAATTTTTCGCTGCTCCAACAAGATCTCACCAAGTGTAGCCCCACTCTTTGCCTACGCTGCACACACAGATGAAGGACTCCACACCTATGTCCACGTCCATAACCCCCACAACACATGCTGTTTCCGTGACACAGTTTCCTATGAAATGTATGCTATTTGGGGCTATAACCGAGGCAACAGAAAAGCTTTGTTTTGCAAATTCAGTCCCTAGACACCCTCCAACACCCAAATTCCACTTTGCGTCCTCTTGCCCCCCCACCTCTTGCCTGATGGCATTTGCTTGTCATTTGACCTGGAAATGGCTTTTCATTCAGCGTTTCATTTTCTGATATACTCAGCTATAGCCCGGCTATCTCTTACATGAAGGGAAAAAAAAGATGTTGGCTGTTTCATTTATAAACACCTGGCTTCTCTGCAATTTACCCGCTATCTACTTTGGAGAAGGGCCACCCCCTTATCTATTAAAGATTTAAAAACTACGGAACGGAATAACACCAAACCGCAAAAAGGCACCAATTAAACATCGGGTCCCCAGGTTGTTTCAGACCTATTCCAATTCCGTCCAGCGGTTTGGCTGTGCGGCCTGGCAAAAATTGACCTTTTCTGTTTATGGGAAAATGAATAGGAATTAGACCTCAACTTTGTTTTTTTATGTTTTCTTACAGACATTTCAATTTTTTAATGCATCTTTACCAAACATTGCAGTCGGGGGACGTTGCCACGTGGCCCTAATTGACTTAATTTATTATATATATATATATATATATATATATATATATCACAGGCACGGTAGTGGCTGTGTAGTTATGGTTAAATTGCTGTTTCCATAGTAAGAGCACTTTTTGGGCGGCTTATAACTTCGCTCCCTCTGGACGAATCCTCACCAAACGTTGCAAACAAAGTATATGGGCTACTCTGAATCCTTTTGCACAGTTTGGTGAGGTTTGGTCCAGGGGGGGAAAAGTTATAGGGGGGGTCCGAAAATGTCTTTTTTTCCCATAGACATAATGGGAAAAAACTTTGCTCATGCCAACAGCCCAAACCGCTGGTCGGATTTTCACCAAATCTGCGGCAGGAGCAGCGGCTTGGTCCCGAAAGCGTGCTTTTGTTAATTTGGTGTAAATCCATCCAGTAGTTGTTTTTAAATGACCAAAACATAAGGCAAAAAAATTACTGATGTCTATGTCCACTCCACCGACACACTTCCCTGTTCGCTCCGCGGACAGGACACCCGATTGGCTAATAGACTTGCGTCATGTCTGCGGACACACAACGTGTTCGCTGATTGGTTGGCGTGAAGCGTGAGGTGAGCCAGATTTTTGGAAACGCCTGCCATTTTGGATTCACGGACATCAGCCGGTGTCCGCGGACATCACGGTAAAAACATATTAAAAAACACTACATTGCACTTGTCAAACTTATCAAATAATGTCTGGGGAGGTGAGGGGTGATTAGGATGGGATGAATATGGCTGCAAGAAGCAAAAAAATGGGTGGTTTTTGCTGCAAAAGTCTGCAAACAGTTTGGATGTTCGCGAACAGTCCTGGGAAGTTCGGGGACACTTCAGATGTTTGGTGCAGTTTTTAGATGGCATATAACTTTGCCACCACTCAATGAAACTGCATGAAATTTGAAATGATATTCCCAACCTGATTCTGAATGGGTTTGCAAAGTTTGGTGGGATTCTGTCAATAGTGGGCAAAATTAGAGGGGGTCCCAAAATAATTGAGCAGCATTTGACGAATGTACACTTAATTTGGCAAACTGATAATAGATCTAGATATAAATGTTTTTGCTAAATTTGGTGGGATTCTGTCAAGAGGGGGCAAAATTAGAGGGGGGTCCCAAAATATTGTAAAGGCTTATAAATGTGGTGCCATTTGACAAATCTACACAAAGGTTTGCAAAAAGATTATAGATCTAGATATAAATGTTTTCGTGAAGTCTGAATGGATTTTGTTTTTTGACATATTAGCAATACAAATAAGAAGTGGCAAAGACCAAAAAACCCTCCTTCCATGTTTTCTCTGTTTTGGCTGGACAACCTCGTACATGTACTGTTAGGGGGACTTCTAGGTAGGCAGAGCTGTGGTAGGAGTCCGCGGACACCCAGCTTGCGGAAGGCCCGAACGCCTTTCCTTGTCCCAAAGAAGTCGAGGTCCACACAAGTAGAAAAAGGTTACTGCGATTTTATTACAGCCAACAAAACACACAGCGGTCCTATGCACGGAGGGAAGTTCAGGCACATCTTGCAGCATTCTGGCACGCATGCCAGTTTTCACGACATGTGACGTCACATTCTGCGTCACTCGTTAGGCTCCCTTCCCAAAACCTAATGCCACTCAGGATAGGCCACTGAGTGGTAGTTCCACCATAGGAATCTATAGAGAGATGATATTGATGGATGCGGCTGTGTCAGGTGATGTACTTGGATCGTCCCCCAAAATTGTTACTCTGAAAATGTTAGCTTGGGTAAGCCCTGTGATTGGTTAGTAGTCCCCGCCATCTGCCCTTAGACCCAAGGGTTCTGCTTGATCAGGCAGCGGGCCTCCAAGCTTGGGACAAACTCTGTTCCCAGCCCGCGAGACACCTGTTGGTAATACATGTATATTATGTGTCAGCAAGGTGCAACTATCAGTCTGCGTCATACAATAGTGTGTAGAAGACTAATGCTATGAGAGCGTTCCATTCCCATTGTACGAGGTAGCCGGAGAGTAGCGAGTTTGTTGCAAACCGCTGTCTAGTCGTGGGATGGCTGCTCTTTCCCAGCCTCCGAGCCTTGGCCCAGTATCGGCTCGGCTGAGTCACGTGGTTGGAGACCACTCTTGCAGGCTCAATTGCTTCGAATTTAGTCTGTATTTTGCAGGGAATATCATTTGCTGCAGCCAGTGTCACCTTGACTCTGTGTGTGGGATGTTGTTCGCAACATTGTGGCCTTGGCTGCTGTTGACCCTGCCATGGCTGTTCTGCTTGTATAGTCTCTTGTGGATTGAGACTTCTCTGAGACAATCATGGCCTACTGTATTTTCCTAAGGCCTGCCCTGGCTTCTATTATGTGTTGTCCATAGTGTCCATAGGTTAGTGTGCATCATGGCCAGTCAGGTGCCTTGAGTGCTCCTTTCCTTCCATAGGGTTAGTGCATGTAAGCATCTGCAAGCATGTACACATGCTCTTCGGGCTTCTTGCGTTTCTGCACGACTGTAGCAAGCCTAATGGTAAAATAATAAACGTGCTGACAGTATGTCTGTGTTACTGTCCTCTAACTCCTAGAGCTGTACGCATGTTTTCTTCGTCTGGATTGAGTGTGAGTTTCCTGAATGTGCTGGTTGCACGTGTGCTTCCTGTCTAACATAGCTGTGTCGTTGTGATGTCCTAACGACTTGAGGCATGGCTTCTTGGTGCTTTTTAGTCGATTCTGTCCATGTAATCGTCTCCAGCTCTGTCTTGTCTCTTCTCGTCCACTCTAGGTAGGGTTCGTATTAATGCAGGGTTGTATGGTCTGCTGGCAGCGTACCTTTCGGAGTAGTTGTCCATGGTGGGGGTAGTGGGGATTGGTGTAAACTCGTAGGATCGGCGGCCATGTTGTCGGTGCTTCTTCCGGTTGGGGGGGGGTGTCTTTCAGGACGGAAGGCAGTTTCAGAAGATGTTCCCTCTTCAGTCCACATTTTTTTCCAGGGATATGCACATGTTGACCTCCTGAGATCCACATACTTAATCGAGGGCGTTCCACTGCCTCCCTCACACACTTAGCTGCAATTGTTTCAGGCCAACAGTGGTAGATGGTACAGTATTTCATAGCCATTGTATGTGGATTCCACCCATATCCCCAGCAGTAGCAATTATGGGTCTTCTAGAATTGCAGTTCACAGAATCGATTTCAACCTGTCCATACATCATCTCCAAAAACGGCACACCTGTGCACATTCCCACAGAATATGAAAAAAGTTCCCTCGGTTCCCCCACATGTTAAACAGTTAGCATGTTCAGTGCACCACCATTTGAATAACGAAGTGCAGGGATAGTACACTAAAGTATTTTTAGTTGTATTAGCCGTAGCCCAGCTTCCCTAGGACCTATCAATGCCGCCATCCATTCTTCAGGTTCAAGTGTGCCCACATCCACCTCCCATCTTGCTTTGAGGCTGGATATTCCCTGGTTCCAAAGGCCATTATAGCCGGATATAAAGTGCAAGTGTCTTTAGTAGCGATGCTTTCCGGGAGGACATTTGTCTCAAGGGGAGATTATGTTGGGATTTCCTGAAAGTTCTGAATTAGTTGTCGGTGTATGGTGTTCTGTGTCCACAGGCATACCAGTGTGTTTGTTAATGTTGGTGTTCATATGGTTGTGTTTGTAAGAAAGGGAGATGATGTGATTTGGTATGTCGTCTTGTCTTGCTGGTCATCCATGTATGCTAGTGGAAAGTTGATGCATGAGAATGACTGACCGCTCAGGAGAATGTTGTAGAGTGTTGTGTGTGTGTGTGTTGTAAATGTGTCCTTTGTGGCCTTGAGGTGGAGTGAATGGGGATGGTTTATGTATATACTTAAGAGTAACTGGAAACTGGATGAACTGTACATTTGTAAAATAAAGCTACCTGGACTTTTCTACAAAGGGGTTCACTGCTGTTCTGTGTTTGGGGCCGCCCATACCTCTTCATTACACAAGTCCAATAGGCCTTGTGCCTAGATGGCCCTAGGAGGGTGTTGAGGGGGTTTAATTTCCTTCTGCAGTGGCTCAGTTTCAGAATGGCAGACTAGTTGCCTGCGCAAGTCTCTCGCTGTGGGATTTGTGCCTTCCATTTTTTGGCTATCACTTACTTGGTTATTAAACAGATTATCTCTACAAACCTCCAGTACCATTTGCGTATGGGTTTGTGAGCAACCAGATGTCTTTTGCAAGCTAGATACTTTAATACCTGCAATTTTGTGCAACGGACAAGTCTTCATCCCAGTGTGTTTCTATTGGGGGACCAACCCTGATGCATGTACACAACTGCCAAATTCCCCCCCCCCTCCACCCCCAATCTTCGACCAGCATCATGTATTTCACATGTTTAGAAGCTTTTACATTGCAGCAAATCGCAGCCAGGTGAATAGATTGATTTGTATTAGAGTGAATGCTTGTTGATCAGTTTGCGTGGCTACTATGCCAGTTATGAAGGTACCATTGATAGTTAGAAACTAACTCAATTTGGCTTATAATATTGCTATTCAAACTTGTACTGCAGGAGATTATCAATAATTAATTCATTGTTCTTCTACGGTGTAGGATTTGAACCCAGATGTCATCAAATAGATCTTGACTTACAGCTTCTTATTGGTAGGACCGCAAAGCCAATGTTAATGAGTGCCAATGTTAACTAACCAATAAAGAACAGTCAAGATTGGCCTATTTCACCTTAGATAGGTGTAATAATTGTTAGCATGTGCCACACATAAATGGAATTCTTAACTTTAGCCTGCGTCGCAGCTAGACACAAACGTGAATGTTAGCATGTGCCACACTTAGACGGAATTCTTAGCCTTAGCTTGCGTCACATCTAGACAGGATTATGAATGTTAGCATGTGCCACACTTAGACAAAATTCTTAGCCTTAGCTTGCGTCACACCTAGATAGAAATGTGAATGTTAGCATGTACCACACTTAGACGAAATTCTTAGCCTTAGCTTGGGTCACATCTAGATAGAAATGTGAATGTTAGCATTTGCCACACTTAGATGGAATTCTTAACCTTAGCCTTCATCGCAGCTATACAAAACGTTAATGTTAGAACACTTAAATGAAACTGTGAATGATGACAACTGCAACACTAGAATGGAATCGTGATCACTAGCCTGTCTCACATCTAGACAGAATATTAAAAATTAGCAAGCGCCACACTCCAACGTAATAGTGAATGATAGTAAGCATCACACCTAGACACAATTGCAAGGACAGCAATGCCAACTAACCAGTCCACTAACAATTTCATCCGTCTGCATACTCCTCTCAAACTCTAACCAAACACAACCACAAACCTAAAACGCAGCAAACCGCACAAACTTCACTACACTGCAACAACAAAACAAACCGCACATAGACTTGCACAACAGCACACGACGAATATCGACCGCATAACACCCCAAGCCCAGCCAATGGACTCACCGGGCTGAGGCTGCCAACAGCACATCACTGCTTTCTAGCACAATTCCACTAACCCACCCCCCCTCTCCCTCTTTCAGAGCCGCCAGAGCGCCAGGGGACCACTCCGGTGGTGATAGTGCGTGGTACAAATATCCTTTAACATTAACATTAACAACATTAACACGTATCATAATGTAGGTACAAAAAATAGTGATTTACTTTTGGTGACTGAGGTGTAGCCTGTTGCCATGGGCAGTGGCCAGATTGTCCGGGTCATGGAATAAGGTTATGATCTGGACAATCAGGCTACTGGCCATGACCACGAGGGACAACACATGGGGTTAAAGTGGCCATGTCCACCTGGGACTGCCTTTGTGGTAAAGTTATTCGAAATTGGGATAGGTTTGGAAGGGAAGAACAATGTGCTTGTGGTAATATGGTCATAGGGTTCTCATTTTGGCTTTTGCAGGCTACCATGGAAAGCAAAGAGGGGCCCTGTACTGAACCCTGCCTTCCCTTTCAATGGTGGTCATCTTGGAAAAGGATTTTCCTTCTACACCGGGACACCTGCGGCGCCTGCGGCGCCTGCGGTGTCCCGGTGAAGGGAAATAAATCCTTTTTTTAGCACCCCGGGTTCCCACTTTGGAACCTAGGGTGCTAATGGCCTTCATACCCCATTACAGGGGCTGGAATGGGGGGATAATGGTCCGGAGGCCTCGTTATCCACCCTTGCTTTGCTCAGGCTGATAACTTGGGCTGACATGCCGGTATCCACCGTTCCATTTCTGGAACGGGGGATAAACGCCACAATATCGCCATTAGCATAACACAAAATGCAAATGGAAATGTTGAAAAATCTTATTGAGTCTATGTATTTTACTGAAAAATATAAAGTAGATGGAGTCTATAAGTTTTTTTTTGTTCTATTGTTTAACTGTGAAAGGTGGTTCCTAAAGGAATATTTCTTTTATTGTTTTTGGATGCATTTTTTTTTTTGCAGGAGAGCTTAGCACGAAAGGTGGGGAGGGAAATGAGGGAAGAGGTACCAAACACTGATATGGAGGGGCAGGTGGACAGGAGAAAATGTTGTGCGTGTGTTATTTCTAAGGTAGGAGGCAGTGTTTCTCATGCTCTTTGATTACAGCAGTGGTGGTGTCTCTTGGGGAGGAGGGATGGCATTAGCTGATTCCATTTGAAGATAAATAGCAGTTTTGCTAAAAGTATTTACTGTGTACTAGATTGTTAATGGATGAGTAGGAATAGGTGTTGGAGCTGTGCAAGGGAAATTTTGAAGTTGAAAGTTCCCAGATCAGTAGAAAATGCAGTTCCGAACTGTCTGCAAAGCACGGATCTTATCGTGAAGTGCGGACGGGTTATGGGACACGTCATCATGCCGCGCACCAGCATATGGTCATGTGGCACTGTGCGGAAGGTCCGCAATGAAGTCAGATGTTCGTAGACGTTATGGTTAAGTTGCACTAATAAAAACCTATGAAATTCAATGAAAAACGTTGTTAAGGGGAAGTTATGGTTAAGTTTCACTAATAAAAACCTATGAAATTCACTGAAAAAACTTTGTTAAAGGGACGTTAGTTATGGTAAACTAAGCACCCATAACTCGCGCCACCACCGTGCACTGCTAAGAATAACACCCATGACATCAAAGATGACATCACAAATATTATGATTGACTGACCCCTGAGACTTTTTTGCCAACATTACATTCACAACACCTTGTAGGGACTTTTTTTTTGTTGAAAATTAACAGCACACTTCATAAATCACCACGGGTGCTTGGCATTTGTCACCATTGTAGTTCTTACATGTCTAAATAGCACAGGAACAGGATCTTGTTACACCATTCCCCACTTTTTTTCTTAATAGGTTACCAATCGCACTCTGATTCTATTGATGGTATTGTCTACAAACTCAATAGGCTCCCAAGCATTTGGTGAATAAGTTCATCCTTTGTTACAAGACTAAATCTCTTAAACTAATGTTATTGGTTGAAAACATGCGATGATGCCATTTTTTGTACTCCTACCTAACTAATGAAGTACCTTGTTTTGGTTTAAAAGTATAAACATGAATACATATTATTAGATAATTAATTTACTACTTTTTTCTACAGAAATTGTATTGAATGTTAAGAATACAGAACACATTGCCCCTGATGAAGAGTGAAAATTGATACTCAAAACGTGTTGGGCCACATTAAATTGTGATTTATGATTTGTTGTTATAAAATGAATAAACTACTGTTTGTTGGATAAACAGAAAAGTTGTCAAGAAATAATTGGATGATTTAAGAATAACTTTGTGAGCTAAACAAAGCAATGAAATTTATTTAAAAACTGTGAAAACTACTAGGTTACTGACTGTACCTATTAAAACTTCTATACAGGCTTTTAGCCTCTTGTTGATAGTGTGCAGGGGACGCGGGTTTCCTTAAATAGGAAACTATTGTTCCAAGCAAACTGTTTAAAAGCAGGTCTCTGGTACTTGGAAGGCAGAGTCGACCACTGGAATGAAAGAACTGAAGATGAGCTGAAGGAAGGCGACTATTGCACCTCCTGGACCGTTGGTTTGCCAGGTGAAGCCCTGCTGCAGGTCCGAATTGCCTGAAACTCCCTCGACAGAGAAAACCCTTCAAGGACTTCTTCTTCCCTTGAGCCGGTGGGAACAACCAACTCGCAAGCCACCTGGAAACCATCTCTATACTGGTTGAATTTTCTTCAGAGTGCTGTTGAAAACCGGATAGCCAGTGAGAAGGATAGTTTTTTTCTTTATTAACAAGGTACTGTGCAAACGCTGTTGAGAAATCCTCTCTGTCGCAGTGAAAGTTCTTGAAACTTTCCGAACTTTGGAGTCTTGTTCGCTCCTAATCCGACATATAATTATTTTTCGTGCAAACTACTCCTGAGAACATTGGCAAAGACTTAACCGTTTACTACCAGAACTGTGCTGTCCATCCAAGACACTGATCCATTGACTTTGGCCCAGGCCTATTGAATTGAACTGCCTCTTGTAGTGAACGGAAACTATTTGCCCTGCCTAAGAAAGTATTTGTGCTTAATTCTTATAACCTTTGTCTTTTTACTTTTTACTCCCTTTTAAAGTTACTGAAGTACTATTTTGCTCGCACTTTTGGGGAGCCTTACTTGTTCAGAAACGTATTGGTTTAGTACTGGTGTGTATTATAGTGTGATATTGAGCTGCTTATTGCTAGTCGAATGTTTTCTAACTAACTGTGAAAATAAATTAATATTGTTTTACCAAGAAACCTTGGGTAAGTTTGTTTGAACCACTGTGATTGCAAATCATTTGTGTAACACCTTGTACTACTCACATCCCTATTGAGATAAGCCTGGCTCCTCAGCCCTGCTACCACAAAACTGTGTAGTACAGACTGTACCAATGGTGAGATTGTGCTTACACCTGCAGTCTTAATTGTGTGTAGTGTTCCCAAAGGGCACTGCATGTAATTCTGCCTAACAAAGGAGAAAAGGTAGAAGTCTTGGCCAAAGAGAAGGTGGAACAAAAAGGGTGAAGCTATGGCCAAGAAAAGCCCACAGTTTGGGACAGCCAATGCTCTGGTCAATTAACTGTTGCTTAATTAGACGGCTGAGGCCTGGACCATGGAGAAGGCGAAGAAAGAAAAGATAGAGGCCCTGACTGAGGAAAAGGATAGAGGGGCCTAGACACGAAGCCTTGAAGAAGATAAGCCAGACTAGTGGCCAGGACAGGAAGAAGAAAAGCCAGAAGATTCTGGTGAGCTGTAACCTAATGAAAAGACAAGGACCTTGTATTACAGTGTTTTAAACGCCACAGAAACTAACAGCCATCCTGTCAAAGCAAATACATCACCCTAAATTAGAAGGATTTGTATGTTTAATGTCTAATGACTTGTCGCAGTGCTCCGACTTTGGTGTTTAATTTCATGGGCATAATTTACGAATGCTGACTAGATATCCACTAGTAAACTAGGATCTATGGGCCTGGGACCGTGCGCCGTGGGTGGTGACAGTTGGAGTGTGTGCTGCCATCTACACCCTTCATGCTCTGGAAGTTCTGTCTAGCTCTTTCTTAGTTCATTCTTTCCTTCTCTTTTAATGTCATGCATAATAGTGTGAATGGTGACCTGCGGGTCCTGTTGAGATGGTGACCCATGTGTTATTTCTCGGGAGGTAATGGTGACCTTTGGGTCTCATTTGTTTTTTGGATGCTACCAGCCTACCTAATTTGTGCACGGTTCTGTGGTTTGGTGGCTGGCAGTGAGTTTTTACCCTAGTTATTTTTGTTCACTGCAAAGTCCTTTTCGTTCTCTCCCTTGTGGTGGTCTATGGATTACATCTGGCGTGTCCACTTGGGTGCCTGGTCTGTTATGTTGGTGCACCCAAGTCCGTGCATGCATTGAGTTGTGTTGTGTTTTTGGAGGGAGTGGGGTTATAGCTGCTGATCTCATTCTTGCTTTATCTGTTCCGGGTTCTTAGTTTAGTGTCCTCTTTCTCCTTCGGGTGAATGCTGAGGCTAGTATCTCAGTAAGTGTGAGAAACTGGTTTTTACATATGCCTTAGTATTTATGCCAACCCATCTTTACTGTTATTGAATTTGTTGTGTGTATTTTGACTGTATGCATTTTTGATCTCAAGGTTATTTATTGCTTTCCCTTTCTTACTCATTGCTAAAGAAACCTTGTTATGTTCTTAAGGGGGAAGGTGTGTTGTGGTGTCTTAGCGCCACTTGGGGTGTGATGTCATTCATATGGCAGTGAGGAATGTTCATGACGCTGTGGAATGATGCATGTGAGCTAACTGACTGTTCTGTGAGTGGTAGTTAGGTCCTCACCAGGTTATTCTCCCCCCAATCTGCCTGGGTGGTGGTGCCAGCTGTCTGAAATTACCTATATAATTGTGTCATCTGTCTACAAGAACTTGCATTTGCTACAATAAAGACAGCATCATCACACCTCTCACCCCTGTCTCAGTGTGCATCCATCAAACCTAACAGGTTGCATGGAGAGTGTTTTGTGAATGGACAGTGTTGTGGAAACAGATGCACCTGCAAATAATGCTATTTACACACAAAATAATCAATTTTTCTTTAGAAAAGTGTGTTCATTACAACATACTGAGTAGACAAATTATCAAAACGTAAAAGAAACAATTACACCTGGGCTGGACAAGTGTTTTGTGAGGTGGTGAATGCACGGTACAATGGTTTTATCGTAGGCTGGACATCCAAGGGCTGGGGAGCGGGGTGTCTTTTTTCCCTGGAAACTATTTTTAAAATTAGAAAAAGAGGCGTTTAGAGGTTTACTTAACTTTATTGCTTTATTTTTAACATGACATTTGCAATAGATTTAATTTCAAATGTAACCTGTTAAGAGGAACATGTGTACAACCATTTTATAGAAGAGTTCTTTAGGCCAAGTATATGGTTCATAGAAAATAAATACTATTGGCAAGACCTCCAGTCCTAGAATCTAAAGCTTGCAAGTACTGATCTGCCAGTTCAAAATCTGATTTTTCAGGTTTGCAGAATGGATATAGATAAGGCTATAGTGAGCTGTGGGCCTTTTTAAGTTACAAACTAAGACAAGAGCAATGGCAGGTAAAGTGACAGCAACCTACTTCCACCCAGCTGCAAGGACCTGAGTCTTGAGCCTAATTCCAAGCAACGACTCTCTCAGCAGCATAAGCTGGGCTTCATTTGAAGAATGGGTTATTGGGAAAGGTGGGTAAAGTTGAACAGAAATCTCACACCGAAAAAACTCCTTGGTGTTCTCGTGTTTCATAATGGAACGTAAGAGCCCAGAATGTACTCACTGCCCAAGATGACATAGCTGCTTTGCAATAATGCATTTACTTTCCATTGATGATAGCTCTGTTCCTCCTATTGGTTGCATCACAAGATCACCAAATTTATTTCTTGCCCATGTTCTCAAGGAAGCACTGTTCTGAATCCCTCCAACCCAAATACTGAGTATTGTACTCATTGTTGTGTTCTCTGTGAGGTGAGTGTTACACAAGAGCTCTGACTATAATGCTCACTAAAGATAAAAGGCTGCACAACATTGAATTCCTTCTTCATATGCTGATTCCTTTTCTTTTCCCCCATTTACAGCAAAACCGAACAATATGCTGCTTGAGCGTGGCTACAAAGCTGCACTGTAATGAATCCTTTTATCTCACAATGCCAACTGTTTTGTTTTCCTCCCACTCTAACAGAAGAGCTCAAAATGTACTCCTTGCCAAAGTTCATATGGATAAAAAGTAATCAGTATCTTTATCTCACAGCACTGTTTTTGTCATTTCCTCATCCTGGAGCAGAAGCGCTAAGTGTCTATAGTATTTTAATTGGATTGCAATGCGGCACTGCAATGAATCCCTCAATCGTCAAGTGCCCCTTGCTTTCCTTTGCTCTCTATGAATACAAGAGCTCTTTTTAGCCAAAGATCACAAGGCACTATGTGCAACAGTTTAAGAATAGCCTACCCCTCCAACACAACCTTCTTGTAACACCAAATGGCACTTTTTGTTGTAAAAATCAGTTGCTAAATCTGAGGAGTATACATTTCTCATATCTACTTTGGCAGGTTTTCTGAATTGAGATTGATTACACTGAAGTCCAGTTTAATCAATGGCATGTTCCATGTTAACCTTACAAGTAATTTCCAATGTGTTAAAGGATTGTTGTATTTAGGGAAGTGTTTGGTGTCCCATAAAACCACTTTGATGCAATAGATTTTCGTTTTATGGTAAAATTGAAGTTCTGCCTACTTTGAAGAAAATGTTTGCTGAATTTGTTGTTATTCCATATGGCAATAAACATGCAGAGAATGAGGATGTGTCAACTTGTTTTAATTCCGACCTTGCCATATTGGTTCACGAAAGATTAAAGATAAAACAATCTGAAGCGGGACTATCTTCATTTAAAATTCCAGTGTCTTGGAGAGCCATAAATCATATGCTAAAAGACTGCATTGCATAACATATGCAAACAATCTAATCTGTAAAGGAAAGTGTTCTCTGATAATATAATGCAGGGATCCATTCACTATAAGATATACTTTGCATTACATGTCACATTTTATACTTAAAATGCACACGACAGTAATGATCTCATATTATACCTTTGCGCTAGTGCAAGGCATAGTTAAGCTTTAGACAAATGGCCTGATTTACAAAAATGTTTTAAAATGGGAAAGTCCCATTGAAAAAACATTTTTGTAAATCAGGCCCAAAGCCTCTATGACTTTTCTTAATAAATTTCGGAAGCTTGTATTAAAAAATCTGAAAATGTTCCAGAGTAATATTTTGAGGCGGCGCAGGTGCATGAAAACTTTAAGATTTCTATATTTAATGGCTTCACATGTTTTACTTTGATCGCGTTTTGGACAGTTTAGCTTTTAACATGAGGTTTTCCATAGGAGAAAATAAATATCTTTTGACCCAAATATCTCAACATTGTCTGCTTGGACTTTCCTAATTAATTTTTTGCAGTCACCAAGATTTTACCTGGACTTGGTGCACTGAAGAAACATTTTCAAAATCGACTTGCCCAATTTTGAGACATTAATGTTTGAAACGTATCTATATATGCTGCATGTGCAGAATGAATACACCTTTTTCATAAAACTGTACAGTGTTTTAGCTTTACAGTACATACATTATACAATCAACACATAAAAACTCACATCAAAGGCAAGTCACAACTAACTTCGTCTGTTTTAAGGTGATGGACTGTCCACAGAGCGTATGAATTTACTTTGATGTCAGTTTTAAGGTGATTGAATACATGTACACTTTACATAAAAACTGTAAACAAAGCGTGCACTTATGGAACATGAACCTACAACACATTGACCTACAACACATACTCATATGACTTATGCTTTCATGACACACATTCCTACAACACACACACTTACGACACCCTTACCTCACACTTTAACAACACACACTCACAAACTCCCATATTACGTACTCCTGCAACATGCTCTTATGATGTGTTGGTAATTACAAGCACTCCTACAACACACACTCCTATCATACATGTTCCAATGACACGCGCACCTATTACACATGCACCTACTGCACATAACATGTGGATGTATGACACATGTTCTCACATGCACCTACGCCATGCAGACACGCTCCTACTGCACACACTCTTAAGATAAACATGCGTACAACACACACTTACGACACACTTTTACAAC
This sequence comes from Ambystoma mexicanum, assembly GCF_040938575.1. NCBI lineage: Eukaryota > Metazoa > Chordata > Amphibia > Caudata > Ambystomatidae > Ambystoma > Ambystoma mexicanum. Next base: position 228,614,013 of record NC_090931.1, on the reverse strand, counting down.
ACACAATGATACACATTTCTACAACACATGCTCCTACGGAAATCACTGCTATAACACGCGCTCTTAAAGCACACTCCTATAATGCATGTACGACTGGTGCTCTTATGATATGCAATTCTATCACATGCGCTTCTACAACACACGGTCCTACGATACACACTCTGACAACACATAATCCTACCACAGGGGCAGCCACAACGAGCACTGCAATCACATGCGCAGAATGTATGATTTTTACAGTTGGTACATTTCAAAATTAACATCTCATAAAACTTGCATCAAAGGCATGCATTGATGTAAGTTTTAAGGTGATCGGATAAATGTACACTTTCAATGCAAACTGCCCATAGAGCAAAGGAGTTTTACAATATGTGCATTACACAATCAACAACTCCTAAAAACTCACATTAAAGGCAAGTTTCAGCTGACTTTAACGTGAGTTTTACGATGATGGAAGAAATGCTCAACGCCCGAGGGAAATTATGGGTGGAGACAAGCAGCAACAAGGAGGTGAATGCTCCCACAGAGACACTACCACTAAAAGGTATCAATATTTTCTATCCAGGCTGGGAAAGCCAAAATGTTTTGGGAGCCTGAGAAACCCAAGCAGACAAGTGCTGCATGTGCATCAGAACTGAAAAAAAGGTACAAACCCTGTGAATCAAGGCTAGGAAAGCCAAGAAGGTTACTGGATCCTGAGAAACCTGAATGACTGGTCGCTGTATGTTAATCAGATTGAGATTGCTACAAACACTTTGTATCCAGGATGGGGAAGCTGATCAGGTTACGGGACCCTGCGCACCGAACAGGCAAGCACCTTATGTGAAACCGAGTGAAAGCTATGCGAACATTTTGTATCAAGGTTGGGAACGCCAAAGAGGTTGGGGGAGCCTGAGAAATCCTGAGTGGGCAAGCGCTCTGTGTGAATTACACGAATTGAGGGAAAACAAGTCTGTCAAAATGCTGTTGTACTGTGGGGAGTCCAAGAGCACTGAGAACTGAGTTAAAATGGAACCTGGCGAGGTCTGGATAAAAAAAAAAACTTCTTTTCCAGAGGAAGAGGGAACCATAAAGAGGACATTTTATTTGGTCTAAAAGTCTGCAAGAAAGCTGTGAACGTGTTTGCTTTTGACAAATGAATTTGGAACTATTGACAAACCATCCAAGTGATTAAGCCAGGCAAAAGCCAAAGGCAGAGGCCATTGCTCTGGCCTCTCTTCTTAGTTTCACTAAGTGGTAGGGCCAGATTAGTTGGATAGGATTTTGGACCAAGGACTGTTTTCTTTAACTAGCACCATTAGTTTTAGTTTATAGGTACTGAACCTCCCTTATACAAATAGGGCCTATTAGACCCTTAAAAATATGTCAGTCATTGGTCCAAGTCCTTCTTCTGGTTTGCCACATGTGGTGTTGGTGGGATATTAGCCATCTGATACAAGCTGGAGACCCCTATTATTCACCAAAAGCCACTAGACTAGCAACTTCCTTATCCATCAGGGTTGATGTATATAGTATAGAGGCCAATTCCATTTCACCCCAAAAAAAATGCTTGAAACCAATAGGCCTCAGTCTTCCTGCTCCACTTGGAACTTACATCAGACTAGCAACCATGTCAGGACTCACCTGGCAACATGCATTGATTTTAGACCCCGACTACAGAGGAGAGGGTGATGAAACGGGACAACTCGTCCCTTCTCCCCAGAAGGTAGCCATCCCCTTTGAGGCTAGGGAGGTGAGCCCACTCGCAAAAAGACCCTTTCTATGGTCTGGGCAAGTGCGACCTCACTAGGAATGGCTCACTTCTCAGGGACAAAACTCCAATTCCTAAATGGAACTCTTGGTCCAAAGGACATTTTCTGCTTACATTGAAACTGAAAAGACTACTACTACTTCTGTTTTGAATATGTCTGTTTTGAAACCACCAAACAGTGGCAATTCTTCTATCCCTTTGGTGTCAGGTAATTCTGGGTCTCACCTGGATTTCACAGTCAAAGAGCATCAACAAAACTCTCTTAATTTAGATATTACTTTGAATTCTCTGAATAGAGAAGTTTCCTCAAACTCTTTGGTTATATTGCTAAACACGGCCTGAACGCAATAGTCGGCGAGGAAGGACACTGTTCTATTTATTCCTATGACGTGTATAACACAAGAGACTCCTACCGAGGGAGGAGAACCACTAAGCAGAGGCGAGCCTCTGCAGAATCGACATTCTGGAGGGACATAGCAATGCAGGGCAGCTCAGCCTCTGGCAGCAACGAAGGCACGCATAGGGCTTGCTGAACACCGGAGGATAAAAAAAAAGAGATGGCACGCAACTTCTGAACGTTCCCTTCATCAGACTGGCCCCCAATTCAGCCACCACCAAAGTCTGTTCCAAACTGCTTTGACAGAAAATGTATTTATTTTCCATGCAGCATTCCTCAGTACCAGAGAAGACGGCCCAGTAAAAATCAATTGTATGATCCCATGCTGAGGACTTTATCTATTGTAGACTGTTACTCTGGATGAGAGAAATACTTGGGAGTCCTGTCCTGAGGAAGGCAATCAATTTATTCACGCCAAAACACAGCTAGGCTGCATCGACCCTGGACTATTCGCAAAAGTCATTTTGCTACTATTTAGATATTTTGGGCCTCATTACACGTTGTGCGGTAAAATCCGCAAATTACCGGCATGGCGCCCTTAACGTGTCCGCCCTCGTAGGAGGGCGCTAATAGCGTACCATTACGAGTACGCGGACACAAGCTTTGCGCCATGCCGGTAATGCCCCTCCAGCCTTGCCGCTAATCTCCCCCAAAAGTCACTTACCGCCTTCCACGACAGTGCAGATAGCAACTCCGCCTTGACGCATCGTGCAAATAGCGGCCACCGCTAATAGCGGTGACCGTTAAATACCAGAACCGGAAATAGCATCATCGCACAGGAACGGGAAAGAGCACGGTGGCCATCTTTAAAAACACAATTCATTGCCATCCTCTGCCCCCTGGACCTGTTTGTGTTACCTTGCTGCCTGAGATCCATTGCTACACTGTTACCATGCCCAAGGCACTAAAAAAAACCACAGACCGCCAGCGAAAGGAGAAGTTCTCCACTGAGGAGTTAGTGATGCTGACTCAGACCTTAGCGGACAATGCAGAAGTGGTCTTCGCAAATGACATGCGGCGGGAGACCCTCCTAAAGAAGAAAGCAATCTGGGCCGAAGTGGCAACAAAAGTGAATGCTGTAGGCACCAGCACGCGCACTGTACGTGAGTGCAGAAAACGATGGGACGACCTGAGACTCCGGGTCAGGATGATCCTGGCCGAGAACCACAAGACTGCCACCGCTGGAGGATCAGGGTCACCGATCAAGTTGAAGGAGTGGGAGGAGACATGCGCAAACCTCATCGGGGTAGAATGTATTGAGGGAGTCGGGAGGATGGAGCACGGCGTGCCAGACACTTCTGATGGAGGTAAGTGCTCTAATGCAAGCATGCAATGTGAATGTGCAGGTCCCTACAAATGGCAGCCCTGGATTACTGCATGGATGGCCCGGCATCCACACATGCATCCCACCCTGCGCATGTCAGCGCCAGACCCCAACACACACAAATGCATACATCAACAGAGCCAAGTGCCACACACAACACTGCATGGATGAGGCACTGAAATGACACCTCACCTGCTTCCTCCACAAAGAAGTTCAAACGGCCCCAAATGAATTCATGATGTAGCCTGCATTGAGTACATGCGACCATAACCAATGACATCCCCCTTCTTGTCTTTGACAGGGTCGCATACAGACAGCGAGGGAGCATCCGAGGCACCCCCTGTGCAAAAGGAGAAAAGGCCACAGCCCAGCGAGGACGCACCAACAACATCAAGGGGAAAAAGGCCAAGGCCCCTATTGCAGCATCCAAAACAACTCCTGCGCGCCACTGCCAGTGCCACGCAAAACCCTACTGTCCCGCCTCTGGAGGTCCACTCCCCCCCCCAAATCACCGCCACCGAGGGTCCACTCTCAGCTGCTGCCACTTCGGCAGGGGAGGCGGCAGCCATTGCCCCATTGTCCGACGTGGATGAGCCCACAGATCTCGATCTGCCTATGCACACCCCAAGCTCTGCTGTAACCCCCGAGCAATCACCCCTACACACACCTGGCTCGCACGTCACTGTTCACAAGTCCATGGAGGCCTTCAGTAGCCCCCCAGAGGCGGCATCTGCACACCAGCCAGCATCAGGATGCGCAGCAGACACACCACCACAGGCCGCCACTGCCCTTGACCTGGCCAGCGTCATCCAGCGCCAGCAGGCTCTCACAGACCTTGTAGGTCAACATGTGGAGGAGGTTGCCCGTCTCAGGGCTGACCTCGGGGAGACATCCAGGCACTCCAGGGAGGGAATGGAGTCGTGCACAGACAGGCTGTGTGGGGAGCTGATACGCGTCCAGGAGGTGCTAACACGCATCGCAGATGCAATGGAGCGCCAATTTCCACCAGGACAGTCTGCCACCTCTTCAACCCCCAGTTCGCAGCAGACAAGCCCACTCAAACGCTCTTCACGCACCACCAGGCGCACCTCCAGCCAGCCCCCAAATGCTGGCCCTGGCAATGAACAATAGGGCGTGAATGTCCATTGACCTCTGTGCATGCCTGGACACATACATTGTTGGAGACTCATGAGGGACAGTTGTGGGGGTGGGGGGAAGGGTGTGATGGGACAGTTGTGGGGGCTAGGGGGAAGGGTGTGATGGGACAGTTGTGGGGGGTGGGGGGAAGAGTGTGATGGAACAGTTGTGGGGGGTGGGGGGAAGGGTGTGATGGGACAGTTGTGGGGGGTAGGGGGAAGGGGGTGATGGGACAGTTGTGGGGGGTGGGGGGAAGGGTGGCGGGATGGTTGGGGACTTGCACATTTTTCTGTTTCTTTTCATTAGTACACTGTTGTTTGAGCAAAACACAGGCCTTGACTCCTTCATTGTGTATGATCAATTTATTGACGCCAAGGTCCATTGTGAGCTAACAAACAGACACCAGTGCATCACCAGCCATATACAGGTGACAGTATGACTACATATTACACAGAATATTTGGTTGATCAAATGCTGTCTCACAGCACGTCCCTCCTGACCATCCCCTCTTGCATGACCTGCATCCACTTCACCTCCATCCTCATCCCCGTCATCATCCTCATCAGGTGCCTCCATTTCAATGTCAGGGGGCAGTGGCACATTCCGTCTCATACACATATTGTGCAGCATGACACATGCCGTGGTGATCTTTGCCACCTTCTCATGGCCATACAGGAAGGCGCCACCAAACCTGCTAATGCACCTAAACCGTGACTTCAGAAGTCCAAATGTCTGCTCGATGACGAGGCGGGTATGGGTATGTGCATGATTGTATTCTTCTTCATGCCTGTTCTGTGGGTTCCATACAGGTGTGAGGAGCCACCCCTTCAGGGGATAGCCGGCATCACCTAAATGGGGGGAGGAATGGGCTCCTGTTACTTTTTGACACATGTGTTGCCTGTTCATGTCACATACTTTGGCCTATCATTATGATTCATGTACACATTCAACTGCATCAATGAATATGGTCTGTGTGACTGCTTTGTGCAAAGGTGAGCGCAAGCATGCAAGTAGACATGCCCCATTCATGCCTCCAACAGTGACTGCCATGTCCTGGGTGAGGCCAGGTCATTGGTGTCCCTGTGGGCAGGCACATTTGGTACCACACTGGTGGTGTACTGTCCTTCCGACATTGCTGTTGCCATGCAGAGAGGCAACACTTCAGTGGTGCCATGGGTTTGTGGTGCATTGCCATAGCTAGGGGGTATCCCTTTGCATGCATCCAAGGGCACAATGCATTGTTGATGTTGTGCTGTAGGAATGCTGCATGACTATGTTGACGGCATGGATGACATTTGTGTATTTCGTGGCGTGGAGTGTCGTGCAATGTGGATGGGGATTGATGTTTGATGTCACTAGATTTGGATTGTCAGCTGTGTCGTGTGGCATATACTTGCATGTCCGTTCATCCCAAGTACGTTGCTGCCCTCACAGATGCCCATTAGCGAACATCTGTATGTGCATTTGGGCGACGGACTACAGGCTACACGCAGTTGGAGTATCAATCTACCCCCCCAATGCACACCCAGTTGGAGTATCTATCTACCCCCCCAATGCACACCCAGTTGGAGTATCTATCTACCCCCCCAATGCATACCCAGTTGGAGTATCTATCTACCCCTCCACCCCCAATCACACTGCCATGTGCTTGGCCTGGAACTCACCAAGTAGCCACGAACGTTGTCCCATTTGTCGCTCCATGTAGCGGGGGATAGTTGAGTTCCACAGGACCATGGAATCATGGGTAGATCCTGGAAATCGGGCACAGCAATGTGTGATTATCTTGTTTGCGTCACATACCATTTGGACATTGATGGAGTGGAATTGCTTCCTGTTTCGGTAGACTACTTCATTGTGATGTGGGACGACCAATTCCACATGTGTACAGTCGATGGCCCCAATGCAACTTGGGATGCCTGTCAGTGAATAGAAGCCAACTTTGGTGTTTGCAATCTCCTGGGCAGTCCGTGGCATGGATATGTGTTCGGGTGCATGCTTCAGGAGGGCATCGAGTACCTGGTTCAGTATGCGTGAGAATACTGGTTGGGAGATGCCATGCATCTGCCCCACTGTATGCTGGTAGGTTCCGGTGGCCAGGAAGTGGAGCACTGTCACCACTTGAGTAGAGGGGGGATGGCAGTTTGGATATCTATGAGGCTCACAATGTCGTTGTGTATCATGTCCACGATGCTGGTGATGGTGTCCCGGTCCAGACGGTACAGGGTGTGTATCTGCTCAGGTGTTAGGTTAAATGGACTGGCACTGATCCGGGAAATTGGTGGGTGCCTCTGTGGTATGATTAGGTGGCGTGGTGGTGCTTGCTGTGCCTGTCTGGCCCTCCTCCTCTTCCTGCCTCTCCTCTGTGCAGCCTGTTGTTGTAGCAGCAGCGCTGCAATCAGGTCCTCCAGGCCATGTAATGCTGCCAGTATTGGAACCATCTTGGTGTGGGAAGGGGTGTGGTGTGCTTCTTTTGAGCAGCCACATTCTCCATTGCCTCCACCTGTGCTGATTTTGGCCACCTGTGGCAGGTGATGACACTGCTTAGTTCTTTTAACGCGTGGTTTGCGATGGCGGTATTGCCGCCATGCCGGTAAGGGGTTTTGGGGTATTTACCATGGCGCTATTGCCGTGTGCACTAGCCTTGTGATGGTGTGCTATTAGCGGCATGTCGTTATTTACGGGTTGGCGGGTCGCGTGCACGCGGACTCACTGCTATTAGTGGCACCGTAATTAGCGGTGCCGCTAATGGTGGTGAGCCGGGTTGTAATCCGCCTGGGCATTTAACGTTACCGGTATTCCATTACCGGTAACGTTAAATACCTACCGCCATCCGTGTAATGAGGCCGTTTGTGTCACTCTTTTGTGTTGTTTTTTTAAATAATGTGTATACTATATCACTCAGACTACCCTTTTGCCCTAGCACATTTATAATACTGTTTGGTATGCAAGCCACTATTAAATCACGTTACAATATTGTGTAGAAATGATACACGATATTTGAGACTTAAGCTCAGATTTATTAAAATGCCTGATTGAATCAAGACAAATAACGTTTTACCTAACAATCTCAAGTTCCTTGAACAAGATGCTAATATGTAAAGAATTGAATTTGCATAAAGAAATTAAAAAATAGATTTTGAATGACCCACTTGTAGGGACATCTCCTCTTGTGTATCAGAACACCTGAGGATTGGCATTCTACCCGACTAGAGAGCTGAGGTCAGAGGTGAGTCAGAGACAGAAATCAGGATGTTAAAGTCCTAACTCTACTGGGAAGTGGGCTTACTCCATCTGAGGTGTTAATGTAGATGTTGGGTCGATAGACTCTACTACTTGGGCCAACTGTGTTTCACATTATCCACATCCCCCCAATTTGACACCATATGTGGCGAACTAGAAAGAGGAGTCGCATCACTTAATGACATGTTCAAGGATTTTATTCAAAATAAGTGTCAAAATACCTGACCTGCCCTATTTCTATGAGGGAAATTCCCTCATAGAAGCGACTCATACTGAGGGAGGAGGGCTTCTACGCAGAGTTGAGCCTCTGCTTAATTGACGAGTACTGAGGGGCGAATCCACGCAGGGTTGCAAAGCCTGTGGCAGCAATTAGGACAGGAGAAGCACTTGCCGGACGCCTGAGGTTGGCTTTCTACCTGACCGGAAAGCTGAGGTTGGAAGAGAGGCAGAGACTGAAACACAATTGTCTCATCTGATGGTGCGACCACAAAGAAGCTGTGGTGGGCCGGCAGGCTTGTATCTGACAATGAAACCAGACCACCTGAGGGAGCCAGGGTCCCCAATCTCCTCACATGTCAGACCGTAGCTACAGAGCCAAGTAGCAATGGGAGGAGCCGACAAGATTACAGGAGCTTGAGAAACCCAACAGAGACATTGACTGAAGGCTACGAGAGCTGATGAGTGTACAGGAGCCTGAGAAACCTGACAGACATTGAGTAAAGGCAAGAGAGTCGACAAGTTTACAGATGATATATTGTAACAAGGTACGAACATGCTATTAATGTTACGGGAGCCTGAGAAACCGAAGTGTGCAAATACCCTATGAAAGGGGGATTGAGAATATTATGAACATTGTGAACAACTGCTGGGAAAAGCTATCAAGGTTACGGGAACCTGAGAAACCAAAGTGCACAAATACTCTATGAAAGGAGGATTGAGAAAGAAAGATGGACACTTTGAATTAAGTCTGAGAAAACAACAGAAGGTACAGCACTTGGATGAGACAGGGTGAACAGCCTCCCTAGCTGAAAAAATCTGGATATAAGAAAATACAATGTATGGGGATCACAGAACTTTTGGGGAGAACCGAACATCTTGAAGGAGGATGTGTTTTTTATTTTTTTCAAGAAATCCTTAAGGAGTGGCAATGTTCATAACAAGTGATGGTTTTTTTGTTAACAGGAGAAATGTAAATCCAAACTTTAAAAAAAAACTTGGAAGCATATATTGTGGTGCTAAAAAAGAAACGTTTGAATCCCTGAACACAGCAAATACAAATTGTGCCAGGCAGACCCCCTGGTGAGGCTATTGTGCAAAGCCTTCCATTTCCCTTTTTAGTTGGATGCTTTTTTTCTAAACTGGTAGTGCAAGTTAGTTCAATAGGATTCGGACCAAATAGCTATATTTTGAACTTTTAAAGCACAACTTAGCATTTATTTTGTTAGGTAGGGAACTTCCCTCATAGAAATAGGGCAAGTAAGGCGTTTTGACTCATTGATTTCTAATAAAACCCTTAAACATTCCATTAAGCCATCCAACTCCTCCTAGTTCGCCACAAGAGGTTAAGGTGATCCTTTGTGATCATGGGACTACCACCTATCGGTTAAATAAAGGGGAGGCATAAGCCCTCACCCAAATTCCTCAAGAGGAAAGCAGGTCGATGGGATTCGGGGAAACTGACCTTGTTAGAGAAGGGGTAACTGTAAGGGAACCAGAGGACATCTCCCTATTACCCGATCTTGCCTTCGCCCACAGAAATTATTCAGCCCTAATGGAAGCCTTTCGGGGGGTGACATCGAAGAGGCAGGACATAGCCGAGCAGGTCCTTTATTTTTCCTATAGAAAGGTGAACTGAATATCACAGCCCCTTTGATGAGTAGCAATTACCCTGGAGATGGATGGGGATGCAGATTTTATTCATACATCAATAATCAAAACGACTCAGGTAGTTTAGCAAAAAGGAAAACTGTTCTAATGTCAATTTTACATGTTCCTTCTAATCAGGAACATGCACAGGAGTCTTAGCTCCATTTGCACCAATGTAGTAAGATGTGCGTACTGTCAGTGAAAGCAGTATGATTATGAACACAATGCAAGCATAGATAACACAGAGGTCTGTTACTATACAACATCTACTTCGTGGACATCATGGGTGTCTCTCTGCATTTGGCATTATTATATTACTGTTGATGCTACCCATCTTTATTGCCTAAGGAAGGAAAAATTAAAACTTGAATGCTGCCACAATATGTACTGCTTCTGGAATCTGCTGTCTTGACTTCAGCAGTTTGCCCTAGCTAATCGAGGATAAGGCTCTCAATGATTTCCTTGCATCAGTCTTTTATCAGATAAAATACAAATGTCTCCTCAGCAAGAAAGAAAACAACTTCACCAAATGTTCTCTAGATGTTCTTCTCCAGAAAGTCTCCTTTTATAAGGTTCTCTTCTACTTCAACTCTCTAGATATGTTTGACAACATATATCAGCTCCCAGTCTATGCCTGGAATCTGCTTCAGCCCAGACGACATGATGAATTTCTTTCAGCATGAAACAAGTCTTTCTTTATGAGCAACCTCTCGATCTGTCCCTCGAAGGAAGGTTTTACACCGACCTCAGAGTTCGCTCGGAATATATGCTCACTTGGATTATAATACCTTCCAAGATTACATTCAAATGTGTAGTGTTTCTAGGATCCCTTAGAAAGGTGAGCACATCTGTGCATCTTCCAACACGATGTGTGTACTCTGAACACCACAATGACTAGTCTATGAGCGGCATCAGTTGATAGGGGCATTTGTGCTCTCCCCGCTATAATCGGGTAACTGCAAAATTTCTTCAGTGATAACTATAAGCAACCTTTGTATAACTGGGCCATTCTTAGGATCTCGCAAGAAAGCTGGAATGCGAGTAGTTCTCACCACAATGGAAGGGAATGCGTGCAATGCAAACTCGAAATAAGCAAGAACGATCCGAGAAAGGTCATCATTGCGTAACACCATAAGCAAATCCAAATAGGAACTCACTGTGAAATTAATCAAGGTACTGCACCCTCTTCCAATTGCTGTAACCATGATCATAACCTGGCATACTTGTCTTCTTATCAAGGCTTAAGCATGCCTCAATCCTAAGTTTTTTACATGCTTCTCTGTGGCTTAAGAACAAAGGGTTTTTCCCCAACCCTGTAATGACTGCACAGAGTATTCGAAACAAGCCACAGTCCAATTAACTCTTTCACTTTAGTTGACGGCTTCTGCGTCCTTCTTCCTCATCATAGATCTCATCTGCACGTGCTGTGGTTCTTCCCCGATGCTTGTACTTTCTTCCAGTAGGGGTGCGGGCAGCAGGGTTTCTCCAGCAAAGATTTTGATGTCGCCTAGGAAAGTCCAAGCATGCCTGAACTGCACTTTGACAGCAGACGGCTGACGTCTTCCACAATAAACAGACCGCTGAAGGTGGGTTCATCACGTTTCTTCCTTGTATGGTTGCGGATTAGGACCGCATCTCTGGGGAATAGTTGGGGAAGACAAAGTTCTTTAGATTTACCTGTTGAAGCATCTCATTCTGTGTTCTGTACTTCCCTACACCCTTGTCGCTGTAGCTATCCTGAAATGACAGAGATACTTGAAGTCATACAATTTAAATAGTCACGCAATTCCATCCCTAACAAATCTGCAGTTGGCTGAGCATCACTTCTAACTCTGGATGAAGGCATTAGGGGTGTCCTCATTTGTCTCCCTGTCAATATCTCGTGGGGAGTGAGATGGTAGTCAGAACCTGGTTGGTTCCTTAAAGCATATAATGCCAGTGGTAGGCAATGCAACACCCCTTTCTTCAAGGTAAGCTTCAACTTGGCTATTTTTTCTTTAAGCAAACCATTGAGCCTCTCACATATCCCATTTCCTTGTGGATGATAAACCGAAGAAAACATGTGCTTTATACCAAGCAACAAGCTGTTCTGTTCAAATGTTTGATTCACAAAATGTGGGCCATTGTCTGGCTTCATTACTTCACATACTCCCCATCTGGGAAATACTTCCTGCACTAAGAATTTTGCTGGACAGGTGGAGTCTGGGTGTGTACAGGGACCTGCTTCAATCCACCTTGAAAAGGGACACACCACTACAATCAGGTATCTATATCCATTAGATATGTGTATCATGCCAACATAGTCGATATGCAAATGCTGAAAAGGGCCATTAGGTCTCAGAATAACTCCCTCAACTGTGCGCAGTGTATGCCCAGCCATGAATTTTTGACACACAAGACAATTCACCTCATAAAATCCAACATACTCTAATAGATTTGGTACAAACCAATCCTCAGGAATAGTTGCAGCGAGATTCTCCCTAGTTGTGTGTGCACGGTGGTGTAGCTGTTCCAGTGCCACCCTTAATAAGGCTACATGCATCACCGGTTTACCAGTGCTGTCTTGTCGCCACGATGCTTCAGAGGGGTTTAAAGAACACCCTCTTTGCGTCCACACATTTTTTTCCTCTTGAGGTCCTCACCCCTGGATCTCTACCAACTGCATTTTTGCCAGGTTATTATAACTTTCAGATACAGTCATCATAACAACCATTTTTTCATTCACATTAGAAGTCTCAACATTCATCATCTCTTTATCTGTATTTGCTACGTGCTTGGCCTCAACATCTGCTGCTTGATTTCCATGTGAGATAAAATCTGCCCTTTTCGTGTGAGCTGTGCACTTGACGTCTGCAATGCTTACTGCAAGTTGTAGTGCCTTAATAAGCCTGTCTAATAAGGTGGCGTGCTACACTGGCATGCCGTCCGCTCGGAGGTAGCCCCTCCTTTTCCAACATGCTAACCCTGCGTGCACCGTTGATGTCACATAGGTGGAGTCACTGTACACTGTTACTTCCTGGTCTGCGTGATCTTCGAGCATGAGTATCAACACCAATAATTCTGCAGTCTGCGTTGAATATTGAGATGGCAATCAAGTACTTTTAAGCAGCCAAAATTCCCCATTAGCTGTGTGCTTTATCACAGCAGCACCTCTATACCTCTGTCCATCATTTTGATCGATCCTTGAAGAACCGTCAATGAAAATAATCTCTCCTCGTGCTAATGCATTCTCGTTTATTCTAGGGATTTCATCATAGAACTCTTCATAGTTTGCGCAATCGTGTAAAGGTTCTCCTTCTGTCATTGAATCAGCTATAAACATGGCAGGATTCACTATTTTACATCGGACTATTTCAATCGCTGGATTCGATATAACTACCTCATAGGAAGAATCCCTTTGAGATGTCAATGTGCCCTTTGGTTTCTCTAGAATAGCAAATAATGCATGCTCAACGAATAACATCATGGAACATCACATCACTATGCTTGGAGCTTTCTCTATGGCGAGCTCAGCGGCAGCTAAAGACTGTTAGCACGGAAAGTGACCTCCCATTACTGGGTCTAAGATTCCACTGTAATATGCAAGGGGCTTGTACCACAACGTTGTTCTCTGCGTGAGTACTGCTATCATAACAGTGCCCTCTGTATGTGAGAACAAAAACAATTCCTCAGCATAATTGGGAATACCTAAAACTGGAGCTGTGCAGATTGCTTTTTCAACTCATCAAACCCTTCTTCTATTTCCTCAGTCCACACGATTTTTTCCTGCGTTGCCTGTGCTTTCTGTAAAGCCTACAATAAAGGCCTTATATATGCGCTCTAGTCAAAGACCCATGCTCTGACAGAGTTACACAATCCCATAAACCTCTGCATGTGTTTTATCGTCTGTGGCTTGGCTGTTTTTAAAATAGCCTCAGCTCTTTCCGGGGTAACTTTCTTTCCATCATGTGAGATTAATTGGCCTATGTACAGCAGTTCTTGTTGACAATATTGAAACTTTTCTTTGTCAACTTTATATCCTTTGTGAACAAGTATAATCATCAGTGGAAAACTAAAATGTTGTGTACGCATTGCAACACAACACTTTCTAAATCAATATTGCTTAAGTGCATCTGCAGGACTCTATTGAAAATCGATGGAGACTCACAATACCCTTGTGGAAATCTTGTGCTTTTTAACTTAGTCTGTTTGAACGTGTATGACGTCAGATCCTGCAAGTCTTTGTGCAATGGGATTGAGAAAAATGCATTTTTCAAGTCAATCACAGTGAAATATTATGCTCCAACAGGTATATTACATAGGATTATAGCCGGGTTAGGAACTAGAGGGAACTCAGCCTCTACAATCTGGTTTATCTGCCTTAAATCTTGAATTAGTCTCCGAGACCCCCCCTTAGATTTTTTGATAGGGTGCAATGCGGTATTACGTGGTGACTCTGACGTCACTAGGATGCTCTGATCCATCATGGCAGAAATTGTCTGAAAAATACCTTTGTCTGCCTTTCGAGACATGGGATTCTGTAGTGCTCAAGGTAAAATTGCTCCTGGTTTCATTTTAATCTTCACTTCTCCAACACCCTTCAGTAGGCCTGTGGTCCATAATAAAGCTGGCACTTTCATCATATCTTTATCGAAATACTCAGAACCTTTTTGTGGTATCATCATCTTCTGAGGAACTTCTCTTTTAATTACTCTCACCCAGTAAGTGATATCTATGTTATATATTACTTCATCATCAGATAGATAATCTCCAACAAGATCTTCATCAGTGACGTCAGTCAATCTGTAACGCTCCCCGATGGCAATTACTGCGCACCATTGTCTGCCTTCATCATCATTTCCATCAAGCAAAGCCATTTCTCCTCGCACTATGGCTGCTTGTAACTTTAAGGGAAAGGCTTGTCCCTCTTCTTCAAGCATAGGTATTCTTGGTCTAAACAGAAATTAATCGGGTGTTCTCTTTGCTATGCCCACTAGGCCTGGTAGCCATGACAACAGAATGCATACTCCATAATGAAAAACCTCTGGTATTGCTCTCGCAGCTGTTGTCCAGCAAAAGCCTTAATAATTTCACACACGATTAAATAATGCATTCCTGGTGTTGAACACACTATGGGCCTCATTACGACCCTGGCCGAACGGGTTAAACAGCGCCGTAAAAGGCTGCGGCGCCGTTCAACCCGTTCCGCCACATTACGAGGTCCCCTCGCGGGACACGTTAAGCACGCCTGGGAAAACCAGGCGTGCATACCGGGTCCTGCGAGAGGAAGAGGGAGCAAACAACGGGCCATCTCGTAATGGCCCGTTGTTTACTCCCTCTCCCATTCCCATTCAGCCCTATGGGGGCTGAAATGGGAATGGGGATGAACCGTGTCCGTGTCCTCGAGTGAGGAATTACCGGGCCATCCGAACTCGGAATGGTCCGGTAAGTCCTCATTCCGAGGACACGGAGACGGATGCGGTTTTGCCGGCAGCCATGCCGCCAATAGCGGCATGGCTACCGGCATACCTCGTAATGAGGCCCTATGTGTTCATCAGTAAATGAAATGATCATATTCAACTTTGTCAATAAATCTCGTCCCAACATATTAACATGTGTTTGCCTTGAATATAGCAATGGCACCTTCATGTCACACTCTCCTATAGATACTGGTAATTCATCAGTAAAAGGAACTGTGCTTATAGCTCCCGTGAACCCCTGAGTATTCATGGCATTTCCAGACATTGAAAACCTTCCCTCTCGTATACATGAGCACGTTGCACCTGTGTCTTCTAAAAACCAAAAACGTTTGCCTCCTATACTGATGTCTACCCTCAGTTTCTCATGAGGATTCTGCATCACAGATAGTATTCAACACATCAGGTCTCCCAGTGAGCTGTCCTATTTCGGGTACAGTCTCATTCCATTACTCGTAAAAGGATTCCCTCCATCGACAGTGACACCCCCTACTCTAGGAGTTATTAACTGTCCTGTGCTTGTGTTTTACTGAAGATGCATAGGTGACTGCTGCGACTGCCCTTGTGGCAGATTAACTGCTACCTGCTGCGTTTGCAAGCCCTGCTGCACTCTCGGCGCTTGCTGCTGCATCGTTTGATTCTGAGCGAATCCATCTCCATTTTGCTGCAAATCTGCAGGAGGATTTGACATCCCCCTCTTGAAAATTTGCCATTTCGCACTAACCCTTGACTTCTACACATGTGAGCAAAGTACCCTGTCATTCCACAAGTCCAACATATAGGCAGAACTCTCCCAGCCTGCCCATTTTGCATATTCTGGTTAACATTCTGCATATTCTGAAACCCACGTTGGTTATTCCGAAAGCTTCCCTGATTATTCTGCCAATTCCCTTGATTACCTTGCCAACCTCGTCCTTGAAATCCTCTTCACCGTGGAGCAAATCCACTATTGTTTGGATCAAACTGACTTTGATTATTCACTTGCGGCATGTTCACTATTTGTTGTAAATGCGATCCGTCTACACTAGTCAACATTGCCCCTTCAATGGCGTACTTGGACAATCTTTTCTGCCCTAGCTTTGCCTCTTCGCCCTTCCTAATATCATCCTTTTCCTGCAGGAGACTGCAGTAATGCGCAATGGTCAGCTGAATCTCCGACTACGGTTTTGCTTCCATACCCACTAACTTCTTCAGCTGCTTTTGTACTGGCTCTGGCATTCCTTGGCATAATGGGCCTCATTACACGGAAGGCGGTGAGCCATGGCGCTATTAGCGCCATGGCTCATGCCGGTAAAATACCGGCACCGCCTTGGCGGAAAGGGGATTTACCGCCCCATTCCAAGGTTGGAGGGGCGGTAAATCCCCCTTCCGCCATTGCCCTTCCCCATTCCCATTTCTGCCCCATAGGGCTCTATGGGAATGGGGAAGGCGCTAATTACGGCACCGCAATTTTGCGGTGCCGTAATTAGCTCCGAGGTCCCTTAGCGGGTTGGATTTTAACGCCTGCAAGAAGCATGTGACCGTTAACCCTTACCGCCGTCCGTGTAATGAGGCCCAATATATTATAAAATACTGGCATAGATTTTCCCCAAGCTTCGCACATCTCCAAGGCCCACGCCTCCTGAAAATTTTAAATGTAAATGAGCGGATCATCTTCGTCCTGCATCTTTTTAATCATTATAGCTCCCATATCGGACATGTCTGGATACAGTACTCTAAGCGCTTTCAATCCTGCCGCTCTACAGTTATTGAACGGTGCTCCGTCATGAGCAGTGTTAACTCTAGTTACACCAGCATATCCTGCCCTTGACCAAATGTCATCAGCTCTTTCACCAAGTATGGCGATCAGGAGACCCTTGATATCCCCTATAGCCAATGTATTTCCTCCTGTCATTTTTTCGAACTCATGTATCCATTTCCCAGCGCCAGAAGTTAAACTCAGGAGTTTACACCTTAAATTATCCTTATCCATCTGGGGCCATGGTATATACTGTGGCCTGGCGCCTCCCTTTTCCAATGAGGGAAATTGCGAAGCCCCAAACACATTCTCATCTCTCATAATTTCTCTGTCCACAGCAGGGACGATATTCCCACATCCCCTTCTTCCTGGCAATGATCTTAACCTGCTTACATAAGGCAGCGACTCCCCCCTCTCACCATGGAGTTGCCCTTTCGGTCGGTCTGACTGCATCAATGGTTCTGACACCCTAGGTGCATTTAAATCTGACCATCGTACTTCCTTATCCATAGGAAAGCATCCCTTAGGACTACATGCTTCATCTCTCTCTTCCCCATGGAAGGTGTCTCTGTCTTTGTCTGACATTTCTTGTGCCCAACTCATGCAACTTCTCTCTTATTCATCTCTACTTAGTGTCAGCCTATCTAAAGACAGTTCTTTATGCTTCGTACTACATGAGGCTTCCTCTGTGTCATACAACTGAGTACTCTCAAGTCGATCATTTTTTCCTTTCCCCTTTAGTTCTTTCTGGGCTTTCATTTCATGATAAACTTTATTGATCATTTCCCCAATGCTCCTAGAGTCAAACTCGTCTTCTAGATTTGCTCTAGACGGGCCTGGTAATTACTCATATTCTGGAAAGAATTCATCTGTGTCCTCCCATGCTACTTCTGGATTAGGATTCCTTACTTCCTTCTCCAGGTAATCACGATCGCCTGCTCTTTGCCTTCTTTTGCGTTCCATATCATCGTCAAATTCTCTTTGCTTTGTTGCTTTCTCTCTCACTCTGTCTTCCTCTTTTTTCTTCATATACCTTCTCTCGTTTGCCCTTTGTATCTCCTCATCCCTTTGCCTCTGTATTATTTTTCCTCTTAACTTTTGCTCATCCTCTTCTATTCTTTTTCTTTCTTGTCTTTCCTGCTCATTAATCAATTTTTGTCTATTGCCACGTTTCCTTTGCTCCTCTGCTCTCTCTTGTTTTTTTCACGTGCTTATCTTGATATAACTGCTCTTGTCTCTGTCTATGTCCCCTTTTTGCCCCTTCGTCTTTCAATCGTTCTTCCCTTTCTTTGTCTTTTTATCTTGCTTGTCTTGATCTTCTCTTTGTCTTTTTTATCTTGCTTGTCTTGATCGTCTCTTTGTTTAACATCTTCAATGCCTTTACCATCGAGTTTAAGCAAAATGTGACCACCCATCCATTTGTTCTGTAAGAGAGCTATCTCATCAGTTTTATCTGTTTCTCCTTTCCATATCTTTATTTCTCTACCTATGTCTAGAGATGTGCTTGCTCGATCGCTTCTTTCCTTATCGTGTCTCTTCTTGTCTCTCGGGACTTAAGAGATTATGGGCCTCATTACACGGAACACAGTAAAATACTGCCCTTACCGGCATGGCGCTATTAACGTGTCCGCCTTGGCAAGAGGTCGCTAATTGCGTGCCATTACGAGTACGCGGACACGAGCACAGCGTCATGCCGGTAATGACCCTATCGCCATGCCGCTAAAGACCCCTAAAAGTCCCTTAGCGGCGACCTCCAGCAACACGCAAATAGCAGTCACCGCTATTAGCGGTCACCGTAAAATTGCAGAAACGGAAATAGCGTCATCGCACAGGAACGGGAAAGAGCACGGGGGCCATCTTTAAAAACACAATCCATTGCCATCCTCTGCCCCCAGGAACTGTTCCCACACCAGTGCCATACCAAAGCATCAAGGATCCCCTAACAATGCCCAAGGCAATCAAGAAAACCGCAGATCGCCAGCGCAAGGAGAAATTCACAAATGAGGAGCTGATTATGCTGACGGAGACCCTTGCTGCAAACACGGATGTTGTCTTCGCGATTGACATGCGGCGTGAGGCCCTGATTAAAAAAAAGGCCATCTGGGCAGAGGTGACAAAGAAAGTCAGTGCGGTGGGCACCACCACCCGCACCGTTAAAGACTGCAGGAAGCGGTGGGATGATTTCCGCCTCCGGGTCCGCAACATATTGTCTGCAAATCGTAAGCTGGCCATGGCCACAGGAGGTGGTGCTGATTCCCCCATCAAACTCAGGGAGTGGGAGGAGACCTGCGCCAGCACGATTGGGATAGAATACATAGAGGGAGTCGGGGACATGGAGCATGGTGCGTCCACAACATCACATGGAGGTCCTATGACGTGTATAACACAAGAGACTCCTACCGAGGGAGGAGAACCACTACGCAGAGGCGAGCCTCTGCAGAATCGACATTCTGGAGGGACATAGCAATGCAGGGCAGCTCAGCCTCTGGCAGCAACGAAGGCACGCATAGGGCTTGCTGAACACCGGAGGATAAAAAAAAAGAGATGGCACGCAACTTCTGAACGTTCCCTTCATCTGACTGGCCCCCAATTCAGCCACCACCAAAGTCTGTTCCAGACTGCTTTGACAGCAAATGTATTTATTTTCCATGCAGCATTCCTCAGTACCAGAGAAGACGGCCCAGTAAAAATCAATTGTATGATCCCATGCTGAGGACTTTATCTATTGTAGACTGTTACTCTGGATGAGAGAAATACTTGGGAGTCCTGTCCTGAGGAAGGCAATCAATTTATTCACGCCAAAACACAGCTAGGCTGCATCGACCCTGGACTATTCGCAAAAGTCATTTTGCTACTATTTAGATATTTTGGGCCTCATTACACGTTGTGCGGTAAAATCCGCAAATTACCGGCATGGCGCCCTTAACGTGTCCGCCCTCGTAGGAGGGCGCTAATAGCGTACCATTACGAGTACGCGGACACAAGCTTTGCGCCATGCCGGTAATGCCCCTCCAGCCTTGCCGCTAATCTCCCCCAAAAGTCACTTACCGCCTTCCACGACAGTGCAGATAGCAACTCCGCCTTGACGCATCGTGCAAATAGCGGCCACCGCTAATAGCGGTGACCGTTAAATACCAGAACCGGAAATAGCATCATCGCACAGGAACGGGAAAGAGCACGGCGGCCATCTTTAAAAACACAATTCATTGCCATCCTCTGCCCCCTGGACCTGTTTGTGTTACCTTGCTGCCTGAGATCCATTGCTACACTGTTACCATGCCCAAGGCACTAAAAAAAACCACAGACCGCCAGCGAAAGGAGAAGTTCTCCACTAAGGAGTTAGTGATGCTGACTCAGACCTTAGCGGACAATGCAGAAGTGGTCTTCGCAAATGACATGCGGCGGGAGACCCTCCTAAAGAAGAAAGCAATCTGGGCCGAAGTGGCAACAAAAGTGAATGCTGTAGGCACCAGCACGCGCACTGTACGCGAGTGCAGAAAACGATGGGACGACCTGAGACTCCGGGTCAGGATGATCCTGGCCGAGAACCACAAGACTGCCACCGCTGGAGGATCAGGGTCACCGATCAAGTTGAAGGAGTGGGAGGAGACATGCGCAAACCTCATCGGGGTAGAATGTATTGAGGGAGTCGGGAGGATGGAGCACGGCGTGCCAGACACTTCTGATGGAGGTAAGTGCTCTAATGCAAGCATGCAATGTGAATGTACAGGTCCCTACAAATGGCAGCCCTGGATTACTGCATGGATGGCCCGGCATCCACACATGCATCCCACCCTGCGCATGTCAGCGCCAGACCCCAACACACACAAATGCATACATCAACAGAGCCAAGTGCCACACACAACACTGCATGGATGAGGCACTGAAATGACACCTCACCTGCTTCCTCCACAAAGAAGTTCAAACGGCCCCAAATGAATTCATGATGTAGCCTGCATTGAGTACATGCGACCATAACCAATGACATCCCCCTTCTTGTCCCTGACAGGGTCGCATACAGACAGCGAGGGAGCATCCGAGGCACCCCCTGTGCAAAAGGAGAAAAGGCCACAGCCCAGCGAGGACGCACCAACAACATCAAGGGGAAAAAGGCCAAGGCCCCTATTGCAGCATCCAAAACAACTCCTGCGCGCCACTGCCAGTGCCACGCAAAACCCTACTGTCCCGCCTCTGGAGGTCCACTCCCCCCCCAAATCACCACCACCGAGGGTCCACTCTCAGCTGCTGCCAGTTCGGCAGGGGAGGCGGCAGCCATTGCCCCATTGTCCGACGTGGATGAGCCCACAGATCTCGATCTGCCTATGCACACCCCAAGCCCTGCTGTAACCCCCGAGCAATCACCCCTACACACACCTGGCTCGCACGTCACTGTTCACAAGTCCATGGAGGCCTTCAGTAGCCCCCCAGAGGCGGCATCTGCACACCAGCCAGCATCAGGATGCGCAGCAGACACACCACCACAGGCCGCCACTGCCCTTGACCTGGCCAGCGTCATCCAGCGCCAGCAGGCTCTCACAGACCTTGTAGGTCAACATGTGGAGGAGGTTGCCCGTCTCAGGGCTGACCTCGGGGAGACATCCAGGCACTCCAGGGAGGGAATGGAGTCGTGCACAGACAGGCTGTGTGGGGAGCTGATACGCGTCCAGGAGGTGCTAACACGCATCGCAGATGCAATGGAGTGCCAATTTCCACCAGGACAGTCTGCCACCTCTTCAACCCCCAGTTCGCAGCAGACAAGCCCACTCAAACGCTCTTCACGCACCACCAGGCGCACCTCCAGCCAGCCCCCAAATGCTGGCCCTGGCAATGAACAATAGGGCGTGAATGTCCATTGACCTCTGTGCATGCCTGGACACATACATTGTTGGAGACTCATGAGGGACAGTTGTGGGGGTGGGGGGAAGGGTGTGATGGGACAGTTGTGGGGGGTGGGGGGAAGGGTGTGATGGGACAGTTGTGGGGGGTGGGGGGAAGAGTGTGATGGAACAGTTGTGGGGGGTGGGGGGAAGGGTGTGATGGGACAGTTGTGGGGTGTGGGGGGAAGGGGGTGATGGGACAGTTGTGGGGGGTGGGGGGAAGGGTGGCGGGATGGTTGGGGACTTGCACATTTTTCTGTTTCTGTTCATTAATACACTGTTGTTTGAGCAAAACACAGGCCTTGACTCCTTCATTGTGTATGATCAATTTATTGACGCCAAGGTCCATTGTGAGCTAACAAACAGACACCAGTGCATCACCAGCCATATACAGGTGACAGTATGACTACATATTACTCAGAATATTTGGTTGATCAAATGCTGTCTCACAGCACGTCCCTCCTGACCATCCCCTCTTGCTTGACCTGCATCCACTTCACCTCCATCCTCATCCCCGTCATCATCCTCATCAGGTGCCTCCATTTCAATGTCAGGGGGCAGTGGCACATTCCGTCTCATACACATATTGTGCAGCATCACACATGCCGTGGTGATCTTTGCCACCTTCTCATGGCCATACAGGAGGGCGCCACCAAACCTGCTAATGCACCTAAACCGTGACTTCAGAAGTCCAAATGTCTGCTCGATGACGAGGCGGGTATGGGTATGTGCATGATTGTATTCTTCTTCATGCCTGTTCTGTGGGTTCCATACAGGTGTGAGGAGCCACCCCTTCAGGGGATAGCCGGCATCACCTAAATGGGGGGAGGAATGGGCTCCTGTTACTTTTTGACACATGTGTTGCCTGTTCATGTCACATACTTTGGCCTATCATTATGATTCATGTACACATTCAACTGCATCAATGAATATGGTCTGTGTGACTGCTTTGTGCAAAGGTGAGCGCAAGCATGCAAGTAGACATGCCCCATTCATGCCTCCAACAGTGACTGCCATGTCCTGGGTGAGGCCAGGTCATTGGTGTCCCTGTGGGCAGGCACATTTGGTACCACACTGGTGGTGTACTGTCCTTCCGACATTGCTGTTGCCATGCTGAGAGGCAACACTTCAGTGGTGCCATGGGTTTGTGGTGCATTGCCATAGCTAGGGGGTATCCCTTTGCATGCATCCAAGGGCACAATGCATTGTTGATGTTGTGCTGTAGGAATGCTGCATGACTATGTTGACGGCATGGATGACATTTGTGTATTTCGTGGCGTGGAGTGTCGTGCAATGTGGATGGGGATTGATGTTTGATGTCACTAGATTTGGATTGTCAGCTGTGTCGTGTGGCATATACTTGCATGTCCGTTCATCCCAAGTACGTTGCTGCCCTCACAGATGCCCATTAGCGTACATCTGTATGTGCATTTGGGCGACGGACTACAGGCTACACGCAGTTGGAGTATCAATCTACCCCCCCAATGCACACCCAGTTGGAGTATCTATCTACCCCCCCAATGCACACCCAGTTGGAGTATCTATCTACCCCCCCAATGCATACCCAGTTGGAGTAGCTATCTACCCCTCCACCCCCAATCACACTGCCATGTGCTTGGCCTGGAACTCACCAAGTAGCCACGAACGTTGTCCCATTTGTCGCTCCATGTAGCGGGGGATAGTTGAGTTCCACAGGACCATGGAATCATGGGTAGATCCTGGAAATCGGGCACAGCAATGTGTGATTATCTTGTTTGCGTCACATACCATTTGGACATTGATGGAGTGGAATTGCTTCCTGTTTCGGTAGACTACTTCATTGTGATGTGGGACGACCAATTCCACATGTGTACAGTCGATGGCCCCAATGCAACTTGGGATGCCTGTCAGTGAATAGAAGCCAACTTTGGTGTTTGCAATCTCCTGGGCAGTCCGTGGCATGGATATGTGTTCGGGTGCATGCTTCAGGAGGGCATCGAGTACCTGGTTCAGTATGCGTGAGAATACTGGTTGGGAGATGCCATGCATCTGCCCCACTGTATGCTGGTAGGTTCCGGTGGCCAGGAAGTGGAGCACTGTCACCACTTGAGTAGAGGGGGGATGGCAGTTTGGATATCTATGAGGCTCACAATGTCGTTGTGTATCATGTCCACGATGCTGGTGACGGTGTCCCGGTCCAGACGGTACAGGGTGTGTATCTGCTCAGGTGTTAGGTTAAATGGACTGGCTCTGATCCGGGAAATTGGTGGGTGCCTCTGTGGTATGATTAGGTGGCGTGGTGGTGCTTGCTGTGCCTGTCTGGCCCTCCTCCTCTTCCTGCCTCTCCTCTGTGCAGCCTGTTGTTGTAGCAGCAGCGCTGCAATCAGGTCCTCCAGGCCATGTAATGCTGCCAGTATTGGAACCATCTTGGTGTGGGAAGGGGTGTGGTGTGCTTCTTTTGAGCAGCCACATTCTCCATTGCCTCCACCTGTGCTGATTTTGGCCACCTGTGGCAGGTGATGACACTGCTTAGTTCTTTTAACGCGTGGTTTGCGATGGCGGTATTGCCGCCATGCCGGTAAGGGGTTTTGGGGTATTTACCATGGCGCTATTGCCGTGTGCACTAGCCT
Organism: Ambystoma mexicanum; assembly: GCF_040938575.1. NCBI lineage: Eukaryota > Metazoa > Chordata > Amphibia > Caudata > Ambystomatidae > Ambystoma > Ambystoma mexicanum. The sequence continues at coordinate 228,589,619 of NC_090931.1, read as the reverse complement.
TGTGATGGTGTGCTATTAGCGGCATGTCGTTATTTACGGGTTGGCGGGTCGCGTGCACACGGACTCACTGCTATTAGTGGCACCGTAATTGCCGCTAATGGTGGTGAGCCGGGTCGTAATCCGCCTGGGCATTTAACGTTACCGGTATTCCATTACCGGTAACGTTAAATACCTACCGCCATCCGTGTAATGAGGCCGTTTGTGTCACTCTTTTGTGTTGTTTTTTTAAATAATGTGTATACTATATCACTCAGACTACCCTTTTGCCCTAGCACATTTATAATACTGTTTGGTATGCAAGCCACTATTAAATCACGTTACAATATTGTGTAGAAATGATACACGATATTTGAGACTTAAGCTCAGATTTATTAAAATGCCTGATTGAATCAAGACAAATAACGTTTTACCTAACAATCTCAAGTTCCTTGAACAAGATGCTAATATGTAAAGAATTGAATTTGCATAAAGAAATTAAAAAATAGATTTTGAATGAACCACTTGTAGGGACATCTCCTCTTGTGTATCAGAACACCTGAGGATTGGCATTCTACCCGACTAGAGAGCTGAGGTCAGAGGTGAGTCAGAGACAGAAATCAGGATGTTAAAGTCCTAACTCTACTGGGAAGTGGGCTTACTCCATCTGAGGTGTTAATGTAGATGTTGGGTCGAGAGACTCTACTACTTGGGCCAACTGTGTTTCACATTATCCACATCCCCCCAATTTGACACCATATGTGGCGAACTAGAAAGAGGAGTCGCATCACTTAATGACATGTTCAAGGATTTTATTCAAAATAAGTGTCAAAATACCTGACCTGCCCTATTTCTATGAGGGAAATTCCCTACCTAACTAAATAAAAGCTACAGTGTGTTTTAAAGTTCAAAACAATCGTCTCATCTGGTGCTGCAATGGCGAAGAAGCTGTGTTGGGCTGGCAGGCCAGTAGCTGATGCCGAGACCAGGCCATCTGATGGAGACCAGGACCAAAAGCACCTCACATGTTGGATCGTAGCTACCAAGCCAAGTAGCAATGGGGAGAGCCGATGAGGTTACGGGAGCCTGAGAAACCCATGAGAGAATACAGTTTTAAGGTACAAACATTGTATGTAACAGCTGGATATGCTGTCAAGGTTACGGGAGCCTGAGAAACCTGAGTAGGCAAATACCCTATGAGAGGGGGATTGAGAATGATATGAACATTGTGAACAATTGCTGGGGAAGGCTATCAAGGTTACAGGAGCTTGATAAACCCGCATATGTGAATATCCTTTGAAAGGGAGGGTGACAAAAAGACCAAAATTGGAAATAAGAACATGGAAGATATCCAGGATACGGGAGCCTGAGAAACCAGAGTGTACACATACCATATGAAAGGGGGATTGAGAAAGAAATATTGACACTTTGAAAGAAAACAGAAGGCAGAGAACTTGCATAAGACAGGGTGAACCGCCGCCCTAGCTGAAATAATTTGGATATACCAAAATAACGAGTATGAGGATCACAGACCTTTGGAGAGAGGCCAACACCTTAAAGGAGGAAGTGTTTTTTTTGGTTTCCAGAAATCCTAAACAAATGGAAATGTTCCTAACAACAAACAGTTCCTTTGTTAACAGGATAAATTGGAACCCTAACTTGATAGGACCTAGGCCATAACGGCACCGCTCGCATCACTTGACTCGCTAGAGGCAGCCTGCCTCTCTCCTCACTGCCACCCGGTACCATGGTACCCCTCCTCTCTCCCCCTCTGTATCCTACACTTCGCTGTATATCTGTTCTGTTGTTAACACTGTAAAGCACTCTGTTTTGCATCTGTAATGTTGTACACCTCTGTAAAGCACTCTGTTATGTATCTGTATCGGTGTATACCTCTGTAAAGTGCTCAGTTGCTTCTTAAAGCTATGTCCACACTCAATAATTGAAATAATAATAATTGATGCGAAGACTGCCAAGAATATCCTGTGGCGCTAAAAAAGGAACTTGCGTAGCCTGAACACAGCAAATATAAATTGGGCCAGGCAGATGCCCTGGTGAGGCTCTTGTGCAAAGCCTTCCATTTCCCATTTAGTAAGATGTTTTTAAAGTGGTAGGGCCAATTAGTTGGACAGGATTCAGACCACAGAACTTTATTTTGAACTTTAAAGCACACTTTAGCTTTTATTTTGTTAGGTAGGGAATTTCTCTGATAGAAATAGGGCAGGTTAGGCATCTTGACTCTTATTTTAAATACAATCCTTGAACATGTCATTAAGTGATGCAACTGCTCTTTCTGGTTCGCCACATATGGTGTCAAATTGGGGGGATGTGGGTAATGTGAAACACAGTTGGCCCACATAGAAGAGTCTATCAACCGAACATCTACATTAACACTTGAGATGGAGTAAGCCCACTTTGCAGTAGATTTAGGACTTTAAACCCATGATTGGCCAGAGTCCTATCGTCACCCAAGAATTGCCATATCTAGGTTGGGGCTCACCTTCCACCCCTTAACTTCCTAAACCATCTAACCCATCAGGAAAACTGTAGAGGCGGATTCATTGTCAACTCTTTTGACCTGTGACTACTGGATGTCGGGGAGAGATAAGGATATCATTTTTTCAGACCTTCAGGTAGCCGCCCCACTGGTACAGTAATGTATGTGACTTAGCCTGCAAAACCGTGGCGTAAGAACAGTATAATGGTGTTACTCACTTTGCATCGGGTGAGAGAGTTGAAATGTATCCTGCTGAATTACTCCTCCAAACCCATTGAGATCCGGAGGAAAGACTTGGTGGGGTATTTAATATGAGGTCCTCCTGGCAAACCTATGCACCCAGGAGACTGGAGAGAGACATTTAGAGAACCATGGTATACAGTTTATTAGCGCATAAACCCTTTAGAATGTTTCAGTACATATCGTGTTGGAGTGTGAGTTAGACCCTAACCTTATTAAAATAATTCCGGACTGAACACCTCCCTGGAGAGCATAGGGTCCCCTTTCCAAATATTCTGTGAATCCTCCTCCACACTACAGAAAGAAAACCCTGAGAGTCTTGAGTTAACACTTTCTTCCTCCCACCAAAATATTTTCTCTGTGGACAGTGAAGAGGAATAACATACCTATGACAATTTAACATGCTACTCAGAGGGGTTTGAGACATCCAAGGAGTTGAAGGGGAGTAGAACCGCAGGTGATCCCCCAAGATAGTGAACCCTCTAATTACCTTCCCTGTGGAGAAATCATAGGGGATTATGTTATTCCCTCTCTATCGCTACCTCTCAGGGAGGACACGCCTGTTATTCGTGCTGGAAATTCAGACACCTCACAAGATATAGGGCCTCATTACACGGTAGGAGGTGGACCAAGGTGCTATTAGCACCTTGGTCCATGCCGGTAAAATACCGGCACCGCCTTGGCGGAAAGGGGATTTACCGCCCCATTCCAAGGTTGGAGGGGCGGTAAATCCCCTTTCCGCCATTGCCCTTCCCCATTCCCATTTCTGCCCCATAGGGCTCTATGGAAATGGGGAAGGCGCTAAGTACGGCACCGCAATTTTGCGGTGCCGTAATTAGCTCCGAGGTCCCTTAGCGGGTTGGATATTAACGCCTGCAAGAAGCAGGCGTTAAATCCTCCAACCCGCAAAGGGACCTCGTAGTACGGCGGTAAGGGTTAACGGTCACCGTTGCCATTAACGGTGACCGTTAACCCTTACCGCCGTCCGTGTAATGAGGCCCATAGTACTGTAAATATTTTACTCCTCCCACTTCACCATCCCAACAATGTCCCAAAAAGATCAGAGTGACCCAGGTTGAAACTCTGAAGCTGTCCTTTGCCGCTGCCCTATATGCAAAAAAACATAGACTCCAGCTCCCACCTTAAGAAAAGAACATCCATCTTATTCTTTCCCTAATGGTAGAAAAACATGAGGAAAAGGTAAATATAACAATTTCTACATGGGGAACTGAACCATCTATAGGCTACTCGCCCAAATCCAAAAGTGGAAGGTTTGGGCTAACCTGGATACTTGGGGTAAAGGGTGTGCCATACATGTGAAATTCATACCCTCAGTGGGTTATGGGGTAGAGGACCACCAAAGGAAGAACATTTGGTGCATCCATTTACACACCAAATCTTACTCTGTGATTACAATCCCTTTAACTATCTTGGGGAAAGAGGTATATATAACACCTGCTATCATTTCTAGGTTACCTGCCCAATTAATCCTGGTTAGCGACATCCCACAATTCCATCAGTGGTTGTCCTAGATTGCCCAGACGGAGCTTAAAATAAATTCCCTCATTTCATGCAATCAAAAGTCTGCGAATATGGAACCATCCTTTGTAGGAAAAGAAGATGTGTCTGTGGGGACCTGGAGAAACAGTCAACAAAGAAGAACAATAGACTCATAAGAAGGGAACCTCTCTATAAACCAAAGAAAAAGGAAAGAACAATACAATATGGATTCTTTAAACATTTCCTGATTCTGAAACAAGGGGAGCCTTTCAGTTAACAACTTGTCACTTCTCCCCAGAGGGGAACGACTGCCTTTGAGCTAGGGCGATGAGCCCACTCAGCAAGACTCTCCCTCGGGGTCTTGGCAAGTGCAACTTCACTGGGAGTGACTCCCTTCTCAGGGACAAGGACTCCCATTCCGAAAAGGAACACCCTGTCCAAAGAACATTGCCTGCTTACATTGAAACTAAAAAGACTGGTGTTACTTCTGTTTTTAATACTTCTATTTTGAAACCACCAAACAGTGGGCCTCATTCCGAGTATGGCGGTAAGGGATAGCGGCCACCGCTAACGAGAGCGGTGGCGGTAATCCCTTACCGCCATACTCCGAGTTCCCTTAGCGCCATGGTGCTTTTAACACCTGCTTTTAGCAGGCGTTAAATACCATGGCGCTAAGGGACCTTGATGTTAATTACGCCACCGTAATTTACGGTGGCGTAATTGACGCCTTCCCCACTCCCATTATGCCCTATGGGGCAAGAATGGGAATGGGGAAGGGTAAATGGGGATTGGGGAATTACCGCCCCGCCAACCTTGGAATGGGGCGGTAATTCCGCCAACCACCAAGGCGCTGCCGGTCCGGGTACGGCGTCAACCAAGGCGTTAATAGCGCCATTGGTTAGCGCCGTACTCGGAATGAGGCCCAGTGACAGTTCTTATATCCCTTTGGTTAAAAGTAATGCTGGTTCTCACTTGAATTCCACAGTCAAAGAGCATCAACAAAATCCTCTTCATTTTAACATCACTTTGGATTCACTGAGTAGTGAAGTTTTCTCAAACTCTTTGGCAACAGGCAATGCTGAACACAGCCGGAATGCTATAGTCAGCGAGGAACAACACTGTTCTGTTTAAACCTATGATGGGCATAAGAGAAGCGACTCATACTGAGGGAGGAGGGCTTCTACGCAGAGGTGAGCCTCTGCTTAATTGACGAGTACTGAGGGGCGAATCCACGCAGGGTTGCAAAGCCTGTGGCAGCAATTAGGACAGGAGAAGCACTTGCCGGACGCCTGAGGTTGGCTTTCTACCTGACCGGAAAGCTGAGGTTGGAAGAGAGGCAGAGACTGAAACACAATTGTCTCATCTGATGGTGCGACCACAAAGAAGCTGTGGTGGGCCGGCAGGCTTGTATCTGACAAAGAAACCAGACCACCTGAGGGAGCCAGGGTCCCCAATCTCCTCACATGTCAGACCGTAGCTACAGAGCCAAGTAGCAATGGGAGGAGCCGACAAGATTACAGGAGCTTGAGAAACCCAACAGAGACATTGACTGAAGGCTACGAGAGCTGATGAGTGTACAGGAGCCTGAGAAACCTGACAGACATTGAGTAAAGGCAAGAGAGTCGACAAGTTTACAGATGATATATTGTAACAAGGTACGAACATGCTATTAATGTAACGGGAGCCTGAGAAACCGAAGTGTGCAAATACCCTATGAAAGGGGGATTGAGAATATTATGAACATTGTGAACAACTGCTGGGAAAAGCTATCAAGGTTACGGGAACCTGAGAAACCAAAGTGCACAAATACTCTATGAAAGGAGGATTGAGAAAGAAAGATGGACACTTTGAATTAAGTCTGAGAAAACAACAGAAGGTACAGCACTTGGATGAGACAGGGTGAACAGCCTCCCTAGCTGAAAAAATCTGGATATAAGAAAATACAATGTATGGGGATCACAGAACTTTTGGGGAGAACCGAACACCTTGAAGGAGGATGTGTTTTTTATTTTTTTCAAGAAATCCTTAAGGAGTGGCAATGTTCATAACAAGTGATGGTTTTTTTGTTAACAGGAGAAATGTAAATCCAAACTTTAAAAAAAAACTTGGAAGCATATATTGTGGTGCTAAAAAAGAAACTTTTGAATCCCTGAACACAGCAAATACAAATTGTGCCAGGCAGACCCCCTGGTGAGGCTGTTGTGCAAAGCCTTCCATTTCCCTTTTTAGTTGGATGCTTTTTTTCTAAACTGGTAGTGCAAGTTAGTTCAATAGGATTCGGACCAAATAGCTATATTTTGAACTTTTAAAGCACAACTTAGCATTTATTTTGTTAGGTAGGGAACTTCCCTCATAGAAATAGGGCTAGTAAGGCGTTTTGACTCATTGATTTCTAATAAAACCCTTAAACATTCCATTAAGCCATCCAACTCCTCCTAGTTCGCCACAAGAGGTTAAGGTGATCCTTTGTGATCATGGGGCTACCACCTATCGGTTAAATAAAGGGGAGGCTTTAGCACAAGGGAACCATAAGCCCTCACCCCAATTCCTCAAGAGGAAAGCAGGTCGATGGGATTCGGGGAAACTGACCTTGTTAGAGAAGGGGTAACTGTAAGGGAACCAGAGGACATCTCCCTATTACCCGATCTTGCCTTCGCCCACAGAAATTATTCAGCCGTAATGGAAGCCTTTCGGAGGGTGACATCGAAGAGGCAGGACATAGCCGAGCAGGTCCTTTCTTTTTCCTATAGAAAGGTGAACTGAATATCACAGCCCCTTTGATGAGTAGCAATTACCCTGGAGATGGATGGGGATGCAGATTTTATTCATACATCAATAATCAAAACGACTCAGGTAGTTTAGCAAAAAGGAAAACTGTTCTAATGTCAATTTTACATGTTCCTTCTAATCAGGAACATGCACAGGAGTCTTAGCTCCATTTGCACCAATGTAGTAAGATGTGCGTACTGTCAGTGAAAGCAGTATGATTATGAACACAATGCAAGCATAGATAACACAGAGGTCTGTTACTATACAACATCTACTTCGTGGACATCATGGGCGTCTCTCTGCATTTGGCATTATTATATTACTGTTGATGCTACCCATCTTTATTGCCTAAGGAAGGAAAAATTAAAACTTGAATGCTGCCACAATATGTACTGCTTCTGGAATCTGCTGTCTTGACTTCAGCAGTTTGCCCTAGCTAATCGAGGATAAGGCTCTCAATGATTTCCTTGCATCAGTCTTTTATCAGATAAAATACAAATGTCTCCTCAGCAAGAAAGAAAACAACTTCACCAAATGTTCTCTAGATGTTCTTCTCCAGAAAGTCTCCTTTTATAAGGTTCTCTTCTACTTCAACTCTCTAGATATGCTTGACAACATATATCAGCTCCCAGTCTATGCCTGGAATCTGCTTCAGCCCAGACGACATGATGAATTTCTTTCAGCATGAAACAAGTCTTTCTTTATGAGCAACCTCTCGATCTGTCCCTCGAAGGAAGGTTTTACACCGACCTCAGAGTTCGCTCGGAATATATGCTCACTTGGATTATAATACCTTCCAAGATTACATTCAAATGTGTAGTGTTTCTAGGATCCCTTAGAAAGGTGAGCACATCTGTGCATCTTCCAACACGATGTGTGTACTCTGAACACCACAATGACTAGTCTATGAGCGGCATCAGTTGATAGGGGCATTTGTGCTCTCCCCGCTATACTCAGGTAACTGCAAAATTTCTTCAGTGATAACTATAAGCAACCTTTGTATAACTGGGCCATTCTTAGGATCTCGCAAGAAAGCTGGAATGCGAGTAGTTCTCACCACAATGGAAGGGAATGCGTGCAATGCAAACTCGAAATAAGCAAGAACGATCCGAGAAAGGTCATCATTGCGTAACACCATAAGGAAATCCAAATAGGAACTCACTGTGAAATTAATCAAGGTACTGCACCCTCTTCCAATTGCTGTAACCATGATCATAACCTGGCATACTTGTCTTCTTATCAAGGCTTAAGCATGCCTCAATCCTAAGTTTTTTACATGCTTCTCTGTGGCTTAAGAACAAAGGGTTTTTCCCCAACCCTGTAAGGACTGCACAGAGTATTCGAAACAAGCCACAGTCCAATTAACTCTTTCACTTTAGTTGACGGCTTCTGCGTCCTTCTTCCTCATCATAGATCTCATCTGCACGTGCTGTGGCTCTTCCCCGATGCTTGTACTTTCTTCCAGTAGGGGTGCGGGCAGCAGGGTTTCTCCAGCAAAGATTTTGATGTCGCCTAGGAAAGTCCAAGCATGCCTGAACTGCACTTTGACAGCAGACGGCTGACGTCTTCCACAATAAACAGACCGCTGAAGGTGGGTTCATCACGTTTCTTCCTTGTATGGTTGCGGATTAGGACCGCATCTCTGGGGAATAGTTGGGGAAGACAAAGTTCTTTAGATTTACCTGTTGAAGCATCTCATTCTGTGTTCTGTACTTCCCTACACCCTTGTCGCTGTAGCTAACCTGAAATGACAGAGATACTTGAAGTCATACAATTTAAATAGTCACGCAATTCCATCCCTAACAAATCTGCAGTTGGCTGAGCATCACTTCTAACTCTGGATGAAGGCATTAGGGGTGTCCTCATTCGTCTCCCTGTCAATATCTCGTGGGGAGTGAGATGGTAGTCAGAACCTGGTTGGTTCCTTAAAGCATATAATGCCAGTGGTAGGCAATGCAACACCCCTTTCTTCAAGGTAATTCTTCAACTTGGCTATTTTTTCTTTAAGCAAACCATTGAGCCTCTCACATATCCCATTTCCTTGTGGATGATAAACCGAAGAAAACATGTGCTTTATACCAAGCAACAAGCTGTTCTGTTCAAATGTTTGATTCACAAAATGTGGGCCATTGTCTGGCTTCATTACTTCATATACTCCCCATCTGGGAAATACTTCCTGCACTAAGAATTTTGCTGGACAGGTGGAGTCTGGGTGTGTACAGGGACCTGCTTCAATCCACCTTGAAAAGGGACACACCACTACAATCAGGTATCTATGTGTATCATGCCAACATAGTCGATATGCAAATGCTGAAAAGGGCCATTAGGTCTCAGAATAACTCCCTCAACTGTGCGCAGTGTATGCCCAGCCATGAATTTTTGACACACAAGACAATTCACCTCATAAAATCCAACATACTCTAATAGATTTGGTACAAACCAATCCTCAGGAATAGTTGCAGCGAGATTCTCCCTAGTTGTGTGTGCACGGTGGTGTAGCTGTTCCAGTGCCACCCTTAATAAGGCTACAGGCATCACCGGTTTACCAGTGCTGTCTTGTCGCCACGATGCTTCAGAGGGGTTTAAAGAACACCCTCTTTGCGTCCACACATTTTTTTCCTCTTGAGGTCCTTACCCCTGGATCTCTACCAACTGCATTTTTGCCAGGTTATTATAACTTTCAGATACAGTCATCATAACAACCATTTTTTCATTCACATTAGAAGTCTCAACATTCATCATCTCTTTATCTGTATTTGCTACGCGCTTGGCCTCAACATCTGCTGCTTGATTTCCATGTGAGATAAAATCTGCCCTTTTCGTGTGACCTGTGCACTTGACGTCTGCAATGCTTACTGCAAGTTGTAGTGCCTTAATAAGCCTGTCTAATAAGGTGGCGTGCTACACTGGCATGCCGTCCGCTCGGAGGTAGCCCCTCCTTTTCCAACATGCTAACCCTGCGTGCACCGTTGATGTCACATAGGTGGAGTCACTGTACACTGTTACTTCCTGGTCTGCGTGATCTTCGAGCATGAGTATCAACACCAATAATTCTGCAGTCTGCGTTGAATATTGAGATGGCAATCAAGTACTTTTAAGCAGCCAAAATTCCCCATTAGCTGTGTGCTTTATCACAGCAGCACCTCTATACCTCTGTCCATCATTTTGATCGATCCTTGAAGAACCGTCAATGAAAATAATCTCTCCTCGTGCTAATGCATTCTCGTTTATTCTAGGGATTTCATCATAGAACTCTTCATAGTTTGCGCAATCGTGTACAGGTTCTCCTTCTGTCATTGAATCAGCTATAAACATGGCAGGATTCACTATTTTACATCGGACTATTTCAATCGCTGGATTCGATATAACTACCTCATAGGAAGAATCCCTTTGAGATGTCAATGTGCCCTTTGGTTTCTCTAGAATAGCAAATAATGCATGCTCAACGAATAATATCATGGAACATCACATCACTATGCTTGGAGCTTTCTCTATGGCGAGCTCAGCGGCAGCTAAAGACTGTTAGCACGGAAAGTGACCTCCCATTACTGGGTCTAAGATTCCACTGTAATATGCAAGGGGCTTGTACCACAACATGGTTCTCTGCGTGAGTACTGCTATCATAACAGTGCCCTCTGTATGTGAGAACAAAAACAATTCCTCAGCATAATTGGGAATACCTAAAACTGGAGCTGTGCAGATTGCTTTTTCAACTCATCAAACCCTTCTTCTATTTCCTCAGTCCACACGATTTTTTCCTGCGTTGCCTGTGCTTTCTGTAAAGCCTACAATAAAGGCCTTATATATGCGCTCTAGTCAAAGACCCATGCTCTGACAGAGTTACACAATCCCATAAACCTCTGCATGTGTTTTATCGTCTGTGGCTTGGCTGTTTTTAAAATAGCCTCAGCTCTTTCCGGGGTAACTTTCTTTCCATCATGTGAGATTAATTGGCCTATGTACAGCAGTTCTTGTTGACAATATTGAAACTTTTCTTTGTCAACTTTATATCCTTTGTGAACAAGTATAATCATCAGTGGAAAACTAAAATGTTGTGTACGCATTGCAACACAACACTTTCTAAATCAATATTGCTTAAGTGCATCTTCTGGACTCTATTGAAAATCGATGGAGACTCACAATACCCTTGTGGAAATCTTGTGCTTTTTAACTTAGTCTGTTTGAACGTGAATGACGTCAGATCCTGCAAGTCTTTGTGCAATGGGATTGAGAAAAATGCATTTTTCAAGTCAATCACAGTGAAATATTATGCTCCAAAAGGTATATTACATAGGATTATAGCCGGGTTAGGAACTAGAGGGAACTCAGCCTCTACAATCTGGTTTATCTGCCTTAAATCTTGAATCAGTCTCCGAGACCCCCCCTTAGATTTTTTGATAGGGTGCAATGCGGTATTACGTGGTGACTCTGACGTCACTAGGATGCCCTGATCCATCATGGCAGAAATTGTCTGAAAAATATCTTTGTCTGCCTTTCGAGACATGGGATTATGTAGTGCTCAAGGTAAAATTGCTTCTGGTTTCATTTTAATCTTCACTTCTCCAACACCCTTCAGTAGGCCTGTGGTCCATAATAAAGCTGGCACTTTCATCATATCTTTATCGAAATACTCAGAACCTTTTTGTGGTATCATCATCTTCTGAGGAACTTCTCTTTTAATTACTCTCACCCAGTAAGTGATATCCATGTTATATATTACTTCATCGTCAGATAGATAATCTCCAACAAGATCTTCATCAGTGACGTCAGTCAATCTGTAACGCTCCCCGATGGCAATTACTGCGCACCATTGTCTGCCTTCATCATCATTTCCATCAAGCAAAGCCATTTCTCCTCGCACTATGGCTGCTTGTAACTTTAAGGGAAAGGCTTGTCCCTCTTCTTCAAGCATAGGTATTCTTGGTCTAAACAGAAATTAATCGGGTGTTCTCATTGCTATGCCCACTAGGCCTGGTAGCCATGACAACAGAATGCATACTCCATAATGAAAAACCTCTGGTATTGCTCTCGCAGCTGTTGTCCTGCAAAAGCCTTAATAATTTCACACACGATTAAATAATACATTCCTGGTGTTGAACACACTATGGGCCTCATTTCGACCCTGGCCGAACGGGTTAAACGGCGCCGTAAAAGGCTGCGGCGCCGTTCAACCCGTTCCGCCACATTACGAGGTCCCCTCGCGGGACACGTTAAGCACGCCTGGGAAAACCAGGCGTGCATACCGGGTCCTGCGAGAGGAAGAGGGAGCAAACAACGGGCCATCTCGTAATGGCCCGTTGTTTACTCCCTCTCCCATTCCCATTCAGCCCTATGGGGGCTGAAATGGGAATGGGGATGAACCGTGTCCGTGTCCTCGAGTGAGGAATTACCGGGCCATCCGAACTCGGAATGGTCCGGTAAGTCCTCATTCCGAGGACACGGAGACGGATGCGGTTTTGCCGGCAGCCATGCCGCCAATAGCGGCATGGCTACCGGCATACCTCGTAACGAGGCCCTATGTGTTCATCAGTAAATGAAATGATCATATTCAACTTTGTCAATAAATCTCGTCCCAACATATTAACATGTGTTTGCCTTGAATATAGCAATGGCACCTTCATGTCACACTCTCCTATAGATACTGGTAATTCATCAGTAAAAGGAACTGTGCTTATAGCTCCCGTGAACCCCTGAGTATTCATGGCATTTCCAGACATTGAAAACCTTCCCTCTCGTATACATGAGCACGTTGCACCTGTGTCTTCTAAAAACCAAAAACGTTTGCCTCCTATACTGATGTCTACCCTCAGTTTCTCATGAGGATTCTGCATCACAGATAGTATTCAACACATCAGGTCTCCCAGTGAGCTGTCCTATTTCGGGTACAGTCTCATTCCATTACTCGTAAAAGGATTCCCTCCATCGACAGTGACACCCCCCTACTCTAGGAGTTATTAACTGTCCTGTGCTTGTGTTTTACTGAAGCTGCATAGGTGACTGCTGCGACTGCCCTTGTGGCAGATTAACTGCTACCTGCTGCGTTTGCAAGCCCTGCTGCACTCTCGGCGCTTGCTGCTGCATCGTTTGATTCTGAGCGAATCCATCTCCATTTTGCTGCAAATCTGCAGGAGGATTTGACATCCCCCTCTTGAAAATTTGCCATTTCGCACTAACCCTTGACTTCTACACATGTGAGCAAAGTACCCTGTCATTCCACAAGTCCAACATATAGGCAGAACTCTCCCAGCCTGCCCATTTTGCATATTCTGGTTAACATTCTGCATATTCTGAAACCCACGTTGGTTATTCCGAAAGCTTCCCTGATTATTCTGCCAATTCCCTTGATTACCTTGCCAACCTCGTCCTTGAAATCCTCTTCACCGTGGAGCAAATCCACTATTGTTTGGATCAAACTGACTTTGATTATTCACTTGCGGCATGTTCACTATTTGTTGTAAATGAGATCCGTCTACACTAGTCAACATTGCCCCTTCAATGGCGTACTTGGACAATCTTTTCTGCCCTAGCTTTGCCTCTTCGCCCTTCCTAATATCACCCTTTTCCTGCAGGAGACTGCAGTAATGCGCAATGGTCAGCTGAATCTCCGACTACGGTTTTGCTTCCATACCCACTAACTTCTTCAGCTGCTTTTGTACTGGCTCTGGCATTCCTTGGCATAATGGGCCTCATTACACGGAAGGCGGTGAGCCATGGCGCTATTAGCGCCATGGCTCATGCCGGTAAAATACCGGCACCGCCTTGGCGGAAAGGGGATTTACCGCCCCATTCCAAGGTTGGAGGGGCGGTAAATCCCCCTTCCGCCATTGCCCTTCCCCATTCCCATTTCTGCCCCATAGGGCTCTATGGGAATGGGGAAGGCGCTAATTACGGCACCGTAATTTTGCGGTGCCGTAATTAGCTCCGAGGTCCCTTAGCGGGTTGGATTTTAACGCCTGCAAGAAGCAGGCGTTAAATCCTCCAACCCGGAAAGGGACCTCGTAGTACGGCGGTAAGGCTTAACGGTCACCGTTGCCATTAACGGTGACCGTTAACCCTTACCGCCGTCCGTGTAATGAGGCCCAATATATTATAAAATACTGGCATAGATTTTCCCCAAGCTTCGCACATCTCCAAGGCCCACGCCTCCTGAAAATTTTAAATGTAAATGAGCGGATCATCTTCGTCCTGCATCTTTTTAATCATTATAGCTCCCATATCGGACATGTCTGGATACAGTACTCTAAGCGCTTTCAATCCTGCCGCTCTACAGTTATTGAACGGTGCTCCGTCATGAGCAGTGTTAACTCTAGTTACACCAGCATATCCTGCCCTTGACCAAATGTCATCAGCTCTTTCACCAAGTATGGCGATCAGGAGACCCTTGATATCCCCTATAGCCAATGTATTTCCTCCTGTCATTTTTTCAAACTCATGTATCCATTTCCCAGCGCCAGAAGTTAAACTCAGGAGTTTACACCTTAAATTATCCTTATCCATCTGGGGCCATGGTATATACTGTGGCCTGGCGCCTCCCTTTTCCAATGAGGGAAATTGCGAAGCCCCAAACACATTCTCATCTCTCATAATTTCTCTGTCCACAGCAGGGACGATATTCCCACATCCCCTTCTTCCTGGCAATGATCTTAACCTGCTTACATAAGGCAGCGACTCCCCCCTCTCACCATGGAGTTGCCCTTTCGGTCGGTCTGACTGCATCAATGGTTCTGACACCCTAGGTGCATTTAAATCTGACCATCGTACTTCCTTATCCATAGGAAAGCATCCCTTAGGACTACATGCTTCATCTCTCTCTTCCCCATGGAAGGTGTCTCTGTCTTTGTCTGACATTTCTTGTGCCCAACTCATGCAACTTCTCTCTTATTCATCTCTACTTAGTGTCAGCCTATCTAAAGACAGTTCTTTATGCTTCGTACTACATGAGGCTTCCTCTGTGTCATACAACTGAGTACTCTCAAGTCGATCATTTTTTCCTTTCCCCTTTAGTTCTTTCTGGGCTTTCATTTCATGATAAACTTTATTGATCATTTCCCCAATGCTCCTAGAGTCAAACTCGTCTTCTAGATTTGCTCTAGACGGGCCTGGTAATTACTCATATTCTGGAAAGAATTCATCTGTGTCCTCCCATGCTACTTCTGGATTAGGATTCCTTACTTCCTTCTCCAGGTAATCACGATCGCCTGCTCTTTGCCTTCTTTTGCGTTCCATATCATCGTCAAATTCTCTTTGCTTTGTTGCTTTCTCTCTCACTCTGTCTTCCTCTTTTTTCTTCATATACCTTCTCTCGTTTGCCCTTTGTATCTCCTCATCCCTTTGCCTCTGTATTATTTTTCCTCTTAACTTTTGCTCATCCTCTTCTATTCTTTTTCTTTCTTGTCTTTCCTGCTCATTAATCGATTTTTGTCTATTGCCACGTTTCCTTTGCTCCTCTGCTCTCTCTTGTTTTTTCACGTGCTTATCTTGATATAACTGCTCTTGTCTCTGTCTATGTCCCCTTTTTGCCCCTTCGTCTTTCAATCGTTCTTCCCTTTCTTTGTCTTTTTATCTTGCTTGTCTTGATCTTCTCTTTGTCTTTTTTATCTTGCTTGTCTTGATCGTCTCTTTGTTTAACATCTTCAATGCCTTTACCATCGAGTTTAAGCAAAATGTGACCACCCATCCATTTGTTCTGTAAGAGAGCTATCTCATCAGTTTTATCTGTTTCTCCTTTCCATATCTTTATTTCTCTACCTATGTCTAGAGATGTGCTTGCTCGATCGCTTCTTTCCTTATCGTGTCTCTTCTTGTCTCTCGGGACTTAAGAGATTATGGGCCTCATTACACGGAACACAGTAAAATACTGCCCTTACCGGCATGGCGCTATTAACGTGTCCGCCTTGGCAAGAGGTCGCTAATTGTGTCCATTACGAGTACGCGGACACGAGCACAGCGTCATGCCGGTAATGACCCTATCGCCATGCCGCTAAAGACCCCTAAAAGTCCCTTAGCGGCGACCTCCAGCTACACGCAAATAGCAGTCACCGCTATTAGCGGTCACCGTAAAATTGCAGAAACGGAAATAGCGTCATCGCACAGGAACGGGAAAGAGCACGGCGGCCATCTTTAAAAACACAATCCATTGCCATCCTCTGCCCCCAGGAACTGTTCCCACACCAGTGCCATACCAAAGCATCAAGGATCCCCTAACAATGCCCAAGGCAATCAAGAAAACCGCAGATCGCCAGCGCAAGGAGAAATTCACAAATGAGGAGCTGATCATGCTGACGGAGACCCTTGCTGCAAACACGGATGTTGTCTTCGCGATTGACATGCGGCGTGAGGCCCTGATTAAAAAAAAGGCCATCTGGGCAGAGGTGACAAAGAAAGTCAGTGCGGTGGGCACCACCACCCGCACCGTTAAAGACTGCAGGAAGCGGTGGGATGATTTCCGCCTCCGGGTCCGCAACATACTGTCTGCAAATCGTAAGCTGGCCATGGCCACAGGAGGTGGCGCTGATTCCCCCATCAAACTCAGGGAGTGGGAGGAGACCTGCGCCAGCACGATTGGGATAGAATACATAGAGGGAGTCGGGGACATGGAGCATGGTGCGTCCACAACATCACATGGAGGTGATGGACAATGCACTGTGAAAGGTGAGGTACCCCCCAAATGTGAGCCCAGAATCACCTCATGGATGCGGCCGCAAACATACATGCACACAACCCTGCCCATGTGAGTGTGAGCAGGACACTACAACACAGGCTCCCCTGCCAAAAAACAAGCCAGGGCACAGGAGACAGAGAACACCGCCACCATATCAAGGGGCACAGGGAGGAGTGAGCACCTACAGAGGGGCAAACACAGCAAGAGAGCCACTGTACCAAGACCTGAAGCTACGGCTGCAACAATTGCTGCACCCACTGCTGTGATCCCCCCCAACACAGGAAACACCCACGGAGGGCCCACTCTCTGCTGCCACCAGTTCGACTGGTGAGGCAGCAGCCCTGCGCCGATGTCTGATGTGGAGGAGACCAGTGACTTGCCCATGCAAATGCAGACCCCTAGTCCCCAGGATCCAGATAAGAAAGCCCACGGCCAACACCACGATCCAGTAGCCATGGCCAGTCTGGCAAAGAGACCATGGCAGGGTACTGGAGCCCAGAGATGGCCTCACCTGATGGCCGAGACATACACCAAGGTGCAGCATGAGCTGGACACAGTGGCCATGACCTGGCCACCATCAGGCAGCGCCAGGAGGATATTACAGCGCTGGTTGGCCAGCATGTAGATGAGGCAGTCCATCTGAGGGATGAGTTCAGGGAGAATGCTAGGCAGTCGCGGGAGGGCATGGAAGCCTGCACCAACAGGCTCTGCGAGGTGATGGCACAACTGAGGCAGGTCCTCACCCGCATAGCGGACGCGATGGACCGACAGTACCAACCACCACCACAGGAACAACCGTGCACCTCCTCCTCTGCAAGTTCAAGGCAGGCAAGCCCCCGCCGCCGCTCCTTGCGCACCATGAGGCACACACCCTCCCAAACTCCTAATGGTGGTGGTGGGCATGGGAAGTAGGGCCAGCAGGATCTAGCTGGCGCATGTGCAGCAGGACACCAGCGTTGTGCAAGCCACACATGGGGGAGTTGTGGTGGAGGGGGGAAAGTGTGTTTTGGGAGTGTTGTGGGGGGAGGGGGGAAAAAGTGGTTGCATATTCGGGGCCATGCACTTTTTCTTCTCAAAATATGTTTAATACACTGGTGACAAGTTAAGACACAGGCCTGTACTTCATCATTGTGTATGTGAACTTTATTGGGGGACAGGGCCCATTGTGCGCTTCACCACAAACACCAGTGCACTAATACCCACACCCATCCAACAGAGTTGAACCATGTGATTCAGAATATTTGGTTGATCAGATGCTGATGCACATTGCGTCCCTCCTGGGCATCGCCTCTTGCATGACCTGCAGCCCCGTCCCCTCCCTCCTCATCCCCATCATCATCCTCATTGTTAGGCAGAAACCTGTGCAGTTCCCTTACGGACCACTGCAAAAGGCTTAAGACTACAGGTGTTGACAGTAAACCCAATTGGTAGCAGTCTGTACCACCCAGATTTACCTGGTAGCTGTGGCTGAGCAGTCAGACTTCCCTCAAGAAGAGTTAGACAGTATATAGAGTATACAAGATAGGTACCAAAATACAGTACCACATGCAAACACTGACCAGAGCTTTGGTATCAAAGTATATAATTATTTATTTAAAGACACACTTAGAAACACTCCAGCACTATTATTGTAAGCAAGTTCAAAACACAGTCACTATTAATATATATATATATACATCCCTTATTCTTTATTAGACAAGTCTTAGTTAACACCACTTATTTTCAGAGGTGAGCGCTTAACTAAAGATGGCACTCCAATAAGTTATCAAAAAAGGGAGGGAAAAGGCAGAAACTAGAAAAGCACACAACACAATACTTTGGAAGCACCCAGCAAGGCAGGAAAGTCAAAGTCTACTTGTGAGCAAAAAAGTTCAGAGGCCAGGCTCCCTCTTAGAGAGAGTAGAACACCAATGCACCCAAGATCACACAGTTTAAGAGGCTTGAAAAGTCTTGCAGAGAGTTCAACAAGGAATTTGTTCAGCTCAGAAAAGTTCAGTTAGCCAGCCTAGGGCCAACCTAAGTGGTAAGTTGAGGATTTAAGAGATACCCCACACAGACAGTTGCGAGGGAGGCCAGGCGGACACAGTACCTTGAAAGTGGAGAGAATCCTCCAGCGGGGTCAGTTGTTCCTGGCAGCGGGTGCAAGTCACAGCGTCGTCCAGAGGAAGAGAAGATCTCGACGTGGAGGAAAGCTGAGGGTTGTTGCACTGCCAAGGAAGAAACCAGCCGCGGAGTTCTCCGGTTAAAAGGTACTATACTTTTATTCGCGGTAGTGGTAAAACATGGTATCCCGGTTGCCGGGGTGCTTGACACAGGCAAGGCGGCCACGAGATGATCTGGGAAGGTGAAAAGGTGGGCAAACTGGTTATCCCCACTAGTCAAAGGAAGAAGACTCTTTGGGATGAAGATCTCCTCTGTCGTTGGAAGAAGTGGTGAGGCGGTTCAGCAGGGCTCCACCGGTGGTGTCGTCATTGCAGGTCGGCTCAGCTTCACCCTCTTCGGATTATTTGGTCCTGTGGCGACTTCCGAAGTTCCAGTCCCCAAAGCCTTGCTTTTATGCAGAAAACCCCCATTCATCAGTCCTAGCTGTCACTCAAACATGCTAAGTGATGAGCCGGGCGGCTCACCACTGGGCCAATCATACAAGAGTGCGACTTGAGTTGCCGAGGCAACTCAGTCCAGGGTGCCTAAACCCCCCTCTCACACATCCTGTAGACCCAGACAAAGTGGCACCACTTTTGGAGGCTTCTGTGTGAAGCCCGCCAAAAAGTGGAACAAAGGGCTCGACTTGGGTTGGAGTTACAGAGGCGAACACAAACGCCATTTTAAAACCGAGTTCTGGCAAAAAGACCCAACCGGGGAATAAATATTAAATAAATAACCCAGCGGTATCTTTAACATTGCACCAAAAAGTGGTGCGTTTAAAATGAATGGGAAAATCCCATAGTACATATTCTTAAAGAATATTTTGCATGGTAACCACTGCCACCAGCCAGAAACTCGACGAGGGGGGACTGCACAGTGCCCTCTCGAAAAATAGACCCAGGGGCAATCTAATTACCCCTACCAGTACTTCCACAATATGATGGTTTGTACTGGTTCTGTTCCCAATTTAAGACTAGTAAAGTCAATGGTGACTTTACATGCCCTGGGAGACAGTAGTCAGTCCCAGGTTATGGAGTCTATGTTTGGGGGTCACTATGACACCCCTGTGTTACTGCACTGAGGGTGCTGTGTAACACACTTACCAAAAAACACATGAAACCCTATGGAGTAAAAGACCCCATAGCCCATAAAACACATTACAAAGTCAAAGGATATCTCAAATCATGGCTAAGAGTGGGAGAAAAAGAGTCTCACTCTTAGTAGGAGGAAAAAAATGAATCCCAAAAACCCAGCAAAGCTGCTGGGGGACTTACTAGGTTTGGGAAATTAGCCTTGACAGAGAATTCTCCCTAACACTCACCCCCCCCCCCCAGACTAAAGGACAGGAGGATTTAATCCACTCCTGGATGAATCTCATACCTCTAGTCGATGACATACATCCTAGAGAGACCATCAGCATTTTGGTGATGACACCCTGACCTGTGCTCAATGGTGAAATCAAACCCTTGCAGGCAGATTGACCATCTCAGTAGTTTTCGGGTTTCCCCCTTCATGTGCATCAACCATCTCAAGGGTTGGTGGTCAGTCTGAATGACAAAAGTAGAACCATACAAGTATGGCCTAAACGTCTTCAGTGCCCACACAATAGCAAAACATTCTCTTTCAATTGTTGCCCACCTTGTCTCAGGATCCTTCAGCTTTCTGCTGATGAAGCAAATGGGGTGCTCCCTACCTTTCTCATCCAGTTGGCTAAGGACTGCACCTATACCTACACTAGAAGCACCTGTCTGCACAATGAAAGTTTGGTGATAGTCAGGAGCTCTCAATACTGGTGCTTGGCATAGAGCTTTCTTCAGGTTTTCAAAGGCCTGATTGCACTCCTCATTCCATTTGAACTTTTTTGGGAATTTTGGAGAGGAGATAACATTCAGTGGAGAAGCTATGGTCCCATAGTTCTCTATGAAATTCCTGTAATACCCAGTGAGGCCTAGGAAGGCTCTCACCTGGGTTTGAGCAGTAGGTGTTGTCCAATTTTGCACAGCTTCCATCTTGCTGAGCAAAGGCCCTATTTCTCCACCTCCTACCTCATGCCCAAGGTAGACCACCTTACACTGACCAATCTGGCATTTACTTGCCTTTATAGTCAGATTGGCCTGTCCAAGAGCCTGCAAAACATGTCCTAGGTGGTTAACATGCTCTTCCCAGGATTGGCTGAATACTGCAATGTCATCCAAGTATGCCATGCAGAAGTCCTCCATCCTAGCCAGAACCTGATTTACCATCCTCTGGAATGTTGCAGGTGCATTTCTCAGTCCAAAAGGCATAACCTTAAATTGGTATAAGCCAACTGGGGTAAAAAAATGCAGTTTTCTCCTTGGAATGGTCTGTCAGGGCTATTTGCCAATAGCCTGACGTAAGGGCAAATGTGCTGAGGAACTTGGCTGAACTAAGTCTATCCACCAACTCATCTGTCCTTGGACAAGGGTGAGCGTCTGTCTTAGTGACTGCATTAAGAGCTCTATAATCCACACAGAATCTCAATTCTTTGGATCCTGCCTTTGGTAATAACACAACTGGGCTAGACCATGGACTAGTAGAGGGCCCTATTACCCCGAGATCAAGCATCTTCTTGACCTCCCCTTTGATGTGGGTCCTCACATTTTCTGACATTCTATATCCTCTGCTTTTGACTGGCAGACAGTCACCAGTGAGTATATCATGCTGGCCCCAAGGGGTCAAGCCTGGTGAAAGTGAGAACAAGGAGGCAAACTGATTTAACATAGATTTGCACTCTTCTTGTTGCTCAGGTGTCAGATTTGAAGAGAGATTTACTCCTTCAATCTTTTCATCCAAGGGTAAGCCTCTGAGGAGATCAGGGAGAGCTTCACTCTCTTCTTCCTCTTCTGTTGAAGCTAGAAGTAAGACTCCTACTTCAGGCCTGGAGACATACGCCTTTAGTCGGTTGGTGTGGAAGACTCTGGGAGCCTCCTTGGGATTGCCCAAGTCCACCAGATAGTTCACCTCTCCAAGTTTACCAAACAACCTTGAAGGGTCCCATCCATTTATCTTGCAAGGCCCTCTGCCTTGTGGAGATCATAACTAGAACTAGCTGGTCTTGAGTGAACTCAACCATGTTAGCCTTTTGGTCATGCCAATGCTTGACCAAAGCTTGCCCAGCTTTCAGGTTATCACTAGCTTCTGCCATCATGTGTGACATTCTCCTCCGGAGACCTACCACCTAGTGAGTCACTCTGACTGGCTTGGGGGAAGGAGCACTCTCCAACCCCTCCTTAATCAGGGCCAATGGACCTCTGACTGGATGACCATAAAGTAGTTCAAAGGGAGAATAACCTACTCCCTCCTGAGGGACTGCTCTATAAGCAAAGAGAAGGCATGGCAATAGAAGGTCCCACTTTCTTTTAAGGGGATCTTCTAAAGCACCTATCATGCTCTTAATGGTTCTGTTGAACCTTTCTACCAACCCATTTGTCTGAGGGTGGTAGGCGGTAGAGAACTTGTAAGTAACTCCACAGGTTTTCCACATGGCTTTCATGTAGTGGGACATACAATTTGACCCCCTGTCCGAAATTACTTCCTTAGGAAACCCAACCCTGGTAAAAATACCAAGGAGGGCCTTAGCCACAGCCTGAGCTGTAACAGTCCTCATAGGAATTGCCTCAGGGTACCTAGTAGCATGGCCTTCTACAACAAGGATAAACCTTTGCCTGAGGAGGTTGGGGGATCCAGGGGACCAACAATGTCAATCCCTACCCTCTCAAATGGGACTCCCACAACTGGGAGAGGCACTAAAGGTGCCACATTCTTGGAACCAACCTTACCAGAAATTTGGCAGGTGTGGCAGCTCTTGGAAAACTTATCTACCTCAGCCCCCATTTTTGGCCAATAAAAGTAGAGTGAGAGCCTTTCCTTGGTCTTCTTGAAACTCAAGTGACCAGCAAAGGAATCTGATGAGCCAGTTGCAAGAACTGTTGTCTGCTTTCTTGAGGTACTACAAGCCGCTTGTAGTCTCCAGGTGCAGACTCAGTTGGTTCACTGTAGAAGAGGCCATCTTCCCAGTGCAACCTATACTTCCCAGGCTCTTGCCCATCAGCCTGAGAAGCTGCCTGTTGGCGAAGACCTTCCAGAGTTGGACATTCTCTCTGCCCCTTACTGAAGTCTGCCCTGTTGGGTCCACCTTCTACCAGTAAAGACTGCAGCTCAAGATGGTCAACAGGATCCAGATCTCCAATGAGTTCTTGGCCTTCCACTAGCTCCTCTTCAGAGTCCATCTCAACCACACAGGGTTGTACCTCCCTCTCCGCCTCAGCTGGAGGTGGAGTTACAGGTGTAACTTTGGACAACCTAGGGGAAGTCCTTGTTGGAAGCAATGGAGTGCTTGCTGCTGGCTGTTTCCTAGAAGTCTTGGGTTTCCCCTTTGCTTCTTGTTGTTCAGAGATAGCAAGTTGTAACTCCAGTGGAGTAGGAGTGATATCCTTCTTCATCATCTCCTTGGGAGTACCTCTCATGGTTCTCTCCCTTGCAGGTCTGGTGAGCTCCTGTAACCTTTTACTAGGGGGTCTGGGGGTATGTGACACTACTCCAAGAGTCATCAGGTCATTACCCAACAGAACCCTTCCTGGCACCTCACTTTGTATGCTGACAGGTATCTTCACAGTCATGTCATTACACTGGATGAGAACTGGTAACTGGTGAAGCATCTGCACAGGCCCTCCAGCTAACTTG
The DNA here is from genome assembly GCF_040938575.1 of Ambystoma mexicanum. NCBI lineage: Eukaryota > Metazoa > Chordata > Amphibia > Caudata > Ambystomatidae > Ambystoma > Ambystoma mexicanum. Next base: position 228,566,127 of record NC_090931.1, on the reverse strand, counting down.
GTGAGGCATTTGGGTGCCTTAGCAACATCCTCTGCCTGGAAAAATGATTTATCCACCAAAGTTATGCTGGCCCCAGTGTCCCTAATGGCAGGAGTCTCCTGACCATTCACCTGGACACTGCCCTTATAATACTCTTTAGTATTATCTGGGATAGAATTATATACATCTAAATTCTGTTGTTCCCACAACCCCAGAGACACTAAAGAAACACTAGCTGAGACTCCAATGCGTTCATCAGCTAGTAACAGAAAGTTTCCACTGGCCATCTGTACTTCCTCATCTGGAGCGAAGGCTAAGGAGACAGTGTGGACCCCTGAAGACTTACCCTTGCATCTGGGATCCCCTTTCACATGGTCAGGCGAGCTACAAACATAGCATTTACCAAATGCTTTCTGGAATGGTGGCTTGCTCTGACCTCCTTCTGGTTTGGCACCAGAAGGTACACTAGCCCGATTCGGTTTCCCTTGTGGCTTATCCGTATTGTTTTGTTTGGGGCCCTCTTTGGGATTGGAATTATTAGAATTCTCCTTGGAGTCCTTTTTTGGCTGTTTCCCCTCATCCTTTTTCTGAGTTACCCCAGAGTCCTTGTGAGTAGCCCTGTTGGCAACCCACAAGTCAGCAGCCTTAGCTAGTTTTCTGGAATCTAATTCCTTTGAATCAGCCAAGTGCTGTCTGAGCTCAGGGGAGCAGGCATCATAAATTGCCTCCAACATCACAAGATTCTTCATTCCATCATAAGTGTTCACCTTGTAACCCTTAATCCATCCCTCTAAGTTCTTCAAACTTTCACTCACCCAGGTAGCCCAAGGGGTACCATCATGCTTTTTGAGGGTCCCAAACCTCTTAAGGTACTGGGAAGGGGTCTTCCGAAATCTAGCTATCAAAGGTAGTTTCACACATTCATAATCCTTCTTATCCTCCTCCCCCAACTCCATTACCACATCAGTTACAACAGGGGGGAGCCTAGAGAACAACCAGGAAAGTAACTCATTTATACATTTCCATTTATACTCAAACAAACTCAACCAATCCAACACATCCAACTTAGGCTCATACATATCCACAAGCTCTTTAAGCATCCGGGGTCTTTTGAGACTGGAACTCCCAGAGGATCCGGAGAGAGAAGCATTTTCAACAGACAATTTCTTCATCTCTAACTCATGCTTGAGCTCCATTTCCCTAAGCCTTAGTTCTTGATTCAGTTCTCGGTGTCTTTGTTCTGCTTGAGCATTAAGTCTCTTAAACTCCAATTCCAGTTTCATTTTCTCCAGTTCCAGATATTGGGGACTAAAGGTGGGACCTGGTAAAGGTCCAGTAGGTACAGCAGGCAGAGCAGGTAGAGGCCTAGGGGGGACAACTATATCATCCTCACCCTCGTCTTCTGCTTCTGACTCAAGATTATCAATACTAGGATCAATATCAAAATCATGACTGTTATCTACATTTTCTGGAGTGGTAGGTTCCTCTGAACCACCATCCAGACTTTGGTTTGCAAACAACCTTTCTATTAGCTCCATTTTCGTGCCTTTAGTCAGGAGATCTTTATGCTTACAGAGAACTCTTAAACAATCAGCAGTTTTTGTAGCAAGGGACTCTTGACTATAACTTTCCATAGTTGACAGGTTAGAAAATAACTTTTTTTAGTGCTAAGCTTTGTGTTTAGTTGCACTTAGGTATCTATAAGCACACCAGTGTTAGGCAGAAACCTGTGCAGTTCCCTTAGGGACCACTGCAAAAGGCTTAAGACTACAGGTGTTGGCAGTAAACCCAATTGGTAGCAATCTGTACCACCCAGATTTACCTGGTAGCTGTGGCTGAGCAGCCAGACTTCTCTCAAGAAGAGGTAGACAGTATATAGAGTATACAAGATAGGTACCAAAAATACAGTAGCACAAGCAAACACTGACCAGAGCGTTGGTATCAAAGTATATAATTATTTATTTAAAGACACTTAGAAACACTCCAGCACTATTATTGTAAGCAAGTTCAAAACACAGTCACTATTAATATATATACATCCCTTATTCCTTATTAGACAAGTCTTAGTTAACACCACTTATTTTCAGACAGAGGTGAGCGTTTAACTAAAGATGGCATTCCAATAAGTTATCAAAAAAGGGAGGGAAAAGGCAGAAATTAGAAAAGCCCACAACACAATACTTTAGAAGCACCCAGCAAGGCAGGAAAGTCAAAGTCTACTTCTGAGCAAAAATGTTCAGAGGCCAGGTTCCCTCTTAGAGAGAGTAGAACACCAATGCGCCCAAGATCACAAAGTTTAAGAGGCTTGAAAAGTCTTGCAGAGAGTTCAAAAAGGAATTATTTCAGCTCAGAAAAGTTCAGTTATCCAGCCTAGGGCCAACCCAAGTGGTAAGTTGAGGATTTAAGAGATACCCCACACAGACAGTTGCGTGGGAGGCCAGGCGGACACAGTACCTTGAAAGTGGAGAGAATCCTCTAGCAGGGGCAGTTTTTCCTGGCAGCGGGTGCAAGTCACGGCGTCGTCCAGAGGAAGAGAAGATCTCGACAGGGAGGAAAGCTGAAGGTCGTTGCACTGCCAAGGAAGAAACCAGCCGCGGAGTTCTCCGGTTAAAAGGTACTACCCTTTTATTCGCGGTAGTGGTAAAACATGGTATCCCGGTTGCCGGGGTTCTTGGCACAGGCAAGGCAGCCACGAGATGATCCAATAAAGACGAAAACGCAGGCAAACTGGTTATCCCCACCAGTCAAAGGAAGAAGACTCTTCGGGATGAAGATATCTGTCGTTGGAAGAAGTGGTGAGGCGGTTCAGCAGGGCTCCACCGGTGGTGTCGTCGTTGCAGGTCGGCTCAGCTTCTCCCTCTTCGGAGTCTTTGGTCCTGTAGCGACTTCGAAGTTCCAGTCCCCAAAGCCCTGCTTTTATGCAGAAAACCCCCATTCATCAGTCCAGCTGTCACTCAAACATGCTAAGTGGTGAGCCGGGCGGCTCACCACTGGGCCAATCATACAAGAGTGCGACTTGAGTTGCCAAGGCAACTCAGTCCAGGGTGCCTAAACCCCCCTCCCACACATCCTGTAGACCCAGACAGAGTGGCACCACTTTTGGAGGCTTCTGTGTAGAAGCCTGTTAAAAAGTGGAACAAAGGGCTCGACTTGGGTTGGAGTTACAGAGGCGAACACAAATGCCATTTTAAAACTGAGTTCTGGCAAAAAGACCCAACCGGGGAATAAATATTAAATAAATAACCCAGCGGTATCTTTAACATTGCACCAAAAAGTGGTGCGTTTAAAATGAATGGGAAAATCCCATAGTAAATATTCTTAAGGAATATTTTGCATGATAACCACTGACACCAGCCAGAAACTCGACGAGGGGGGACTGCACAGTGCCCTCTTGAAAAATAGAACCAGGGGCAATCTAATTACCCCTACCAGTACTTCCACAATATGATGGTTTGTACTGGTTCTGTTCCCAATTTAAGACTAGTAAAGTCAATGGTGACTTTACATGCCCTGGGATACAGTAGTCAGTCCCAGGGTATGGAGTCTATGTTTGGGGGTCACTATGACACCACTGTGTTACTGCACTGAGGGTGCTGTGTAACACACTTACCAAAAACCACATGAAACCCTATGGAGTAAAATACCCCATAGCCCATAACACTCATTACAAAGTCAAAGGATATCTCAAATCATGTCTAAGAGTAGGTGGGAGAAAAAGAGTCTCACTCTTAGCAGGAGAAAGAAAATAAACCCCAAAAATCCAGCAAAGCTGCTGGGGGACTCACTAGGTTTGGGAAATTAGCTTTATCAGAGAATTCTCCCTAACACTCATCAGGTGGTTGCATTTCGACGTCAGGGGGCAGTGGCACATTCCGTCTGATACACATATTGTGCAGCATGACACATGCCATGGTGATCTTGTCCACATTCTCATGGCCGTACATGAGAGCCCCACCCGACCTGCTTAGGCACCGGAACCGTGTCTTCAAAAGACCAAATGTCTGCTCAATCACGACGCGGGTAAGGGCATGTGCACGATTGTGTTCCTCTTCGTGCCTGTTCTGTGGGTTCCGTAGAGGGGTAAGGAGCCACCTCTTCAGGGGATAGCCAGCAGCACCTGCATGGGTGGAACAATGGGGACTTGTTACTGTTCACCTCAAGTGCAACCTGTACATATCACACTAATCCAGTTTGCATTGTGATTGTCATCCACGAATCCCAGCATGCATGGAGACGATCTGTGTAACTGCAATGTGAGAAGGTGAGCTAGTCCCTGCAAGTGGACATGCACCATGTATGCCTCCGCCAGTAATTGCCATGTCCTGGGTGTGGACAGGTCTTAGGTGTTCCTGGGCCCAGGCAAAATTGGTACCACACTGCTAGTGTACTGCCATTCTGAAATCGATGTCGCCATGCTGTGAAGCGTCACTTCAGTAGTGGTGTGGGGTGTGGTTCAGTACAATAGCTAGAGGTGATCCCTTCGCATGCACTCAAGGGCGCATAGCTGTAGTGATGTTGTGCAGTGCAAATTTTGTAATCGCATATTGGTACCATGTTGCAGATTTGTGTCATATGGGGTGTGGTATGATGTGCAATGTGCATGTGGATGCATGTGCCATGTTTGGCATGTTGGATTGTTTTCTATGTTGTGCTGCTTCAAATTGCATGTTGTTTTTTTTCCGGTCAATTGTAGCCTGCCTTGGTGGACATTGGCCTACATCTGTATGTCCATTTGTTGTACAGACGACAGTCCACACCCAGTTGGAGTATGCATCTCTCCCCCCCAATCACACCCAGTTGGAGTATGCATCTCTTCCCCCCCAATCACACCCAGTTGGAGTATGCATCCCCCCCCCATCACAGCCAGTTGGAGTATGCATCTCCCCCCCCCCACAATTACACCCAGTTGGAGTATGCATCTCTCCCCCTCCCCGATCACAACCCACATCACACTGCCATGTGCTTGCCCTGCTACTCACCAAGTAGCCACAAACGTTGTCCGGCTTGTCGCTCCATGTAGCGTGGTATCGTTGAGTTCCGCAGGACCATTGAATCATGGGTTGATTTGGGATAGCGGGCACAACAATGTGTGATTATCCTGTTTGAGTCACATACCATTTGGACATTGATGGAGTGGAATTGCTTTCTGTTTCGGTAGACTGCTTCATTGTAATGTGGGACCACCAATTCCACATGGGTGCAGTCGATGACCCAGATGCAACTTGGGATGCCTGCCAGTGAATAGAAGCCAACTTTGGTGTGGGAGATCTCCTGGGCAGTCCGTGGCAGGGATATGTGTTCACTTGTGTGCTTGAGGAGGGCATTGAGCACCTGAGTCAGCGTGCGTGAGAATACTGGTTGTGAGATGCCATGCATCTGCCCTACCGTATGCTGGTAGGTGCCTGTGGCCAGGAAGTGGAGCACAGTTACCACCTTCAGTAGAGGGGGGATGGCAGTTTGGATGTCTATGAGGCTCACAATGTCGTCATGTATCATGTCCACGATGTTGGTGATGGTATCCCGGTCCAGATGGTACAGGGTGTGTATCTGCTCAGGGGTTAGGTTGAATGGACTGGCTCGGATCCTGGGGATTGCTGGCTGCTTCTGTGGTATTACTAGGTGCACTGGTGGGGCTTGCTGCGCCTTTCTCACCCTCCTCCTCCTCCTCCTGCGTCTCCTCTGTGCTACCTGTTGTTGTTGGTGCTGCAATGCAATCATGTCCTCCAGCCCATGTAATGCTGCTAGTATTGGAACCATCTTGGTGTGGGAAGGGGTGTGGGAAGGGGTGTGGTGTGCTCCTTTTGTGCTGCCACAGTCTTCATTGCCTCCACCTGTGCTGATTGTGTCCACCTGTGGCAGGTGGGAACACCGCTCATTTCTCTTAGCGGGTGGTTCGCGATGCCAGTATTTACGCCATGCCGGTATGGGCTTTTTGGGGCTGTTCCATGCCGCTATTAGCATGTCCGCATGGCTTGTGATGGTGTGCTAATAGCGGCATGCCGCTATTTACGGGATGAGGGGTCGCGCGCCCGCCGACTAGCCGTTATTAGTGGCACCGTTCTTAGCGGTGCCGCTAATTGCAGTTGGCCGGGTCGTAATTAGGAAGGGTTTTTAATGATACCGGTATTCCCTTACCGATATCGTTATTCCCTTACCGCAATCCGTGTAATGAGGCCCTATATCTTTCTCAGTATTTTTCTCTGGGCCCTTGTCACTACTTTGTGTAGGTGACTCATAAGCCGGGTCCCTTTACCCTGCCGCTTCTTTAAGCTCCCTCAATGGGTACAACCCATCGTCTTTGTAATTCTTGTCTTTTATTTCAGATGGGGCGGGTGGCGCACAGGGCTGCCTTGCAAGGTCTTCATAATTACACTAACCACAATCTAGGTGGAGCTTCTCGTCCTGTCAGCTGATTGGCAAAGGTCGTGCGATATTTCCACGACTCTAAAGTTTACTTATGTCCATGGATTTTTTAATAAACCATAATCTCTCTGCTACCAAGCGAGCTGGATATCCCCGCCCCTTTGATGAGTAGCAAATACCTTGGAGACGGATGGGGATGCATATTTTATTCATACATCAATAATCAAAACGACTCAGGTAGTTTAGCAAAAAGGAAAACTGTTTTAATGTCACTTATCTAAAACAGGGAGTACAATGAACATCAGCACTTGCTCGATCCTCTTACAAAAAACTGAGGTTACATTAAGAAAATTCGTCATCAGTGACATCTTGACCTGCGTCATTACCAACGTCATCCTCCGTGGCAAACTACAAAAACCTATTGAAGGAAGTGATAGGCTCTAAGTGGATATCTAAGTATACGTTCCATATCAGTATGGGACAGTGAATGAAAGTGATAGGGTATTTAACATCAGGTGGGGCAACTAATCTCTCCTCTCAAAATGGCCACTATGGACGCCACTACATACATGACGTCCCATTGGCTACACAAACTATAGGACCTTTAATTACCCGGTCCTCTACAATTGGTTGGCTTCTAACCCCTGTCAGTACTTTTCCACATACGTCTAGAAGCATGCAGGCTGAACATCCAGGTGCTGGTGAGCTCGTCTTAATATTAGCTTCCCACCAATTAGCAAATCAATCCATCATCACCTCAATGGTCTAGTGTGAATTAGGGCTTTGAACCTCGTGACTGGAGACCATGGAATCGAGCATTTTGGTGCATTTAATACTATTTTTTAATAAACCTCTGACGTCTTCCTTATTATGTTCATGCCTTCTGAACAGGAGTTTTGTTTTTTCACACGTGTTGTATCCAATCTCAGTTCAATCCAGTTTGATAAGACCTTGGCTTCTTGGCTCACCCAACTCATTCTGCTGAGATTCACTTTGTAATTCAATTTGCTTTTTAACTGCGACACACTAGAAATGAAGCCTTCTTGCTAATGTCCAGCACTACTATAATGCGTAGGTGAAACATCCATCCTTTACTTGTCCATATGCATATATATATATATTGTAGCTTGCCGCAATCTATTCACTATAAAGCTAGCCTCATGATTACTTTGTCTGCTTGCATTTCTCTTGCTTCTGTACACGTTTAAACTAGCTTGATATCTTCATCTGTTTCCATGGCCAAGCTTCTTCCCCTTGATCCCAAGATGTCACTTATCCTTGATACTTTCTGGATGCCTTATAGAATATCTGCATTCTCTGGTCTCTGGATCTCTTCTGTAGACGTCAGCTTGATTCTGTGTGATGTCACCATTCATCTTTGCCGTTTATTTGTTCTGCTTCTTCAGGGATTTCATTCAAATGGTCATCATATTTTCTTGCATCCAGGTATGTGTTTTTAATCGATACCTTGCCTCCAAGATTCTCTTAGGTATTGGTACTTTCACTGATACTGCACAAAGTCCATACTCTGCTCTTTGTCTGTTCAACTGCTCTGTGTATGTCTCATGCTCTGGTTTCCAACAGACATGTAGTATGTACACGTTTAAACTAGCTTGATATCTTCATCTGTTTCCATGGCCAAGGGCAGGATTATTGATGTGAGGGTACTTAGCTCCTTCTCTACAAAGGATTATTATATATAGGGGATGTGGGAAAACATAGGCGTCAGCAAACCCACTGATGATTCCAGTAGCCATCGGCAAATAGTAGTAGAGCTGATCTAATCAAGGTTACTGTCAGGCATTCTCACCCAGAGGCATTTAACAATGTTGCTTTGCATAACTGAAAGACAACCTTTTTTATGTTGTATGCAATGCAGTATCTTATTAGTTGGAGCCTCATGATTCTAAAACAACCCCTCAGCCATTCTCGGTGCATTATACATTACTATGAAACTATCCCTGGCCCAATGTTCTATAGGCCTCTTCTGGGGACAAGCCACCTGAGCGTCCATTTTGTTGGACCCCTCTAACTATCTGTCTGTAAACTGTATATTGCTGTAATGCCAACTTGTATCTTTTAATTGCACATCCATAATCAGATCAGGCCACCTCATCCTGTATATTCTGTCTATCGCTTCTACGATCGCCCCCTTCTGTCCCTCTTGTTCTTGCCTGCATTTTGCTCCTTCTTGTGCCACATTTGAGCAATTACCTTTGCCTGTGCCCCCACCTATTAGTTTTGCCTCAGTATTTGTCAGTGAAATTGTTCATGTGAACTTCTCTTGGTGGTCTCTCACATAGTTCTTAAATTCACAAATACTGACTTTTAACTGTTATACTGATTTGAGAGGATTCTTAATTCTCCAGAAGGAGCAATAATGTTTGGTGGTTCACTACTGTTGCCCCCCGGGCATCTTCTTGCTCTTTTTGCTTTAGATGTTCCCATCTTTCCCCGGGTGCCCTTTCTCATATTACTGTTGACCAATTCCTTGCTATAGGTTTCAGATCGCATCCCTTGTTTTAACTCTTCGGGCATACTCCCTCCTCCAACATGGGCATCCTCATGGTTTTGACATACCTCTTGGACCTCTAGCAATGATAATCTATTTCAGTTAGTATCAAGGGGAATGTTACTGTTTGATCACCCAGAGGTGATACTAGGTCAGTTAATAGATTACCGTTTAAAGGAGTTTCTGGTGGGACCCACCTACTTACTGTTTTAGTACAGTGCTCTGTTACATATGGTATACTACTAGATTCCTTGTTTTTGCTCCCCACTGGCAGAAGATAGCTTTTCCCCTCCTCTTGGTCTGGCCTTTCATAGGTCTCATGGCCATCTAAGGATTCCTTTAGTAGCCCGACCGACTTCCCTTTAACTTGGGTTCTGTCTGCCCCGACTGACTTTGCCCCATCTTGAATTGCCTCAGTACTGTCTGCTGTGTTAATCTCCAGATCTATATTTGGTACACTGCAATTTGAGCTCATAATTCCCTTCACAGGACCATTTCCCCCAGCCTCAATGTCAAGCAGAAGATCCTTTTTTTCAGTTATTAAAACATTAACCTCATTAATAGGTTGAAACATTCTAAAACTTTTTTTGAGCCTCTTCCTGGGAAACATCTGTTATTGCCTTCCTTTTAGACATTGTTAAATTATGCAAAAGAATGTCTGTAGCAAATATCTAGAGATTACATTACATTGTATCAGATTTACAGGGGCTCAGATATGATTTATGGGGGCTCAGATATTAGCAAACAAGAAGTATACCAAAGTTCAAATAATTTGTTTAAAATTTGCTGGATATAAAGATCTAAAAATTCTATGGGTGTGAACACAGAACTGTTATACATATACATCTATCTGTATTACTAGAGCAATTATAATTGCCAACACTTGCACACGCTGATTCAATGGCCTAAAATATATCATACTGCATATTAAAAAACAACCTGCAATATGCCAAAGTGCGAGAGTGCCAAGGTGCCAGTTATAAGATGCACAAAATTCCAAGTGTAAAAGATGCAAATACCCCTGGCTAATAAAAGTTGTGGTTACTTACTCCTTCCATGCTCTAACATATTTTGTGATGGGTCTGGGAGCTGGTTCAATGAAAACAGCTATACAGCCCTTCACAGTGACACAATATCAGCCAAACAAGCCGCCCAAGTGCCCAATGGTAACCATAAAGTACTAATGACCAAAAACTACTGGGAAGAAGTACTCTCCATACTGCAGTGCCCAGTGCAAGTGCAAAGTATCAGTTCTCAATCTGAGATAGAAGAAAAATGGTCACTATTTTGAATAAAATGTAAATGTGAACCAGATAGTTAAATTATCAAATACAGGAATAATGTTCCTATGTCACAGTATAATAAAATAATCATTGTCAGTGAACTGGCATTTAAAACATTAAAAACCCCTGTGAAGGTAGTTTATATGATAGTCAATATCAATAGTTGGTATCAATGTCAACAATTGTTGGATCAAAGTCCTTTAAATAAACCTCAAGCCCCGGGGGAACTACTGATAGCTCAAGGAGAGACCAGAGTCTGAATCCTCCCCCTACCCCCACTTCAGGGGCCTTGCAGTATGCTCTGCTTCCGCTCCTACTGGTAAATGTCAATGGCAATAACAAGTCCAGTGCTTAAACTATGTAGGCTATGAATGCTAAGCTGATATTAATGAGATGATGCTCACTGTAGCAGAAGGCCCCAGCTGAGTTCCAGTATTCCAAACTCCGAAGCTAAAGAAGTAAACACAAGAGCACAGATGCTGCCAGACGGTAACAGGGTAATGTGAAGTAGCATGAACTGCAGATTTTAAACAGTAGATGCTGCTTATCTCTAACAGGGTATCAGCAGAAAGAAACGTTTCAAAAAACGCATGCAGAAAAATGCCATATTCAGCTGTGCAAAAAATAGCTAAAACCCATAATGTCGATCAAGGGGAGCGGGTGTTGTGGGGGTGTTCCCCGCTCCCCTTAATTGACATTAAGGGTATTTGGGGGTTATGGGGCAGTCCCCCGCTTCCATACAAAGGAAAGCGGGGGACAAAGAGTTTAAAAACAGAAAAGGACCCTGCAGCGTAACTCACATTGCGGGGTCCACATAGCAGTGAAGGTGTACAGGTAAGTCGGACACTGGAGGTAAGTATGGGTGTTGTAAGGGTCAGTGAGGTGCAGGGAGTGGGGATGGCGGGTGGTGGTAATGTGTGTGATCATTTCCTTTACGAAAAGTTCGGATTTTAAATGTTTGTAATTGAAATAATCACGTATATCCCTCTTTCAGTATACTAATAGTTCCTTCTGGCAACAAATCTCCGGTGACTGCAGCTCCTTGCCTCCAGCCCAATAGCCTCAACAGTCTCAACAGCAATGTGGCACCCGCTGCAAGGATGAACGGGCCGGGGTCTTATCCACTTCCTGCTCCTGAGGAGAGGGGCCTCCAGCCCCAATCCGAATGCAATAGAAGGGGGTAAACAGGACGCAAAGCCAACAGTACCAACAGCAATGCAGCTCCATTTGCAGCGGCCGACATTGATTTCAGTATTAAGGTGATAGAATAAATGCAGACCTTTCATATGAATTTTACATAGATTGTCCACCTATGGCACATGCACCCACGACACACGCTTCAACAACGCACACCCTTACGACACACACTTACTGCACACTCTTACAACACACACTATAATGACACACACTCCCATAACACGTGCAATAATACAATAGTAATATAAAATTACTAAATAACACATTTTTATTATGATATACATAAGCATAATTCCTCCAAAAAAATTGCAATAAGAAATACACAGCATATTTTCTACGTATAATCTACAATACAAAATTTACAAAAGCTTTCAAGTATTAAACTTTACATACACAATATCAATTTCAAATAACTTTATGAATTAATACAATTCAAATGTTAATTAACAAGGTACACGTCATTGTACATACATATAATTTACTAAACGATAAACATAATATTATAAAATAAAACCCACAACAGTAAAGGTTTAGTAACATTTACTTCTACAAATAACATTAACATTTATAGTCATTACACTGCATAAACAATGCGAACATTTCGTATGTGTGCTAAGTTAAATTGAGTCAATAATGCAAACTGTAAATACTAACACAAGCAGCATAATAAAAGAAAGCGTATAACATTTTAATTAAAATCAAATATTCACACCACCCATTACTGTGACCATAAAGTATTTTAGAGCAAAAACAACATATTCCAAAACAAAAACAGGGTGAGTTAAGGTTACAATGATATTTGATTTAAATGTATTTTTAATGTATTCATAAAGGTAAACTATTATTTCTGATGTTAGTAGACTTTAAGTTTTTGTTGGTTTAAACTTAACTCTTTTGTAAAAATGTTTTTCAAATAATATATATATATGTCTTCCTATTTGATGGTCAGTTTTACAGACAATTGCAAGGGCACTGCCATGGGCTCCAATTTTGCGCCCTCTATGCCAACCTAACAATGGGATGGTTTGAGAAATTCATTGTGTGGTTGGAGGGAAATGTGCAATACACTGATAAAACAGTACTATGGCTTAGATTCATAGATGATCTGTTTATAATATGGAATGGGACAGAAAAAGATTGGTTGAGTTTTGTGAAAGTCTTGAATCAGAACACGCTCAATCACGGAATCCCACAGTTTTAAAGAAATTGTCTTTTTGGATGTACTAGTGAACAGAAATTAGCGAAAATTGAAACAATTCTTTATAGAAACCTACTGGTTCTAACACTCCCTTGCATGCCACTAGTAATCACCCGAAGAATTTAATTTGGAGTATACCCTATGGGGAATTCCTCAGGTTAAGAAGGAACTGTTTGATTTTGTCATATTTTGACAAACAAAGTAAAGTCACCGCACATTTGCGAAAGTTAGAGACATGCCCAGAGATAGTCTATTGACTAATGCAGAATCTCAAGTGAAAAAAGAGATCGGTATGGACGATTCCAGATTGATCATTACCTTTGACATGGCATACAGTAACACCAGAACCATCATTAATTGCCATTGGCATGTGTTACGTCTAGATAAGAATTTGGGTCCAACTTTGGCCATTAAGCCCAGAACTATCTTCAGACGTTTTACCTCAGTTAAAGATCTGCTAGTACATAGTTACATGACAAAGGAGACCAAAGAATCTAAGGTTCAGTGGCTCGTGGGCAATGCCAATGGCTTTCGCAAATGCACGAAATGTAAGATATGAAGACACAGAGGCCATTTCAATGTATGTCCCGAGTATTTCTTTAGGGAATGATTTATGATGATTGTGTTATATTGCAGTAGTTGCTTTGATATTATTGTTGAAGCACCTGACTTAGAGTTTACAATGTTTTATTGATGAATGTTTTTTCTGAGTATATGTATTTGATTGGGTCTGGTCTCTCGAATGCACTTGTCACTTTATGCACTAGCCACTTTCATATCCAATATAGGGAAGAATTTTTGCACTTTATGATACTTTGCTGGTTAGCACTATGCACTTTATGCAGCGACATGTCCGGCAGGCCTAACACCAAGCATTTTATATGTCTAAAAAAATTACAGATTTTGACATCATTTTTAGCTAGAATAGTACCCTGAGCGTATATACTTTTCTTGTGGAACATGAGTTATAATTATATTTCGTGGTTGATACTCACTTATCATGATAATTATCATCAAAACATTATTGCTTCTAAAATGCAATTTTATAGGGATATTGACATAGTGTTGTAATAGTTGTCACGTGATGAGTGTTAATGCATTCCATCTGTATAATTCTTACCATCTCAGACATTCAAAGCACTAAGCACTTTATTCTTTTCGGTGAGCGTGGTGAAATTGTGCATCTATTTGTGAATATTTGAGTGCACTAAGCACTTTATTCCATTACCTAAGCACCATGCACTTTATTTAAACATGTCATACATTGAACTCTTGCAACATGGCTGACAGCTTGTACACGTCCTCAATGTCATCCCGTTTTGCAAGCAACACAAAGAAGGGATTGCTCCTTTCTAGCCATCATGACCATAGAGATCCAGTATATGCTTGAAGAGTGTTCTCACACTGTGTTTTAATTTCAATGTGAACAAGCAACAAGACATTGCGAAACGTGTAATTGTTGGCTTACTATTGTCCCTGCTGAGGAATCCTTCAATAAAGAATTACATTTTGTGCCACGAAGGACGACTTCCTGAATGTTTGTGCTGTTAGATGGTGGAGGAGTGCATTTGAAGGACGGGCATGTCAATTTCAATCTACAGTAACACATTTACTGATGGCAGAGGCATTCCCCCAAAGGGGCTGTGTACAAAAGCACAAACATGAGAACAAGTGATGAGTCTTTTTATGAGCGTATAAACAAAGTGGGACATATATAGTGTGAGCTACAAAGGTAACATTAACCTAGGGGCAACTAAAGAGGAGTACTGTACAATATATAAAATTACATTATTACGTGGCTTTGGAGAGCGTGATGGGTCAGGAAGAGAGAATAGGGGAGAGGGCATGTGGGCTCCCTCTCTAGCAAGTAAGTGAAATTTCAGCTGAGCTTTGAAGAGATCCACAGTTGGGATCTCTTTGATTGTGATTGGCAGCGGGTTCCAATGGAGCGGGATGAGTAGGGAGAAAGAGTGGAAGTGTGAGGAGGCACACGGGCATGAGACAGTGAGGTTGAATGCAGAGGCAAATTGAAGGGAAGCAGATTGTGAGTAGACAGACACAATCAGACAGGCATTGATGAGCAAGATCATTTAAAGCTTTGTAAGCTATGAGAAGAAACTTAAAAAGATAGTGGTTATGCATAGAGAGCCAACCAACTTGTTGTTGGTGGGTAGATGGTGGGGAGGATCTGGGTAGTTTGTACATAGTGCAGGTATTCAAGTTGTGAACTTTGTCCACAGAGAGGAAAGAGTAGAGAGGAAGGCCAGGGAGTAGACTCAAACAGTTGTCGAGTAGAACACTGAACACAAGGGTGGAGAGGTGGAGAATAGAGTTTATGTAGAGTGGTAAGAAATAGATACATTTTGTGAATGTTGGGAAGATTAATACAAGCATCAGAGACAGTTGTAGTAATGAATTGCTGCAGTCAGACGTCGCTATCAAAGAAGACCCCAAATGTGCAAGACTTTGGCAAAGGAGAAAGACGGTCAGATGAAAGGGTGATCTGAGAGTAGAGGAGAGGAATGGCATTGAATGGCTGGAGAGATATGACTTGCATTTTTGAGGAAGTGGAGGACCATCCAGTGACCGATTGCAGTAAGGCAGTTGGTAATCTGTTCCAAGCTGGCTAGGGTGAAGAAGGGAAAGAAGAAAAAGATGTGAATGTCAGTAAAGCAGTGATAGTGAAAGGCAAGGACAAGATAAGTCTTCCTAGGCAGAGGTGTAACAGATCAACAGGACTGATCCTTAGGAAGTGACGACAATGTGAGGGCTGGGATCAGATGTTTGCAAGTTCCAGGAGATCTTTAAGTAGCACACTCCCAGGTAGGAGGAGATTCAACTGAGAGCAGATTTGGATACTCAAAGTCCTGGAGAGTTAGGAGGTGAAAAAAGAGTGTTTAAAAGTGACAGAGAAGTCCAAAAAGGTTAGGTAAAGATGAGATTTCTAAGCAGGGAGCATCAGAAAGAAAGCAGGAGACATACATGAGCGCAGTCTCAGTGGAGTGTTAACTACAGACGCCCAATTTAAGTCCATATCCAAGGCCATTATCTCAAAGTATTGTGAGGGGTCAGTAATGTGAGACTCCAGACTATGTTTAGTTTTCTCAAGGTTTGTCATTTTATTTTAAACCAAAATAAACACAAACCCCAACTAAATCTATGCTACCAGGGTATTCCCTGCCTAGTCTAGTTCTAGGACCTAAGGGAAAACCTCCTGGCATTTAAAATATTAACTCTCAACCTAAACAGCATAAACATTTAAAGGAACATGGAAACATCATCAATGGTTACCAAACAACCAGTGTTTTGGAAGACTTCTACTTGTCCTGGGCAGATCTTGCTCCCCTGCAATGTCCCAAAATCAATTCTTCCAAGGAAAAGAACAGTCTTGAAAAGCTCCAAAGAAATAAAAGTTCACACACATAAACATCCACTGGTAACAGTACTTCTTCGCTTGATGAAAAGGTTCCCCTTTCCAGTTCCACAAAGAAAACAACAGCACCAATGGGAATCCTGTACAGCATCCTTCCAGGAAAAGAATGAACAATGTTGAAGACAAAAGTACCACTTCCACTTAACAACTCTGATACTTGAAACTCCTGCAGCCTATTTTATATACAGACTTGTGTGGATGCTTCTACTCAGGGTTTGCTCTTTCTTCAGAAACTCCTACTACCATTGAAACTTTGCGAGCAGGGTCCCTTGCCCCACAGTTGATCTCTGCTTCTGCTATATTCAACCACTACAGTTCTGACAATTGTATTGTCGACCACAGTTCTGCTGCTGCTACTGCAACCTATAGGGTTAGGAAACTTCCACAAGACTTCTTCGACCTCTACAGGCTGGCAAGACACTCTTCACCTTTGTGTGGCAAGAGAGGGCAGCCTCTTTGCCTTTCCCTCCACCTTGTAGCTACCAACCACAGTTATACTGCTACTACTAGAACTTAAAAAATATTAGGCAACTTCAACAAGAGTTTTTCAACCTCTACAGGTTTTAAAAGTGTTGATTTGGACACGCGCCCAGCTCCCCTCACCAGCTTCAATGATACTGTTTCTTTAGTGGTGATCCCAAAGCTTCAGTGTCACTCAGTTTGCCTTGGATAACCTTTGTCACCTCTATGTTAAAGATCGCTGTGGTAACAATAGCTTCAGCAACTCCCCAACACCAGTGTTCAGTTCTTATATGGGCTGGGTAGCTTCAATAGGGTTTGGTAGATTGGCTTGGGTATCACTTGTTCTCTGCTCAGCTTCAACCACTTCTACAATCACAGCTTTATTGTTTATATTGTGAGAAGAAGTCCGTTTTCTAATAAAAATTAAATTAAGCACACATGATTTTGTTTTACTCTTGAACCACCACTTCAAACATTCTGCGTCCCAACCTTTTGGTCAGCGTATAGCCTCCAAGGTTATCAGGAAACTGTGGGGTGCATTTTCCTTTCATATGAACAGCAAGATTTTAAACACTGGACCAAAAACTGAAGAGCCATGTGGAAAAGGGGCCTACCTGTCAATACCAAATGAAAAGCAGCATTTTAATTCACAAAAGAAGGAGGAATCAAAGTTCCCTTCCACATGGAAACCATATTTTTTAAACAGTGACACAAAAAAGGCTTGCATATGTATGTGCAAATAAAAGCAGCTTAAATGGGAAAATATACCACTGCTAACAGGAAAATGGCAGGGAAAAAGACATGGTGCGTGTTGACAAAAAGTAATGTAAATTATGTTTTACATACAAAACACCAGTGACATTTGAAAAGCCTCTTTGTTTTCATGGAAAAATGTCAGTCCAAGGCAAACCCTTTTTGCTGGCTGTGGGCAAACTTCACGAGGAAATCTCCCACTGCCAATCTTGGTGTTAAATCTCTCATCGAATTACCAACTGCAATATAGTGTCCTGGTAAAGGTGTTGAAAACCAGTGCTCCCCAGACTGGCTGGCTCTGAAGGCAGTCACTGCAGGACAAGTTCTCCTTGGCTCGAGCATGACCAATATTGACCAATATGTCAATATGTGAAAATGGGGTCAACAACTTTAAAGAGCAAGCTTCCAACACAACGAGACTGATAAAAAAAAGCTCTGAGTACAGGCTGACCCAGTGAAAACAAATGGCCTGAAGGCATTTCAATTGCCATTTGTCCCACATGAACAGTTAGTATGAATGTAAAAGGACTATCATTATTTAGGCCTCTTTTCAGCAACCATAGGGCAGATTTTTTTTCCATTTATGTACCATTTTTTATGTTATTACCAGGCGATTGTGGTGATATAAAATTCCTCCACCTGCGACTCAGGGAACTGTAATGGCCAGTTAAACTAGGTTTCTGGCTGATCTGAAAATGTTTCAAATGTGAGAGTTGGTGAACAGGTGGAGAATAAAATTAGGGACATGGGTCATAACTTACATGTTCATAACTGTTATGCTTTTTATAGAAATGGCAGAAAAGTGCCAGAGGGGCATGCAACATGGTACAGACCTGGTGGTCGGCTTATCTAATTCACCATGATTAGCTGAATCAGAAAATATGTATATTATGGCAGTTACTAGTAAATAACAAAGTTTTTGATACATAAATAGTTTTTGCCAAACATTTGAAAGGAGTATAAATGGTGATTACAAATGGGAATTGCCATATGGTGCCCCTTAACCAATCCTGACCTGGAGGCTGGGTTTGGGAGGAGGGAGGGAGAAGGGTAACTGTCCAATCCTAGTTGCGTGATTTATTGCAGGATACTTCCCCAAGACTGTAAAATTGGTGATGTCTTCACTGCTAGATAAGGGGGGCTGCACTAGGAGGAGGGGACAGAGAGAGAGCTGGTAAAATTTACCATCAGGAGTGCTGCTGAAACTTACCACCTGACAGCTGTAAGGAAGCACCAGAGGAGATTGCCAAGAGTGCATTTCGGTGGAGCTGTCTATTTCTAGGAAGGCCTAAAAGCTAACTGGGTTCTATGTTGGAGAAAGGGAGGCCACCTTTGAGAGTGCACTGACCAGAGCCCTGCTCTATCTTTACAGAGTGTCCTGAGATGCAGCTAGCTTTCCTGAACTTTAAACAGATGCTTTCTATGTAAGTAGAACTGAGCCCTGTGAAACCAAAGGGTGGGTGAGTCTGCTTGCCTTAAATCCTTTCCCTTTAGAGTGGGCAAGGGTGGCAAAACTGTGTAGTTCCTTAGCTTATTTAACTTAAAATATTAATTTAATTAATTCCCCATTTGGCAGAACACTACGGCGTGAAATTAGTTAAAATTCTAAACTAACAAAACTCACTTCCCAGTCTGCGCTGAAAACTATAGCCTATAATTTAATTGGATAATCCTTTTTGTCCTGCTGACCCCGACTTCTTTAACGAAGAGGGGTGTCTTTGTTCTTAACACAGGCATTTCAGTGGAGGGGGTCTTAAATCTTAAATTCCCCAAATCATTCACATGTTTCTGTCTTGCTTCCCCAACACAGACCAAAGTGGGAGTGGAGGGGTCCGAAAAACAAACTGTTACATCACCCTGTGTTTATTTTAAGTGTGGGCAAAATCATAATTACCATATGTATTTGTACCAATCTTGAAATCCTAGTGCTAGCCTTTAAAGCCTGCAGGAAAATCAAAATCACACAACACTACATGATAATTGTTTTGGTTATTGATCAGTTTAATTATTTCTTGAAGTGAAATTTGTAGAAAGTGAAGAATTGTGATTGTGTTCCTTTCAACTCAATTTTGTGATTTATTTATGCTGAGAGAAATTGATTGTGTTGGGCCAAGGATAAAGTGGAATTTGAAATTTTCGTGCAAATTTCTATTACTTTTAATTTAAATAAATACCAATATATTTCCTGTTGACTGGCCTGGTTCTTGGCTCATTGTTAGCTCAGAGGGAGGGATGCAAGGGTCATGATATGTGTCTGAGGTAGGGCTTAATAAAATAATCTGTTAAACAGTTTGTTACGTTACACCTTAATTGGGGCAGGAAGGATATCCTAGTGTTGAGGGTGGCTTCTCAATAATCTGTTACAAAACAATGGGCCTCATGCCGAGTTTGCTGGTCTGGAAATAAGGATGCTGGTATGCTCACTGGGTTGGCCTGCCGGAGCTGCTGTGCCCGACAAGTCTGACCCTGCCGTGCACAGCGGCCACGGTGGACAAACCCATCATGGAAGCACTGTCACCGTTAACAACGGTGCCAGTGCTTTCCGCATCCCCACTCCCATTAACAAAATTACTGGTGCCTGACTTCCCGGCCACCAGACTTGTAATAGCCCAGTGTCACAGGGAAGTCAGGCACTGGTAATATTTTATGGGTCCGGCGGCAAGCTGCCGACCCATAATGAGGCCCAATGTCTCACGTGCAACCTCTTCAGATGTTAAAACTGTGCTTGTAACATTTCGGGAAATTCAATTAGAATTCAGTAGGTTTATCAGCAACGTTCTCTGTGTTATCAGGAGCCACGCGACCGCTCGGCATGGAGTTATACTTAACAATGGAAAAGGTAAATGCATCACTGCACGCAGGTGTTTCAGCTTTGATAATCTCATTGTGTGTTACATTTCCCTTGTTAAATTGACTTCCCACTTGAATGAACAATTTTAGCTTCCTTTAATATGAATGCGAGTGACAATAAAGTTGGCTACAGTTACCACCAAGGTATTTTGGTTGATTTGGAATACGGAGCTTCTCATTCCCGACTCCACAATCACTGCGACTGCGGGCAGCTTCTGCTGCCCGGCTTGGTTTCTTCTATTGCTACTGCTGCAGGGACTCTTGGGACCCACACCGTTCTGCTGCATGGGTATCTCCGATCCGGCCTCATCAAAGGACTCATCAATCTACTTTCCAGTTTCTCGGCTTGTCTCTGCACACAGGCCTTGGGTCGATGCACAATTTCAATACACCTGGAAAGACTGCCTGTTTCTTCCAGTCCTTACCAATGCTGCACCAGCCAAACAGGGCTTGTGAGCACAGGACCACCTCAGAGCCTGCAGATAAAATCTGCTCTTTCTCTGCTCCTGCATCCGTTCTGTGGTCACAGTTCCTTTTGAACAGCCAGCTTGGTGCTCTACTTCTTTGCCCACCTTTCAGCTCCTACTCCTTTCTACTGCTCCTCCCTGCCTTTTATGCCCCTCAGGTGGGTTAATTGGTTTCAGGTACATGACCTTAGAATAATTTCCTGGACCTGCCAAAAGATATTAGGCTTGCCTGCCTGACCTGACCTCCTGCATGTCTCTTTAGCCCTCTTCTCCTTCACAGCACTTGAGGGATTCCGGGACATGCAGTTCATTGTAGAAAGTTTCAAGTTCACTACATCTTTAGAAGGACAAAAGGCCATCAAAAGGGATGGGTAAGGGGAAAGTTAGAAAGGGGTTGTAGAGGATGTGCCAAGTGTCATCCTCACTCCAGCCACCCCCTTTGTAGTACCAGGTACGTTCACAACAAAATATGTGACATATGAAAAACAGATAAACCAGCAGAGGGCCGCAGTTGGGCTCTGCCCAGTGCCTATCAGTGTAACAGAAACCATATCTACAGTCAAGACAAAATAACATTTGTCAGAATGAGATACCTGAAGAAGCCAAGAAGATAGTAAAAGAAGAGGAATGGTGACGTCATAAGAAATCGGACTGACATAAATATTGGAGATATGATGACTTAGTAATACTGACAAGGAGATGAAATACCATGGATAAGTGACATCTTGAGCCTAAGATGAAGACATTGATGTCAAAATGCAGAAACATATCAAAACTATACATACATTCCTCAAAATGCACTTTATAGATCAGTGTAAATCCACTTCGCACATGAGCAGAATTAACCAAAGGTTACTAAAGGTCTCAAGAGGAGAGTTTTGCAGCAAACAAATCAAGAATTAAAATGGAGAGAAACCCAGCTCGACATAAACATGCCAAGAAGCCAAGGTCGTATGGGGCTGGAATAGGCCAACAGTGGATACAATTAAGAGAAAAAGAGTACAGTATCCTGTTCAGAAAGGTCAAGATGAGCCACAAATGGTAGAAGATGGGCAGAATTAAATCAAATACATGAAAATGCATGAAGAAGAGGCTGATTTCAGGGTGTCTGAATCACGTGACAAGGCAGGCAGGAAGGGATGAGACTTTCACACCTACGCATGGACCCCTGCCATACCCATACTCCTTAAATTTCTCAGACCAAGAAGCAGACTCAAGGCCAAACTACAAAGAAGTAATTGACACATGACCACTGAGGGGATGATTGATTGTAACATAATTGGAGGGAAGCTGGGATGCAGATGAACTCCCTGCACCTGGCTGGCTGTTCTGCATGCTTCAGGGCGCAAGTGGAAAAGTATGAGTGGGGTTGATGCCAACCCAATCATAGTGGACCATGTAATCTAGGGTCCTATAGTGAGTAGAACCAATGAGACGTCATACTTTTAGTGACGTTTATAGTGGCCATTTTGAAGGAAGGGCTTAGTTGCCCAACCTGAGATTGATTATCCAATCCCCTCTCCCCGTTATCACATACAGTTATAGAACCTATGTTAAAGTTACCTTCCTATAGCCAATCACGTTGCATGTTAGGTTTTTAAGATTGTGCATCAGTGATGATGAGTATTTGATATAAATATTGGGGTTTTTCTGAAATGAAGTGGAGTTGAAGCGAGAAGGAAGATCAAGCGGTTGCTGATGTTCATTGAACTCCCTGTTTTTATACTTGTCATTAAACTGACTCCCTTTGCCAAACTATTGAGTTGTCATAATTACTTGGTACAAGAGTACCAATCTGCATCCCCATCTATCTCGAGGGTGCTGCTACTCATCTTAAAGGGCTGTTTGGAGAAACCAAGTCTTATGGGCCGGCCCGATTCCATCCAGTTCACTTGGTAGCAGAGATTAGATGGTTAAGATTAGATAAGACACACATTGACCGTCGACATAAGACTTCGGGTCCTTGGCAATATCACAAGTCCTTTGCCATCCAGCTGAGTAGAACAAGAAACTCCCCGTGGATAGTGGTTAGTCTAATTAAAAACCCTGCAGGTTAGGTCTGAAGAAACCTTTGCTTTCTCCCAAGAATCCCTTCCCACTTCTATAAGCAGCCCATTGAAAAAGTGGCACGGAAAGGCGGTAATGAAGGCGTTGATCCCGAGCGTCCAGAGAGGAAAACCATGCGAACGGTGAGTGAAAAAGACTGAATGCTTTGGCAAAAAAGTTGCATGCCTTAAACACAAGTAAAGGGAAGGTAATGGTGGGAGGCGGGACAAAAATAACATCATAGTAAGATTATAATGTATATATAAGGGGAACATATTGATTTGAGGGTGGTCGAGCAATAGAGACACACCGGGAGAGGCCGAGAGAAGAGTATACACCCAAGTACCTAGGTTTTAAAGAGCGCTAGAAGAAGCCTTCATTTAAGGTCCTGAATTGATAGGATGACGTAGGAGACCAGATTGATTAAAGACGGTCTGAAAGAAATGGGCTTAAATTCCATGTAGGAATACAAATTAAGGACAGGATGCATCTGAGGAAGCAGATGGCATGGGATTTGTGTAGCCGGCCGGAGTCTGTCTGTCTGTTTTTTTGTTTTTTTTATATCTATGACATCATAAGGTATAAAACTTTTTGGGGGAAAATAGCATGGAAAATTGCTCGATTAAACAGATAAAATGTTGCATGTCATGGATTGATGGTTGTTGTTAGTAAAAGTACTTTTTTTGTTGAAAAAACGGGATTGGAGCTTGCGACGATTGGTGCTCGCTCATATTGTTGATCTTGTTTGTGAAACATAAAGCATAACAAAGTGTTATATAAGGAAAGGATAAACATGTTAAGCATGGAAGACATTACCCCATTGACACACATGTGCAAACAGCTGCCGACGCATGCACCTATGCTTAAACAGTACAGTGCAGAATGGGTTAAAGGGAGCGCAAACAAAATGTTTATGGCATAGCCACAAGGTGGATCGCTATCTAAAACGGTCCTGCAGCACATTACCACATATTTGCACACCACGTATACTGGCAAAAAGTTAGACAAACGCCTGGCTAGTTTAGAACTTTGGAAAATGTACCAAGTGGAAAAGGAGGAGGAGCCACCATTAGATTGGATACTGAATATATGCACAGACGGGGTAAAGAGCCTTCTGCACCACCCGCCCCGTCTGAAACAAAAATCGAAGTTAGTAAAGACGAAGGATTATACCCGTTGAGGAAACTTAAAGCAGCCACAGGATATAGCAACCCATCATATGAGTCACCTACGCAAAGTAGTGACGAAAGCCCAGAAAAGACAGTTAAAGAGATATTACCTCCAAAGTGCCAAAGGACAAGGGGAGACACGAAAAAGAAAAAGGAGACCAAACACAAGCAAGTACATCTCTAGATACAGGGAGAGAGGTAAATAGATGGAAAGGAGATGAGGATAGAACTGATGAGATAGCATTCGCACTGAACGAATGGATAGGAGGTCAGATTTTATTGAAACTCGATGGTAAAGGCATTGAGGATATGAGACAAAGGGAAGAACAAGATGAATTAGAAAAGAAAGAGAAGAAAAAAGAAAAATGATTACGAGACGAAGGGGCTAAGAAAAAAGATAGGCAGAAACGAGAGCAGTTATATCATGATGAGCAGGTCAGAAAACAGGAAAAGGCAGAAGAACAAAGAAAACGCGATCATAAGCAGAGAACAGCTGATGTTCAGGATAGAATAGAACATAGGAGAATAGAAGAAAAAGAAAAAAAAGATATGGGAGAAGAGAAGAAAAAGACAAAGAGATGAGGAAATGCAAAGGGCAAATGAACAAAGAGATGCTAGAAAGCAAGAAGAAGGTAGGGTCCGAGAAGAAGCGAGGAAGCTTAGAGAGTTTGATGATGACAAAGAACGCAAACGAAGACAGAGAGCATGGGATCTCGAATATCTGGAAAGGGAGGTTAAAAAACTCGATCCAGTAGTAGACTGGGAAGATATAGAAGAATTCTTCCCTGAGTACGATTCAGTACCAGGCACGTCTAGGGCAAATATATAAGATGTCTTTGACACCAGAGGCATCGGAGAAACGATCAATGGAATATACGATGAGATGGGGCTAGAACAGGTGCCCCAAGGGAAAGGAGAGGATGAGCGTCTTGAGAGCACTCAGTTGTATGATACTGAGGACGCCTCCTGAAGTAGCAGAAACAGAGAACTGTCCTTAGATAGGCTGACTCTAAATAGAAATGAGGAGGATGAGAGAAGTTGCACGAGTTGGGCACAGGCAATATTGGACACAGAAAGAGAAGAATGTGAAGAGAGAGAAGACGAGAGAAGTCGTGAAAGAGGCTTCTCTAAGAGAAAGGGAATACAATGGTTGAATTCTATTGGGTCTGCACCTAAAGCATCGGAGTTAGCCCTACAATCAGATTGGCATGAAGGAGTACCATACGGTCAGAGGGGGGTATCTCCACAAACCTATGTGAGCAGATTAAGGCCATTGCCAGGTAGATAGCGATGCAGATATATTACCCCTGCGGTAGACAGAAAAATGATGAGAGAGGAAAAGGAGTGTCATATGTCACAGTTCCCTTTACTAGAAAAAGGAGGGACAAGGCCACAATATATACCTTGGCCACAAATGGATAGAGAAAACCTGAATAATAAGCTCCCAATGTTGACATCTAGAGCTGGAAAATTGATACATGATTTAGAAAAAATGACAGGAGGGAACACGTTAGCTATAGGGGATATTAAGGGTCTTTTAATCGCCATACTTGGTGATAGAGCTGACGATGTGTGCACACGGGCAAGTTACCCTGGGGTAACTACAGTTAATATTGCGCATGACAGAGCGACATTTAACAATTGCAGAACTGCGGTATGGAAAGTGCTTCGAGTGCTATACTCAGACGCTTCTGATATGGGAGCTATAATGGCAAGTAAAATGAAAGAGTCAGATGATCCATTGATTTACATTCAGAATTTTTAAGACGCCTGGGTATTGGAAACTCGTGAATCTTGGGGGAAATCTATACCCGTGTTTTACCATATATTATGCCAGGGGCTGCCAGAGCAGGTACAGAAGCAGCTCAAGAAATTGCTAGGGATAGCCATGGTCTGAAATACTGTTCACCATCGCGCACTATTTCAGATTGCTGCAAGAGAAGAATCACAAAAAGGATGCTGCACGAAAAGGAGAAGAGGCTAAATTGGTGCAGAAAAAATGATCAAAGTATGCCATTGAAGGGGCAATGATAACTAACACAGATGGATCAAATACACAGCAGATCAATAATCAAAGTCAGTTTGATCAACGCAATAACGGGTTTTACCCAAGGGGAAGAGGCTTTCGAGGAAGAAGATGGCAGAGTAATCCGGGAGGTTTTCAAAACAATCAAGGAGCTTTTCAAAATATGCAAACTGTAAACCAGGATATGCAAAATGGGCAAAATAATCAGACCACCGCCAATATGTTGGACGTATGGGATGACAGGGCATATAGCACGCATGTGCGGAAGTCAAGGAATGGTGCAAAATGACCAATTCCAAAGAGGGATGGTGAATCCATCTGCGTTCCCGCAGCAAGGTGGAAATGGGTTTCTACAGAATCACACGGTGCAGCAGCAAGTGCCAGGAGTACAGCAAAGCTTGCAACCACAGCAGAAGGTGACACATTTTCCACAGGGACAGTCTCAACAGTCGCCACTGCAACTGTCACAAACAACAGGCACAGGTCAGGTACTGAATTCTGGAATAAGAGATTCCACAAGTGAAGGGGGAATCCATTCACTCAGAGTGGGACAAGATTATATATGGACTAGGACAGCTCACTGGGAGACCGGATGTGTTCTATCCTATCAGTGACACCAAACCCTCACGAGGAACCAAGGGTAGATGTCTGTATAGGGGATAAGGAGTATTTTTTCTTAGTTGACATGAGTGTGACACGCTCGTGTATACGTGAAGGCAAGTTTTCTTTGTTCGGCGATCCTATAAATACTCAGGGCTTCACAGGAGCAACAAGTCGTGTTCCTTTTATGAAAAAAACTTCCAGTTTCTATAGGAGAATGTGACATGAAGGTACCACTGCTATATTCAAGGCAGACACTGGTGAATATATTGGGAGAGACCTAATGACAAAGTGAAACATGACAATCTTTTTCACGGAGAAGGCCATGGTATGTTCAACCCCAGGAATGCATTATTTGAATGTGTGTGAATGATTAGAGCATAGGAAGGACAAATGGCTATGAGAGCTATTCCATTAAAACCAGAAATATTCGCCTATGGAGTACATATATTAATGTCATGGATACCAGGCCTTGCATACAAAACAATGAGAACCCCAGATGAGTTTCTGTTCAGGCCAAGAATACCTGTGCATGCGGAAAAGGGACAAGCGTTTCCCTTGACAATACAAGCAGCAATAGTGAGACGAGAAATGGCTTTGCTTGATGGTTGTAATGATGAAGTCAGACAATGGTGCGCAGTAATCGCCATTGGGGAAGGTTGCAGATTGACTGATGTCACTGATGACGATCTGTTTCAAGAGCAAATAGGTGAAGATGAGATGACAGTTGAGGTTAATCTCATTTATTGGGTGAAAATTATCAACAGAGAGGTGCCTTAGAGAATGATGGTGGCACAAAAACATCCTGAATATTTTAATGACGACAAAGCGAAGTTGCCTGTCTCAATATGGATTACAGGTCCTTATGACATAGGCTTACTGAAAGGAGTCGGAGAAGTGAAGATCAAATTGAAGCCAGGAACAATATTACCAAAAGGACAACAGTATCCCATGTCTAGGTAGGAAGATGAAGGGATTTTTAAGATAATTTCTGCCATGAGGGAGCAGGGCATCTTAGTGACGTCAGAGTCGTCATGCAATACTTCGGTTTATCCAATTAAAAAATCAAAGGGAGGGTCTTGGCGTCTAATAGAAGATTTAAGGCCTATAAACCAGATAGTAGAGGCCGAGTTCCCTCTAGTCCCTAACCCGTCCACAAACCTATGTAATATATCCGTTGAAGTGAGGTATTTCACGGTGATTGACTTGAAAAATGAATTTTTCTCAATCCCATTGCACAAAAACTCTCAAGATTTGACATCATTCACGTTCAGACAAGTTCGTCTGAAGAGTACAAGACTGCTTCAAGGTTATTGTGAGTCTCCTTTGATTTTCAATAGGGTCCTGCAGATGGACTTAAGTAATATTGGATTAGAGAGTGTTGCCTTGCAACACATGGATGACATTCTAATTTGCAGCACAACAGAGGAAAAGTGCAGACACGATTCTATTCTGAAGCCAAGCTTGTGGCAACCAAAGATGAAATAATAATGAGTGTGGAGATACATGATGAGCATGAGAGAATGATTGTTGCACGAAATGAGCCTGAAGTCTATAGCAATATGGCAAAATCTCAGTTAATGGAGCTCCAAGGGGGGGGCACCACAGGAAGAGAAGAACCTATGAAAGGGACAAGGGTGTTCTTTAAACCCCTTCAAGAGCTTGTGGTGAAAGCCAGCACTGGTAAACCGATGATGCCTATAGCCTTACTGAAAAAAGCACTGGAACAGTTATACTACCTAGCGCACATGATAAAGGAGAATCTAGCAGCAACAATTGCCGAAGACTGGTTCATACCGAACTTGGCAGAGCATGTTGCATTTTTATGGTAAATTGTATAATCTGTCAGCAGTTCACGGCTGGGCATACACTATGTGTGATTAGAGGAGTAATTCCAGGGCCTAATGGACCGTTTCAGCACTTCCATATCTATTATGCCAATATGATTCAGGTATGTAACAGGTACAGGTATCTAATTGTTGTGGTGTGTCCATTCTCTAGGTGGATAGAAGCAGTTCCATGTACACACCCAAACTCTACATGTGCAGCCACATTTCCGGTGAGGGAGGTGTTTCCAGATGGGGAGTGTGTGAAGTCATGAGGTCAGACAATGGTCCTCATTTTGTTAGTACAGTATTTGAACATATTAGCTTGTTGCTTGGTATAAAGCACAAGTTTTCTTCAGCATATCATCCTCAAGGAAATGGCATATGCAAGAAGCTCAACAGCTTGTTAAAGGAAAGGATAGCCAAGTTGAAGCTTACTCTGAAGAAGGGATGGCTACACTGTCTTCCACTGGCACTGTATGCACTCAGAAACCAGCCAGGTTCTGACCACCATCTCACGCTGCACGAAATTGTGACAGGCAGAAGGATGTGAATGCCACTAACACATCGAAATAGAGCTAGATTTGATGCACAGCCAACAGGAGAAGTGTTAGGATCGGAAATGCAAACCTACTTGAATTGCATGACATCTTGTCTTACTGTAATTTCAGGACAGCTGCAGCGATGACAGGAAGGGTGTAGGGCAGTACAGAACACAGAAGGAGATGATGCAACAGACCAAGTTCCAAAATTACATGTTCCTCCAATATTCCCATGGGACACGGTCCTGGTGAGAAATCACACAAAAAAAGTGGAACGAGCCAAGGTTCAACGGTCCCTTTAGAGTGGAGGACGTCACACCCACTGCAATTAAGCTACAGGGAAGAAGAGCTTGGATCTTTTTGGGTGACATCAAGAAATACATCGGAGAAGACCCTCTGCCAGCATCCCACTGTGAAGAGAGTACAGATGACGGGAAAGAACCACAGCACGTGCAGACCAGATCCATGACGAGGAAGAAGGGCGTGTGACCAGTCAAGAAAAGACAAAGAACTTTTGTGCAAAGTTCTGGCTTGATTCTGGACACTTTCTTTGAGCAAAATAAGGGAAAAAGGACATAAAAAACACAGACACTCTGTGCATCCTAGTTGCAGGGTGAAGAAGAAGAATTGCATGTATAAGCCACAAAATAGCTTGTTGACTTTGAACTTTGGACTGAGGCACACTGAAGCCTTGATATGAAAAGATGCCAAATTTGATCGAGGATACATTAATTGGAAGAGAATACAGTATCCTGAGTCTTTCGACACAGAATCCTTATTTGGACTTACTTATGGTATCACGCATTAGTAACTCACCAAAGACATTTTGATCTATTTCGAGTTAGTATTGAGGTCATAGCCGTCCTTGGTGGGAAGGCTCACGAACATTATAGAATTTCTTCAAGATCCTGAAAACGAAAAGACAATACAGAGGCTGCTCACAGTGATTGCAGAACAGTTTCTTTTACCTTCGGAGTACAGCGAGGACAAGACAAATGTCCTTGTCACAAGAAGATAGCAGACTAGCGAGTAATGTTTAATTGAAGACTTTCCAGAACTTGTGGGGAGACATGCCAATGTCGACGTCCTCACTTTCATCAAAGACCCAGCGAACACTACACATCTGAGAATGCTCCTGCATGGTATTGTAATGCAGCTCGAACTTTCTAATCATCATCAGAACCACCGGAGAAGATTGTGAACTTTATTTCAATGGAGAGATCATGAAGGTGTTGCAAGAACTTCACTTTTGTTTATGCTGACAAAGGAACAACATGTCGTCTGGAGTGAAACGGATTAGAGGCATCGACTGGGAACTAGTCTATTTTGAACATGCAAATTAAGACTTACGGAACTATGGAACTTACTGCCTCATTTGGAACTCTCGTTAATGGAAGGAGAACTGTTTCCAGAGACAAGCGACAGTCTATTTTTCAGACAAAGAGGATAATCGGTCCAGCACTTTTGACCTGCAAGAAGAGACAGCAGGATCTAGATATAATGACACTGTTTAACATGTGTTATAGAGTTAGGTTTGCTTCCTTAGATGATTGAGATGGGCAACCAGAACAGCAATGTTGTCCTCCCTCATGGGGAGAGACATTCATAGTGGCCCAGGAGAAAATGCTGCAAATTAACTTACAGGTGTATTGTTTACACATGCATTGTGTTCATTATCATATTACTGTCATTGACGATTAGAAGTATACTGGCAAAGTGTTTGGTGTGCGAGTGAGCGAGGAGGAGGTCTTGGATTTTCTCTCCGTATCTATAAATCCGAACAAAAGGAAATTGACTTGGTTTCTGCAGTACAAGGAAAACCAGCGGGTGAGCGTGGAAAATCAGTGCTGGCCCCTTTAATCTCCGCGTGGAGATGTCGCCTCATAAGCAACTGGGTCATGCGAAGCGTCTGCATGAAGTGTACTGGCAAAGTGTTTGGTGTTCGGTGCTCAGTGGGATGTGAGTATGTGGCACTAGCTGTTTTTTCTGCTAATCTTGACATTTGAACCGCAGTCCACTTCTGTATATGAAGGTGTGCCACGGGGGATAGCGGGGGACAGCAAACACGGTACACTGAGAGCAACGTATCTGTTTGAGTTCCCTTGCACTGACTCGAAACGATGTTGGGGTATACAGAGATACAGCCAAGCAATCCTCGTCGAACAAAGTGTGCCCATGAAATACACTGCATATTGTATCTCCAGGACAGGGGGGGTGGGAGACGGGCTCTGGCGGCTCCTTAAGCTGTCAGGTGTTCCCCGTGCCTGGGAGAGTTTGGCCTATGAGTATTATTAGAAAGTCGCATCGGTGCACGTGGCCTCTAGTACATTGTTTTGTTTGTATTAAGCCCGACGGTGTTAAGGGTGTGAAGACACCATTTGAGCTGCTTGGGCTGGATGGACGAGATATAAACACTTCCCTTCAAATCATATGGTGGGCTATGCAGATGATGTCTCTAGGCTGTCTTTAGGAAAGCTCTAGCAATTTGCAAGAGCAATCTAAGAGCAGCATTTGTGGCCAAGCTTGACTAGTACCCACGTTCTGTTACCAAAGTGGTACTAACTTTAATCACTGCCTGAATCTATCTCACCAAAACCAACCTTCTTGAGTACTTTAGTATTATTAGGTCCCGGGACTGCGGGCTGTGTCTAGCGGTTTCACCCTTTGACCCGGAACCTGTTTTGTGTTCTGGTATCTTGAGTAATCTCAATGAGATCAGATTTACGCAGTGGGCTGGCCCACTTACGCCTGCACAGGAGTTTATGGTGGCACCCAGTGGAGTAAGTGGATTCCAGTTGGCGGACCCTATAACAACATCACTGAATATGCAAAGTCCATCTATTCTGATGAACATATCCCTTCCACCCGAAACAGGGGTCACATTGTGGCCGGCGATGAGGCAAAAACAAGTGTAGTCCAAGATATGGCCATTGAATTGGCCTTTACGCCCGGAAACCCACCTCCTCCCGTTAAACCAGCAGTGACTGTTTGCAATGGGAGGAAGGAGGTTAGGGCAGAACGTCTCTCTACTCGGACCAAGGTACCCCAAGTACAGAAGAAGGGGAGCCAGGGGGTATCTAATCATTCATTAGCACCCCGGATGCCCTGTATTCAAGGCCAATTTCTGGCCAAAGGGTTATGGATCATTACTTTGTCAAATCTGCTACAACGAGCACAGAGATTAAGGGCCTCATCACGAGTTGGGCAGTACCGCCGGCGGTATTACCACCGGCGGTATTAGCCCTACCGCCAAACCCCCGGGCGCTATTAGCGCCAGACCACGGGTTTGGCGGTAATGGAATTCCCCATTCCCCACTGACCCCATTTGGGAATGCCCCATTCCCCATTGGGATCAATGGGGAATTTGCGCGCTCTTACCGCCGGTGGATTTCCCGCCGGCGGTAATAGCGCTAATTTTCGGCGGATTTCACCCCAGCTCAGAGCTGGGAAGAAATCCGCCAAAGCCTTGATTTGGCGAACCCTTAAATCCGGCGGTAATAGCGCGACCGCCGGATTTAAGGGTTACCGCCAAACCCGTGATGAGGCCCTAAATCCTTTCCAGCATTAAAGGGGACAGCAATGCTTGACCACTCGGGATGGCTTCACAGCCTAACTTTGGGGGACTTAAAAATCTGACAGATATCAGCATTATTGAGTTGGCTGACCAGGCGGAAGGTGAATTGGAGGCCTTGACCTTGGAACTCTCCAAACTTCAGCCCCCGAAACTATGTGATGCCCCCACGTTTGACTCTCCTACTCTCTTGATTGTCATAATAAACAAAGAATCATTGCGTCACTACGAAGAAGAGCGCCATCCATCTTCCCAATTAAGAGATGTCGCAGGAGTACAAGAGGATTCCTCAGAGTTACATCATACTTTGAGGGAGGTGGACGAGCGTATCCGCTTGTCTCACCCCACTGTATCGGCCCTAAATATGGTGTTAAGTTCTTTTGTTTCCCTATATGACAACATTTGAGCAGAATTGAAATCTACTAATCTTACATTGGCTGATGTTTCTCTAAAATTTCAAGAGCTTGGGTCTGAGGTTCGCTTTGCCAATCTGGGGATAAGGGAGGAGGTAGTACCTAGGAATGAGCAGCAGTTGAGGGAAAATTTTGACAATGATGCAGGGTCTGTAATTGAAATCTCAGACGATCTAGGATCAAACAATCAGCTGATTCCCATGGAAGCAAGCTCTAAACAGAGTGATATGGATCCTCAAATTGACAATCAAGCCCGTGACATCATTGGTACTGCTGCTACTATCAATGATATTACTTACGACCAACCCATTGTGGGGGAAGAGGTAATAGTAGCCATAGAAGCAGACGGGGGTGTACCTAAAGTGCAAGCCAGCTCACCACTTTTAAGAAAAAACACCGTACCACTTAAGGGCAAAGCGTCGAAGCGGAGATTGGGGGCCAGGAAAAATAGAATTTTATCTCTTAGAATGGGCCACCACACATTATTTCATGCTAGATTGTCTCCTGTACCGGAACATGTGATTCCAAACTCTGAACCTGTGTTAAATGCTCAGAAAATAACTGAAAATGTACCAATTGTTCCCGATAGGCCAGATGGCGCACCTACTTCCTCAATTTCTATTACTGATCCACTTGTAGAGAGTGTGGAATTTCTAGAGGGTAGGAGAGTCCCCGACATGAGCCTTGGTCTGAAGTTGAAAGATTTTCATGCTACTCCTTTCTCTTTTCCCTATCATTCTGTGATGTGGGGTTAGCAGGGAGGGGGCATCCATAGATTTGGCCCACTATCCAACCAATGTCAATCGAGTTGGGGTCCCCCATAGGGAGCAACTACCTCCGGGCAACTACAAGTGAATAGCGTGGCAGGAAAAATTGTGCCTGCATGTACAACAGTGAGCCCCTTGGTTGACTTGAATGAGGCACCTATGGAAGCCCCAAGAGGTGTAAATGATTTACTCCTCCCTATGTTGGTCAAGGAGGGTACTTCGAATATACAATTTCCACCCCCCTGTCTCAACTCTTATTTGAACCTGGATTGGGTGGTGGCAGGGTCGGGAATGGGAAAATCAACATTCCCCCTGAATCCAACTATCCCCGAGTATCAGCTGGGATGAAGGATCTGTTGCAGCGTCTTCACTATCCCTCAAGTGCTGGTGTGAGAGAATTCACCAAAGCACCTGTTTGGAATGGTGATTCATTGCATGCTCCTGTAAGTGCCCCATTGAGTAAATATTCCTATTCTGATGCCTATAAAGGAAAAAACGATACACGACATACTGAAAAGGGTGATGGTCGTAAAATCGATCAAGTTAAGATCCATAGTACTTTGGGCTCAGACTATCGGATTTGTTTGAATCAGCCAAATATTCTAGCCATCTTTGCGGCTATCCCAAGTTTGGCTTTGGTGTCATGGGCCGACATTGGGAGGGTTTCCTTCAAAGTGAGAGAGGATCTGAGCACTAGTATTATGTTTTCGTCCTCCCTGCTGGTAAGAGAACTCATTCTTACACAAAGCGAAGCGTTGGCAGGATTGGGTTTTGAAATCTCTCAGATAAACAAACCAAGTATGGGAATCCATCAGAAGGGGGTGATTCGACCTACTGTCAACCTATCTAAGGGTTTAGCTGTTCCTGGTAAATTGGCCCAGAGTGGAGTGTCGAATGATATGGATTGGGCATCTATCATCTCCTCCTTATGGCAAAAACTGGTCCCATGAGAGGGATATATCATTGGGTGATCATTGGAAAAGTATACTGTTATTTCTGAAATCTTGAACACCCGAGGCATTGTCCATCTTTTTTCTTTTTTTTAAAAACACTTTTTATTGTTTGACAGTGGTCTCAACAGTTACAGCAGCTTCATTCCCATAATATAGGCAAGTCATCAACCAGATACATCTTTTACATACACTGTTACATGGAAGTTTCATCATCTGAGAGCATTTCACACAAATACATGCGGAAGGGACCCCATATGTCCTTTGGTCGACTTGCACCGGGCTGGGTCAAAATGTATTGATCCTCGCATTCATTAACATAAGTGAGTTCTCGAAGGAAAGTGGTCATGCTTGGTGGTGTAGAACTTTTCCAGACCTGTAGGATACACTTCTTAGCCACCACACATGAGACGTTGAATAGCCTTCTGGTTTTCTCAGAGCACTTGCCAATGTCTCCGAATAAATATTTTTAAGGAGTCAGCTGTGGGGGTATCTGTGTAATTTCCGTCAGCATCTCAGCCACCTTTCCCCAGAATCCCACCAGTGCTGGACACTCCCAGTACATATGGAAGGAGCCCACCCGTGGGCACCCACATTTGGGGCACTCATCAGTGCAATCCGTTCCAAATTTGGCCATTTTATCCGGTGTGTAGTGTAGTCTATTTAGGATTCTGAATTGGATCAGGCGCAACCCAGCATTTGGTGAAACCTTTTTCATAAGTGCACAATATCTATTCCATTTATCCTCTGGGCTGGGCATCCGCAAGTCTGTTTCCCATTTGTCTTTAACCCGGTTCATGGTGGATGTATGGGTTTGTACTGACATATACAATATACAATTTAGAGATACCCAGTCCCCTCTTTGTGGTAATGAGTTGTGCACAGTGAGGTGGGGGGGGGTTTGTCGGGGAAAAGCGGCCACCTTTTCTGGAACGCAGCTCTCATCCTATAATATTGTAGTGTTTTGAGTGGCCCGCCGCCCAATGCTCTCGTGAAGTCCTCCGGGGTTGCAAATTTACCATTTATAAACATATCACCCACCCTCATTTCCATGTTGGGATCCCAGGCCTCCTGTATACTTGTATCGAATGTTGGAGGGATACACAGAAAGTTCCACAAGGGGGCCTCTGGGTTATAAGGTGTCTCCAGCTTCAACCTTTTAAATATTGTGCCCCAGGCCCGGACCGTACAGCTAACTGGATCATATTTGAATGTGTCTTTGTGTCATGAGTTGAATATAACTGACTTTGGGCCTCATTACGAGGTTGGTGCTAGTCATGGCGCTATCGGCGCCATGACTAGCACCAATAACGGGACCGTGTCCGACCTCGTTCAATGGGGACTTACCGGTCCAGTCCGACCTTGGCAGGACGGGTAAGTCCCCATTGTAAAAGCCATTCCCCATTCCCATTTGAGCCCTCATAGGGCTCAATGGGAAGGCGTCAATAACGGTACCGCAAATTGCCGTTATTGACCCCGGTATCCCTTAACGGGTCCCGTCCATAACACCTGGTAAAACCAGGCGTTAAGGGAGGGACCCGCTAAGGGACCTCGGAATAGGGCGCAAAGGGATTACCGGCACCGGTGTCATTACCGGTGCCTGGTATCCCTTTGAATCCACCTCAGAATGAGGCCCTTTATGTCTGCCGGGGATGTGGTGTGTGTTTCTACCCACGTGTGTGGCGCTCCGTCAGCCTCCTCATACCAGTAGTTTGCAAACAGTGCCTGGGTGACCAGATAGTAGAGCTCGAAGTACGGGGCAGCTATACCTCCGGTGCAGTAAGGCTCCGTCATTTTTTCCCACCCTATTCTGGCTGTTTTCCCATTCCAGAGGAAGGTCACTACCATTGACCGTAGTTTGGCTAAGAAGTCCCTGCCAGGCCATATAGGCATGTTTACCAAATTACCAAAAAATATAGTAGCTTAGGGAGGGCTATCATTTTAAGGAGTGCTATCCTGCCATGTAGGGCTACAGGGAGGTGTCTCCAAATCTGTAACGTAGTATTTAGTGTTTGTAGTTCCTGCTCATGATTGTCAGTGTACAGAGTGTGTCTGTTTCTGGATACTAAAACCCCAAGGTATCTGATGTGTTGTTCCGACCATTTAAGTCCGCAGGCGACGGCTGGGCATTTAGTAGAGGGGGTGAGCGGGAATATATCCGATTTAGCATTATTTATGGTGTATCCCAAGTATTCAGCGAACTCATGTATGTCAGCCATTATGGGCACTATGTTTTTCTCGGATTCACTGACGTTTAGGAGCGTATCATCAGCATATAGTGAGATTAGCTGGGTGGAGCCTTTCATGTTTATTCCCTTGTCTCCATGCCTCAATCTGATGACCGCTGCCATGGGTTCTATTGTTAAGGCAAATAATATGGGCGAGAATGGACATCCCTGCCACGTGCACCTACCCAGTTGGAATAACTCGGAAATGGTTCTGTTGGTGCATACTCTAGCCCGGGGCGCAGTGTACAGCAATCATACAAATCTGATGAAGCCAGGTCCCACCCCAAATGTTTCCAGTACCATGAGACCCATGAAACGGAGTCGAACGCCTTTTCAGCGTCAAGGGCCACTGCAACTGCACTTCTGCCTGGATCTATCTGTGCCATTACACCGAACAATCTATGAAGGTTTAGAGCAGTAGACCTTTGGGGGATAAATCCATTCTGGTCGAGTGAACCAACGTGGAAACTAGGGGTAACATTCGATTCGCCAACACCTTCGCGAATATCTCAGCATCAGCATTAATGAGCGAGAGGGGCCTGTATATGGCGACATATCACAAGGTGGGCATCAGGGTTTGGGTAGAACAGTTATTATGGCTTCTCTCATTGTTGGGGGCAGTATGTTTCCCTCTAGCGCTTCCTCCCAAGTTTTCAAAATTATGGGAACTAGTTCCGCACGAAACTCCTTATAGAATTTGGCCCCTAGCCGATCAGAGCCCGGTACCTTGCCTGCCGAGAGGCCCTTAATCACCTCGTTAATTTCTTCTTCAGTGATCGGCTGATCTAGAGCCATTTCATTTTCAAGCGAAAGCTTTGGGAGCTCCAGTGTCGCCAAGTAGGCCTTTATATCAGCGCTTGTTTTCCTGTCTCTGTTTGCAAATAGTGTTTGGTAAAATTTAAGGAATTCCCCGGTTATCCCCTCCTCGCTCGTCACCACCTCATTTTGTGCTGTTTGTATACTGGTAATCGGGTGTGGTTGCGTCTCATGTTTATTCAGGTTATCCAATGTTCTGCCCACCTTGTTCCCCTCCCCATATCTGAGTGCTCTGGCGGCCTGGTCGTCGAAGTCTCTTATGTGTTCGTGAATTTCAGTGAGGGTGTCCCTATCATGTGTGCGGCTATAGGTTTCCTCTAGGTTGTTTAATGTATTTTCTACCCCCTCAAGCTACCTTCTTACTTCCTTTAGGAGACCAGTGGACTTCGAAATCAATGCTCCCCTAGCCCAAACCTTGAAGGCCTCCCAAACCGTGGAGACCAGTTCTACCGTCCCAACATTGTTAGTGAAAAAATCAATTATTTCAACACACAGAGATTCCACCACATTTGGGTCACCAAGTATCCTGCCCGGCATTTTCCATCTTCTAACCGGTCTGGGGGAGTTTCTAAGCCTAAGCTCCAGTAGCACAGGAGAATGATCAGACAGTGGGCGGGGCATGATTTCACAGCTCTGCAGCGCCTCCGATAGGCCCTGAGACACGAAAAAATAATCTATGCATGATTCACGGCCGTGGACAGAAGAGTAATAGGTATATCGCCTGGCATCAGGGTGTAATGTATGCCATGCATCTATCAATGCCATTTGTGTGAGTAGGTGACCCAATGTGAGTGCCATTCTGGTGGGCGTCCTCATTTTCGTGCTGGATCTGTCTTATGTGGGGTCAAGTGTCATGTTGAAATCCCCTCCCCATATTATGGTTGAAACGTCAAGCTTATTGAGGGTTTCATATGTGTTTAAGTAAAAGTCCGGGTCATCAATGTTTGGGCCATATGTGTTAACCAGTGTTATTTGTTTACCCGGTATTTCCGCCCATACAAGAACATATCTTCCCAGTGGGTCTATCTTTGTCCTTTAGTCTGGAACCCCAATGAGCGATGTATGAGAATGATAACTCTCCTGGATTGAGACGAGTAGTCCGTGTAATATCGTAGCTTCCCCATTTTGGACAGTACATTCATATTTACAGCTCCTAGTGCATGCGTTTTTTGTAACATCACAATCTGAGGGCTATGCCTGGTAACATAGTTCCCGACCTTCCTGGCCTTCATCGGGTTGTTTAGCCCTCGCACATTCCAGGATAACAGTGGTATTCTCAACCCGTCTGTGGCACTGCACATATGTGTATTATTACCAACCACTGTGCCCAGCCCCAGTTCCCGTATTCGCATGGCAGAAGTAGAAACCGCATCTTCGAGACCATATTACTTTTAAACCCAAAACCTGAGTTGCCCCGCTCCACCCTCTGCGGGCACAACTTGTAAACTTCTCCCCATTCCCTCCTCCCCCCTTCCCCATATAGTTCAACATAGCTAAACATTCTCTGGTGCCCTGACCCCCCACCCGCATCATCTCCCCGAACTTGACGATGCTGTCCAATAACACTCATAACTTGCCCAGTGGGCATTCTTCTAAGCTAGTGGACCTTTCCTGAGGGACAGCCGTTATAGCCATCTGGCTACCCTCGTTGGAGGCTTCACAGCTCGATAAACAATGAACTTTGGTCCAGTCCAACTTGTTAATGTTTCTTAACCATTGTCACACTGCAGGAATGGTATTCCTTCATTAGTGTGCAGGGTCCCTTCTCCCTTCACCTGGCCTTGGTCTCGCATTTTGATCTCCCTCAGGTCCCCGGGAGGAAGCGGGATGGAGGCCTCCACATACGCCATGGCTTCCGCAGGGTTCTCGAAGAAGTGGGCTCTTCCTCCATGTTGGATTCTAATTTTTGCAGGAAAGATTAGGGCGTAGGGCACGCTGTGCATCCGTAGCTGTTTCTCGACCAACTCATAGGACCTTCTCTGTGTTTGTATGTTTGCTGAAAACTCCAGATATATGTGTATTCTATTTTCCTCGTATTGCAGCGTTCCTTTTTCTCTAGATAGTCGGAGTATTGTGTCCCTGTCCCTATAATTAAGGAGAAGTGTTATTATGGTGCGGGGTGGAGCCGCTGGTTTCGTAGGGGGTGCAAGGGTGCGGTGAGCTCTCTTACTGAGAAAGTGGTCTGAGAGGGATTCTGCCCCCAGTACAGTTATCAGCAAATCTTCCACCTGTCTCTCCATGGAGCCCTAGCCAAACGTTTCCAAGACCCCGACTACTCGGATATTATTTCTCTGCGATCTAGATTCCAGATCTTCGCACTTGCTCTGGGTTTTGCTTAGTTCTGCTTTGAGTTGGGCTATATCACGGCCATGCTGCGAGATCAAGTCTTCATTCGTACTTATTCTGTTCTCTGCTTCCGTAATGCGCGTACTCTCCTTTTCCACCCGCGCTTTCAAGGATCCGATTGTCGCCACAATGTCCAGTTTGACGTTAACCACCAGGAATCCGTTTTGTACTATTGTTGCCAAGCGGTCTAAAGGATCCGTCTCCTGGCTATCGGACATTTGTGGCGTCCCCCCGGCCACAGCATGTGGCTGGGAACTGGCAAAGGAGTCCATTGGGCCAGTCTTTTTCCCTCCTGAGCCCTTTTTCTTGGTGCAGCCCATATGTTACAGCTGTCACTTTAAGGGTGGATTGTTCTCTCCCACATATTTATGTCCAATATGCTGGTGACCAGTAAGAGAGTTAGGTAAATTCAGGGGGGTTGGTGTTACTGCCCTTACATCCCCACCCGGCTCAGGATGTATTGCAGGCCGAATAGGGGTTGGCCTCACCTCACCTCCGGCGAGCCGCCACCCCTTCAGGGCTGCTGCAAAGGGACTCCCGCGACCCCCTGAGGCACGTTGGTTGGGGCCGCAATGCCTGCTGCTGACCCACTGTATGGGGGGGACCCCCTGATCCCCTTCACTGTGGTGGATGTGTAGCATTGGCCGACAGCTGCATCCAGCTCATAAGTCTATGCCTGGGCCGCGCCAGCGGTATAAATGCAGTTCCTCCATGATTACCCTGGGGCTCAGGTTCTCTGTTGGCCCTTGGTTGCTACTGCAGCCCAGGATCTTTCCAGATACCCCCTCCGCAATCCTGTGCTGAGCAGTTCACCAGGATATATCTGCTTTGATAGGGGGGCTCCCCCTGATGCATTCCACTTACTTGGCGGGGGAGGGTGATATCCGCTTCCCCCGTGGGCCTCCTCTACGGACTCGTCTCCCCAGCACAGCCGCCATTGGGGTGCACCAGGTCTCCTGGAACGGTCGCGCATGTGGCCATCTGGGCCGGGGAGTCCAGGCCTCCAGGACATCCGCCAGCGCCTCCAGTCGCGTCCCCAATAGGAGCGCAGTGCCACTGCCAGTCCACGCCACAGGGCCTCCCTCTCTGATGCTGCCTCACGGATCGTAGGTGTGCAGCTGTCAGCCGCAGCTCCCACAGCCTCCCCCATTTGTGAGGGGTCGGCTGTCCTTAGTATTTCACCTCGGGGCTGCAGCGACACTGTATGTTTTTTGTGCTCCGCAGCGCTTTGATACGGATGTGATGCCCCTGCCCCCACTCGGCCTGCTTGCAGTTCTTGACTCCTCAGCGTAGCGTAGGTGACATGTGGAGCCGTCCGGCAGCCGTGTCGCAGCCGCCCAGCCGCTGCAGACGCCAAGCAGGATTTCTCCGTTATCTTGTGGCGAACGTATCCTGCCTTCTCAGGGCTTCTTTTGTGGACCTTCTGCAGCTGTGTTTTATAATATCTGTTCGTCAGTGTTGGCTCTGGCAGGATTTAACAGGATTTCTCTTGAGCCGGAGCTCTCCACTCAGGCGGCCATTTCCGATGCACGCAACAGCGCCCCCCAATGTCCATCTTTTTTCTAATACTGCTTTTGTGAATATGTTGAGAATAGCCAATTGCGTTTGCCCGCAGGAGACATGGTTAACTTCAGCACCCACACTTGAAGGGTATAGTGTCTTTATCCAGTCTGCTAGGGATGGGACGGGGGGACCCACGGGTGGCCTCTTAACTGCAGTGGATGTCTCTCTGTGCCTCAGTTGGGTGGTAATCGCGGGCCTGCCTTTTGGTGCCTTGGGGGTCAATTGTAGGTAAGTGGACGGATCAATTTATCTCTTAGTGCTCAA
The DNA here is from genome assembly GCF_040938575.1 of Ambystoma mexicanum. Classification (NCBI taxonomy): domain Eukaryota; kingdom Metazoa; phylum Chordata; class Amphibia; order Caudata; family Ambystomatidae; genus Ambystoma; species Ambystoma mexicanum. The sequence continues at coordinate 228,524,503 of NC_090931.1, read as the reverse complement.
TATTTATTGGCAAAAGGGTATTCAATTGGTCGGTTGATTTGTAGATGGGATCTGCCGGGTGGTGGATGAGTGGATGGAAATTCACCCTGAGGGTAAGGTCACTGTCACTGTCATGGGTGATCTAAATGCAGATTGCGTTTTTTCCCATAAATTATGGGAACCGAATGAGACCTCTGGGGGAAACTCAGAGAAGCAACTTGTTGGACAGAAGTGGAGAACAGGTTTGGGTGCTAGGGGGCTATTCCCTTTGGTGGGAAAAACCACTGAACCACAGAACATCAGTGAATGGCATACACGGCATAGAGGGGACAGCTCATCCCTGATTGATTATATTTGTGTAGACACTTTCCTAATGAACTCTTGCCTGGCATTTCAAATTCTTAAGAACGATTGGAGTGATCATTGTATTCTTACGGCACAATTTAAATGGGTTATTAATATCAGGAAATGTCAGCAAAAATTACAATTGATCTCTAAGGTAGGGCGCAATGCAGTTAAATGGACTGAACCGAATATTCGCTGTCTGAACTCTAACATATACCACGCACTGAACTGCTCGACTTATGATTGGAAACACCAAAATTTTAATGCATCTGAGTTCCAATCATTTGTGGGTCAGCTGATAGACGAGATTGCCCTGAGGAGGAGTCTGGCTCTAGTTAGGCATGTACACTGTTATAATGCCAACTTGTCATCCGCAAAAAAGAACTTGCGGAGATCAGTGAAGCAGATTCAGAGTACTGTCCAGGACGAGACTACCCATAAGAAGTTAATTGGGAAGTTCAAGCAATCATATAAAAACTACTGCAAATTAATTAAGTCTGTAATGCTTCAGAACGATGCAGAAAAGATGCTTGGGACCCTAATTGCTGCAGATGTAAGTGCATTTTGGTATTTGGTGAATGGGCAGGACCCAAATTATACAACCTGCCAGTCGAATTCGATATCCGAACAAGTTTGGATTGGGTTCTTGGGGGAAAGATTTGGGAAGTCCTCTGTAGACACCCCACTGGTTTTGGATCTGACTGGAGAGGATAGGTGGAATCCTCAAGTTGAATTAGAAACCATCTTAAAACTAATCTCCAGATGTAAGCGATCAAGGGCCCCTGGACCAAAAGGCCTTACAAATAATACCTTCAAGGACAACCCAAATTTATGGGCCCAGCTCTTATGCCTGGAGTTTAGTGATATAATGTCTTTGGGGGTGAGCCCTGTATCGTGGAATACAGCTCATGTTGTTGCGCTCTTCAAGTGTGGTAGCAGGACGGATCCGTCGATTTATCATCCAATCTTTCTAATCGATGATGACTGCAAGATCTTTTCATCCTTCCTGCTATCACACTTGGAGGAGTGGGCACACAGATGTCACCCGCTGGATCAATTCCAGATGGGCTTTAGAAGGGGCCATTTGACCAACATTAATGGGCTTGCCCTGATGTGCGTACAAGAGGCGGCATGGTTGACATCAGGGGGCTGCACATACATGGCCTAAATCGACCTGACGGCCGTGTTCAATCGCGTTGATCGAGGCAGACTATGGCAAAAACTGGCCAGCTGGGGCCTGCCCTTAGGGCTTTTGAGAGTAATCAGTGGGGTTTATGAAAACTATGGGGTCCGGGTTCATCTAAATCAAAGTGGGGATCTTTCGAGCAGAATTAGATCATTTTAGGGGGTTAGACTGGGATTGCACATTGGCTCCCTGGCTATTCAACCAATACTTTTCCAATGTAGCCATTTCTCTAATTAAAGAAGGACTCCTAGCCCCTAAGATCGGCAAGGATAACAATATTTGGCTTGCATATGCCCATGATCTATTGATATTTGATAACACCAGGGTGGGTCTGCAACGGTCTCTTACTAACTTTGAAGCATATGCCAAAGCCAATGGGTTGATAAATAATCCTTCTAAACCCCAAATTCTATCCTTCAGGAAAGCAAGGGTAAATACTTCAGGGTACATCGGCAAGCTGGGAGATATTCTATTGAAATTGGCAGAGACAGTGCGATACTTGGGTTTCAACTTTTCAGCATACAAGTTTCAGGTACCAAGGTATCAACTGAGCACATTTTAGATAAGGCGAAATTGCTTGAAGATCAGGTGGTTAGGATTGACCTAAAATGTGTTAAGTTCTCTCTGAAACCTGCATTAATTTTTTCCGAGAGCAAAATTATACCGAAACTAATTTATGGCCTGGAATTGCTACCAGAGAGAGTCAGTGTAACATTGAATCGAATAGAGGGCCACATCTGGAGAAGATTGCTGGTTATGCCAAATGTGATTCCTATCTCTGCAATTAGGTTTGAACTAGGTATTGTCTCAATGTGGGCATGGGTACAGTGGGCCTGTATATCCCTGTACTCCAAAATTAAAACTGGAATGCCTAATACACTCTATCACCTGATGGGTAGACACTTAGATTTCTCGTACACACTGATCTCTTTAAGGGATCGGTCGAATGCCATTCTTGAGATTGGAATGTGTATAGAGAGCTTGATTTCCAATCCTATGTCTGTAAAACGTGCGCTATTCGATTTTAACTGGTGTCAAACTGTTGACAAATTCCACTCCTATCCTTCACTACTTCATTTGAACCATGAACATAGAGCCAGAGGCTCGCCTACTAAGATTATCTTACAATTCCTGGATAGACTGTACCGAGGTATTGTTCTCAGAGCCAGATGGAATATTCTGCCTACTAGAGATATCTTAGTTAGAAGAATGGTAATTCCGGCGGACCAAGCAAGATGCAGGTTCTGTTTGGTAAATGGGGAGTCTTTAAAACATCTGGTTATGGAGTGTTTGCCATTACAGCTGCTTAGCGCTAAATTTCTGGAGCGCCTCAATGTAAACTCAATCATATATGAAGAACTGTTGGCATGGAAACAGCGTCTGAGTATCCAAACCATTCATGAGGGCTTAGCCTTATCTGGATTTATGAAATGCCTAATTCTGGAATACAGAGCAAACTCCTGTTTTTGCCTTCTGCATTGTCTATTTTTTAAAGTTACATTATGTTAGGCTGATGGTTCAGGTTATAAGTTTTCGAATATTTGCCTCCATCCTGTTTTATATTAATATACTATTTTTTCGTTGGGTAGAATTTTTTTTTTGTGATTCAAATTATTATTCTTTTAGGAATGATTAAGCGAAAACTTTGGTTATATTGACTATTGAATGTGCTATTTTTATTTTTCCCTTTTTGTACTCTTTTTGCTTCTTTTGTTTGTATTTTTATCTCTGTGACTTTTTAAAATCGTTTTTGCTTGTCTATGTTGTATTTTGTAAAGGTTTGAATAAGCCAAATACAATTAAAAAAATGCGTTCAGACTCCAGTTCACCCATCTAATGATGTACGCATAAGACCTACAAAGGTGCCCAGACCCTAAATAGTCATTCCAGTCCCTAGAAAGAATGATAGAGTGACTGAGCTTGAGATGGATGTAATTATCAAGGACAAACACACACTTGTGGTAACAAATGAATTGAAACGCCAGAGTCAGGGTTGGCAAAATAGAATCCGAGTGATTTGCCTGCAGCTGAAATTACTGCGGGCAAATCGTTCGCATGAGAAAGGTGTGAACTACCAAAAGTTTACACCTTTCTCATGCGAACACACTTACATGCTACAGGGGCTGCAGGGGTTTCCCCTGCAAGCCCCGCTCACTATACTATAAAATATAGTGAGCGGGTGTTGCGGGAGAAACCCCTGCAGCCCCCACTGCAGTCTTTTTTTATACTTACCTATAATGCAACCACCAAAGGTTCGAACTTTTGGTGTTCGAACCTTTGGTGGTAGCATTTTTAGGACTTTTTGACCATGCAAACCTTTGCATGCGGTCAAAACGTCCTAAACCGGCAAAGTAAACTTGAGAAGGGGTTGATGAAAGGTACACTTACAAAAATAATGAGTACACACACACCTGGTCTAGTGTCAATAGGCCTCATTATGAGTTTGGAGGCAGCCATGCCCTTAATAAGGGCATGGCTGTCTCCAAACTCGGGTCCGGGTTCCTAGAATGAGGAATTACCGGGCCATTCCAACCTTGGAGGACCCGGTAATTCCTCAATCAGAAAACTCATCCCCATTCCCATTTGAGCACCCATAGGGCCCGTTATTAGCTCCCTGGTCCCCTTGCGGGACCCGCAAAGGATGTGTGGTCTGACCAGACGTTCAGAGCAGGTCCCGCAAGGGAACCTCGTAATAAGGTGAAATGGGTTTACCGGCACCATTACCGGCGCCGTTAAACTCATTCCGCCCACCTCGTAATGAGGCCCAATGACTGCAGAATCACATTCCAGAAAATGGCGAGAGTTTGGACAGAATTCAACAAGAAGCATTTTTCCAAAGGATGTTGCAAGACACATGGATAAGGAACTGTTAAGGAAACAAAAGGCTCTAGAGAATGTACGAACAGAGACAACACCGACAAGCAAGCCTGATCCAGTGATGAAAGGGTCAAGCTGAAGTCCTGCAACACAGTCACGTGCAGAGACAATAGCAGAGTCAAGATGGACATTCATAAGCAGAGCCAAAGAGAGAATAGAGGACATGGAAAAACTTACTGGACTTTCTCCTACTCAAATGATACAGATGAAAATGCCTGGGTCATTGATGGAGATACCTGAGAATCCTCCAGCAAGAAGAAGCTCTACGGATGTGTTTAAGGATGTGGTTTTAGCAAACTACAGAAAGACCTTAAGAATTAGAAGAAGCACACAAGAAGACAATAACGAATTGAACGATTACCTGGACAGCACAGCACAATTTGGAAACAACATATGGTACCAACATATGAAAGAAGTTGGAAGATAAACTTCAGAGGAAGAATGCTTTGTTTGTGCACTCCTACCCTACAGCATGGGAAAGTCAAAAATCTTTGTAGCTGTGGAAATAGATGTCAAGACAGCGAACTGCCTGTCAGATGTAGCAATGTGCATGACCAGAGCTCAGTTTGTGGAAAGTGATGCTTCACTCAAATGGGCAACTGAAACAACTGACCCAGATGAAGATGATTATGTTCAAGACATAAAGACAAGAAATAATGGCAAAGCAAAGAATATTGTGACCAGATATGAGAAGCCTGGAGTTAAAGGAGCGGAGATCAGAAGAGAAACAAACAAAAAATTGAACATCAAATGGAAATCTGGAGAAGAAGCTCGAAGATGGAAAGAAGAGGCCAAATGCAAATCTGGGGAACAGTGCTTCTCCAGAAGGATGGGAGAAAGGAGTAGTGATCTGCAAAGCATGGATGGTCATTGGTCGTTACTGGCCTTCCATTAACATAGTGCAAAATGGATGCAAGCCATTATGGCCAAGACTTGCAAGACTGCTAACATACATCAAAGATAGATGAGGACCCCTGCACATAGTGCCATTGGAGAGTTCCAAACTGTGCTTCAGAAACAATGGTACAAGAAAAATGGGAGAAAATCAGAACTGTGGACAAATCTTTGATGCTACAGGAATGATGCATGGAACAGCATTGATCATGGATCATTGTTGGGTGTGTGGATCCAAAGCATATATCAGATTGCTGAAGAATTGCCAAGGTATATGTACATTGGTGAATGTCCATGTTCCAGCATTGGTGAGTCCAAAAAGTGATCTGAATATTGACTAAATATTCCCTAAAGCAGATGCTCACCTGAGAAAGAAGAGATTTGTGGAACTGATAAACAGGATGAAGAGAGAAAACTATTTCTCTGCCAAAGAAGGAACAAAGTTTCGGTATCCGAAGAAACATAGAAATGATGTGGGAAAATGGATCTATTGCAATCCAAGTGGAGAATGTCAATTAATGACATGGAACAAGGATGAGCAAGTAAGAACAGCAGGTGGCTTGAAGGGAGCCATAAAGATATAACGGCACAAAAGTGCCCTGAGTAGCACCAGGAGCAAACACAACGAAAAACAGAGTAATACGGTCTCAGATCGAGCCCCCAAGGGACCCTCGCAGAACTGGAAGTCATCAAAGGACCCAGCCTATTCCAGAAACAGGTCAAGCGACCAACATATTCACTCACGGCTATATCGTCAAGACCTGGAAAAAAAAAGATGGTCCTGGACGCCGGAAAGACTCTCCACAAAAACAAGAAGATAGCCACAAGTGCACACGACGGGAGTCAAGGAAGAATCCGGTAACCCTTACCAGATCGCAAACAAACTTAAAATGGGGTCGTGGAACACAAGAGGATTCGTTCACCTGACACTCAACTCAGATGTACAACTGGGGACCTTCGACCTTCTTTGTTTACAGGAGACTTGGCTCCTCAGGAAGCCAACAATAGATGGTTTTGAAATCGACTTCTCCCCAGCCACACAAGGAGCGCTGGGTAGGCCCTCCTCAGGCCTCTTGACAGCAGTCAGAATCTGCAGTGGCCTACAACTCAAACAAACAATACTGTCCAACACGTCAATTCTGGCTTCCTTAGTATCAGAACAGAAACCGGGAGAATGGGAGAATAGGACCAAACCAACATCGTACCTAGTGATAAACACATACTGGAACCCAAAAGTTGTGAAAGAAACAGCCCTTCTTGAAATCATCGGCCAAACGATAGAGACATGTCTTAATACGATGACAATCGACCACATCATAGTATGCGGAGATTTAAATTTAACATTACCTAACATTGGCCTAACAACATCGAACTGCGATTCACACTCCGCAGCGGCTCCAACCGTCTCTTCGACAACTCGAGAATCTGACTTGAGAGGCAAAGGATGGGAACTGCTTATGGACGCACTAGATCTCCATAACCTCCATTATCTGATCCCGACCACACTAAATCACACTCCAACTTGGGAACAAGGCTCACGTAATGCCTTTCTGGATCACATATATGTATCCAGAAACCTGCTCGCAATGATATCTGCACACGAAGTTATAAGAACTCAAAACAGTGATCACAACCTCCTGACGGCCTCATGGTCAGCCCCAGAAAGGGAATCGGAGGCAAATCGTCAGGAAATGACTACCTCAATTCTTAATAATGGCGCAGGGACCAGACTAAGACTCTCTGATGAAGCAATAAGAACCATTACAAGGACCTTCGAAAGAACTATTGCGGTGCCAGGGGAAGCAAATCCACCTGACTATTATCCCCTGCTGATCCCATACCAACAACAAAGGAAAGCCCAATCTTCAGTGAAAAAGCCAAATCATATATATAATAAGCCATTGGTGGAGAAAAGAAGGGAAATGAGAAGAATTTTACGCAAAGCGAAATCTCGCCCCTCAAAACAAACAGAGGAAGCAGCAATATCTGCGAAAAAGTCTTACAAAAACTGGCTTAAATCGCACCGTGCCATTTTGTACCAGGAAGACTCTGAGACTATGCTAAAGACCCTAAGTGGGAAACAATCTAAAACTTTCTGGGCCTTGATCAACCCGAAAGGAAATAACTCAAATGAGGTCCTAGCTAACTCAATTGGAGAGAATCATTGGAGATCATTCTTCTCGGACATGTTTGCCTTACCAAAGGGCAACACCCAAGAAACAATAAGGCCCCAAAAAAATCGATGGGACATTGAAAAGGATGAAAAGGAAATCTGCGAAAAAATAAGGAAACTGAACAACTCAAGGGCACCTGAACCCGACGGAATCTCTAACATGGATCTCAAAACGAACACCGAAGTGTGGGGCGGACTCATAGCCCAAATATTCCAACAATGCGCGGATACCCAATCCATTCCGAAATCTTGGAAATCAGCAAACGTGGTCCCAATTTTCAAGAAAGGCGATAAAGGCAACCCAGCAAATTATCGCCCAATAGCCTTACTGGACACCATTGGGAAATTGTTTGGAGCCTTCCTCCTAGACAAATTTAAGAATTGGGCAGTCACTTCCGAATTACAGGATGACTTTCAGACAGGATTTGTAAAAAATATCGGAACACTGGCAAACATAATGTTACTCAGTGTATTGAAAGCCAAGGTGCTAGAGGGACGACCAAAGATACACCTGGCGTTCATAGACCTCTCTCACACATTCGACACGGTGAATAGAGAGCGCCTATGGACTAAACTGAGGACAGGGAACTGCCCGACATCAATCCTGAACCCAATCATGGAGCTGTACTCTGGAACATCCATGAGGGTCAGACTCAATGGAAAAGGACAACTTTCAGAGGAGATTAACACTCACAGAGGTGTGAAACAAGGTTGCCCACTGGGCCCCGCACTGTACAACGCGTTCATTGGAGACTACCAACACTGGGACCCCAACATTAGAACATTTCCGCCTAGAATTGGAGATGAAACGGTTGGCAGACTACTCTATGCCGACGATATTTTACTACTGGATCAAACCGCCATAGGGCTACAACGCAAACTCACTTCGCTCGCAGAATATCTTGAGACCAACGATCTGATTCTAAACTCATCAAAAACAAAAATAATGACTCTGGAAAAATCCACTACACAAAAAGAAAATTCTAAATGGTTCCTGGCTGGAGGGAAACTGGAGAAAGTAAAATCATTCCGATACCTGGGAGTTATGATAAGCGCAAATCGCTTTGAAACCCCCATGCAGGAATCCTTGATTGCCAAGACCAAAATTATGATAACACAAGCTCGACTCATGGACAAAAAATACGGAAAATTCTCACTGAAACCAGTGCTGAACTTCTACACAGCGAAAGTGGTACCCGCCATTACCTATGGTGCAGAAGCGATGCCCATGATTCCAGAACGGATCTGGCAGAAGCTAGAAGGATTATTTTGGAGGAAAGTTCTAATGCTCCCAAACTCTACTCCGATGGCATCTATTCGTAGAGAAATCAATGTCATCTCTTTAAAAGGAAGAGTCAAGCTAAACATCTTAATGCTGAACCGGAAAATTAGACTATCCTCTGTGAAGATCTTCAAGCTTATAAAGAAAGAACTCAAAACAGGAGAGAACAACATCCTAGCCTCTTGGGAGCAAAGAAATACAGAAACCCTTGAGGAAATTGGAAGCTCATGGGAAGAATTAGAAAGTAACCCCGCCAAAACAGTTAAAAAGTTTAAAACAAATGGATTGGATTAAAACGCTAGAAGAGGCCGCTAAATACAAACTGGCTGCGGACCTACCAGTCAATTACCAAAAACAAAATGAACCCATGAGCTATTTACTACAAGGTCCAAGTAAGCAAATTAGAAACACCTTTCTAAGAGCCAGGCTGAATCTCTTACACACGAAAGAAATCCTATTCATCAGAGGTTCTGCTGCTAATAACCTCTGCAGATTCTGCAACAAACCCGAAATAATAGAAACCATGAGGCATCTGCTGCTGTCATGCCCGGGACTAGCGGCCAAAAGAATGATACATATGGGCCACTTATCCAAAAACAGCAGTTGCGGGGAGGAGGAATATTGGTGGAATATCCTGATGTCAGGTGGAAATGTAAAATCAGTAATCGCAGTCGGCCAGTTCTTCCAGAACATAAACCTGAAGAAAGAAGATCCAATCTGACAAGTACATTTTCACCTGTCTAGACACAGAAGCGCAATAGATCAGAATCCCTTGGGAACACAAACTCTCTGAACAACAAACTTTGTTAAAACTGTGAAAACAGTTGAATCAAATAAAAAAAAAAAATAAAAAATAAAAAAAATAAAGATATGTACCCCAAATAAATATTTCTTCAGAACTATATGTCTAGATTCAGAAGACGAAATAAAAGTGAATGCAAAGAAAGAAGTGAGAGTGGTCGATGAATCGCCCAGAAGGGGGAGTGTAGAGGAAGTGCCAAGTATCATCCGCACTCCAGCCACCCCCCTTGTAGTACCAGGTATGTTCACACCAAAATCTATGACGTATGAAGAACAGATAAACCAGCAGAAAGCCGCAGTTGGGCTCTGCCCAGTGCCTATCAGAGTATCAGAACCCATTGAAGTACCGACACCTAAGAAAACCTGGACAGTAAGGTACCCATTGAGAAAACCATATCTACAGTCAAGACGAAATGACGTTTGTCAGAATGAGATACCTAAAGAAGCCAAGACGATAATAAAAGAAGACAAGTGGTGATGTCATAAGAAATTAGACTGATGTACATATTGGAGATATGATGACCTAAGAATACTGACAAGGAGACGAAATACCATGGATAAGTGACATCTTGAGTCTAAGATGAAGAAATTGGTGTGAAGATGAAGAAACATATGCCATTTGCACGATGAAGATATTGAGTTAGTTTAAACGTGTACAGATGCAAGAAACCGCAAGAAGCAAAGAAATCATTAAGCTTGCTTATGCTTAGTAGCAAATAGATTGCGGCAAGCACCAAACTATACATATATACCTCAAAAAGCACTTTATAGATGAGCGTAAATCCACTTCGAACATGAGCAGAATTAACCAAAAGTTACTAAAGGTCTCAAGAGGAGAGGTTTGCAGCAAACAAATCGAGAACTAAAACGGAGAGAAACCCAGCTGAAGATAACCATGCCAAAAAGCCAAGGTTGTATCGGGCTGGAATAGGCCAACTGTGGATACAATTAAGAGAAAAAGGACAGAGTATCCTGTTCAGAAAGGTCAAGATGAGCCACAGATGGTAAACGACTGGCAGAATTAAATCAAATACACGAAAATACATGAAGAAGAGGCAGATTTCACGGTGTCTGAATTACGTGACAAGGCAGGCAGGAAGGGATGAGACTTTCACCCCTACGCATGGACCCCTGCCATACCCATACTCCTTAAGTTTCTCAGACCAAGAAGCAGACTCGAGGCCAAACTACAAAGAAGTAATTGATACATGATAACTGAGGGGATGATTGATTGTAACATAATTGGAGGGAAGCTGGGGTGCAGATGAACTCTCTGCACCTGGCTGGCTGTTCAGCATGCTGCTAAGCGCAAGGGAAAACTATGAGTGGGGTTGATGCTAACCCAGTCACAGTGGACCGTGTAATCTAGGGTCTTTTAGTGAGTAGAACCAATGAGACGTTGTACTTTTAGTGATATTTTTAGTGGCCATTTTGGAGGAAGGGCTTAGTTGCCCCACCTGACAATGATTATCCAATCCCCTCTCCCCGTTACCACATGCAGTTATAGAACCTATGTTAAAGTTACCTTCCTATAACTAATGACGTTGCATGTTAGGTTTTTAAGATTGCGCATCAGTGATGACGAATTTTTGGTATAAATATGTTTTTTTTCTGAAATTAAGTTGAGTTGAAGCAAGAAGGAAGATCGAGCAGTTGCTGATGTCCATTGCACTCCCCATTATTTGTACTTGTCATTAAACGGACTTCCTTTGCCAAACTATTGAGTTGTCATAATTATTTGGTGCAAGAGTACGAATCTGCATCCCCATCTATCTCGAGGGAACTGCTACTCATCTTAAAGGGCTGTTTGGAGACCCCAAGTATTATGGGCTGGCTGGGGTCCATCCAGTTCAGGGTTCCTCCTAGTCTTCCTGGTCTGATTTTGCCCCCCCCCCCCATGTGATCCTCCAGCAGTACATCACCACTAGGGTCGGCATCAGAGAACCCTTGCCTTCCCCTGGTCACATGGGAATGGTCCCAGGCCAGATTTCTGGGGGAATCCCATCAGATTCTTCACAGTATTTAGTGATCCAGTTGAAGACCACCCACTTCAGGACATTTGAATAATGGTGAAGGAAGGACACTGGTATATAGTTGGCTTGGTTGTTTGGGTCAGAAGAGAGTTTATTCATCAGGAGTGGGACAGCTGCTGATTTAAGAGGGAGGAAAGAGTCCCACAGGGGAGAGATAGTATAGGGCTTAATTAGTCCAGATAGATATGACCAGGTGATTTAGACTAAGTACTTGACAGTTTGATCAGCAAACAGTTTGATAGGAGTGCAAGATGGGTTGGCACTCTTAAGAATGGATTCTAATTTGATTGAAGAAGTAGTTAAGAGTGGGAGCACCGGGGGAGAGATAGTGGACAGAAGGACGGTGGGGAAGTAGAGAGGAGGGCTGTGAGAGTGTCACACATTTTACAGATTGTAGAGGAAATGTAGTGAGAAAAGTCACTAGCAGAAAGGGAGGGGGCAATGGATATTGGCTTGAGAGGCCTGAGCCAAGACTGGATGGTAGATAACATTTGCAGTGTTGATTGTAAAGGGAGGAGAATATGTTTGTGAATTAGATTGCTTTGGCAGTGTCACAATGCATGTTTGTTTTGAGGGTTGGATCTCAAAGGTGATCAAGGGCTGATGACGGGGACAGGAAGGTGTGAATGTGCATGCAGGATAGTGTTGGTCAAAGGGAGTCATGCCTGCATAGTGAAATTGAGAAAAACACAGTCAATTGAATAGATATGAATGAGGGAGTGAGACAGGAGAGAGATTGTCCCACCAGTTCCCACCAGAGTGCGTAGGCTGGTGGTGGAAGGAGAGATGGGTTGGTCAGAGAAGGGAATTAAGTTCAAGGATGGTGGCTACAGTGGGTTTAGGAAGGTTAAAGTCCCACATCATGATAATAGGGATGTCAGTGCAAAGTGATTCAAGGAGAAGGTTCAGATCAGGAAAGGAGGAGTTGAGGTGACCAGGCGGTCGATAGGGAACCAGAACAGTGAGACGAGTAGGAGGGAAGAGTTGAATAATGTCATATTCAAAAGAGGAAGAGATGCGGCCAGAATGGGCAGAGGGGAAAAGGCGAGGCCCTATTTATAAGGAACCTAACACCACCACAACACTTCTAAAGGCCCTTCTTAAAACACACATACAAAATTCATTATGCATTTGTAACTAATACCCCATTCTAAAATGAATCTAGTGAGACCATCACTAAAACCCCAGTATGGGCCGCTTCTCATGTGTCCAAGGGAAGGCAGCCACTACCTGATCCTGACCCTGTGGGTGCTATTATGTGGGAGTATCACATGGGAGGGGACACATATCAAGATACATTGGTGACCTCTTTACCTCCTGATTCCCCTATTCTTCCTAAAGCATTGATGGCGTATTGTAAAATAGAACAAACTAATGTTGCTGCTGTACAATCCACTATCAGTACCCATAATGCCTATGTTACTGGGACGAGGAAGAAGGGCTCAGAATCAGTGAGGATTAACATTGCTATTAATCAGAATGTGCAGTGTAGTTGTTACAGGTCAAGGCACCTTAGTGGGACATATAAAAGGAATGTGTTAAACCTAAGAAAATGAGACGTGGAAGGAGTAGATGAAGCAGAGGCTGCCCAAGATGCTGGGTCTGCCGTAGAAGGAAGAGAAGGAAGAATGCCATTGGATGCCTACTCAAGGAGTGAAGGCGAGCAGCAGTGCAGAGGACACATATCGGTAGGTGGTGTGTGGAGAAGCACAGCTGAGGGGGAAACGTTCTCCGACCCCAGCATATTACTTTTTGTTGTGTGAGAAGCTGCGGGTGATCATCAGAGCTGTCAGAGCTCGAATGGCGAGTTGCACAGTCCACCGAAGGCACACAGGAGCTCTAGACAGCATGGACACAGGAGGTCAGCTGCAGCAGGTGACCATGAAGAGACGATGCTGCAGAAGAACGATGAGTTGGCTTGAAGCTAATGCTAACCCTAGTGAGCTCCGAAAAGGAAAATTGTTCACAAACTATCATTTGTAATACTGAACAAGTAAAGAAACATTACAGTACTAACAAGGGCAGAACTCGCCTTTAGTGGGATAGCAATTGGGGGACACCCATAACCTGCATTGCCAAAAGCCAAAAGGCTACCAAGAAGTAGATAGGAAGCAGCTTGAGGATAATTCTCCTATTTTGAGTTTTCAGTTAGGGGAACACTGGAACCCACATTGCCAAGAGTCAAGAGACTATAAGAAGAAGCTGCCTATCATGTATTCGTAACTTAGGCAAACAGTAGTATGAAGTTTGTAGTCACTGACCTGTTTCATACTCCAATAAGTAAAGTCTGGAGGGCTGAGGGAAGAGTCTGTGTGCTGAGAGAAGAAGACACTCAGTAAATATTGTTTGGCGGGGAAGGAATGGAGGGATAGATATCAAGGGAAAGAACGTATTCCTGATCGGGAAGACCCAGACTCTTGGCGTGTCCAATTACAGGTGGGTGTGGTTTATGAAGGTCTGACACTTCAGTATAGAAATGCCCACACTGTAACGAGAAAAGGAGAGTGTAAACTGAGGCGGGCGGCAATGACACTGAAAGCGGGAGATAAGGTTCTAGCGCACCCATGTAAGCTGGGAAGTACTTGTGGAAGAAGAGAAGACAGGGAGATCGTCCAGGAGATCGAGAGCAGTGTCTCCTAACAAGAGAAGGAAAGTTACTATAATTCCAATGGTGGCAAAATTGCTATTGGGATAGAAATACAACAAAACTCACTGAGCGTCTGCCATTAGGAGTAGTGGCGCGTAGTCTGCTGGTACAACTCTAACTTTGTGTCCATCTTGCAATTCTGACCCCTCACACAACATACCATTGACAGGTAACCAAAAAGTATCATAAAATCACTTCTGAAAAGTTATCACATTTACAAAGAGTGTTCAACACGAAATCTACTTGACCACTCGCATAGTCGAGGAGATTTTGTGAAGGTTGAGTACCATTTACATGGTACTCAACCTTTCTAGTGAGAACAATGAAATTCTGGGCTGTTTTAAACTTTTATTTGGCATTTACTGCGAACAAGCTTGGTTTTCAGTACATGTCAACTGTTTAACTATGCACGGGTCCCTTGATTGGCAGTTGTGTGCCAAACATGTACTGGGCTTATGGTCATATGCATTTCTCTTAAGTCGAGTAATTATACTAAGTTACCTGACCTGCAGGTCTAGCTGGATTTTAAAGATTTTGCAAAGCTCATCGTGCTTTTTGTCCCACAGTAGCACAGTGTCAAGGTACAGTCACATGTGATAACCTCGGTTTGTGAGTCATTTTCTAGCTGGAAGGTTCGTCACATAATTAATATAAATAGTAGATTATTTTGATGAATGGCAAAATGTTAAGAAGGGAAGCACAACATTCTTCCTACAAGCTTTTTCCATGAACAAAGAATTGTGCTTTTTAGCTTCTTGGTGTTTAATCCTCTTGTTTTGTTGATTTGGTAACAGAGCTAAAATCAAGAAATAGATCTGAAAAGCCCAAAGAATTATGTGTAATGTTGACACTATAGATCAATTTAGATGTGTTGGTTTATGAGAAGATAAGACATTATGTAGAAATAGCCTATTTAGGGTCACTTTATCATTTAACCACAATGCACACGATAGATATGTCAGAGCCAATTGTACTTTCAACACTATGGGGCCAAATTACAGAAACGTTGCAATGGTGCAAGTGCAAAGTTGCAATGCATTAGCACTGGAGAAAAGTGTGCGTAGTGCAACAAAACATTGATGCCATACTAGAAAAGCACTGCACCATGACTAGTACGTGGTATAAGTACTATGGAAACATTTACCCTAGTGCAAAAAAAAGAACTTTCAATGCATTTTTACACCAGGGCAAACTTTGCCATAGTGCTGATACGGACCACTATTAATACAATTGAAATGATCATTGTTTTGGTCCTTATATCGCTCAGCATTAATTATGTTGCTCAGAATAATGGAGAGACAGCCTTTCAGCTGGCAAAACCAACAAAGACAGTTATTTATCAGTGTAAGCTTTGGTTGGGTACCCTATAGATATAGATTACTTTTGTTTCCGTTTACTCATTCACTTGCCAGTGAGATTTTACTATTAGGTGATTTGGGAGGTTTGCAGAGTTATGTGATTCTCCCAATGGCTGCCAATAATAGAAGTAGATCTCTGTGATACTGAGTGGCATAACGGAGGCTTACTTAATGCAGTCTGTCTATTAATGACATCCAAAAGGTTACTATATATCTTAGATGTATTAGTTTGGAAGGTGACAGTAAGCGATGCATTTGTGGAGGTGTTCTAGAAGTAGAAGTTGAGCAAAAAGGGTGGATATTCTCTTGATTTGTACAAGGATTTGTAATCTCAGTGGAACTAATCCCCAACTGTTTTCCACAGAATTTTAAAAATGTGTGTTATTTCATAAAGCAGAATTACTTTCCGAGGTTCTACTTAGTTTTGTTAACGTTTGGTCAAAGATGGCATTCATGTTTTTAATGTTGACTATTTCTAGTCTTTTGAGACGTATCAATCTTTTCACATTATCAGAAAATACAGGCCACATTCAACAGGTATGATTGGCCCACAATGTAGTAATTCAATTTGACTTACTGCTGTTAACCAATGTTATTATTAGCAACTATATCATCGATGTGACTGTCATCAGCATTACCTGTTGATTGGGTCAATGACTCTGTTAGGCAATTAGTGCAGTTGTTTTGGAAGTAAAATGTTTCAGCCACCTTCCTGCAAAGGGCATTTTGATCCTTAATTTTGCTTATGATTATCAGGTTACCATATTTGCATATTTAAATAATCTCCTGGTTCTGGGGTAATATCAGAATGGTGCCATGTGGAAGGATGTGGCAGGGAAACGAGTTTGGAAGCATCTTTAGGGGCTGGTTAATTCTGAGTGAGTAGTTTCACAAAGATTGTAATCCGTTTTAGGGCTG
The DNA here is from genome assembly GCF_040938575.1 of Ambystoma mexicanum. Lineage (NCBI taxonomy): Eukaryota > Metazoa > Chordata > Amphibia > Caudata > Ambystomatidae > Ambystoma > Ambystoma mexicanum. The sequence goes on along the minus strand of NC_090931.1, from coordinate 228,508,010 downwards.
CTTTATGCACTCTATTGAAGTGGTATTAGTGTTTTTCCCCCCAAAAGTTTTTAAAGTATTTATTTATTTATTCATATAAGTATTTATAATTTTTGGTGAGCACTGTATGCTAATCTGGTTTGTTTGCCTAGTGTTTTAATGGCTTCTGAGCCTGTTTTTCTGTGCTGGGCTGCATGCAGAGGGTGCAGTCTGTGGGGTGTGGTCCTTTGTGTCTGGCCTTTTCCCAGTCCCACCCTCCCCACATGCAATTGGTTGGAAAGTCAGGTGTGTTATGCCTGGGCTCCAACAGCCATTTTCCATTTGCTTTGTGGAGTGCCATGTGGGAGGATATGGCAGGGAAACAAGTTTGGAAGCATCTTTAGGTGCTGGTTGATTCTGAGTGAGTAGTTTCACAAAGATTGTAATCCACTTTAGGGCTGCTTTATGTACTCTATTGGAGTGGTATGAGTGTTTTAAAAAAAAATAAAGTTTGACATTTATTTATTTATTTATTCATATATGTATTTATATTTTTTGGTGAGCACTGTGTGCTAATCTGGTGTGTTTGCCTACTGTTTTAGTGGCTTCTGAGCCTGTCTTTCTGTGCTGGGCTGCATCTAGAGGGTGCAGTCTGTGGGGTGTAGTACTTTGTTTGTGTCTGACCTATTCCCACTACCACCCTCCCCCTCCAACCCGCCCACCTCCCCTGATTGGTACATTCACCTGGTCATACCTGTCCTTCCCAGGGCAGCCCTCTGCCCGGCGGCCCCTTCGGCTGGGGGCCCCAGGGCAGGGGCGGCTCCTGCATTGGCGGCTCTGAGATGTGTCTGCGGGTGTCCGCAGGGGAAGCCAGTGAAGCCAGCAGTCAACGGACACCAACAGAGACTGTGGGTGTGGCATGGGTGGGCTGTAGAGCGGTTGCTCTGCTCCGGAGGGCCCCCGCCAGTCTACCTTACCTTTCCGTAGCGTGGACTGCCATGGACTTGAACCATGCATGCTTGGAGAGATTTGTGACCACCAGCTTAAATCTATTCATGGCTGTACTGTAGATGTTGGATTGCATTACACACTAATTTACTTGCCACTGTTAGCCTGTGCCACACTTAGATAGACTTAGATGGAATGCTTAACTTTGGCCTGTGTCGCATCTAGACGGAAAAATGAATGTTGGCATGTGCCACACTTGGATGGAATTCTTGGCTTTGGCATGCGTCGCATCTGGATAGAAATATGACTGTGAATGTTAGCATGTGCCACACTTAGATGGAATTCTTAACTTTAGCCTGTGTCGCATCTAGACAGAAAAATGAGTGTTAGCATGAGCCACACTTAGATGGAATTCTTAACTTTAGCCTGCGTCGCATCTAGATAGAAATATAAATGTCCATGTTAGCATGTGCCACACTTAGATGGAATGCTTAACTTTAGCCTGCATCACATAACGATCGAAATGTAAATGTTAGCATGCGCCACACTTCAATGAAACTGTGAATGTTACTAAGTGCCACACGTAGATGGAATCGTGATCACTAGCCTGCCTCACATCTAGATAGGATATTGAAGATTAGCAAGTGACACACTCAGATGGAATAGTGAATGATAGCAAGCATCACACCTAGACATAATTGCAATCACAGCAATGCCAACTAACAGATCCACTAACAATTTCACCCCTCTGCATACACCTCTCAACCTCTAACCAAACACAACCACAAGCCTACAGCACAACAATCCGCACAAACTTCACTGCACTGCAACAACAAAACAAATTGCACATAGACTTGCACAACAGCACACAACGGCTACCGACCGTAAAACACCCCAAGCCCAGTCAACTGACCCACCGGGCTGAGGCTGCCAACAGCACATCACTGTTCTCTTGCACTTTTCCAGCTTATTCCCACTAACTCACTCCCCCTTCCCTTTTTCAAGAGCCGCCAGAGCGCCTGGGGACCACTCCGGTGGTGATATTGCTCGGTAAAAATATCCTTTAACATTAACAACATTAACATTGAGTGTGCCTAATAGCGTCACTGCGTTAGTTGAATTAGAAAATGTGCCTCATACCGTCACTGTGTTAAAGTTGAATTTAGAAAGTGTTCCCAACAATATTGAGTGTGCCTAATAGCGTCACTATGCTAAAGTTGAATTTAGAAAGTGTTCCCATCTTCATTGAGTGTGCCTGCATAGCGTCACTGTGTTAAAGTTGAATTTAGAAAGTGTTCCCATCTTCATTGAGTTTGCCTAATAGCGTCAGTTTGCTGAAGTTGAACTTAGAAAGTGTTCCCATCTTCATTGAGTGTCCCTAATAGCGTCACTGTGCTAAAGTTGAATTTAGAAAGTGTTCCTATCTTCATTGAGTGTACCTAATAGCGTCACTGTGCAAAAGTTGAATTTAGAAAGTGTTCCCAACAACATTGAGTGTGCCTAATAGTGTCACTGTGCTAAAGTTGAATTTAGAAAGTGTTCCTATCTTCATTGAGAGTTCCTAATAGCGTCACTGTGCTAAAGTTGAATTTAGAAAGTGTTCCCATCCTCACTGAATGTGCCTAATAGCGTCACTGGGTTGAAGTTGGATTTAGAAAGTGTTCCCATCTTCATTGAGTGTGCCTAATAGCGTCACTTTGCTAAAGTTGAATATAGAAAGTGTTCCTATCTTCATTGGCTGTGCCTAATAGCGTCACTGTGCTAAAGTTGAATTAGATAGAAGTAGGATGGAGTAGATGGAATAGATGAAGAGAAATGGATTGGATGAAGTGGATGAATCGGACGAAGTGGATGAATCGGACGAAGTGGATGGAACGGATATAGGGCATGGAACAGATAGAGGGGATGGAACGGATAGAGGGGATGGAACGGATGGAACGGATAGAAGGGAATAAGTGGATAGAGTGGATGGAGTGGAAGGAACGGATGGAGTGGATGGAACAGACGAAGTGGATGGAACGGACGAAGTGGATGGAACGGACGGAGTGTATGGAGTGGAAGGAACGGACGAAGTGGATAGAGTGGATGGAGTGGATAGAGTGGATGGAGTGAATAGAACGGACAAAGTGAATAGAGTGGATGGAGTGGATAGAACGGGCGAAGTGGATGGAACGGACGAAGCGGATGGAACGGACTAAGTGGATGGAACGGATGAAGTGGATGGAACGGGTTAGAGTGGGTGGAGCCGATGGAAAAGATGAAAAAAGAAGGAAAGGATAGAAAGGATGGAAAAGATGGAATGGATGAAGTGGATGGAATGGATATAACAGATGGAGTGGATGGAAAGGATGGAGTGGATGGAATGGATGGAGGGGTTGGAACAGATGGAGTGGGTGGAACGGATGGAGTGGATGTCACTTTATATACGTATGCGGTTATGTATGCCCGATGTCCTGCTCTCGTGCTTGGTCGGAAGTGCTTTCCTGATAACCACCATATCACACCACTATGCTTACTCTCTCCTATACACTATCATTCAACTAGAACACAGCTATACTGTGACACATTCGGCCTAGCTGTTCTCATACTAACATGAACCCACAAACACCTCATCATCCTAATGAAACGGTATCCCTACAAAATATCCCCACCAAAAATATCGCCGTACATATGGCTGTTTGTCTCGCCATAGGCAATATTTTTGGGGGGGAAAATTTGTGGGAGCAGGGTTGCGGGGGGGTGTCCCCTGCGCATTTTAAAAGAATGCGGGGGTTGTGGAGGTGTCCCTCGCAGGGTCCATGGGTCAATATTGATGCAAAAATATGGCAATATTTTTGCAGGGATATTAACACATGGAACCAATAAAACACAGCTAGCTGAGCACATACGGGCTAGTTTAGGCGTCTCCTCAGGCCTAACGCAGCCAGAACTCAGTCTGGGTTTCAATCGCCAGACTGAACACATCCAACTGATTTCCTCAGCACCAAACCTACCGCTAAGAAGCAGTTATCATGCAACAACCACACCAGCTGCACACATATCTGGTGCGCCCACGCATCATACGACACTCTCTCTTTCTATTGACTTGAACTACGGTTGACCAGGCTGAAACATGTTTGAGTCCCATGAAACAAATGCCAGTGTTGTTATTGGACCATGGATGACAAAACCTGTTATGAGTGGCCATTGCCGGTTGAGGAACAAACCTTTATGAGTAAAGGGAAAACCACCCAACAAACCATTTGCAGAAAGTACATTTATAGTCCATTCTCCTTGACCAAAATTGCCAAAGTTTGAACTTAGAAAGTGTGCCTAATAGCGTCACTGTGGTATAGTTGAATTCAGAAAGTGTGCCTAATAGCGTCACTCTGCCAAAGTTTGAACTTAGAAAGTGTGCCTAATAGCGTCACTGTGGTATAGCTGAATTCAGAAAGTGTGCCTAATAGCATCACTCTGCCAAAGTTTGAATTTAGAAAGTATGCCTAATATCATCGCTGTGCTAAATGCTGAATCTAGAAATCATGCTTAATAGCGTAACTGTGGTATTGTTAAACTTAGAAATTGTGCCTAATGCACGCCCCCTGTCCTGCTCTTGTGCTTGATTGGAGGCGCTTTACTGATAACCACCATATCATAATGCTACGCTTACTCTCCCCTATACACCATCATTCAACTAGAACACAGCTGTACTATGACACATTCGTTTTAGCTGTTCTCATAATAACATGACCCCACAAACTCCACATCATCCTAATAAAACACAGCTAGCTGAGCACATTCTGGCTAGCTTAATCGTCTCCTCAGGCTTAACACAGCCAGAAATCAGTCTGGGTGTCCACCCTGCAGACTGAACACATCCAACTGATTTCCTCAGCACCACACCTATCGCTAAGAAGCAGCTATCATGCAACAACCACACCAGCTGCACACATATCCGGTGCGCCCACACACTATACCACACTCTCTCTCTACTGACTAAACTGCGGTTCCCAAGGGCGTTCAACCTAAGAGCGCTTTGAGACCATACCAATGATACATAAGGCGCTATATAAATGCCAAGTAACATAACATAACATAGCATAGTATATCTCACTTCGAGAGACTTTTTTGGAACTGACCCGATGGTGTTACAAGAGATTTATCTAAATTAATCGATGCAATTTTCATGCACGGGCAAATCAGCCTGTGTAATTGAAGGCATTATTTTGGGGGTTTTAAAAGCATGAAGAGGAGACACTGGCTCTTCTCTTAGCCATTATAAATCTAACACAACTGAAAAGCCTTTGATTAGAAATGGGATGAATCAAAGAAATTCAAGAGATCAGATACATATAGACATAATCAAGTAGCTAAATATCACAGTTGGAAAACATTATAGTTGGCTAACACAGTTCACAATTTAAAATCACACAGATCCTCATTCACAGGTACTAGTAAAATCTCAACTGGAATCTCAGCTTAAACTTTAAAAGCAAAAGGTAGGATATAGGTCATTCTTTGTAATAAAGTAGCAAATAAGTTCACTCAAGAAAACAGGAATAAACAGCATGTTCCCTTTCGTTAACGTTTTAAAAGATACATATGTGAATAAAATACTGCTCTTACCAATGCTCTTAGAACATTAGTTATCCAATCCAAAGGGGCCAAGTAGGGCAGACAAAGCAACAGAGGAAGAGCCTAAAGTGCACATAGCCTGTATTCTGACTGCTTCAGTCGGTCCTAAGCTAGCCCTTTTACATGAATCGACTAGCTTGTGGGGTCCTCGAACTATCATGCAGTGAACCACCATCATTAACACGAATGTGCTGTTGGCTCCCCTGCATGCAATTTTCCACATTTTCAAATGGGGTGTAATATCTAAAAACTGGGAAGGTTTTCTTTACTCTTCCATTTTAGTCAACATTTTGTAAAGTAATAGTCCATTACACTATTAGTCACACACCTAAAACACATTCCCCTAAACACGTGACCTGCTACGTCGTCATTGTGAAATTTAGGAGTTGATTGACTATCACGTAGATTGTTACCATAGTACATTTCTGTAACAAGTAAATATTCCTGACAACCACGTGATGCGCACCCCTCCGTCAGAGCTTGATCAAAGTTTGAATAGCGAGGTCAACTTCTGCTTGGATAATACAATGGGCCTCCTCATTATACCAGACACTACGGCATGCACAAATAGCTCCCTGCCCTTGTAAATACATATATTAGCATCACCTCTGCTCCTGCCATCCTAAACCACATTACAGCCCTACCATGTCTCCCATCTTATCTCTCTGAGAACCCGGGTGTCCATGAATGACGTGATTGGGGCACTAGCCCTATGTTTGAATTTTGTGTATTTATTAATCCCTAGAGCGCAGCGCCTGCAGTTCAAATAGGATGGCTGCCCTTCGAGTGAGGGCAGTAGTGCTCTTCACCAGGCCTCTTGGCATCACAGAACCCCATGCCCTGTTCACATGAATTCAACCTTCAAAAGGTGTATCTCCACCCATTCCTCCCTGGGCCCAACATTCCTTTTCCACCTCTGCAGCTGGACTCAATTAACTGTTATCGAGACAGCACGGCTGCCTGTGGCCCTGGCAACATAGCTTCTTTCTGGGGGGATGAAAGAGGGAATTGTCTCAGGATCAACTGAACCAAGCTGCAGCTCCATGTTTGGCCACTATGTGACGATCCTGACCAACAGGATTGTCTCATACCCTTTCCCGAATGTCACTGTTTTTCTTGTCTTCCACACGGAAACGGAATAAAAAATATACGCTTACCTGTTCTTTTGCTTTGCAATGTTCTACCCTGAAGCAACAGGGGTGAAGAACAAGGATCCAGCGCATGACTCTAGGGTTAGTGTCCTTCCATAGACTTAACCATGTGAGTGGTGAATGATCGGTCACTAACATAAACTTTCTTCCGGTCAGTTAGTACCTGAGATACCCTATTGCCCAATAAATAGCCATGGTTTCTAGCTCAATGGTCACGTAGTTACGCTGCCGGGGAAATAGTTTCCAGCTAATGTAAAGCACAGGGTGTTCTATTCAATCATAGATCTGTGATAATACGGCCCCTAGGCCTACTTTAGAAGCATAGGTTTGGAGTATGAATTGTTTTTTTTTAAAATTGGCACTATAAGTATGGGCTCACTGCATAGAATGGTTTTTAGGGTATTGAAACAGACTTCATCCTCGTTGTTGCATTCTAATTTTTGAGGTTTGGCATTTTTCAGTTTATCAATAGACACAAGGTGATAGAAAAATAATTAAGAATAAACCTCCTATAGTAACCAACGAGTCCTGAAAAGGCCCTCAAGTCACGCTTTGTTTTGGGTATTGGGGTTTCTTGAAGCACCCACACTTTCTCTGTGTGTGGTTGGACCAATCCATTACCCACAAAAAAACCTAAGTACCTTACCGCTGACTGAGCTAGAGAACGTTGTTTGGGTTAGCAGTCAGCCGGCATGTCTTAAAGTTTTGGTAATTTGGTACAAATAAAACATGTGATCTTCCCAGGTCTTACTAAATATGACGATATCGTCAAGATATGGTCTGATGAAACTAGAGTGTGAGTGTAGGACCTGATGCATCAGACGTTGGAAGGTTGCAGGGGCACCATGTAAACCGAATAGCAGAACCTTAAATAGAAATAGTCCTCTGATGGTAGAGAAAGTGGTTTTCTCCTTGTCCCTTGGATTCAAGGCGACCTGCCCATAGCCCTTTGTGAGATCAATCGTGGAGAGATATTTCGCAGTGATGAATCAGTCAATGAGATCATTGAACATGGGCATTGGGTAGTCAAATTGAGAGATTGCATTACATTTCTGGCAATCTATACAGAATCTCTTCGATTGATGAAGTACCAAGAGGACTATTGGTGAGGACCATGGACTCTGGGATGGCTCGATAATATTGGCTTCTTATGATTTCTCCATCTCACTGATTACTATTTTTTTCTGGCCTCAGTTATTCAGTAGGGCTTAAGGTTGTTATTAGTGCCTGTGGAGTACGTATCCAATGGTATATTCCTTTCACTCTACCAGGTTCGGAACTGAAGACATCAGGGAACTGTTCTCAAAGCTCTTCAATATCTTGTTTTTGATTCGGTGGAAGGGTAGCTGGATCTAGTTTGAATTCATCTCTACCCTCTGTTAGGAGACAAGCCATCACTACTGAGGCTGACTCCACTGGGTCTTCCTTCCACTCTCTCAATAAATTAATACGGTAGAGTTTTAGTCCGTCTGTCAGGTTGGGCCACTTGGTAGTTACATGGGCCGGTTTGTTCTAGAACCTCATAAGGTACATACCGCCTGGATAACATCTTATGTTCATAAGTTGGTAAGAGCACTAGAACCTTTTGCCCAATAGAAAAAGATCTGGTCACAGCTTTAAGGTTATACTGGGTTTTCTGGAGTTCTTGACTTTTTAGCTAGATGGGAGTGAATTTTTTCCCATACCGCCTGCATGTGTTCTTTAATCCACTGTGTGATTTCGTACAAGGGTAGGATGGCTTCATCCCTTTCCTCCCAGGTCTCCCGTAACATGTGTAACATGTCTCTGGGGTCTCGTCCATACGACAGTTCAAGAGGTGAAAATCCTAGGGAAGCCTGGGGTGCTTTCCGGATGGCAAACAGGGACCAAGGAATTATTAGAGCCCAGTTCTTTACATCGTCTTCCATCAACTTCCTAAGTATATGTTTCAAAGTCTAATTGAAACTTTCAACAAGACCATCAGTCTGAGGCTGATAGACAGAGGTTTGTAATGTTTTATCTGTAGAATCTCTTTTACCTCTGCCATCACTTTACTAGTTCCCTGGCCGATCAACATTTCTTTGGGTAAACCTACCCTGGACAAAAAGGGATTAGATGTTTCAAAATGTGTTGCAAGGTGTTTGTTCTCAAAGGGAAGGCTTCAGGATTACGAGGATGTACCTATTCCCAAATCTGGAAGGTTCCAGTGGCCCCACAATGTCCATTCCTGTCTGGGAAAAGGGGACTCCTATAAGTGGTAAGGGCTCTAGAGGGGCAGCTGGAGGATGATGTAAAGTGGTCTTCTGGCATAGTTGCTACAACATATTAGACATTTGCATATACTCTGTGCCAGTAAAACCGATTTACCACTCGTCCTTGGGTTTTTGCAGCCTGTAAATGACTAGCACTAAAATGGGCATGTGCAATTTCCAAAACGTCCCTTTGGTGACTACGCGGAACTACTCTTTGTGTGAAAGGGTTCCCTTCACTACTAACATTGCCCCTGTATAACAACCGTGTCTTAAGAAGAAAGGTCCCTCACTTTTCCTACTCTCTTCTTCAGAAATGGTTATTAGGAGAGCCTCTGCTAACACTGGGTCATTACGTTGGGAAAATACTAGGTCCGGGATTACCTCTGCTTCTCATCTTCCCTATGGGCTTTTAGAGCAGTTTTGATCAGAGTCTGGGTTTACATCAGCTTCACCAAAACCTTTTTTTCCCCCTATCAGTAACATCAGTGTCTGTGACTTCTAGGAACTTGGCAAACACAGCTTTTTCCAGATTGGCTTTGGAAATCTTCTCCCCTATCTTTACTTGATAAACTTGCTTGCTGTTATTCTGTATCAGGACCTTAATGTCCCCCCGGTAGTAACCTCAGCAATCAAATCTAGACTATTATGTTGGGATGTTGGGATGGATTTTAGTAGTCGGAATCACTGACCAGAGGAGCAGTCATGGACTGGGAGCGAAGTGGAAATGGTTGGCTCGAGTGAGGGTATAGCTCAAACTCTCAAATTGGACAGACATTGTACATGTTTCTGTTATTTGGGAGATGAGTCGTTGATGGAAGTGACTGTATCATTTTGCAGTGGGTGGAGGGGGCAAACATCTGTGATGTTGTTGTTATGAAAAGCAATATAGTTATTTTTTTCTTTTAAGTAAACAAATCTTGCCCATGTTTCCATTCCAATCCTGACAATTAGACACTAGTCTAATATATTTTGCTTTTGGGGGAACCAGGACTAACCATGTGGGGATCAGTTGTCTTTCCCCAGCTTCAATAGTCAAGTCTCTGCTACTTGAGAGATAGAAGACAATAGATTCTTGAGTGGCAGTCAAAGGGTTCGAAGCTATCTCAGTAAGCTTTGTAAATTTAAGGGTCCCCCAGTTTGTGTCTACTGAGTCAGAGCCAAATCCTGACACCATATATGAGTGTTGAAGGAGGAGTCTGACACACAGGTGGCATATTTATGGGCAAGGGTGTTTATTTTCATCAAAAGGAGAGGAAACACAATCTATCCGTAACTCTAACAGGGGTTTCCGTGCCTCAACAAAAACTAAGAACATTTCAGAATGTCCAAAAGTAAAGTATCCACCGTCCAGTGTCAAAACGCTACTTCTATAACTATACTTATAACCAAACTAAAGTAGATTTCTCTTCTTGGTCCAGATGTAGGACTCCATTCTTCTGGATGGGTGTGGGTTACATATTAAGGGGAATATCTCCCTTCCCCTTACCTTTCTCAGGTTTCTTTGGTAGTTCTATGTAGTTGTGAAGAATGTCTCCCTTCCCCAGGCCTTTCTCAGGCTCCTTTTGACATTTCACTAGACAGCCCTGGTGTACTCCCCTGCCAGGGTCTGCCTTCCTCATATGTGGGTCCCAGGCCCCTTCGTACAAGTTTCTCATATGAGGGTCTCCAACCCCTTCATATTGGTTTCTTAATTTTGTGTCACAGACCCCTTTCTCTTGGTTTCTTAAATGCAGTTGCCAGCACCCTTCAGAGTTGCCCCTCGAGTTCCAGCGGTCCCCGGGCTGCGCTCTACCTTCTTTCAGGGCTCCCAGTCCTTTGCCTACTTCTCGGGTCTCCGCGTTTTTTATGACAACTTTCCTCTGATTCTTCCTGTTCTCGTGCTGGGTTACGCAGCTCTGCCTCTCTTCCATTGAGCCAGCCACGCAATGCGTACTTGCTTGTCTGTGATGTGCAGAGCTCTCTTGCACCCAGAACTTTTATTCTGCTCATTTTCAGCTCTTCGGTCTTTGGCGCATCACGTAGGGACTTCAGAACTCTCCCTGTTTTGTCCAAGTCAGCCAACGAAGAATCAGCTCTTCCTGGTGCGGGAAAGGACCTCCACTCTCAGTTCCTCCGAGGAGGGTCTGACCATGCTGTTAGTCCCCATGCTGATTTTCAATGGACACGGGTGGTGTCCTATTTAATCCTGGTCTGCCAGGATCCTAGTTTAGTTTGCACTCCCACCACAGCTGCGTCCTTGTAGAGTGGGTCCCCTGCTGGTCTCTGTCACGCTGGCCTCCCTGCTTCTTACTGAGGTGTTCCCAGTCATTCATTTTATGTACCTGATGCCTTCTAACAGGCAGCAGGTGTGCCTGGTTAATTCAATCTGCCTGACCGTAATTCGGAAAATATGCCTGACCTTCACAAAGCTCAGGAGGTAGCTCCTTGTCCCAGTACCTAAGTGGTAAAAGTGTGTAGTGTTCATTGCTCCTATGTTATGTTATGTTAGCTGAATTAATAGCACGCACATTCGCCCAAGGGCATCTTGGCGCGAGGAAAAGCATAGCAGGACTGCAGCCATCAACGGTTCAACAAACGAGGATGGTTTTGAGTAGATGACGGAAGTCTAGATGGTTCTCAGTCTGTTTAAGTTTAAGTGGAAGGCTATTCCAAAGTTTACAAGCTGTCACAGAGAAGGTGTGGCCACCAACTCCCTGAAGGTGGAAATTAGGAAGTAGAACCAGGTGATCATTTCTGGAACGAAGGGTCCGGTGACGAATTATCCCGAAGGAATTCAGCCCCAACCTGATAATAGGCCTAGTGACCAAACAGAGATACTTAAAAACAATACGTTGCTTCACTGGAAGCCAGTGCAAACGACGCAGGACCGAACTGATGTGGGAGCCATAAGGTGTCGCAGTGGCAACCTGCACAGCTAGGCTCTGCAACAGTTGTAGCCGATGGATAAGGCCAACTGGCTGAGCCAGGTAAGAGCATTACAATAGTCAATCCTACTAGAAACAAGCGAAGCCACGACCATGGAACGAAGCCGGATGGAAGAAACGGTAAAATCCTGCGGAGAACCCTTAGCAGGGAGTGTCCAGACTGACATACTGCACTCACTTGGGAGGCCATAGACAGACCCGCAGACAGATAGACCCCTAGATTTTTCTCTGCCGTCACCGGAGTCGGAAACACACCCACCGAGGATGGCTAGAAATAAGAAGACCAAGAATCCAATACAGAGGAGGTCCATACTACCAGGACTTCCGTCTTGTTCCCGTAAACTTGAGTCTACTGGTACTCATCTAATCTCCCAAGGCCGACAGTCAGTCACGGAAGAGAGACGACAATCTATGCCGTCAAGACTAAGACTAACACCTGAAGCCATGGGTGCAGATGAGAGCAACCAGGGAACAAACATAGATATTGAACAACATCAGGGACAAGGCAGAGCGATGGGGGACCCCACAGGAAAGAGAATAAGAGGGAGAAAGAAAAGGAGGCAGAGATGCAGACTGGCCCCTGTCGGTCAGGAATGAAGTGCACCAGGCCAAGGCAGGGCTAGAGATACCAATAGAGGCCAGGCAAGAGAGGAGGAGGGGATGGTCAACAGTGTTAAAAGCCGCTGATAGATCAAGTATAATCATGGCTCCCATCCCCCTGCCATCAACAAGCCTAGTCATGTCATCCATTACTGAAACTAGGACATTCTCTGTGCCCCTTCCGGGACCAAACTCAGACTGAAAGAGATCGAGCACCGAGGAAGACTCCAGAAAGGAAGACAAAAGTGGAGAAGTTAGAGCCTCAAGAAGTTTCATAAAGAAGGGAAGCAAAGAGATAGGATGAAAATTCGAGACAACAGAAGCATCCAAAAATGTTGTTATATGGCTAAGTCAAAGAAACTCTCAAAGAACGTTCTCAAATTAGAGGCGCGAGGGGTATTGAATCTAAGGTTAAAATCACCCAAAACAACCAGGTTTGCAAATTTGAGATGGAGCAAGGTGACTAATTCCAAGAAGGGATATAAAAAAAGTGAGTGGGGCCCCCGGAGGGTGGTACATAAGTGAAAAAAGTGAACAGATTCTGACGCAGATACCACCAGACTCCCTCCGGATGAGAGACAGCTCTATCAACATGGAAGATTTTGTAGCCTTCGGCAAGGACTGCAAAAACATGGGTGCCGAGGTGCTGGTCAGCCATGTTTCGGTGACAAAAATGAAATCAGGGCCATAATCACTCAGTATATATCAATATGGTTGGCATGTGCAACCATTGAGCGTGAGTTAAGTAGCTGCACATGCAAGGATGATGTAGATGCAGCATGAGTCAGCTTAGAAACAGCAGAGGACATAACAAAACTAGGAGGAAATACCATGGTCGTAGGTGCCAGATTCAGGAGTCCAAGTCGTGTATAGAAGCAGACATGTCGCGCCGGGGCAGAGCTCCTGGGCCCGGGCTAGCCCTAGTCCTTGGAAGTTGTTTCCTCTTCCTTGCCACAGTACTGTCACATTAGGGAAAGTGAGGTGAATGGGCTTACAATAGCCCATCAAGGTCAGGGTAGGGTCAGGTTTGTTACTGGTAGGAAAAGGGGGATACCATGTCTCACCTTTCCAACCCTTATTCCTTTTCCTCCTTCTTTTGGTTCTTCCAGAATGTTGTGACTTCGTATACTTTTGTTGGTTAATGGAACACGCGGAACAATATCCTATGACTGCTCCTGGGACAGGAATTTCATCATGGAGTGGAAAGGGGAAACACTGTGTCTCACCTGAGGACATTTTCTGCCCTCTCCCCAGGGACCCTCCACTCAGGTGATCCTCCCTTGCTTCACCACCCCCAGGGTCAGGATTCAAAAGTGATAGCTTTTCCCTGGCCAGCCGTGCAGAGGATCCAAGGGGGGAAAATGTGGTGACACCCTCTGGTTTCTCACACTATCAGTACAATGCTATTTCCTCTGAAGCAAAAGGAAAAGTGTGCCAGCGTTTGCACCTTAGCGTTTGTTTTGCTCAGTTCAATTCCAGGGAAATTTGGCACATAGGTGTTTCAAGTTTTAGAACATTTCTGGTTGACACATGCCACTACATCCTCCGAGAACCCCAGTGGACCCCCTTTCACCCATCTGTCGTTGGGGAACAGTGCACCTTACATTTTCAGTAGTGGTCTCATTTGACAGCGTGCTTGCTCTTTTTTCTTGGCACACTTGCTTTCAACTCTGTCCATTATGAATGCCTGGACTATTTGTTTTTGAAACAGGCTTCATATTCTGCAGAGGGACAGGTGCACTAAACATTGGGCTATAAGAGGTGGCATTTTCTTGTGGGTTAAACAGTTTGGGCATGCCTGTTGCATGGGGTTTGAGGGCGCAAATGTAGCAGCTCTCATTTAACTTCGCTCTTCCCACCTCCCTCATGTGGTTGTACTACATATTTTTTGTTTCGGGATGGTACACATCTGCAACTGTTTCTAAAATAACTCCTTTGTGTTCATTATATTCAATTTAATCTTTTATTTCTTGCCATCCCTATACTTAACGTTTCTATATTATTGCCATTACTATACCCCCTTTATATGTGCAAACCATAAAAAAGTACATACAATAAAGGGAAGAACAAGACAGAAACATCCTATGTATAACAATATATATATAGCACTACTTCTTAATCCTGGACGTGGTGGGGAAGAAGAAAACGTAGTATCATGGAGCCTGCAGGAGCACATCTGTTGCAGAATGTCACTTTAAAAGTCACTACATTCATTATTTAATATCAATGTTCTTGAGAGCCTGTAGGAGGTGGCGCTTTACTAGTTGCTTCGCGCTCATCAGAGAGGTGTATCCAATACTGCAATTTTTTCACACATAGAGCAGATGGGGTGGCATAGACGACCTTGAACGGAGCTTGATTCTGACAGTCATTCCAGTTTCTCACAAAGGAGCATATGTAGATAAAATCTCCATGGCAGAGCTGAGGTGTCTGTAGTGATGTTGGGTCAACCGTAGGCATAGCAACTGTTTCTTCTCTCCTGGGAGCAAGCTGTTTAGAGATTACTTTTATACATTTTTTTAAATCACTCAAATACTCCTGAAACACCTCCCCAAAATCTCAGCTACCCTGTGTGCATCTGATGCAGTGCGTGCAGGTGTGAGTGATGTGTACAGTCTTCTCCTCAACGCTATCTCATGCAGGGATAAGGGAGTCTCCTTATCTTGCTGGTTCCTAAGACTGAAAGAACTGGAGGAAGACGATGCAGCCAGTCTCTCCCTAACATATGGTATAACTTTGACAGCTTTTATTTCAACAGGCCATTAAGATATTCTATGATTCTGCTAGCATGTGGGTGGTAAATTGAGCACAAAGTATCTTTAATCCCTACTAGGGATGTAACCTCTTTAAATAATTAGTTGAAAAAGTGAGTCCCATTGACTGACCTAAGGACGTGACATATCCCCCAGCGAGCATCTGGTTGTACGCAAGTGCACCCCTCAATTCAATGAGAGAATAGGCACACCACAACAATAATATAAAGATAATGATTGCACCCATTTATCATTTCCACATGATTTATGTGGAGCTCCTGAAAGGGTCATGTTGGACGGGCAAGATGACAAGTAACATCCTGACGGTGTGTCCATGCTGTCGAGGTGGCAGGTGGTGCAATTGGCCATGAATTTATCACCATATTCTTGAAGGTTGGGGACAAACTAATCCTCCGGGATAGCAGCTAGAAATGTACTGTTTAGACATATTTGTGCGGTAAGGCAGTTACTCAAGAGCAACCATAAGCAATTCCCGCAGCATTACTACGTTACCTGTAATATTTTGTCTCCAAATAAGATCTGTCGGTGAGAGTGAGCATGCCCGTTTCACTGACAAATCCTTCTCCTCTTGGGGTGCCTGATGTTACAATTCGATTATCTGAGTGAGCGGGACTGCTGTGTAAGGTACTGCTAGCTGAAATTGTTGTATGGCTACCTTAGTATATGCTGTGATTGTTATGGAGAATTATCATTTTATGGCTAATTTCCCTTACCTAGTGAGTCCCCCAGCAGCTTTGCTGGATTTCTGGAGTTAATTTCTTTCACTTGGTAAGAGTGTGCCTCTTTTTCCCACTCTTATCTGTGTTTTTGCCATGTGTATTTCATCTGCTTTTGTGATTGTGGACTCTGGAGTACACCACTTCAGTAGCCCCCTTCTTTTGTGTGTTACACAGCACTTTCAGTGCAGTGACACAGGGTTGTCTTTTAGACTTCCCACCAACTCCATTTCTGAGGCTGACTACTGTCCCCCAGAAGAAGGTAAAGTTGCCATTAACTTTACCTAGCCATTTAACCACAGATCCAGTACACCCATCTTACATGGAGTACTGTAAATGGTTAATCCTTAGCCATTTTTATCTGTACCTCCTAGAGCATTGTTTCACTCTTTTAACATTTAGGGCCTCATTACAACTCAGGCGGTAAGGGTTTTACGGCGGCGTAAACAGCGCCGACCCTTACCGCCTGAGTACGAGGTCCCTTAGCGCCATGGCGGACTTAACACCTGCTTTTAGCAGGTGTTAAAATCCATGGCGCTAAGGGACCATGGAGTTAATTACGCCACCGTAATTTACGGTGGCGTAATTAATGCCTTCCCCACTCCCATTATGCCCTATGGGGCAAAATGGGAATGGGGAAGGGTAAATGGGAAAATGGGGATTTACCGCCCCGCCAAGGTTGGAATGGGGCAGTTAATCCGCCAACCACCATGGCGTAAACATAGTTTACGCCATGGTGGTAAAGTCACGGCCCAGGCGGTAACTTACCGCCTGGGTCGTAATGAGGCCCTTAGACTTGGCTGGTGGCAGTGGTATCTACCCTAACTTTTCTACCGCGATTATACGTGGTATTGTTTTAGGCTATTATATTAGCCCCAAACATAAAACCGCTTGACCAAGTACTCTTTCTTTTGGCTCTGGTTGGGTTTATTCACCATTTCTTTTTGTTAAAGTCCTACTTGTGTTTTACTTTGCATGGCAAACCAGGTTTTCCTTCTTTGTTCACTGTCTTTTGGCGGGCTTCTGCCAAGAAGCCCTCCACCAGGCGCCTGGGTGTCTAGGTGGGCTGAATGTGAGGGAGGGGTGTAGTCACCCCCTGCACAGGGTATCCTAGGAAAACCAAGTCGCACTTTGCCATGATTGGCTGAGGTGGTTGTCCGGGCTGGACAACCCCGCTGCTGCGTGATTGACAGCCAGGCTGTGTGAATGGGGGTTTTTGCATAAAAGGCAGGTCTCTTGAGCTAGAAAGTCAGAGTCGCCACTGGAACTACAAGGAACTGAAGAGAAGCAGAGAAGAAGACAGCTGCTGCAACTACCCCATCCCGGTGAAGCCCTGCTGCAGTCCTGAGCTATCTACCCTTCGACGACCAGAGAAGATCCAGTCCGGAGTCTTCTTCCCCTGAGCCTGGTGGGGATAACCAGCTCATCTTCCAGAGCCAAAGAATCCTCTTCTTGGTGGAAATCGCTGCACACTGCTGTAGTGATCCAGCTAGCCATCTGAAGAGCCTCTCCTGTTTTTAAGGAGCTCACCTTTTATTCACTGTCGCTGCTTCCAGCATCATCCCTGTGTGGTGAAGACCCCTCCAGATGTCCTCCTTCGTACCCAAGGAAACTACCAGGAAACTACCAGGAACAACTGCCGTGGCACCAGCTTCTTCATTGAATAAGGTACTGTGTTCTGCTTGAGGAATTAGAGTGAATCCCTTTTCTTCACCTCCAATGCTTGCCCTTGTCTTCCCTCCCTCTTATAACTTTTGCTTCCTCTGTTGACAATATCTAAGTACTCCTGACAA
This sequence comes from Ambystoma mexicanum, assembly GCF_040938575.1. Lineage (NCBI taxonomy): Eukaryota > Metazoa > Chordata > Amphibia > Caudata > Ambystomatidae > Ambystoma > Ambystoma mexicanum. The sequence continues at coordinate 228,490,301 of NC_090931.1, read as the reverse complement.
CGTTGAATCTTGAATTGTCCGACTGTGTGATCCTCGACAACAGGAACCTGGTTCAACTTGACACTGGCTCTGGCCTATTGACTCTTAAATTTCTGTCAACGAGTGTTCTCCGATTCTGTCTGCCTTGACAAAAGTTTTGCCTATGATTTTTGTCCCCAACTCTCTCTGGTTAACTCAGGTGCTAAGTGTGTTTTTGCCCCAGTAACATTTCTTGTTGCAGATACGCGTATCTTTAGTAAGAGCGAATTGTCATTACTGTCAAAAAGTGGTTGCATACGTATTCCCGGTAACGTCTTTTGTTTCACAACACCGGTCCGTTAAAACATAGGGTACTTACCTTGAGTTAGAGTGTACCAAAGTGAATTGGTTAGTTGTAGTGTATTTTACGTGTCATTTTGAATTAATAGAAGTGTTGTATTTATAACAAATGGTTTAAAAATAAATGTACTTATATTTTTTACCTGAAACCTTGAGTCAGTGTTTGCTTGAGTCTCAGTAATTGTGGTCCTTTTGTGTAATCTGTGCTACTGCTCATATACTCTTGAGATAAGCCTGTCTGATCCGCTACTGCTACCACTTTAACATAGTAGTACAGGCTTGTACCAAAGGTGAACTTATATTACCACTTGTAGTCTTAATTGTGTGTAGTGGTCCCTAAGGGCACTGCACAGGATTCTGCGTAACACTGGTGTGCAGCGGTGAGGATTTGGTAGTAGAGTGATTACACTTAGAGTGCTGCTATTGCTTGGATTCAACTAACCAAAAGGCTAAAACACCACTAATTCTTTTTAACTGAGAAATCATGTCAAATATGGAAAGCTACACTGAGGAGGGTCTCTTAAACTACACTGCTGAGGTTCTGAGAACCATGTGTAGGGAGTGGAGACTCTCTGGTAAATGTAAGAAATCTGAATTGGTTGCAAAGTTAATGGGAAAACAAAGTCTGGAGAGTGGGTCAGAAGGGTCTACCCCTCCAGCAAATGTGGATACTGATGTTTCTGATTCTGAGAGTGTTACTTTAGAAGAAGTAGATGAGTCCTTGTTAGGAAACCCTACAACTCCTTTGCCTTCTCAGAAGTCCACAAGGACCCTCACTTACCCCTGAGTTTATTGCACTTGAGAAAATAAGACTTGAATTGGAAGTGAAACATATTGATGCACAAACTGCCATGAAACATCAAGAGTTGAAGCTCAGAGAAATTGTCTGTAGAAAATGCTTCTCTCCCAGAATCTTCTAGGTCTTCCAGCCCTAAGAGACCCCGTATGCCAAAGGAAATGATTGGTATGTATGAGACTAAACTTGATGTTTTGGATTGGTTAGCAATGTTTAAGTACAATCATGGGATTCAAGGTATCTCAGGGAATCAGCTGATTCCCTGGTTTTTCTCTAGTCTTCCCCCTGTTGCAAGTGATGCTGCAATGGAGTTGCGGGGGGGGGGGATAAACAGGATTATGAGTTTGTGAAACTAGTATTAATAGCTAGGTTTGGGAAGACCCCTTCCCAGTATCTTAAGAGGTTTAGAACCCTCAAAAAGCATGATGGTACCCATTGGGCTACCTGGGTGTGTGAATGTTTGAAAAACTTAGATGGTTGGGTTAAGGGTTACAAAGTGAACACTTATGAAGGTTTGAGGAATCTTGTAATGTTGAAGTCTATTTTTGATGTCTGCTCTCCTAAGGTTAGACAACACTTGGCTGATTCAAAGGAGAGAGATCCTAATAAGCTAGCTAAGGATGCTGACTTGTGGGTTGCCAACAGGGCTACTCACAAGGATTCTGGGGCTACTCAGAAAAAGGATGAGTGGAAGCAGCCCCGGAAAGACAACAAAGAGAATTCAATTAACTCCAATCCAAAAGAGGGCCACAAACATAACCAGGGTAAGGCACAAGGGAAACAGAATCAGGCTAGTGTACCATTTGGTCCCAAACCAGATGGAGGTCAGAACAAGCCCCCATTCCGGAGAGCATTTGGGAAATGCTTTGTTTGTGGGTTAACTGACCATGTGAAAGGAGATTGCAGATGTAAGGGTAAACCTTCAGGGGTCCACACTGTCTCCTTAGCCTTCTCCCAGGTGGATGAAGTACCTATATCCAGTGGAAACTCTCAGTTACTAGCTGATGAGTCCATGAGAGTCTCAGCTAGTGTTTCTTTAGTGTCCTTGGGTCTTTGGAAACAACCAAACTTAGATGTCTATAACTCAATCCCAGATAATACTAAAGAGTATTACTAAGATAGTGTTCTTGTGAATGGCCAGGAAACCCCTACCATCAGAGACACTGGAGCCAGCATAACTGTGGTTGATGAATGTTTTTTCAAGGTGGAGGATATTGATAAGGCACCTGCACACCTAACCAAGTTAGCTGGAGGCCCTGTGCAAATGGTTCCCCAGTTACCAGCTCTCATCCAGTGTAATGACATGACTATCAAAATACCTGTAAGTGTGCAAAATAACGTACCTTATAGGGTTCTGCTGGGTAATGACCTTAAAACTCTTGGAGTTGTGTCTAGTACCCCCAGACCCCCCAGTAGAAGGAAGCAGGAGCTCACTAGGTCTGCAAGGGAGAGAACCTTGAGAGGCTCTCACGGGAACATGATATAGGAACCTATCACCCCAAGTCCACAGGACTTCCTGCTATTGCAGGACAGAAAGAGACAAAGGGGAAACCCAAGTCTGCCAGCAAGAAACCAGCAAGCACCCCTGTGCCCAGAAGGACATCTCCAAGACTGTCCAAAGTCACATCTGTGACTCCTCCACCATCTGAGGCTGAGTGTGAGGTTCAACCCTGTATGGTTCAGCTAGATACTGAGGAATTAGATCTAGAAGAAGATCTTACTCTGGTAGGAGATCTTGATCCTGTTGACCATCCTGGGCTGCACCTGCAGAAGGTGGACCCAACAAGGCAGATTTTAGCAAAGGACAAAGAGAGTGTCCTACCCTGGAAGGTCTTCGCCTACAGGCAGCTTCTCAGCTCAATGGGACCGAACCTGGGAAGTATAGGTTGCACTGGGAAGATGGCCTCTTCTACAGTGAACCGACTAAGTCAACCCCTAGAGACTGCAGGAAACTTGTAGTACCTCTAGTGAACCGACTCCAGTTTCTGCAGTTAGCCCACGAGATACCTTTGGCTGGTCACTTAAGTTTTAAGAAGACCAAGGAAAGGCTCTCTCTTCACTTGTACTGGCCTAAAATGGGTTCAGAAGTAGACAAATTCTGCAGGAGCTGCCACACTTGCCAAACCTCTGGCAAGAGTGGAGCCAAGAATGTGGCACCCTTGGTGCCTCTCCCAGTGATGGGAGTTCCTTTTGAGAGGGTTGGGATTGACATTGTTGGTCCTCTTGACCCTCCCACATCTTGAGGCAACAGGTTTATCCTGATTGTAGTGGATCATGCCACTAGGTTCCTTGAATATATGATACAAAGGGGGTTTGCCCTGACGTCTATTTTTCCAGGGTCTACTTCTTAAATGCAGTAGGCCCAAATTGATTTTGTCATGTAGCATACATGCAAAAACTTTCTGTATGTACTAGTACTCATAGAATTGAGAGTGCAGACAAAAATAGATATGGAAGGGACAGCTTTTGTTTTATTTTATTTAGCTGTATGATGCAGTTCTTAGTCCTGCATTTGTCATCTTTTGAGAAATAAAAATTTCTTTCTTAAGCATTCAGAAAAACCTTTAACATAAATGATAAATAAAAACAAGGGAAGCACAGGACTGACCTTGGGGGTAGTATCGCTAGGCAGAACCTTGATTGGCTGGTTCACGGGTGTTCAGCAGAATATGAATTAATCCTTGCTTATAGTAACAGGCTTCTCTGTGGTATAGGGATATAAAATACAAAAAAGGCAATAAGTCCTATTACGCCTTATAGTTCCAGTATGGAACATGTAGTTGCTGTGTAGACAGGCATAAGAATAAGTTGAGAACTGGTGCTCACCTGCCCCAATATGCTTGTAGTAAGGAGTCACTTGAGGAAGCTGGTGGTATTGAAGATCGCACCTACTCGGGGTATGGAGGAAGGTGGAATGAGAGCTGAGTTCCCAATTTCAGTCACCAATGGCCGCTCTCCTATAGAGTGGATACAAAAGGGCACAAAGGAGTTAAATCTAATGGCAGGCGAAGACTGATGGAGACTATTGGGAGGGACTGGATTTTAGTTTACCTGGAAATAGTGTCCGGAACAGGGAAATCGCTTTCCTGTAGAGCCGCGTTTGCGAGCGGCAGCTTGTGCGCTGTGTTTAAGAGAGCTCTGAGCTGTATGTGGAAAAGAGAGCTGCGCATGCACATGGGGAATAGTATTGGACCAAGTGCACTACTGCGCATGTCTGAAAGGGAAAAGTGTTTCAGGCAGCGCACGTGATAGGGCGTTGCTAGCGTTGTGGTTGCTATGGTAACACAGGGGTTTCGTAGTAGAAACTCGCCGATTACATGAAGGAGACCGAGGCTCTGTGACTCCTGTCAAAATATATACCCATTGCGGATTGAGTGCGCAGGGTGCTGATGTCTTAACAAAGTAGAGTTAATGGTTGCAAAAATGGCGGACGGATGGAGGGGGCCCAAGGCTGTAGTCTCCCTGAGGTAGTCCGCAGTGTTGGTAGGTGGCCCTACCTTTGGGAACAGAATGGTCTGATGGAGGAGCAGCAGCCTGGAAATGGGGGCTACAGGTCCTACTGTGGCCTCAAGTAAGTGTATGTGCCTATTGGGCACCTTCCCGCTACGAAGCGGTGGATGGGGCTTCAGGATACATTGCCAAGTAAGTGGGGCTACTGGTCCTCAGCGCAAGGGTCAGTGGACCTCAAGGCGTAGATGTCACTAAAGGGTGCGCTTGAAGAGGATCCTAAGTTAGTCCTGGATGGTAATGGGAAACAAAAGAGTAAAAGGAGAGAACCTTATGATGGAATTCAGTTATGTGTAACTGGACAGAGGTTGTCCGGGTAAATGGGATGTCGTGGCTATCGACGGTACCCCGTGGGTTCTGCCTCGTTGAGCCCATTCGTGGTACTTTTTAGTTTAAAAATCCACCATGCTTCTTTATGGTTAAGTGAATTAAGCGCATTGCTGGTGTTTGGTACTGTATCTGCTATCCACCAAAATATGTCATCGGGTCCATGGTGATATTTTATGTAGTGTTGGACCATGGGAGCTGTTAAGAATTTGCATCTGATCCGGGATCGGTGTTCTCCTATTCTTTTGTGGATTTGGCGAGTGTTTTGTCCTACATAACGGAGGCCACATGGGCATTCTATTATGTATATCACATTTGCAGTTTTGCAATTCGTGATTTTTCTGAGTTGCCAGTCTTTTTCACCGATCTGGAATGAATTCATTTTCTTGGTGAACCGGCACACTGTGCATGTGCCGCATGGGTGGTGGCCCTTTATTTCACGCATGTTCCAAATGTTTGATCTTTGCGTCTTGTTATCTATTCTGGTGTGTGTTAACAGATCCTTGAGGTTTTTTGATCTTTTCAATGCCATTTTGGGTACTTTTTCTTCAGACAGTCTCAATTGCACAAGGGGCCAGAATTTTCTCAATATTCCTTTGAGTTTTGTGGTGTCCGGTACGAAGGTAGAAACAAAGGTAAGGGAATCATCTTGGTTAGAGCTAGCCATTTGCCTTGTCAACAGGCTTTCTCTCGGTGCGTATTTGGCTCTTTTCGTTGTTTTCCTAATGAGTTTTTTGGGGTTTCCTCTATCCTCCAATTTGCTTTGTAGAACCTTTGCATGTTTGTTATATTGGTCCAGTTCTGTGCAGTTTCATCTTAGCCTCAAGAATTGGCCGTATGGTAAGTTGTCCCTTAGACTCTTCGGGTGGTGACTGTTGTAGTGGAGCAAAGTTTTTCTATCAGTCTCCTTAGTAAAAAGGTTACATATCAGGGTGCCCTCGTTGACTGAGATGGAGAGATCCAGGAAATTGATTGCTGTACTGCTACTTTGCATAGTGAATTTTATTTCTTGTGTCCTGGTGTTGAGCCAGTTAAAGAAATCGTCTAGGCTTTCACAGTCCCCTTTCCAAATTAGGATGACATCATTGATGTACCCATACCACGAGGTGATCTTGTCTTGAAAGGGGTTTGAGGTGTTGAGGACGTGGAGGCGCTCAAATTCTGCCATAAATATTACTGCCAGACTTGGGGCGAATGCTGCTCCCATAGCCGCCCCACTTATTTGTAGGTAGAAGTTGTCATTAAATGTGAAGAAATTATTAGTCAAAGCAAGTTCTAGGAGTTCCACTATAAAGTTTGTGGGGACTCTTCTCTGGAGCATGAAGTGGGTCAGGTGGTTTCTTATGCATTCCACTGCTGCTTCTTGTGGAATACTTGTGTATAGACTGACTATATCCATGGTGACTAGGAGTTTTTGATCTTTGTTGAATGCAAGCCCTTCAAACTTTGTGATAGTAGACATTGTATCTCTCAGGTATGTCGGTGTTTGCTGGCTCAGTGGTTTGAGGAAGTGGTCTATGAACTTACAGATGGGTTCGAGTATAGATCCGCATCCTGATACAATTGGTCTTCTAGGGGGGGGGGTTTGCCTATATTTGTCCTGTTTTCTGAAGTGTTAAGAAAGGTTTCTTCTCGGTCTGTAATCCAGTTTTGTTGTAATGCATATCTTGTCACTTCCTGAATTGTGTGCTTGACCTCTGCTGTAGGGTCTTTCCTGAGTTTTTTGTAGTTACCTTCTTCGTTGAGTAGATTCATTACCATTTCTTTGTATTGCATGATATTTTGGATGACAATACCTCTGCCTTTGTCCGCTGCTTTAATAATCAATTGTTTATTCTCGGCCAGAGTTGTCAATGCCTTGCGTTCCCCAGTAGTTAGGTTGTGTCTCATGTGTTGAGGTTTAGTTTGGAGTTTTTTTAATTTCTTTGGTAATGCATTTCTCGAATGTTATCAGAGATACCTGAACCTCGTTCTCAATAGGATTGAATGTGGATTTGACTCTTAGGTCTGTGTCATCTAGTTCGGGGGTAAAGTCTTTGGCTTTGAAGTATACTTTTCTTCTGATACTCCTGAATAAAATAAATAGTTTTGTGTCCAGTTTAAACCAGTCTGTTTGTTTGGTAGGTACAAAGGATAGGCCTTTGGAGAGGATGGAGATTTCTTCCTTGGTGAGTGTGACTCCTGAAAGGTTAAATATGGGGATTTTGTTCAGAACCTTCAGTGGGTCCGTCTCCTCCGGTTGCGTTGTCCCCACTGGGGGTAGTTGAAAACCTGCATTGCCTGTGGATGAGGTGGTGGCCCCCAGTATGCTCCTCTGGGAGACATTTACCCTAAAAAAGGCATCTGGTTTGGTAACTGGTATTGGCCTTGTTGTGTATTTCTATTTCTAGTTTGGTTGGGGTCTCCTGATGATGAGTCAGAACTACAGGTGTCAGAGAATGAGACGCATTTGCATCTGTTTCTAGTGGCAGATGTTTGATTAGCCAGTCTTTCCTTTTCCTTGTTGTCTTTGTACTCTGCTGAGAGATACGGGTAGACTTGTTCTATTTTAAAGTTGCTGATATCTTTGGCCAAATTTTTATGTTTATTTTCTAATGTAATAGATACAAATTGTTCAAAGGCTTTATCAATTTCTTTAAGTTTTTCTCTTGCATTGGTTAGGCTCTCATCATTCAGGAATTTAGCCTCTTCTTCTTTAAGGTCTTGCTGTATTTTTGTATTGATTCGTTGTGCTGTTGTAATGGTAAGGGCCATTAAGTCCCTGCTGCATTTAGTTGAAATCTTGCTGAATCCCAGCATGTAGTCCTTATCTTCTAGAAATAGTGCTGGTTCGTTTCTAACTATTAAGCCCATGGGTACAAGATTTACTCTAAGGTATCCCCTAAGAAAGTATCCATGGACTTCCGTCCTGAAGCATTTTTTCTTTATGTTTAACAATTCATCTCCCGAGGCTGTGGAGGCTATATGTTGTTGAGCTCCTGCCATATTGAAGAGGGAAGGCCCTTCTATAATGTTGTTAATCTCTTCTTCTGTGAAGGATAGCATTTGGTCCATTTTGTGAATGGGGAAGGTGGAGTCCCTATAGGTAAAATAACGTGCTGTTCCTTGGTGGGTGTGAATACGTAGGGGCCTATAGATTAGGCTGTGGGTGCTGAAGTAGCTATAACAATTGAAAGTTCCCTATTATAGCATGGTGCTATATCTAAGCATTGGTAACTGGAGGGATGGCCCTTTCAGCGTCAGGACTGTGGGCTAATAGTATATGATACAAAGGGGGTTTGACCTGACGTCTTTCTTTCCAGGGTCTACTTCTTAAATGCAGTAGGCCCACATTTATTCTGTCATGTAGCATACATGCAAAAACTTTCTGTATGTACTAGTACTCATAGAATTGAGAGTGCAGACAAAAATAGATATGGAAGGTACAGCTTTTGTTTTATTTTATTTAGCTGTATGATGCATTTCTTAGTCCTGCATTTGTCATCTTTTGAGAAATAAAAAGTTTGTTCTTAAGCATTCAGAAAAACCTTTAACATCAATGATTAGGCAATTGACTAGAATTATACAGAGCTAGAGCAAAAAGTGCTTAAAAGTCAATGTGTGACCGCCACCTATGGTGACGAGTGATAGTACAAATACAAAGTACCACCAAACGAAAAGCAGTAAATAATATAACAATTGGTTCTATGTAGCCAGACTGAAGGGTGACCTAACACGTAGTCGACGTCTGGATGTGAATCAAGAAGTGCAAACAAGTTGGGAGGACGAAATAGAGCTTAATAGGGTGCTGGTCCTCGGACGTTTCGGCTAGATGCCTTTGTCTTGGGCCTGGAGTAGGTCTTCGTAAAAGAGAGTTGAGGGGACTCTATTAGTGCCTGAAATGATGGTCTAAAGCTAGAAAACATGCCATCAAAAAGTTCCATGATTGTGGTACACCATAGTCAAAGTTGAATTAAAAACAAGGGAAGCACGGGACTGACCTTAGGGGTAGTATCGCCAGGTGGAACCTTGATTGGCTGGTTCACGGGTGTTCAGCAGAATATGTATTAATCCTTGCTTATAGTAGCGAGCTGCCTTGTGGTATAGAGATATAAAATACAAAAAAGGCAATGAGTCCTATTGCGCCTTATAGTTCCAGTATGGAACATGAAGTTGCTGTGTAGACAGGCATAAGAATAAGTTGAGAACTGGTGCTCACCTGCCCCAATATGCTTGTAGTAAGGAGTCACTTGAGGAAGCTGTGGTATTGAAGATCGCACCTACTAGGGGTATGGAGGAAGGTGGAGTGGGAGCTGAGTTCCCAATTTTAGTCACCAATGGCCGCTCTCCTATAGAGTGGATACAAAGGGCACAAAGGAGTTAAATCTAGTGGCAGGAAAAGACTGATGGAGCCTATTGGGAGGGACTGGATTTTAGTTTACCTGGAAATAGTGTCCGTAACAGGGAAATCGCTTTCCTGTAGAGCCGCGTTTGCGAGCGGCAGCTTGTGCGCTGTGTTTAAGAGAGCTCTGAGCTGTATGTGGAAAAGCGAGCTGCGTATGCACATGGGGAATAGTGTTGGACCAAGTGCACTACTGCGCATGTCTGAAAGGGAAATGTGTTTCAGGCAGCGCGCGTGATAGGGTGTTGCTAGCGTTGTGGTAGCTATGGTAACACAGGGGTTTCGTAGTAGAAACTCGCAGATTGCGTGAAGGAGACCGAAGGTACTGTGGCTCCTGTCAAAATATATACCCATTGCGGATTGAGTGCGCAGGGTGCTGATGTCTTAACAAAGTAGAGTTAATGGTTGCAAAAAAGGCGGACGGATGGAGGGGGCCCAAGGCTGTGGTCCCCCAGAGGTAGAGCGCAGTGAGGGTAGGTGGTCCTACCTTTGGGAACACAATGGTCTGCTAGAGGAGCAGCAGCCTGGGAATGGGGGCTACAGGTCCTACTGTGGCCTCAAATTAGTGTATGTGCCTATTGGGCACCTTCCCGCTACGAAGTGGTGGATGGGGCTTCAGGATACATTGCCAAGTAAGTGGGGCTACTGGTCCTCAGCGCAAAGGTCAGTGGACCTCAAGGCGTGGATGTCACTAAATGGTGTGCTTGAAGAGGATCCTAAGTTAGTCCTGGATGGTAATGGCAAACAAAAGAGGAAAAGGAGAGATCATTACGATGGAATTCAGTTATGTGTAACTGGACAGAGGTTGTCCGGGTAAATGGGATGTCATGGCTATCGACGGTACCCCGTGGGTTCTGCCTCGTTGAGCCCATTCGTGGTACTTTTTAGTTTATATATCCATCATGCTTCTTTATGGTTAAGTGAATTAAGCGCATTGCTGGTGTTTGGTACTGTATCTGCTATCCACCAAAAGATGTCATTGGGTCCATGGTGATATTCTATGTAGTGTTGGACCATGGGAGCTGTTAAGGATTCGCATCTGATCCGGGATCAGTGTTCTCCTATTCCTTTGTGGATTTGGCGAGTGGTTTGTCCTACATAACGGAGGCCACATGGGCATTCTATTAAGTATATCACATTTGCAGTTTTGCAATTCGTGAATTTTCTGAGTTGCCTGTCTTTTTCACCGATCTGGAATGAATTCATTTTCTTGGTGAACCAGCACACTGTGCATGTGCCGCATGGGTGGTGGCCCTTTATTTCATGCATGTTCCAAATGTATGATCTTTGCGCCTTGTTACCTATTCTGGCGTATGTTAACATATCCTTGAGGTATTTTGATCTTTTCAATGCCATTCTGGGTACTTTTTCTTCAGGCAGGCTCAATTGCACTAGGGGCCAGAAATTTCTCAATATTCCTTTGAGTTTTGTGGTGTCCGGGCCGAAGGTAGAAACAAAGGTAAGGGAATCATCTTCCCTTCCCTTAGGTATGGATTCAGGTTCCCTGAAGCCATACCTATGAGGACTGTTAAGACTCCGGCTGCGGCTAAAGCCCTACTTGGTACTTTTACCAGAGTAGGTTTCCCTAAGAGGTGATATCTGACAGAGGATCACATTTTATGTCCCACTACATGCAGGCCATCTGGAAAACCTGTGGAGTCACCTACAAGTTCTCAACTGCCTACCATCCCCAAACCAATGGACTGATAGAGAGGTTTAACTGAACTATGAAGAGCATGATAGGTGCTTTAGAATAACCCCTTAGAAGAAAGTGGGACCTTCTACTGCCATGCCTTCTCTTTGCATATTTAGAAGTCCCTCAAGAGGGAGTAGCATTCAGTTCCTTTGAACTTCTCTATGACCATCCAGTCAGAGATCCATTGTCCCTGATTAAGGAGGGGTTGGAGAGTGCTCCTTCCCCCAAGCCAGTCAGAGTGACTGACTATGTGATAGGTCTCCGGAGGAGAATGTCACACATGATGGCAGAGGCAAGTGATAACTTGAAAGCTGGTTAAGCTCTGGTCAAAAATTGGCATGACCAGAAGGCTAACATGGTTGAGTTCTCTCAAGACCAGCTTGTTATTGTTATGGTCCCCACAAGGCAGATGGCATTGCAGGACAAATGGATAGGACCCTTCAAAGTTGTGGGTAAACTTGGAGAGGTGAACTATCTGGTGGATTTACGCAATCCTAAGGAGGCTCCCAGAGTCTTTGACACCAACCGTTTAAAGGCTTATGTCTGTAGACCTGACATATGAGGAGGAGGAGGAGAGTGAACCTCTGCCTGACCTCCTCAGAGGCTTACCTTTAGATGAGCAAGTAGAAGTAGTTAATCTCTCTTCCAGTCTCACATCTGACCAGCAGGATGAGTGCAAGTTACTGTTGAATCAGTTTGCCTCCCTGTTCTCACTTTCACCAGGCTTGACCCCTTGGGGCCAGCATGATATACTCACTGTTGACTGTTTGCCTGTCAAAAGCAGGGAGTACAGAATGTCTGACAATGTCAGAACCCATATAAGTAATGAGGTCAACAAGATGCTTGATCTCGGGGTTATTGAGCCCTCTACTAGCCCATGGTCTAGCCCAGTTGAGCTTGTACGAAAGGCAGGATCCAAGTAGTTGAGATTCTGCGTGGACTATAAAGCTCTAAATGCAGTCACAAAGACTCATGCCCATCCTTTGCCTAGGACAGATGAGCTGGTGGACAAACTTGGTGCAGCCAAGTACCTCAGCACATTTGACCTAACGTCAGGCTATTGGCAAATAGTCCTGACAAACGATGCGAAGGAGAAAACTGCATTCTCCACCCCAGCTGGCCCCTACCAATTTAAGGTAATGCCTTTTGAACTAAAGAATGCACCTGCTACATTTCAGAGGATGGTCAATCAAGTTCTGAATGGGATGGAGGACTTCTGCATGGCATACTTGGATGACATTGCAGTGTTCAGCCCTAATTGGAAAGAGCATGTTGACCTCTTGGGATATGTTTTGCAGGATCTTGAGCAGGCCCATCTGACCATAAAGGCAAGTAAGTGTCAAATTGGTCAGGGTAAAGTGGTCTACCTTGGACATGAAGTAGGAGGAGGAGAAGTCAGGCCATTGCCTAACAAGGTACAAGCTGTACAAAACTATGCTTGCACTATAAACCAGTGCTGAATGGATCTGCTTTCCTCTCACTGCAGTCTATTTCCTTTTTTATGTTACACTTTATCAAACTATTGTTTATGAAAAAATGTTCTTCCTGCTTCTCTTGCTCTTATGCTTGTCAGTCTACAACTTATGTGTTTTGACACAGTACAACTAAATATGAACATGTTGTATTTTTGCAGATTGCCTATTGTATAAAACACTCAAGAAACATGCTTTTTAATGCTATCTGACTGTTTCCATGAACACCAAGATGCCCTACCTTGATTGTAGCTGGCCTGTTATTAGTAGCTTAATGTAATAAACTTACACTACGCAAAGCTCTTTCTCTGTCAGTACTGTGCTTACATGTATGAATGTTCTTACCTGTAGCCTTTACCCCATAGGGTCCTTTAGACTCTGCCACAAATAAGGCTTAGCTGTGACCTTTGTAAACACCACTACCACTTTCTCTCAAATAATGACATACAGAACTTGGAGTGTGTCCTAACGATTGTGATACATACTTGGATGACATTGCAGTGTCCAGCCCTACATGGAAATAACATATTGAACACCTAGGATATGTATTGCAGGCTCTGGAACAGGCCCATCTGACCATAAAGGCAAGCAAATGTCAAATTGGTCAGAGTACATTGGTCTACCTTGGACATGAGGTAGGAGGAGGTGAAATAAGGCCTTTGCCTAGCAAAGTACAAGCTGTACAAAACTGGGCCACCCCTACTACTCAAACCCAAGTGAGAGCCTCCTTAGGTCTCACTGGGTATTACAGGAACTTCATAGAGAACTCTGGGACCATAGCCTCTCCCTTGAATGTCATCCCCTGTCCCAAATTTCCTAAAAAGGTCAGGTGGAATGAGGAGTGCAATCGAGCCTTTGAAGGTCTGAAGAAAGTCCTTTGTCAAGCTCCAGTCCTAAGAGCTCCTGACTATCACCAACCCTTCATTGTACAAACTGATGCTTCTAATGTAGGTATAGGTGCAGTCCTTAGTCAACTGGATGAGAAAGGTAGGGAACACTCCATTTGTTTCATTAGCAGGAAGTTAAAGGATCCTGAGACAAGGTGGGCAGCAATAGAACATGAATGTTTTGCTATTGTGTGGTCACTGAAGAGGTTTAGACCATACTTATATGTATCTACCTTCATCATTCAGACTGACCACCAACCCTTGAGATGGCTGATGCAAATGAAAGGGGTAAACCCAAGGTTACTCAGATGGTCAATCTGCCTACAAGGATTTCATTTTTACATTGAGCACAGAGCAGGAAGTCACCACCAAAATGTTGATGGTCTCTCTAGGATGTTTATAACCGACTAGAGGTATTAGATCCATCCAGGAGTGGATTAAATCCTCCTGTCCCTTAGTCTAGGGGGGGTGGCGTGTGTTGGGGAGAATTCTCATTTTATGGCTAATTTCCCTTACCTAGTGAGTCCCCCAGCAGCTTTGCTGGATTTCTGGAGTTAATTTTTTTCACTTGGTAAGAGTGTGCCTCTTTTTCCCACTCTTACCTGTGTTTTTGCCATGTGTATTTCATATGCTTTTGTGATTGTGGACTCTGGAGTACACCACTTCAGTAGCCACCTTCTTTTCTGTGTTACACAGCACCTTCAGTGCAGTGACACAGGGTTGTCTTTTAGACTTCCCACCAACTCCATTTATGAGGCTGATTACTGTCCCCCAGAAGAAGGTAAAGTTGCCATTAACTTTCCCTAATCATTTAACCACAGATCCAGTAAACCCCATTTTACATGGAGTACTGTAAATGGTTAATCCTTAGCCCTTTTTATCTGTACCTTCTAGAGCATTGGTTCGCTCTTTTAACATTTAGACTTGGCTGGTGGCAGTGGTATCTACCCTAACTTTTCTACCGCGATTATACTATATAAACGTGGTATTGTTTTAGCCTATTATATTAGCCTCGAACATAAACCCGCTTGACCAAATACTCTTTTGGCTCCGGTCAGGTTTATTCACCATTTCTTTTTGTTAAAGTCCTTCTTGTGTTTTACTTTGCGCAGCCAGGTTTGCCTTCTTTGTTCACTGTCTTTTGGTGGGCTTCTGCCAAGAATCCCTCCTCCAGGCGCCTGGGTGTCTAGGTGGGATGAATGTGAGGGAGGGGTGTAGTCACCCCCTGCACAGCGTATCCTAGGAAACCCAAGTCGCACTTTGCCATGATTGGCTTAGGTGGTTGTCCGGGCTGGACAACCCCCTGCTGCGTGATTGACAGCCAGGCTGTGTGAATGGGGGATTTTTGCATAAAAGGCAGGTCTCTTGGGCTAGAAGACAGAGTCGCCACTGGAACTACAAGGAACTGAAGATAAGCAGAGAAGAAGACAGCTGCTGCAACTACCCCGGCCCGGTGAAGCCCTTCTGCAGTCCTGAACTATCTACCCTTCGACGACCAGAGACGATCCAGTCCGGATTCTTCTTCCCTTGAGCCTGGTCGGGATAACCAGCTCATCTTCCACAGCCATAGGATCCTCTTCTTGGTTGAAATCGCTGCACACTGCTGTAGTGGTCCGGATAACCATCTGAAGAGCCTCTCCTGTTTTTAAGGAGCGCACCTTTTATTCACCATAATTTCTGCCGGCCTTATCCCTGCGTGGCGCAGACCCCTCCACACGTCCTCCTTCATACCGATGCTCCAGGAACCGTGGGCCTGCAGGAAACTACCAGGAACAATTGCTGTGGCGCAAGCTTCTTCATTGAATAAGGTACTGTGTTCTGCTTGAGGAATGAAGGTGAATCGCTTTTCTTTGCCTCCAAGGCTTGCCCTTGTCTTCCCTCTTTCTTATAACTTTTGCTTCCTCTGTTGACAATATCTAAGTATTCCTGGCAACGTTGAATCTTGAACTGTCTTGAGTCAGTGTTTGCTTGAGTCACAGTAATTGTGGTCCCTTTGTGAATCTCTGCTACTGCTCATATACTCTTGAGATAAGCCTGGCTGCTCCGATACTGCTAAACATGTGATCATTTCTCCTGTCCATTTGGGTGACCCTTCAATTTGCAGTGCTTTTTTAAGGCCTTGCAACAAAGGCTTTGTGCAGCTAGAGTTGTCAAAAATCCCAAGCTCTGCATTAGTTACACAATCCGAGAAACTGTTGCATCTCTTTCACAGTGTTATGCTGTGGTGTGTTTTGTACTGCAGTTGCTCTCTGTGTGGTTACCCTTTTTCCTGCTGAGGATATAATTGCCCTTAGTATACCAGTTGCTTCTCAAAATACTGCATTTTTTCTTTGTCCACTTAATATCCCTTTTCTGGAAGGAATGTCAATAGTGCCACTGAGTCCTCTCTGCATTGCTCTGCTGTATTACTGCACACTAGGAGGTCATCTACGTACTGAATGATGATGATCTCTATGTGTGTGTTACATAAATCCACATGCAAAACTCTGTTAAAAATAGTGGTGGACTCAAGGTACCCCTGAGGGAGCCTTGTGTGTTGAAATCACTGCCCATGATACATAAATACCGTGAGATACTTAGAATCAGGTTGCAATGGGATGGAGAAAAATGTATTTTCCAAATTGCATACAGTAAGATATGTGGCCTTGGTGGGTATGCAGAAAATATAAAGAACATAAAAGACTGTTACCCCAATCTCTGAGACGACTGTGTCAAGGCTAGTGCACCAACAAGAACTTGCAAAACACTGAAACCTAATCTAAATTAGTGATTCAGAATGACTGTACCAAAACATAGAACTAGGAAAAAGTGCATTACAAAGATATTCTCACAAAATTTCTGAAAGACGTCTTGAAACAAACACGGTTGCACAGACGTGGTGAACTTTTAAAACCTAAATCTAACAGATTTATGTAGTGGGGTTAGTACATGAATGCAGAAGACTCCAGAAACAACAGCTGTATTTGGAAAACAGACTATTTTTGTGTTCTGCACTTGAAAGCAAACATATTTCATAGTACTTCTTCGTGAGAAGGGTAGGGACAAAGGTTTTGATGTTTAACAGTCTTTGCCATACAGGCTATAGATTTTTTAACCCTTTAAATAGTTGACATATGTTTCGGCATAATGCTTCTGATAAGACACTATCTCTGGTATTTTTCTGTGCTGGTATAGACGTCTTCAGGACATGATGGTAGTATATAGTGTTATATCAAATAACAGTACCCTTTCTTAGGTGAATAACAGTTGTTCGAAACCCACTGTAGAGAGAAAAAGAATGAAAGAAAATGAGAAAAAGAGTTTTTTATTTAATTGACTCCGCCATATTTGTTTTGAGTGTTTGATAGGTAAACATCCATTTGGATGCAATGACACTGGGGCACTAACCCATTTATTTAAAAACAGGTAAAATCGGAAGGATGTCCTTGTATAATTAAGGATGTTTCCATTTCTTGGGAGACAGAGTTGGGATGTTCAAAATTACCTATAACATCAAAATTGTTTGAGCCAATCCATTTTTTCAAATACACATGTGGATGAATTAGTTATTCATCCTATTTGCAGGCAAGGAACTGACCTGTGTGTCGCATGGAATGATGTTTTCTTTTAATCTTAGCTTCTAAGGTGATGTGTGTGAAGGAACACTCTCACATCTTTGTGGATTGTTTTTTTTTGTGGATTGCAAATGCAAAAACACAAAGGGCTATGTTATTTTTATGTTTATGTTTATATATTTGGTATCAAGCAGCTTGTTCTGTATACATTTCTTCAGTTGTTTTTACCTGTGTCAGTCTTTAAAAACAGCAGAGCTTTATCTTTAGATTGTTCCTCGACGTAATCAATCGGTATAGGTGCCTCTTTACAAAGCGTATGCTATATGTTGTGACCGCATCTTTTGCTTCTATATTTCTAACAGTGGGCCATATATGGCATAAAATACCCATGCAACCTCCTATACATAGGAAAGACTAACCGACAGATCAAACAACAAATCTGTGAGCATAGGTCCTGCTTTAAAAATAAAGTAGAGAATAAACCCATGGTAGCACATTACACCAAAAAACAACATTTACCGTCAGGCATGTTCTGGTTTGTCATTCAAATTGTACAACAGCCACCGTGAAGAGGTGATAGAGACCTCACTTTGCCGAAATGCAAAAATAAATGGATTTTCAACCTAAATACAGTTAAAAACAGATTAAACTCTTTGGTTGAATGGGGACTGTTTCTATAAAGGACCATCATTGTAGTCTAAGCGGCAAAGATGTGTCCTGTGTGCCAGGCCCTTTGTCATTTGTTTGAAAATCAACCCCCCACCCCCTTTTTCTGACATCATTTTTCCTGATTTTTTCCTGACACAACCCTAATGCCAGGTTTAAAAACATCTTCGAAATGTTGACCATTTGATCTAGATGTTACGCTCACCTGGGTCCCACAGGGGCACCGAGCGAAGCTGGACTGCAACAGTCTCCACCAATGTGACTCGTAGTGTATTGATGTGTGATTGCGCTTGCCCACTGAGTTTTGTTTGTCTGGCACGCAGGAGGATTTTCCTAGAGTGGTAAAAATGGCAAATTAGTTGACCGCTGGAAGTGTTACACATTGCCGTAGATGGTCCTTGTGGGCCCGTACCCGCTTGTGCGGAACCCTTCGGAATAGTAGTTCCAAGATGGATGCCCGTTGTGATCTTCAAGCTGACTGCAGCGGTCCAGTCTTTTCACGTCTCTCTGAGACACTACCGACCGCTCACGTGATCCTTTATCCAGACTCGAAGCTGATGGTTCTTTGCTTTGCTTCTGCTAATGGCGCTCCGTGAGTTCGTTTCAGAATCTTTCTACTTACTTTGCTAGATACTTTACGTCCATCCTTTCATCTATTCTAACCCTGTTCCTTCTTACTTCTCAGAGATTGTCACCAGTCGTCCCATTCAACCCCTGTTTCCTTCGCATTCTGACCAACCCGGCAAGCCTGTTTCTTTCCCGCCTCTTCGAGAGACTTATCCCCAGTTTTGCTTTCTCCCATGCTTCTGATAGAGTAAGTTCAGCCCCTTTTGAGTTCCTCCCTTCGTTCTGGCTAGGGCACTTACCTGTCTTTCTTTACAGAGCCCCTGCCACTCATCTGCTATCCTTCCGAGTTCCAGTCCCGGATATTCTACTTCCGACTTTTTTCCTTCGATGGTGAGAGGATTTCTCTTCCGCTTCCTACTAGACTGTCCTACTACTACTTTCCCTTCTCTGACATTCTCCAGTTTTCTCCTCTCATGCCTCTAGAAGAAGCCTCCCGTATGACATCCTTGCACTATCACATCTCAGAAACTCTTCGGCTTCAGCATCCTCCCGATCCACGAGACTCCAGACTCGACCAGGGTTTTCTTCCCTTAAGAGGGTTTCCCTGGCGGTCCTGTCATCTCCCCTGGGTCTTCCCATCCTGGGTCGGAGAGACCAGGGCTGTTACAGGGGAACTTTCACAGCCGCATTTGCTCTTCCCATATTGGATTCTTTGATATGTCAAGGTGAGCTTGTTGCATCCTTTGGTGATAGACGTTGGCTTAACAACAGCTTTAATCGAATTACAGTAATAACAACAGTGATAACAGGAAGGAGGTTTTGACTTCTGCTTCCGTAAACACCTGGTGTTCCCCCTTATATGTCCCTTATATGTCTCACCTTATTGTTAAGAAGGATGGGCTCTCCATCTTGCGTCGCAATGCAGGGTTGCGGTGAACTTGGGGATCCAGTTAACTTCACTGATCCCGTAATCTTATGGCAGAGTTCCGGACAACAATGACTCAAAGGTAAGCCCCCCCACCCAGGGCCCCCAAGTGTGCGAGAGAACAGTGTGTATGTGCAGAAGATTCAGAAGTTCTCTTCTGCATTCAGCAGCGTGGCGTGATGGCAGCAATATAAATACATACATAAATAATTATCTGCCGGGCCTGCCGTCTCTCACATTGTGTCTTCTTCACTCTCGGCCTGCCACAGGGGCGCGTCCCATTATACGCATCTTTTTCTCAGTAAAATGCTTGGAGCTCTTAGCTCCACGCATTCTACGTAGTAGCAATCAAACCCAGGAGGCTGGCGGGGCGCTAGAGGGGTGGCCCCGCCAGTTTTAATCTGTGCGCAAACAGCGCACTAGTGGGTCTACTTCGATCATTTCTGTTGCTTAAGCATAGCAACAGAATTATTCTAAATGTCATTGGCTGTTTGCCAGCCAATGACATTTGAGGATGGGTGGGGTGATGGGTGCACAGTGCATGCAAACTCTGTCACACTTCAATCGTGCTGCTTGTTGACTGAGTGGACTGACTCTGAACTGCAGAGCCTAGGCCAGGCCCACGTGCACCGGACCGGAGTTGGACCTTCCGTGGCGGTAAGTAAACATTACCTCCTCAAACTTAATTTACAGACTTATCTGCAGCCTGCCTGGCCTTCATTTCCTAGGACAGTGCTCCAGGACTGTCATGGAGCCTTGCCGTGGGTAATGCAGGGCCCAGTTTTAGGGCCAGGCGGCTGGGACTTGATGCTCTGCTGGTGCTGGGTGGCCTCTCACACCCAACACAGACTAACTCCGAAACACGATTATTTTCAGATCAAGGGAATTATAGGCAAAGTGACTTGGCCTTCCTTTGATCTGAAAATAATCGAGTTAGTCTGGTCTCCCATAACGGTGTCGGTGATGATCAACGGCTGCTTAAAGTAGCTGATATTCGTTCAGCTTTACGACTTGTAAAGCATAATGAATATCACAGATACTTTAAGCAGCCATAGGCGGCCCTTAGGAGGCCTTGCCCACACAGCACAGCACAGACAGAAGCCCCCACATTGTTGTGTTAATTGCTGCCTGTTGTGCCGCGCTTTTGGGGGGAAAAGCCCTCATAATGGGACTTATGCTCAATGTAAACTCCTTTGAAGAGATGGGCTTTTAAGGCTAACTAGAGAAATCGCGTAGATAGTGATGTGCTGCGCTGCCCTATTTTCTTCAGAGTTCTTCTCATCCCGTGCTAGTAAGATAAAGTGGGCCAAGTTTACAAAGTGTTTTTCAATGGGAGTGCACCTTTGTAAAACGCTCTTGTAAATTAGGCCCATTACCTTTTTTCACCAGAATCAAATTTAAGGACGCATGGGAAAACTGATCATTCGGGAGTGGTTGTATTGCAGTGTGTGGAAGACATGTTTTTAACGTTGTGTGTTTTGATGTTGTGTGTCCGAGTTTGCCCTACTATTTTATAGGGCACAGACAATCCACTGCACCTGCTAGTTTGGACCAAAGCAGGGACTCCCTTAAATGCGGATTTGATGTCTTTGCGCCTGCCTGCTGTCAGTTATTTTTACTTTTGCATTATATGTGAGCTTTGCCCTGGGTCCTAGGCCCTAGGGACAGTCAGCGGTCCTATAATGCTTTGCTCAGCTGCTGTTTTGGCTCTTTCCCCAGTGTAGGCAATGTAGTAGGACTCGGACTATGCTGGGAGTACTCCAACTATGACACCTGCTGTGATTCTTACATTTGCATTGTGCTCGATCTTACCCATGTAGGGTTCAAATGTGCGTTGTGCATGTGGGGGAGTCAGCATTGCCCTCCATGGCACCAATCCCAGAATACCAACTAGATGCTCTGCATGCACCTCAGCCCTAGGCTCCAGATCTGTTCATGCCGTGTGGTGCTCGAGTCGTGTGATCCTGGCCCACCGATGGGGCTGCACTGCCGGCTGCGGGCTGAGTGTCCCTGCTGGGGCCGTAACTAAGGGGAGTTCACAGGCCTGGCCCTTCCATTAATCTTTTCAGGTTGAAGGCCGTGTCTTCCCTGACTGCGCAGGGGGACGTGATTTTGAATGGTGCCCGCTGGTAGTAGCATTACCCTATTCAAATATGGTTGTATATCAAACTTTCCTTCAGTATGTTTGTTTAATTTGCCAATTTAAACAAAAGTTTTCAACTATTGGTAAATCAACACATCACCCCTTCTATCAAGAGCTGATATTTGGCTGGTAGCTGCTGAGATCTTGCTGAGATCTGTGTGTGTTTTCAATACCCTAGAGTGTGTTCTTAGACCAGAGAGTCACCAGTCAAAGTACAATCCAACAAAGACACCAACCAGAAGGCAGAACTGGCGAAAACGCTTTCACTGTTGTAGTAAATCACCACTTGCGCCAAAAGCAGGCTTGGCTGCACATGTGGCTGGCTCATGGGCGCCCATTTTAAAATGTTTGGGGCCCCCCTTGCATACAGCTTTGAAATCCAGTCTGAGGCACCCATGCAGTGCATATATTATAGAGATGAGGGGCCTCATTACGACCCAGGCGGTAAGTTACCGCCTGGGCCGTGACTTTACCACCATGGCGTAAACTACGTTTACGCCATGGTGGTTGGCGGACTTACCGCCCCATTCCGAGGTCGGCGGGGCGGTAAGTCCCCAATCCCCATTTACCCTTCCCCATTCCTATTTTTGCCCCATAGGGCATAATGGGAGTGGGGAAGGCGTTAATTACGCCACCGTAAATTACGGTGGCGTAATTAACTCCATGGTCCCTTAGCGCCATGGATTTTAACACCTGCTAAAAGCAGGTGTTAAAAGCGCCATGGCGCTAAGGGACCTCGTAATTGGCGGTAAGGGGTCGGCGCAGCTAACGCTGGCGTTAACCCCTTACCGCCAGGGTCGTAATGAGGCCCGAAGACCTGGTAAGGGAAGGGGGTTAATAATTGCACAATATCACGGGACTCGCAGCCAGCTAGTTGCTGAAACACTAAATGTCCACTGAAAAGCCAGCCAGCTCTTTGTCATCAAGATGCTAATGTAGTAGAAACCAGAGTGAAAATGCAAAGAGGTGATATGAACGCTGCCGGATACTGCAGGAGGCCTGGAAGAGGTGATAGCCTGAGGCCACCAGTAAAGGCATCTTGTAGCATGTGCGCTGCAAAGCACACACAATGTATTGGATTAACAAATATTTTTGCCTTTTGATAAGAATTCCAGCATGGGGGCAGCTGCTAGATGCTCATTTTAACTGAAAGGTTGAAAGGCACTGGCCCATCCCTGGCCAAAAGGAAAGGTGGTGGGTTACCTTACATCCAATGTTTCTTCGACAATTTTGCTCTGTGATGTTTCACACATTGTATTATTATTAAATGCAACACGCCATTATATACCAGCAATGTATAACTGAATCATGTCTCCTTAGTGCCAGGCAAATGCCCAATACTTGCACAAGCCAAAACTACTGGCTTTGCCCTTGTTTTTAACAGGAGTTCAGTGAATGACAATAGTGCTTCGAAATAGAGTGGCTGAAGGCAGACCTGGTTAAGACATTTTTACAACACCAGTAAAAGTAGGACAAATGTTGCATTAATTAAGTGGTAAACAAGTAATATTTTAGCTTAGTTTCTCCCCTTTCAGATAATGCCTAAAATACCACCTTAGTAATATTTCTATGGGTTTGGACAGTAAATTGTACATTTTGGAAGCCATTTTTCAAAAAGTTCCTGGGGGGAGAACCCCTCACACCCTCCTTGCTGTGGGTTGGGCTCGCTTGCTGCGCTCGCTCGCTCCCAAATTTGCCCAGAGAAATTTACGCCCCACCATCTTTCAAAGTCACCAGCCGCCACTGGGTAAGTCTTACGCTAGTCCAATGTAGCATGTAATGCTTTAGAGTTCAAGTTGTCTTATTGTTCACTCTTGTGCCTTTTCTTTATGTTTCTTCCTCTTGTAGATTGCCCAAGACAGGTATCTCTTCTTCAAAAGAAACGAGGTAGCGCCAAGGTAAGATTCAGTATGTGCAATAAACAAACAGTCTTAGTATGCGATGTTGTTCATTAATGTGATTAATCAATTGTCCCCTCTTTATTCTGCAGGTGCGGCGTTCCCTTGGAGCGAAGAACGTATGGTGGAAACTCGCCGGACCTCGAGTGAGTATTACCTCGGTAAGTATCTGGTGATGCGAGGTCTAAATGTCTTTTAGCGAGGCGCAGCTCACCTGTTAACTTTTCTTATCTTTTTGCAGATGCGGATGTTCCGGACGGAGATCCCGTCAGAGTGCCTCGCTGGATCGCATGGATGAAATGAGCATTGGTGAGTATCCCGCGGCGCTGATGCTGGCTGAATAGTGCAGTAACTGGTATTCCTTTTCTTCTCCAGCATGGGGTCTGGTATGGATTCACATGCTCATGAATATTCCCCGTCGTCAGGCCGGGAATCCACGGTATAGAAAAAAATCAGTATCAGTTTCGTTTCTGATCTGTCTTTCTTAGTAGTAACCAATCACTGGTCTCTGGGTCGTACTGCCCCCAGCCAATGACTGCCCTCTCCCTAAACCCCGCCTCCAGCAGCCATCCTCAGATTTTTACCGCACGTTCAAGTGTTGGGAGTCCTCGTGCTGTAGCTCTCGAGCTTTTGCTGCGTTTTTGCGCTTTTTCAGGAGATTTTTCTCATTTTTCGGTTAAATAGAGCCTCAAGCTCCACCGTTTCTACATCCGATCAACGGGGATCCGTTTCGGAGTTTTCTACGCCCCTCAAGAGTGAAGATTTCATCGAGTTACGCTTTTGGAGGATTCCAGAAGTTCCGAGGCCTACCCCGGACATGGCCCAGGAGAAAGGAAGCTCGACGCCCGGGAAGCTGTTCAGGACCTGCCCTGGATGCCAGCTTCAGAATGTTTTCAAGGAGGACAAGCATTCGTTATGCCTCTACTGTCTCCACGAGGACAAGACGCACAAGGAGAAGGACTGTGCGTTTTGTTGGGACCATGTCGGAACGGACCATGAAGGATCGCCACCTCCGTCTCGCCAACTGGCTGGAAGGGAAGAGCCCGTCAGGCGAGAAGAAGAAAAAGAAGTCAGAGCGGTCTTCTAAGTCCTGTGAGGACGCCCCGGTGACGGGGGCCCAACGAAAGGCTAAGCACCGGGAGTCCGCGGGCACTGGGAGCACCGAACGGTCGGGCTCCTTGGCTGCCAGGCAGGGCGCATCCTCCCCGGCGCCATCAACCATGAGCCAACGCTCTGGCTCGGGTAAGAGGAAGTCTGAGAACCGGGCGAAGCTTCTGGAGAGGCCCTGGTCGATCTCGAAGATTCCGGCAGAGGGGGAGCGAGGCTCGGACCCTCACCCCCCAAGGTGAAGGCCCCATGCGTCCAGAAGGTGACGATGGCTTTAATTCACCCTACTAAGACCTCGATTGAGGATGTCGCCGCGGCCCTGGCTCAGCCTGCGGAGGCTACAAAAGTGGAGGCGCCCTCAGGACCCAGAGTCTCCCTGCCACCGCGGAGGGAGTCGTCTTTCAGGCCCATTGAGAAGACCCCCACAAAGTCCTCGTTGGAAAAGGTGGGGGAGGGGCTGGTGGCCATCATGGATACAGACACGACCTCTGAAGAAGAGCTCATCGAAGTCGTGGAAGAGGCCCAGCCCATCGGGAGGGATCCCGACGAGGGCGACGACGAGAGCGACGGTGTCGCCGACAAGGCTCCTCAAGAGCCCTCACGCCCGTCGTTTCCGGCGCTGCAGGACACCTCGGTGGCCATTTTGTCAGCGATTCAGTCCTTATGCTCGGAGATAAGGACAAGGTTGCCCCTTCCCCCGACGGAGGTACCTGAGCCAGGCTCGACGGGGGAACCAGAGCCAGGACCTTCAGAGAGTCCACCGCATAAGAGGAGGAGGACGCATCCTACGCCACCTCTCCCACCTGTGTGGCCCGCTCTGCCTTCCCCCGGTCTACTACCAACGGGGATGATACAGGCACGGACACGGCTACAACAGGTACAGATGACGACGGAGGCGACGACGGGAAGTGTCCCCCGTCGCCCCCTGCTCGGGGGTCCCCGCCCGACGAGATTGGATCCTTTCATGCCATGATTTCCAGGGCATCCAAGCTTTTTCAGCTCTGCCTAGAAGAAAAGAAAAAAGAAGGGTTCCTTTACCAACGGCGAGAGGCTAAAAGGAAGATGGTCCTCGCTGTACCGATGACATCTGGGATGAGGGGCTCGCCCTCCTCAAGCACCCTGCGACAGCGCCGGCAAAGAGGGACCGGTACGAGAAGAAGTACCGGGTCCCTGACGCTGCCCCCTTGTGCCTTCGGGCACAACCTACCCCGGATTCGGTCATCTCGGCGGCGGCAAAGAGGAAAGCTGGGGGGGCATCCGCCTCGACATCAACTTCCCCGCCGGACGGCGAGGGCAGGAAGTTGGACACGATGGGGCGACAGATCATCTCATCCGCAGCGACGACTATTAAGGCGGCCAACGCCCTTGCTATCGTAGTCCGCTACGACAGGGAGTTGTGGTTCAAAATAGCCCCTCTGTTAGACTTCCTTCCGGACGCCAAAAGGGCTGAGGCCTTTGAAATCCTACAGGAGGGGGAGATTGCTTCAGACCACGCCATCACGGTGGCAACGGACATCGCCAACACCGGTTTCCGTCAGTTGGGCAACGCCGTTTGCTTGAGACGACGAGGATAGCTCAAGGCCACGGATTTCCGCCAGGACGTACAAACCAAGGTTTTGGACATGCCCTTCGACGGGAACAACCTGTTTGGGAAGGCGGTTGATGAGTCCCTTCAGGCCATCAAGACAGACACATAGACTGCCCGGGCACTGGGAGTGCTCCAACAACGATGGCCGTCCTTTCGGAGCTCCGGAGGCAGACAAGGTGCCTCCAAGGGATCCGGCAGTGGCTCCTCCACTTACCGCCAAACGGCAAGATCTTCGTCCCAGGAAGCCTACAGGGGATGCGGCAAGTCAGGTGGTGCCCGTCGTCATCGACAAGGAGGTCAAGGAGGCAAGGCGGCCTCCAAACAAGATTGAACCGACGTGGGGTTGGGCCCCCGCCGAAGCACCCCGGTGGGAGGCCAGCTGGCGAGATTCGTCAGCATGTGGGAGTCCATCTCCACCGACCGTTGAGTGCTGGACGCCCTGGCCCAAGGGCACGCCCTCGAGTTTCAGAAGAAGTGCCCTCGCGTTCCACCCGTGGCCAGGAAGGAAAATCACGTCCCTCAACTACTGTTGGAAGTAAGGGCGATGCTCAAGAAGGGTGCCATGGAGCTCGTCCCAAAGAGGATTCGGGGCTCTGGAGTTTACTCAAGGTACTTCCTCGTAAAAAAGAAGACAGGAGGATGGCGCCCCATCCTGGACCTACGACGACTGAAAAGTACATCAAGGCACAGAAGTTCTGCATGGTCACCCTCCAGCATGTGCTGGGACAGCTGGAGGAGGCGATTTCCTGTTGTCGTTGGACTTGGAGGATGCCTATTTCCACATCCCCATTCTAAAAAGACACCGAAAGTTCCTCAGGTTCGTGGTCCAAGGGCAGCATTACCAGTTCAAGGCCCTCCCGTTCGGATTGAAGTCGGCACCCAGGGTGTTCACCAAGTGCCTCGCACCGGTGGCGGCGCGGCTGCGCCTACAGGGATCCACGTCTACCCCTACCTGGACGACTGGCTCATCCAGGCAAGGACAAGGGAGCTTGCCGTGGAGCACACTGCGAAGACCGTCCAGCTGCTCATGGACCTGGGATTCTCCATCAAGTTTCCAAAATCCCACCTTGTTCCGTCCCAAGTCGCCCTGTTTCTGGGAGCCAAGCTCGACACAGTGGCGCGGCTGGCCTCGCCGTCGGAGGAAAGGACCAGGACCATTCTGGGCAAGGTGCAGCATCTGCTGGCCACGGACATGGCCAGGGTAAGATCTATCAAGTCCCTCCTCGGGATGATGTCCTCCTGCATTTATCTGGTGCGCCTTTGCAGGCTTCGGATGAGACCCTTACAGGAGTTCCTCGACGCCCGCTGGATCCAGTCGAAGGGCAGCTTCGAGGACAGGATCCCTCTCAATGAGACGTTCAGTCAGGCGATCCGGTGGTGGGGTACCCGCTCCGATCTGTCGGCGGGTACGGACTTTCAGGCCCCAGCTCACCAGGTGACGGTGACGACGGACGCCTCCCTAGAAGGTTGGGGAGCACACTCCGGAGATCTTCACGCGAGAGGCCTCTGGCTCCCGGAGGAGAAGTCTCTCCACATCAACGTCTTGGAGCTCCGCGCGGTGTTCTGGGCCCTCAGGTCTTTCCTTCCGTCCCTCAAAGGCAAGGTGGTGAGGATCTTCACCGACAACACCACCACGATGTTCTACATCCGGAAGCAGGGTGGAACCAGGTCCCCGGCTCTATCTAAAAAAGCCCAAGATCTGTGGCATTGGGCCGTCGCCCAAGGGATGTTTCTGGTGCCTCTTCATCTGGCAGGAATAAAAAACACGATCGCCGACTCACTCAGCAGGGAGCTGCGCTCATGCCACGAGTGGGAACTACGCCAGGATCAAGTGGATCGACTCTTCCGACGATGGGGCGAACCCCAAATCAATCTCTTCGCGATGGCGACGAATTCCAAGTGCCGGAGGTTTGCCAGCAGGTTCCCCCAGCCGAGGAGCATGGGCGATGCTTTCTCGTTCCCCTGGGACGGCCTATTTCTTTATGTGTTCCCCGCGCTGCCGTTGCTGCTCCGGCTCATCAACCACCTCAAGAGGTCCCGGTGCAGGATGATCCTCGTCGCACCGGTGTGGCCGAGACAGATCTGGTACCCGGACCTTCTGGACTTGTCAACGTCCCCACCAGTCAAGCTGCCTACGGACGCAGACCTTCTCTCCAGAGAAGGAGGCGCCATTCTTCACCACAACCCGGAGTCGCTGAACTTGCAGGCCTGGCTCCTGCAGCACTAGAGTTTGGAGGGTACGACATCCCGGCCGACTGCAGAGAGGTTCTTGCAAAGGCCAGGGCGTCCTCAACTCTCAAGTGCTATGGACATAAATGGAAGAGGTCCTCTGTCTGGTGCCGTGCACAGAATATTAACCCTCTGCGGATTACGGCCCCTCAAGTACTGCCGTACCTACTGTCGCTGGCCAAAGCTGGACTGGCTCACGCCTCCATCAAAATACATCTGGCTGCAATCTCCCGATATACCAGGACGATGGGACAGGCGTCCTTGTGGTCTCATCGCCTGGTGAAAGAATTCATGAAGGGACTATTCCGATCATTCCCGCCGGTGAAGGCTCCTGCCCCGGCGTGGGAGCTTAATGTGGTGCTGACCAAGCTCATGGGGCCCCATTCGAGCCTATGCATTCAGCGCCTTTGAAGTTCCTGTCATGGAAGACTGCTTTCCTCGTGGCCATCACCTCCGCACGACGAGTGGGAGAGATCCAGGCCCTATCTTGCAAGCCTCCATACTTGACTTTTCATGACACAAGGGTGGTGCTGAGGACACACCCATCCTTTATGCCCAAGGTGCCGTCGGACTTCCACCTCAACAAGCCCTTGGTGTTGCCAGTTTTCTTCCCAACGCCTTTGTCGCCGGCCGAGAGGACTTTGCACTCGCTGGATGTAGCTAGAGCGCTGAAGTTCTACGTGGACCGCACGAAGAGTTTTCGAAAGACGTCACAGCTGTTTGTGAACTTCGGGACTGTGAATCAAGGGAAGGCTCTCTCGAAGACTTCCATTTCCAGATGGCTATGCGGCTGCATCATGCACTGTCACCGGTTGGCAAACCGACAGCTGCCCGGCCGTCCGAGAGCCCATTCGACCAGAGCGATCGCTGCTACCACAGCGTTCCTGTCTGGTGTGCCCCTGCTGGACATCTGCAGGGCTGCGACGTGGAGGTCGACGCACACCTTCATAAGATTCTACTGCGTCGATCGGGACTCCAGGGAGGAGTCCATGGTCGGCCAAGCAGTGCTGCGCAACCTGTTCGCCTAAGGTGAGCCTGGTGAGGAGGTAAGAGTTGCTTAATGTTGAGTTTTTGTATTGCTTAATGTTGAGCCTGTTGCCACCTCCCGTGGTTGTGCCTGTGTGTACTGCTATGTATTCTCTTATTCATGAGAATGTGAATCCATGCCAGACCCCATGCTGGAGAAGGAACAAGTTACTTACCTGTAACTGTTGTTCTCCAGCATGGGTCTGGCATGGATTCACATGCGAACCCTCCCGCCTACCCCTCTGCAGCTCTTCACTTGGTCATACTGCCACTTTACGTGCTACCAAATCTGAGGATGGCTGCCGGAGGCGGGGCTTAGGGAGAGGGCAGTCATTGGCTGGGGGCAGTATGACCCAGAGACCAGTGATTGGTTACTACTAAGAAAGACAGATCAGAAACAAAACTGATACTGATTTTTTTTCTATACCGAGGATTCCCGGCCTGACGACGGGGAATATTCATGAGCATGTGCATCCATGCCAGACCCATGCTGGACAACAACAGTTACAGGTAAGTAACTTGTTCCTTGCAGGTGCGGCGACTCCCGGATGCTTGCGATGACAAATGGAAGGCTCCTGTTCTAATCTGCTTTATTTTTCCCTTTGCAGTTTCGGCTTGCGAAGAACAAGACAGGCGTGGCTGAGGAATGTATACTGGAGCTGCAGGCACGGTGAGCGTTACGCTGCAGGAGTGCAGAATAACGCAAAGCGTGTTCTGTTCTCTGGGCGTGGTTTAAATAAATAAAATAAATAAATAAAAGTAGTTTCCAGGTAAAGTAGTCCCAGTACCACACTCAAAGAAATAGTCCCTTGAATAAAGTAATCCCTTCAAAAAGGCCTCAAGGTGGCCTGTACATGTTTTCTCCACAAGATGACCTGGTTTGCCTGAATGAGGCAATATGAGCCTGGCGCCAACAGTTTTCAAGGGATGTGATCTACACTACAGGGTCATCTTCAGATCTGCCCTTCAGATAGATTGTTTTAATAACTTTTCTTCTACTGTATGTTTCTCTACTTCTACAAAATCAAATAATACATATTAAAATTAATAGCTGGGCTGTGATGATTGTGCTCACTCCCCACATGAAGTAATTTTTTGCTGTTTTTAGCTAGTGTTGATTGGATGAATGTCACGATGAATGCTGTATGGATTGAATGCTGCACCACGAATGGTTTGATTGTTGGACTAATTTTTGTCATGTTTTTATTTATATGTACCCCCTATTTGCTGTGATATGTAATAATATGTTTCTTAAAGTATTGTGTCATTAATTGATTATTTTCTAAGTTTCTGTATCACGATTAAATAAAATTGATACAATCTGTAAGTAACACAGTTGTCTTCTCTGGACACATTTTTCCAGATTCCTCAGACTTCAGTAAGGGACAGAGAGAATGTCCAACTCTGGAAGGTCTTCGCCACCAGGCAGAAGCTCAGGCTAAAGGGCAAGAGCCTGGGAAATACAGGTTGCACTGGGAAGATGGCCTCTTCTACAGTGAACCGACCGAGTCTGCACCTGGAGACTACAAACGACTTGTAGTACCCCAAGAGAACAGATCACAGTTCTTGCAGTTAGCCCACGAGATTCCTTTGGCTGGTCACTTGAGTTTCAAGAAGACTAAGGAAAGGCTCTCTCTCTACTTCTAAGGGCCGATGATGGGGGCCGAAGTAGAAAAACACTGCAGGAGCTGCCACACCTGCCAGACCTCTGGTAAGGTTGGCTCCAAGAATGTGGCACCTTTAGTGCCTCTCCCAGTTGTGGGAGTCCCGTTTGAGAGAGTAGGGATTGACATTGTTGGTCCCCTTGATCCTCCAACCTCCTCGGGCAACAGGTTTATACTTGTTGTAGTAGACCATGCTACTAGGTATCCTGAGGCAATTCCTATGAGGACTGTTACAGCTCTGGCTGTGGCTAAGGCCCTCCTTGGTGTTTTTACTAGGGTCGGGTTTCCTAAGGAAGTAATCTCTGACAGGGGGGTCAAACTTTATGTCCCACTACATGAAAGCCATGTGGAAAACCTGTGGAGTTACTTACAAGTTCTCAACAGCTTACCACCCACAAACCAATGGGTTGGTAGAACGGTTCAACCGAACCATGAAGAGCATGATAGGTGCTTTAGAAGAACCCCTTAAGCGTAAGTGGGACATTCTACTGCCATGCCTTCTCTTTGCTTATAGGGAAGTCCCTCAGGAGGGAGTAGGTTATTCTCCCTTCGAATTTCTCTAGGTCATCCCGTCAGAGGTCCATTGGCCCTGATTAAGGAGGGGTTGGAGAGTGCTCCTTCCCCCAAGCCAGTCAGAGTGACTGACTACGTGATAGGTCTCCGGAGGAGAATGACGCACATGATGACGGAAGGAAGCGATAACTTGAAAGCTGGACAAGCATTGGTCAAGCACTGGCACGATCAAAAGGCTAACATGGTTGAGTTCGCTCAAGACCAGCTCGTTCTCGTTATGATCCCAACAAGGCAGAGGGCCTTGCAAGATAAGTGGATGGGACCCTTCAGAGTTGTGGGTAAACTCGGAGAGGTCAACTATCTGGTGGACTTGGGCAATCCCAAGGAGGCTCCGACAGTCTTTCACACCAACCGACTCAAAGCGTATGTCTCAAGAACCGATGTAGGGGCATTGCTTCTAGCATCATCCGAGGAAGAAGAAGAGAGTGAAGCTCTTCGGGATCTCCTCAGAGGCTTAACTTTAGACGAAAAAATTGAAGGAGTAAATCTCTCCTCCAATCTGACACCCGAGCAACAAGAAGAGTGCAAATCCATGTTGAATCAGTTTGCCTCTCTGTTCTCGCTTTCGCCGGCTTGACCCCTTGGGGCCAGCACGACATACTCACTGGTGACTGTCTGCCAGTCAAAAGCAGAGGATACAGAATGTCAGAAAACAAACAAACCCACATCAAAAGTGAGGTCAGCAAGATGCTTGATCTCGGGGTAATAGAGCCCTCTACTAGTCCATGGTCTAGCCCAGTTGTGTTAGTACCAAAGGTCGGATCTAAAGAGCTTAGATTCTGCGTGGATTATAGAGCTCTGAATGCAGTCACCAAGACTGATGCCCACCCTTTGCCAAGAACAGATGAGTTGGTGGATAAACTTGGTGCCGCCAAGTTCCTCAGCACATTTGACTTGACGTCAGGCTATTGGCAAATAGCCCTGACAGACCATGCCAAGGAGAAAACTGCATTTTCTACCCCCGTTGCCTTATACCAGTTTAAGGTAATGCCTTTCGGATTGAAGAATGCACCTGCTACGTTTCAACGGATGTTAAACCAGGTTCTGAATGGGATGGAGGACTTCTGCATGGCATACTTGGATGACATCGCAGTGTTCAGCAATTCCTGGGAAGAACATGTAACCCACCTGAGAGATGTTTTGCAGGCTCTTGGACGAGCCAATCTGACCATAAAGGCGAGTAAATGCCAAATTGGACAGAGTAAGGTAGTCTACCTTGGACATGAGGTAGGAGGTGGAGAAATAAGGCCTTTGCTCAGTAAGATTGAAGCTGTGCAAAATTGGACAACACCTACTACTCAAACCCAAGTGAGAGCCTTCCTAGGCCTCACGGGGTATTACAGGAATTTCATAGAGAACTATGGGACCATAGCTTCTCCACTGAATGTCATCTCCTCGCCCAAATTTCCTAAAAAGGTTAAATGGAACGAGGAGTGCAATCAGGCTTTTGAAAACCTGAAAAAGGCTCTTTGCCAAGCCCCAGTACTCAGAGCTCCTGATTACCGCCAACACTTCATTGTGCAGACAGATGCTTCAAATGTAGGGATAGGTGCCGTACTCAGTCAACTGGATGGGAAAGGTAGGGAGCACCCCGTTTGCTTCATCAGCCGCAAGCTGATGGATCCTGAAACAAGGTGGGCAACAATCGAAAGAGAGTGCTTTGCTATCGTGTGGGCTCTGAAGAAGTTTAGGCCGTACTTGTATGGTTCTACTTTCGTCATTCAGACTGACCACCAACCCTTGAGATGGTTAATGCAAATGAAAGGGGAAAACCCAAAACTATTGAGATGGTCGATCTGCCTGCAAGGGTTTGATTTCACCAATGAGCACAGGTCAGGATGTCACCACCAAAATGCTGATGGTCTCTCTAGGATGTATGTCATCGACTAGAGGTATGAGATTCATCCAGGAGTGGATTAAATCCTCCTGTCCCTTAGTCTGGGGGGGGCGAGTGTTAGGGAGAATTCTCTGTTTAGGCTGAATTTCCTAACCTAGTGAGTCCCCCAGCAGCTTTGCTGGATTTCTGGAGTTTGTTTTTTTTCCATCCTGCCAAGACTGGGACTCTTTTCCTTCCACTCTTGGACATGAATGTGTGGAATTCCTTTGAATATCAATGTGTTCTAAGGGCTATGGGGTCTTTTACTCCATAGGGTCTCATATGTTTTTCTATGTGTGTTACACTGCACCCTACGTGCCGTAACACTGGGGCGTCCTAGCGGACCTCCACCATAGACTCCATACCCGGGGACTGACTACTGTCTCCCCGGGCATGTAAAGTCACCATTGGCTTTACTAGACCTAAATTTACTAACAGAACTAGTACACACCATCTTATTGTGGACGTGCTAGTAGGGGTAATTCGATTACTCCTAGATCTGTTACTCGAGGGGGCACTGTCCCGTCCCCCCTCGTCGAGTTTTGGCTGGTGGCAGTGGAAACTACTTGTTATGCTCGACCCCGAACATAACCCTATGGGATTCGTCCCATTGTTTGAGATTGATACTTTTCCTCGTTAATCTCTAACGTACCACCGGTCTACTTATCTTAAATAAGTTTATCGGATGGTATTTTCTGCCAGAACTCGGTTTATAAAATGGCGTCTGTGTTCGTCTCTGTGACTCCTAAACCAAAGGTTGAGCCCTTTGTTCCACTTTTGGCGGGCCTCTGGACAGAGACCCTCCAAAGTGGTGCCATTCTGTCTGGGTTACCACAGGGATGTGGGAGGGGGTTTAGGCACCCTGGACTGAGTTGCCTTGCCAACTCCGGTCGCACTCTGGTGTGATTGGCCCAAATGGTGAGCCTCCCCGCTCACCACTTAGAATGTGTTGATTGACAACTAGGCTGAATGAATGGGGGTTTTCTGCATAAAAGCAGGGCTTTTGGGACTGGATCTTCAGAAGTCACCACAGGACCTAAGAATCCGACGAGGGTAACGCTGAGCCGACCTGCACGACGACACTCCCGGTGGAGCCCTGCGGAACCGACTCACCACTTCCCGACGACAGAGGAGATCTCCCTGCCGGAGAGTCTCTTCCCCTGACTGGTGGGAAGAACCAGTCCCCTTTTCCTTTTTCTTCTCCTCAGGACGCAGCGGTCGAATTGCCCGTGCAGAGCACCTCGGCAACCGGATACCCACTACCCCTGTACCGCGACCAAAAGGTGGTGCCTTGTGACGGAGCACTCCGCGGCTGGTCTCTTCCCTGGTGGTACACCAGACTATACTTTTCTTCGACGACGAGATCATCGCTACTCTTGGCAAAGACCCGACGTGCATCCACCACCAGGGACAACTGCCCCCGCCGGAGCTGTCTCTCCACAAACAAGGTACCGTGTCCGCCTGGCTTCCCTTTCTGCCGGATCGAGTGAGGTGTCTTAATCTTCACCTTTCCATTGGGTCGCCTCCAAGCTTTCTTTAACGTATGGTTCTGAACTGGTTCCAAACTTTCCAATAACAATTTGCTATACGGGCTCGAACGCATTTCCACAAAGAGACTTTTTGGGACAAATCGCCTTGCCTCTCTCCGAGTGGGCCTGGCCTCTAAACTTTATGATCTATTGTGGTTCTTGTCTTCTTCCCTTGCATTTATTTTCCCGTAAAGTATTGAACTGTGTTGACTTCGTAACCTGCCTATTTTTCTCTCCCATCCTAACTGATATTAGAGTGCCATCTAGGTTGAGGTATACACCTCTGTCTGAAAATAAGTGATACCGGTAGAACCTAGACTTGTTGAAATATTGTTAGGGGGATTGATTGTTTTCTTCTTCGTAGAGTAATTGTGATTGAAGTGTTTGCCGTGATAGTGCCATAGTGTTTTCCATAGATGTTCCGTTATAAATAAATACCTTAATATCTTTACACTGAGCCTCGTTGCGTGTTTGCTTGTCTTACTGTGAAGAATTGCCCTATATTGTATACTCCACATACTGCTTAACTCTTCTTGAGGGAAGTCTGACTGCTCAGCCACAGCTACCAAGTGAATCTGTGTGGTACAGACTGCTACCAAGTGGGTTTACTGCCAAACATCTGTAGTCCTAAATCTTTTGCAGTGGTCCCAGAGGGAACTGCACAGGTTTCCGCCTAACACTGTTATTCACCTAAGAAAAGGTACTGTTATTTGATATAACACTATATACTACCATCATTGTCCTGAAGACGGCTATACCAGCACAGAAAGACACTAGAGATAGTGTCTTATAAGAAGCATTATGCCGAAACATATATCGACTATCTAAGGGGCTAACAAATCTATAGCCTGTATGACAAAGATTGTTAAACATCAAAACCTTTGTCCCTATCCTTCTCACGATGAAGTACTTTCAAATATGTTTGCTTTCAAGTGCAGAAAATAAAAATAGACTGTTTTCTAAATACAGCTGTTGTTTCTGTAGTCTTCTCCATTCACGTACTAACCCCACCACATATATCTCTTAGATTTAGGTTTTAAAATTTCACCATGTCTGTGCAATCGTGTTGGTTTCAAGATGTCTTTTAGAAATTTTATGAGAATATCTTTGTAATACATTTTGCACTTTTTCATAGTTCTATGTTTTGGTACAGTCATTCTGAATCACTAATTTTGATTAGGTTTCAGTGTTTTGCAAGTTCTTGTTGGTGCACTAGCCTTGACATAGTCATCTCAGAGATTCGGGTAACAGTCTTTTATGTTCTTTATATTTTCTGTCTCTCCCCATAGATAAGACTGTCCCCCATAAACAAATAATCGGGGTGACCCATTGTTTACTCAGTGGGTATGCTACAAAGGATCGTGGCAGGATTCCATACTACCAGGAATTCTACCTCCACATTGATGTTCAAAGGGTGGAGATCCTGTATCATTCTCCAACTTGAGCCTTCGCTTTCTTGACAGGAATTATAGCTCTGTTGCATGGGGATTGTGATGGTTATGTTAGGCTCTGCGGCCAAAATGCTACGATGGTGTCATGAATCCCTCATCCCTTCATATGCCTGTCTGGACAATGGACATTGTCGGACTCCGGCCAATATACCACCCCGCTTCAACTTTACGTGAACAGCCACTATGCTCTTCAACAAGCCTACATTGCGGGGGTTATTGGTCTGTGCTGGGTACCTTTGCCGTGTCCTCCTATAAGTGGAAGGGTACTGGTATAGCAACCGTCCACATATTCAAACAACTCATCAGACAACCCCCTTAATTGCTGGGAGGGATCTATCCACAAAACAATTTGCCACTCATCTCCTTCCTCGTCAGTCCCTTTCCGTATCACCATAGCCTTTTGAATTAGTGCTGCCTCTAAATCTAGAGTTAGGATGGTACCTGGGCATATTCTTGAGGGACTGCTGGCCTAAACAGAAATTCCGCGGACACTGTCCACGTTTTGTCTTTCATTCCTAGCACTCATCCCATCAACACTGTTACTCCGTAAAGCAACACATCTGAATGTATTGGCATCCCTATGGTAGCAGCTTCACTCTAAAATGCTCGTATTATCACAGTGCCCCTAGCATGATATATTCCTGTGGTTGAGCCCAGTATACCGTCTTCAGTAAATGCAATGGTCATGTTTGACTTACTCAGGAGGTCCCTACCTAGCAGGTTCACTGGGGTATCTTTTGAAAATAAAAACAGGGCTATCATCTCTTGGTTACCTACCTTGATGGGTAAGTCTTCTATAAATGGAACCAACATTATTGCCCCAGAGAACCCCTGTGCGTCAATCACTTCTCCTGATAAGGGAAAGTGACTTCCTTATTACAGGACTTTGTAGTTCCTGTGCCTACCATGAAGGTGAATGTTTTACTACATATCCTTACACATACCTGGGGTTCCTGTTCTGGGTCGGCACTGATGGACAGGACTGGAGATAGGTGTTTGAGCCCTGGAGTGGAAAAATGTGCCCTCCTATAACACTTGTTTCAGTGTAGTAGGTTACCGAGCCCTGTGACGGGGGTTCTTATCCCAGGACTGAGATGAGGGCTGTTGTGCTAACTGCTGTATATACACCAGTGCAGGATTTGTACCTGGGTTCTGCATTTGCTTGTGTGGAGGCGTTGGATCTTGATTCTGTGGTGGTTGTCCAGGGCTAGGTGCTTGCGGGGGCCTGAGGCAATTGGGGGAATCATCATTTATGGCGGATGGTATGTGAGCTCATACACAGGTCCACTAGGATAAACACAGGAATCATAAGAATATACTGGTCGGCTTCTGCACTGTTGCACAAAGTGTTCTGTCTTGCCACATGCTCAACACACGGTCCCGGTCCCCCATAGCTCAGTCTCATTCGCCTGAATCCCCCTACTTGTCCTACCTGGAAACCTCCTCTTCCTCTCTGATAAACTCTCACATCCCTTTTATTATCTGGGTACTCTTGGTAAGCCTCTGCCCATTCCAGCGCCTGCCTTGTGATCTGCTGCTCCTCGGGGAGCTGGTAATCAGCACTCCTTCCACACTTAACTTTGCCAACTTCTTCTGTACTATCTTTGCTTCAGCCTTCGGCAACTGCTCTGCTGTTTCTTTTACCTGCTATTGCCATCTCCTGCAATGATGCACTATGATTGCCTGAATCTCAGCCTATCCCTACTACCGTATCTAAATCCTTTTGCACTTCTTTGGGCAATCCCTTCCACAGAATATGATAAAATATCGCTATATTCTCATCCCAGGGCTCCCTTGTCTACGCCCTCTACATTTCTTGAATCTGGTTTATATACAATGGAAGGACTTCATCTAACTTCTTGGTACGGTCCATAATCAGATTGATGTCTGGTGTATCTGGGTATGCTAGCCTTAACGCGTTCCATAGTCTCATTCAACTGTCATTAAACTGTGCAACATCATGATTGTCATTATTTATCTGTACCACTGTGTACCCTGCCTTCCTCCATATGTCATCTGCCTGTTCTACTGGCAGTGCAGTAAATAAACTTGTCATGTCCCCCAAAGCCAATGTAATCCCTGCTGTCTGTTTTTCTAATGCATATATCCATTTGCCTGTGTTAGGCAGAATCCTGTGCAGTTCCCTTAGGGAGCACTACAGAAGATTAAGACTACAGGTATATGCAAGAAAATCCCCTTTGGTATCAGTCTGTACCACAAATATTTAGTTGGTAGTCATGGCTATGCAGTCAGACTTATTTCAAGAGGGAGATGAGTACAAATCACTGTTATTAAAGTAAGTTAAATCAGTCAAGAAAGGTATACACAACTCCCTATTTAAATTGTAGACAAGTTTGAGCAAGAGTGAAAACTGAGCAAAACGGCACAGTGAAAACCAAGCAGAAATGGTACTCTATCAATTTCTCAAAGGGGAAGGAAAGGACAAGTTATACAGGTTTAGACTCTTTAACACACCAGCAACACTTCCCAAGTAGATTGTGAACAAGTTAGGCAAGGCAGCACTTTGAGGTGAAAACCGAGCAAAATGGCACTTCACAAGTTTAAGAAGAGGGAAGGAAAAGGTGGTTATAAGAGTTAGGTGCACCAACACATTTCTAGATAAGAAGCAATCTAGAGAAGGCAGTTGTAACAGATTTAGCCAGAGTCAATAGGCCTGTGCAACTGTCAATGGTACAAGGCAATGTACCCAGGATCAAAATGTTCTAGTAGCTGCAGTCAAGTCTTTGTTTAACGATTTGAAAAGGAGGTTGCAGAAGGTGAAAGACAATGTTAGATGATAGGGGCGGCCAACCCAGTAGGTAAGTAAAGGATTTAAAACACCTTTAGCGATACCCAACAAAACGGGAGGCCTGGCGGAACAATGTACCTTTAAAGTAGAAGAGGCTCCTGTGGTGGTGGTAGTTCCCTGCAGTTCCTGCAGTTTGGGAGATCCAGCAGAGGAAGAGAGGCTCTCGTCGTGGAGGAAGGTTTGAGTTACTGCACTGCCCAGGGATGAAACCAGCCACGGTGCTGCCAAACGAATAAAGGGTACGCTCCTTTAAATCACGGTCCGGGTGGACGGGTGCCTGGCTATCGGGTCTCCTACTGCTTGGCACTGGCGATTCGACCAAGGTCAGGTCCGGGAAGGCGATTGGCGAACTTGTTGGCCCTACCAGCTCAAGGGAAGAAGACTCTTTCAAAGGAAGATCTTCTCAAGTCGTCGGAGAAAAGTGGTGAGGATCTGCAGCAGGGCTTCACCGGTGGTTCAGTCGTTGCAGATGTCTTCAGCTTCTCTCCTCTTCAGTTTCTTAGTTCCAGTGGCGATGTCTTGTCCTCCAGTCCTCAGGACCCTGCTTTTATGCAGCAAGACCCCCATTCATACAGCCAGGCTGTCACTCACACAGTGGGGTGGCTCTCCTGGCGGGGGAACCCCCCCAGCCTATCAGGGCAGAGTGCGACTTGGGTTGCGTAGGCAACCCTGTCCAGGGTGCCTATTCCGCCTCCCACACATCCTGTCTACCCCAGACTCAGTGGCGCCGAGAGGAGGGCTTCTGTGCAGAAGGCCACCAAAAGGATGAACAAAGGATCCCCGACCTGGGTTAGGATTATAGAGAATGACACGAGAAAGACATTTTATTAACGTTCTGGGAATAAAAACCTACTGGAGTAAAGTTAATATTAAAATAAACCGCCGGTATGTTAGAGGCTGTGAGTAAAAGTGGTAGCCTCGAACAATGGGAAAATCCCATAGTGAAATATTTGCGGTCGGATATTTACGGTAGTAACCACTGCCACCAGCCAGAAACTTTTGAGAGAGGGACTGTACAGTACCCCCTCAAAAATGAAAATTCGGGGAAAACTATTAACCCTTTCCAGTACTTCCATGGTAAGATGGGTTGTGCTTGTTTAGTTCATAAGGATTGACTAGTAAAGTCAATGGGGACTTTACATGCCCTGGGAACAGTAGTCAGTCCCAGGGTATGGAGTCTATGCTTGGGGGTCGCTAAGACGCCCCTGTGGTACGGCAACGAGGGTGCTGTGTACCACACATGTTAAAAAGATGATTCCTTAGTGAGGGTGAGAAAAACCCCATAGACCAGAAGCACACAAGATAGCCTAAAACACAAACTAGCAATCTGTCTAAGAGTGGGAAAAAAGGGTCTCACTCTTAGCAGGAGAAAAAATAAACCCTTCAAATCCAGCAAAGCTGCTGGGGGACTCTATAGGTATGGGAAATTAGCCTTAGAAGAGAATTCTCCCTAACAGCCTGCGCCTGCTGTAAGTGAGGGTAACGCCTTCATTTGATTGTTTCTGTCCATGTGTGGCCGAGGCACATATTGTGCTTTCCCATTCCCTTATGTAATAACGGAAGCTGTGTTCCTGTCTGTTTGGCCTGCATGGTTCTCCCTCCTCTCTTTCCTTTTGCTACAGCCATTTTGCCTGGTCATGTCCAGCCTTGGCCCCCATAGGCTCTCTACCCTTGGTGTTGGTACTGGTGGTATCTGATACTCCTTATTCTCCCCCTGCTCCACATCTGACGCCCACTCATCTTCCTCCTCTATGCCTCTGGCCATTCAAGTCGAGACATAATCTAAGCTAACAGCATGTAAGGGAACCTCTGGATGCCCCCCAACATTGAGGCTGTCTTTGCTTTCAGCGACCTGCATGTCCCTGATCACTTTACTATCATTTCAATGTCACCTGCTCTCCATTTGTCTGCACCTATCGTCACTTTCTGTCCCTCCTAACTGCTTCTCCAATGCTCATGCCAGCTCTGTTTCTGCCCCATGGATCGCTGTTTCTAATTCTCTCGACGCTCTATTTTCCGTTTCCGTAACCAATGGATCTCGTGTTGCATTAGCCCCTGAGGCAGGTTTGGCATTCACACTAGTAGTGGCAGCTGACTGTCTTGTTGCGGATTGGGATACATACCAGGGGTTGGTATAACCAGGGGAAACACCCGTATGAAGCTGGGCTGTGGGGATCACACTAGGGGCTTCATTAGGAGTTTGCTGGTTCGGAAATAAGGGTGCCACTAAGCTCACAGGCACCCTTGTTTCTGGACTGGCAAACTTTGTGTTTGCCTGTCGTGGCCACTATGCCCATCAGGTCTGACCCTGCCGGGTGCAGCAGCCATGATAGGCAAACCCTTCACAGAAGCACTGGCACCGTTAACAACAGTGCTGGTGCTTCTGTGTCGCCCCTCCCATGGATTCCCATGGGACTCTATGGGAAAGGGGACATACAATGTACCAGCGCCTGACTTCCCGGGCCGCCGGACTCATAATGAGCTGGTGGCACCGGGAAGTCAGGCACCGGAAAAATATTACGGGTCCGATGGCAACCCGTTGGTAGCACTGGCAGGGTTACCGCTGGACCCTTAATGAGGCCCTAGGTGTAGGTATTACCACCTTTTGTTCTTTGTGTTCCTCAGGGGCATTTTATAAATCCTCGACCATTCTCCACAGTTGGAGGATACCCTGCCTACTTTTCAAATGTCTCCCTTTATACTTTGCAGCAGATACATATACATATGTCCCAAACCATCCTTGCTATTTGAGCCCTCTTCGGGCCACAGTTTATACATTCCCCCTTTTGTATCTGCAACCCACTCAAATGGTATTTGAGAATCTTTTCCTGGTGCTGCAGAAGCATGGAACACATATACTCTAGTGGGGTACTCATAACTCTTCCCAATTCTCTCCTTACCAAAAACATATATTTCCCAGATAACTGATCCAGTGGTTCCATTCTACCCTACCCTACCAATGCTGCACAAACTCATGCGTCCCATCCCAACATCCCCTCAAACCAAACCACACCCACCTTGTCCCTTCCCATTCTCACACACGCTCACCACCACACACCCTTATTCATATAACTGGGCAACCATCGCCCCATACTGTGGAAACAGAAAATTTGATATGAGGCCGGGAAGCCCAAAAGGAAACACGCCAACACAGGTTACAAAGAACATACAAAGCGCTTTATTCAAAGATACAACAATTACCAAAAGTCAATTGACAAACGGATAGCTATTCGGCCCTCAGAGTAACAGAACGAACTATCAACGGTAGTTTGCCGTGTTAGTGTGAGAGACCGTACATTGGGATACTCGGGTTTTTATACTTTTTATCCAGCTCTGGCCGACCCCCTCGCGGGTTAACCATTCTTAGAACCAGGCCTAGAGTTCGCTGCCAGGTCAATCCCATAATCTATGCATTTGATCAGTTCCGCTGATACAGTTGTTCATTTACACATAGGTCAGGGATAGGACAAGGTCTCAGTTCGC
This sequence comes from Ambystoma mexicanum, assembly GCF_040938575.1. Lineage (NCBI taxonomy): Eukaryota > Metazoa > Chordata > Amphibia > Caudata > Ambystomatidae > Ambystoma > Ambystoma mexicanum. The sequence goes on along the minus strand of NC_090931.1, from coordinate 228,447,829 downwards.
GACCCCAACAAGTGGCCTGCGGGCATATTAATTATTCATGTGTGCGGAGGTCACAACGGCCAGAATCCCACTCGAAATGTCATTCGGCCTCCATTTTGTTTGCTCAGGGTGACTTCCACACTACAAGAGAAAATGGCAGCTAAATCCAAGATGGCGATTTACACAATACATTAAGGTCAAGACCTTGCCGCCGAATCTATTTACACAATGTTTTTAGACAACTTGGCGTAGGCCAACATACATTCAAACAATGCGATAGGAGGTATAATATTATTTCGATTTCCACAGACCCTCCTTTTGGCCTATGCCAAGTGCTAAACATCATCCCTAATACTTTCGAAAATAACTCCATGTATTATCATCCATAGATTCCGCATCATTGTCTGTAATCTCTATAGCCATAAGGTTGTTCATAAGAACCTCTTGTAACATGAATTCTTTAGATGCTGTATCTGGGGTATATATTTTATGCCCTATTGCGCTCACTGCTTGAGCACAACACCCCCCCATCATTCCACACATACTTGGGAGGCATTGAAAACAGCAACAAAGGAATAACAGAATCCCTAAAATAACCAGAATAACGGAAAGCACCTTCCAACCCCAAGATCGCAAAGAATCCCAGAACCAAGTACTAAGGTTCCAGTCTCCTACAGGGATATGGACTTCAGAACTGAGAGTATGCAAGTTCTGAATTGCTTTAAAAATTGTTGGTGAGGAGTCTGGTACGAAAACACAACAAGCGGACCCCACTAATTTGCATACTCCACCTCGTTCTGCCAAGATGACATCTAATGCCATCTGATTTTGAAGTGCTACCAATCGTATTGCCTTTTGCTCTAAGGTCATATTGTAGAGTATGTCCGTGGTCCGGTTGATCGTTCTCTCCAGTACCCTTGCTAATCCCCTAATGTTCTCTGAGTTTGCTATTTGTCCCCAAAAGGGCACAACTGATTTAGCTATATCCCCTAGCTATATCCCCTAATTCTCGCCCTGGGGTATCTCCGTTGTTGTCTCGCCGCGGGCGAGCTTTAGAAATCTCTAATGTACTTGCTACAAATACCCCGGGTAACAATATTTCTAAATAACAAGTTCCCTGCCAATCCTTGGGCAACCAGGGAAATGCTAAACTACCACAAACAAAATAAACACGCCCCCCCTACATACAGAGGCCTGTTTTCCCCAGTCAAATTTACAACGTTTTTACAAGCTTCAAAATCTCCCATTGGCCTAGTGCCGTTTCTCTGTACACAGAAGGGAACTGAGTCAGGACTATGATTTACAGAATAAGAAGGAGGTACAGCGTCCTTATTGCCTATCGGAGCCATTTTAAAAGAAATCAGAGTTTGAAAAGGAAGAGATAGTTTGTCAGACGGCCTAATAGAAGCGACGTTAGGTTTACTTCTATTTGCGAAAAGCGAGCATCCCAGGGGAGTCAATTCACGTTTCTCGAAATCATTTAAATTAGTTCCATCAAAGTTCCCTGAGATGCTATCATTCCATCGGCCAAAGAACAGTGCTCTAAGAGAGGCATAGCAAGCAGTCGTTAAAGGTAGAGGATATATATACCAGCCCAGTCCCTTGTTCCCGTGTTGCGGTAAGTGCGTACAAATCCAACAATTACTTTTATTAAAAATGGCATGAGTAGCATTCATTACTATCATCAGAGTGTTATTATGGTACTTTTGTCTATGTTGGGAGTCTCTAGGGGACAGAGTGTGAAGGTGTACAGAGGGAGTCAAAACAGTTGGTACGATCTTGGTCGGTAATAAAGGTTTCAAAGGATAGATTTCTTCGAAATACCAAAGTCCTAGAGCAGCAGTTGCAAAAACAACAATAATCATTATCAAAACACAACAGTACGTTTTCGGGGCCCAGGCACATTGTTCATTGTTCGATTTGGTCACCCCCTTATCTACAAGTCCAGTGCGGGGAGCAGCGGTGAAGGTGCCAGGCATCGTAGTTTCTCAATTGACGGCCCCAATGTTCGTTGCTGGCGACACTACGGTCGCGTGATTTCTTAGTCCTTCCCAACCCTAGCTAGCAGAATCCCTTTTTGTTCAACAAAACTTTCTCACAACAAGACAATTTTCCCAATCACTTCCTTTTTTCCAGATGCACGAAACTCATGCCGTAGTTCTATTTCCTTGGTCGAAGGTTGTACCTGATGGTACCCAAAATTGTGTCATCCGGAAGCAAGGTATCGTCACTTCCTGAGGGGAGCAACGTGTCGGTGGCGACGGAAGTCGCAGAGCTCGAAACAGTGTTTTCCGGAAGTGATTTTTCAAGAGAGTGCGGAGACGAAATGGACTGTTCCCCAAGCTCCTCAGGCTCAGAGAACTTCTCCGACGCACTCACAGCGCTGTTTGCTACTCCAAGATCAGAGACTGTAGCATCAGCGAGGGGTTCTGCTTCTTCTGTAGCGTGTGGCGTCGGGTGAGGAAGTTTCTTGACGTGCGTCGCGTGTATCCAGTTCTTCTTTCCAGCCACCCGCACTGCTGTCCTGGTGACCAATAACACCTGATGGGGTCCCCGCCAGCGAGGCGCGAGACAGGAAGACCTCTCGTAGGCCTTCACGAGGACCCAACTTCCAGGCTGTATATCGTGTCCTGGGCCCGTGAACCGTACAGGTAAAGCAGAATATACCTGGTGATAAATGAAATAGAGGTTTTTAGTTCACTGGTTACAGTAGTCTACAAGCAATACATTTTCCACCTCCCTCAGGGCTTTAGGTTTCGGGAGACCCCAAATGTTAGCAGGTCTCCCCATTACTACTTCAAATGGAGAAAGCCCAGTTCTAGTCTGAGGTGTGGTACGCATAGCTAATAACACAATAGACAAAGCATCTGGCCATTTTAGTTTGGTATCAGCACATGTTTTTGCAAGCTTATTCTTTAAAATACCGTTGTATCTTTCTACCAACCCAGCACTTTGAGGATGCCTTGCTGAATGAAATCGTTTCTCAATACATAGGGCTGCACATATTTGCAAAATTACTGCTGCCATAAAGTGCAGACCATTATCCGACCAGATTATCCTCGGGAGCCCAAATCGAGGAAAGAATTCTTTTACCATAATCTTTGCAGTGGTCATGGCGGTAGCATCTTTGACGGGGAAAGCCTCGACCCATTTACTGAAGGCACAAATAATTACAAGAACATATTTTAGATTATTACATCGCTCCATTTCAATAAAATCAAAGTGTATAACCTCAAAGGGGACAGAAGGGGGCCCAAAACCTCCCCTTGGAGTCACTGTCCCCTTACCCACATTGTGCTGCAGGCAGATCATACAGTTCTGGACATGCCTCTTTGCAGTGTCCAGAATCTTGTCATTCACCCAAACCTGTTCTAACATTCTCATGATCTTCTGGGCACACACATGCGTAGGACCGTGTGCCATCGTAACCATTGCCAATACATAAGAATCAGGAAGCAACCATTTCCCTTCGGATGTATCCACCCAACACCCTTCGTCATCCAGTTTCCCCATTCCCTCAGCCCACCTTTTAGATTCTTCTATTGTGGCATCAGTTTGAATATCTCGCACAGACCCAATACCTTCATTCATTATGCAAGCATCTCTCATTTCCCTCGAGGCATACATGTCCGTGCTAAGGTCTGTGGCCGTTTGTCTGGCTATCAAATCCGCAAAAGCGTTCCCTTTGCCCACATCATCTATGACCTTGCGATGTGCTGCACATTTCATGATCGCTAACTGTTTAGGGAGTGAGAGTGCCGAAAGTAATTGTACTATCAAGGGGCCATGCTGAATCTTGGTCCCATGTGAGGTCAGGAACCCTCTTTCCGACCAAAGCTTTCCGAAGTTGTGAGCCACCCCAAATGCGTACTGGCAATCAGTATATATATTGACTCTATGCCCTTGGGAAAGTTCACAAGCTTGGGTTAACGCTATAATCTCTGCGGCCTGCGCAGAGTTATGCGAAATTCTCTTAGTTTCGACAACTTTGCTCAATGTAGTAACTGCATAAGCAGCTGTAGATGTACCATTCGAAAGTTTGAAGCAGGAGCCATCGCAAAACAGCTCCCCTTCTGCATTATCCAAAGGAGTATCTATGAGATCTATCCTGCCCTTCGTTTCTTGTTCAGTGGTATACAGGCAGTCATGTAATTCTTCGTCACCGCAAACAGTGTTTTGCGGGAAAGGTAAGAGTTCAGCCGGATTAAGAACACAACACCTCTTAATTTGAATATGAGGGGCAAACAGAATTAGTTCATACCTTGTTAACCGTGTTGAGGTGAGGTGTTGCGACCATAGGGCACAACACATTTGAACTGTGTTGTGCCCTATGGTCGCCCCCAGACTACATTTGAACTGTGTTGTGCCCTATGGTCGCCCCAGACCACATCTGAACTGTGTTGTGCCATATGGTCGCTCCAGACCACATTTGAACTGTGTTGTGCCCTATGGTCGCCCCAGACCACACTCGATCTGTGTTGTGCCTTATGGTCGCCCCCAGACCACATTAGAACTGTGTTGTGCCTTACGGTCGCCCCAGACCACATTTGAACTGTGTTGTGCCCTATGGTCGCCCCAGACCACATTTGAACTGTGTTGTGCCCTATGGTCGCCCCCAGACCACATCTGACCTGTGTTGTGTCCTTTGGTCGCCCCAGACCACATTTGAACTGTGTTGTGCCCTATGGTCGCCCCAGACCACATTTGAACTGTGTTGTGCCCTATGGTCGCCCCCAGACCACATCTGAACTGTGTTACGCCTTATGGTCGCCCCAGACCACACTCGAACTGTGTCGTGCCCTATGGTCGCCCCAGACCACATTTGAACTGTGTTGTGCCCTTTGGTCGCCCCAGACCACATTTGAACTGTGTTGTGCCCTATGGTCGCCCCAGACCACATCTGAACTGTGTTGTGCCGCTAGACCACATCTGACCTGTGTTATGCCCTATGGTCGCCCCAGACCACATTTGAACTGTGTTGTGCCCTATGGTCGCCCCAGACCACATCTGAACTGTGTTGTGCCCCTAGACCACATCTGACCTGTGTTATGCCCTATGGTCGCCCCAGACCACACTCGATCTGTGTTGTGCCTTATGGTCACCCCCAGACCACATTAGAACTGTGTTGTGCCTTACGGTCGCCCCCAGACCACATTGCACTTAGCCTGTCTCTGACTGCATTTAACCTGTCTCTGATTGCATTTAGCCTACATATGATTGCTCCGTCTAGCCTAGAGGTACCCGACTCTTGCAAACCAACTGCTCGCGCCTAAAACCAGGTCACAATGATACTAACTTTTATTTACCTGTCAGCCTTTTGGACCACAATGCCTAAAGTAAACCACTATCCGAGGCCTACACAACAGGGCACACCGCCTGTGGATGAAGGACTCTTAACTCCCCCCCTAGAGCCTAGCCATCAACCTTCACACTCACTTATTACCCACCAATCGCTAACATACCTTCCCTGTGACATTGCAAATAGAAACGCAAAACTACGTTCAAGACTACCTAAAATTTACGAACCATTAGCTAGACTCAATACCTCTTGCAATAGAAGTAACACTAACATCCGAAACACTCCCTCTGTAAAAATTGACCTCCATCGCAACAACCGCCCAAATAAGCAGCCCAATGCTAATAATATCATACCTAAAAAGAAAAGCAATACCACCCAGGCCACAGCAAAGCCGAACATCCAACTGAAGTGCGCCCTTATTAATGCCAGGTCACTAATAGCACACGCTACCGAAATTGCGGATCTCATTCAAATAGGAGACTATGACATCTTCGCCATAACAGAAACTTGGCTGCACCAAGCTGCAGGACCTGCCCTAATGCTTGCCTTACCCCATAATTACACCATACTTAGAGAAGACAGAGTCAACTCTCGAGGAGGTGGCCTCGCTATTATTGCTAAAAATAATCTCACCCTAAAAACTGAATCAAGTTCAACGACTAACTCCTGCGAATCATTAACTGCTAAACTCCTCGCATCTCCCTCTCAAACTATTACTATTCACCTTATCTATAGACCACCAGGCCCTATTGGCACATTCGAGGAGGACATTTCCACAATCCTCTCAAACAACCTAAAAACTTCATCCCAAGCTATCCTTCTGGGAGACCTAAACCTAGGCTACAATGACCCTAAAGACCTGCAAGCAACTAATATCACCAATGTCATCTCAGAACTAGGCTTCTCCCAAAAAATCCTACAACCCACACACGAAAAAGGCCGCATACTTGACTGGGTTGCTGACTATAATTGCAATACAACGATTGTCGATATCACCTCACAAATCTGGACTGATCATGCATTGATAACTTTCCTCCTAAATGTTAACCTGGCCCTACCTATTGAAACTGCTCTGGCTCCCCCCTTGCCAACCAGAAACAAAAAACTTATAACTACAGAAAAACTGCTACCACTCATCCTCCCCAGATTAAACTCTCTACCTGACATATTGGACACCTCATCACTAGTAAATGAATTCAACTCTTCCATGGCTACAGCTCTAGATACTATTGCCCCATTGAAACTGCGAAAGAGTAAGCCCAGAGCCCACCTAAACACCTGGTTTACTCCTCACCTCAAATCTCTAAGACTTGAAAAACGTAAATGCGAATCTGCTTGGCGACTAACCCCAACAGAGACAAATAAAATTACACTCATCAATGCCTCCAAGATTTACAAAAATGAAATAAAGAAAGCAAAAAGAGACAATTTCAACAACAGAATACTGCAGGCCAAATCTGGAACGAAAGAACTATTCCTTATACTAAAGGAACTAGAAAACCCTATTCCTGTCCAGGATAACTGTGACAAAAATAAAACGTGGTGCTCGAACATCCAAAAAGCACTAAATGACAAAATTGCCACACTCCAAACAAAAATTGAGATAAAGAAACAGAATATTCCACCCTCAACTAACCCAAGAGGCAAACCACCAATCAGCACTAATCTAGACCATAAATTTAACTTCTCGAAAGTAACTATACTTGAAACCGAAAAGATAATACTTTCACTCAAGCCATCCAATTGCCGAGGCGACCTATGCCCAGCCCAACTAATTAAAGACGCGGCCAGAGACCTCTCCCCATTCATTGCTAAGCTTATTAATGCCTCCTTTGCTTCAGGCACTATACCAGATAACCTCAAGCAATCTTGGGTCCTCCCCCTCCTAAAAAAACAAACACTGGACCCATCCATCCCGACTAACTACAGGCCTATCACAACGGTACCCTTCCTGTTAAAAATCCTAGACAGGGTAGCCTACCTGCAGATCCAAAAACATCTGGAGCTGCACCACCTTTTAGGCACAAGACAATCAGGCTTCAGACCCCAGCACGGAACTGAAACCGCGCTCATCGATCTTAAAACTCAGGTTGATGAGCTGAGAGACTCTGGAAAGATGGCCCTACTCCTCTTACTGGACCTCTCTGCAGCCTTCGACCTGGTGGACCATGATGTGCTCTGCACCCACCTAGAAACAGCTGCCCATTTCTCCACACATGCCATCGCATGGATCAAATCATTCCTAACCGGTAGAACTATGAGAGTCTTCTCTACTTCTGCTGCTGCTGACCCTGTATCCATTACATGTGGAGTCCCACAAGGTTCTTGTGTCTCCCCCACTATGTACAACATCTTCACGAAGCCCTTGTTCGATGATCTAGATAATCTGGGTGTTACCTACACTAACTATGCGGATGACACTCAGATTCTCATACCACTTTCAGGGGATTATGAACAAGATTTGGCCTTGGTGAACAAGATTTATCTCATCATTCAGGCATGGATGGCCACCCACGGGCTATGCCTGAATGATGACAAAACGGAACTTATCATACTGGGGAACACACAAAACATCAATAGATTAAAAGAAGAATACTCCTCCTTCGTCATAGACGGCAACACTATCAAGGTGGCAAAAGAGGTAAAAACATTAGGGTTTTACCTTGATTCCCACCTCTCCCTAACCAAACAGGTGAGCGCAATGGCATCCAGCACCGCATATACCTGCAAGCTGATTAGAGCCGCAAAACCATACCTATCCACTGCCAACTGCCTAACCCTTGCTCGAGCATTAGTGCTGTCGAAATTGGACTACTGCAACGCACTATACTTAGGGGCCAATAAACATACGTTGCAAAAGATTCAAACACTACAGAACAATGCTCTTAGAGCTGCCTTAGGAATTCCAAGAAGGGAGCATATTTCAGAGGCTAGAAGACAATCCAATTGGCTCTCCACAGCGGACAAAATCAAACTCAAGACAGCTTCTCTTACCTTCAAAAGTATCAACCATCTAGCACCCAAATACCTAGCTGCTAGATTCAACAGAAAAATCTCCACTAGACCCACCAGAGAAGCATATTCCAACCAGTTAGTGATACCCCCATTTAAACTAAGTACGGCCGGAGGAAACAGCTTCCCGGTCAAAGCTGCCCAGCTTTGGAACTCCCTCCCGCCCGGCCTGAGATCTACCCAATCCTACGCTCTCTTCAGATCTAACTGTATTAACTGGATCAAAGAAAATGACCAATAGTCCTGCCCTACACCAACACAACTACTGTTCTACCGACGTACTATGCACATAATTATATACTCTCCATCTCCTACTGCATATTTCCTGTATATATTATGTTATATGCTTATACTATACTCAATGTATATTCTCCCTACTGTCCTGCATTATGTAATTTCTACGATGTACCACTTGTAAGCATGCGTAACCTGTAAAGTTTAAAGTATCCTTGAACAACGCGCCCGGTTACCCTCGGGTTTGGTGCGCGCTATAAATAATAAACAAACAAACAAACAATCAACAGAGTGAGGTACCATCAAAATTAAATCATGGCCTAGGACATTCCCTCACTCTGTTTTACAGACGCGGCAGCAGCAGCGACAGCGCGCAAACATCTTGGCAAAGCGCATGCGACAGGATCAAGGGCGGAGGAGTAGTAGCCGCACGGCCTATTCTTCCCTCTGTGTTCCTGTGTTAACACAGCCAAAGCACATCCATCACATTCATGCACAAACAACACAAAGGCCTTGTCATAATTTGGAGTACCCAGAACCGGTGCCGAACATAGCGCGGTTTTGAGAAGCTCAAATGATCGTTGATGTTCCAATTCCCATGGCAGTGGCAGAGAAATGCCCTTCTTCGTCAAAGCCAACATCGGTTTTATCACTAGTGCGAAATTCGGGATCCACAACCTACAGTAGGAAGCCATACCTATCAGGGCTCTGACTTCCTTCTGTGTATTTGGAACAGACATGCCAGAAATGTGTTTTATTCTTTCAGGTGTCAATCTTCTCCCCTCCTTTGACAGGAGGTAGCCTAGATAGGCAACCTCCTGACAACAATATTGAAATTTTTTAAGCGAAGCTTTGTGACCATTTTTAGCTAGATGAACGAGCAACAGTACAGTGCCTGCTTTACAGGCACTCTCAGAGTCTGCAGCCAAAAGCAAATCGTCAATATATTGAAGCAGCGTGCAAGTAGGTGGCAATTCAAGGGTGTCGAGCTGCTCTTTCAAGGCTCTACTATAAATACTGGGACTTTCAGTATACCCTTGAGGTGCCCTTGCAAATGTAAATGAGCGTCCCCCCAAGGTGAACGCAAACAGATATCTGCTTTCTTTATGTATAGGGATACTAAAGAAGGCGTTTTTCAGATCCACAACGCTGAAGTGCGTAGCCGTAGCAGGGATCATTGTTAACATCGTCGTCACATCAGGCACAATTGGAAATTGTGGGGCGACCACTCGGTTAATAGCACGAAGATCAATTATAAACCGATACAGAATTGTATTGTCGCCTTTCTTATATACGGGTAAGATCGGACTGTTACACAAACTACCTGCAATCTCCTCGATCACCCCACGATGTACAAAATCGGAGACAATGCATTTCAAAGCACGTTCGCCTTCGACTGATATTTTATACTGCGGGATACGTGGCAGTTTCACCCCATGTTTCAGAACTATTTTAACGGGCTCAATCTGTAACACTCCAACATAATTGTCGTCCACCGCCCACAAACATTCCGGGACAATGCTGAACTCGGGAGGTAAAGGTCGAATCAAGAACTGAGAGTTAGGAAGTTGCTGAGGTGAAACCGTTAGCCGTACTCCATCCGAAGAAGAATGAATTACTGCGTTCAATTTCTTTAACAAATTCAACCCCAGCAAATTCTCTCCACAGTTCGAAGTGAGAAGAAAAGGACAATGGTCTGTAAAGGGACCCAAAGAAACGGATACCGGGGTAGAAACCGGACAGACAGTTGGTATACCAGAAAACCCTACAGAAACATTTGTTTGCCCTGACAGTGGGATGTTTGGGACCCGAGAATGATCAATGGAGCACTTCTGTGCTCCAGTGTCAATCAAAAACTGGTGTTTCCTATTCCCTACTAATAATTCAACGTAGGGGCCTTTTTGATTTTTTGATTAACGGGAATAGGCAAAGGTTCTAAACCCTGCTTCGGGCAATCCTAATAAAACGGAGCCTCATCAGAAGGAAGCTCTTCAGAAAGGTAGGCAGCAGAAGGGTGATCAAAATATGTTTCTCGAGTCCATACTCGAGGTCTGATTTTCCCGTGAAAAGGTTGCTGAGAATCTTGTAAAAGCTGACCTCTGTCAGGGCCCCCTGCTCCAGGGGGGCCCCTAGGTCATCTACCCATACCCCCAAACGCACTGCTTGACCTCTAGCGAAGGACGGGGCACTGTGCTCGCCAATGACCTTCCTGGCGGCAATAAGCACATTGATTAATATTCACAGGACTCAGAGGAGCATTTCCTTTTGGAACGTACTGACCTCTAGTCTGTGTCATACCCCCTCTGGGGTTTCTAATAATTTGCTGCAATAATACTTATGTTTTCAAATCTCCCTTTCTCTTTTCAATTTTCTCCTTCTCATTATTAACACGGTTCTCATAATACTGAGCCATGTGCAAAACCTCAGATTGAGATTTTGCCTGCCAAGCGCTCTCAGAGGACATAATCTGTGACTGGATGTCAGGTAACAATCCACGTACAAATTTGTCCACGAACAACCTTTTCCCCGACTCTGTACCTAAATCCTGTCCACTGAAGTCAGAAAATACCTGCTCGAATCTATTAAAAAATTCGGTGGCGCCTTCAGTTTTCCCTTGGACACAGGCCGTAAGCTTGTCCCAAATAATCCTTTTCTCTGGAATTATAGTTTTTAGCTTTGTAACGATCCTATCAGGTAAAGTAAGTATTACCTGTGGTGGTTTCTCGCCAGCTGGTCTTTCTCCATCGATTCTAATCATATTTGCCCACGTATCTCCCAGCCCCGGCACATCATCTATTGTCCAAACCTGTTTCCGTACATCTACGGGTAGGAGTACAGGGAATAACAAGTCAATGTCACTCAAGGTGAACACCGAGGACTGTAAAACGGACTCTATTTCGTTGTAAAACCCCGTCGGTTTTTCCTAATATCGGGGACTGATTGTGTAACTGTGTTCACTTCCTGTCGTGAAAACGGGACGTGAACAAATTGCGATACATAATGTGCAGGGATATCCACAGCGGGGGCACCAGTCCCAGCGTTGGTGGGGATCTCAACTTTTGGGACAAAGGTCGGAGGAACCTCTCTCATAGGCAACTGAGATATAGGTACCTCCGGCCGCTTACTAAACAATAGAGCCAGGTCGAGCGCTAAGGCAGCTGTAGAAGTGACGGGCGAAAAAGCCCTCTTACAAATCCCTATTAATTCTATGGGGCAACTAACCCTCTTCCTTACACATTCCTCTTGCAGGTGCTGTACCATCACCTGAATTACCTTTCTTTGCATTTCTACTGTATACTGACTATACGTGTCATACACTTCGTCTGGCGGTATCGATGAATCTGAGATCCATCGAACCGCATCTTTGGTACAAATTTGTATTTCCTCAGGTGCCGTTCTACGGCATGGAAGGAACCGTTTCTGTACATATATTCCATCGTCTTCATCATCCTCATCTCGTGCTTTTTCAAAGTCTGTCCTAAACTCAAACAATCTTTCAACATGCCCATATACTTTCTGCTCTGTGTCCCTCGAAAGTGCCAAAGCATTCAGATCTCTCCCCCCTTGTGGAAGATCCGAATTTTGTAATCTACCCCACATCATACACAAATGAGTCCCCAGACCTTCGATAAAAACATTTTTCTCGGGAAAACTATTCAAATTAGATAATGTGGAAAAAACATTAACTTGATCACCTTTCTCCATGCAATGCTTAGCCCATGCAAACAATTCCTGTTTCTTATCTGCAGAAACAGTACTACGAGTCACAATCTTTGATCTTGCACCTGGATCGACTTCGGTCAATACGGGGCCACTCGGGAGCGGAGGTATATGGAAATTTAACAAAGGTGCAACTATCGGTGCAGAGGGAAGAGGCGGTGCGATAGGTGGAGGAACAACAACCAAAGGACTAGGAACAATAGGTTGCATAGGGGGAACAGGAGTAACAACAGAAGCGACAACAGGAACGGGCAGAGCGCCAAAAATAGGGGCATACGGTGGTGGCGCTGAGGCATCGGGCCTGCGTTCATTTAATAACTTCTCAATAAATTCTTCAGAAACATGGAAATCTTTAGAGGGGTACATTTTCTGGATCCCGAGTGAAAAGGCTCTATCCATATTTTTAACTGATTCTGACCGCTTTTCTTTATCATATAATAATGCTTTTTCAGCGTTTGTTTTATGACGACGTGCATGTTTGTCCCTACTTTTAAGCTGCTGTAATGCTTCTTTCTTCCAATTCTGTAACACATCAAAGGCTGCTGGCCGTTGATTGGCCACTGAAATTCGGAGGCATGTCTGGTCTGTCTGTGCCAAATATCATTAAATACTATACTTCCAATGCCATACTTACAGTACATAGTACACGCCGGCGACCCCTCCTGTGGTGCCGGGCGGCTAAATTCCAAGGATTGTCGATCGCTGTGGAACAGAGCCCTAAAGCAGCTAGACAATTTCCCAGGCATTTCACAAAAATTGGTGTTACCTGGTTCAATAATTGTGTCTGCAGATACAATACGCCAAATTCAAATTGTCAGGATTAAATTAAGAGCCGGGTCACGACTTCACCTGACCAAACCTAAGGAGGACCGTACGGTTTACCAAAGAACTTACCTAACAAATTTTACCTTGTGTTTGGTGGTTTCGGCAAATCTGCCCGCCTCAAAATTGGACCCTCGTCAAGATGCCGTGTCAGACCCCACGACTATCATCCAAGGATCGGATCGTGCAGCGCTGCCGAGGTATCGCGTCTCGATCGGTCGGGCCCGCAGAATCACACCGTCCGATCCCGGTTCGATAGTCTACGTCAACCTTCAATGATCTGGCATCAATCTTGAGGGTCCCTGTTCGGGCGCCAACTGTGGAAACAGAAAATTTGATATGAGGCCGGGAAGCCCAAAAGGAAACACACCAACACAGGTTACAAAGAACATACAAAGCGCTTTATTCAAAGATACAACAATTACCAAAAGTCAATTGACAAACGGATAGCTATTCGGCCCTCAGAGTAACAGAACAAACTATCAATGGTAGTTCGCCGTGTTAGTGTGAGAGACCGTACATTGGGATACTCGGGTTTTTATACTTTTTATCCAGCTCTGGCCGACCCCCTCGCTGGTTAACCATTCTTAGAACCAGGCCTAGAGTTTGCTGCCAGGTCAATCCCATAATGTATGCATTTGATCAGTTCCGCTGAGACAGTTGTTCCTTTACACATAGGTCAGGGATAGGACAAGGTCTCAGTTCGCGACCCTAGCAAGTGGCCTGCGGGCATATTAATTATTCATGTGTGCGGAGGTCACAACGGCCAGAATCCCACTCAAAATGTCATTCGGCCTCCATTTTGTTTGCTCAGGGTGACTTCCACACTACAAGAGAACCTAAAATGGCCGCTAAATCCAAGATGGCGATTTACTCAATACATTAAGGTCAAGACCTTGCCGCGGAATCTATTTACATAATGTTTTTAGACAACTTGGCGTAGGCCAACATACATTCAAACAATGCGATAGGAGGTATAATATTATTTCGATTTCCACAATACCACAACAATTCTATGTACACATTAAACCACAATTTATATCTAAATCATAATGGAAATAAAACACACTTATTTCCACAATGGTCTAGGCCCTTCCTCTGTCTCCTTGCTTAGATATGGGGGAATTTCACCTCCTCACACCCCCAAGTGCCAGACAGAGGGATCCTTGGCCCTCTATATAATGGACCATTACTCTACTTGTAGCGCTGCCTTCTCTGAGGGGTCAGAAATGTGAGGCGGACCATGTTGTGAAGTTTTCTCAACAAATGCCATTTTATTGTTTATAAGTTTGGATGAACGCCTCACTATCCCCACCCTGAAGAGGATTTGCCTGCCTAAAAAAAACTAAACGAAACATTCCAACAGAGGATATCTGTCCCTCACACTTGTACATATAACAAATAAACAAGGAAATATATGGCAGTTCAAAACAATGATGATTGAATACAAAATGTGACCACAGTCCCTTTTCATAATCTGGGCGAATTCCTCTTCCCCAGGTTTAAACAAGATTCTGCTTCACAGTTCAAGAAAGAACACAACAAAATCGTGATTCACAACAAAGGTTCCAATGCAGTTTGCTGCTACTTCGACTGGTCAACAGAAAGTTCCAACACAAAAG